>NW_028321881.1:32345000-33595000 GCF_036245765.1 Copidosoma floridanum
ACAGGCATCTGCGTTTTGCTAGGCCAGTAACTAGTGCATTATGTATGCATTATTTTTTCCAAACATTTATTATTAATTCTTGAATATGAGTATCTAATGGATGTTTTGTAATTATGAAGATATTATTCAATCAAAAAAACGCTAACTATAGTATTTAAAGATGCAATTTAGGGTTCACACGGTACACCGTTGTATTTTGACTAAGAGCACGTCTCAGGTAGTACCGCCAATGCTGGAATTCAGTACCAAATTTTTCAGCATGAAAGCATTGGATCTTATGGAAAAGGTTCTATTTTAATTAACTACTATTCTATTTTCATGTGGCAGTTTATGGAAGTGGTACTTAGTACAAGATATTGGAATAGTTAATCGAAAAAAATCATTTAAAAGAAAACAAATCAGCAGAAGAACGAGAAATCAAGGGTCATGGGGCTCTTCAGATTAACAACACGTATCGCATCCGTATGTTACATCCGATGAGCTGACTAACCTTGCCTGGCTAGAGTAGATTTAATTTCGACTATGTAACTAAGAGAGTGTAGTAATCACTCAAAAATAATTTGAATTCAATAAAGTAATACCAATATCGTGTAAGAAGTACTAATTCCATAAATAACGACATGAAAATACAATTGTAGTTGGTAAAAATAGAATGATTCCCATAAGATCCAACACTTTCATTCTGGAAAATTTGGTACTTAGTATGGTAGAATTAGCGAAAAATCATAATGATATCCCCGAAATTCTGACCAGCTCGAAAAAAAATAAGGTAGTAGTTTCAATGTATTATAACAAATTGGAATGGAATTTAACAAGTAGAAATGTCAGCAAGAGCTCAAAAAAAATGGCAAAAATGACCAAAACATGTTTTTCGAGTCTAGAAGAAAACCGAAGTATCGTACATAAAAAAGAGTTTCTTGAAAAATATGTGCATTTTTAAGGCGAACAAAGTAAGCCTCGTTGGGTTCAGATCAGTTTAGCTATTTTCTCGCAAATCGCAAAAACTGCCATTTTGAGCCATTTTTTCGAAATTCAATACCTCGCATTCTATACAATATTAAGAGCTGAAATTTTACTACAAGACAGATATCATATTTATCATACACACAAAATTTCAGCTTAATCGGTATCAAACTTTTCGCGAACTGCAGCCAAAACAAAAAAAAGATCCTCTTGAAAAATGTCCATAAAAAAGTTGTTAGTCAACATAGGTACATATTCCGGCATTGGTGGCACTATCTGAGATGTGCTCGTAGTCAATACTAAGCTGCCAATAACTAGTACTTACGTCTGCCTCAAATTGCTCAATTTATTCATTGTGATAATGCTTACATGCAGAAAACGTGCCTTAAAAACAAAAAATATTTTTATGTATGCGCCATTAAAACTCATAATACAGTTAGAGGTAAACAAATTTTTAAGTATTGGGATCCGAACAATGGCCGGGGTGGGAGTAATGCAATACATTGGCTAGCCTCGTCGTATCGAGGCTTCAAAAAACAGCCACCTTATATTAAGTTATAGGTATGTGCTATTGGTGCTGTCGGCGTTGTTCGGATCCTAAGAAAGACTTCCAAAAAAACAGATGCGAAATTTATTATTTGTAGTTTCCATTTGTGAATATGTAGAGAAATTTATACAATCACAACATTTTATCAATTATGTCTGATAACCACAGAAATACAAATACAAGTTGATTACTACTTTTAGTCTTTTCACAAATCACCAAAGTAAGCTGTCACTGCAACTAACTGTGTACCCAAAAAGTTTTGCTCAAGTTCTACTTGGGATCCTTCACCAGCTGCCATAGCCAATTGCAAGGTATCGATATTTTTGGGCAGATAGTAAGCAACATTATCTGATATTTTCTTTGCTGTTTGTAATAATTTAATTCCACCTTTTGGTTGCATTATATTTTCAATGTCATAGCTTTTGTCTTGAATGTAGGATGGCCCACCCCAGGGGGGGCTCAGGAACACGACATCAGCCAGTAACCTATCAGCAAGACAAAAAAAATCGCCAATAATGAATTCTATTCTGTCTGCAACACCATATATTTGAGCATTGTGACGAGCTATTGCTATCTTTTGAGGATGAATATCTATTGCATACACTCTTTCACAAGTAAATGCAAACTGAATTGAATTACCTCCAGCCCCACAGAAAGCATCTACTATTAAATCTGATCTACATCTTTCTGCTATATACTTGGCTATTTTTTCCGGAGTGACCGAAAACCAGCTTTCGTTATCTAGAACTATTCCATCATCAAATTTACTAAATAATCTATACCTTTTTGCATAGTATTTTTTAAGACTTGGATTTTTCTGTACATAATCAGGTAAGTTACACCATTTTTCGTTTTTACTTTTGTTGCGCTTTTTAATTGTTTGTTTGGCCCCATTGTATGATTCTATAGCTGTAATTGATTGGTCAGTTTGTTTTTCTTGCAATTCAGGAACATGACTTTTGTTATTTTTGTTCTCCATGTCAGACACAACATCAGAATGATTGGTTTTTATAACTTTTGCTTTAGAATATTCATTTAGAACACAACAGTTACTAACTAAAGATGTCACGCTTCCATTCAACTCTGATAATTTTTCTTGCTGGTTGTTGGTGAAATGAACCATTTTAAATGGCCTGTTAACTCGTAATATTTTGTTGAGAAATTTAATATTTTTCTTTTTGTAAGTGACTTCTCCTTGTAGCTGACAATCGTTGTTACTTTTATATGCAAAACCAATTGATCTTAAAGCTTTCTGTACTTGATCTATATTTGTGATGAAGATTTCGTTGACCACATCATTATGGAAAGTGTGATTTCCTGAAGATTCATTAGGTAACGTTTTTTTCAACGACTTTTTTAGAATTATTTTTGATTCAAACGTTTTTCTAATATTTTTTAACAGAGAATCCACGGAATTGATCATTTCATTCTTGTTTGTTTTACTCTGAAAGTTATTTATGCTTAATAAATTGTAACTTGCTAATAAAAATACTTTTTGCAGTAAATTTATTTGATTTATACAGTATTCTTTAAAAAGAATATTGCAAATAGTATACTGTTCTTGATAGTGACTTAGCCACAAACACTGCCACACATTTTCATCATCCAAAAAATTTGAGATCAAATAATTATCTGATTCTGGTGAAACATTTTTTTCTGCATCTTTAAGATTTATATAATCATTGTCACTACTTTCATGTGTAACAAATAGATTATTAGACTCAACTGATTTGTTGCATATATATTTTGAATTTTGTTTTTTTAAACTTTGCAGTTGTTTTTCTAAAGCACTTTTAATCATTTTTGATGATTCCTGACTATACTGAATATGATCTATTAAATTGTAGAGTTGATTTAGATAATCGGTATTAATGTAGCTTTTGTACTTTAAAATCCAAGATAACCATACAATATAGTCTGCATTATAAAGCCAAAAATTTTCCCAATTAAACTGAAATACACATTCATGAAGTAAATAATTACTGACTTTGTAACCACTAAAAATTTGATAGTTATTTATTACTTCGTAATTGAAAATAGATTTTAAGTATTTATGCGATAGCAAATTGTATTGTATAATTGTGTGATTTTCTGATAAATCATCGAAAAATGCATGAATAAAAAGTTTATCCTGTAAAACGTGGTGTTCTATCACTTTGCACAACAATTTAAGAGAAATCAACAGTGAAGGTGCTCTTAAATAATTATCACGTCTGTTGTCAAAGAGTATATTTTTTTCGTCAATTTTTATATACCATGATACACCTTTGGTTTTGTCGTGCACTGCATAGAGTAATACAATTAAGTTAAGTTCGTAAATGTAAACATTTTTCTTCAAAATTCGAGGAGAACATTTGACCAAGCACTTGTTAAGCTCAAAATTTTTCATTTTCTTTACCAAACGATAATTGATTAACTGATTAAATGCACAGTCAATACTATTGAATTGACTTTGCGATTTAATATCAATACCTTGGAATACCTCATTTGTATCAACTGCCGTCTCGGCATTTCTAACTAAAACTCGGCTGCACAGACAATGAGTGCGCTTACTCAAATAACGAAATTCCTTCTTCTTCCCTATGTAAAACTCTATAAGTACCTCCCCATAATTATCGTACATTTCACTTTATGCAAATACTACCAATAAAAATCAATGACTTAACGACTGTTCTTAATTGCTTAGGCCGATATTACATGGCTGCGAAAGTAGCCAATATGGAACGTCATTGTGTAAGGGTGCGATTACATGGAGGCGGATGGACGTCCCGCAAATTCGGAAAAACGATGCGCGGTTATTTTGATTTGAAATACGAAAAGCCCGCCTTCCATGTTATTATTATTTTTTTTAAATTATTTTAAACAGCAGAATGTATTTTTTTTTTAGCTCCTCTAAAACCTTTTTAATTATTTCCTTCCAGACTTCAATATTTTTTTCATAGTATTTGAAATACATTTTTAGCCGCCACTCTCACCAGAATTGAGGAACCTTATGATTCGTGGGGAACCGAAATATTTCGGTCATTTTTCATAGTGGTGAAGAGTTATGTAGTAATTATAGTGGTGCCGTATGGTCTTTTTTATTGACTAGCCGCAACTTACATCAATGAATAGAAAATACAAAGTTGTCTACTAATATTGCCCTTTGCGGCAAGATTAAAATGCATTTTGTACCCGAAACTCGACCTCCAAAAATATAGAAATTGTATTCTTATCTACAATGTTATCTACAATGCCTCATCTATTATCTTACATAAGTATTCTAGATAAGATCCGGTAGGGAGTCTATATTTTTGAAGGTCGATTTTCGGGTACAAGATATGCTAGAGTTTTATTTTTCTCTATATAAGCCGCGAGGGAAGATGTGGGCTCCTTATTAATAAAAACACTCAGCACTATTTAATTATATCAACACCTTTTATTTACTAGCTTTCTCTAGCTTATACAAACCGTTTAATTCTAGCTTTCTATCTAACTTATTATTAGTAAATACAATACAATAAAGACTTTTATGAAAACAAAGTAAACTAAAACGCAAAGTTGATAAACTATTGCACGTGAAGAAAGAAAGAAAACTTTTGGAGACAACCGAGTAGCTTGAGGATCAGTACAAGAGAGAGAGATCGGCCGAAGCACAGCAGCCGGTAGGTGATTGCAAAAGCACTTCTCGCTGTCAGCTGTGATCATGGCTTACTAGGTGTCGCGGCACCACGCGACCTCTGATTTGATCGGGTTGATGCACCGTGCCAACTCTGACAAGATACATTCTAATCTTGCCGCAAATCGCAATCCCACTGTACAACTTTTTATTTTCTATCTATTGGTGTAGGTTGCGGCTAGTTAATGACAAGACCATACGGCACCACTATAATTACCACATAACTCTTCACCACTATGGGTGTAATCATAGAGGTATAAGAATAGAGGAGAAAAGGGGGCGTGAAATGCGACAGCAGAATTCGCTACGTAACGGGGCATCTGTCTTTATCTGGCAGTTATGTTATTGGTCGAGTCATACATGAGATTGAATCAACTGTAGGATTCAGGACGAAGAAGTAGCCAATAACGTGGCTTTGGCAACAAGGACAGATGCCCCGTTACACTTAGTTATGCTGTCGCTGCCGCTAATGGGCTAGTATAGCGCTTTTCCCCTCTATTCTTATACCTCTATGGGTGTAATCCGCAATCGCCGCCAGCAGTTACATATGTACGACGTAACAACGTTGCGTGGTTGGGGGCGCTACTGTCAATTTACTGGTGATGTGATCCGCAATCTCACCAGCAGCGTTGGGTTAGGCGGATTCAATATCGGAACTTTTTCCCTAGATCGTGTATATAGCTGTACGACCTAGGGAGAATGTTCCGTCGAGCAGACAGCACAGCAGTGAAAGGGCATTGCCAAAGACACGCGGAAATTCAAAATTGTAATATTAATAACACAAGTGCCTATCACCCAATGACCCGGGGCGCTTACTGGCCACTCTGTTAAATAAATAATTATTAATAACACAAACGCTTATCACCCAATGACCCGGGGCGCTTACTGGCCACTCTGTTGAATTAATAATTTTTAATAACACCAGCGCCTATCACCCAATGACCCGGGGCGCTTACTGGCTGCTCTTTTAAATAAACAATTATTAAAATAACACAAGAGCCTATCACCTCATGACCCGGGGCGCTTACTGGCTACTATTAAATAATAAATTATCAAGGAATTACAAGAGCACCAGTTAAAAAGATCTTTGTCGTACTAGATAGGCAATCAATTTTGTGATATGTTTACTTATGTTATCGATCAACTACTTATTATTTAATAGTGTTGCAAATAAGTGTCCTGGATCATCAGGAAAAAGGTGCTTGACATTTTTATTAATAATTATTTATTTAACAGAGTGGCCATTAAGCGCTCCAAGTCACTGAGTGATAGGCGCTTGTGTTATTTATTGATAATTATTCATTTAACTGAGTTGCCAGTTAGCGCCCCGGGTCATTGGGTGATAGGCGCTTGTGTTATTAAAAGTTATTTATTTAACAGAGTGGCCAGTAAGCGCCCCGGGTCATTGGGTGATAGGCACTTGTGTTATTAATATTACAATTTTGAATTTCCGCGTGTCTTTGGCAATGCCCCTTCACTGCTGTGCTGTCTGCTCGACGGAACATTCTCCCTAGATCGTACAGCTATATATACGATCTAGGGAAAAAGTTCCGATATTGAATCCGCCTAACCCAACGCTGCTCACCAGCAGTAAAGCAGACGACGTCGGTCTACTTGCTCTTTTTCGTGACATTTTCCGACATTCTGTCGTCTGCTTTGCTTTGTTTACAATCAGAAAATGTCACGAAAAAGAGCTAGTAGACCGACGTCGTCTGCTTTACTGCTGGTGAGATTGCGGATCACATCACCAGTAAATCGACAGTAGCGCCCCCAACCACGCAACGTTGTCACGTCGTACATATGTAACTACTGGCGGCGATTGCGGATTACACCCTATGAAATATGACCGAAATATTTCGGATCTCCACGAATCATCAGGTTCCTCAATTCTGGTAAGTGGTGGCTGGTTAAAATTTTGACCACCCTTCGGCCTCAGCTCAGCTCTTGGTCTAAACAAGCCGCTCGCGCAGGAAGCAACAGCTAGCCCCGAGAATTATATTCTGCGTCGGCCCAAGCTAGCTCTTTCTCACTCGCGCCCACAGCTGCAGCGCCTATTGGGATGTAATATGGGCCACTGGAGGGGATAAGAAATTCAAGATGGCGCGGAAGAGTCAACACATATGCATGCGCAGCATAGGACTCAGAAGTTATTTTTCCTCCGTATTTAAATTTTTGATGACAATGAGGCCCGTGCGTTTTTCTAAACTATATTTACATCAGGAAGCAGCTCCCGGTGCACTTTTTTTATACTTTAGAGCTATGTAACTCACGAAAATTCGAATTAAAATACGCAGCTGCTGATAGCTTTCCCTTGTGTACATATATCTACAGCAGTGCTCGTACACATATAGGTACAGCACTCTATCAGCAGCTGCGTATTTTAATTCGAATTTTCGTGAGTTACATAGCTCTAAAGTATAAAAAAAGTGCACCGGGAGCTGCTTCCTGATGTAAATATAGTTTAGAAAAACGCACGGGCCTCATTGTCATCAAAAATTTAAATACGGAGGAAAAATAACTTCCGAGTCCTATGCTGCGCATGCATATGCGTTGACTCTTCCGCGCCATGTTGAATTTCTTATCCCCTCCAGTGGCCCATATTACATTCCAATACTACTACTACACGGAGAGGGAATTTACGGGTTTATCGCATGGAGGGTATCTGGCTGTTAGCGCATGCAGCCTCCCCATGCGTCTAAAACGCGAAGCTGATGCGCTGGATGCCAGCCAGTGCTTGTGTTAAGGCCCGTAGAGTGTTACATGCTATCAACACATGTGAGTACACGGCTGCGAACCAAGAAAAGCCGTAGCCGAAATCATCGACTATGTCCGAGCTGAAAACGCAAGGAGCATGATGGGTTTAACGCATGGTGGCTCTTGCGTTTTGGGTATCAGCTGATGGTTGGCGCAAGAGTCTGCTATATACGTATATGTATACACGTTATGCATATATGATTCTCATAGCCTTTCGATTCTTTCCAATGTACTAAGTGCAGCAATTTTGAGATGTGCATTGTGTACGAGTGACAAACGGTGTAACAGCTTATGCATCTCATCGCAAATCATTTAATTTGGTACGTAAGTATATAAACATGATGCATTCGCACAAAATTTTCAATGTTGTGGTATTTCTAACCAAAACATCAGAAATAAGTTTACACACATATGTGTATATATATAAACATACATCTATGTACGTTAGAATAGGCAGTAATAACAATATAATAATAATAATCCAATAACAATATATATTTAAATGTTTCACTTTTTGATACGATGTATTTTCATGAACACTTTCAAGCATACTGCGTTGGGCCTAACATGAGTGAAACTGATGTACTGATTCCAATAGAAAAATTTTTAAGGACATCTCCTTGTTTTCTTGTTAGAATAAGAGACAAACAGTTTATCTCGACTCGTTATGATTTGTGAGTCGTATAAGATTCAATAAGATTCATTCATATATCAATGTATGCGCATTTCTAGTATTTATTTGGATAACGACAAATAAATTTTTAATGCTATGCACAAAATAATAGTCGATTCATTTATTTTTCCTTCATTACATGCAGCAGAAACAAGCGAGAAAAAAAGAAAGTAAAAACTTCCTATATTATACAATTTTTCATTTTGTTACATCAATTAAAATTTTTTTTTCCTTTCTAAAACTTGCATAGCGTTTAAAGTTCATACTTGTAACACATTTTCATATGTAATACTTAAAAGAACAGAAACAGCGTTAAATGTATACATATTTACATGTATATATACATGTATAGCATATATATATAGGCGCTCGCGCCTCGTGCCAACGCCGCCAACTATCAGCTGATACCCAAAACGCAAAAGCCACCATGCGTTAAACCCATCATGCTCCTTGCGTTTTCAGCTCGGACATAGTCGATGAGTTTCGGCTACGGCTTTTCTTGGTTCGCAGCCGTGTACTCACATGTGTTGATAGCATGTAACACCTACGGGCCTTAACACAAGCACTGGCTGGCATCCAGCGCATCAGCTTCGCGTTTTAGACGCATGGGGAGGCTGCATGCGCTAACAGCCAGATACCCTCCATGCGATAAACCCGTGAATTCCCTCTCCGTGTACTTTTGCAGTGTTACATATTACATCGGCTATACAAGCCTTCTTCTTGTCAGAGATTAGTAGGGAGATTGCTGACTGCCATGCTACGGAGTGTGCCCACTTTTTTCCAGTGGTTCGAGCGCCCCGCCGCGGCCAAGCGGCCAAACCAGGCGCACATTTTTTTTTTTATTTGAGAAGCACGGTAGGGGTATGAGAAGAGTGGATTCGCGTGGAAATGTCCATATAGGCGCACATTTTGGAGACGCGTGGAAAGGGTATACCGAATGTGCGCCTACGAGGAGAGGAGTGGAAATATCGGCTATACAGCTGTATATATCTGAACGCATAGCCAAAGCAAGCGACGACACGAGTTTTGCTTTTTTGAGAGTCTTTGGACTCTGCAACTGAGTACATGCTATGTATAATATGTATATATTTAACTGACTTGCTCTCGCTCTGGCTTCAATGTTATCCATAAATCTTATTTAATTAAATCGTGGAACTAAATGCTCATTAATTATATACACATAATTTTGATTTCAATACATTATGTTTTAACTCTCCCGTACTCTTAAAATTCCCAAATCCATTTATGTTTTCAAAAAATTAACCACTAATTTATTAATTTCACACATCCTAACTTCTGTAAACTGTAGGACAAGCTCCGGAGGATATCCATGAACATATGTGACTTCGAAAGAGTTACATCCCGTCCTTCGGATAGCTACGATGGATAA
This sequence comes from Copidosoma floridanum, assembly GCF_036245765.1. Lineage (NCBI taxonomy): Eukaryota > Metazoa > Arthropoda > Insecta > Hymenoptera > Encyrtidae > Copidosoma > Copidosoma floridanum. Next base: position 32,354,986 of record NW_028321881.1, read on the forward strand.
GGTTTACGCCCCTCCATAGATTTTTTTGCACTTAAGGGTTCAAATCCACTTTATGGTAGATATTTTTTTTTATTTTTTTTTATTCAATGTATCATTTTGTCTTCATTTCTTTTATTTATGTTTCGTTAAAATATATACATGTAGTCAACATTTTTTTTCGGATACATCAAAACAAATTAAATTAATATTGATACTTTGATACAAGGCAATTCTATAATTTCATAATACAAAAATAACTTTTAAGGATTTCAATATAATTTGTGTATTTTAAAACTCTACATAGCTCTACACATTAATTATTGATAATCATAGCTGAATTAATTTATGATAAAGAAGTATGCACTTAACTACAATAAACAATAATAGTTTGAATACTTCACGATTTTAAGAATAAAATGGAAAACTAGAATAAATAATTGGTCGATTTTTTTAGTAAACTGCAGATTTTTGAAAGATTTTGCACTACAAACATTTACATATATGGTGATACTATTTTGAGGGGGTTGTCGTGGTACAGTCAATTTCAAAATTGAATTTTCGTGTTAGAAATGTTTTTGTTGTGATTATTCTTAACAAAACAGGTAAATAATTTAAAAATTAGGTGCATGGAACAGAAAAATGCCCAGGAAAGTAAACACAAACGTTAAAACAACAAATTAACCTAACTTTCGCCTCGGACTGTATCACTATATAGGTATTCTAGTAACGTTGTAACTGAACTTTAAACTGTTATATTTTAAAAACAGTGAAGCTAGGCTTCCTCAATTTTAGTATACTTATTTGAAGTATAATAAACCCTAACATATTAATTTTTTAAAAGATTCTTAAGAAAATTTCAAAAGTTATGAGTAAAAACGTGCATTTTCCGACAAGTCCATCTAAAAGCATGTGTTAAAGTGGCCAACTTCGCGATTTTATTCCTCTAAAACGGTGAAACTAGGCTCTTTGAAATTATAACATGTTATTTATAATACTGAAACATACCTATACAAATTTTTTCAGAAATTTCTTAAAACAATGAAATATCACAACATCCTAGTAACTTAATCGAAGTTTTTGCTAGCAGAAATAGACCCAGACTCAGTTTTTACTAATATAGAAATTCGTAGTTAAAAAATTTTGTTAGTTCTCACAATTCCTGATTCTAAATAATTTATCACGTTAGCATAATAAAGAGTCTTCTCAGAGTAATAGGCGTAAAAGAGCCTTTTCAAACTGAATATAAGAAAGAGCCTTTAATTTTTATTTCTCCGATTTTAAGTTGGTACTACATTTATGTGTGTATGTATATAATTGATCTATAAAAATGTATACATTACTACCTTAAAATAGAAGTAAACAAATTAGTTAAAAAGGCATTGATATCTTTTTGTTAAACTCCTCGTTTTGCTCTCAAGTGTAGAATAAATGTGTGGATTCGTACAGGGGTACGAGACCAACCGAGAGCTGGGTGAGGAGCAAATAAGAACTCAAAAATGTCGAAGAATAATCTTGAGCGATGATTCGTTGGGCTCAATCATACCAATCGACGCCAACACCTCAGTGCGAGTGTACCTCTGTATAAAAAGGCTTTTTCTTTTAGTTTAAGAGGACTTTATTCTGCCCGAAAATTTAAAAAAGCTCTTTCTTGACTTTTACTCTAAAAAGACTTTTTCTTGCACTCACCCGATTGTATCATTGTTAAAAATATTACGATGCTTTTCCTGCATTCAATATAAATGATTAAAGTTCCTTTATAATCTACAGCCTAAAAATATGTTTATTACAATCATCACCCTTAAAGGTAATTCACTTTTTTTTTTGTTTTTAACAAAATACTGCGGTATTATAAAAAATGTTTAGTCTCAGAATCTTGCCGAATAAATTTCATTACTTATTCATCGAACTGTTTCATTCATTATTCTTCTTCTGGCTGTCTAAAAATAAATAAAAGTAGCACACCTTATTAAAGATTTGCAAACAATTTTAAAATATTTACAAAACTATTTTATATTGTGTTCATCAAAATCATTTACTGATTAAAATTTCAACATTAAATAAATAGCAGTAAACGGGCGGCTTTTTTTTGTCGCAAATAGGATGTTCACAATTTCTTAGGAGTTTTAAAATAAACAAATTATATTGAAATCCTTAAAAGTTATTTTTGTATTATAAAATTATAGAATTGCCTTGTATCAAAGTATCAATATTAATTTAATTTGTTTTGATGTATCCGAAAAAAAATGTTGACTACATGTATATATTTTAACGAAACATAAATAAAAGAAATGAAGACAAAATGATACATTGAATAAAAAAAAATTAAAAAAAATATCTACCATAAAGTGGATTTGAACCCTTAAGTGCAAAAAAATCTATGGAGGGGCGTAAACCTTATATATCGTAGCTATCCGGAGGACGGGATGTATCTCTTTCGAAGTCACATATGTTCATGGATATCCTCCGGAGCTTGTCCTACAGTTTACAGAAGTTAGGATGTGTGAAATTAATAAATTAGTGGTTAATTTTTTGAAAACATAAATGGATTTGGGAATTTTAAGAGTACGGGAGAGTTAAAACATAATGTATTGAAATCAAAATTATGTGTATATAATTAATGAGCATTTAGTTCCACGATTTAATTAAATAAGATTTATGGATAACATTGAAGCCAGAGCGAGAGCAAGTCAGTTAAATATATACATATTATACATAGCATGTACTCAGTTGCAGAGTCCAAAGACTCTCAAAAAAGCAAAACTCGTGTCGTCGCTTGCTTTGGCTGTGCGTTCAGATATATACAGCTATATAGCCGATATTTCCACTCCTCTCCTCGTAGGCGCACATTCGGTATACCCTTTCCACGCGTCTCCAAAATGTGCGCCTATATGGACATTTCCACGCGAATCCACTCTTCTCATACCCCTACCGTGCTTCTCAAATAAAAAAAAAAATGTGCGCCTGGTTTGGCCGCTTGGCCGCGGCGGGGCGCTCGAACCACTGGAAAAAAGTGGGCACACTCCGTAGCATGGCAGTCAGCAATCTCCCTACTAATCTCTGCTTCTTGTACTCTTATACAGTTTGTTCCTTTTGTATAGTCTTGAGCTGCGACACGTGCCTACTCTTTTAAAAAAAACCATATCGAAAAATCACATGGTAAAACCATGTGAAAAAAACCACATAAAAACATGTGGTTTTACCACTCCGTTTTTATGTGGTTTCTTGTCTCAAATCACCATGTGGTTTTTAAGTAAAGCGACATGGTTTTTACAAGCTTTTCTTTATTATTTATTAATAGAAGGAATTACTTCTACTTAAATTTAACTATTTAAAAATCTTAATAACGCATCAACAATAAATATAAAAATAAGTTGAAAGAAAAAAAAGCCTCTAAGGTGAATTGAAATTTGGCTAACAGATTCTTAGCCAAGTATTTTATCCATTGGGCTAGAGTAGATTTGATTCTAGATTCCAATTTTGTGTCCTTATAAGGTACAGAAGACACAGTATTCTTTTATTTGTATTTGTACATAACTAGTTCTTTACATATAAACTACAGTGAAATCGTGTGAATTTGTGTATGCAATAAATTAAATAGTGTTATTATTATACATTGTGAGATATTTGTTATTTCCGAGTTAAAATAGCTACGGCAATTAAACCTTTAGTTTAATTTGTTGATTATACATACTAAAATGATACACTTTTCAGTCATATATACAATCAAATAATTATAATAATATTTAATAAATAACTAATCAAAATTATAACTGATATTGCATTTATTAATATTAATCTATGTTCTTAAAAACTGCATCGAGAATTAATTTTTATTTGAGTTTCATCCATTGACGGCTCTAAACGAAAGATCGTGGTTAATAAACAAGAGCTTATAACATAAATAACCTAGTACGATATTGTTTTTTAACATTTGTAACAGATGAAAATGTCAATTTATACACAAGCACCTTTAACAGAATTTTTCAGTACACTTGAGTCTTTCCCATTCTAATATACTTAGATGATAGCTAACAAGCGCTTGTATTATAAATGACAGAGTAGATTCTAGTCTTCTCATTTGAAATAAATTAAATTTTAATTAACTATCAAGCTTATTGAAAGAATGATCATGCGCGCTTAAGTATTTCTTTGTTAATTGTAAATAATGATGCTAATTCGAAATCCGAAACAGCCGAATCGGAGAGGTGAAGGTCAAAATCCGTTCGATTTTTTAAAGAATTACCCAGGTACGACCAGCAAATACGAAAATAATTCTATCCACTCGGCTACAGCGTGTTGTATATGAAGGGGTACAGATGTAAATCGACGGCTCCTACGAAGAATCGTACTCCACAAAATATCCAACGAAGAATCGTACGCGCAGATATATTCCAGCGAAGAATCGTACAGGCCACTTCTTTCCGACGAAGAATCGTACAGGCCACTTCTTTCCGACGAAGAATCGTACAGGCCACTTCTTTCCGACGAAGAATCGTACGCGCAGATATATTCCGACGAAGAATCGTACGCGCAAATATATTCCAGCGAAGAATCGTACGCGCAAATATATTCCGACGAAGAATCGTACGCGCAAATATTTTCCGACGAAGAATCGTACGCGCAGATATTTTCCGACGAAGAATCGTACGCGCAGATATATTCCGACGAAGAATCGTACGCGCAGATATATTCCGACGAAGAATCGTACGCGCAGATATTTTCCGACGAAGAATCGTACGCGCAGATATTTTATGACGAAGAATCGTACGCGCTGATATATTCCGACGAAGAATCGTACAGGCCACTTCATTCCGACGATGAATCGTACGTGCACCAATATACTGACGAATAATCGTACAGGCCGCTACAATAACATTTACATAAAAAATACAATAAGAATAACTATGGTACCATTATCGTTATTTAGTCACATATTACCCAATTATATCACCCAATAACACAAGCGCCAATCCCCACACAACTAAGTGCGCTTCCTGGTCCCTTTATTTATTTAACATAAATTAAATAACACAAGCGCCAATCCCCACACAATCCGGACCGTTTACTGGTCCATTCAATTATTTAAAACAAATTAAATAACACAATCACCAATCCCCACACAATCCAGATCGCTTATTGGTCCCTTTATTTATTTAACATAAATTAAATAACACAAGCGCCAATCCCCACACAACCCGGGGCATTTACTGGTCCATTCATTTATTTAAAATAAATTAAATAACACAAGCGCCAATCCCCACACAACCCGGGGCATTTACTGGTCCCTTTATTTATTTAAAATAAATTACATAACACAAGTGCCAATCCCCACACAATCCTGACCGTTTACTGGTCCATTCAATTATTTAAAACAAATTAAATAACACAATCACCAATCCCCACACAATCCAGATCGCTTATTGGTCCCTTTATTTATTTAACATAAATTAAATAACACAAGCGCCAATCCCCACACAACCCGGGGCATTTACTGGTCCATTCATTTATTTAAAATAAATTAAATAACACAAGCGCCAATCCCCACACAACTAAGTGCGCTTACTGGTCCCTTAATTTACTTAACATGAATTAAATAACACAAGCGCCAATCCCCACACAACCCGGGGCATTTACTGGTCCCTTTATTTATTTAAAATAAATTACATAACACAAGTGCCAATCCCCACACAATCCGGACCGTTTACTTGTCCATTTATTTATTTAAAACAAATTAAATAACACAAGCGCCAATCCCCACACAACCCAGAGCGCTTATTGGTCCCTTTATTTATTTAACATAAATTAAATAACACAAGCGCCAATCCCCACACAATCCTGGACCGTTAACTGGCCACTTTGTTCATTAATTAAATAAATTAAATAACACAAGCGCCAATCCCCACAAAACCCGGGGCATTTACTGGTTCATTCATTTATTTAAAACAAATTAAATAACACAAGCGCCAATCCCATCACAACTGAGTGCGCTTAATAGTCCCTTTATTTATTTAATATAAATCAAATAACACAAGCGCCAATCCCCACACAACCCGGGGCCCTTACTGGCCGCTTTTTTTATTGAAAATAAATATAATGATAAGACTAGCGCCAATCTCCACACAACCCAGAGCATTCACTGGTCCATTCATTTATTTAAAACCAATTAAATAACACAATCGCCAATCCCCACACAACCCGGAGCATTCACTGGTCCATTAATTTATTTAAAATAAATTAAATTACACAAGCGCCAATCACCACACAACCCAGAGCGCTTACGTGTCGCATACTTATTTTACAATCAATAAAGTAATAAGGCAAGCGATAATCACTATATAAGCCAGGGCGCTTACTAGTAGCATTAATTATTATTAAAAAGCATTGAATAATAATTCTGGATAGTCAGGTGATAAGCACTCGCGTTGTTCTTTAATAAATTTTATCGATTATTACAGTGACCAGTAAGCGCACTGAGTTGTGTGGGGATTGGCGCTTGTGTTATTTAATTCATGTTAAATAAATAAAGGGACCAGTAAGCGCACTTAGTTGTGTGGGGATTGGCGCTAGTGTTGTTTAATTTATTTTAAATAAATGAATGGACCAGTAAATGCCCCGGGTTGTGTGGGGATTGGCGCTTGTGTTATTTAATTTATGTTAAATAAATAAAGGGACTGTTAAGCGAACTGAGTTGTGTGGTGATTAGCGCTTGTGTTATTTTATTTATCATTTTAACTATCAAAGCGGCCAGTGAGTGCTCCGGGTTGTGTGGGGATTGGCGCTTGTGTTATTTTATTTATTCAATTAATAAACAAAGCGGCCAGTAAGCGCCCCGGGTTGTGTGGTGATTGGCGCTTGTGTTATTTTATTTATTCAATTGATAAACAAAGCGGCCAGTAAGCGCCCCGGGTTTTGTGGGGATTGGCGCTTGTGTTATTTTATTTATTTAATTTATAAACTAAGCGGCCAGTAAGCGCCCCGGGTTGTGTGGTGATTGGCGCTTGTGTTATTTTATTTATTCAATTGATAAACAAAGCGGCCAGTAAGCGCCCCGGGTTTTGTGGGGATTGGCGCTTGTGTTATTTTATTTATTCAATTAATAAACAAAGCGGCCAGTAAGCGCCCTGGGTTGTGTGGGGATTGGCGCTTGTGTTATTTTATTTATTCAATTAATAAACAAAGCGGCCAGTAAGCGCCCTGGGTTGTGTGGGGATTGGCGCTTGTGTTATTTTATTTATTTAATTAATAAACAAAGCGGCCAGTAAGCGCCCCGGGTTGTGTGGTGATTGGCGCTTGTGTTATTTTATTTATTCAATTAATAAACAAAGCGGCCAGTAAGCGCCCTGGGTTGTGTGGGGATTGGCACTTGTGTTATTTTATTTATTCAATTAATAAACAAAGCGGCCAGTAAGCGCCCCGGGTTGTGTGGTGATTAGCGCTTGTGTTATTTTATTTATTCAATTAATAAACAAAGCGGCCAGTAAGCGCCCCGGGTCGTGTGGGGATTGGCGCTTGTGTTATTTTATTTATTCAATTAATAAACAAAGCGGCCAGTAAGCGCCCCGGGTTGTGTGGGGATTGGCGCTAGTGTTATTTTATTTATTCAATTAATAAACAAAGCGGCCAGTAAGCGCCCCGGGTTGTGTGGGGATTGGCGCTAGTGTTATTTTATTTATTCAATTAATAAACAAAGCGGCCAGTAAGCGCCCCGGGTTGTGTGGGGATTTGCGCTTGCGTTATTTAATTTATGTTAAATAAATAAAGGGACTGTTAAGCGCACTGAGTTGTGTGGGGATTGGCGCTTGCGTTACTTAATTTATGTTAAATAAATAAAGGGACTGTTAAGCGCACTGAGTTGTGTGGGGGTTGGCGCTTGTGTTATTTAATTTATGTTAAATAAATAAAGGGACCAATAAGCGATCTGGATTGTGTGGGGATTGGTGATTGTGTTATTTAATTTGTTTTAAATAATTGAATGGACCAGTAAACGGTCCGGATTGTGTGGGGATTGGCGCTTGTGTTATTTAATTTATGTTAAATAAATAAAGGGACCAGGAAGCGCACTTAGTTGTGTGGGGATTGGCGCTTGTGTTATTGGGTGATATAATTGGGTAATATGTGACTAAATAACGATAATGGTACCATAGTTATTCTTATTGTATTTTTTATGTAAATGTTATTGTAGCGGCCTGTACGATTATTCGTCAGTATATTGGTGCACGTACGATTCATCGTCGGAATGAAGTGGCCTGTACGATTCTTCGTCGGAATATATCAGCGCGTACGATTCTTCGTCATAAAATATCTGCGCGTACGATTCTTCGTCGGAAAATATCTGCGCGTACGATTCTTCGTCGGAATATATCTGCGCGTACGATTCTTCGTCGGAATATATCTGCGCGTACGATTCTTCGTCGGAAAATATCTGCGCGTACGATTCTTCGTCGGAAAATATTTGCGCGTACGATTCTTCGTCGGAATATATTTGCGCGTACGATTCTTCGCTGGAATATATTTGCGCGTACGATTCTTCGTCGGAATATATCTGCGCGTACGATTCTTCGCTGGAATATATCGACGTAGGCTATTCTTCGTTGAAAGGCTCGGGGAGTACGTTTCTTCGTAGGAACCTCTGGAGTACGATTCTTCGTAGGAGCCGTCGTAATGTACAAGCTGTTTGAGCAGGCTTGGGGTAGACATACACATCACATGGAGAGAAAGAGTAGAGGAGTAGGGGAACTGTTGTGGAGACTCTTTCGAGCTGTACTCTAGTAGCGCCTGCCTATAGCCTGCGAGTATTTAGAGTACTGAACTCTGGTTTGAGGGGAACGCCGTCCCGTCTGGCATCACTGGTACCATGTGCAAGAGTACATCTGACATATACTTTTTTTCTTCCAGGTTACCTAATTCAAAAGAAAAAGCATAAAACAAAACCTATTAAGCGTATCACAGTTCATCAAAAATAACTAAGCCTTTTACTTATGTATCATAAGAAGTTTTATTGTAAATTAATAACATTCGAAACTGTAAGCTTACTGTACAACAGAAGCGTTTTTCTGTAAAATTTGAAAAAGAAAAAAGCATGTTTTACCTCTGTTGACTAAAGCAAGAGGCTTTATTGCTATAATCCACTTCTGTATCATTATGGATTCAGATATCTTCTGTTCAATTTCAATGAAAGTAAATAGCCATAAATACATCCACGAGAAGTATAAGCACTTTTTTTTATTTTATTACTAAGCTTAAAAATGCAGCAAATTGTTATTTTCAAGCAATGATGTTTGTTGTTATTTTTTTAATGATGTTCTTATAAAGCTTGGACTTTATTGTTTAAGGTTTATTATAATTCAGAATAACAGTAAATAAAAGATCCTTACTCGATTACCCACGATAGTTATAATCATTTTGTATATTCATTTTGCTCAAACCTTGATTGTCGTAAAAAAATGAAGGCCCAAATTGGTGACGCTTCAGATCTTCTCAGATATAATTACTGTTTCTTTGGATATTATGAATGAAGTGCCCTGATCGATTTTGAATATTTTTTTCGCAACTTCTCAGCGCGTGGCAAGATATTTGGCTAATTTTGCATTCATAAAACAAATGGTTAACAGAGTTTAATCTTAAATGTATAAGAGCATTGGTAAATTTTAATAAAATATAAAATGTCACTCATCTGACAGTACAAAAAAGTATATTCAATAAGCTAAAAGTGTTCAATAAACAAAACTTCCAGGGATAACAATTCTTTTGTTTAAGAGTTTATGTATTCTCATGTCCTTGATTTTAGTTTTCAAAGAGGGCTGCTAGCAACGGTCTGATTTCAGAAATCTGCATGAACTTTTATCTTTTTCAAGACACAATGGCTTATTACCTGTCGAAGAAATTTTTAAAACAACAGGTACACAGAACATACAAGAACATTCATCATACGTTTAGTTCATAAAACATGTATATATACTCTATGAAAGCTTCTATGTGACCTTAACTTTTAAACGTTAAACTACTTTACGTAAAAAGCTGGAGAAAAAAAATAATTCAAGCTTAACATTTTCACGTTAATGTTGAACAGATAAATGGTACTATGCATGTTGAATTCTATTTTTAAGTTGAATTGCTGACTGAAACTGCGTTAAAGCTAGGAGAAACGTTAATTATTATCCATACAAACAACTTTTTTGACTTTCAATATGTTTACTCGTAATTTTCACAGCAGATGGTCCGTGCAACCTTGCCTTTCAACAACACAATGCAGCGAAATGCGATTCCTATACACGCACGTTTACACCTACACCCTCCAATCCCCCCTACACACACACACACACACAGAAAAATTCCCTACAATCCTCTGGGGACCAAATAGAGCAGTTTTCGCAATTACTATTACGAGAAAGAGCAGTCTTAAATACATCAATTTTATGAATTCGTGTGTATGATCCTTGATGTTTTTCTGGCCAGGGTAGTGGTGGTGTATATCAAGGTAAGTCTGAACTCGTTGAAAATGCGTTTATATTATTTCCAACTAATATTAAATATAGATTCTACACAAAAAGGAAACCGGGTGCTGATTACGCGTGAAAAAACCGTTAGATTAGAATTTTCTCTTAGTTTTGAAAGATTAAAAATTTAAGGTTCTAGTTAGTATTCTTGATTTACACAACCCCAGACCATTTTTTATTGGTTGTAAAATAAAAAAAAAAAGAAGAATCGTTTTCTTGTCAATAATTCTAAGTAATTCTTTTTCATCTTGAGATGAGCAATTGTTTCATAAAAATGTTGTCAATTGATGAGATACTCGAGTGTCAGGTTTACAAAGTTTCATTCGAGCTAATGTGGACGATCAAGTTGAAGCGGATCGTGGATGTTTTCATTTTTGCAGGCGTATACTGTCAGAGAAGCACTGTTTAGGTATACTGTTCACAACCATCAAAAAGCTTTTAGGTTAAATAAAGTATTTTACAAAATTGAATGAGTGAAGTAACTAATAAAAATGCATAATTTTATAAAAGTATGAGTTGCGTTTATTCTTTTCGTCTAGAAGTGTGATAACGCATTTTTTGAGTAACTAAATTTAATTGTCATTTTAGTATTCGGTGAGTGCCAATGACAGATTTGAAGTACCTCTTTTTTTACTCGCACTCACGGGCCTCAATGAGTTACGCATGGATCTTTCCTGCACATGGGACTATGGTGGACTAAACTGTCCGCAATAGAATAACATAACCGGCTAATCGTCATTTTTTTTTGGTACGTTTTGGAACTAAGTGCTGAATGTCTGACTTAGAAGTTAGTATGCTTCAGAAGACTATACTAACTCTAGCTACCATTTACGTAGAAAAATCAATGTTTTTTCAACAAAAAAAAAAAAATCCGTGGAAGCATACTGAAGTTTTAAGTTATGATACTGAAATGCTAATTGACGTTACCCTATAAGCAGATTGCAAGTTTTGAGAAGCAGACCCGTGCACTTTTTACTTAATTTTACGCTATTGCATAAGAGGTGCACGGATCTGCTTCTCAAAACTTATGATGTGAGTAGCTATTTGAAAAATGCGATATTACAATTTCAGGCAAAAAGAATAAATACAACTTTTTTTTTACGAAACGTTGTATTTTTATTAGATAATTCACTCATTTTATTTGTTGATTACTTTATACAACCTTAAAGCTTTCTGATCTTCGTAAACATTATTTTTATAGACTAATTTTCGGTCAGTGTAACGCATCCTAAGTTTTTTTTTCTTCTTATTTTACAGCCATTCTGACCAACGGTGCGCATGGAAGACGAGCCCGTCTTAGATGGCCGCGCCGATTCCGGAGTTCAGTACCAAATTTTCTAGTATTGTTAGATAATTAAGCAGAGTAGGTTGGCAGTGAAAGAATAGGCATACATAAGTAATTTATTTTTATGCACACGTTTATTTAAATCATATACTTGTTACTTTTATTACTAGTACTACCTCGAGGTTAAACAATACTAAACTAGCAGTGGACCACTCGCATGAAAAAGCGACTCTGTAGCGGTACGTCTACCACACAGAAAACACACGAGTAGCTCATCGCTTACCAAGCGATCGACGACGACTGAACTATAAACCATAACTCGGCTCTCAGCGCCCGAGCATGGCCCATACTAACATATATAAAACATACTTATACATATATACATTCAAATACATTTATTGGATATATTATGACTTATAACACGCCCCCTCAATAAACAATTTGAATAATAAAAAAAAGAGAAGAACAAACAAAAAAAAATTTATATAAATAGTTACAAATAATATCACGTAAGTCCAATTTGTTCATTAAAGTTTTTTACTGTCTTATCACTGACACTTTTCGTTAAAATATCAGCCATCATATGTGCTGATGATACAAACTTCACCACTATGTTACCTTCCTTTATATTTTAATGTATGAATTGATGTCTGGTATCTATATGTTTGGTGCGACTACTGTAATTTCCATTGTCAGCCAGAAAAATTGCTCCCTTGTTGTCGCAGTAAATCACAGTTGGTTTGTTGTCCTGAATACCTAGTTCTTGAGCAATCCTTCGCAACCATAATGCCTCTTGTGTTGCGGATGAAAGAGACAGATATTCAGCCTCTGTACTTGACATTGCGACAGTGGGTTGGCTCCTTGTGCTCCAGCTGATTGGTCCCGACTGAAGGAGTGAAATGTATCCTGTAACAGATCTGCGATCCCGCAAGTTCGGTGCCCAGCTGGCATCACAGTGGATATGTAGTTGAGCAGGTGGTTTGCCATTGTTAAAAGTCAGTTTGAGCTCGCATGTGCCCTTCAAGTATCTAAGCATGTGTTTGACTATATTCCAGTGCTGACTTGTATAGGCATTATTAAACCTGCTCATCACACTTACAGAATACGATAGATCTGGTCTTGTGCAGCGAGCAATATACAGTAGACAACCGATGGCTGTTCTATATGGTATTTGGGTAGGGTCGATGAGCTTATTTGAGTTAGTATCGTGATTGTCTTCATACAGCGAATCAAGGTGAAAACCTGTAGGCAAAGGTGTCGATACTGAATTGCAGTTATGCATGTTAAACCTGGCAAGTACTTCCTTGATATAATCTGTTTGATCCAAAGAGACGGTTCCACGATCATGATCCACAGCTATATTAATACCAAGAAACTTGCGAACAGGACCTAAATCTTTCATGGGAAAAATCCCACTGATATGCTGCTTGAAAGCACTCAACCATGTTGGGCTATTAGAAAAGATCAAGAAGTCATCAACAAATATAGCTACAAATATAAAAAATTGGTCCTGTATGCGCTGATACAAACAAGCATCATTTGCTGATTGTGTAAACTTCATGGTCTGGAACAACTGGTGCAATGTCTGGTTCCATACCCTGCTCCCCTGTTTCAGACCATATAGAGCCTTTGAAAGCCTACAGAATTTATCCGGGTGATCTGGATCCTCAAATCCTTGTGGTTGTTTTAAATAGATTTCTTCGTCCACTTCACCATGTAGAAACGCTGTCTCTATATCAACGTGATGAATATATACCTTGGTGCTGGAGGATGCAGCGAGGATGAGACGCAAGGTTGAAAACTGCACAACTGGTGCATACGTTGAGTTGTAGTCTGAACCATACTCCTGGGAAAAACCTTTAGCAACCAGGCGGGCCTTGTATATGCTTTTGTCATCTTTGTCTATCTTCTTTTTGAACACCCATTTAGTGCCTATAGGCTTCTTGCCAGGGGGTAACTCTTGCAAAGTCCAAACGTTATTCTTGTAGATAGAGTGCATCTCTTTCCACATTGCATCTCGCCATTTTTGGCCTTCGGGTCCTTGCATAGCCTGTTCAAATGTGGGTGCATTGAAATCCTCCATTGCTGCTGAGTATAAAACAAAATCATCAAAGTGTTGTGGAACTTGCTTCTCTCTGACTGGACGTTTTGATATGACTTGCGGCTGCTGGTCATCCACTCGATCATCGATCATGCACTGGTGTTTGCACATACTGATTATTTTCAATATCCATTGAGTCATGTTGCTCCGCATTCTTGTTCTGTGATTCATCTGAAGCTAATGTAAATGTAGTGAATGAGCGCTTTCGTTCTTGTACTGGGTGAAAATTTTCATCAAATTTGACATCTCTGGATATAATAATCTTTTTGTCTTTCTCGCACCAGAGTATATAGCCCTTCTGTGCCGAAGCGTAACCAAGAAAAACGCATTTGCACGTTCTTGAATCCATCTTGCCTCTTAACTGTTGAGGTAGCAAAGCATATGCAGTGCAACCAAAAATTCGCATGTTTGAGATATCCGGCTTGCTGCCTGTCCATCTCTCATGCGGGGTACTACCATTTAGGCGTGAGTGTGGAGAACGATTGCAAATATAGGCTGCAGTAGCAACCGCCTCTGGCCAAAAAATTCTTTTTACATGCGCTTGAAGCATCATGGCTCTTGATTTTTCTAGTAGAGTGTGGTTTATGCGCTCAGCAGTTCCATTCTGCTGAGGATTGTAGGGCACAGTGGATTGATGCTGTATTCCTTTACCTTTGAGAAACTCAAGAAAATCACCCCTTAAATATTCTCTCCCATTGTCTGTTCTTAAGTTTTTTAATTTCAAGCCACTTTGATTTTCAGCGAAGAGAATAAACCGCTTGGTGATTTCTGGAACTTCAGCTTTATTCTTGAGAAAATAGATAAATAGTTGTCTGGAATAATCATCGACAAATGTTATGAAATACTTGAAGCCGACTCTCGAAATATCTGGCACTTGACAAACATCACTGTGTATAAGTTCAAGATTTTGTTTTGATTTTGTTTCAACACTGTGGAACGGTAATTTAACAGTTTTGCCTTGGACACAGGCTTCACAAAACTTTAACTGTTTATTTTGAAAATTTATGCCTGTGGCACTACGATTCTTCAAAATATTTAAATACTCATGATTGATATGTCCAAGTCTTTGATGCCACAAATCTATATCAAGGGTAGCGGCATATATTTTCACTGAACTTTCACTACTTTTGTTATCACATTTAAAATCTGAATTGATCTTAAATAAGTTGTTTCTTAGGCGAACACCTGACATGACTAGCGTGCCATCTGGGCAATAAACAGAGCACTTGTTGTTCTCGAAAAACACTTTATGATGTTTTTGAGTTAGGCTGCCAACTGAAATGAAATTTGTGGTGGCCTTGGGGACATATAACACATTGCTTATTTCAATAATCCTCTTCTGTCCTTGAAAAAACAAAACAAGTTGTACAGTGCCTGAGCCAAGAGCTTCCATCGCTCCACTATTTGCAACGTTTATGTTCGACTTGAAAGACGAGTCCAGATTCTTAAATAAACTCTTGTCTCTACACATATGCATTGACGCTCCAGAGTCCAAAATCCAGTCTTGTGAAGTGTGTTTATCTACTATGGCCTTGAACGCAAACATAGCAAAGTTGTCGTTTTCCTTATCTGTATCTGGCTCTTCGTCGCTCTCTGTTTTGGCTTGGCAGGCTTTTGTATTATTATCTTTCGAGAAACGGCAGTTTCTAGCTATGTGCCCGAAACGTTTACAGTTGTAGCACTGTACTGGCTTATTTCTTTGAGAATTATTTGCTCCATTATTATTTTGCTTGTTTCTTGGAAATCTTTGTTTACTTCTAGCGTAGAAGCCTTGAGCAGTGCCTTCGATGGCTTGGGGAATTTCAATTTTTTGTATTAATGTATTTTTGACCATATCAAATGTTAATTTCGTATTACTGCTCTCCATGACCATTTTCATGGGGTCATTATGAGATGGCAAACCCGCAAGCAATAATGTAGCCAACATTTCATCCGGCACCTGTAGTCCACTAGCTGCAAGCCCTTGAGCACAGGTGTTAGATTTCGCGATGTAGTTTTCCACTGATTCACAGTCTTCAAGGCGTAAGTGTGTAAGTTCAACAATTAATGCACATCTGCTCTGAATGCCTTCACCGCCGAAAAGCTTTTTAAGGGCATCCCAGATATCCTTTGCACTAGAGAGCTGGTTTACGTGAGTGTAGAGTATAGGCTCAATTGATAACATTATACGGCCAGCTGCCTTCATGTTCTTATCCGGATCAGAGCTCAGTTGCCTACCTTCCGGAACCTGCACTGTGTCCCACAGCAAATCACTTTGTAGATAAGCTTTCATCGCTACTGCCCATGTAGAATAATTCGCCCGGCCTCTAAGCTTCTCAATAGTGTGCATAGCCATCTTTACTTAAAAAAAATGCACACGAGTCACACTGATTTTAAAAGTTCCGTCGAACTTTCTTCACTGCATAGTTCAAAGCCTCGAGATAAAAAAAACAAAACAACACCGCTAAACCTACAACCCACTGCAAAATTCCATAATCTATTGCAAAAGGCCCATAACCTATTGTTAGATAATTAAGCAGAGTAGGTTGGCAGTGAAAGAATAGGCATACATAAGTAATTTATTTTTATGCACACGTTTATTTTAATCATATACTTGTTACTTTTATTACTAGTACTACCTCGAGGTTAAACAATACTAAACTAGCAGTGGACCACTCGCATGAAAAAGCGACTCTGTAGCGGTACGTCTACCACACAGAAAACACACGAGTAGCTCATCGCTTACCAAGCGATCGACGACGACTGAACTATAAACCATAACTCGGCTCTCAGCGCCCGAGCATGGCCCATACTAACATATATAAAACATACTTATACATATATACATTCAAATACATTTATTGGATATATTATGACTTATAACATCTAGCATAAAAGCATTGAATGTTGTGGGAACGGTTTCTCTTTTTATTAACTGCATTACTACAATTTGTTACATTCAACGCTTTCATGTTAAAAAATTTGGAACTTTCCTGCTTTGGCAGCGCTGCCTGAGAGGTGCTCATAGTCAGTAATGGGTCTGCAATGCTGTACTATGTATATAGTTGCTATCACATTGGCATATTAAAAAACTGCCCCAGATTTTATTGTAGTATCAATCACTTGCCCAGCAATAAGGACATCTTATTTTACATGGCTGCCGAACCATCGGACCACAGTTGGAAAAACGCGCTTAAACGATTTCCTGACAAAAAATGTTTCGAAGGTTAAGATCAGGGCCTAGCCAGGTGAGCCTTACATCGATGCCACGGCCTAGTCAGGCTTGAATGTATGGTTTAAAACCCGGTGTAATGACTTTTACCCCAGGCTGTGACCAGGTCCTGACTAACTTACATGTATGTGTGAGGTATTCTTTGTGACCGAATGACCCCCCCTTCTCCAAAATGGGTTTAATTTATTTAAGTTCTATAGGTATGCAAAAAAAGGTCTGAGCATCTAGTTTTCAATACCGAGTGGCATATACCTTACGTCAACATTCCTAATCCAATATGGCTGCCTGAACCATGTGACTTACAGATTTTCTTCGATAAAACTACTTTATATCTCGTGGCATGAACCTTGCAGGGGTCAAAAAAAGCTTTAATAGAAAGTCTTGAGCTCTTCTATCAAAATAAGTATGAAAAAAATTTTTCGTCTGCTATAAAATTCAAAATGGTGGCAATAACACGTGACCTACAGCTTTATTTCAAGAAAACTACTATCAACATTGCAGCATAAATCCTACAGGAGTCTTAAAACGTTTAAATAAAAGGTCTTAAGGTCTTTTATCAAAAGATGTATAAAAGAAATTTTTTTGTCTGCTACAAAATCCAAAATTACTAAAAACACGTTATCTTCAGATTTTTCTCAATAAAACTTCTATAAGTCTCGTGGCATAAGCCCTACAAGGGTCTACAAATGTTTAAATGAAAGGTCTTGAGCTCTTACATCAAAAGCTGTGTATTTCTTGTTAGCTGTACAATTTAATATGGCGGCAAAACACATGACCCACACCTGATTTTTACTAAAACTATCATGAATGTGCTGCATTTACCCGACTGAGGTCCACAGATATTTGAATGAGAGTTCTTAGTTTCGTTCTCAGAAATCAGTCTGAAAAAAGTGTTTGTTAAACTTAGATTTAAAAATGGCGCCAATAGCATGTGTCATATGCATCTTTTTAAAAAATTTTAGGATAAAATTTTTTTTGTTCTACTCAGATACTAATAAACGCATACTAATAAACGCAACAATAAAAGCACGGTTTATTAAAATTTTTTGTAAACCCCTGTAGGGTTCATGCCTCGAGATTTACAGTTCACTGAAAAAAAGATGTAAGTCACGTGTTTTGGCATCATTTTAGATTTCATATAAGACAAAAAAATTTTCTATACGATATTTGATAGATATGCTCAAGACCTTTTATTCAAGCCTTTATAGACCTAGCAAGACTTACAGTAGCTTTATTGTAAAAAATCTGTAGGTCACGTCTTCCTGCAGCCAGTTTGCATTTTATAGCAAACAGAAAATTTGTTTACACATCTTCTGATAGAAGAGCTCAAGCCTTTTCAAATAAGCCTTTTTAGACCCCTGTAGCATTTATACCATAAGTTTCTTAGTAGCTGGATTAAAAAAAATCCACAAAAAACGTGTTTTTACCGCCATTTTAAATTTTATAGCAGACAAAACATTTTCTTTATCCTTTATTTGATAGAAAAGCTGAAAACTTTTAGTTAAGACCTTTTAAGACGGCAGTAGAATTCATGCCACGAGACTTACAGAAGTTTTATTGAGAAAAACCTGAAGATAACGTGTTTTAACGACTATTGTGGATTTTATAGCAGACAGAAAAATTTCTTTTAAACATCTTTTGATAGGAGAGCTCAAGACTTTTGATTAAAGCGTTTTTAGATCTCTGTAGGGCTTATCTTGCGAGGTTTATAGTAGTTTTATTAAAAAAAAAATTGTAGGTCACGTGTTATTGCCGCCATTTTGGATTTTATAGCAAACAACAAAATTTTTTTTATATTTATTTCGATAAAGGAGCTCAAGACTTTAAATTTAAGCCTTTTTTACCCCTGCAGGGTCCATGCCACAAGATTTATAGTAGTTTTATTAAAGAAAATCTGTAGGTCACGTGGTTCAGGCAGCCACATTGGATCAGGAACATTGACTCAATATATATGCCACTAGATGCTCTGACCTCTCATTTGACTATCTACAGAACGAAAATAAATCAAACCAATTTTAGAGAAGGGGGGGGTCAGTCGTTTACAAAAAATATCTCATATGTATATTAACATACATCTGCTGTACAGTAGGGGTTATAATTGTGACATCCCATGTCGTAAACTTAATATTTATTAATTTAAAACACATAGTCTCGTTTTTGAATTATAAAAAGCAAAAGCTCAGCGATCTCGAACCATTGAACAGTACCTACACCTGCTTCTGCAATCCCGTGACATGTAACTTACTTTTTTTGAAATAAGCTACCGTCGCAAAACTCGAACTATTCGTGCAGCCTCAAATAATCTTATAAAATGCTCATCTTACAAAATCAATTCGCACAAATATACCAAATAATGTGATTATTCAACAATTTCAACAGTCTTTACTGTGGATGTATACACGAAATGTCATACACTATTTCGACAGCAACTTGTACTTGATGTAAAATTCGAGAGATCAGCAGTTTTAACCATCAATTAAGGTAAAAGCACCAGTACGTGAACACTTCCTAAAATTGCACCAGTAGATTGAACAGCTTGAATAAACTATTTTCAATTTAAGTGGATAAAAAAAAAAATGTTTCTGATATCCTTTGATCGTTCTTTAGATAAAACAAAATTTATATTTAAGTAAAGTCTTTATACTCAACGAGAAAAAAATTATTTATTTGTGCAACTTGTATGAGGTGGCTTGTGAGACTGTTCAGGTACTGGTACCATTAGGTTTTACCTATACCCAGTACTCGAACACATAAAAATGATTGAAATCACTGTTAATCAATAATAATAGTATGTCAAGCCAGTCGTTATAGTTTTCATAATGTGTTACCAATGAAATTGGAAAGAAATTTTTCGATTTGATTATTTGCAATACATAATAAAAATAGAAATCAGTAGAAGGCAGCTAACATAACCTCTCTCTCATTTAATTAACATGGGATGTTCAAGTACTCGGTCAAAAATACGTATCGGTACCAATACCTGAACACGCTGTTCATCTACTGGGTCATTGGTAAAAAAACTTTAAAATTAATTTATTTTTTGTACACATGACCTAGAAAAACTTTTTTGTTTTTTTTTTAAAGGAAAAAATATAAACTTACTGGCGCAATGACTGTTTTGTTGTTATGCAAATCAGAAATTCAATAAAAATGAGAAAACGAAGACTTTATGGAAAAAGTGTTCACGTACTGGTGCTTTTACCTTACTATGAGATTATTGTACCACGACTGTGCTCGTGTCAGTCGAGGGTGATTAGGTTAAGCTCTGATTGGTCGTTCGGATGCCCAACTTGACGCGTCCTCCTTAAACGCAAGAGTATAAAAACTCCTCGTATATAACAATATTCGCCTTTTCTCTTTCATCAAAAGCTCAAAGTAACTATAAAAACTGGAGAGTGAGTTCTATTGCGTCTTTTAAGCGGATGTAAGACTTATTTCGGTGACTAAGCTGTGTAAGAAAAGCTCGAGCAAACCAGGTCACTGTAAACTCACCTAAAAAGTGAATCAAGGAGGAACAAGAAAGAAAGGACCGTCATTTTGGGTTGCGACGTTAAAAGCAGAAGCCTTATTATTGTCATCGCCACGAGTGCTCTCGTGTAGGATTAAGAACATCGTTGTTTAAAAAAATAATTGTTCTTTTATTAAAATAGTTACCATTGAGTCTCCATCACTTGCTTGTTAATAATTTATGATGTTGTGATAAAAAACTACTTAAATACTTAACTCCAATGCTTAATTATTTACATATTATTAATGTATGAATTAGTTACAAAAGAACACGAATGCCTGTTTACCATGCTATCAAAAGTGTGCTAAGTTATTATAAGTAACAGGTCAATTACTTACTACTTGTATTTTCGTACCGTCTTGTTAAATAGTTCATCCAGTTACTATAAAAAAATAAGAACTTAGCGCCTATTTAAAAAAATAACTGCACGCTCACTCCCTTACGATCAATTTACTATCGACCGCAGTCATAGTCTTGTTTCGTTTTAAAAAGCCCGCTATTTTTTTCCCTAAGCAGGTGAAATACCTGCTGTATCGATTTTTACTGTGGTATGATGAACATTACTCTCCCACTAAAAATAAGTCTTACCTATTTCGCCTGCTTCTACTACTTGCCTCTCTTCTCTTCCCACTAAGTAAGGCCACGCCCCGATGTCGCATAGCTCTCGTTGATTGGTCGATTACGCCAACAGTTTATTCGTCATATTGTTTAAACAACGCATCCAATCGGAAAGGTTCAATCATCTTTTTTGTTCATCTCAACAAGCTTAATCGCACTATATTATTTTCCGGGATCAATTTCGATACACCCTGTATAACAATATTCGCCTTTTCTCTTTTATCAAGAGCTCAAAGTAACTATAAAAATTGGAGAGTGAGTTCTATTGCGTCTTTTAAGCGGATGTAAGACTTAGTTCGGTGACTAAGCTGTGTAAGAAAAGCTCTAGCAAACCAGGTCACTGTAAACTCACCTAAAAAGTGAATCAAGGAGGAACAAGAAAGAAAGAACCGTCGACTTGGGTTGTGACGTTAAAAGCAGAAGCCTTATTATTGTCATCGCCACGAGTGCTCTCGTGTAGAATTAAGAACATCGTTGCGGTCAACCTTGTAAGATCTTGCGAGTACGTGCGCGCAATCAGCGGCTAACCAACGATCATAGAAGTAAGTCAAGTTAAGGAGAATATAAATTACATATTATTGTAAATGCGAATCTGAAACTTTATTATTTATACCATTTGTAAAATTAACTACTTCTGGCTTTTTTAAATTTATTAAATCATTAGATAAAACATAACTTGGTTATTGATTAAATTAATTGTCTTAATTCAAAAACATTTCAATTACTAAATTATATAAAATGTTTCAAGATCTAATAATTCTAATTGATTGACACATAATTCTTACCTTCATGAGTAAATTGATTATCGAGGAAAAATGAAATAGACACTGTATGACAAAGACCTTTACAAGGACGCGAGATAAAAAGACGAATAAGATACACTACTACTGTTGGACATGAAACATAAACTCTAACAGTAAGTCAACGCTCGCTCAGCGTACACCACTTCATACATATCGCTCGGTGAAACCTAACACCACAACGCCGAGACGACGATTTCAAAAAAAAGTATACTGTAAGTAAAAGCTAACAAGGCCTTTGGGCCGATGGCTGGTTCCTGACGAACAAAAATTAAATTTATTTGTTAGTAGAACGAATCTACGAGTTCCGCCCTTTACTTATAAAAGTTTGGACGTAACATAATAGTAAAAATAATTACCAATAGAGTAGGGGAGTCGACGGAAAATGCATCCTTTCAGTACAAAGAAAGGGAAAATAAAATGATTCTCAATGCATTGACATACTTCCAAAGTTCTTATACTTGTTGCAGGTGGGGTGGTGAAAGGTCTTTTTATTTTCTGTCTTTCTCTTTCAACGAGACATTTACACTAATGCAGCAAACGGCATGATGACTCTTCTGCAGCAAAGCTGAAGGCGCCAGAGCTTAAGGCCAAACATTCTCATATCCATGCATGGATACTGATATCAGATCCTGGTCATGCTTTTTCAATAAAATTGTCCAGGACATGGCCAGACCCTTAAGCCAAGTAAGTAGAGGCCGAGTTTCGAACTTGTAAGTATGTGTTACCAAGCACCAAACCCCACGCTACAAAAAAACGTCCACGATCCGCAACAGATATTAGTATAGAGATTGCTAACATGCTGACTGCAACGCTACGGCGCGAGTTCACTTTTGGCCACTGTTTCGAGCACCCTGTCGTGGCCAAGCAGTCGAACCAGGTATACATATTTTTTTTTATTTGAGAAGCGTGGAGGGGGTATACCGAGTGTGTGCCTACGGATTCGCGTGGAAATGGGCATGTAGGCACATACTTTAAAGACGCGTGAAAGAGGTATACTGAATTTGTGCCTACGGAAAGAGGAGTGGTGCATGGAAATGCTGACTACAGCTATATAACTATGTACCCGCGTATATCATAGCGAAAGAAAGCGACGAGTCTTTCTCGCTATATACTAACTTCTTAAATAAGGTCTTAGAAATTAAGGGCAAAATGAGAAGAAAAAAAGATTTCACATCTAATATTTGTAAAATAAAAAAACCTATTTTAATTTACAATTCTCTATAACATATGAAAGTTTAGAAGAGGCTAGCCATATTATTTTTCAAAAACTAAATCATACAAATAAATGTTTACGCAATTGGAAGCTCAGACTTTCAACGCATTTATTTTTTAGTTCTTCTTATACTTTGGATTTTCGTTTAGTACTGCGTATCAAAGTACGTTGAAAAAATATTTAGCTTAAAATATTTTTTGAGGTTGATAGTATGGCTATAAGAACCTTAAATATAAATTTTACTTTTACTTATCATAATCGCTATGAACTGTAGGCCAAGCTCCGAAGGGTATCAATGAACATATGTGACTTTAGGTTTTATGAGGTCCGAAGTGTGAATAGCTGAGATGGCTAGGGCTTATGCCTTCGACGGCATATTTTGGCGATTTGAGGTTCAATTCTGATTGCCTTTAGATTTTTTTTTTTTATATATAATTGAGTATTCTTTTTCAATTTCTTATTGCAACTTTCATTTTAATTTATGAATATTGTCAACACTTTTTTTTCGGGCACGTTAAAAAAATTTTGTTTTTAATACTGTGTCACGTTCATAGAATCCTACGCAACAACTGACTATTAAAAAATTGATTACGTTAATAGTTATAGCTGGCAAGGCTAATTCATAATTTTAAAGGTAATAATTTGAATGATGGTAACATTGATAACTAACTAAAAAATTGGTAGATCATATAAATCTTTATGTGCGTATTCGTATGCTTGCATGTGGGTGATTTCAGACTTTTTGACCGATGTCAATGATTCACGACTCAGAAGGATTACTTTTTCATATTGTTACGATGGCTTGGGAAAAACAATCGTCATAGATTTTTAAGGTTGTCATACCTCTTGACGATTTCTTGATTTTTTTAAGCAGATTGTTGTATTAATCAGGTGAAAAAAATTTTCTTATACATATTTTAGTTTTACTTAGGGAAAATTCCAACAATTGCATTTTTTTAAATCTCTCCATACGTTATACAGTTTCATTTTGAACAATAAAACAATTTTTTTCCTTTCGATTCATGCATTCAAGATTAGTATTTCAATAAGATTGATAGACCAATTCCCTAATTTGTAATTTTAATTAAATTCTTAACAAAATCTTATTTCATACAGTACGAAAAAACCACATTTTCTATTTTCGCACACTCCATAAGAGTTTTTTTTATAGGATGATTTTACTTTAATGTGATTAATATTATGATTTCATTGACAGGTTTTACACATCTGAGCTTGTAATTTATATATGTACATTTTAATCTTTACTGTAGCTAAAAAAAATAAATGTAGTTTGGTTTATTCTTAAATATCTTATACGATTGTTTCATTAAAAAAACTTTAGATTGCAATAAATGACTAAAACTTTTAATTTGCTACTCAACATAATTTAATATTGTTGAATAAATTTCTACCTGGACAGAAAATACTGAAACATTTAACGATAGCTTTTTAGAGTGTCAGAAAACTGAGTGGATTTTTGAAGATTTTGCACTACAAGTTTGATTATTTAAAGTAAGGCCCGCTTTTTATTTATAATTTATGATGTGGTTCAATTTTTTTTTTAAGTCTTACAATTTCTTGAATCGCTGAATAATATCGGTGGGTCAGCGCTAGAAATAGTCTTTTCAGAGTAGATGACATGAAAGAGCTTTTTTAAATCAAGAGGAAAAAAAGGGTTTCTTTAAGTAAATTTTTTTTTCCTTTAACTTCAAGTTTGCAATAGAAGTATGTTTGTTTATATGCATAAATTAATTGAGCATTATTTAATAACACTGTGGTCAATCTCTATGTAACATAGGTCACTTACTGGCCACGTTGTTAAATAATGAATAGAACATTTATTAATAATAGATAAGCGTATTACCACATGATACGGAGTATGTACGATCTTCTATATCAATACAAATTATTGCTTCATTTATGTGATTATACGCCAGAAAGCACTCCGCTTTTACTCTGTACTTCTCAATAGCTTCCAATGACTTGTTAATCGAAAATTTTAATTTTTTTATACAAATTTCTATATTAAAAAAAAGAATCTAAGCTTATTGTTTCACATAATTTC
Source organism: Copidosoma floridanum (assembly GCF_036245765.1). NCBI lineage: Eukaryota > Metazoa > Arthropoda > Insecta > Hymenoptera > Encyrtidae > Copidosoma > Copidosoma floridanum. The sequence goes on from NW_028321881.1 coordinate 32,380,265, forward strand.
TTTTATTAGAGGGTATAATGTTACCAATAAACAAATTTTTAGTGCAAAATTTGAGAAGAATTCACACAATTATCTAACACTTTAAATCGCTACCGAGAAACATATTACTGCTTTCTCAGCAATAAAAAGAATCGAAAAAATATTTAAATAAGCGTTTAAAAGTACATACAAATTAAAACGTTAGACTAGTTAAATTTGTTGAGGAAAGCATAGTATTTATTTTATTAAAACAAAATTATTATTTGATGAAAAAAAAATTAAAGATCTAAAAACTTTATGGAAAGAAAAAAAATAAAAATTAAGCAATTCGGGCTATATAAAATAAAATTATTTGAAAATTAAATTGACATTACAAATAAGAAAATTGCTGTATCAATTTTAATAATATGTAAAGTTTGCATGGATTTATCAAAACCACTGGTGCAATTTAGATTGTAGAATTTTATGTAATTTTAATATCTATGTGCTGACAGCATAAAGATATTAAGCACTCATTTTTTGTAATGAAAAAAGTACTATTGTAGAAATTTACTGGTAATAATAGTTGAGGAAATTATTAAAACGAAAGTAAATTTTTCGCGCCTTTGGCTATTTTCTTTTGTAAACTGGATGTTTATAATTTTTGGGAAGTTTTAAACCATTTAAATTTTATTCATAACCTTAAAAATCATTTGTTTGGTATCATATAATTATGAATGCAACTTGCTATCGTTAAATGTTTCAGTATTTTCTATTTTCTGTCCAGGTAGAAATTTATTCAACAATATTAAATTATGTTGAGTAGCAAATTAAAAGTTTTAGTCATTTATTGCAATCTAAAGTTTTTTCAATGAAACAATCGTATAAGATATTTAAGAATAAACCAAACTACATTTATTTTTTTTTGCTACAGTAAGTATTAAAATGTACATATATAAATTACTAGCTCAGATGTGTAAAACCTGTCAATGAAATCATAATATTTATCACATTAAAGTAAAATCATCCTATAAAAAAAACTCTTATGGAGTGTGCAAAAATAGAAAATGTGGTTTTTTCGTACTGTATGAAATAAGATCTTGTTAAGAATTTAATTAAAATTACAAATTAGGGAATTGGTCTATCAATCTTATTGAAATACTAATCTTGAATGCATGAATCGAAAGGAAAAAAATTGTTTTATTGTTAAAAATGAAACTGTATAACGTATGGAGAGATTAAAAAAAATGCAATTGTTAGAATTTTCCCTAAGTAAAACTAAAATATGTATAAGAATATTTTTTTCACCTAAATAATACAACAATCTGCTTAAAAAAATCGAGAAATCGTCAAGAGGTATGACAACCTTAAAAATCTATGACGATTGTTTTTCCCAAGCCATCGTAACAATATGAAAAAGTAATCCTTCTGAGTCTTGAATCATTGACATCGGTCAAAAAGTCTGAAATCACCCACATGCAAGCATACGAATACGCACATAAAGATTTATATGATCTACCAAGTTTTTAGTTAGTTATCAATGTTACCATCATTCAAATTATTACCTTTAAAATTATGAATTAGCCTTGCCAGCTATAACTATTAACGTAATCAATTATTTAATAGTCAGTTGTTGCGTAGGATTCTATGAACGTGACACAGTATTAAAAACAAAATTTTTTTAACGTGCCCGAAAAAAAAGTGTTGACAATATTCATAAATTAAAATGAAAGTTGCAATAAGAAATTGAAAAAGAATACTCAATTATATATAAAAAAAAAAAAATCTAAAGGCAATCAGAATTGAACCTCAAATCGCCAAAATATGCCGTCGAAGGCATAAGCCCTTGCCATCTCAGCTATTCACACTTCGGACCTCATAAAACCTAAAGTCACATATGTTCATTGATACCCTCCGGAGCTTGGCCTACAGTTCATAGCGATTATGATAAGTAAAAGTAAAATTTATATTTAAGGTTCTTATAGCCATACTATCAACCTCAAAAAATATTTCAAGCTCAATATTTTTTCAACGTACTTTGATACGCAGTACTAAACGAAAATCCAAAGTATAAGAAGAACTAAAAAATAAATGCGTTGAAAGTCTGAGCTTCCAATTGCGTAAACATTTATTTGTATGATTTAGTTTTTGAAAAATAATATGGCTAGCCTCTCCTAAACTTTCATATGTTATAGAGAATTGTAAATTAAAATAGGTTTTTTTATTTTACAAATATTAGATGTAAAATCTTTTTTTCTTCTCTCTATTTGCCCTTAATTTCTAAGACCTTATTTAAGAAGTTAGTATATAGCGAGAAAGACTCGTCGCTTTCTTTCGCTATGATATACGCGGGTACATAGTTATATAGCTGTAGTCAGCATTTCCATGCACCACTCCTCTCTCCGTAGGCACAAATTCAGTATACCTCTTCCACGCGTCTTTAAAGTATGTGCCTACATGCCCATTTCCACGCGAATCCGTAGGCACACACTCGGTATACCCCCTCCACGCTTCTCAAATAAAAAAAAAATATGTGTGCCTGGTTCGACTGCTTGGCCGCGACGGGGCGCTCGGAACAGTGGCCAAAAGTGAACTCGCGCCGTAGCATTGCAGTCAGCAATTTCTCTACTAATCTCTGCCCGTAACAGCTCGATTGTCCGCAGTAGCTTGAACGTCAGCTGTAGCTCTGATTAGCTATTTCTATTATATTTTAGTTGCCTTGTTCTCGAGATTATGTATGGTAACCAACGTAGTCCCCCTTCCCCTAATGCTTTGGCCGCAAGTTTAGAGAGAGTAAGCGAGATTTTTGTTTTGCCGCCTATGCGGCGTATTTTCTCCCACCATCTGCCCTGGTCGCGCGCTCTTCCCGAACGCCTCATTCCCTTTTCTTGTGCGCTTAATGCTACAAGGTTAGGCTCCCGCTTTTTGTCACCATGAGCAAAAGACTTATCTCTGACGAGGACGTGGAAGCCTTGAGGAAGAGATTCAAAGAGGCGGAGCAAGAGCTGGCCACCGCTCTGGACGCACAGCAGGGTCTAGGCGGAAGCGACAGCGAGTCATCCAGGTCCAGCTGATCAATCGAGGGAGAACTAGACGAGGAAGGAAAGACTGAGAAAGGTAAAAAATATTTTTCCTTCTAGTGCCACTCAAGTAATTGTTCTCAGAAGTCCGTGGCGCTTGCATAACGCCACACATGGACTAGCATTACAAACAAGGCGTTCGCATGACGCTCCCACGGCAAAGCGATCCTGGTGCTCGCACTACGCCAGACGTACCGTGACATGGTGCCAGCCTCGGCACTTCGGTAGATACCGATAATAACACTGCACATACATGCACGTATACATACTTAGTTACGTATGTAGGTGTATATGAATGCAATCATGTCTATTAAACGCTCCTCCCCTTTCTCTTCTGACCAGGGCAAGAGAAGGATATAGAGCAAACGGAGGAGGCCCTTGACCCGGAAATAGAGGAGGCTCTAGGAGCGGACCCCTCGCTCTCCGGTGCGTTAAACATAACCATACACTCGTCGCTCAAAAGACGCTGGTCCTGGTGGCTTGAGCGTGGTCTCCTAAAAGAAAAAAGAGACGAATTGCTAGAGGCGTACAAACCCCCACTGGGCTTCGAGTCGCCGAATTTGAACCCCGAGACAGCACACGTGATGCCTAAACACGCTAAAACCCGTGACATGCACATGCAAAAAAGGCATGATGAAATCAGCGCCGCTCTGGCAGCAGTGGGAGGGGCTATCACAGTCATCATGGACTGTGACGACGGAGGCCTAAAGGTGGACCTAATCAAAAGCCTGGGCGATTTGGCCAAACTGATGACGGACACCTTACATAACCTGACCAAGTCCAGGCGAGCCCTCATCACTGCTTCGGTGGACAAACATGTCAAGCTGATTCTTGAAGAAACGACTCCTGGCAAGTAGCTGTTCGGTGAGAACTTGTCAGGAAAGCTAAAGAATGCCAAGGCTCTAGAAAAAGTGGCCAGTGGTCTGCGAAAAAAAAGTCCAAACTCCTATACGCAGGCTTTAAACTCGACGAGCTTGCGGGGGAAACGTTCGCCTCTCCAGCAACTGAGCAAGAATTACCCGTACAACCGGCCAAAACTGCAGTTCAGGGGAAACGCAAGATTCCTGAGAGGACGCGCTACCCAGAGAGGCCAAGCGAACTCCAGGGCACCGACGCAAGAGAACAAGTAGATGTAAAAAATATTGCCGGTCGTTTAAAATATTTTAAAAGTAACTGGGAAAAAATAACGTAAGATAGATTTGTCATTAATTGTATCGAAAGCGTAAAAATTAGCTTCAATAGTAGAGTCTTTCAACCAACGGAGCCCTATATAACAAATAACTTCACCACAGAAGAGAAGCAAAAAATCAAGGCGGAATTAGATTCTTTGCTCAATAAAGGGGTAGTAGAAAAAGTCTCGCCTAGGAGGGATAGATTCTACTCACCATATTTTTTAGAACAAAAGAAAAACGGGTCGTATCGATTCATTCTAAATCTCAAAAATCTTAATAAATTTATCACTGCCCCACATTTTAAATTTGAAGACATCAGGTCAGCGCAAAAACTTTTGCAAAGAAACAATTTCATGGGTACCGTTGATTTGAAAGACGCCTACTATCTAATCCCTGTTCATAAAAAATCGCGCAAATACCTAAGCTTCCTTTTTGAAGACGAAGTGTACGAATGTAGGTGCTTGCCCTTTGGGCTAAATATTTGTCCTTACATTTTCACGAAAGTTATGAGACCGGCAGTTTAATTTTTAAGAAAACGCGGCTTTAGTTCAGTGATTTTCCTCGACGATTTTTTATGTGTGGGGGATGATTTTCAATCTTGCCAAGGTAATATAAGAGCAACTACTGAATTGTTGGAATGGTTAGGTTTTTTAGTTAACGAAGGGAAAAGCCAGCTCTCTCTAGTAACTTTGTGCGGCTTTATTTTAAACTCGGGAAAAATGTGTATCGAGCTTCCGGAAGACAAGGTCATCAAATTACTAGGTTTTACGTACTACAAAGATGGCAAAGAAAACGCACTGTAAAATCAGAGATTTTGCGCAGCTACTGGGGAGCGTGGTTGCTACACTACCAGCAATAAAGTACGGTCTATTATACACGAGGCTATTGGAAAGGCAAAAGTTATTAGCATTACTAGAAAACGACCTGAATTATAATAAAACCATGCATATAACTCCGAACACCGTAAGAGAATTAAACTGGTGGAAATCAGCTTTACGAAAAGCTAGCAAGTCTATCCAGCCGGAAAAATTTGATAAAACAGTTTTTACTGACGCGTCAAACACAGGCTGGGGAGCCACAAACGAATTGAGAGACGTTTATGGATTTTGGGAAGCCGAGCAAACTGATTTGCCAATAAATTTTAAAGAATTTCTGGCAGTAAAATACGCGTTACTATCCCTAGAAGACCAGACCAAGAACGCGTCAATCCTACTCCGAGTGGACTACACGACGGCTACATCCTATGTAAATAAAATGGGAGGCGTCTCCTATAAAAAATATAATTTATAGGCACGCTAAATCTGGCAATGGGCAGAGAGCAGAAACATTTGGCTTTTTGCTTCGTATATCCCGTCATCAGAAAATACCAGAGCCGATAACCTATCACGCATGCGAAATGTAGACACAGAGTGGAATCTAAGTGCAGAAGCCTTCAGGCTGATCGCAGCTAAACTAGGGTGCCCAGAAGTAGATCTGTTCGCCAGCGATACCAATACGAAATGCAAAAAATTTTTAGCTTGGAAGCCTTGCCCAGGAGCTTACGGCATTGATGCATTCACGGTCGATTGGAACAAAATAAAGTTCTGTGCATTTCCGCCGTTTTGCTTAATCCTAAAGACTTTAAACAAGGTCAAAAATGATAAAGCAACGGGAATAATAGTAGTGCCAGACTGGCCTAGCCAGGTGTGGTTCCCGCGGTTCTCAAGCATGACAATAAGCCCGCTAGTCATCCTAAAGCCTCGTAACGACCTTCTGACTTCTCCCTTTAGGTCGGAGTGCCACCCCCGGGCCCGCCACCTCCGATTGATAGCGGCCGTTATATCAGGAGATCCTTCAAAAAGAAAGGAGCCCCGGACGAGGCACTAGACACGTTGGTCGCATCCTTAGCACCATCTACCTTAAAACAATACTGCAGTTCGTTCAAGCTGTGGGACCAATTTTGAAAGAAAAGAGGTGTTGACCCCTTTAACTCTTCCAAAGCGGATGTTCTAGTCTTTTTAGCTGAAGATCTCACCAAAGGAGCAATGTTTGGTACACTACACGCCCACAGAAGTGCAATCTCGCTGATCTCACAGGATAAGATAGGGGATGATCCACTAATCAAGCGATTCATGAAAGGTGCGTACCGCACAAAACCAGTTAAACCCAAGTATGACTCAATCTGGAATGTCTCAGTCGTCCTACAATACTTGAAGCGGCTGTATCCTCTAGACAATCTTGATCTGACTGATTTAACCAAAAAACGGTCACTTTGCTAGCTCTAAGCACAGGGCAAAGAGCCTAGTCCTTAGCTTGTATAAAGTTAAGCAACATTTCCACGTATCCGGAAGGAATTGTGATAAAAGTACCTGACAGGCTAAAGACCTCCAAACCAGGGAGACACCAGCCGTTGTTAAGATTACCGATGTTCACGGAGGATCCGAGTATATGCGCAGCATCCGCGCTGACAAGATACGTGGAGGTGACGGAAAAGATAAGAGCGCAAAATTCGGACCACGTATTTATAGCTGTTAGGAAGCCCCACGATGCGGTAGGCACTCAGACAATTAGTAGATGGATCAAGTCCACGCTGAGCAAAAGTGGTATAGATACCTCAGTGTTTTCGGCACACTTGACTCGACACGCGAGCACTTCAGCAGCCTCCATGGAAGGCGTTAGCTTAGATGTAATTAGATGTACGGCGGGCTGGTCCGCTAACTCACAGGTTTTTGCAAGACACTATCATAGACCGATCCAAACGAACAAAAACGCATTTGCGGTAGCCGTACTAAGCTCAGGAAAAAAAAAAAAAAAAATATAAATAAATAAATAAATAAATGTATGTACTGTAACGTCAATAAAATAATGTGTTAGTTCTAAACAGCTACGTTGGTTACTATACATAATCTCGAGAACGAGGCGACTGAAATATAATTGAACGATCAAACGAACTTACCTGTACGTGAAGTTCGATCGCAATTATATGAAGAGCCTCGTTCGAAGAGATTATGGCCCCACCCAAAAAGGTACACGATCCTCTGTCCCTTCACTCATATCCCTGCCCATATACCAATAACAACAATTACTTTATTTACACTATCTCTAAAGAAATGAGGCGTTCGGGAAGAGCGCGCGACCAGGGCAGATGGTGGGAGAAGATACGCCGCATAGGCGGCAAAACAAAAATCTCGCTTACTCTCTCTAAACTTGTGGCCAAAGCATTAGGGGAAGGGGGACTACGTTGGTTACTATACATAATCTCTTCGAACGAGGCTCTTCATATAATTGCGATCGAACTTCACGAACAGGTAAGTTTGTTTGATCGTTCAATTGTAGACTGTCTATTACAAAGCTCTATTTCGCATTATGGGATAAAACCCTAAGATTGCGGTTAGATGCAGGGGCCGTACCATATAACTATTTTTCTGTACATGGGCCTATGTTATAACATAGGCCCGCAAAGCTAAAAAAAGTTATATGGTACGGCTCCAGAGGAAATAGCTAGCTAGCAGAAAGTCACAGCGTCACAGACAATACAGCCGTTTGAGCCGTGTCTCCTTTGTAATTAATCTGTCCTACAATAAAGGCATATCTATGCAATCTGTATTTGCTTTGAGTTTCTATACTCAAGCTCGGAATACTGCAGACTATACCCCAAATACCAACATGCAAGGCAGGCTTTTCGCATTTTAAATTAAAATAACCGCGCATCGTTCTCCTGAATGTGCGGGACGTCCATCCGCCTCCATGTAATCGCACCCTAAAAAAAAGGTTTCCCCATCATTGGTTAAGCAAGAGATGCTTCCATTTCCGTTAGACAAAAAGTGCATCGTGCACATGGATGCAGAGCTCGACGTAACATATTGACGGAACTCAACGAAAAATTAATGTAACATAATAATTACCTTCCTTTTTTTTATGCTTTCACGTGTGATTGTACTCAAAGCAGTGTTAAGTGGCAGGAAATTTCAAAAAATGACAGTCTTTCGATAATAATATTTATTAAATACACAATATCAAACTATTCCCACTTAAACAGATACTTCTCGCACGCGACTTACGGACTTGTAAGGAATTGAGATCAGTAGCGCGATCTCTTGGCTGTTTGAGAAAATCGTACCATTTTTATATGTACTCTATCCATTTATGTGTTTATTGTATATGTATACTCGATCTCAAAGTCTGTTCGAGCCAACCTGACGCCCCTGACGGCAAAAAAGCACCAATCTAGTTGGGGGCACAATGTCGCCGACCCGATAGAGCTTGAACCTTTTTGTCTAACGCAGTGACGTTCCGTCATAGAAATTATTAGAATAGAGCACGCCAGGAGTCTGACAGCCTGTAAGTGGATTCAATATGCGGAGCAAGAGAGAAGGCTGCCCGTGAGTTCCTCTGTGTCTTTGTCTAATAAGTGCATGCGTATTGACATAGACATAAAAACTATAGAATACTTGTTCTTATGTACGGCGCTGAAGCATAAGTAGAACGAGATACAACATCAAACGTGGGTAATCTGTCTTTCTCGTACGTTGACAAAGGTTGGAATGTGCGAGAGAGACATTTACCCACGTTCGATGTTGCTTCTTCTTCTACTTGTGCTTCAGCGTCGTACATAAGAACAAGCAGTTCTTATTTCTTATGTGTCTATGTTCTACACCAAGAGCTGAAGCCCGAGAGCGGTCAAAATCTTAACCACCCGCTATCGTCTCCTAGACTATTTTTTGGTTCGAGGGACCTGTGAAGCAGTGCCCGAGTGATATAAGGGACCGCGAAGCGATGGCGCTTGTGTGGCGAAACCTATGTTTCTTCCCAAAGGCATACCAGATTCTCAAAAACGCCCGAGAAAGTAAATGATACATCACATCACTAGGGCACAAAGTACAAACATTAGGTTGTTATTGCGTTAAAGTTTTTCATACCAAGGGTGCAAAATGCATTTTTGCGCCTGTAAGCACACTTCGCGCCCAGTAAATTACTTTTCTGTTCATGAGCCCAAGTTTAAATGAAAAATTCTTAAAAAAGCTGATTTGAAATACAACAATACAGTCATTTGATATTAGAAAAATTAACGAATTGTAACAGTATCTGTAGAGAAAAAAACTTTTAATACGAAAAAAGCCACCCTTGGGGAATAGAGCAATTGATAAAGATTCATCGATAACGTGATAATACACGTACTGTCCCTCAAATGATTTTTTTTTTTTTTTTTTAATTATAAAGATGTTGCGGGACTTGTAATATTTTTGCGAACGCAAGCCACTAAAGAAAACTCCAATTTCTGGTGTAATCGGCCTGAGCTGCCATATACTTTTCCTTCTCTCTACCCCGTTCAGCCGCTCGTCTTAATCAAGTACTTACTTATGTCCGTGATTAAGTTCTCTCACAAGACTTTATAATGTGATGCTGAAATATTTACATTGTTTACTTTACGGATATTACTTGATTTGTGATTGAAAAGTTAGATTATTCTAGCTCTTCTTATAAGTTTTATCTATTATAAATACAATTTCGATACAAAGCTATATTCATTATAAATTCAAAATATGAAATTATACAATAAATAGTAGTGATTTCCGTCGTTTGTGAGTATAATTTACTAGGGTAAAGTACCTAGTTACTACGGGCTATAATGTGAACCTGGCCTAAAGCGTAAATTTAAATTTTTTAATCTTTAAAAAATCAATTATTATCCCTTTTTATTGATAGTAGGTACTTTCAGGTACTTAAAAAAATTTTTTTTAATGTTTTAAATACAACAGTAATTTTATAAAACGAATTCAGAATATGAAAGTCAGATGCATCAGTTACCGTGGGGTTTGATCTAGTTACCGCGACTTTGTGACCCAATTACGATGGCTATAAAATACTTAGATTATATAAAAGAATAGTAAGACTGTAAAATGGGAATGTAAGTAATGTTAAAGTATTTCCAATTGAACAAACAAATGAAACGTTGGAAAATTGATAGGTAGGTAATCAAATAATTATTATGCTTGTATTAAATTTTTTTTCCTCTATTATCTTGCTCTTGCTTAAGTTTGTTGATTTTTTTTAGCAAATTTTCCCTTTTTCACTTTACTTTCCTCCTTACTTTTTTGTCTTTATTTTTTACTTTCACCATTCTTTTATACTTTTCAGTTACTTTTGCAGAACTTTGGCGTGACATGTATTTATGACTGTTTTTGTGGTTAGGTTGTCTGGTGTCACAAGCCCGCGGTAATTAAAAAATGGATCGATAGATGGGTCTAGTTACCGCTTTTCAATTTAAATAACGAACTGGTAATATTTTATTATCAAAATTTTTTGTTTTTTCTTAAAAAATAATCATTTATTTTTATAGAAAAAACGATACAATCATAATTTTTGTTTTTAATTATAAAATATAAGTCTCTCGCCGATTTAGTTCTCAATCCGGAAATCTACAATATTAATGCAGAATTTGTGATTTTTTCAACGGTCAGACACAACTATTTAATTACATAAATACTGTTAATTTTATGAAACCACTTTCACCTACTATCACCCTGAACCTCCAGGATTGACGAGTTCCACCCATAAAAAATGTGTTGTAACCGATGACGTCTCCGGCGGAATACCCGGAGATCTCGAGACGTGTCTAGTCAGAGCATATCCTGCTCCAACCCTTCAGATTCATATGGCTGTACTACAATCTGGCCTGGTGTAATCAGAGAATTTTCTACTACAAATGTAAGCCAGGGAAAACAGCTCTGAGGGGCATGGGCAGCCACAACGGCCTCCTTCTCAGTGGTCGTGTCCCCAACGGTATCCCAACATTTTCCCGACTAACGATGAACGGTTGGTGATCCGGGGAACAATCCGAAGACAAGATATTTTTTGATCAGCGGCGTACGTCCCTCATGTACGGTCTCCGTCCACAAATACTCCGAGGGTAAGAGTCAAGCTACCCGCAGCTGGCTCTCCATCATCAAGAATAATAATAAGGAATGACTGAAAATTTTACCACTGGCCCTTTTCAGGGCCAATGTAAGCATTTACGTTCTCTTCTTAACCATTGATTTCATCGGTCCTTTTAAGGGTCACCTAAGTTTAGATCACCTTGCCAACAAATACATTTTTACAACGATTTCTAGAGACTATTCGTCAACTCAAAGGCTATATAAAGCCGGCCACTATTGAACAAAGTCAGTCATTCACTGGCAGACGTCACGAGCAGAGTTATTCGTCGCAAGGCTGGGAACCCCGGTGACCATTAACGACCCCCTATATTACCCTTTCGACTCTAAGCATTCAACCAGGAATCACCGATCCTCTCCAAGGTCTGCGCTGAGCAAACCTAACAGCTATAAAGAAAAAAAAACTTGAGCCAACGAGAGTCTCCAACGGGCAAGCATCACGAACTAATCTGTACTAATCTCTCTTCCTTAGATCATCAAAACAACTGAGTCAGCAAAAAAAAGGTGCTTTAGACACCAACGTCTTCGACGTTATGCCAGGAGACGTTGGGAAAGAGCACTGCAAGGCTGGAAAACCCGGTGACCGACGACTTTATATTAACCTCTTGACTCTAAGCATTTAACCAGGAATCACTGATCCTCTCCAAGGTCTGCGCTGGACAAACCTATAACAGCTATAAAGGAAAAAAAACTTGAGCCAACGGGACAGCCTCCACTGGACAAGTATCACTAAACAATCTCCCCATCTAAGATCACCAAAACAACTGAATCTGCAAATAAAAAAGGTGCTTTAGACACCAACGTCTTCGACGTTATACCGGGAGACGTTGGGAAAGAGCACTACAACTAGCCCCAAAGCTTCGGACTTTGTAATTTTTCTCCCGATCAGTCTAGGTCTTCAACAGCAGGCCAGAGGAGATCACCCTGAGGTATCCAGGCTGTCACAATTGCTGTAAACTGCAGTCAAGAAAGAGGTTATACTTATAAAAAGCTCACCACGGGTCTTTTTTAGGGCAATCAGACGTCGAACTACCTTGCCAACGAATCTATTAGAAGGTAAGGGGGCCTGTACATGGGAGACTTGCACTTGCAGGTTCAAGTCAGATCGGTATGAGCCTGTGCGAGTGCAAGAGAGATGCAAGATTATATTTTCTCTCTCTCGCACTCGCACGGGCTTATAGCGATCTGACTTGAACCTGCAAGTGCACGTCTTCCATGTACAGGAGCCGTACCCTCTATGGCCGTACCATATAACTTTTTTTAGCTTCGCGGGCCTATGTTATAGCATAGGCCGATGTACAGAACCGATGCATACAGGCCGATGCACCCTAACAAAGTGGTAGAAAATAGCCTTTAGGGGTCACAAAAGTCGGAAAAGGGTGAATTGGAAGGAAAACTTCAAATGTATCTAATTAATGCAGTTTTAGGCGTCAAGAAACTGACGCAGAAAATTTATAGAGATTGGAACAGCAGCCTCAAAATCGACAAACAAAGAATCCATTACGTGAGAGATCAGCTTTTTATTTTACCCTCACAGTAATCTCTTAAATGTTTAAAAATCTAAATCCAGGTTTTTAAATAAGAAGAAAATATATTTTTAGCAACAAAAAATGTAGAGATTAAGCTCCAGGACTTTGTTGCTCTGGTAATAAAGTGGTGAGATAAGAGAAAAAAGTTTTTTTTAATATATATTTTTGGGAGTTTAAAATCCTAACATCTTTAAAAAATGGCCCTTATCGTAAATTACACGGGAGAAACTGCAAATCAACCGCTCCTTATGGCCAACGATTATTTTATGGCATAAGGAACGCACGGTTTTTTTCAGCATAATTATATGTTTTTTAATTTTTACAGCTTATTATTCGACCAAATAAACTGTATGGATTGCGAACAAATATGTTTTTAGTTAGAAGATTTTTGTTATAAAAAGTGACAGAAATAAACGTAAAATTTCTGACTGAAAACGTTTCTCATTACATGTCAACACACTACGGTGTTCTATTTAGTAAATCTCGGGCGAAGCCGAGACGGGGGGCTGCTAGTTTGGATATAATACTGACGCCACGCGGTGACAGGGCAGACCGCGGTAACTAGATACTTTAACCTACTAATCCAAAAGTCGACAATCAAACCCAGTAGCTAATAGTCAATTTATACTAATTTTACGTGATATAATGTGATGTGACCTTTATTATCTTGCTTACGTTAACAAAATCCAAGTAATCAATACTATTGAAGCCTCAAAACCTAGAGACGAACGTCTTATTTGCATTACAATGATAGCTGACTTTGTAGCAGCGACGCTAAGAAAGACCAGACTGGACACGTATTATGAGACACCTGTACTAAATAATTTTTTGTTTACGTAAAACCTTACAGATATTAGCGTTCCTCCTCAAAATAGTTGTTTTTAAATAATTATGCTTGACTAATCAATTTTTTCCTGGTCGTGCTTCCCCCTTTAAAATATATAGGTATATTTTTTGGCTAAATTTTTTACTCATATTTTATGGCCATCATTTATGGGTAAAAAAATAGCCATATTTTTTGGTACAAATTAATAGCCATAAAATATGGCCAAAAATTGTGGTAAAAAAATATGGCCAAAAATTTTGGTCAAAAATTGTAGTGGAAATGTTTAGAAAATTCATGCAGTTTCAACTTTCAACTGGACCCTATGAAAAAATTTCACATAAAAACCGTCTGGCTATGGAATATGGCTGTAAAATGTAGCTTAGAAATCACTGATCAAGAGTCAATTTTAAACTTTTTTTTAGGATTTATTTATTTTTTGAAATAGCACACGTATTCCAGCTGGAAATCCAGCCATTTCCAGGTCGATCCACGTGGATTTTCCAGCTGATTTGGTTGGATTTCCAGGTCAATCCACGTGGATCGACCTGGATGTCCATCCAGATCGGCTGGAATATCCACGTCCATTGACCTGGATAATCACCTGCATGGGCTGGAAAATTCACGCGGGTTGACCTGGAAATCCATATGGATAGGCTGAAAAATCCACGTGGATCGACCTGGAAATCCACATGGATAGGCTGGAAAATCCACGTGGGTTGACCTGGAAATCCATATGGATCGGCTGAAAAATCAACTTGGATCGATCCGGATATTTACCCGGATAAGCTAAAAAATCCACGTGAATCGACCTGGAAATGGCTGGAATTTCAGCTGCAAATCCAGGATTTACCTGAAAATTCACCTGGATATTTTTGATTGGGACTCAAAAAACCATCTGTTTTTTTGTAGTATTTATTAATACAGAGTGCCCTACTATAATTACGAGACTAAAAGTGTTTATTACTTTAAACAGTGCAGAAAATACTGTAGTTTTTGAAAAAGTCATGCACAATACTGCATTATTCTATAAAGTAAGGTAACAATAGAATTTTTTATCAACTCATCAATAGATTGAAAAGTTACAATTTATAAAATAATATGAAAGTGATATATTTCATACGATTTTTCCTGTTAATAGTAATCTGAAACTGATAAGTGAAATTGCTATTTCATATAACACTATTAGAATAGTATTTTTTTTTTAAATGGTACATTTCTTGCTATGGGTACAAAAGGCAAACTGCCACTTTGCGCCCTTATAATCACTTTAGTCCCACGAGCAGAAAAGTTTGTTGCGCCAAAGTACTTTCCTCCATCACGTTACTAGGGCACAAAGCACAAACATGAGCGCCCGAAAATTGCAGTTGTAATATGTTGGTGCCCACGTCGCTTGTAATGTTTTTCTTGCTGAGGACGCAAAGTGCAATTTTCGACACGCCGTGCGCGGGGACCTCGATCATGAACCATCTGTTGTGGCTCTAAAGACCTCAATTTACACTAGCGACTCACAACTCGTTCCTCGTTCTGCGCACTCATGCGAGTGCGTGTGTATGTCGAGATCTTTGCAGAGCCACAATAGATGGCTTATAATCTCGTTCCCCGGGTACGATGTGTTGAAAAGTTGTATACACCACACGTGCGGGAGGTTAGCAGGTGACTGACACACGCGTGTCTTCGTATACTCGCTGGCACTCGTGTGCAAACTGACACGCTTGCGTCAATCGTCTTTCTCGCGCACTAGTATCGTAAATCGTAATGTACTCTCTTTTCGCCCGTTGGCACACTTTTCGCCAAGTAAATCACTTTAGACCTCAGGACAGAAAAGTACTCTGGACCCAAAATTTTTATGAGTTAATTGTAGAACGAGACAAATAATTTTGAGACTACTTTTAGTGTTAAAATGTCAATAATTTTAAAATAGAATAAAATCAATCGCTTGTTGATCGAAAAGGACACTAACGTATTGCGAAGGGGTGGTGACCTGAAGCCATAGTCATATAAGAATTATAAGCTTCTCGTTCTTAAGGTAGTAGGACCTCCGCCTAAATCTGGGGTACAAGATTTATGTAATTCAATAGATAAAGACCCGCTGAATCCAATGCAACCTTCAGTTATGCCCGATGACGGACAAAATCTCGAGATATCAAAGCTCAAAGTTCGAATGTTTTATACAGGCGCATACAAAAAAAAAAGAGAAAAAAGTGACGTAATCACTTATTACGAATAAGAAACTAAAATCTGAGTAAAGTGAGTATATGGAACTTGTAGAGAAAATCCTCTTCTTTCGGATCGTGTTGAGCACAATATGGGTTGACGGCCAATTTCTCGAGATATTTAACAAAAACAAACGTAAATACTGGTTTTGTAATTACGAGAGGAAGCCGGGGAAGACAATATATTGGTATATATTAGCGCGCGGTTTTTTAAAATCGAGTAGTAACGAAAATGCTTATGGTGTCAATTTTGTTTTTGTTTTTTGTGCGCGAAACATAAAATATCGGTTAATGAATAATAAATATGAATGAATATTAGTACAAAATTGATAATGAGTAATGAATATCGGTAATAAATTAATACTATAATAAATTTTATTTATTAAAATTTTTTTTGTTCAATCTCATGAACACAGCTTTTAATCACATTAATGTTTGTTAAATTATAATGAATGAGTAAATGTTACAAACTAGTAATTACATTTTTTATTGTATTATTTATAATATTAACAACATTAAGGGAAGACGTTACTAGTACTTTACGATTAATGCTCGTTGATAGTAAAATCTTGATTCCACATTGTATATCCTTATTATAGGCATGAGAATTTGACGTAACGAGTGCCTGGATAGTTTGTTTGCAGAATCTTTTTGATGTTCATTCATTATTTCTAAAATACTTTACTGACAAAAATAACGAACAGTAAAATTACTACTAAAAAATAACTACTTTGTCACATTAGCAGATGTGCGTGTAAACGCACTCATGCGGGTACACACGTCGTCTATCCCTATCTCAAGTTATGACGTCAATCATGACGTCATGTGTGACATCGCAAAATATGTCATTCATGACGTCGTAAATGACATCATATTTACGTCAAGATGACGTTATTTACAATGTCGCTAAAGACGTACTCCACGACGTCTCAAAAGACGTCATTTACATAGGTTGTTGTTTAAAAAAGGGCTGTTTAAAAGCATTTGATGGCCTTGCAGGTGCTATCATCAAGATGGTAACACCAAAACAGAGGGATTCGAAAAGTTTTTGAATTTAGAAATTTTTTTCCCTATTTGAGAAAATTTTTTTTTTATTATAAAAAATACTTGAACCTCCCGGTTTTAGTGTTACCATCTTGATGGTAGCACCTACAAGGCCATTAAATGCTTTCAAACAGCCCTTTGTTTAACAACAACCTATGTAAATGACGTCTTTTGAGACGTCGTGGAGTACGTCTTTTGCGACGTCACAAATGACGTCATAGTGACGTCAATGTGGTGTCATTCACGACGTCATGAATGACGTATTATGCGATGTCTGAAATGACGTCATCATTGACCTGACAAATTACCTGCTAGTTTGGCATGATATCCACACCTGATATATATATGAAATATTTCACTTGACATTTCACCTGATGATCGCCAGGAGGGATAAGCAAACATTCCATGTGTAGTTATTTGAAAATGAGTGAGAAAGTTAGAAGATATCGTTTATTAAAACAACAAAGCAGCAAAAAGTATAGGGTTTTAAAAAAGCCAAACTCAAGTACCTATAAAATGATGAGTGTGGACTTTTTGAAGATGTTTTTGTACACTCATATGGTACATATATCCTCTGGCTCGAACTATGATGGAACATTATTTTTGACTTCTATTAGAATAGTTTTTAAAAATTCTAAGGAGTGAGGAAAGAGGGTAGACATGATTAATATAAAGAGAACGTACGAGAATGATGCTTTCATTAAAAACAAAACATTCACAGTCAGTAAATGTACAGCTATGTCAATATATGTAATTTTTTTTATTACCTCGAAGTACAAAAAGTTATTACTTTTATTTAAAAATAAAAAGAATTGTATGAATTCAGCAATAAAAATTTTTTTTTGGTTATTGACTCAAATTACATCCTATTTGCAATATCTACCTGCTCTTTTACTCTTACGTACATATCTATGTATACTATCAAAAGAAGTTTCGTGTTTGATTAGGTCTTTACAATTTCGGCAGCCAACCTCAGACCTACCGTTTGCCCCCTCACGTTGCCATCGTCGGCCCACCTTCGGTACTCCGGCAACCGAATTTGGACATCCATTCTGCCATACTAGAATTTCTGACGAAGTCCATTTGCGAGAGAGACAAATCTCCACGTTCAATGTTGTGTCTCCTTCTACTTATACTCCAGCGCCGTATGTAAAAAAAGCAGTCTATATTTCTTGTATGTCTATGCCTATAGCCACAAAGATGTGACAATGTCAGTGTTGGCAAAAAGAATCTTCGCATACCCTGAACTTTTCTAACGGAAAGTTCCGAAGCCAATCAGAGCAGAGCTATAACAGGAGTGTAGGGGAAGACTTATTTCTCCTGTCGACTGTGAATAATAACGCAAGCACCTATCCCCACATAACCCAGGTCGCTTGCAGGCTGGTTTGATTATTTTTAATAAATAGAATAATCAAAGCGCCCCAGAAATTGTTGGGGTTTGCGCTTGCGTTATTATTTTACCTATTATAAATAATCAAGGTAACCAGTAAGTTCCCCAGGTTATGTGGGGATAGGCGCTTGCGTTATTATTTTATATATCATAAGAATCAAAGCAGCCTGCAAAAGCGACCTGAGTTGTGTGGAAAAAAGCGCCTATGTTATTATTTTATCTATCATAAATAATCAAAGCAACCAGTAAGCGCCCCGGGTTGTGTGGGGATAGGCGCTTGCGTTATTATTCACAGGAGAAATGTCTTCCTTTACACTCCTGCTGTATAGCTCTGCTCTGATTCCAACGGAAAGTTCCGATAGCGGTGGGGCCGTGGGGGTTAAGCGAAGATCCTAGCTCTTTGCCAACCATAGAGATACTATAATAGAGGAAGTGAACTGTATATTCTTCTGTAAGTGGAAGCGTACGGTCAGTAGACAGAGGAAGATGACTGTTTTGGTCTTGCATCTCTCTCTGCTCTCTGCATTGATTGGCTTCTGCTTGACAGTGTATATAGTAGTAATTATAGTAGAACTGTGGGTATATACATAGCATTAGAGGCAAAAGTGGGCATTTAAAATAGCCAATCAGGATAAGAGCAGAGAGAGATGCAAGACCAACACAATCTTCTTTCTCTGTCTAGCATATGTATGCGGTCACGGCTTGCTCCCTTTCTCTCTTATATTATCTCTATGTTGCAAACACTGTGTGAGTGTGACATTTACATACCTCTATTTCAAGTATACATTATAAAGACCCTTCGTATCACGGTGTAAGATAAGACAGGTGGTATGTACAAAGTACCACTTCTATGCTTTGTGCGGTCTGTTACAGTTTTGTAGCAGTACCAAAGTTGACCACTAGGAGGATCGGTGTTGAAAAGACAGGTAGTAGACGACAAAACAATTGTAACGTAAAAAGTACACCAAAGTGTCAATACCAACTCTAACATTTCTCACAATATTGTTCACGATAAAATGTATTACTTATTACGTCACTGGCTTCATTTGTCGAAAACTACGAAAAAAATTTGAAAAATGCACCACATGTCACATTACTTTAAATAGTATTGGAAACTCTGTTAAACCAGAAGCATTATTAACTAACTTAAAAAATAGGGGAGGACTCATCCATGCAAATACTCTTTTTTACAAACTCTTTGATAAAATAGAAAAATATTTTAGAGAAGCCATAAATAATCAGCTTTTCAATATCTTACTAATATATAAAGCAGAAGCGCTAAAACCGTTGTAATCGCTAACCGCAAAAACTACTGAACCGATTTTGCTGAAATTTTGCACACTGATTTATGATACTTCCTAGATGGTTTTAGTATAGTTTTTATCTTAAAAAATTTAATAACAATAGCAATAAATGAGCTCAAAGTTTTGCAAAAATACGCCAGCTTTTCACTTTAGTTCAGTAAAATCCGCTAGGTGGCGTCGACATAAAATCAAAGCTACCTGCAACATAATTAAATAAGTGTGGTTATAATAGGCCGGAGCGTATCGAAAGTTGTACAGTCGAGCTACGGCAGCTCAACAAACTGTGCAGAGAATGCTGGTGATAGTCCTGCAGCTGGGTACCCCGGTTACGGACAACACTCTTCTCTACGGGAAAGGGACCTAAGTGTCCCTTCACCCTGAATCTCGACGAGTGCGATCAAAAAAAAAAAATTAATTCTACCGATGCCGTCTGCCAGAATACCAGGAGACATATCTAGCCAGAGCACAATCTGCACCAACTCCTAAGAGTTATGTGGCAGTCCCACCATCCCACCAGGTATAGTTAGAAAATTTGTGGCTACAAATGTAAGCAAGGGAAAACAGCTCTGAGGGGCTCGGGAAGCCATAACGGCTACTTTCTTGGTCGTCGCGTCCCCAACGTGCTTACCCACATGTTCCCGTCTAAAGATGAGCAGTTGGTTATCCGGGGAACGACCCGAGACGAGATATTCTTTGGTCAGCGGCGTACCCCCCTCCATCACAGTCTCCGTACATCGAGACTCCCAGGGTAAGAATCAAGCAACCCGTAGCCAGCTCTTCATCATCAGGAATAATAATAAAGAATAGCCTGGAAGTTTCACCACTGGCACTTTTTAGGGCCATCATAAGTATTTACGTTCCCTACTTAACCATCAATTTTATCGGTTCTTTTTAGGGGCCACCTAAGTTTAAACTACCTTGCCAACAAATACATTTTTATTACCATTTCCGGAAGCGATTCGTCGACTAAAAGACTATATTAACTAGAGACGGGCACTATTAAACCAAGTCAGCCATTCACTAGCAGACGTCACCTGCAAAGTTGTTCTTCGCAAGGCTGGAAAACCCGGTGACTGACGACCCTATACTACCCTCTCGACTCTAAGTATCAACCAGGAATCAGTGATCCTCTCCAAGGTCTGCGTTGGGCAAACCTACAACAGCTATGAAGGAAAAAAAACTTGAGCCAACGGGACAGCCTCCACTGGACAAGTATCACTAACCAATCTCCCCATCTAAGATCACCAAAACAACTGAATCTGCAAATAAAAAAGGTGCTTTAGACACCAACGTCTTCGACGTTATACCGGGAGACGTTGGGAAAGAGCACTACAACTAGCCCCAAAGCTTCGGACTTTGTAATTTTTCTCCCAATCAGTCTGGGTCTTCAACAGTAAGCCAGAGAAGATCACCCTGAGGTATCCAGGCAGTCACAATTGCTGTTAACTGCAGTCAAGAAAGAGTTAACTTAAGAAGCTCACCGGTCTTTTTTAGGGCCATCGGACGTCGAACTACCTTGCCAACAAATGTATTAAAATTAACAAAGTTGACTGAAAATAGCCTTTAGGGGTCATAAAAGTCGTAAGCTTGCCAATAGTCGCAAAAGGGTAAATTGGAAAGAAAACTTCAAATGTATCTAATGAATACGATTTGTGGCGTCAAGAAACTGACATAGAAAATTTATCGAGATTGAAACAGCAGCGTCAAAATCGACAACTTAAGAGTCCATTACGTGAGAGATCAGCTTTTCATTGTACCCTTACAGCAATCTCTGAAATCTTTGAAGATCCTACTTTAGATTTTTAAATAAGTAGAAAATGTATTTCTGTTTTTGTGGCAATAAAAATGTTGGGTTTAAGGTCCAGGACTTAGTTGCTCTGGTAATAAAATTGTGAGATATGAGAAAAAAAAATTTTTTTTTAATATAATTTTTTTGGGGGTTTAAAATCTTAACAGCTTTAAAAAATAGCCCTTTTTGTGAATTACACAGAAAAAACTGTAAATCAACAACTTCTTATAGCCATCGATTATTTTATGGCATAAAGAACGCACGGTACTTTTCAGCATAATTATTTTTTTGAATTTTTACACCTTATTATTTGACCAAATAAACTACATGGATTCTGAAAAAATATGTTTTTAATAAGAAGATTTTTGTTCTGAGATGTATCGGGAATATGTGTAAAATTTTCTAACTAAAAATGTTTCACATTACATGTCAACACACTACGGTGTTTTATTTAGTAAGTCTCGGGCGAAGCCGAGACGGGGGGCTGCTAGTTTACGAATATGTTGTTGAAAATCTTTTGGGCAATAAGTTTCAGTTCCCCTGTAAACTACATAAAGAGGATGCAATATCCAAATCTATCTATTATTACACTAGCATGAGAATGAGACAGTACGTTAACATACAAAATAAGGATGTTTTAAAAAAAAGTAGAGAGAAAAAAAAGTAATCAAAATTGGTTTCAACCTAACTTTTAATTCATTAATTTATTGCCTCCGTTGTATCTTATTCTCCGTATTAGTAGTAGATTGTGAAATTTGTAAATAAATAGAGTTACGATTTTATCAAATAGATTTTATATCTATATATTGTGCCTTTCTTTCTCATATGCCATCTGACGAGTGTGATCGGTACTGCCAAAAAACTGCAACCCGTTGGAGGTGGTACTTCGTACCACCTGTCTTATCTTACTCCGTGCTTCGTATATAACAGATATTTTCGTATAAATACTTTATCCCTACTCTAAAACAACAGTATTTATGTTTTAGGCCAGGTATTAATAAACATATAATACAATCAATATTTACGCGACTATCTTATTAAAATTGTTATAAGACAATTAATGGTATATTCGTGTATATCTCGTCAAGCTACCCCAAATTCATTCCAAGCACTGGTCTCTCCCGCCACTCCGCCGCTGTATGCCTGTCGGCACGCTTGCCTACCGCACGGTAAACTTAAAGATTGCTTTTTGATACCAAAAATAGCAATAAGAAACTGAAATACTTTTTTTTGGGGGATTCCGATTTCTGTGGCGCCGTGATCTGAGTGTGGTTTTTTGTATATTTTGATGCCAGGAATACAGGAAAAATAATTTAAAAATTCCTTCTTATCTCCTTTTCGAGATATCGAAGTCGAAAGTCGAAAAAATCGTACTTTGTAAAAATTGTATATTAGGGTTATTACTTACTAATTTTTCTTAAATTTCTACTGGTGTACTTTTTGATTTTACTTCATTTTAAATGTATGTTTCTTCTTCAAAAATGTTTCGTGTGTTTTTTTTTCTTAAGTAAAACATGATAAACATAATAACAATTAAAAAACAAATACTTTCCACTAACAGAAAAAAATAATGCAGATCTTTAGCGTTACCCAGATTCGAGTGCGACACGAGGAGGTAAACCTACGTGCACTCCAATGTGTGTATGTGTAAGCCTAGCATGTATATTTGTGAATTTCTCTTACTCTTACATGAAGAGCGTATCAGATACCAAGCTGATGAGAATAGATAATACACTTTGATCTGTGTCAGTGTGCCGGGAAGCGATGGTAAAATTAACTGAAATTTCATCATTTTTAAATCAATAAATAATATCAATTTATCAAGCGTTTTCAAGAATTTGAATTTTGAATAGTCCTTACGTAAAAAGCGTATCAGATACCAAGCTGATGAGAATAGATAATATACTTTGATCTGTGTCAGTGTGCCGGGAAGCGATGGTAAAATTAACTGAAATTTCATCATTTTTAAATCAATAAATAATATCAATTTATCAAGCGTTTTCAAGAATTTGAATTTTGAATAGTCCTTACGTAAAAAGCGTATCAGATACCAAGCTGATGAGAATAGATAATATACTTTGATCTGTGTCAGTGTGCCGGGAAGCGATGGTAAAATTAACAGAAATTTCATCATTTTTAAATCAATAAATAATATCAATTTATCAAGTGTTTTTATATTAAAATCAAATATATTTAAAATGTGTTTTTCGAAAATCGAGATGCTACATTTCGAAAAAAAAACAAATAGAATGGTTTTCATTTTTTTTTTCATATTTATTACTATCAAATAAGCAAGAAATAACCCTAATATCACATGTATACAAAATACGATTTTTTCGACTTTCGAGTTCGATATCTCGAAAAGGAGATAAGAAGGAATTTTTTAATTATTTTTCCTGTATTTCTGGCATTAAAATATACAAGAAACCACACTCAGATCACGGCGCCACAGAAATCGGAATCTCCCCTCTTTTTCATATTTATTACCATCAAATAAGCAAGAAATAACCCTAATATCACATGTATACAAAATACGATTTTTTCGACTTTCGAGTTCAATATCTCGAAAAGGAGATGAGAAGGAATTTTTAAATTATTTTTTCTGTATTCCTGGCATCAAAATATACAAAAAACCACACTCAGATCACGGCGCCACAGAAATCGGAATCGTGCCCTTTTTTTAACAAAATAAATCTACTTAGCTTATACCTCACCAAATTTCAGGAATCAACAACGTAAAATACGCTGTCACAAACTTAAAAAAAAAAAAATTTTCTCGGCTCCAGAAGGTCTTAAAGTAAAAGTATTTGTTTTTTTTTTTTAAATTCGTAAAAAAATATCAGCTTTTCTACTGTGCCAGAGTAAATCCTTAATATTTATACTTAAAAAAGTTATATGACTTCTTACGTCTGTTATAAACCAATATGATTAAAGAAATCATTATAAAATCGGTAAAATTTAATTTTTTTTTTTAAGTTTGACGGTATACTAAGTTTAAATAATTTTTTGAATTTTTAAGCCAGGTTTAATTAAAATTAGACGGTATCAGAAACTTTGGGGCGTTATGAAACTAAGCTCTTTCAAAAATTTCGATCGTTAATAACAAAAAGTTTAAAACCGATTATTTTGAAATTTGGTATACTTCTTTGTATTAGTGATATAAATGTATTCTGAAAGTTTCAAGTCCGTAGATTATACTTATGTGTTCGACATGTTGTTATTGGTATTTTGATTTTTAGATGCTACATAAGAGACCTATTTTGCTTTCAACTTTTTGCCCTAACCACACGGTGTGCGAGGAGTCTTCCGTGCGGGCTCCTTGCAAAGTTCCCCTTAGACGACTTAGTCATCCATCCTACTGAGGTACTATTTACAAGACGCAGCGATTGTCTCAAGCACGCCCCAGCTATTATCAAGTTTAATAGAAAGATATTTTCCAATGAACCATCTAATTCGCTGTACCAACCTTCTTATGACCAACAGAGACTTTTACTCGGTGAGCTGGACATTTAGCTTTCCTTCGAAAAGGAAAATTAAGCCCCTGGAGGTCCAGACACCACCAGAAAAATCGACTATTAGTTTTAAAACACGGGTAAGTGGTGTTTCGGCATCCTGAGTACTCGTTCCATCGAAAAAGCCTGAGAAAAATATCTCGAAAATTTTCGACGGGATTTAAACCCACAACCCCTCGAGTATCTCCGGCTAAGATGCTAGCAAGTTAACCACTAAACCATCGAAGCTCTTTGTGTTTGAGATATTTGAGATATTTAATGTATGAAAAAAATGGATTTTTGACGTTAAACGCAATTTATTAATGAACAAAAAAACGTAGCGACTTTTAACCACCATTTTTTTGTAGATAATTATAAGGAGAACAAAAATCTGTAAGGCATATATGGCAAAAAATGCACTGGAGAAGACGTATTGTGTAAAAAGTAAAAAAGTAATTTTTTTCCCAGAAGTTGTTAAATTAACAAATGCCCCCCTACTAACTCAAACTGTGGATAACGAAATTCGTAATTAAAGAATTTTCTTACTATTTATACGAAAATAAAAAGGCGTCGTGACGGAAAAGTTCGTTATTGAGGGTAGAAGAGCCTTGTTGACTGAGCTAATATAACAATAAAGTAAACGAGTGCTATGCTAGCGTATAAATGTCAGCGTGATCAGAGTAGAGAGATACAGCTGCGTGTGGGCCCCATCCATCCTTGTCTTGCCGACGATTGGCTGATGCACTCAGCAAGGCATCCTTACAGAACAAGCTGGCGTCCCTAGAAGTCCCTACCCATACCTTTAACCTGAGCCACGACCACTTCTCACATAACTTAAATATAAGGTCTTGTATATCATAGATATGATTGACGATAACTTCGTGGGCTAACCCTCCCAAACGGAAATTGTAAGTAGGCGATCAGTACTTAGGCTGCCTCTCTTGCCAACTGAGGTCCTACGTTGGCAGCGTCAGGTTAAGGTGGCGTTTGGTAGGCCCTAAGTAGGCTGCCTCCATTGACGTAACATAACCACCTTTCAATCGATAAATATAGATATGTACATATATGAATACACATTGTATTATGATTAAACAAAAGTTATGCTACATTTCAAATGAATCATACTTAATTTTTTCATGAAAATTTTTCATCACGGCTCTGTTGATCACGTGTAGTTACAAAAATATAAAATTAAGATAAATAGGAATTTTATATAAATAAAAATACAAATATCACCTTAAAAATATCTCTCATTCACAATTGATATAAAGTTTACAATATGAACATGTAATTCGTCAGTTAATTCTGAGTAACTGCCAAATAATCACTAAGGAATTGATACAAATTAAATGCTTACACTGCAAATTACTTTTTTTCTCGCAAAAACATATTGATTCAATTTAATGGCAGATAAACTTGATTTGACGGCGGACCTCTAAAGGACAATGTACAGCTGTTGAATGTTAAATTTCATAATCTTAGTACGATTTTTAAATAGTTTTTATTGAAATTTTTTGAAGCACCAATTATTATTTCTAATTGAGTACTTTGAGAAACTTTGTTTAGTTGGCAACAAATTTAATATCGATTAATTTTGTCAGTCTCATATATGTATAAGAAAACTCATTAATCATTTGTATAGGGCTCAATGAAAGACACTTGTAACTTGTGTACCTGTGTGTAATTTTACGCTACAGTTTACACTGCAACTTTAGCTGATATAACTATATATCATAGACATATAATGAATAGACTGCTTATTAGTAGCCGGGGCAGTGAAGCTCGCGTAGAAAGAGAGACAAGACGAGGGCAATTAGTCTTTCTCTCTCGCACACTCAGAGAGTGGGGGCGGAAGGCAGACGGACGGAGAAGGGGCACAGTTGCATACATATGTAAACATATATATAAATGCATAATGTTTGTTTACTCAGTAGCAGACGATGCAGTGCACAGGCGACAGCTGTATTATACGTGCTTTAATTCATTTATGTCAACAAAATAAATATATCTTATTTCTCAAATTACCCCAATGCGTAGATGATAGATGATTTCTAAATAATTTCAAAGAATAATTAAAAATTATAGTTTTGTACAATTTACTAATGTACACTATTGACCAGAAAACAATGTAATTTTATTAGTTTTCATTCTGATTCTTTTCATTTCATCCTTGTATCGCAAGCACTCGTTGTGTATACGAAAATTGAAGAATTCATTTAATATAATCTTCATAAGTTGTGTTCTATGATCAAACATTGCTAGCTGATCGTATATGTGATATCTCCATCATTAAAAAGTGTTTTTGGCAGTTGTCTAAAACATTTACTAATCAGAAAATCTATGATCATTTTTTCTGTAAACAGATTATTCTTATACATTCTCAGAACCCTTTCGACTGTCTTA
The DNA here is from genome assembly GCF_036245765.1 of Copidosoma floridanum. NCBI lineage: Eukaryota > Metazoa > Arthropoda > Insecta > Hymenoptera > Encyrtidae > Copidosoma > Copidosoma floridanum. The sequence goes on from NW_028321881.1 coordinate 32,407,378, forward strand.
CAGATAGTGTTAAAAAAATCATCTGAAGAGAAATGGTCGCTGCATATTACAGCACCACTGTATAGCAAGATTCTCGACCAACACTTTGTAACCATTCTTTTTTCTTTGTTCATCTTTTGGAATCCTCGAAAATTATATTTTTATTTTCAGTTGCATCTTATAAAATACCTAATTCTTTAAGTCATCGGAAGACTTTAAGTAACTTACTTATGAAAAGATCGGTTGCTATTAGCTGAACTTTGCTCTGCTGTACATACTATACATAATTTTACTATTGTACAAAATAATTAACTTGCTTCCAAAATATTTATAATTAAAACTATCCTGAGAATTGCTCAGCTGTATCATGCATCAACCTATATGACCTGCACTGCATCGTCTGCTACTGAGTAAACAAACATCATGCATACATATATGTGTTTACATATATATGTAACTGTGCCCATTCTCCATCCGTCTGCCTCGCGCCCCCCTCCCCGAGTGTGCGAGAGAGAAAGACTGACTGCCCTCGTCTTCTCTCTCTTTCTACGCGAGCTTCACTGCCCCGGCTACTACTAAGCAGTCTATTCTTTATATGTCTATGCTGTATATACTATTCGAGAAGTAAGATAAAGGTAGGTTATGTAGGCTGCCTATAGGCATTATAATGAGTACTTCACGAACGCCCCCTGACGTGCCTACTTGTGCCCTCAGTAGACTGCCAGCTGCCTAAGACGCCTAAGTAGGGCCTTATGAACTAGAGAGGCAACCGACTTTCATTTCTGTGCGGGCTATTGCTCTAGCCAAATGGTCTGGCTTTTGATTTCCGTTCATTTTTTTTTTTTTTTTTCTATTAGCACAATTTTAATAAGTTTTCGAATTGACAAAAAGGTTTTATTTTTGTTTACATTAATTCTTAGGTACATGATAACTGTCATTATTAAGCACAATTTCAGCAAAGCTTACTCATAAATTACTGTTTTTATTAAAAACTGCTTATAATTGTCTTTTCTGAAGTGAAAACTTCTTATGGCGCGTTGGGCACTTTTGTTGGTGAGCATTTTTAGCCGTTCTTGCGACAGACGAGATTTTACACAGATATACTCCGCGTGTATATGTATACTGTACGCGCTCTTTGCATGGGCATTCGTTTTGTGCTCTCGCGACAGACGGGATTACATACCTATATGTATACTCAGAGTGTATAGGTATGTGAGAGCGCTGCATGCTATACGCAGCAGCGTATTATTCATTTTTTTCACTATCACAGTCCATGCTTGATCGCACATAGCGCCGCTGCCTGGATCTCACTGCGAACTATTTGGCGCGAGAATTCAAATTCAAAATCGTATGATTTTTTCAGCGGACAGTAGGTGCAGAAATTCAAATTCGAAATAAATCTTTGTATGTATTGGCTAATTAATGCCTAAAAATATTGGATAATGTTGTATGATTACATACATAAATAGTATACCAAGAATTCTTTCGAATTTGAATTTCCGCGCCTACTGTCTGTTGAAAAAATCATACGATTTTGAATTCGAATTCTCGCGCGAAGTAGTTTCCGGTGGGATCCAGTCAGCGGCGCTATGTGCGATCAAGTGTATTTATGTATTAACCAACATAAAATCCGGGCACTTGCGAGAAGGTCGAGTTAAATGGTTAGACATCTAGCAGATGGTTGGAAAAGGACGGAGAGCCGAAGTGTACATGTGTGTGAAAGGGTCCCCACACAAGCATGAACTGTGAGCGTGGAATAATGCTCAGAGTCTCAGACCAACGCTGATACGCAGTCTTTGCATGGGCATTCGTTCGTGCCCTCGCGACAGACGAGATTGAGAGTTTTTTATATTTATTTGTAAATGAATTTTAAATGGGAAATTTGTTTATTTAAATATCTCATTTGACTTGTGTTGCTGCTATGGCATTGTGTTCAAAAAATTGATAAATTTTGTATTTACTTTTTATTAATATTTACTCATTTGAATATAACCACTTCCTTTGAATATAGTTTCTAAATTATTATACTTCATGTCCATTTAAAAAGTGCCCACATTGCTTTGATAAACTTGATTTTTTATGTACAATTTCTCATGTCGCGAGCGCACCTAAAAATGCTCACCCAAAAAAGTGCCCAACGTGCCATAAGTACAAGTTTTCACTTCTGCCTGCACTCCCGGAGTGCTACTTGTACTTGGTTATCTGTGAACCATAGTACACATAAAATGGAATGCCACGTTTATATAATTATACATTTACATGTGTAATGTTTTAACACCAAACCAAAATTTTCACAAATACTTTGTAGAAAGTAGTGATATATGGCAAGATAATGTCACTTAAATTAAAATCAATATGTTATGTTGAAATTTTTATTATTTTTCTGTTAAGAGCAAAAAACTACTCAATAATAAATAGTTTATAAATGTATACTAATTTCTTACAGTCCTAATATTTTGCACCTGTAAACATTTCGTTATTGTTTAGGTAAAAACAAAAATTATCGCTTGAAATTAAACCAAAAATCACTCGATTGACAATAAATAGTATAATATTCATGATGATTCTATACAGTCTAAATAACTACATCAGTTTTTGATAACTGACGACTTGCGTAAATAAATTAATTTGTATTTTATTCTATTTTGTATTATATTTATTCCCTCAATGATAAAATTTTAAGACTCTTAAGAGTCATACTTAACGAAAGTCATCACCTAACAAAGCTGACTGTGTACTTCGTGGCTCTCGGAAGTGTCAAGTGACAACCGAAGCGAGTCGCTATGTCTAAACACGTGAAGTCAGCAAGTACCGGCTCCATATCATGTAAGACAAAGAAGTTTCAATTAAAGCTTCGCGCAAGGTGCACTTCTTCGTGCGGCTTTTTAGTTAGTAGCTTTCCATCGCTCATCGAGTGTGATTCTTAATTATTAGTTCAATATTTCAATCTAAGTTGTTATAATTGTTTGATAAATTCATTGTAATTTATTGTGAAGCTAAGAAAAAAAACAAGTATACCAGATAGTGCAGAACACTTCAGTAGTTAAAACAAAATTGAATTAATAATATCAAAAGAAACGGTACTGAAGGATCGTACAGAATTTAACCTACAAAAAGACAAGGTACGTTGACACATATACTTTACAAAGCATAACACTTTTTTTTCCCTCCCCAGTATACAAACAAACAAATAGTTAGACAGTCTGCTAGTCCCGCAGCCCGTTAGGGAGCGTGAGACCCAAATCCACAACTATCCAGTTTTTACCAAATAATAAGGTTCAATAATTAAGATTAATTATTTAACACAAAAAGGTTAAGTCATTAATTATTTGTTTGTTTATTAGATGGTACTTTATTACTATTTAAAAAAAAAAAAAAAATCATTCAAAGAAGCACGTGAATGACATAACAACCCATATAGTGCAGTGTGCGTGGACGTGAATATGCTGTCCCTTTGCGGAGAGCATAATGTGTGCGGTATTTTGGTATAATTAAAAAAAAAAGAAACAAGTAATTAATAATACATTAAAAAATAAACGATAAAATAAATAAGAAAAGCTTACCATTATGAAGTAAAAAATTGAAAAATGAGATAACATTGTGTATTAAATAATAGAAAACATAAAAATAAGTGATCTCTTAAACTACACACACAGATACACAGCTTGACATCAGATCTTCTCATGGAAGCGGTCTATCTATTCCTAACCTGAATCTGCTAGTCAATGCGATTCATTTTCTTAGTCCTGCTTCAATAGCGGACATTCTAAATCCAGGATCTGCTTATTCGAGCGATCTTTTCCTAATTCACAAGAACACAGTAACACAGTAAATAAAATATACATGTATATATATATATTGAAACGTTAGGCCACATTAGTAGGCTAGGGTAGGTAGGAAAGCAAGGAAAGGGGGAAAGAGCGTTAAAGGGCTTAAGTGGGAAAACGGTAAGGGAAAGTAGGGGAACGGGAAAAAGGCCGAGAGGATTAGCTTGGGTCAGCGAACGCGCGTGAGGTGTTTTCTGCCGTCTCTCCTTGTTTCCGTTTGTTTTGGTACGAAAATTTGTGTGTTGGAGTGATTGGGTGATCCACCGATACCGTGGACATCGGCGACCTGTGGAGGGAGATAATTCGACGTCGCGGTACAGTGTTAGTGCCGTGACCCTGCTTCTGAACCAGCGGACAAGGTTGAGCCAAGACTAACCCCAACGACCTTGACCTTTGAACGCAGCCAGTAGGGACGCCTACTGGCCTCTGCGTACTCACTCCAACAGCGTCTAGTTTCCGCCTATTTAAGGCACCGACGAGGAGCGACCCCCCGCATTGCTGTAAGTACCTGCCAATAGGCAGTTTATTGTAAAGGGTAGCGGCCCTAGATTAGCCCGCGTAGGTCTGCCCGGTTTGCGTTTTCGCGCCACGAGCCCGTCGAGCAATCGCGCTCGACGTGCGAGAACACACACCTACACCCGCGAGTACAATTTGTAATTTTTTATATACTTAATTGAATATATTTCTCATTTTAAACTTACTCGCGAGTGCTTCCTTTTGTGTGTGCCCGATCCCTTTTGTGTCGTGCTAAAGTCGTCGCGAGAGGCGACAACGTGCAAGGTCACCGCGATATTTGGCCCCAGCGGTGTCTCAGAGAGCGAGACCCGCGCATAACGTTTATTGAAGGTGTCGCCGAGAGTACCCGGGCAACACAGGCCCGGTCGAGGTTGCGAATTTCGCCTCGTAATTTCACATCGGCTGCACCCCGTAACAATATATATAGCCATATTATTTTGATATAAATACATAATTTTTTTTTCTCCTCAGAGAGAAGTGTTACGTACAGGTAGATGGAAAAAACGGAAAAGTATGCCTGTAGAGTAAATCATTCTAGTGTACCATGCATGTGTGTACGCGTGCGTAACTGCGTATTGGTGCGCATACGGAGACAGCCAGACAGGCCAAAGGCCGAATGGTTTTGCAACATACGGAGTCGAGCCCGAGCATTGTTGATTACCGAACATATGCTCATCTTACTAATATATAAAGCAAAGTCGCTAAAACCGTTGTAATCGCTAACCGCGAAAACTACTGAACCGATTTTGCTGAAATTTTGCACACTGATTCATGATACTTCCTAGATGGTTTTAGTATAGTTTTTATCTTGAAAAATTTAATAACAATAGCAATAAATAAGCTCAAATTTTTGCAAAAATACGCCAGCTTTTCACTTTAGTTCAGTAAAATCCGCTAGGTGGCGTCGACATAAAATCGAAGCTACCTGCAACAGAATTAAATAAGTGTGGTTATAATAAGCCGGAGCGTCTCGATAGGGATGTAGTTGAGCTTCGGCAGTTCAACGAGCTGTATAGAGAATGCTGATGATAGTCTTGCAGCTGGGTATCCCGGTTACGGACGACACTCTTCTCTAAGGGGTAAGGGACCTAGATGTCCATTTACCCTGAATCTCGAAGAGTGCGATAAAAAAAAAAAGATTACTTCCAACCGATGCCGTCTCTGCCACAATACCAGGAGACATATCTAGCCAGAGCACAATCTGCACCAACTCTTCAGAGTTGTGTGGCAGTCCCACCATCCCACCAGGTATAGTTAGGGAATTTGTGGCTACAAATGTAAGCAAGGGAAAACAGCTCTGAGGGGCACAAGCAGCCACAACGGCTACCTTCTTGGTCGTCGGGTCCCCAACGCGCTTACCCACATGTTCCCGTCTAACGACGAGCGGTTGGTTATCCGGGGAACGACCCGAGACGAGATATTCTTTGGTCAGCGGCGTACCTCCCTCCATCACAGTTTCCGTACATAGAGACTCCCAGGGTAAAAATCAAGCAACCCGTAGCCAGCTCTTCATCATCAGGAATAATAATAAAGAATAGCCTGGAAATTTCACCACTGGTGCTTTTTAGGGCCATTATAAGTATTTACGTTCCCTACTTAACCATCAATTTTATCGGAACCTTTTAGGATCCACCTAAGTGTAAACTACCTTGCCAACAAATACATTTTTATTACCATTTCCGGAAGCGATTCGTCGACTAAAAGACTATATTAACTAGAGACGGGCACTATTAAACCAAGTCAGCCATTCACTAGCAGACGTCACCTGCGAAGTTGTTCTTCGCAAGGCTGGAAAACCCGGTGACTGACGACCCTATACTACCCTCTCGACTCTAAGTATCAACCAGGAATCAGTGATCCTCTCCAAGGTCTGCGTTGGGCAAACCTACAACAGCTATGAAGGAAGAAAAACTTGAGCCAACGGGACAGCCTCCACTGGACAAGTATCACTAACCAATCTCCCCATCTAAGATCACCAAAACAACTGAATCTGCAAATAAAAAAGGTGCTTTAGACACCAACGTCTTCGACGTTATACCGGGAGACGTTGGGAAAGAGCACTACAACTAGCCCCAAAGCTTCGGACTTTGTAATTTTTCTCCCAATCAGTTTGGGTCTTCAACAGCAAGCCAGAGAAGATCACCCTGAGGTATCCAGGCAGTCACAATTGCTGTTAACTGCAGTCAAGAAAGAGTTAACTTATGAAGCTCATCGGTCTTTTTTAGGGCCATCGGACGTCGAACTACCTTGCCAACAAACATATTAGAACTTAACAAAGTTGACAGAAAACAGCTTTTAGGGGTCACAAAAATTTTAAGCATACCAAAAGTCGCAAGAGGGTGAATTGGAAGAAAAACTTTAAGTGTAAATAATAAATAAAATTTTACTTAGGCGTCAAGAAACTGACGCAGAAAATTTATCGAAATTGAAACAGCAGCGTCAAAATCGACAACTGAAGAGTCTATTACGTGAGAGATCAGCTTTTCATTGTACCCTCACAGCAATCTCTGAAATCTTTAAAGATCCTACTTCAGATTTTTTAATGAGTAGAAAATGTATTTGTGTTTTTGTGGCAATAAAAATGTAGGGTTTAAGGTCCAGGACTTTGTTGCTCTGGTAATAAAGTTGTGAGATATGAGAAAAAAAATTTTTTTTTTAATAGAAATTTTTTGGGGGTTTAAAATCTTAACAGCTTTAAAAAATAGCCGTTTTCGTGAATTACACGGGAGAAACTGTAAATCAACGGCTTCTTATGGCCACCGATTATTTTATGGCATAAAGAACGCACGGTACTTTTTATCATAATTATTTTTTTGAATTTTTACACCATATTATTTGACCAAATAAACTGCATGGATTCCGAAAAAAATATGTTTTTAATAAGAAGATTTTTGTTCTGAGATGTATCAGGAATATGTGTAAAATTTTTAACTAAAAATGTTTCACATTACATGTCAACACACTACGGTGTTTTATTTAGTAAGTCTCGGGCGAAGCCGAGACGGGGGGCTGCTAGTCTCTGTATATAAACTACACGTTATAGGTTGGGTGCACTCCGACTCCCGCGCTCTCCCGAGGCTTGCTACTGAAACATCGTGGTGAAAAAAATTCAAAAAATACACTAACAAAGCTGATTGACCAGAATTAATTTTTTTTTTCTTGCGTTTTAATGGAATCTTTTTTAAGGCTTATAATTAGTCTTCGAATGTACCTAAGTACTATTTTCACGTAAGTTTTTTTCAGCGCAAGAGAATGCTTGTATAAGCCCCAAAAAATCATTTTTCACTTTGGCTGCAAGTCGGCAGGACCGTTTCTCATCTGACACTAAATAGTCTTTTTTAATGATCTTAACGTCAATGAGTCAAAATTATTTGTTATATTGAGCTGAATATAAAAAAATGGATGGATTTGCAACTTATGAATTTTTGCCCATTACTGAAAATATATTATGTTTGAGCAATAAAAAGAAGGGGAAAGTTTTGTGTGAGAGTAATCATGTACATGATGTGATAGAACAGAATAAAACAAGCTCTGGGCTACATAATATAGAGGCGAAATGCATTACCCACACCAGAATTCATATTTTTCCTTACAAAATTAGATTGGCAGTAATAATAAAAAATGGTATTTTGTATTTTTCTTGTAAATGAACATAACCTCAAACTGTTTTAGTTGACAGATGACATAATTGTTGAAAATGCAGTTTATTCATGCAAATGTGGTTTAGGAGCATGTAAGCATGAACAAACTGCATTTTTAAAAATTCTGCCATGTGTCAACTAAAATACAGTTTAAGGTTAGGTTTATTTACAAGAAAAATACAAAATACCATTTTTTTATTACTGCCATTCTAATTTTTTAATTCTAATAATATAATAAATATCTAATAGTTGTGTATTACTTGTAGAATTGTAAAAATACTAGTAGCGTAGTAAAGTGAAGTTTGTTATTTTTTATTGAAATTTCATTTTCGCATTATCTGCAGGCGCAGGAAAAATCGAAAAAAAGGCATACTACCGTTTGTGTATTAAAGCTCTACTGTTTCTGGTGTCAGTTGTAAATTAATCAACCCATCGTTTCTAATGTAAAATTAAGTTGCAGTTTTATGTAGCAAATAAATATACGGTAAGATTGCAATGTTATTATTAGTGCACCATATGCATAATTCTGTTTTTCATAACCTCGCCGTCAGCATATGGCCAAAGACGAAATGAGACAATGTAAAATAAAACGAAATCGTGTTATCGGAAAGCCATATATACGAATGTGTTTTTATTGCTTGAGATAACTCAAAAGGTTAGTGGAGTGTATACGTATACACTAGTAGTACTGCCTTATTACGTACTTACTACTATTATTAATTTACAGCCTCTCATTGCGTGCATCCGGAAGGAAAAGTACATACATGAAAATTTTCTATGATGGCACAGTAAACTCATCAGGCAGTACCTTTGATAAAGATTATTATTGTTTATAGGAGAACACGTGCAACATTGGGATGCGATGAATAAATCACACCCTGGCAATCAACTGACAGAAATATTGTGCCACTCCAGTTATTAATCGCATAAATTTAAAATAAAAAATTAACATAAATACTGGGCAAGTATTTTTATCACGAAATAAAAGCTTATACTTTGTACAAGATATTGTTTCCTTTTTATAGATAAGCCTCGTATTTTAATTACTGTTGCACTAGAAATGTAACTCGTTTCATCCATTCCCAGCGTGTTCGTGATTTTTACTACGAACATAGTGTATTCACTACACAATGAAAATTTAAGCCACCTGGTTGGAAAATTACAAGACTGATAGTATTCTGTCTACCGCTGTCGCAGTTGTTATAATTCGTAAATATACTATAAACAGGTTTTCTTCTTAATTATTACTATTCACGTAGTAATTTTTCTAGAAGTATTTTAACTGTATCCATAGTTAACCTACTGAAAATATTCAGGTGACTTTTCATGTTATTTATCAGGTGACTTGTCAGATCAAAAGTCGTGCCAATTTACCATATAAAAGTGTCATGTAGAATTGTCAAATGAAAGTATCATGTGGATTTTTATAAGCTAGATTTTCGGCGATTCAAAAATGAAAAAGTAGAACTTCTACTTTTAACTGCTTAAAAGCTATTAGAATAGCTAATATAAATAGTTAAAAAAAAAAAAGCATCCAGTAAAGGGATTGGTACCTGGTCCAGATCATTGGTAGTCGAGTGTCTTTACCACTTGGCCAGAATGGATTAGACATTTGGGACAGAATTTACGTCCTTATCAGGTACATCTAAAACTAATGTTTACTTTACGATTTCGTGAATAACATTTACCAGCTCAGTTACCTAATTGATAATTAACTTTTTGTCAATGTACATTTTATATTATTTCGTGTCTTTTAATACGTTCGTCAACAGTAAATTTAGTAATTGATTTTACAACTACTTTTCGTTCACGGATTTTACTTAAACTTTACATATACTTTTGATTCCCAAGGAAAATAGTCTATTTATCAAAGTGTAATAAATTTGTTTTAACTGCTACAACAAAGTTGTGTATTACCTTTTCCTCTTTAATACTTTAATGTGCTTATCGAATACCAACAGAAATGTCTCAATGATAATGCTTTTTACAATTTCCAATTCTAGTTAAGATAACAATTTCCAAATTTTTGTTTGAATCTAATAGTTTTCGAAAAAATCTTATTTTATGTATACACTTCGTTGCTGGAATTTATATAATTTATCAGAGTACTATACAAATAAGTGAAAAATTATTTTTTCTGCTTGTATTCGATACGCACATAAAAGTAATAAAAAGGAACAGGTAATCTACATCTTTGTCGCAGCAATGACAACAAATTTATTACACTTTATAGACTATTTTCCTTTGGAATCAAAAGTATATGTAAGGTTTAAGTAAAATCCTTGAACAAAAAGTAGTTGTAAAATCGATTACTAAATTTACTGTTGAAGAACGTATTAAAAGACACGAAACAATATAAAATGTACATTTACAAAAAGGTAATTATCAATTAGGTAACTAAGGCGGTAAATGTTATTCACGAAATCATAAAGTAAACGTTAGTTTTAGATGTACCTGATAAGGACGTAAATTCTGTCCCAAGTGTCTAATCCATTCTGGCCAAGTGTTAAAGACACTCGACTACCAATGATCCGAACCAGGTTCAAATTTCTTTACTGCAGCTAAGGGATGCTTTTTTATATTTTTTTACTATTTATATTAGCTATTTTAACAGCTTTTAAGCAGTTAGAAGTACAAGTCTTACTTTTTCATTTTTGAATCACCAAAAATCAAGCTTATAAAAATCCACATGACAATTCTACATGACACTTCTATATGGTCAATTGGCACGACTTTTGACCTGACATGCCACCTGGCAAATAACATGACAAGTCACCTGAATATTTTCAGTAGGGTAATATCCTACCTCTAGCATTGGTCGGATTATTTCCAATGCGTAGCGTAGTAATTTTACTACAAATTTTTTTACTGTGTAGGGATTGTGTAATTGCCCGATCAGAAATTTAAGGACGTACACGGTAGAGATAGCGGGGTGGAAACATTGCGGGGCAAGGGGAAACCAGCGATGAGTGAAGATTTGACAACGCCGTACGGGTCTTCAATGTGTGAGTGTTCATGTACACGCATCATCAGGTGTCTGCTCGTCTGCTGCGTTGGTTATGACAGTGTTATGCGTGTATATGTTCAATGTTTTTGTGATAAAGCAGTAAGTATTTGACTTTGATTCGTTATGAAAATGTACTGAAAATGGAACAAATAAGTAATATTAAAAAGACTTGTGACCATTGTATTTATATTCGTAGATTTCATTCGTGTAAAAATGCCCAAAGCCAAACAGTATAACCTCCAAAGTACGACAAATGAGAAACGAACAGAAATAATCATAAATTTTAAATTTTATAAGAAAAATAAATAACGTGTTATTAAAATAAATTGTTATTTTCTTATGGGGAGAGGTGGGCGTAATGTATTTACGCTCATCATACACATGTATAAGATTGTATTTTATACGAAAATGTGTAAAATCTACGATAATATTGAAACATTTACTGATTGATGTCCCAGAGCATTTTGAATTTTCCGCCACTTGCGACGTTGCCATTTCGTTTCTATCAAACGTTTATTTATTTTTTTATACATTAATAAATCAGACAATCGTCGTGAAACTTGGTGTGCATTAAACTCATAACATTATCTGTGACAAAAAAAAATTGACGAAATTTACTAGGCCAAGTTGCTTAAAACTGAGTTTTAATCAGTTTTCCCATAAGCGACCGTGTTAAACTGACTGAGCTTTGAAATTGAATACCTAGAAAAGAAAACAGACGAATCTTTTAAAATTTTGACTCGTTTACTGCAACAACAACAAGAACGTCTGGTCAAAATTTCGGAAAAATTCACTGGAAAATTCTATCTCTACCGAACGTCCTTAACTAGGCTGCCTCGGTAGTTAGAGGGGGACTAGGTAGGCCCAAGGTAAGCTTTGTTACGGTGGAATTGGTAGGGACTAGGTAGGAAGCCTATCTAGGTATCTTCCATCTCATTCTTTCTTATACTGTAGCTACAATATACACAATTGATGCGAATGACAGCCATTTCGAAGCAGTGTGTGTAAGATAATTAACTGACATGTTAAGGGTTCTCTGCATTTTTATTGAATAGTTTTTAAAATTTTTTTCTGTAAAATTAGTGAGACAGTGAAACGCTCGTTGTCATTAAGTAAGAAAAGGGTCAAGAGATATCGTGCTTAAAAACATGTAATTGTAAATGAGCAAGAAAAATTAATACATGGCTCCAATATTCGCGCAAATTACGATGGGTCATTGTGTTATTGGATCAAAATTAAAATGCTGAGGACTAAAACATTAAAAATATTCTCACAGTTTTATTTAATTGACACTATTTTTTCCCTACTGTATTTTTTTACATTGTTAAAATAATTAATTTTTTTAATAAAAAAGTTACCATTGTTGTAATATATACTATTTTTTATTCTCCTAGTCTAAGAATTCATTATTGAAGTACAGTATATTACGCACACCTAGCGAGTGAGGTCAAGGAGCACAGCAGAACATATGTTTGAAGCATTTTCGGTGGGGGTATGCAGAAAATACTAGAGAGGTTTCCTCGGTAGGCCAAATCTAAGCCACGTTACATAGCACCATCTGCCTCTATACTTTTCCTTTACTAAGACCTCTGAAAAAAATTCTCTACGATTTTGGCTGAACACACCACTACCGTTTCAGCGGCTCGGCCAGTGGTAACTGGTAGTTGCAGAGAAGGGAGATTGCCAGTGCCTATGTTAAAGAGTGTGCCGATGTTTCGGCGCTGACTTGAGCGCCAATCCATCGTGGCCAGCAGAGGAACCGTGCACATGTTTTCTATTGGCTGGCGGCTTGTAGGCTCGGCTCGCGGGGAGAGGTAAGGGGAGATCAGTGAGGGAGACATGAGAATCCAAATGTGTGCATCGGTGATGGAGATGGAGATGGAGGAGGAGAAGCTAAACCTATATGTATACAACGGGCTACATATCTATAGCTGTAGTTGTACACTGCTAATACGGAAAAGAGCTGCGCGTATTACTTTTCTCGCTTTTCCTCCCTGAAAGAAAGATAAGCTTTTTAAATGCAGTTGATCATTCGTTCAACTATAATAAACAAAAACATAATTGTCAGGTTATTAGCAATTTTTTTTTTTCATTTTTTAAAAAATGACAAGCTCAACGCAATTAACATATTATTATACTTTATTAATAAACGAACGCCTTTATCCAAATAATGCGGTGCGCTCAATTGTTCTTCACTTTTACGATAAGTGAAATTATTGAATAATAAATGAAGGCATTCACCACAACGACACTGTACGCTCAAATATTTTTTGTGCTCAGTAATATTATTTACTAATATACTGAACGCATTCATCCAAACGCCCCATTGCGCTATCTTTATTATTTAATTAATTTTTTCTTTTTCACCATTAATACATAATAGCTTAACGGCAGTAATGCGATAAAGCTTAAATTAAATCTTAAGCTTCGAAACTTTACGATAAACATATGTAACTTTTAGTCTCTTCTGACCGTGAGCTTCGATAGCTCAGGTGGCTAGAGCTGCGTGAGCGTACAATTTCGTTTTGCGGCAGCGGGTTCTAATCTCACTCGGAGCAAATTTTTTTTTTTTATTATTACAACATTACTAAAAAGGTTTAACACTTCTTTTTCATGATTACTTACGTATTTTGTTTGACCAGTGACCAAAAACATTTTTTTAAATTACTTTTCATGAAAAAGTAATTATAAAAAAATAAAGTTATTATAGCTTTGTTTGTGGTAATACCTGTAATGATTTATTATAAAAAAATGTACGCTCTCTCTGTAGTTTTTCCGGGCTTGAGACCGGCACACTAAATGTGGCCACATTACGCGCGCGTTTTTTTAAATTTATTTTTTATAATTTGTTGAGTGCTCGACAAATTTATTGAAAATACTATTCTAAGACAAATTAAACAATGAAAACTACTGATTAAGTAATAGAACGAATTAATAAAAACTGCGAATTTTTGTAACTCTTATAATTTGAAGTACTGATTTGTAAGTTGAATTGTTTTCCGAAAGCACTATAATTATTTCATCAAGCGATTATCTTACGACTCGAATTTAAAGATATAATACAATTCTCAGTGACGCATTCATTATGTACATAATTATAAAAATAATAAATATCGTGTAGTGAACAAAATTTTTACAGAAATTTAAATTCGTGACTCCTATCACACACAGCAGCGCATCCTATCTCGTTTGTATCCTATTTAAAGCGAGAAATTATTTACATTTATTACAGCTAATATTAATAATAATAATAGTAAAAGAAAAAAAAAATAATAATAATTTCTACTAAATGTTATGTACAACACAAAAACAATCTACATTCTTTGGCACTACAACAAGAAATTCTTTCTACATGACTTTCTAAGACATACTAATCAATCATTTTTAATGTACAATAGATGAAAAAAAAAGTATTGTGTTCATAATTTTTAAAAAAAGCTTAAAACTACTTTTTGGAATACTTTCGAGCAATTCAAGAATTCATTAACGTCATTAATTGTAATGCAAACTAAAATATGAAATTTTGCTGTACGATTCTTCTACAATAAAATACAGTACGTTTACTTTATTTAGCACTAGTAATAGAATTTAACATATGTAACTTAACAAAATTATTTAACATTGTAACTATATCTACTAAAAACGTCACCCAAAGGTTACCTCGAGCATTGAATTACAAAAAATCAAATTATCAATGTTTTTAATCTTAAAACCGACATTAAACCTCAAATATTTTGTCACAAATTATTTGAAAAATAAGATGCCAGAATGATGAATTATTTCCATATTTCTATAACACTTAATTACCTTAAGACTACAAAATAAATATTTACATATGTATACGCAACATGTTATCGATGTTTTACGATTCGCAATTTCTTATTTTTAGTGACAAACTCATTATCTAAATCATGCCTTTTACTGTGATTATGATCACTTGTCTTCCGATAAATTTTGACTAATAACAGCTTTTCTAACGCAAACAATCTGTGGTTGTAACATTTATTGGTTTTATCAAACCATTCAGGAAATTTCTCATTCGTGTATTTTTCGACAATTTCTTTCAAATTTAAAAGCAATTTTCTTTGATACCAAACACTTAAGTGGTGATCGTTAAAAGCATGCAACTGGCAACTTATTATTTTAACAAAGTAATCACTCGCTCTAGTTAAATAAGCGATGCTGGGCAAATTCGGATCTGAATGAGGATATTCCCTTTTTTCTAAATATATTTCGCTGTCACTTAATTGCTCTGTCAAAGGCTTACACATAATTTTTTCACAATCAGAACACTTATTTTTTATTAGCAACGCTTTACATACATAGCCACTGAGAAATGTAATCGAATTTTGTTCGAACAAATGTTTTTCTTCGAAATCTGGCGCTGTACTAGAATCAATGGGTACAAATGATTGCATTATTTCAGCAACATTTAAAAGTTCATTAATTTCGTCAACTTCAGCAGAGTTATATTCAGGTAACATAACACTTTCTTCTACATGTGGATTAAAATTTAGATCAAAATTTGATTGTTCACTGTTTTCAGTTGTACCCAACGATGTTGTTTCATTAGTATTTACAGGTTTTGCACTCAGTGAAACCGATGAGTGAGTTTCATTTAAAATAACATTACCTCGCTTACTGGTACCAATATCATCAGTTGATAAGACGTGTCTAAAACTTAAACGATACATTCTGCAGGTAGGATTAAAATTAAAACCGCATCTTCCTCGAAATTTGGAATGAGAATGTTCAACGCTATCTTGGTTGCAAAGACCTGTCGCGAGCGCAAAGTTAGGAAAATCTGAATTTAAATCTTGATAAAGTAAAGTTAAAGCTCTTACTGTTTGTGGTAAACCAGTAAAACAAGGTGGTCTCGAGCGTCTAATACAAGTTTTACCCGTAGAGCTTTTAGTTACAACCACAGTATACCATTTTTCAGACCAATCAATAAATGAATTTAAGCGTTCCAGGATCTCTGGATTGTCATTGGATAAAGGGCGTTTCTGTTTGTCAACTGTGCGCAAAGAATAACTATTGCAAGCATCTATTACTGCATCTAATGTCTCGATAAATTGTACAGATTTTGCCGCAGTATCTGATGCTAACCCATGAGGATCCTGAGAAGTAGTATGAACAGCAGCAGCCATGCGACGACTCAACAGTTGCATAGCTGATTTAACATTCATAACTTCAAAATTGTTTGGTGTGAAATGGCTTTGATTTAAATATCCTAATACGTTTGATGTACAGTTATTTGAGTCAAGCTTCCACGTCTCAAGTATATCTCTGAAGTTCATGACAATTTCATCATTTACATATATATACCTATGAGATCTCAATTGAACAAGCAATCTTTTAATAAGGTGAGGCCAATCAAAAATTACATAAATTTTACGATCATCAAGATGAAAAAAAGGTTCTTTAACGGATGAATTTAGCAATTTCCAAGCAAGTTTTTGATTATTAGAACCCTGATCGCAAACAATGGCCTTAACATTCGCTCCTATCTTAAATAAAGCCCTTAACGTTTCCAACAAAATATCGTATAATTCTTCGCACGATGCACCATGTTCATTAAATCCATAAGACAATAATTGGCGCCAAGGATTTTTTGCATTTATACTATCCAAACAGAATAATAACGCGTGATTTGCTAATTTCGATCCCCTTCGATTCTCACCCATATCAACAAACCCTTCAATTAAATCTTGAGCTTTAGAATACTCTTCACCGGATTTTATAGACATTTCATCGAATTTCAAAGCACACACACGTTCTTCAGGAGGTAACGACGTAAGCATTTTATCAAGCATTTGCAATACTACATTGTTTAATCCCGGTAAAACATCGTATTCAGCGACCCACCCTCTAACCGTTGATTCTCCGGCCAACCGCACTTTAAGGTCCCGCAACCGACTGTAACACGCTGCTGAATGATAATAAATAATTTTACAAAGGTTTCTTTCTTCTTCATTATACTCGGTTTTGTCTCGTTTTAATTGCATTTTAATTAAAGTAGTTGCAGCTTTAGAAAGACCTTTGCCTTCTAAGATGTCGTCGATGGTACGAATTTCTGTGTTCATTAAATTTTCGATGGAGTGTTCCTTACGTTTAACTTGTTGTTTTAAATTTTTAATTAATCTTTGGTAGTTGGCTTTGTCGTCTTCTAAATCTGCAACTCTTTTTCGGAGTCTAAGAATCATCTGCCGAGCTTTGAGTAAAGTAGATTTTGATTTAATCTTTGAAGAAGTTGTATCAGTTATATTTGAAGAAGAATTAGCTGTATCAGACACTTTAAAATCGGTCGTTGGAACATTACAAACGTTAGAAACATTGTTAATGCGACTATCAAATTTTTCAGTCTTATTCTCTTGACTGTCCCTCTCATAACTTAAGTATTTTTCATTACTCTCAACATCTTCAAAATCAAAAAATAATCTTTTACCGGATGGATACGTTACATCGCTTGGTCTTTTTCTGAGAATCGGAATTTTTTCTACGTCATTCACGCCGAAAGTTTGTTCACTATTTACAGCAAAACTTTGTTCGATATGGAAATCAACTGATACTTCGATGGGATTAATTTGAACGCCTTGACATTCGTTTAGCGATTCTGATGCCCCATCAGCATTATCTGACGAGACATCAGCATTACTAAATGATGCTGAAGACGCATTGTCAACTAAAGCCGTTGTTTCTGTAAGTAACATATTTTTTACTTTAGATCGCTGCTGTGTGTGTGCTACGTGATATTTTTGCATATAATTGTCATAAACAACTTTTGCTTCAGGAGCCTGCCAATGAATAGGAGTACTGTTCCGTTTTAAACCCTTTATTTTGCCGGTATTGTCTTTCACTAAATCAGCATCATTAATATGTCCGTCACAAATTCCCGCAGATCGCTTGGAAGACGGTGCCCAGAATTTCATTGCAGTGTTACCTGTTAGAAAAAATATTTCTGGCTGGTACAATCAGTTTCGATATTAAAAATTATTCTTGATTGATTGGATGGCGTCTATCATTTACTTAAATGATCGCCAATAATGTAAAAATATTATCTGAATATTTCAAGTATTTTTTATTATAAACGGAAAAATCCTACACTTGAAATTATTGTGGATTATATATCTACCCCATCCATGCCGTTCTTAAGCATAATTCTGCTTTTAACAACTTATGATGTACTATGAGGATTGTTACACTCAACTAACATTCTGGGAAAGATATTAATTAGTTTTAAGAAATTCGTTTTTGAAGTTATACTTCTATAGGCACGTTATGCGTGAGAGTAAATCAACGATTTCAGATTGACGACCTTGAGAAAATGTGTAACGGAAGTGGATTTTGCATGTTACTCCCTCTTCACCCCCCCCCCTTTGACGTACTTCCGGTTCCATTTGCACCATACAACACCTCAGCAAATAGTTTCATTATTAATTATTATTAATTTATGACGTTTACAATACATATATAATTGTTTATACGATTTTTACATATTTTTTCAACACTTTTAAGAATTAAAAAAAAAAATGTTTGTATACTGTAAATACAATAATTGATTTTTATTGCGTTTTATTCTTTCACAATTTTCACTATGAGATTAAGGTAATTTTGTGACTTAAGGACGTACATCACATAGTTAGCGGGAGAAAAGTTCTGAAAGATGAGAAGAGCGCAAATATATGCAGCAACACTGGCGGTTATTTTTCTCATATGGATGGACTAACATAAACTAACACACACGCTTTAACGCATACTTGACCCTTTCTTTCTTGCGTTATTAAAAAAATAACAACTTGTAAATCTATTTCAAAATTAAATAGGTTTATCTAAAAGTAATCATACGAAAAAAATTTGGAGATTTCTACAGATCATAATTATAAATGCAATTCTAAATTATTTTTCAATAAGGTTACATGTCATATTGAGATATGAAAAAAAAAAACATAAAAAAAAGGACACAGTTAGACAAGCTGCAAATTCCAATTCTGCGGTAAAAGAATGAAGCCATGGCGAGTGCACGTAAAAACTAATAACGTACAGAAATACACACGAAAACACACATATGTATTTGCCTTATCACCAAACTAATTTATATCTATAACTAAAAAATACCTGAGTTCGTAATCCAAACAGATTGTCGCTTCTTGTTGTCTGCAGGGAATCGACGCAACGTATGTCCATTGTGAGGGCCGTTGTGGCAGTGACAATTTTGGCACCTTGCATAAACGCTGTTTTTTTCCATTTTTCTGTTGTACTCGCTTCAACTATAACAAGTATATACAACGGCAGAAAAATGCTACATAATCGTAAAACACAGCAAAAAAATAGCAGGTACACTGAACGCATACATTGTGGAAAAAAAAAAAAAATGAATGTCAGAAAAGAAACGTAATTAATACTCTCCCTGCTAAGATAAATCTCCTATGACGAAGTATAAATATCTTGAAGTGATCGTTGCCAAAAACTGCACAACACTGTATACTAATTACTAAAAATTAGTGTCACGGTAATATATGATTAATGCAAGAAAACTCTCTAAGCAAGACTGATTTGCGCGATCGACAGCACCGTCAATCAGTATGATAAAAACAAAACAGACGCGGTTGAGAACAAAACAACAGCGCTGCGGGTAGTAACGCGCTAATACAGTTATATATATATATATATGTCTATGTAGATGGGTGTACTGTTTGATCATGCGCGCAACACAGCGCGTTGCGCGCACCGAGCAGATATGAAATGTCATATGCTTTTTTGAAATTGGCAAGAAATAACTGATAATGCTAATTTATTTTCTAGAAACTTAAATTATATACAGAATTAAAAAAGTGTTGAATAGTGCAATATAATATTAAATATTACTAATTTTAATAACTGGACAAATGTGTTTTTCTTTTTATAATTCAATGAATGATCAACTGCACTTGAAAATCTTGTACTTAATGCGACAAATGATTTTTTTAGCCGTGAATGGAAAAAAATTTTCTTGGATCGTATACTAATATTGAAAAAAAATAAAAAAATGTTTTTGGTCACTGGTCAAACAAAATACGTAAGTAATCATGAAAAAGAAGTGTTAAACCTTTTTAGTAATGTTGTAATAATAAAAAAAAAAATTTGCTCCGAGTGAGATTAGAACCCGCTGCCGCAAAACGAAATTGTACGCTCACGCAGCTCTAGCCACCTGAGCTATCGAAGCTCACGGTCAGAAGAGACTAAAAGTTACATATGTTTATCGTAAAGTTTCGAAGCTTAAGATTTAATTTAAGCTTTATCGCATTACTGCCGTTAAGCTATTATGTATTAATGGTGAAAAAGAAAAAATTAATTAAATAATAAAGATAGCGCAATGGGGCGTTTGGATGAATGCGTTCAGTATATTAGTAAATAATATTACTGAGCACAAAAAATATTTGAGCGTACAGTGTCGTTGTGGTGAATGCCTTCATTTATTATTCAATAATTTCACTTATCGTAAAAGTGAAGAACAATTGAGCGCACCGCATTATTTGGATAAAGGCGTTCGTTTATTAATAAAGCATAATAATATGTTAATTGCGTTGAGCTTGTCATTTTTTAAAAAATGAAAAA
The DNA here is from genome assembly GCF_036245765.1 of Copidosoma floridanum. Lineage (NCBI taxonomy): Eukaryota > Metazoa > Arthropoda > Insecta > Hymenoptera > Encyrtidae > Copidosoma > Copidosoma floridanum. The sequence goes on from NW_028321881.1 coordinate 32,427,945, forward strand.
AAAAAATTGCTAATAACCTGACAATTATGTTTTTGTTTATTATAGTTGAACGAATGATCAACTGCATTTAAAAAGCTTATCTTTCTTTCAGGGAGGAAAAGCGAGAAAAGTAATACGCGCAGCTCTTTTCCGTATTAGCAGTGTACAACTACAGCTATAGATATGTAGCCCGTTGTATACATATAGGTTTAGCTTCTCCTCCTCCATCTCCATCTCCATCACCGATGCACACATTTGGATTCTCATGTCTCCCTCACTGATCTCCCCTTACCTCTCCCCGCGAGCCGAGCCTACAAGCCGCCAGCCAATAGAAAACATGTGCACGGTTCCTCTGCTGGCCACGATACAGTCTGCTACACAGCCGAAAGTAAATTAAAACCTAACCTAAAACCCAAATACGCAATATTAATATTATATAGCTTTAGTTTATCTGTATATGTATAAATACGTCATAAGAATTAATATCGTTTTGATGCATATACAACTAGCCTGTGGTGTATACAAATCAAAATTAAGCCATAAACACTTTTACGTTTTGTGTGTTTCTAATACATTATGTTGTTTTGTGTACATACACTACAAAACTGAACTTAAAATAGTTATTCAATACATATATATTTTGTACAGTTCATTAAATGACAAATAAAACTTCCTGGAGTATGCACTTCCTGAATGGCTTGCTTACACTGTACTTCCGGCAGTGTAGCAGACTGTATGTGGCGGCAGTGTAACTATAGCAGACGAGCCAAGCCAAAACGGCCTGGCACAATGCTGTTTTAGTATTGCAGCAACTACCACTAGCCGAACCGCTGAAACGGCGGTGGTGTGTTCAGCCAAAACGTAGAGAATTTTTTTCAGTGCTAGGCCGCCTAGGTATAGGTACAAGCTAGACCCCCACTAAGCTTTCCGATCGGGCGTGATTCAAGATCGTTCTCCAATAACTTTTTGGCAACTTAAACATGACATACGATATTATAAGACACTATAAAGTTGCCGGTGAGTTGTCGGAAAAAAATACTAAAAACTGGAACACACGCTGAGTAGTAACTCTACTTATATCTTTTTTTTATATTATAGTGTACTAAGTACTGAGTAGTACCATAGACATATAAAGAATAGACTGCTTATTAGTAGCCGGGGCAGTGAAGCTCGCGTAGAAAGAGAGAGAAGACGAGGGCAGTCAGTCTTTCTCTCTCGCACACTCGGGGCGGGGGGCGCGAGGCAGACGGATGGAGAATGGGCACAGTTACATATATATGTAAACACATATATGTATGCATGATGTTTGTTTACTCAGTAGCAGACGATGCAGTGCAGGTCATATAGGTTGATGCATGATACAGCTGAGCAATTCTCAGGATAGTTTTAATTATAAATATTTTGGAAGCAAGTTAATTATTTTGTACAATAGTAAAATTATGTATAGTATGTACAGCAGAGCAAAGTTCAGCTAATAGCAACCGATCTTTTCATAAGTAAGTTACTTAAAGTCTTCCGATGACTTAAAGAATTAGGTATTTTATAAGATGCAACTGAAAATAAAAATATAATTTTCGAGGATTCCAAAAGATGAACAAAGAAAAAAGAATGGTTACAAAGTGTTGGTCGAGAATCTTGCTATACAGTGGTGCTGTAATATGCAGCGACCATTTCTCTTCAGATGATTTTTTTAACACTATCTGTAAGACAGTCGAAAGGGTTCTAAGAATGTATAAGAATAATCTGTTTACAGAAAAAAAGATCATAGATTTTCTGATTAGTAAATGTTTCAGACAACTGCCAAGAACACTTTTTAATGATGGAGATCACATATACGATCAGCTAGCAATGTTTGATCATAGAACACAAATTATGAAGATTATATTAGATAAATTCTTCAATTTACGTATCCACCACGAGTGCTCGCGATACAAGGATGAAATGAAAAGAATCAGGATGAAAAATAACAAAATTACATTGTTTTCTGGTCAATAGTGTACATTAATAAATTATACAAAACTTTAATTTTTAATTTTTCTTTGAAATTATTTAAAAATCAATTATCATCTACGCATTGGGGTAATTTGAGAAATAAGATATATTTATTTTGTTGACATGAATGAATTAAAGCACGTATAATACAGCTGTCGCCTGTGCACTGCATCGTCTGCTACTGAGTAAACAAACATTATGCATTTATATATATGTTTACATATATATGCAACTGTGCCCCTTCTCCGTCCGTCTGCCTTCCGCCCCCACTCCCCGAGTGTGCGAGAGAGAAATACTAATTGCCCTCGTCTTCTCTCTCTTTCTACGCGAGCTTCACTGCCCCGGCTGCTAATAAGCAGTCTATTCATTATATGTCTATGAGTAGTACTGACACTGCTGATCCCATCTGGATTATGTGTGGCAACCCAGCCGAAACACCCAGCGTCATCTTCCAGACGCAAGCAGAAGCTCTTAACTCGAGAGCCCTTCTAGAGCAGGTTCAATCACTGGTGCGCACGCGGCGCAAGCTGTTCCCATCTCTCTTCAACCTCAGGACAACGGACCGCTTCAGCTATGGCGTTGGAGAGGAGAGCAGCGGCCGTTCTCTTGTGCTTTAGAGCTCGAGGAGCCAAGTTGGCCAGCGCGCAAGGCCTCTCCGCCGAGCCCAGCATGAGTGCCAAGCACTTTCACACTTTAAGCAACACTTCCAAGTTAATCCCTTTTAATCAAAGAAATCCTATGTAATAAATAGAGTTTAAGACGTTGATAAGTTTAATATAAAGGTTGCAACCAATTCAGTCTACTTATTTCTCCTCACACCTGCTCCTGCTCATACCTCACGAGTTCCCCTAAATATGTACACTTCTATATCTATAACGCACAAGAGCTAAAGAGCAAGAGCAAGAGCGGCGTGTGGTCGGCTGTGTCCAAATAGGTACAATAACATTATTATACCTCTATGACTGTGTCACTGTGTGCTTTACGTTCTTGGCGATATGGATATAATAGACCGTGAGGCGAGCTTAAAAAAGCATGTCATACGAAACCACTTAGAACTTTTTTTTTAGTTAGTTTATAGTGGTAGTAATTGATAATGCCATGTCTGGCAGTCAGCGGCGGGGGCGTTTAATTTGTGCACATTTTTAAAGTGGACGAAAATTATGGTTTTTACCAACGACACGAAACCAGTTAAAAATTTTTTTTTTATTTGTTTGTAACATGCAAGTTACAATAAATTTATGCCAGACATCGTAGATGGGGGCATTCTTCCCGCCAGACCGCCCGCAACAGGACGATTTTGGAGAAATTTCTGCGTAATACGAAACCGGTTCAAATTTTAATATGGTGTTTTTAAATTATTATTATTTATAAGTATAAATACGCCAGACACGTGCAGTAGGGCTAAAAAGCTACCAGACAGCCCGAAACAGGGAAGATTTGACCGCTATCTCCGGGTACTACGAAACCACTTGATTTTTAGAGTACATCCTAATTGTATACGTTGTACATTTAATTTTTCTAGTGCCAGACACAATACAGTGGGGCCATTTTATTTTTAAGAATATTTTATACTCCAAGAACCATCGATAAAGCTGCTTTTTCGTGCTGGCCCACGTACACTAACCAGATATTGATTAGTTCCCCGCGAAATTGAAATTCTGCTATTTATTCAAAACATTCCAATAAAAGTATCAATTTTAACGACGAAGTAAAAATTTTGCAATAAATCACTTGGCAAATTTATAACTATTTTTGAATTGTCGATATCGTTTAGGTAAAGTAGTTAAAGCATTTTCATTTCGTGAGAAAAGTGTGCGATGTGCTTATGTACAAAATAAACATTATACATTGAGCGGTAAACTACGCGATACCAAAAACATAAACACTGACAGAGGACAAAAAGAGGAGAAGAGAAAGAATGAAAAGAAGAAGAAGAACAAGTGACTAGATACAGAGAGAATAAGAGAAATAGAGATTGCTGATTCATGTATAAACAGCGTGCGTGCGAGTGTGCTTCTACAAAGTTTTCGAGGAAAAAGAACGTCGTAGAAGAAATGAGAATTCTGTAGAGTACTCTATAGGTAGACCAACCGAGAAACTTCTGAATTAGAAAGTTGTTGGAGAAGAAGGCGTTTTTGATATTTTATGTAATTTGACCTGCTGATTACGATAAAAATGAATAAAAAATTTTTCGAGTCGTGGATCAATATTGAAATCGCATTTGAAATTTTATTTTGCTTATATCTCAGTAACGATAAGAGCTATAGTAAAAATATAAATAACAGCGTATAGAGCGGAAAAATACCTATCAATTTGGTCTATTTGAATTATTTAGACAAGCACAAAATTTTGAGAAAAAAAAATTGTAAAGAAGATTTTGTACTTAACTTGTAAGAGTAAGTGAGACAGAGAGAGCGACCGAGTCCCCTGCACCCAGCAGTGTCCCCCACTACTCCACCGACAGTAGCAGCGAAGGAGAGAGAGAACCAGAGATAATGTGAGTGTTTGTATGTGTGGCTGCTGCACACGTGCACACACGGCAACACGGCTTATCCAACGGTGAAAGAAGCACCAACTCACTCAATCCACTGAAATATCATTTGAACCTTCTTGTATGCCTATACAGATTTTTTAGACGACCGGCTCACACGTTTTTAAAGTAGCCACAAAAAATTGATAATGGAAACTGTTTTTTCCTTTATATATGGATTTTTTTCACTATTTTGATAATTTCCTGTCGATTAAGCATAAGCTTCGTATGAAATTTTTTTAATGAAAATCCGTTTTTTTTTATCATTTACTATTTTTATTGACTACTAATTATTTTGAAAATTGTACATAAGATAAAGTTTGAATGGACAAAAGTGACTTTTATGAAATAAACTCATGAAAAGTAACTGAAAATCAAAATAATTTTAAACAGGTAAAACTGGAATTTTTATGTAGAATTTTAAAAGATGCACAGCTTGATGTATTTCAGAATTTTGAGTACTCTATGCTCAACATTACATAAAAATGCAACGATACAATAAATTATAACGCGTACAAGAACTATTATTTTGTTTTTCAAAAATCAAAACTTGAGATTTCAGCATGATCCAGTTTAATTTGTATATTATACCTAAATTATGCCCAAATTAAAATAAAAAATTTAAAACACGAGGTAATGCACAACAAACTATTTATATAATAATCTCACTATTATAAAAAAAACATACTCATAATTTGGGCCTAAGAACTATGTTGAAAATATTTTTCTGCAGAAAATTTAAAAAAACTGAAAATTTTTGAATCAATCCACAATCATTGAAAAAGTTGGTTATGTTACATATAATTTTGGTTAAAACGCGCATAAAAAAAATCGATTGCGACTGTCAATTTTTTTTTCCATGTTTTCATATATCATCTTTAGAAATAAACAAGAATTGTAGTTTATTAGCCAGTACACTTATGTATAAATAGTTAATAGTTTAGCATTCGTTGAAACGTTTTTCCATTTTCTTAACCAAAAATTAACAATTCTACAAAATAATACGGACAAGTAAAAATATTTTTTTTCTCTACAGGATATTTAAAAGCATCGAGTATTGCCGGTTTCAAAATCGCACCCCTGCAGCCAGCCAACGACGAGCAGAGATTATTTACAGGGCAGTGCAAGGGAAAAAGTACTGTTTATTCATAATGGTTCCATAAATATATACAAATTAAACTGGATCATGCTGAAATCTCAAGTTTTGATTTTTGAAAAACAAAATTATAGTTCTTGTACGCGTTATAATTTATTGTATCGTTGCATTTTTATATAATGTTGAGCATAGAGTATTCAAAATTCCGAAATACATCAAGCTGTGCATCTTTTAAAATTCTATATAAATAATCCAGTTTTACCTGTTTAAAATTATTTTGATTTTCAGTTACTTTTCATGAGTTTATTTCATAAAAAGACACTTTTGTCCATTCAAACTTTATCTTATGTACAATTTTCAAAATAATATGTAGTCAATAAAAATAGTAAATGATGAAAGAAAACGGATTTTCATTAAAAAAATTTCATACTAAGCTTATGCTTAATCGACAGGAAATTATCAAAATCGTGAGAAAAATCCATATATAAAGGAAAAAACAGTTTTCATTATCAATTTTTTGTGGCTACTTTAAAAACGTGTGAGCCGGTCGTCTAAAAAATCTGTATAGGCATACAAGAAGGTTCAAACGATATTTCAGTGGATTGAGTGAGTTGGTGCTTCTTTCACCGTTGGATAAGCCGTGTTGCCGTGTGTGCACGTGTGCAGTAGCCACACATACAAACACTCACATTATCTCTGGTTCTCTCTCTCCTTCGCTGCTACTGTCGGTGGAGTAGTGGGGGACACTGCTGGGTGCAGGGGACTCGGTCGCTCTCCCTGTCTCACTTACTCTTACAAGTTAAGTACAAAATCTTCTTTACATTTTTTTTTCTCGAAATTTTGTGCTTGTCTAAATAATTCAAATAGACCAAATTGATAGGTATTTTTCCGCTCTATACGCTGTTATTTATATTTTTACTATAGCTCTTATCGTTACTGAGATATAAGCAAAATAAAATTTTAAATGCGATTTTAATATTTATCCACGACTCGAAAAATTTTTTATTTATTTTAATGTAATCAGCTGGTCAAATTACATAAAATATCAAAAACGCCTTCTTCTCCAACAACTTTCTAATTCAGAAGTTTCTCGGTTGGTCTAAGGTGGTCCTCAACAAACAAGGCCGAGTAATTTTGCAGCAGAGTTAAGAAACGAAAAATTCAAAGTAGCTATAGTAAATTTTTTTATTGACGAATGGGCTTCCGAAAGTGCAGCAAGAATCACACAAAATAAACATGTCCATCTTACTTTTGATAAATGCTACAAGTATCAAGTTTTACGTGGACGGGTAGTTCGGACCGTGATTGAAGACCACATGACTGGCCATGAGGAAGCAGACACCAAAATGGTTTATCATGTATGTCAAGTTATTGGAAAGAAAAACATCGTCATACGCACTATAAGCGATACAGATGTAGTAGTTATCATGCTTGGCAACATGCACAACATGATAAGTGATTCTTACATTTGGATTTTATTCGGTACAGGTAATTTACAATTTTTTATTGAATTTAACACATAAGCGCCCGCGGGGACGATTTTCCACACCAAAGTTCAGAGAGTCACGGTATGCAGAATTCGAGCGAAAAAATCGTTTACTTGGGCGCTACTGGATCACCATACACCGTTTTCAACGATAACAGTTTTTTAATGTGACAAATAATAGGTACTCACGAAAGGTATATTGATGTCAAAGAAGTCTGCGAACGCATGGGACGCAAAATGTGTAAGGCATTGCCGGCATTTCATGCGTTTACCGGGTGCGATCAGAACCCTGCATTCTATCGGCAAGGGAAAAGTAAGCCCTTACACATTTTAAGAAAAAATCCTCAATTCATGAGAGCTTTCAGTGACATCAATGGCTTTGATTGTTTCCATCTTTTTCAACAGTTTGTGTGCAGGTAATTTTATTCAATTCGTCAATATTTTTATTGATGATAATTTTAAGTGGAAAAGAAAACAATGTAACATATACTATCTCTATTCAAAATTCAAAACTCTTTCCAGAATGTATTCATTAAAGGGTATCGACGATGTTGACGACGGAAGGCTGGTTATCTTTCAAAAATCCTATAATTTCAAAAACATCAACGATTCATTTTTAAAATCAATCAAAGCCTGTGACGCGTCGTCTTTTCCACCGTCGAAACAAGAACTACTGCAGCACGTTCTGCGAACGAAATACATCAGTAGTATTTGGTGCAATGCCTATTTAAGACAACCCTCAAAATTACATCCGGAGAACTGCGGATGGGTCTTAAACGGTGCAGAATATGATTTCAATTGGTTTGAGGGTCATATGCTACCCAGAACGATCGCGGATGTAATAATAGATAATCCGGAGTCGGTCACTGTTGACGGTGTTTATAAAAAATTTTAATTTCAAATTGTATATTCCTTTTCATAGTCTTTCTACAACGATCTTTTTTTTTTTTTTAGAAACTTCTGAGGAAGCCGAAATCAGTAGCGTCGATTCGGGTGAGGAGATGGACGACAGTGGAAGTAACAGCGAAGACGAGAACAACTTTTTGTAATTACATGAAGGAGTCAGAGTAACTTAGTGTAATGATATTTTACTTCTTCTGGCGACTTTATTTACGAATGTGGCGAGTGTCATGTTTTAAAATAATTTTTCGAAATACTAAGTAGCGATAAGTCGATTTTTCCTTTTTTTTTTTTAAACAATTTCAATAAATCGCACGCAAAACATGTCTTATTATAATTTTATAATTTTTTTTTTTTAATTATGTTACTAGTAAAACTGCATTCTCTAGAGTCTTACATGAGTGTGTCGTGTACTGGTTATAATTTGTTACATTTGATCCCACCTGCTTTCAAGATATATCAAACGTTTAAATAAAGTATTATTTATAAATTGTACAGCTATTTGTTACTTTAATAGTTAGTCCTTACCACCTCTACAGAGCCGGATTATAGGGTAGGCAAAGTAGGCACTGCCTATGGGCCCCCACCAATAAAAGGCCCCCACCAACCGCCACCAACGACAAAAGAAAAAATTTTTTTTAATAAAATAAATAAAATAAATGACCATGAGTAAGCGACTTAACCCCAACAGTAACAACTAGTAGAAACCACAGGCGAGCGACGGAACCCCACCAATTAGTTAGAGAATCTTAAAGTACAAGCGAGTATTTTGTCCAAAGCTTTGTTCTGTGTGTATTTTATTGAATTTATAAAATTAATGAATTAAATTTTTGTAAATTATTTTTATAAATTAAATAAATCAATTTAATTTATAAAAATAATAAATACAAGTGATGTATTATTAAAATTTTTTTTAGTAATTCATAGAAAACAGTACTACAAAAATTTAACGACTCAATTATATTATTTTATAAATAAATTATTCATCTAAAATACTTAATAATGTAGATAAAATAATGTTTAAACGTAAAATGCGCTCTTCTGATTTTTTCACATGGTTTTTGTTAATTCATAACATAAATGTGACAAGATAATAATAATACTTTATATTGTCTGATTTATCTGATTGAAAGCGATCAGTATTTCAAACAAGATTGAACTTGTAGGTATAATAGTTAGATACATTTTTGGTTTTAAGATATATTTTCCGCGGGCATTTAAAGGAGTGGCATCACTACCTTACCGATCTTAGGTAACGTATCGATAGAATTAGATCTTCTTGTTGTAGTAAAGCATTGAAAAGTGATCCCTGCAGAAGTTTTCTCTAGTACTTTCTCTCAGAGATTCTTTTTCTCACGTTGTACTTACCTACAGTTTTTATTTCTGTACAAGTTTCGTTTTTGTCCCTTGTCCGTACAAGTTACAAGTTCTGTTACTAGAAAAACTGTAAAAAGTATATAATTTTAGGTACAAAAATTTAACAATGATGTAATTTGTTTTGTAAACAAAATAACCTCGAAATTATAATTGCAAATAATAAATTACTTTTAAAAAGCACGTAATATTTAATTTTCTAAGACGTAAGTTTTTCATTAAAAGTTTTTTTCGTTTGATACATCATATCATATTTATTAATCAAGTGTTTCAAATTAAAATTCAGCCTACACATAGAAGAATCATGTGTGATAGATCAATCGATCGTCATAAATCAAAGCGTATTTACAAATCTGGTCACGAAAAGTTGAAAGAGAAACAAGAAAAACAAAAAAAACAAGACGATGTCATATCACGAACACCTAAAATGACAAGTTTTTTTTTCACTCAAGAAAGAAGCATAGAACTCGATGAAGTACAAGTGGGTTCTTCAAGCACCAGTAAAGAGGTAAATAGAAGAAAAAAAACAAATATATAGGGAATTTGTAACAAGGTGTCTTAACTTTTTTGAAAAAATCAATTTACTTCATGAATACATCGGCCTAAGCTTAAGCTGTAGCTCAGTCTGATTTTTCGTTCTTGTAAAAGATGTGTTGGGGGACTGCTTTAGGGTGAACTAACAAGCATTTTTTGTATCGACTTCAAGAAAATCCGAGCAATTTGACTTAATTCTAGTTAAATCTAGTCGAGTCAGCCGATCATTATCTTTTTTTTTTTACGGGTATTTTAAAGTTTATTTTTAGACGAAGACGATTCATCAAAATCTTGCATTTACCATTTCATTGCAATTAATTAAAATAAAATGAAAATAATGAAAAAGCTTTTTCTAACCGACGTATTGTTTCTACCTGTTATTAGCTCAACATAAAAAAACGACCAGCTGACTCAACTAAAATTAATTGGAATCGCTCAGAACTGCTTGGAGTTGCGACTTAAAGAACGCGCGATATTGCGCGGCAGGAGCTGTTTCGAGCTGTTCGGGTTCGGCTCAAAACAGTCTCCGAACAAGCTAATGATTGTGTCGTTTCATTGTCAACTCGTCCAGCTTAATTCATTATAATTCAATAACGATTTTTTTTTATTTATTACAAAACTTGATAACCTTTTACCAAGTGACTCAACTTATTCAACCTATCACCCCTATACAGCACAATAGCACATATTTTTAATACCTTACTCGAAAATATTAAAAGTTGTAACGTTTGTCATTTAACCTGACAATATTATCCTTAGTACAAAATTCACATCCAATTTTTAATTTTTTGGGCTAATTGTCTTCCTTCAATGAATTCATCAGGAGTCACCAGGGTAAGTTTTTGCAACATTTTCCCTGGTGACTCCCCATGAATTTATTAAAGAAAGATGAGGCCAAAAAATTGAAAATTAAATGTGAATTAAAAAGGTTTCAGGTAATTTGTTGAATTTTTCCTGAAGTTTATCAGAAAAATTGAATAAAATCTTATCCACAAAATCGCATAATTTTCAGTACCAATCATATTATTGTCACGTGAAATTAAGGTTTTTATAATTTTTAATACAAATAAATTTTCTAGTAAAATATTGAAAATATGTACGTATAATAAAATGTCAATACAAATATATAGGAATGATAGACTGCCTTAAAAAATGTCACGCTGACACGCTTGATCTTTTCAGACTTTTATTCATCGATCGTTTTCCTGAAACTGGTATATTCTAGTTTTGCCATGAATTTCCGAAAAAAATGAAATATTTATACAATACCCTCTAGTAGTCTTTTAATTTAATTATTGATTATAATTACTTTACAAATATACTTTTAAGGTCCAACTAGAAGTGATAGAAAACGATCGAACAGAGAAAGAACAAGAGGAAACAAATCTGTTTGATAGTGAGAACAATGAGTTCAGTGGAAATAAGAGAGAAAGAAACAGTCGTCAACAACCATCGAAAGTTACACCAAATAGCTTTGAAGTGCTTCAAAATTATGAGAATATAGTTAAAGCCGACCGTGACGCTACAATCGATTTGTCAAAGTTTGATTTAGATATCTCTGAGTGGCATGAACACAATATAAGTGAATTGATTGATTATTGGATAAAAAAAGGAAGCTCCGAAATTCAATACAACAACTCAGACTTATTGAATCGTAACTCATTTATACAAAAAGACATACATAGTTCTAGAAAATGAACTTCGTCAATGTTTGAGAGAAATATTAAGAATGGAGACTCAATTAAAAGGACATGGTTATGTTTCTCTCCTGTAACCGGAAAATTATATTGTTTCCACTGCATAATTTTTAATTTAATGCAATCACAGTTTACTCGTGAAGGGTATTGTGATTGGAAAAATGCCCACCATCGCCTACATGAGCATGAAAAATCACAAGCTCATTTAGACGCAGTTTATGCATTTACAATGAGAGCTTCTTCTCTTGATTTGATACGTGACGATTTAAAAAAACAGATAGGAAATGAAAAAAATTATTGGCGTCGAGTTTTAAAAAGAGTTATTGACGTAATTATTTTTTTAGCCAAGCGAAATCTTCCTTTTCAAGGAGAAAGTGAAGTTATAGGTATGCCTAATAACGGAAACTTTTTAGGTATTATTGAACTACTAGTTAAATATGACGATTTTTTATCAGCTCATTTACAAAAGTTCGCCAACTGCGGGAAAGGAAAAGTAAATTATTTGTCTTCGACGATTTGTAACGAGTTGATAGAAATTATTAATGAAAAATTAATGAAAGAAATTGTTACTAGTATAAAAAAATCGAAATACTTTTCGATTTCAGTTGATTCAACAACAGACGTAGGTCATACTAACCAATTATGTTTAACTATTCGTTACATTGAAAACGACGAACCAGTGGAAAGGTTCCTAATATTTTTGCAAAATAAGGGCTACAAAGCTATAAATATGTTCGATGCTATTAAGACATTTTTAAACTCTCATAATTTAGATTTACAAAATTGTCGTGGACAGTCGTACGACAACGCATCTGTTATGAGCGGACAGTATAATGGTTAAAAAGCGTTCGTAGATCGTGAAAATCAATTAGCTTTGTGGATACCTTGTTTTGCTCATTCTTTGAATTTAATCGGTACAGCTGCTATGACGTGTTGTTTAGAGGCAACAAAATTTTTTAATATTTTTGAAAGTATTTATACTTTTTTTACGGACTCTTCCGACCGCTATCATGTTTTATCTGAAAAATTAAAAAAAAGTTCAAAAGGTAAAGATCGAGTGCTAATTCCTAAAAGAGTAAGTTCGACAAGATGGGAATCTCGAGCTGAAGCAGTACGATCGTTTTCTAAGGGTTTTGATGCATACAGGACTATTTTACAAGAACTCTCACAGGATAACGTTGAAGCAAAAGGTTTGTATAAATATCTTACGAGATTAGAAACTAGCATATATATCTTTTTTGGAATGATATTCTGGAGCGAGTTCAAGCGAGTAGTCTCAAGTTACAAAGCTGTGATACAGATTTAAACACGTCCATAGCTCTTTGAAAATCTCTGAAATCTTTTATAGAATCCTCAAGAGACAATTTCGATAATTTCGAGGAATTGGGAAAAAAATGTCTGAAAATAATGAGTATGAGTCAAAACAAAAAAGAGTACGCAAACAAAACGTAAGAAAAAATCCTCTTGATTACGGAAGATCTGAAGGCATTCAGTTGAGTGGTTCACAACAATTTAGAGTTGAGTCTTACATTCCTGTTATTGATCAAATACTTGCATCATTAAATCAAAAGAATTAGAGTTCTATGAAAATGACTTAGATAGTAACTTAGTGAATGAACTAGTACAATTCAAAGAATTTGCTAAAGATTTTATTAATGATTCCGACGAAAATAGTAAAGACAAAATCAGTTATGAACTTTAATTGTTCAAATTAATCGCTAAAAAAAAATTGATAGACATTTTTCCTAATGTGTTTACTCTATTAAGGTGGTTCTTCACGAGGGTGCCGTATCAAAGCGACACGGGACCCTGTGGTTTTCTAATTTTCGATTAGCTTATTATTTGCAACCTAAAATATGTTTTACTGGCACTTGACTAAAATATCATTGCATTTACGTACAAATAAACAAGCTAATAAAGTCAGAGTAAGAGTTATAAAAAAATTTTTTTTTGATGTAAGGTTCTGAAAATGGCATGTACGCTCCTACTCAAGCAGACGTTGCCGCAGTTTACACGGCAGACATTTCGTTTACGATTAAATATCGTATACTAATTCCCTGATCAGCCCAAACTTTTATTATGTTATTAGAAAGCTGAAAAGTTCTTCTTTCACTACAAACTTTTTCTATTACGATCTTAAGTCTACTTTACGAGATATTACATGATTTCGTAGTATGGAAAAGTAACCTACATAAGAATACATGTTAAAAGTGCATTTTTTGACTGACTTGTTTTCAAAAATTTGCCTGATAAAGGGACTTAAAATTTTAAGAGAAGATGCCTTATAACTTTAATAACAATCCCTTCAAGTTTCCCTGTAAGTTTAAGTAAATGGGTTAGGTGAAGAACCACCTTAAAAATATATCTTGTTTTGATGACAAGGAATTGCACTGGAGAAAGATCTTTCTCTTTACTCAAGCTGATTAAGAGTTGTTTACGATCATCCATTAATTAAGATCAACTTAATAACCTGTCACTTATGAGTATTGAGTCTGATTTATTAAAAGCAATAAGTTATGATGATATCATAGAAGAATTCGCTGAAAGAAAATCACGAAAGATATTATTATAAATAAAACATAATTTTCAAACAAAAATATAAATTACTTTTTTAATAAATGTAAACATGGTAAATCTTTAAGTAAATATTAAAATATATTTAATACAAAATTTCCAGTTTCTCAATTTTGCTTCACAAAAGCCCCATAGCCATTATGTAAAAAAAATGTATATCAATTTTGTTTCACAATTCAAATAAATATTTGTTAATTTTTAAAATATAGTAGTATGTAATAAAATAGTTTGAAAATTGCTCGCCTTACATGGGCCCCCACCAAAAATTTGCCTAGGGCCTCTCCGCTTACCAATCCGGCACTGCCCCTGTATTATTCAATTGAAATAGTACGGTTCAATATTGTAAGTCATTTTATACGTTAATATTGAATGGTCCAATATTGCATACAAATTTTGCTTTTTTTTAATGGCTGGTGGGGCATTTGCCCCACCCAAAATGTCTGGCATGCAGAAAAACGAAATGTAATGTGTTAATAAAGCATGTGTTTAAGTGCCAGATAGTTTCGTATTACCCGGAGATAGGGGTAAAATCTTCCCTGTTTCGGGCTATCTGGTTGCTTTTTAGCCCCGTCCACGTGTCTGGCGTATTTATATTTATTAATAATAATATTTAAAAAACACCATAATTAAAATTTGAACCGGTTTTGTACTACGCAGAAATTTTACCAAAATCGTCCTGTTGCGGACAGTCTGGCGGGAAAAATGCTCCCATCTACGATATCTGGCATAAATTTATTGTAACTTGCATGTTACAAACAAATAAAAAAAAAAGTTTTAACTGGTTTCGTGTCGTTGGTGAAAACCATAATTTTCGTCCACTTTAAAAATGTGCATAGATTTAACGCCCCTACCGCTGGCTGCTAGACATGGCATTATCAATTACTACCACTATAAACTAACTAAAAAAAAAGTTCCAAGTGGTTTCGTATGACACTCTTTTTTCAGCTCGCCTCACGGTCTATACGATATACCAGCTCATGTTATCCTTGTGTGCTGTGCATTGTGCGTTATGTTAATCTTGCTACATAGGCCCTTAGGGTGCAGTCCCATGGTACGAAATAGAGCTCTGTAATAGAAACAGCCAATCAGAGCTATTGCGGACGATCGAGCTGTTGCGGGACAAATCTAAAATAAAATGAGTGAAGCTCCTAACAATAATGCAGCATAATGTAAAAGCGTAAGTTGTATTCTTTTTGCCTTAAATTTTGATAACTTAGTTTTCGTGTAGTTCAATTAAGTTTTCATTTTAGTATTATAAATGCAAGCATTGTAATTGGATGCTTCCCAAAGAAAATGTCAGTCATTTCACACTATGCTCCAAAACATACCAACAAAAACAAACAATCACTGTTGATCAGTTAGTTATGTTATTCTATTTCGGAGAGACAAAGTTCGCTATGGTCATATGTGCAGGAACGACCGATGCGTAACTCTTTCACGCCCGGGAGTGCCAGTGAGAAAGAGATACTTCGAACCTCTCACTTGCACTCACGAGCCTACATGGGTTACGCATCGGTCTTTCCTTCACTTGGAACCATAGCGAACTTTGCCTCTCCGAAATAAAAACGTCCACAATAGCTCTGATTAGCTGTTTCTATTGCGGACAGTCTATTGCGGTTGCGGAGCTTTTTTTTTTAGGCTGCAGTCCCATGGTACAAAATAGAGCTCCGCAATAGACTGTCTGCAATAGAAACAGCCTCTTGGCTGCTTCTACTGCGGACAGTCTATTGTGGAGCTCTATTTCGTATACCATGGGACTGCAGCCTTACGATGGGACTGCACCCTAAGGCCTCGGTTACATGGAGGACCGTAAAGGCCTACGCACGTAAAATTGACATAAGGTGCACAGTGCACAGTGCACAAGAATAACATTGGTCGATATACCTACATACACAATGCACAGCGCGTTGTGCTTTACGTTTTTATAGATATATGTACCAACCAATGTTATTCTTGTTGTGCACTGTGCACTGTGCACCTTGTGTTAATTTGACTGCGTAGGCTTTAACGCGTACCGCGTAACCGTTTAAGCCCATAAGAGTGAGAGAGAGGTTAGCGTACTTTACGTCTCTCTCACTCTCATGGGCTCAAACGGTTACGCGGTACGCGTTACGCTCTCCGTGTGCCCGCGGCCTGAGTCGTCGTGGTCATTAAAAAAAAGCCTTCAAGTCGCATGGGTGGTAATGGCAGCCTTACGAGGTATTTGTACATAACTTCTGTGTAATGCCCTTGTAAGGTTAAATTTTTAAAACAAAAAAAATCATATGCATCAGTTAGTTCTCAATACGTAATCAGAAAATTTTTCTAATCTCATACGAGGAAAATTTTTCGATTTTCTTGTTTCTCTATGACGTGTTATCAGAAAATTATTATTTTTAGAAAACAGTTTCTCATTAACAATTTTTTTATCGGTTACAGAGATTTTTTTAGGTGGTTTTAGTACTATGCGCATTACGTTTTTTGGTACTAGTTTTTTATCAAGTAACAGTGCTAGATGTCTTCTATCGCAGGTAAGACAGTATGCAGCTAGAAGAGGAACAAGAGAAAAAGCAAGGAGAAATAAGATCAAGAAAGAGGTGGTCAAGCTCACCCTAGCTGACAAAATTCGGCGGTCGAAAAAAGAGTTAGCTGATTTTGTTATAACTTTATTCAATGTGACATAACCTAAGTCAGTCTGATTAAACTAATGACAATTCGTTCACAGTATCATTGTTAAGCCTGCTGCCTTACGCTTTGGAGATCATTTTTTGCCGGAAGCTAGTGATAATGTATACTTTACAAAGTATTATAAGGTTAAAAAGTACTCCTTTGAGGAAGCCTTAAATTGTCACAGAGAATTACTTCATCCAACAATATTAAATGGACCGAAATCAATGGTTCTAGTCTTTGCAGAGCTTAACTTTGAGGTTTGTTACTTAAATTTTCTTCATTAAATGTATGTGAACACTTGTAATTATATGTATCTTTTTTACCTAAGGGCGTAAAAAAAAACAAGCCAGTTGAAGCTTTCCATAAGATAGTTCCTGTAACTCATACGTTTGATCATGGGGAAGATAGAAAAATATTGGTGTTTTGTAAAACTGAGGAGCAAGTGGCTGAGGCTTTAGCTGCAGGGGCTGCTCTTGCTGGAGGAGAGGATGTTGTGAAACTCATTGTAGTAAGTTAATTTTTTAAAGACTTAAATGTTGTATATAAATTAGCTACAGAAAGTTCGATATTGATAATTAAATATGGGCTGGTGACTTCTAGAATGGAGAAATATCAGTTCATTCTTATGACACAATCTTGGCTCATCCAACTATGCTGCCCGTCATTTTAACCATCAGAGGCTTGTTGAAAAAAAAACACCCAAGTTTTAAAACAGGTATCATATGTGCTTTTTTAAATACTGATTTGTATCAACTGATATGTTAGCATTTGTTTTAATACGCATCAAGTGTATCCTTAATACAGTTTTCTAATGTCAGAGACTTATGCTGTGTGTAAGACTTGCCAATAGTCTGCTTTTTCAGACTTATACAACTCTACTATTTGCTGTGCGCAAGTACGGACTTGCTGGATGATTTCAGACTCATTGCATTGTCGGCCGCAATGCCCCAAATAGTGATTGGCGATACTATTTGATACCACGATACTATATCGATACTTTTGTCCTAATAATAATAGTTGATACCAGTACCGATACTTATGGGTATCAAAAAATAGCGATACGTTGATACCAATAACCCACAGTATCGAAGTATCGGAATTTTTGGTCAAGTAAAACCGTGCGACGTTATATTCGTAAACATATCAGAAGTATAGACTGCTCATTCTTATGTACGGCACTGAAGCACGAGTAGAGACACAGCATAGAGGGTGAGTATGTCTATCTTGCACTTTCCCAACGCAGGGGGTTTGTCTGCAGACTAATGCAACCATAGAGATAAGGATCGAGTGCGCTAGAGGCTAAATAAAACGATACGGTAGAAAAAAGATGGTCACTGAGTGTCCTCTGTCTCTTACTACCCAAGCGCTGTAATTGGCTGATGCTCTCCCGATCGGAAATATAAGCTCGGCGATAGCTCGGGCCTACCTTGGCAGCCGAGGTAACCTACGTTGGCACAAGTTTTGCTTTCGTACAATGTCTTATGTATCGATGAAACGTGGAGGTAGCTCGGATTTAGGTTGGGAGCCAACGTAGAAAAATTAGTGCAGGAAATATAACTCTAAAAAGGCATAAAAAAATAAACAACTACTGTACTACCAAACTACAGTAATTTTTTTTTTTTTTTTTTTTTTACTAAAATAGTAGACGGATTATGTTATTTAATTGTATTAAATATTGTAAGTTTATTTGATTGTTAATTAATTTCAGCTACATTAAAATGTTCGTTACTATCTATAGCCGCTTTTCTTCCGTCCCACTCCTTGGAACGTAGAAAGACAGTTCCAATAACAGACAAAACCATTTTTAAAAGTTTCAAAAAACAACTTTCCATAATTGGGTTATGTCATTTTATAAAATAGGCTACTCCAAACTCAAACTGCTCCAATACATACACACGTCTATTTTGTAAGATCATGATTGTTCACTTAAGGTGGCTCCTCACTATAAATCCCACAAGAAGAGTAAGCATACTGCTACACAGCTTTTCACTGGCTGTGGAGGTTCTTGACTAAAAATCGATAGGTACCTATAGTCCCTTCAAAAAAAGTTTAGTCACATCTACACCGTTGACCTACATCGTACATTACAGTGACCCGAGCAGACGTGTGTATACAAATCCGACAACATAACCCTTGTATGTAAATAATACTAAGTTGACGATAAGTACCTAACAAAAAACTTCATCGTGATATATTCTATTATTTTTTTCTATTAGTCAAAAAAGTACATAAGTCAGCCCCGCATTAAATTATTTTCTTAGTTCAGCTTCTCATTTATTTTTATAATAATTACGATTCCCCACAACTCCTTTTAATTTTACGTACAACTCTCTGACCAATTCAAACTACGCGGGCTACCGCTCTTCGGTGTAGCAGACGCCCCACACTTTTCATCTGTTCCGTGACTTGCACAGTTATCTACTATTTTCACCAAATATCCTATAAAACCCATGGTAATGTCCAAGTACCTGAATGTCGTTGGAAAGATTCTGATTTCTTCTATCTGCTACATAGTTTTCTATTAAGAACTACAGTATCTTTGCTGAGATATCATACAACCTGCGCCACCAATTTGACGACCCTCCATAAGAGGCTATGTTACAGGGTCTATTTTCCAGTTTGTTTTTTTCAACAATTTTGGTGGTGACGAGGTCTAAAATTTTAGGAAAAGACTCTTTGCACCTTCAAAGATCATCCTTTAAAATATCATTTATTACTTCAGTGTTTTAATTTAGTGAGGAGCCACCTTAAGTCACTATATTTGTCACAACGATGGAAAATATTACCTGTAAAGTGACAGTAAGTCTTTGTTACATTATGGGTTACGGGACATCATTGTACGTGTGTAGACATATTGTTCCAATAGATATAGATATGAAGTGCCTTGAGTGTATGTATGTATGCAAATACGTATAAGAGAAAATGAGACAAAACGTACAAAACTTGGCTCCCTAGCTAGCGCCAACCTCACGCCGCGTTTCATATTCCAAAAATTTAATGTTGGCCCGACCGTGGCAGCCTACCTCGGCTGAATCTTGCGAGCTCGGTAGCCAAGCTTACACATAGACATATAAAAAATAGACTGCTTATTAGCAGCCCGGGCAGTGAAGCTCGCGTAGAAAGAGAGAGAGAAGACGAAGGCAGTCAGTCTCTCTCTCGCACACTAGGGGAGGGGGGCGCGAGGCAGACGGACTGAGAAGGGGCACAGTTGCATATATATGTAGACATATATATGTATGCATGATGTTTGTTTACTCAGTAGCAGACGATATAATTATTTCGTACAATGGTAAAATTATGTATAGTATGTGCAGCAGAGCAAAGTTCAGCTAATAGCAACCGATCTTTTCATAATTAAGTTACTTAAAGTCTTCCGATGACTTAAAGAATTAGGTATTTTATAGGATGCAACTGAAAATAAAAATTTAATTTTCGAGGATTCCAAAAGATAAACAAAGAGAAAAAGAATGGTTACAAATTGTTGGTCGAAAATCTTGCTATACAGTGGTGCTGTAATATGCAGCGACCATTTCTCTTCAGATGATTTTTTTAACACTATCTGTAAGACAGTCGAAAGAATTCTAAGAATGTATAAGAGTAATCTGTTCACAGAAAAAAAGATCATAGATTTTCTAATTAGTAAATGTTTCAGACAACTGCCAAAAACACTTTTTAATGATGAAGATCACATGTACGATCAGCTAGCAATGTTTGATCATAGAACACAACTTATGAAGATTATATTAAATGAATTCTTTAATTTTTGTATACACCACGAGTGCTCGCGATACAAGGATGAGATGAAAAGAATCAGAATGAAAAATAATAAAATTACATTTTTTTACGTATAATACAGCTGTCACCTGTGCACTGCATCATCTGCTACTGAGTAAGCAAACATCATGCATACATATATTTGTTTACATGTATATGCAACTGTGCCCCTTCTCCGTCCGTCTGCCTCGCGCCCCCACTCCCCGAGTGAGCGAGAGAGAAAGACTGCTTGCCCTCGTCTTCTCTCTCTTTCTACGCAAGCTTCACTGCCCCGGCTGCTAATAAGCAGTCTATTCTGTATACGTCTATGAGCTTACATTTCCGATTGAGCTAGAGCAGCCAATCATATTACTCATCTAGAAAGAGACGGAGAAGACATTCAACAGCCATCTTTTTCTTTTATAGTATCGCTTCCCCTTATGTACATGAGTATAATTAGCGTACTTTATCCTTATATCTCTATGGATGCAACCTCCTTACTGTTGACCACGTGCGAGAGAGACAAGTACCCACGCTCAATTATGTGTCTTTTTCTACTCGTGCTTCAGTGCCGTATATACAAACGAGCAGTCTATACATCTTATATGTCTATGGGTATATTATTACGGTATTTGAGAGTTTGTCTTTTAATCCTAAGGCCACGGTCACATGAAAAGCATAATGCGTACCGCGTAACCAGTCATGGAATGAAGTTCCGGCTAGACTTGGGAATTCTCTGGAACCCAACATCTCTGACGTGGAAAATCACTAGATCAAAAAATAAAAGTACCAAACGTGAGGCGTGAAATTCAAATAAGGTCCAATAACACAAGCGCCTATCACCCAATGACCCAGGGCGCTTGCATGCCACTCTATCAATTAAATAGTTATTAATAACACACACGTTTATCTATCGATAACCTAAAGAGTGTTCTGGCCACTCTGTTAAATTAATAATTATTAAAAACATAAGCGTCTAACACCTGATAACGAGTGGCCAGTAAATGGCCTGCGTCATTAGACGATAGGTGCTCGGGTTATTTATTAATAATCATTGATTTGATAGAGTGGCCAGTAAGCGCCTGGGATCATTTGGTGATTGGTGCTTTTGTTATTATTAAATATCATTCATTTGATAGAGTGGCCAGCAAGCGCCCTGAGTCACTGGGTGATGGGCGGGTGTGTTATCTATTACTAATCATTTATTTGCTAGAGTTGCCACTTAGTGCCTCGAGTCATTAGGTGATAGGCGCTTGTGTTATTGTTAATTATTATTTTATTGATAGAGTTGCCACTAAGTGCCCCAAGTCATTGGGTGATAGGCGCTTTTGTTATTATTGATAATTATCTACTTGATAAAGTAGCCAGTAAGTGCCCCAGGTCATTAAGTGATAGGCATTTGTGTTATTTATTGATAGTTATTGATTTGATAAAGTTGCCAGTAAGTGCCATGGGTCATTCGGTGATAGGTGCTTGTGTTATTTATTAATAATTATGAATTTGATAAAGTGGCCAGTAAGTGCCCTGGGCCATTAGGTGATGAGCTATTGTTTTATTATTGATAATTTTTTATTTGATAGAGTGGCTAGTAAGCGCCCTGGCTCATTGGATGATAGGCATTTGTGTTACTTATTGATAATTATTAATTCGATGGTGTTGCTACTTAGTGCCCAAGGTCATCGGTTCATAGGCGCTCGTGTTATCTAATAATAATCATTTATTTGATAGAGTTGACACTTTTTGATTTGATGAAGTGGCCAGTAAGTGCCCTGGGTCATTAAGTGATAGGCATTTGTGTTATTTATTGATAGATATTGATTTGATAAAGTTGCCAGTAAGTGCCTAGGGTCATTGGGTGATAGGCGCTTTTGTTATTATTAATATTTCTTTATTAAAAAGAGTGGCCAGTAAGCGCCTTTAGTCATCGGGTGATAAGCGCTTGTGTTATCTATTAATAATCATTTATTTTATAGAGTTGCACTTAGCGTACCAAGTCATTGGGTGATAGGCGCTTGTGTTATTATTAATAATTTTTTTATTGATAATGGGACAAGTAAATGCCCTATATTATTGGGTGATAATTGTTTGTGTTATTTATTAGTAAGTATGTATTTGATAAGACGGCTAGTCAGCGCCCTGGGTTATTGGGTGATAGGCGCTTGTGTTATAACTTATAAACATTTATTTAATAAGAGTGGCACCCAAGTGCCCTGGGTCATTGGATGATAGGTCTTTGCGCTATTTATTAATAATTATTGGTTTTATACAGTGGCCAGTAAGTGCCCTGAGTCATTGGATGATGGGCGCTTGTGTCATTTATTTTTAATATATTTATTTGATAGAGTTGCCAGCAAGCGCCCTAAGATATCTGGTGATAGGCGCTTTTGTTATTATGAATATTTCTTTATTAAGCGGTCAGTAAGCGCCTTTAGTCATCGAGTGATAGGCGCTTGTGTTATCTATTAATAATCATTTATTTGATAGATTTTCTATTAAGCGTACCGAGTCATTGGGTGATAGGAGCTTTTGTTATTATTAATAACTATTTTAGTGATAATGAGGCAAGTACATGCCCTTGATCATTGGGTGATTGGTGCTTGTGTTATTTATCAGTAAGTATGTATTTGTTAAGGTGGCTAGTTATCGCCTGGGGTCAATTGGTGATAGGCGCTTGTGTTATATTTAATAATTTTTTATTTGATAGAGTGTTCAGTAAGCGCCCTTGGTCAGTGGGTGATAGGCCCTTGTGTTATTTATTGATAATTATTCGTTCGATAAAGTTGCCAGTAAGTGCCCTGGGTCATTGGCTGATAGGCGCTTGTGTTATCTTTTGATAATCATTCATTTAAAAGAGTTTCCAGTAAGTGTCCCGGGTCATTGGATGATACTCATTTGTGTTACTTATTGATAATTATTTTTTCGATAAAGTTGCCAGTAAGCGCCCTAGGTCATTGAGTCATAGGGGCTCGTGTTATTATTTAGAATTCTTTATTTGATAAAGTGGCAAGTAAGTGCCCTGGGTTAATGGGTGATAGTTGCTTGTGTTATTATTAATATTTATTGATGCGATACAGTGGCCAGTAAGCGCTGGAGGTCATTCGCTGATAGGCGCTTGTGTTATTATTATTAATTATTTATTGGATAGAGTGGCCAGTAAGCGCTTAAGGTCATTCGGTGATAGGTGCTTGTGTTATTATTAATAATTATTTATTAGATAGAAAGGCTAGTAAGTGCCCTAGGTCATTGGGTGATGGGCGCTTGTGTTATTTATTAATATATATTTCTTGATAGATCGGCCAGTAAGCGCTTTGGGTCATTGGGTCATAGGGGCTCGTGTTATTATTAAAAATTCTTTATTCGATAAGGTGGCAAGTAAGTGCCCTGGGTTAATGGGTGATAGTTGCTTGTGTTATTATTAACAATTATTGATGCGATAGAGTGGCCAGTAAGCGCTGGAGGTCATTCGGTGATAGGTGTTTGTGTTATTATTAATAATTATTTATTTGATTGAGTAGCCATCAAGCGCCCGAGGTTATTCGGTGATATGTGCTTGTGTTATTATTAATAATTATTTATTTGATAGAGTGGCCAGTAAGCGCTTGAGGTCGTTCTGTGATAGGTGCTTGTGTTATTATTAATAATTATTTATTAGATAGAAAGGCTAGTAAGTGCCCGAGGTCATTGGGTGATGGGTGCTTGTGTTATTTATTAATATATATTTCTTGATAGATCGGTCAGTAAACGCTTGGGGTCATTGGGTGATAGATGTATGTGTTATTTATTAATAATCATTTATATGTTTAACTTGCTAGTATTTGCCCCGGGTCATTGGGTGATGGGCGATAGGTTATTTCTAATAATTATTTATTTATTGCAGTGGTCAGTAAGCGCCTTTTGGTGATAGGTGCTTGTGTTATTGGACCCCATTAGAAATTCGCGCCTTATGTTCGGTACTTTTTTTTTTTGATCTAGTGATTGCCAAAGTTAGAGAGGTTGGATCATAGAGAATTACTATGTCTGGCTGCAACTGTAGCTCTACACTCCCCGTAACTATTTGAGTTCATGAGAACGAGAGAGGTTCGCGTATTTAACCTCCCTCTCACTTTTATGGGCTCAAATGATTACGCGATACCACTGATACCGTAGCGCGATACGCCTTACGGTTGCCATGTAAACGCGGCCCAAGTTTTCTCTTGAAGAAAAAGACACATAAGAGGTCGGGAAGTTGTATGATGGCATGTAAAAGCAAGAAAAACAACTTAAACAGGCACTAAATAGTCATTATTCATCAGAACTTTAACAGTTTTTTAACTTACTTAAAATTGGGTGACAAAAAAATTCTGTTATTTACCGGGAAAAAAAGAGTGAAGCATTTCCAAATCTTAGCAGCATTTTACTCTAGTACTTATGTGCTTTTGCTACTTCTGCACCCTCAGGAAGTGTGTTTTTGAAAGCAGGATCATAAAAAATAAGTTGAGTAGAAATCATTTGAATATGATAACTTTTTGAAATGCCTTACTTTTTTTGCATTAAAGAAATGAAATCCAATTTTTTGGCCGTAGCTGTTTATTTTAGAAGGTTCCACCATCATAGTGGCGCCAAATTAGACGCATGTCACTAAATAGTTTAGATTACGCTGAATCTAAGGGTACTCTTTTTTATATCTTTAACCGGTCAAAATCTTGAGCAATTAGTGCTTGGAGCTTGCTTTTTTAACTAGAGCGCTTATGGAAGGTATACTGTGGTTGGTGATTTGCAACTCGAATCGAAAGTGTCGGGTATTATCAGTACACATGTGTTGTAGGTTAGAACTTTATTTTTTAAATGCTGTTGTGAAAAATATGGACAACCGAAAATTTTTTTGAGATATTATGTTCATAATTTATGAAGTCGTCGTATAAACATAGGTTAGCCTATGTTTTTTCTTGCGGCAGTGGTGCCAGGTATCAAAGTTTTTTGTGCAAATTAAGGCTCTAAGATGCGGGTTTGTATCCCTACTCGCTGGAACTTCCTTGAGGTGTGCCCAAATTTTTAAAAACTTAATGTACCTTTTGAATCATTCAGTTCCTAATGAACCCTCATGGTTTATGGTCTACCGTGACTACAATTTCTTGGAAACCGAGTAAATAGATGCGTAGGAAAATTCGCTGCCGAGACTCCCGAGAAAGTTGGTCGCCGATCTGGTGAGTCTACCTGGCCGTTCTTGACGTGTAACGCGTCGATGGATTCGACCCCTTAAAGATTGCCTCCCAATCTTACGAATCGCCCACCAGAGAGCGCCTCACAACAACTCTAGCCGCTGTGCCACTGAAAATGTTTAGCGATTCTCGGTGGAACAAGCTTCTCCTCACAATTTAGTACATCTAACACAGGTTTACATCTTTGTTTACTCTACTACTACTTAAACTAATTCACATAAGGTAAAAGGCACAATTCAGTTTTGTTTCGATATTACTCTCTACGAGTAGTTTTAATCTTTAGAACTCGAATAATACCATTACTCCCAGGACACACCTCAACAACGACTCCCAGTGGTCACTGATTACAAGGCTTATTTCTGTTAATTATAATGACAATTGATTCAAGTTTGATTTCTCCCCTGGCATCCAACCATTTCTGACGCCTTAACAATTCGGACAACTTCCCACCGTTTCCAAAAATCTTGGCGGTCCTTAGATATAAACCTCCAAATTGATAGACGGTTACCTGGAACTAATAAATAATCTTGGTCAGGTAAGACTATCAACGGACATCCTATCAAAAAATGAGCTGGGGTCAAGGCTTTGAGGTCGTTTCGATCTGAGGATATGGCGCTGACAGGACGAAAGTTCTGTATTGCTTGAGTCTCAACCATCAAAGTATAGAGGGCCTCGAATGTTAACGTCTGTTTAAACAACAACCCAATGCCTCGTTTTAAGTGGTGTTTCGCTGATTTTGGTAGCATGCAGATTAACAAGCACCCATAGACCTTTAGGATGACACGGTTGCGAAACTACTTCTGTTTTATAGGCATTGGACCGGAATAATCTACCCCCACATGACTGAACACCGCAGATTGTTCAACTCAAGATTTTGGTAAATCGCTCATTTTTGCTTGAGAAATATCTGGTTTGTACCTGACACATTTAAAACAGCGTCTAATGATTCGACGAAATAGACTTTTGCCGTCCACTAACTAGAAGCCCCGAAGGATTAAAAACTAGTAGACAGTGGGTGCTTAGGTACCCAAGTAAGAAGTTATACTTCTATAAAATTACATGGCAGATAACATATATATAGTTATAAATATAAACATACCTTTCATAAAACGATACTGCGTACAAAGGTGGTGCAATTATCGTTGGAATGAGTATACCTACGTTAGTCAAGACTGTACACTTTCATCAATTCTTCCAATGGTTTCAAAACAACTTCCTATACTGCCTACGCTAACTATATCTGTGACGTCATGCTCATATTCATCACATATTTATAACATTTTTAATAGCATAGTAGTACAGGCCAGCGAATGTCCCTTCAGGACGTTCACTACACATAAGGTTTTTTTGACAGATATTCTTCAAGCATCAAAAGTATACTAAAAATACCATAAAAAATACCTCGAAAAATTGCCGATCATGTAACTGTACTCTCTTTCACATGTTTAATTTTAAAAAATAGCAAAGCAGCTTTAAATTGCATTTATTAGATCTGTATAAATCCCCTATTTTTGTTTGTATGAAAGATTATTTTTAAATACACCTGTTTCATTTTCAAACAGATCTATAATTTTTTTGTTTTAATAACACAAGAAAGAAGGGGTCAAGTATGCGTAAAAGCGTGTACGTACGCTTTTCTATACAAGAAAAATAATTTCCAGCGTTGTGGCATTCATTAGTGCTCTTGCCACCGCCCAGAATTTTGTAAAAGAAGAAAACGCAATAAAAAACGATTATTTTATTTATACAGTACCGAAAATTTTTTTTGCCAATATTAAGAAATGTGAAAAGATGTATAAACAATTATTTATTTTAAAAGAAACAAATCAACGATAAGTTAATAAAAAATAAATGTTCATTAATATATACGAAAGCTGCTCTGCTAATATATATACTCATTTCTTAATTTTTGACAAAAGCGTGTACTAAAAAATATATTTGTATTCAAACTGTTAAAGAAAAAGAAATAGAATTGATCAATTTCAAAATGTGCAGTGTGGTGCTGTGGTGTGGAGTCACACTTTCGTTACACTTTTTCTGAAGGTCAAAATCTGAAAACGTTCATTTACCCTCGCGCGTAACGCGCCTATAGACGTATAACTTCAACAAGGTGGTTCGAACACCTGAATGTAGAGTATCTTCGTGAGTTTTTCTGATGATTAATTCAGCGATCGGGTCGTTGGACGGCAAAAGAATCGGATGTTTTTTATTTTCCGATAACTGCGTTCGATTCAATCTCTCCCCTACGTGCAGCAGGCTGAAATCATTTAGGAATAGGCATAATTTACGAAGCTTAGAATTTTTAGGTGTAAGTCCCTTGCACAAACGATTTACACCTTCGTCATTATGCTCTTGTTAAACCCATCGCAAAAGTCTTTGTTCGGCGTCTTGTTTTTCTGAAACATTAATAAAATGGTTCTCCTTCGGGTATTTCCAGCGGAGACAACGTGCAATTGCGTTGACTAGTACCGGATACGACGAACACCCTGATGTAGTCTGATTTTTTTGGGTGGTTAAACATATGATCGCCTTCAAGCTCGGCAAATTAACAACTATATTATTAGTCGATTTTAACCTAGAAGACTATTCCGGTTGCAACCACGCTGGATCCATGAACCAATCGCGACCTGCAAGAAACTGAGACGGCGTTTGCCCTCTTGCTAGTTGATCAGCGATGTTATTTTGACCTGAAACGTGACGCCACTCCACATTTCGCACTTCTCAGATTTCTGATACTCGGTTTCCTATGAATATCTCACGTTCGTTTAGAGGTTTTTTTATTCACTGCAATACTATTTCTGAATCACACCAGAAAAGTATGCGATTAATTGGATATTTAAACGTACTCAGACACTCTTTGAATAGTTACACTAGCATTAATGCTCCACATAATTCGAGTCGGGGAAGGGCGATAGTTTTAGTTAGCGCTACCTGGGATTTTGGGGCCACCGACACATAAGGTGAACCAACGTATGACCTTCATGGTCGACAGAACGCACGTTCAAGGCTGCACCATAACCTACTTGGCTTGCGTCGCAGAAACCTGGAGAGTAATGTTGGTAGCTTTGAGAAGTAAGATTAAGCGTGGTATCGATACCCCTTATAATTCCGGAAATTGACCAGCAACGATCTTCCATCTGGTATGCAGGCTCTGCTGGACTGACTCATCCCCATTCTAGCTTGTCCCTCCAGCAGTCCTGCATTATTATTTTGGCATTCAGAACAATGGGCCCCAATAATCTTAGAGGTTCAAAAATTTGTGCTATTTCGGACAAGATGCCCCGCTTAGTGACCTTGTTAGGCAGATCAATTGCCCTAACCGTGTATGCGAAACTATCGGTCTCGAAGTTCCAAGTGACGCCCAACGTTTTTTGGATCAATTGGAGACCGCTCGTGTCGACATTACACAGAGAAAGAGTTGGGAGAGGTGCTATCTCATAACAGATGGCTGCTGCACGAACCACGCAGAGCGCAGAGCTCCGTTGGCGTTGACTAGAGGCTCTCCGTTGTGGGAAAGCTACGCTCCCACTTTTGGTACGGTAGCAGCGCCAGCTTAGTGAGAGTGCTTCTGCCATGTAAGGAGTGGTAAAGTAACTCTACTGTACGTTATGTGATATATACGCTCTCACTACTGGGAGAGTTGCTCGGTGCATAGATACTTATGTTGTGTATACATATAAATGAACTATAAACTCATGGCGTATACATTTCTTTCTCTTTCTCTCTCTCTTTCTCTACACACACGAGATAGTTCTTTAATTTTTTTTTTGTGCAAATTATATTAATGTATGTATGTAAATAATACACGTACACTCAAATTTTAAAGTAGATTTAAAACTTTACTAAATTATTTTTTATGTAGTGCTGGTTCATTTTAAATCATTTTATAAAATCTAAATAATTTTTTTCTTGTATTTATCTACAGCGTATTTTTACAAATATAATTTTGACTCTTGCATACTGTTATACTTGGCCTCCCAGCCAAAAACCACAAAAGTTGACAGTTGTTCAGAATGAATTTTCACTCCAAAACATTAATCGTACTAGTGAATTGGATGCTCAGGAAAAAAATTCGGTTTAGGTGGTAATGATCGCATGCTAGAATTTTGAACTTTCAATCCCTGAACTGGTACAATTTTAATAGATGGTAAATCTTTCTTTCTGTACATGTCACACACTGGCCTTTCGATTTTAAAAGATCATGGTATAGGGTATATAAAGGGTATATAAAGAGAAAAATTTAAGGAAAGTACAAATTAAACTTGTTCAGGGTTTTAAAGCTTAAAACTCTTGCAAACTGTCTGGTACCATCCAAATTTAACTTTTTTTCTGAGCATCCAAGTCACTTGTACATTTTCTTTTTTTGAGTGATAGATTTGAAACTGCTGTTTTCTTTCTTGTTGTATTTGTAAGAAGCTTAGAAAAAAAAATTCAAATGGAATTGGAATTTTGATAAATTATGTCAGCAACCTAAAATTTGATTTCTCTTTTGAAAGAGGTTTTGAAGAGTCAACAACACTTTTCTAATTTCTCACAATACACAAAACCTAAAACATACCTACTCATATACACATGATAGTTCAAATTTTGCATTTTTATAGAATTTTTTAGTTATAACATGTCTATAACCTGTATTTGTATTTTTAAGGCAGTCACATGCCATTTCATTTTTATATTCTGTATACAGATATATCCACGTCATAATTGTTGAAAAACATATACTTATACTGCACCCATCATGAATTTAAATATACAGGCTTTTTCAACCTTTTCTAAAGATAACCGATTTCTCATTCATATATTACCAGAATGATTCGTGATTCTGATGTATATTGATAAACTGCTTACATGCACACATAAATAAACACATAAGCTGCTTCTTTCCATCTTCGTCAAAATAATAACCAAAAGTTTTATGCATCAGGTGTTGTTGCACTCAAAGGAGAGCTATATTAAAGTGATCAGCTCTCTCAGTCGATATGAAAGCCTTTGTCTCAGATATTTAGTACAGTAACTGCACCATACGGGGCAACAGCGCTACTGCATGAGTGGGGCAGTAGCTCTCCCACTTTTGAGGGCAGCTACGGTACGCTATGGGAGAGGTGCTCTCCGAAAAGTAGGAAAGCACTGAAACCAATGTGAGAGAACGCTGCTGTATTACCACGCGCACAGCACCTCCACCAACTCTTTCTCCGTGTACGCACTTCGTCCTCCAAGCCATTCAAAATGCTTGCTTGATTAGAGTTCCACTTGTGGATCTTAAAACCTGCGCTATTCAATGCCCCAATCAATTCGTTCCGAATTTTAACCGTTTCTTTGATCGAATCCGCTCCTGACAATAGATCGTCGACTCGTCGTCGTCGTAAAAACCTTTAAGACCTTGTAAGCTAACGGAAAATTTATTTTTCATTGGGTTGGATTGTTGGACCTATCATAAATTGACTATTTAGGAAAATGCCCATATCTGTCTTGCTAGAAGCGTCAAAAACTACTCGAGTTTTAGTAGTGGTGCTACTAGCTTTAACAACCGCGTGATGGGGTGAAAAATAACCTTCGGACGGATTTCCTGTGACTAGTGTCATATGTCCCTGATTCAAGTAACCTTGCATCACGAACTGTATATTTGTCGCAACAACAAGGGTCGATCTTAAATTCTCGTTCCAAAGCCTTAAAACGTTGAAATGCCCGGGACTTACCAAGTTCCGTTTTTAGTAGCTTGAATGATAATTTAACTATGTATCGTCCCTCGTCGCTGCGTCGAACATTGCAACGTAATGAGGTTCGCGGTTTATTTCTTTCTGAGATTTAATATCCTTTAACCCGTTTTTTTCTATTTTCCAAAATTTGGTTAATTGCCCATTAAGGTCTAATAAATTGTACGTTGCTGATTTCTGTAGACTAGGATTAATGCCGCCCACAAATTACCCAACCTAACAATGTCTTTTGCAAATAAAGGTCGCAATTTCCTTTCTTTAAATTGATTTGACCTATCGAAAACAAGGACAAGGTAACACCAGAGGCAATTAACAAACCTATGGGGCCGGGGCTGTGAAAGGCTCGATCGGCTAATCGAATTTTTGGTGGAATATGTATACTTTCGCTTGGAAAAATTTCATTTGGAACTCTGTTTGCGATCACATTAACCACCAACACTTTCAAAACCCTTTGAAATTCGTTAATCCTAGATTGAAGAGTTAGTTGGATGCTCCCCCTTGACTTCACTTGCACTCCTTCGATTGCGCTAATCGTTATCTCATGGTTTTTTAATGCTAAGCTAAGACGCTGCACCAAGTTTTCTGTAATAAAGTTAGCTGTAGCACAAGTACCTAACAACGCACGACTATTGGTGTACATGCCGTTGTTTCTTCGAACCTTAACAACTGCACTCATCATCAATTGAGAATTGCAGGACCTGGAAAAAGTGCAAAATATTTGGATTGATAGTCATGTAGAGTTTTCAACGTCCTTTGTGTTGCTCGTATTCGAATCCGTACTGGGCGGTAAAGATTTAGATCCTGCATGTAAGAGGGAATTGTAACGTTTAGGGCAGTGTTTGCATGTTCCTAAGTCACATGGACCAGTATGACTTCGCAAGCAATTATGGCATAATTTGTTTGTTTGCCTTCACTAGTTCCCGGTTTTTTTGAATTGCTAGTTTCAGGAACTCTGGGCACCTGTAAAGAAAATTATTTTGATCACAGCAGACACAGGATGTGTTAAGTATAGTAAGTAACACTCTAAATCCATCGTTTAATTTTCTAGCATTGATCGCTGGCTGGCCTCGATGTCCTGAAAAACTATTAGTTCTTATATCAGGCTCGGTTTGAATGTCATTTTCCATGGTATGTAACCGGGAAGTCGTTTGCTGTGCGAAAGTGTAAAATTTTTCAATCGATGGTAGTTCGTCGAGTGACAAGTTCTCCTCTCATTTCTGTCTAATTATTGGGTGAAGTGGTCTTTCGAGCAATCGGACTGAAACACGGCCTGAAACCTCGACCTGTAATACCTTCAAAATATTCAAATGTTGTTAAGTATTATCTACTAATTTAGATAGCTCCTTAGAGGAAGTAGAAGTCATCGGGGTGACATCGAAAATCGCGTCGAGGTGTTTAGACACCAAGATGAGCTTTCGCTCGTATGATTCGATTAAAGTCTGCCACGCTTTGGTATAATTTTCGGGGCTGATATCATAGAGGGCGATCTTATTGTAAGCATCCTCTTTGAGAGATGCTCGCAAATAGGTGATATTGGTTAGATCGTCAATATCAGTTCTTGTGCCGATTAACTGAGTAAATGAATTTTTGTACGACAACCAATTATCATGGTCTCCCTTGAATTGTGGAAGTTCTGCAATAGGCAGCTTTAAGGAACGTGTTTTCCCGGAAGATGTGACATTAGCCATTCCACTTAAATTCGCTAACGCTAAATTTTCTCCCAATGTTTCGATTTTCAACTTTGCATCGTTCCTACCTGCTACAAAGTAACGATCCTCGATTTTATCGTAATCCTTGATAGAAAATAATTTGTTTGCTTTAATTGTACGTACGTCCATCAGATCCTCAAAAGCTTAATACTGTTTATTCAAGTTAGAGAAACGCGACTCGACCTAAAAATAATCAATGTCTTCCCTATTCAGTAAGTCCTTGAGGGTTGCTAATTTTTTTCGAAACATGGAGGATTTCCAAAGTAATTCTGTTTGTGATTCTTGGTCTATGTTGACCGTACTAAATTATTATGATTAAGCAGACACGTGGAGTCATAGTGATTATAGCAAACTTAATCTATTTCGGACGATCATTAACATTAACTGCAATTCACTACTCAATATTAAGAATAGTTGGACTATTAAATATGTAACAAGTCATGACTCTATGACAGAAACCATGGAAAAATTGAAATTAGAATTAAAAATGAGAGGTAGTGCAGATGGAAAATTAAAGATACTTTGTATAACCTTAACTAAAACTCCAGATAAGAGAAATTTTATTGTACCTGATTAAATACAACCTTCATCATTACATACAGTTATATCGAACCACGAAGTATTTGCAAAAGTAAAAAAAAGTATAACAAAAAGAAATCAATTTAGGAAAATCTGGATAACAGTAACTAAACAGATTAGAGTAGACTACCTAGATGAAGAGAAAAATTTACGATTCAAAGATTATTATTTAGAAGAATCAACAATGAATAGTAATATAGTAAATGAGTCTGCACAAACAACAACATTAAACAAATTAATAGAAAAATTAATTGAAACTAACCAAAAATTAGAAAAATCTATTTAAAAAATTGCAAAAGACTTAACTATAAACAAGTTTAACAATAAAACATAAAATGCTAGTTATTGGTTGAAGAAATTTAAAGATAAATGTAGCAGATTTAATGTGACACAAAATGAAAAAAAAAAAAACTTAATCTATTAAAGCTTTTCCTAGACAAACCATGTGTAGACTGGTATGAATGTGTTTTAATAAAACTGACTATTAACTCACAATGGTTGGACTGGAGAAAAAAATTTTGACACTTCTGCTAATAAAGATTAGAGCCCAATCAGGTATGAAATTAATTTCAAATATCAAACAGGATCATTAATATGATACGCACTAAGAAAAGAAAAGTTAATGTTAGAAACAAGGAAGGACATTCATGTTGGCATACTGATTGATTTAATTGCAGTAGGTCTACCCAACTATGTAAGTGTTACGTCCGAACTTCTATAAGTAAAGGGCGGAACTCGTAGATTCGTTCTACAAACAAATAAATTTAATTTTTGTTTGTCAGAAACTAGCCATCGGCCCAAAAGCCTTATTTGCTTTTACTTACAGTATACTTTTTTTCGAAATCGTCGTCTCGGCGTTGGCGTTGTGGTGTTAGGTTTCACCGAGCGATATGTATGAAGTGGTGTACGCTGAGCGAGCGTTGACTTACTGTTAAAGTTTATGTCTTATGTCATACGGTAGTAGCGTATCTTATTCGTCTTTTTACCTCAAGTCCTTGTAAAGGTCTTTGTCACAGTGTCTAGTTTATTTTTCCTCGATACTCAATTTATTCATTAAGGTAAAAATTATGTGTCAATCAATCAGAATTATTAGATCTTAAAATGTTTCATGTAATGTAGTAAATA
Organism: Copidosoma floridanum; assembly: GCF_036245765.1. Taxonomy (NCBI): domain Eukaryota; kingdom Metazoa; phylum Arthropoda; class Insecta; order Hymenoptera; family Encyrtidae; genus Copidosoma; species Copidosoma floridanum. The sequence goes on from NW_028321881.1 coordinate 32,462,834, forward strand.
AAACGTTTTTAAATTAAGAAAATTAATTCAGTCAACAACCAAGTTGTGTCTTATCTGATGATTTAATAAATTTAGAAAAGCCAGAAATAGTTAATTTTACAAATAGTATAAATAATAAGGTTTCAGATTCGCATTGACAATGTTATACAATTCATAGTTTCCTTAACTTAACTTACTTCTATGATCGTTGTTTAGCCGCTCCTTGCGCGCGCGCACTCGCAAGATCTGTAACGAGGCAAAACAACCTCCATGTTCCAAAATGCTCTCGCTGATGTAACGTGTATACAAAAAAGCAGAAAGTCGAAGCTTCTCCGAATTCGTTTGTTTTCGGGAGCTGTGTATACGCTAAAAGGAGGAGAAGAAGACGCCAACGGACAAAGAGCTGAGATGCAGAGGTACAGCAGCGCCAGCAGAAAAGGGCAAGGAAAATGCGAACGCGACTACCGAGACACAGCAGATGCTAAGTATGTTGAGAGATACGTAGCAGCAGCAGTGGCGGCGGCTATTGCTCGAGCGAGAGATCGTGAGTCAGTCTGGATTAGAGCCTCGAGCTGCACGCTTAAGCGCGAGCAGCGAGAGCTTCGGTGATTTTGCGGGGTTTCGTAGCAAAAGTTAAGAGAGAGAGAGAGAGAGAGAGAGAGAGAGATAGTTGAGAGAATTTTCGAGAAGGTGCGTAGAGTGTTGAGAGAAGAGAGAGGAGTGTTCGTGCGAGTCTGGAAGCTGCTGTGTTCTCCCAGGACGACGAGGCGTCCAGGTCGAGAACTACGGCTGCTGAGTGAAGAAGAAAAGGGTAAGAGAAAGAGATCGAGAGAGAAGAGAAAGGGTAAGGCCGCAGGACGAACGACTCGTTCGAGGACGCCGGGCGACATTGCGCTGGATTAGACTCGCGGACGTTTGACCAGGAGGTGAGGCTAGAGAGAGAGAGAGAGAGAAAGAGAGAGAGATTAAAGATTAAAGATTAAATTTATTTAAGGCTAAGGACTCAGGGTCCTTAATAGCCTAAGCATTATACAAGGCTCAAAATATGAGCAGTCTACTTGTGCTTGCAAGCACTAAACATATATAACTAAGTACAGTCAGCTTAGTGTAATTATAGCTTCTTCGAAACAAAAAATAAAATGTAATATAATAGAAAAATGTATAAGCTAATTAAACCAAAGGTTAATAATTATACTAGATTAAGAGAAAAATAAAGTTAAAGTAATAACTGCAAGTAAAAGGTGTCGATTCATAGCACTAATGATCACTGAGTCACTTAAAAATAAAGATAAAGTCAGTTTGAGAGGCGAGGATCCAGTCGCTTGAAGTGTGCAAAAAGCTCTCCATGAAACGAGCTGGAAGCATATTTAGCTCGTATATTAGGAGGGACTTCATTCCACAGCCTAGCCGCTCCCACAGTAAAACTGCTTCTAAACAATTCAGTACGAGCCCAGGGGACAACCAGATCAAAAGAACTAGTCCTCGTAACCAATGTGGTGCGATCAGGCTTGTAGTGAAAAATCTCACCAATGTAAGAGGGAGCACCAGTTTGTAGAATGGAGGCTAGAAGGCAGATTACCATGTAGTTAATCCTACCCTCGAGACTTAGAATAGAATATTTCTTGTAGACTAAAGTTATGTGTTCCCATTTTCGTGTACCCTCAATAAAGCGCAGAGCAGCATTCTTACATCGCTCAAGCTTTAGTTTCATTTCAGCAGAAAGTCCCAACAAGAGGGTGGAGCAATAGTCAAGATGTGGAAAGACTAAAGCTTTGACCAGCAATAGTCTAGTGTCTTTAGGCAGGCAGTCACCACATCGTCTAAGTCGTGATAAAGCTCCATAACACCTTCCAGAGACCAAGGCACAATGGGCCCCCAAGGAGAGCTCAGCATCAAGCGTAACACCCAGCAGTGTGATCTCAGCAGAGAATACAATAGGGGTCCGATCCATAAGGAGCACAGGTGGGAAGTTTAAATCATGTAGAGCACGTAGTAGTCCCCGAGATCCGAACCAGACTGCTTTAGTCTTACTATTATTGACGATTAAGCCATTTCTGATTGCCCAGGCCAGAATAGCGTGAAGAGCCCTGTTGATTCTCTCCACGATCCTGCGAACATCTCCAACTTCGCCCGATGCGTAAATACAAAAATCGTCAGCATATTGATGTGAGCTTACATTCATGCACACATCAGGCAAGTCGCTGACAAATAAGGCAAAGAGCAAAGGCCCAAGTATACTGCCTTGTGGCACACCACAAGCACGAAACAAAGCCTGGGACGTCCTTCCATCATGAAATCTAACAATCTGAGTTCTATCCGTCAGATTAGAGAGAGAGAGAGAGAGAGAGAGAGAGAGAGAGAGAGTAGTGTAGACAGTGCGAGAGAGAGAGAGAGAAGAGAGTTGGGCTGACGAGACGAGGTGTATGAGAGACCTCGAGGTGCATGCTTGGGGGTGCCGCCATTGTTCATGCGTTTTGTCGTGTGTAAGGATAGATAGCAGAGTTGAGAGAGAGAGAGAGAGAGAGAGAGAGTGTCGTAGTGTGTAAGATTGGGGACGGAGTGTGAGTGTGTGCATAGTAGTGCGGGTCTAGGACAAGCAGGAGCCCCTCCTGGTCGAGAACCAGCAGGACATGGTGGACGTGCGCTCGCGGCTTGCGGGGTGCGAGGCCAAGTAGTTGCAGCGCAGTCCAGAAGATGAGGTCAAGCATTGTGTAGTGTATTGTGTACCGAGATACTGTGTATTAGTGTAAGTGATTTAATAAAGAAATAGTTCAAGGTATTTGTTGTGTATTAAATTAATAGTTCTCCTCGTAAAACGGGAGAACTCCCGCGCCAATCCCCCTTTTTCAGGAGAAGAAGTCCAAGAGGTGAAAAGGACTAAGGTGACGAACGTGATCGAGATTTGCTAATGCTGCATCGGCGCCTCTTTTCGTTTCAGATCAAGAAGCAGTGTTACAGATCTTACAAGGTTGACCGCAACGATGTTCCTAATCCTACACGACAGCACTCGTGGCGATTACAATAATTAGGCTTCTGCTTTTAACGTGGCAACCTAAGTCGCCAGTCCTCTCTTTCTTGTTCCTCCTTGATTTACTTTTTGGGCGAGTTTACAGTGGCCTGGTTTACTCGAGCTTTTTTCACACAGCTTAGTCACCGAACTAAGTGTTAAATTTGCTTGAAATGCAAGCTTTTAACACGTAGCTTAATCACTGAACTAAGTCTTACATCCGCTTAAAAGACGTAACAGAACTCACTCTCCAACCTTTATAGTTCCTTTAGAGCACTTTATGAAAGAGAAAAGGTGAATATTGTTATGTGCGAGGAGTTTTTATACTCTTGCGTTTAAGGAGGACGCGTCAAGTTGGGGATCCGAACGACCAATCAGAGCTTAACCTAATTACCCTCGACTGACACAAGCACAGTCGTAGTGCAATAATTTCACAGTAATTGATGGTTAAAATTGCTGATCTCTCGAATTTTACATCAAGTACAAGTTGCTGTCGAAATTGTGTATGATATTTCTTGTATACATCCACAGTAAAGACTGTTAAAATTGTTGAATAATCACACTATTTAGTATATTTGTGCGAATTGATTTTGTAAGATGAGCATTTTATAAGATTATTTTAGGCTGCACAAATAGTTCGAGTTTTGCGACGGTAGCTTATTTCAAAAGAAGTAAGTTATATGTCACGGGGTTGCAGAAGCGGGTGTAGGTACTGTTCAATGGTTCGAGATCGCTGAGCTTTTGCTTTTTATAATTCAAAAACGAAACTATGGGTTTTAAATTAATAAATATTAAGTATACGACATGGGATGTCACATAAGTGATAAAATTTATGGAAACACCTTAATTGAAACAGAAGATCTAGATAATCAATTGGATAAGTTAGCACACCTTACCTATAAAAAACCAGATATTTCTACAAAAGTAAATAAACATAATAGATATAAAAAAAAAGAAAAAAAATAAAAATGAAGAAAGTATCCATGCAATCAATTGTAATGAATGCATTGATGCCAATAATTTTAAAGCAACAACAAATTACTTAAGTGTAGAAAACAGAAAATCATTTAATAACCTAGTAAATAAATAGAAACACATATTTGATTAAGATGAATTTGATATTGGGGCTGTACAAGAAAATGAAGCTGTCAAATACATTCACTTAGTGGTAGTGAATCAACAAACGCTTTACTTAATAATACGTAAACAGATTTATTTAACAATAATAAACTAGATTATATTGGATTACAAAATACTCTTTCTTTGCACCGAGAGACCCGACAAGAGCATGCGTGCGCACCAACGGTCATGTTCTTTCTGTCCATCACTATACAAAGTCAATACATATACATATCAGCCTGTACTCTTAGTGTTTATGCCGCACGATGGATTTCGCTTGTTACGCAACGAATATAAATTTACTTATATTCTAACACGCTTCCTTCAATTTATGTAACAATCTTTATTTTAATATCATAAACTACTTTACATTCAATATATCTCTCAATCTTTCGAACTTATTTCTGCCTAAAGCTTCGGTATAAATATCTGCTATGTTTTCTTCTGCATCAAATTTTACAATATCAGTTTCGTGTTTCGCAGAACTTTCGTTTACAAAGTGATAATGAGTTTCAATGGATTTTGACTTTTTAGTAAAGTTTCCAAACTTTGCTATACGTATCGCTCCAGAATTATTTTCACACATATTGATTGGATCATAAACTTTAATATTAAAATCAAGTAACAAATCTTTTATAACTGTCAATTCACTGAAACACTCAGATAACGCTACAAACTCAGCTCCTGTTGATTATTTTGTAACACTATTTTGTTTTCTGGATTTGCAATACATTACATTTCCATACATTCTTATGATATAACCTGTCGTCAATTTTCTATCAACTATATCACCAGCCCAATCAGCATCAACAAAGCAATCAATAATATTATTATTACTACTCTTTTCATAAATTATCTTTAAATTCTTTGTTAAAAATGGATATTTTAAAATTCTCAAAGCATATTTAAAATGTGTTTTATCATAACTACTTTAAAATCTACTTAAAAAATTTACACTGAATCTACTGTCAGGTCTAGTTCCTGTACTTACATACAAAAGAGTTCCAATTAAGTTTCTAAACTTAATATTATTACACACTGATTGCGCTGCTTCTAGTTTCAAATTTTGTTCCATAGGAATAGCATACAATTTTGAATCTTCAATGTCATACTTTCTTGCTAATGTTTCAGTATAGTTTTTCTGATCAAGTATCATTTTCCCATTTTTATAGTCATAATTAATGCTACTACCTAAATAAGTACTTATTCTACCTAAATTTTTCATTTGAAACTTCTTACACAGTCATCTTTTAACAAAATTCATTTTTTTTTTATTTTTACAGCAAATTAATAAGTCATCCACAAAAAGTATTAAATATACAACATCATTTTTGTCATTTAAGATGTATAAGCAACATTCATTTTCGCTTCATTTAAAATTTAAACTTTTCAAATAAGTATCAAAACACTCATACCAAGCTCTTGAGCTTTCTCGTAATCTATACGATGCTTTATCTAATTTTTATACCTTACTATATAGAGCTATCATCATAGCTTTGTGGCTGTTTTATATATACTTCAGATTTCACCTTTCCATTCAAGAACGCCGTTTCGACATTTATCTGTTTAATAATTAAATTGTTTTGACAACAATAAGAAGGTAACATTTTTGAAGTTTGCATTCTTGCAACTGGTGAGTAAATATCATCAATTAAATAATTTTTCTGGTATCCTCTAACAACTAATTTATTCTTTGAAATATCATTAGTCTTTTTAGTATAAACCCCTTTTAAGTCTAAAGTTTTTTGATCATTTGGTTTATTTACAGAAATCCAAAATTTATTCTTATTTAAAAAATCTACTTCTTTATCCATCGTCTTCTTCCAATTTTCAGACTCATTACTATTCATCGCATCATTATAAGAAACAGGTGTCTCAGCATTTGTATAATTTACATGAATAGTATTACTACATACTAAATTTCCATTTCTGTATCTATCAGGCTGTCTCTTTTCCCTAGTTGACCGTCTTAAATTCAAATTTTTGTTTTCTTCATCGCCGTTTGTTTTTGAATTGCCATTTGTGTTTTCAACTTTGTTTTCATTTAAATTAATTTTTACTATGTCATCTTCTGATTTTAAAGTAATACAATCTGTGCATTCTTCAATGATATCACTATGTCTAGCTACTACTATTTTATTATTTATCAGAACTCTATAACCAACATTTCCATAACCTAACAAAATTCCTAAATCTGCATTTTTGTCCCATTTTGAATTTAACTTTTGTTCGGGTATTCTTACAAAAACTCTACTTCCATAAATTTTTAAATTTTCTATACTAGGATTTTCCCCAAACATAATTTCAAAAGGAGTTTTATTTTGTTCAACAGTATTAGTAATAGTTCTATTTTTCAAATAAGCTACTGTTTCAACTATTTCTGGCAAAATCTATGACAAACCCTTGCCTCTTTTAATAAAGACTTAAAAATATCCATAATATCCTTGTTATACTTTTCTGCCGTTCTATTCAGTTCATATACATAAGGTGGACACGGTTCAATAGATATACCTTTTTCTCTAGCAAAATTACTTATATCATTATCAATGTACTCCTTGCCATTATCGTATCTTAACCTTTTTATCTTTTTTTCTGACTCACTTTCAATGAAATTTACATACTCAACAAAACAGTTACGTACTTAATCTTTTGATTTAATACAACAAACTTTAGCTACTTACTGTAATCATCGATAAAACTCCAAAAATATTTTTTACCGCTTAAGCCAGTAGTACTATGTGGTCCATTCAAATCGGTATGTACGATTTCTAAAATTTCCTTGTTCCTTGACCTTGCACTTTTAAATGGCAAATTATGCATTTTATTTTTTAAACAAAGCCCCACATTTTAAATAATCAGCTTCTAATTTCCTGGGTAAACCATCAAGCATTAGTTTATCATACATTGTCTTTGAATAATTAAAATTTACGTGACCTGGTTTTCTGTGCAATTTTTTTTTTTCTGTTAACTTATTATTTGTCATTAAGTTTGACTTGCTATACATAATTTCACTTGTTATATGATAAATATCATTATTTTTAATAGCCAACGCAATTAAATTTCCATTTTTATCAAAAATTTTTGATATTTTTCCTATTGACAAAATCTAATTTGTTTCTGTTACTTTAACACAACTTATTACATTTCTATCCGTATCTTTAACAAAAAAAAAAACATTTTTCATTATATTCATTTTACTTTGTCCATAGACATTAAACCTTTGCCTAATATTACCATTTTAAGTCGTTTTTAAAGACCTTCCGTCTCCTACTTTCACATTTATAGGCTCTTTTAATTTAACAGATTCATAAAAATATCGATCATCATTTACAACATGATCTGAACAACAGCTATCGATTAACCAGTCAACGTTACTAGCACAGCTGTTTACTTCAACACGCGACTCATTAGGTCTTTACTCAAATTCTGCATTAAAACTACTCACATTACTGTCTTTGTTTTGATGCCTTTGATTATTTTGCTGCTAACCGCCTCCTCGACGATGTTGACTAGAGCCTCTTCCAGCTCCACGACCTTGGTCTCGGCCGCCACCTGTGCCACCTTGATGTTGCCACTGCTGTTACTGTTGGCGCACGCCTTGTTGCTGCTGCGCATCACTTTGCTTCCATGAATTATTGCTCTGTCTCGTTCTTGTACAGTGTGCCTTAAAGTGTTCATATTTTCCGCACTTGAAACATGCTCCATCTTTTTTCTTTCAGTTTTAAACGCACTTCAACTATTCTTGCTTCCATTTTTCTTTTCTTTTATTTTACTTTTCACGTACTTAACTGTTTGATGAGATTCTTTAACACGTCGATTAAATCACCAATATAATTTTCTTACCATGGGCCCAAAGTGCAACTCCTCCGAGTTCTTATCAACGATCAAGTACTCCTCCAAGTGCTTTTCGACGAAGGAAAACTCATATATGGTCTTCTATACGATTAAAAATATCTAAGAGTGCTTTTCAACGATCAAAAACTCTTCTGAATGGTTCTCGAGGATCGAAAACTCCAAGTGCATCTCGTGATGGCAAACTTCTCCGAGTGCTTTGCGACAATCAAGGACTACTCCAAGTGCTCCTTTTTTCTCGACCATCAAAAACTCCTCCAAGTCCATCTAAAAGATCGAAGACTTTTTCGAGTGCTTTGCGACGATCGAGAACTACTTCGAGCGCTCCTCACTTATCAACAATCGAGAACTCTTTACAGTGCTTCTTAATAATCGTTTTCTGAGTGCTTTTTTACGATCAAAAACTCCTCCAAGTGTTCGACAGTCTAAAACTCCTTCGTATTCTTCTATACGATTAAAAAATCTTCAGAGTGCTTTTCGACGATCAAAAACTCCTCAAAGTGGTTCTCAACGATGCAGAGCAGATATTGTTGTCTTTATTAAAACTTTCCTCGTTGTGCTGGCGTGCATGCAATAAAGCGAAGTATTTGTTTTTGGCGGTGTAGGCACATTGAGGCTTAGGGCAGGGATAGTTCTTATCAACATGAGTTTGCACTGTTGCGTAGATTTCTGGATTACCCGGGACCCATGAAACTGCCGTACCTGGGAAAATAAAGGTCACAAACTTATGCGCAAATGACTGCCAAATTGGATTCCCAACATTCACTGCCTCGCATAAGTTCACGCCGGTATTAATTACTTGGTGGTAAACGTAGTCGCACAGATATATGAGACAGCCAGGGGGTTAAACGACTGTCTCATACGGCAGTCCTTGAGATGCGATGTATGCCGGAGTCAATGCAAAATTTTTATGGTGCGTTGGTGTGGTACACCCTGCAATCCACGCACCTCAGTTTTCACCAGAATCACGCAAGTTTTGTATGGATTCGCTCACTTTTTGACTCAATTGGTATGAGTATTGAAGGTGAATAAACGTCCACAACTTATATGCATTGGGTAACCCCCAATGCATAATATTGCATGAGTCTAAAAACCCATCCTCTATGTGCATTTCCGTAAACGAATATGTACCTGCTATGTAAAATGATGGTATGTTTACACCAGCAGATAATTCTATGTCTCTATTTCATTTAATAGAAATGTGAAGAGGCATCTTTCCTAGTAACGAAGGGGTCATTGATCCTCGATGAGCCATGTTCATGCAATAAATTGGTGTTAATTGCCCTTCACCGATCGAGTTCAGCACCCAATTTACTTTGGCATCAGCTTTCGCTAATGTCAAAGGCATCTCATTCGTTGTCTTTTGACCCTAAAAAATAGATATTTTAATTATAATATCAATTCTTACTCTTTCTCCTCCCACTACCTTTCCCAATAATTTAATTATTTTAATGAAATATCAGATAATTCGATTTAGTAAGTATTAGTTCTGACATAAATTATTTTTATAACAAATAGTTAGACTTGCCAAAGTAAAGTATTTGAGTCGTATGCGAAAAAAGTAGTAATCAAAGTTGCTAGTCATATAGTTGTCAAAAAGCTATGAGACACGTTTAGCCAAGAGCACACGTATATGTGTATGTATTTGCTATGTGAGTTGCTGCTAGCGACCTCTGGTGGTTTGAAACAGGTTGAGCTTTCGGAAAAACCATACAGTTCTGTATATAGAGTTAGTAAAATCCGTAAGAATAATGTTGCTAAAATCTTAAAGTCAAAGCATACTTTTGACTAACAATATTGGTGAAAGTTGTAGATAAGAAAAAATGAAGTTTACACGGTCAAAATTGACGAGCATATATTCAGTAATTATAGTTTTGTACATGATGATTCATGTAACCAAAAAAATGCCTGCAGGACTTTGAACTGACATGAATTGCCCTTGCGCTGCAGATGACAAAGTGGTTCTCAACGATGAAGACCTCCTTCGAGTGCATCACGCGATGGACAACTTCTCCGGATGCTTTGTGACGATCGAGAACTACTCTAAGTGCTCCTTACTTCTGGACGATCGAGAACTCCTCCGAGTGTTTTGCGATAATCGAAAACTACTTCAAGTGCTCCTGACTTCTCGACAGTTGAAAACTCTTCCAAGTGCTTCTTAATGATCGAGAACTTCTTCAAGCGTTTCTCGACGACCAAGAACTTTTTAAATTGCTTCTCGACGATCAAGAACTTTTCAGAGTCTTTTTCGATGATCGATGATCAAGAACTACTCCATGCGCTTATCGACGATCGAGAATTCCTTCATGTGCTTTTCGACGATCGAAAACTTCTCTAATCGCTTCTTGACGACCGAGAACTTTTTCAATCGCTTCTCAATGATCAAAAACTCCTCAGAGGGCTTCTCTACGATCGGGAACTCCTCCGTGCTCTTCTATACGTTGAAAAACTCCTCAGAGTGCTTTCCGACCATCAAAAACTACTCCGTTCGCTTATCGACTACCTAGAACTCCTTAAAGTGCTTCTCAATGACCAAGAACTTTTCCAAGTGCATTTTGACGATTGAAAACTTCTCTGGCTTTCTTTTCACAATTGAAAACTTTAACAAGCATTTATCGACGATTGAGAACTCCTCCGATTGCCTTTCGACGATTGATACTCTTCCTAGTACATTTTGACGATTATAAATTCCTTCGAGTACTTTTTAATGATATTGAACTCCTCTTAGTGATTCTAGACAATGAAAAACTTTTCTACACGCTTTTTGACGTTCGAGAACTCCGCGGAGCGCTTTTCGACGAATAACAACTCCTTTAAGTGCTTCTCGACGATCGAGTATTTCTCCAAGTGATTCTCGGGAATCGAAAACTTTTTCAAGTTTGTTTCTACGCCATAACATACTTTTGAGTACTTTTTAACATTGAAGAGCCTTTCCGAGCGCTTTTTAACAGTATAAAACTCCTCCAAGTACTTCTCGGCGATCAAAAATTTCTCTGAGAGTTTCTAGACAAATAAAACTCTTGCCAAAGCTTTTCGATGGTATAGAACTTTTCCGAGTGCTTCTTGATGATTGAGAGCTCCTCCAAGTGTTCTTAGACATTCAAAAACTCTTCTGAGTGCTTCATGACGATGGACAGCTATGTGGACCACGTTTCAATGACAAAGCATGTTTTTAAGTGCCTTCGACGACGTATCAAGAGCTTTTTCTAATCTTTTCGACAAACGAGAACTTACCAAAGTATTTTTTGACGATCGAGAAATTCTCTGAGTGACAATTCAACACGAATGGACAGACATTTTTCAAATATTTCGGATTTATCGATTATCATCTCTGATTATGACTTTTACAAAAAAATTCTATAATACTAGCCTTTGTTATTACAGCATTATGACATATTTTTTATAATTTACTTCGACAAAACTTCTACGGGTTAGTAAAAGGATTAGATGGGTGTTTGTCTCTATGCACTGAGCCTCACATGAAGAGAAGGTGTCTTTCAAGCCACTTCTATAGTGCTAGGACGGGGAGAAGGTGACCTGCGTAGTGGTTCTTCTGGACCATGGATAGGATAAAGAGAGGGCAAATGTTTTCCTGCTGCAAAAGATCTAGAAAGAGAAAAAGTTGGTTTTAGTGGTAATTAAGCTTTGGATATTGTATAAGGAGAAGGAGAGATGGTCACCACTGCATCAAGTTGGAGGCATGGAGATGGTATCTTTTTAGCCGTGGCGTTGAAGCTGGGATAAGAAGAAGTCACCATGCGCGATTGCCCCTAATGTTCTAGGCCCCACTGGAGGAGAAGTCGTTTTTTGAGCCGTTGCTCGTATTATGGGATGAGAAGAAGGTGGCCTGTTTGCCTGTTCTTACGCATCGTGCTCGGCATGAGAAGGCGGCTGTTTAATTGCTGCTGTTACAATGTTGGGACGGAGTGAAGGCACCTGAAGATTCTGTCACTAAAAATCCGTACTCCAAGGTTAGATTGTGGCCTTTCTTGTAGGTGATATGGAACACAGTGTTATTAAATACCAAATACTTCGACATTCTGAGACAATATAGTTGAACAATTACTTAAGGTTATAATAATATAAATATCATATTTATAAGAGATCAACACTACTTTACCTAAGTCTAATGGGACATACTGTCCGCAGCAGACAATCAGGTTATTTTTGACTTACATGTCAAAATATCATATACAATGTGCCTGTATATAAAACGTACTATGTATGTTTACTACCCTGCATCGCCTGTCAATGTAACCTTGACTAAAATGCGCAAGTTAAATAATTATTTTCTCTAAATCTGTCTATTTTCGGAGCTCGCGGCCATAACAACTTTTGTTCAGGAGATCAATAGCTACAACATACTTAAATTTTATTAAAATCGACTGAGAACCAAAAACATGAGGATTTGTGTGAGGTCCTTTGCAGTGCAGTAGACTCCTCCATATACATGCCATCGAATTTCTTCATTATTTCGTACGCCATTTCTTTGTGTAACTGTTCATTCGAAATTCCACTATATATTACACTGATCGCCTTGAAGTCCTTTTTGATCCACTCTCGTTCTTCATCATTCTTTGTAATTGCTCTTGTTGCTACTTCGTCGCATTTTTTCAGTGTTAGAATCATCGTGATTCTTCTTTTCCAACACTAAAAATCGTTTCCATCAAATTCCGGAATTTTCACTTTATTCGCCATTTTGGCTTCTTCTTCATTCGAAGCTGCTAAATTTTTTTTTATTGTAAGTACTTTTCTTGTTTTTTTCACGAAACTTTTTCTTAAATATTTTGTAAGTGTTGAATTGACACTTTCTTCTAATTTCAGTGATGTTGGATTGACACTTCCACTCGAACTCGTAGTGGTTGATTATCATGGGTTGCCGAAGCAACACGTGAAAATCAAAAAGGAGAAATACTAACCAAGGACTCGGCTACTATGTTAAATACATTCACTTAGAGGTAGTGGGTACAAACGGTACACTAATAATACATAAACAGGTTTATTTAACAAAAATAAACTAGATTAAATTGGATTACAAAATACTCTTTCTCTGCACCGAGAGACCCAACGAGAGCATGCGTGCGCAGCAACGGTCATGTTCTTTCTGTCCGTACTATACAAAGTACAATACATATACATATCATCCTGTACTCTTAGGGTTTATGCTGCACGATAGATGTCACTTGTTACGCAACTAAAATAAATTGACTTATATTCTAAAAGAAGCTAGAATTGATCTGACAATTCACAAATATTGCAGCAAGCGACCATACAAGTGTATAATGGAAGATAAAAAAGAAATAGAGTATCAATTAGCAGTACTGTTAAAGAAGAACTTACTAGAAGAATCTTGTAGTCCTTTTGCAGCACCTGTAACACTTGCATTTAATAAGGATGAAAATGAGAGGTCAAGACTGTGTATAGACTTTAGAGAATCAAACAAAATAATAATACCACAGTCACAACCATTTCCAAGAATTGAAGATTTAATAACAAAAACTAGAAATTGTCAAATTTTTTCAAAATTAGATATTAATTCTCTGCTTTCTAGTCAATTACACTTATAATAGAAGACAGAAGTAAAACAGGTTTTATCACACTAGAGGGTCATTATTAGTGGACATGTCTCCCCTTTGGAATGAAAACATTACCAGCAATATTCCAAAGAATGTTAAGTATTATAATCAGAAAATATAAATTGGAAAATTTTACATTAAACTTCATTGATGATATATTGATATTTTCAAAAATATTGGAAGAACATCTAGTTCATCTAGAAAAATTATTAGATGGTATAATAAAATAAGGTTTCAAGTTGAAATTATCAAAATGCCTTTTTGCAACAGACACAGTAGATAACTTAGGTCATATAATTAGCCATAATACGCCAGTACTGGAAGCTGATGAAAATGAAGATGATATTCTGAAAACAATAAATATAATAAGTCTAGAAAGTATCAAGAAAGACCAAGACACAGATAAGGAAATAAAAATTAAAAAAGCAATGTGCAACGAACATAATTTATATTTACAGAAAAGTCAAATTATGATTTGCTAGTATATATCGGTGCCCTCCGGTGAATTTGGAAATTCGAAGTGATCAGTGATCCGTTGGGGGCGAAATGTAAGAAAATAAATAAATACAAGTAAAGTGTATTTAAATTTTCTGCGTTGATTTATTGATGCGCAACGTTTCGCTGACAATATGCGTCAGCCTCATCAGGCTACAAAATTAAAATTAAAAACACACAATGAGTGATCTGGAAGGCTCAAACACAAAAATACAATAAATTTATTGTAAATTGTTACCGCAGATACGCGAGAATTCGTAAGTTTGGTTGACTTACTCGTCACCTGTCGTGCTGTCGACTGACAATCAATTACAACCACAAGCCAGCGCTTATATAGGCGGAGCCGCAAAGGTAGACGGTAAAGGGCGATGAACTCGATCGGGACATTTAAACTTTCGTAGTAAAGGAAGGTATGCTCTATTAAAGGAAAGCACATCCTCCTTTCTATTGATGTTGTGTTTATCGAGTTTTATATAAAGCATTTCGGAAATAATTCTTTTTTTATAATTGGATTCTTTGTCAAGGATTTTAAAGTTATCCCAATCGAATTCATGGTCAAAATTGATTTGGTGTGCACAAACAACGGAATCGGAGTTTTTACTTTTCATATGTTCACTGATGCGGACCTCCGCCGCTCGCTTTGTTTCACCCACATATGACGCGGGACAATTTTTACAATAAAACTTATATACTACATTTGTCTGTTTATGTTTATTCGTTGTATCTTTTCCCAAGCGGACGATATGCTGCAGTTTATTGTTAATAAGAGGGTAAGTGTGAATATTGTAGGGTTTTAACATGGTTGAAATTTTTTCAAAATTATTGTCAATATATGGTATGCCAATTTTGCAGAGAGGGTAGGTGTTTGTAGTGCTTCTGTTATGATTACTATATTTGTGTCTTTTTAATCTGACCTTTATGTTTTTATTAATAAAGTTAAAAGGGTAATTGTTTTTTATCAACAGGTTTTTCACCCTAGCAATATTCACACCGTGAAAACGTGTACTGGCAAGTAAGATCGCCCTATCAACCAAATTAAAAACAATATTTCTCTTATAGCTAACTGGATGACCAGAAAAATAATTTAAGATTCGTCCGGAAGAAGTAGGTTTTTCAAACCAGTCAAAATTAAAATTATTAGAATTTCTTATTATCGTCAAGTCTAAAAAGTTGAGTTTCTTGTCAATCTCCATTTCATATGTAAATTGTAGTTTGGGATGATATGAATTAAAAATATTTAAGATTTGGTCAATATGGTCGACATTAATAAATAGCTTTGAATTGAAAAACAAACTAAAAAATATAAAACCCACTACTAATTATAGACTAATGTCTTTAGATGTCAGCTCCCTATTTACTAATATTCCTCTAGAGTTGGTACTACGGAGCATCGATCGACGTATTGTGACCATAATGAATAAATGTCGAATCCCGGTTGATGAAATTCGACAATGTACAGAATTTTTGTTCAATAATACTTTTTTTACTTTTGATAACATTTTTTATCAACAAATTTTCGGCACGCCAATGGGTTCTCCTATTTCACCTTTGTTTGCTGACCTTGTAATGGACGACCTGGAAAATGATTGTCTCTCCATTTTAAAAAATACCTATAATATTATTCCATCTTTTTATTTTCGTTACGTGGACGATGTATTGCTTTTTATTAATGTCGATCATATTGACCAAATCTTAAATATTTTTAATTCATATCATCCCAAACTACAATTTACATATGAAATGGAGATTGACAAGAAACTCAACTTTTTAGACTTGACGATAATAAGAAATTCTAATAATTTTAATTTTGACTGGTTTGAAAAACCTACTTCTTCCGGACGAATCTTAAATTATTTTTCTGGTCATCCAGTTAGCTATAAGAGAAATATTGTTTTTAATTTGGTTGATAGGGCGATCTTACTTGCCAGTACACGTTTTCACGGTGTGAATATTGCTAGGGTGAAAAACCTGTTGATAAAAAACAATTACCCTTTTAACTTTATTAATAAAAACATAAAGGTCAGATTAAAAAGACACAAATATAGTAATCATAACAGAAGCACTACAAACACCTACCCTCTCTGCAAAATTGGCATACCATATATTGACAATAATTTTGAAAAAATTTCAACCATGTTAAAACCCTACAATATTCACACTTACCCTCTTATTAACAATAAACTGCAGCATATCGTCCGCTTGGGAAAAGATACAACGAATAAACATAAACAGACAAATGTAGTATATAAGTTTTATTGTAAAAATTGTCCCGCGTCATATGTGGGTGAAACAAAGCGAGCGGCGGAGGTCCGCATCAGTGAACATATGAAAAGTAAAAACTCCGATTCCGTTGTTTGTGCACACCAAATCAATTTTGACCATGAATTCGATTGGGATAACTTTAAAATCCTTGACAAAGAATCCAATTATAAAAAAAGAATTATTTCCGAAATGCTTTATATAAAACTCGATAAACACAACATCAATAGAAAGGAGGATGTGCTTTCCTTTAATAGAGCATACCTTCCTTTACTACGAAAGTTTAAATGTCCCGATCGAGTTCATCGCCCTTTACCGTCTACCTTTGCGGCTCCGCCTATATAAGCGCTGGCTTGTGGTTGTAATTGATTGTCAGTCGACAGCACGACAGGTGACGAGTAAGTCAACCAAACTTACGAATTCTCGCGTATCTGCGGTAACAATTTACAATAAATTTATTGTATTTTTGTGTTTGAGCCTTCCAGATCACTCATTGTGTGTTTTTAATTTTAATTTTGTAGCCTGATGAGGCTGACGCATATTGTCAGCGAAACGTTGCGCATCAATAAATCAACGCAGAAAATTTAAATACACTTTACTTGTATTTATTTATTTTCTTACATTTCGCCCCCAACGGATCACTGATCACTTCGAATTTCCAAAGTCAAATTATATTGTCAGAAGAATTTAGCAAGACACTAATAATAAATGCACATAAAGAGTTCAGTCACAGTGGAATAAGTCAAATGAACAGTATGATAAAAAAATATTACATAGCCCAAAATCTTTTAAGAAACACCTAAGATACATATAGAAAATGTAAAATTTGTATACAAAATAAATCAAGAGACCAATATATTATGTATGGATTGTTATCATAATTGGGTTCAGCAAGAAAAGCTTATGAAATAATATGAACGATACGAGGCTTTGGAGGCTCAAGGTCAAAAAAAAATATATGCATCTGCTAGTAGATCATTTTACTAGGTTTGCACAAATTTTAACTTCAAAAACTCCATAAACTAGTGGTTTCTTATAATTGGTAAAAAAAGTAAAAGATCATGAAGAAATAGGAAAAATTTTAGTCGACCAATGTCCAGGAATAAATTGTTATGAATTTAAAGAATATTTAAAAAGCAAAAACATTCAGCTAATTTTCACAGCTGTGAATGCACCTTTTTCTAACGACTTAAATGAATGGTTAAACCAGACATTAATGAATGAAATAAGATGTAAAGTGAATGAAACTAAAGACAAAAAAGCCTGGACAACCATAGTGCAGAAATGTGTACAAAAGTATAATGAAACGGTGCACACAGTGACAAAATTTAGTCTAAAATATTTTATAAAGGGCACTATAACTACCCTTTTACCGAAAGAATTAACTACAAATCAACAACTCACAAATTTAATCAAGGCACTACAAAACAGCATAACATATCATAAGTATAATAAAAAAGTATACGACAGAAATAGAAAAGATCATGTTTTCCAAACTGATAAAATGGTATATGTACAAAATGGAAACTCTTTTAACAGGAAAAAATTAGATAAGTTATGAATAGAACCTCATAAAATATTAGAAAAGATTTTTGAGACGATGTTTAAAGTAAACACTGGATACAAAAAAGACAAGTCTAACGTTTTTCATTACTCAAAGCTAACTGCACTGGAAAACGACACGGATCAAGTTACTGGAGACGTCTCTCTCCCCCGAGAGGGGAGGTATAAGAAGTATACTTCTTAAATATTTAAATTCTACCACGTTAGTCGAGAGATAAGGTATAGTACTGGTAAACATAACATGTGATAGGAGAAGGTGACTAAGCAGATTAGAAAGTAACTATCATGCTTAGAACAATATCAAAGTTGAAGCAAGTCGTTAAAAATAATTTATAATCTGTGAGAGACAGGATTGTAATAAATAAACATTGAATGTTGCTTCTTAATTTTACAGTTTTGTAAATTATCTTATAAGTAAGTTGTAAATACTGTAATTAGTCTTATAATATGACTAACCTGAATTTTATAGAGAAACTTTTCAGTTTATTGTTACACTTGCCCCAGATTAACAATAAATATAAAGCATATATATATACACAAGCTCCAGCAGGAAACCCCAGGATTGGGCGTACTACAACAAAGGAAGTATACGTCCTGTTTAATAATGAACCACTAGTTGATTTAAGGTAGTATTATATAGGAGAACCGCTGAGGTTGGTGCTCGAACAAGCACTGAATGTAGTGCGATACATAGTTAAGTACATAGTGTCGGCTAGGAATTTATTTCCTCTTTATGCTAGTTATTTAAGGTTGAATATGCCACAATACTCCCTCCAAGTTATGATGATAACATTTTTTCCTAAACATTCCTTGTTTTAAAAAACTGCGAGCAGAAGTAGGAATGCATGACAACTTTGACGTTTGGTAATCACAGCGGAAACAGTCCATCGATTAATCACAACCTTATAATGTATAAAGCTTTTACACAATGCCCTTTACAGTATGTTCATTCTATCGATTTTCCAATTTGTATAATACATAATAACTTTCATGCAAGCGCTACAAAAATAAATCTTGTTAAACATTAACATTAACAACACGTTTTGTCTTATAATCATTAAAAATTTCGTTCTTGTTAGTGTTAAACACCACTGTTTTTTTAGATCCATCAACATTTTTTTCATTTCAATACGTCTTAAGAATATGACGGACTTCTGGGGACTGTTTAGGCAGTGCAAAGGTCTTCGAAAGTGGTGGAGGCTGTAGGTCTTCCGGGACAAATTGAGCTGGTTTCAGCAATTTGCTCGAGACTGTCTTGGGCGATCCGTTAACATTGATTTTATAATCTTGATCCGGAATACGCTCGAGGACCTTATAAGGATTAGAGTAAGACTGTTCGAGAAGTCTCTTTGAGGGTGGAGCTTTCAGAAATATATGCGTGCAGGTACGCAAATCCTTAAAGAAGAGTGCATTTGGCTTATAATAATGCGTGACAGGAACGGGTTTAACTTTTTGCTTGTGCACATGAAACTCTAAGAAAAACTAAGGGTTTGGCCTAAAATCATCCGGGAAACAGAACTCACCGAGGATCTTAAAAGAAGTACCATACAAGAAATCGGTGGGCGAAACCCTGGAGTCAAGACACACAGCTGTTCGCAAACCAAGCATAACAGTAGAGAGTTGCCTAAACCAGTTTTCATTATTGTAGCACATCAAAGCTTTCTTCGGGTCTCGATGCTAACGCTCAATCATAGTTTGCTGCAGGATGATACACCGCCGTCCAGATTTGCTGAATGCCCAGGTAGAGGCTCAGGAGCGCTTTGGAGATCTGCGATTCAAATTGAAGACCTTAGTCGGTCGTAAAGGTACAAGGGGTACCAAAACGAGCGATCCAATTATCGAAAAAAGCTCGCGCTACAACACTTTCCAAAATCTCTTTAAGTGGTACAGCCTCCAGCCATCGAGAAAACCTATCAATCATTGTAAGGACATACGAATAACCCTCGCAGTTAGACAGTGGACCAACGACATCCATACGTGTATGTGTAAAGCGACCATCCGGAGCAACAAAGGTACAAGGATCGTTTTTAACATGGCGGGAAACTTTTGAAGTTTGGCAACCGACACAGGTCTTACACTAATCTCTGATGTCTATTTCTCTAAAAATATCGTTTTTAATATTTTAACATCAAATTTAACATCAAGAGCTCGTAACGCATCAAGTCCCAAAGATGGTTTACTACGCTATGAACATGGCATTTAATAAGTCTATGCAAACGTTCCTCCGCTGAGGACCCAAAAGTAGAAATAAGTTTGTTTTTTACTAAATCGAAAATATCAGTAATCACGGGTTCCCGTGACATGATCTCCTGGATCACCTGAACGGCTTCGTGGTCCAGCTTTTCAGCAATGAAATCAGCCTTCGTCACTGAGTTCCAAATCCCAGCATGACATAGAGTAATTTCGGCCCGCAAAAACCAAGTCTGAGGGTTTTGCCACATAGTCAACGGTAACCCGAGTCCCCGGCCCTTGGGGCCAACGATTCGTGCCAGACTTCCGTGAAGCCGGCCCACAATTTGATAAACTGATATTTTTCGTTTTAAAACTATGTAAACTTCCTTAGAAAAAATATTTTTTCATGAAAGTTTTTGGATCTTATAGGTATGATGACAAGAAATAACAGAAAATTAAGGAGGAATGTAAAAAATAAAATCCTAACATACAAATTTTAGATTATTTCAGAAATTTTTCAATTTAATTTTTTTTTTTTTTTGTTGGAAAATAAGTTTTAAAAAGTTGGTATTATGCCTTCATATTTATTTTACATATATTATTCATTTTTTAAAATAAGGTATCAAAATTGCGTCTAAAAAGTGACTTTTTTGTTAAAATCAAGCATAATTCCAAAAAAAAAATTATTTTCTTCAGAAAGTTTTCAGAAGTGTAAGTGTTGTGGCTAGGAGTGATAAATAACTACTCAATGATATAAAAAAAAATTAACCTATTTACTAATGTGGTATTTGGAAATTTTGTTCGTGTTTTAAAAATTCTTTTTTGTTTTTTTTTCAATATTATTGTTATATGCAGCGATAGATAAAACAGGGCACAGTTACATGGCTTATAGCTTTAGTTACTAAGCCTTGACACGGAGGTACACTTATTTGCGTATTACACCGGGCGCCAAAATAGGTGAGTGTATTAAACTCAAAGTGCATTACCATTCTTGCTTTATCCGGTCCACGCATTCCGAACAAACTTATTCTATTGATTCTCATAATTTACGTGTTCGGGGCTTACTGTTGTGAACTCTAGTCTACTGTCTGTATTACACATACTTATGGCAGAATTTTAGGATACGTGCCAAATAGATTTTGAGAAACTTTAAAAGGTTTTGTTTTATCAAACGTAAGAAGAAAGAAGTATTCCCGTAGGACAGTCATGCAATGTGTGTGCTAAGTAGAAGAGTTTTTATCGTGGATATAAGTGATAAGTAAATATTGGCAAGTAAGTATTGTGTATTTTCTTGGTGCTCGTATCATTCATTTGCTGCCGATAGGTTCTACAATTATTTAAAATATCGTAAGAAACTTAACAATTCACATTTTTTGCATGGAGAGTGAACGTTTTTATCAGTCTATTAAATTCAGAAAAGAACATTTCTTCTTTGATTTTCCTAATGCTAAAAGTTATAGAGCTACAATTACAAGTAAAATGAATCTTAACCGCGACGTTATCCTGGTAAAACATTAATTGTATTGACAATTAGTCTCGTCATAACCTTACTTGTGCGCATTTGGGCTTACGGAAACGTACATAACTTAAATAAATATAAGTATACTTTTAATATTTGCAGTTTAACGACTAAATTACAATATCCTATTCGATTCCATTTGTATTTCTTACACATCGATATTTTGTGAATGAGAAAAAATATGAGCTAAACAGAATCGCTGTTGAATGTGTTTACAGATTTTCATTTTAGTGATTATGATTTGTACTTTGTGTGACTTCGCACTGAAAATGTTCGAGCTTATGTTGATATTAGCTGCAGTATGTACTATTTGTATGTAAGAAATTTTTACTTTAGTTGATTTAAGTCAAAGCTGCATGTCATCGAAATATCTTGGGACTCCTTATATCGATGTTGAGCCCTTATAAAAAAATTTTATTTTTTAAAAACTTAAATAATCCATAAATAATTCTATTAATTATTAGTTTGATGTGTGTTTCAACGAAAAAAATTTCAAATGCTCAATAAAAATGCTTTAAGAAATGAAATGAATCAGGACAAAATTTATTGCAATCACTTTTAATTACAAAACGAAAGGTAACATCTCGTGCCTATGAAATGAAACTTAAATGTTCATAAATAGTTTGAGAAAATTTAGTATATCATTTACATTGTTTTATCCAATGACTACTTCATTCCAATGATTTATTGAACAGCTATTTTCACGTGATGAAATGAGTTTATGAACGAAGCTGGTAATTAGAAAAACTAAGCAAGCACAACTTTATTTCGATGACATGCGTATGGTGAGGGAAAAATAAATGTAAGATATAGATAATATTACGATAAAGATTTTTAATTAAAACTGTGTTCTCTTAATTTGCGTTCAATTAATATTGTTATTAACGTAAGTCACATGAAAATTGATTAATAATTAACATATACCGAAGTGAGATAGTCTGTAAATTAGTCGGTATATTAAGTTTATATGATATACTGAATGGGCGTTCACAATAGCTGTTTTGTTATCTACATGAAATTACTGTCTTTCATTTCGTATACGTCAATAATTGTAGAGTAACTTTCAAATTTCTCTTACAAATAGAATGCCAAGCTACCCAACTAACCAAAAAAGTAGATAGAAAAAAGTTTTAAAAGGACGTCCCCTTACAGCGAAGAAGGGTACTGGTAAAGGAGGACGACTACGTATTCAAACAAAAAAGGCCAGTTCGAGCACCTTATATAGGCGAGCCTACGAAGTATTAGATTATGTCAAATAAAATATCGAATTGTTGAAATTAGCAGTGAATTTATGCCAAATTCATCTTACTAAAAATGATACGCATGAAGAAATGAATAGAACAGATAATTATGTAGAAGAGATGGAAGTTTAAGATCATACTCTACAGCCAAGTACTGAAATTGCTGAATACAGGCATTCTCCTAAATCGGCTCTTGCGTTTTACTGCGAACATGATTTTAGTAAGAAGTCGTATGTAGCTCTAGTCAGGGATTTGCGTATCAGAAAATGTAATATTTACCCTTCTTACTCTGTGATACAAAAAGAGATGAAGAATTGCCTCGTATTACCCTATGATGTACATACAGAAGTTAGAATTCGCATTTCTCTCCAGAATATTTTAAATAAAATAGCGCAACAACTATGTTCTGCAGTAGCAACTTCTTGGAGCAAACAGAACTTACAACACTTGCAGCTAACTGTGACACTTGGGTTTGATAGTTCTGCTGGTCATTGTAACCCACAGCTAGGCTATACCGATTCAAATGTAATTAATCAAGATCCTCTGCAATCTTTGTTTGTTTCTACTATGCTCATTGTTCAACTACAAAGTAGATCTAATGGTAAGCAAATTGACTGTTTATCGTTTGTATCGTTTGCACAGTGAAAAATGTGTCATAAAAAATTTCATGATTTAAAGAAGTATTGAGAGTAATTTTAGTTGGGAATGTAAATATTTATACACAAGTAGTAAATTTTATATAATCGATAATATCTGCGTGAACAATGCAAAAAATTTTATAGGAGAAAAATTTCTTGGGTCTTCAAAACTATACTTGTATCTTAATATCTGCCTTATCACTTTGTCATTTGATCTCTTCGAATATATGTTTTATACTATTCTAAGTAAGGGCAACGTCTAATCATCAGGCGTCCTTAATATATTATGATGCTTGGTCAATAAAAATCGCTGTCTCAGCACAAAATTTAGGAATTATCGTAGAGACTATTTTGGTAATATAAATACTAAATTATTTTGTTACAGCTAATTGCACATAGAAGAATCCGCGCCCACAGAATCATAGATTCTGTAGACCGGTACGAATTGCATTAGAGAAGGAAACGCTAGATTACATACTTACAGAGTATAATCGTTTAAATCGTGGAATATCCACACTTACATCGTATGCATTTCAGTTAGATAATGGACAAGAAGCAGAAGTGTCATTTAAAGTTTTTGTTACATTACTAGACGTAAAATGTGTAAACGCAATCGTAGGAAACAAAGCTACATGTAGATGCAATATTTGCTTTTGCACTAAGTCTCAATTCGATAAAGATGTAGCAACCGATTTTCATCCCATTGATGAATCATTTATGGAGCTTGGCCTTGGTCTTCTACATGCTGAAATAAAAGCTTTTGAAAATCTTACCCACATATCATACAGACTTCCTTTGCAAACATGGACGATTAATGCTAATATTAAAGGTGAAATATAAACTGAAAAACTCTTCTTTTCGCTAGTCCGTAGCCCATGCAGTGACTGTAGTTAATGTGTATCTTTCGTGGGTAACTAAATAAAGGATACGATATATTACTTTCTAATGAAAATTGCAATACGTAATTGTAATAATTAGGCCACGTTATCGCACTGGAAATTTCAAAAAAAAATTTCACTCTTTTCTGACCTTACACAGCAGAGTTTAATAGTTTTTTTAAGTGACGCAATACAATTTTTAATTCTAAATAAAAATCCAAACAATTGGACGAGTTTGTCACTCAGTTGCATTTGATGTGTTCTTAAGGTTGTACCTTCCAAGTTTGACCAATCGTTTAAATTTAAATAACTATCATTTACTTATAGATATTCATGTAAAAACACACATACCATCATTTTAAGTAATTGAGTTAGCATGCACATACGATTGGGTTTTCCACATGAAGTCCGAAATTGATTGCTACTGGATATTTTAATGAATAACTGTGTTAGAAAACTCAAATTTACAATGTTTCTTCAGAAATAGAATTGTATATTCAAAGTATTCTTAAATGTAAATATTATTGATCATGAACGAAGTTGGCTTTTGTCAAATATAGCTATTACGTCTTGCAAAAAAGTTCATATTTTGAATTGTTAAGAAAAATAAAGTGTCAAATCAGTAACCTAACTATATTAGTTTGCATAGTAACATCCATATTATTTCAGAAAAGGCAGATGAGCGAACTCAAATTGTACAAAATAAAATTTACGTAAAGTTCAAGATTCGAGTTGACCAAGTCCTTCAAGGGCATGGTACCACTACAAACGGTAACGTTGCTCGAAAATACTTCGTGGAATCAGAAAAATTTGCTGAAGTTCTTGAACTAGATGAAATGCTGGTGAAAAACATTTCTCTTATAATATCATTGTTTAAAAGCAAGCACGTACTAGTTCTAAGCAAAATGAGCACATTGTGTACTGAAACTTATAAAAAGTATTACGAATGTTATCCCTGGGCGAAATTGAGCCCCACATTACACAAATTGCTTGCTCATAGTTGTGAGATCGCGAAAAAATTCCCTTTATCATTAGCATATTTTTTCGAAGATTGTAGTGAAAGCTGGCACAAGTATTATCGCAAAAATTGGACTGCACACGCACGACAAATAAGCAGGAAGCTTAGAATTCTGAACATTTTTAATAGGGCAGTTTACATGACAGACCCTATCATTCAAAATACTTTTAAACATTTGTGTACATCATCACGAAACTTTGATGATATCTTACACTTGATTGAAATTACGTACTGAATTGTAGAGTAGTAAATTATATGATACTTTCTTGATCACTTTAATTACAAAAGCGATGAATATTTTTCAATAAAACGTTGCCACTTTGTACATCTTATAAGGCTATTATTTTGAATACCTAATGTAAAGTAAAAAATGGACTGTTTTGTCTCTTGACTATGGTATTAAAGCAATATTTTAGAATTTAGTATCACTCTGTTTATTGAATTTTAATACCCGTAATGGTGAGATAGACTGATTATTACGCGAATGTAATCAAAATCAATAACATGATTAATTTTTGCAAGGTTATTGGAGAATGAAACTATGTTAGAAATAAACGAAAATAGTCATAAAAAGTATTTTCATGTAAAAGTATTATTCATTATAATTATTAACCGATGTCAATCATGAAATTATGAACATTTACAGGAAGAATGGCGATGATATAAGTTACACGGAAACGGAATCTGATTAAGATTGGAACAAACATGTAATAATTTATAAGCATTTGTGACATCATCGCAATTCATCGTTTCTCTATCATTATATGATTTTAATTATCAAAGGCATCAATTTGATCAAGCTATTTTCCATTCCTGAGAAATCTAATATTAGGAGAATGAATGAAGAGAACAAGAAAGAATTTTCAAAACACGAAAAAAATTTCCGAATACCATATGAGTGTATAGGTTTTTTTTTATATCATTAAGTAGTTATTTATCACTCCCAGCCACAACACTTACACTTCTGAAAACTTTCTGAAGAAAATAATTTTTTTTTTGGATTATGATTGATTTTGACAAAAAAGTCACTTTTTAGACGCAATTTTGATACCTTATTTAAAAAAATGAGTTATATATGTAAAATAAATATGAAGGTGTAATACCAGCTCTTTAAAACTTATTTTCTAACAGAAAAAAAAAAAAAAAAAAAAAATTAAATTGAAAAATTTCTGAAATGATCCAAAATTTTTAGGTTAGGATTTTATTTTTTACATTTCTCCTTAATTTTCTGTTATTTCTTGTCATCATACCTATAAGATTTAAAAACTTTCATGAATAAATATTTGTTCGGAAGTTTACATAGTTTTGAAACGAAAAATATCAGTTTATCCCACTGTGAGGCCAATCTCCGACCGTCTATAACCCTGTTTACGAGTATAACCTGCGTAGAAGACCTCTAAACCCCCACCCACGGCTTCCAACTGCCGAGGGCTAGGAACACGCGTGATAACGCTCGAGACCAGCGTAAGCGACAACGAAGACCCATCACACCGGAGGAGATGCCTGACGATCGGGGAGAAAAACGGTACCCCTGAGCTAGTGGGCAAGCGTTGAATGACCAGTCAAGCTTGGATAGCGAGAGTGAAGCGGAGTTCACCGGGCGGCGGGTTACTGATCGTAATAGGCGACGTGCTAATAGATCGGAGCGTGGTTAAGCTGAAAGATCGGCTGAACCACGTGAGAACTGGACCTCAAAAGCTCTTTGGAATTGGAAACTTCATTTCTCGGGTGAGTGTAAGGGTGAAAATGCGGAGGATTTTCTCGGGCGCTTGGAAGACTGTTGTGTAAGTGTGGGCGCCAGTGAAAGCGAGTTTTATCGCGTCGTGCCAGTGATCTTGTTCAAAAGAGCGAGCCGTTGGTTTAAAGCCTTGAGAAGCGAGGTGGTGACATGGCGACAGTTTAAGCGGCAATTTGTGGGCAAGTATGACCGAGAGAATTTGCTAGACGATCTGTGACGCCAGACTCTGGGGAAAGGGGAGAATCTGAACAACGACGTGACCAACATCCGATATATCGTGTCGCGTTTTGTCAGGCCGCCGTCCCAGAATAGGGTTACCGAAACCGTGTACCGGAACTTACTTCCGGAGTACCATAAGGCCATGAGTGGGCAGCTCATAATGTCGCTTGACGACATCCAAGAGTGCGAGCCCCTGTGGGAAAGACAAAGAGAGCTAGACGGGAAATACGCGCCGCCTCCACCGCCGGAGAAGATGCACGTTCCCCGAGCTGCTTTTATTAGCTCCGCGTCAAGGGCCAAGGTAGCGGGGATCGCTGAGGAGAACCCCGGGCTGGTCGCCGCTACCGTGGTGAAGACACTGGGCATCAATAAGGGGGCTAAAAAGTAGGGACCTGGGAAGTCATCCGGGAACTCAGGTCCATTCACTGCCGTGCCTCCTGTGCCACACTGGCTGGGTCCAAACCCTCCATTGCCCAGCCTGGCGATCGTGGAACCAGGCCCGCATCTGTCATACGCGGCTGCCGTGCAAGTGACACAACCTAACGCCGCGAGAAACAACGGAGCGCCGGCGTGGACTGAAAGCCAATGGGTATGGTCATCCGTACCCTGACCCAATGTTGGGGGGGGGGGGACTTGGGACCACGACCCACGATCCCGCCTCCACCTGCTCCCGCCGCACGGGCAGACCCTTTCCGAGCGCTTGGAGAAAATCAAGCTAGTGATTGTTAGCGCTGTTGACCGTTTATGGGTTTCACATGTAGTGATGTAGTGGCGTAGGCCATCGATTGGCCCAGTGCCCCGAAAGTCTTGACTACGCTCGCCAGAAAACGGGCCATATGTCGCGCGGTTGCCCTAACCGACCGCCTCGGGTCGAGGGCGCGGTCAGGGGCGCGATGCCGTTAAATGTGTATTGCCAAGTCTGCGGTCTTCGAGGGGTGACCTTCAAATCGTGTAGCGTATGCGAGAAATTACGTGAGAGTCTGGGAAACTGGCAACTAGGGGGCCAGTAAAGAGCTTGCTTCCTGGACCCCCCAGGGTGGAACGTGAGACGACGGAAACAGCGGAAAAATCGTGTGAAGCGATAAAGCGAGACGAAGCGAATGAGAAAAATCGGTCGAGTGACAAGAAGCGTAGCGACCCTACGGGTGATAGCGGTAGGATTAATTTATTCGGAAAGTTGAGGAGAAAGCGGATAGTGAGCAACGAGATAAGCGTTGAACCTGATTCCGAGTCAGAAGAGGTGATTCGTGGGTTTTTCAAAGGGTATGATGAGGATATAGGGGTCAATCGAGCGATAGCGCCAAGTAAAAGCGTGATGTTAGGTGGTGACGTACTGAGCAAGCTCAAGGGTACACGAGCCTTTAGTTGGGATAGGGACAGAAGAAATATTTGGCTGATGCCTCGTGGGGGGAGGGGCTGTGAAGCTCCTGAGCGATGAGGAGCGCGCGAAGTATGCAGGTGGGTTGCATGTGGGACTCCGCGAAGAAATTGCCGGCGTGAGCGATGATAATCGCAACCATATTTGTATGTCGTTAGGGGGCCATAGTTACAAGGTTTTATTAGATCCAGGAGCTACCTCCTCACTAATCGGACCTAAGGTGGCCGATAAATTCAAGAAGCGCCTGTTGCCAAGTAACTCCGCGATGCGTAACGTTAATGGGGAAGTGACTAGGGTGTTAGGGGTGCTTAAGGCATGGATAGACCTTGAAAAAAGAGGAGGCGTTTTGTATTTAAAAGTAGTGCCAAACATCGATCAGGACCTTCTTTTGGGGATAGACTTTTGTTAGAACTTCGATATCGAAGCTAATTTCGGCAAGAGACTTTGGCGAGCGAGCGAAGGGACATAGGCTTCATTCGTAAGGGGGAATGACGGACCCGAGAGAGTGATTTACGCGTAATGTGCTGGTATCGTAGAAGTGGGTAACGAAAAAGTGTTATCGTCGGCTACCGAAGCGCCAGGGATAACTAAGCTAACCGAGCACGTTATTCGCGTGACCGATCGTACACCGATCTGACATCGGTTGAGGCGTATGTTGCCGCAGATGCAGGAAATAGCGACAGAGGAGGTAGAGTGAGTGTACAACGAGGGAATAATCGAAAAATCGTCGAGCGATTATAGTAGCGCGCCAGTGATGATAAAGAAACTGGATGGGACTTACCGATTTTGCATCGACTTTTGCGACTTAAGTAAGGTGACGACCCGCGATGCGTACTCTTTGCCCAGTATGGATTCGGTTCTGGATCAGCTCCGAAGTGCGCGGTATCTATCCAAAATCGACCTAAAACAGGCCTTCTTTCAGATACCCATGGAAGCCTCAAGTAGGAAGTATGCCACGTTTTTAATGTCAGGTTTAGGGCTGTGGCATTTTCGGTGGATGCCGTTTGGCTTGACTAATGCGCCAATTTCAGCGGCTCATCGACGCCTTATTCGAGCCGGACTTACAGCCCAACGTTTTCGGGTACCTACACAATATAATTGTAGCGACAGACGATTTTGACGAACACTTGCGTTATTTAGAAAAAGTGATGCATCGAGTAACGGGAGCTTGGTTAGCGATTAAATTTGAGAAGTGCGAGTTCTGTTTGTCTCAACTTACCTACCTGGGATTTATCTTAGATAAGGACGGGTTGCGGCCCGATCCCGATAACGTTGCGCCGGTACTGAAATATCTCACCCCTAGGGATGTGAAGCAATTGCGCCGATTTTTAGGGATGGTCGGGTGTTATAGCCGATTTATCGAGCGTAATTTGGAAATAAAAATCCTTCTGGTTAAATGACTGAGCAAAAAGCAAGCGTGGACATGGGGAGGGAAGCAGCAGGAAGCGTTTGATAAATTAAAGGGGTATTTGACGGATGTGCTAGTATTAGCGCGGCTGGACTTTGCTAAGCCGTTCACTGTGCAGACCGACGCGAGTAACTACGTGATCGCTGCTGTGTTAGCCCAAGAGCATGACGTTAGTGAGCATCCAATCGTTTCTGTGAGCCGTGTATTAACACCCACGAAAAAGAATTACAGCGTCACTGAGAAGGAGTCCGTCTTTTGTGTCGTTATTTGTAGGCCATTGCCAGACAGCGTTTTCTTTCAGGTCGTGGGACTCGTTTTTCCTTAAAAGAGTAGCTTGCTTCCCGACGGGCTACCCCCGGCAGGACCTCCTCTAAGTAAGAGTCTCTAGGAGCCGAGCTGGGTTGGCCGAGCCGTGAGCGTCGTTAAGTGGTGGTATTTTTCGCGTTTTAGGTGCAGTGCCATTCACGTCGTTTCCAATGCAGCCATCGGTGAGAATTTAAGTATCTTTGTTCGTTGCTTCGGGACCGCCCTGGCCGTGACACTCTACGTGTCGCAGGGCAAGAAAACGCATTGTTACAAATGATCCAACATTGCTTATCTATTTTACATTTGTATGTGCCCTTTATCCAAGAAATAAAATCAATCATTATAATTATACAAATACTAAATTTTCTGGGTTTTAAACGTTAACTTACCCACTTTAGGCCACTTTCCCTTACGCAGTTCCAATGCAGCTTTTAATCAGACCCTTAAACCGTAGCATGTTGAGTTCGTTATCAATTAATATCTATTAAATGTAGAATGTTTTTCCAATCTTTTAAATAATGTATAAAAGTCTCTATTGGCTACAGATGAAGGAAACTTATTTATTTTTAGCTCCGATACACTTACAAGATGTACTAATCAATCAAAAGAAAGGATCTACCTGCCACGCTTTATTTCTAGGTCTTAAACTGGATCTCCGTGTTCTGCTATTCATAGCATTAATTACAGATTTCACTCATCTACACAACTTGATTGTTCCTCCACAGGAAAATAAATCTAGATGGTTTTCTCTTAATAGTTCCATACTATTGGCTATCCCAAAAAACTGTTAAATAGAAAACGATTATTTATTGAAAATTGTAAAATTCACTGTGAGTTTTTAATTACTCAAGCCATTAGTGTTAATACAAAGCACAGTTACTTACAGTTATTATTTCATAATTATTTATAAGAAGAATTATATACAAGTTAACTACAACTAGGTATCCCGGCTACTGACATCGCTGTGTTTTAATGGACAAGCGGCTTACGTCGAACTTTATCCTGAACCTCCGTGATTGGCGATTAGCCACTAATACTAAGACGTTATGAATGACGTTAACGTCATTCATAAAATGAAGTTAACGTCTCCGGCAAAATACCAGGAGACGTCTGGCTAGAGCATGCTCTGCTCTAGTGATTTAAGGTTTTATAGCCATTCTTCTAACTGACCTGCTACTGCTACCAGAAAAAGTTATAGTTACATTACAACAACAAGCCAGGGAGAACAACCCTGAGTTCGGGCAGCCCCAACAGCCTCCTCAGTGGTTCGTAGGAACGGCATGTCCACAGAAAAGATATTCTCCAGGCTCACTTTCTCAACTACCGTTGAGCGATTGGTTATCGGGTGAACGACTTGAAGACGAGATATTCTTTGGTCAGTGGCGTACCTTCCTGCAGCACGGTCTCCGTACCTATGGTATCATATTTTTCGATCTACCATCTATCGTGATACCTATAGTCGCTAATGTCGTGGCTATAAAGTTGTACCTGATGAGGGCCTTGTAACGTGGTGTACTGTACGGGCCGAAACGTTGTTCACAGCAATAAACGATTTTGACAGCATCACCAAGAGAGTCATTACTTCTTCATAATAATAATCTGCTATCACGAGAGCCACTGACGAACTATTATTATTTTTATCAATATGTCGATACGCGCAATCTCAATATTATTGAAAGCTACCCCAGATTTAAAAAAACAACATCAATTTCTGATGCTTAGTTCCGGAGATATCGTTGGTTTTACAACGCGTAGTCATTTTAAACCTACACGCTCGAAAGTGCGCTTAGCGCTCAGCGAGGAAGTGGGCGTGGCCTAATTCGGTGGCTCGCCCCACCACGTGCCGTCGACGGCCTCCTGCAAAAATCACTGTTTTTCGATGCAATTTTAACAGTACTTCTAAACAAGATGGGATTATGAAATTTAAGCATGTTAAACACTAACTCTTGACGAAGAGCAGCGCGTTCGAAAAATGGCCGTAAGTGGTCTCAAAACTTTTTTAGAGACATTTTTCGAAGGGACCATTTTTTCTTCAACACGACGGTTTGCAAAAACTATTAACTTTATCATCTTGAAATTTGAAGCATATGTTAAGGACAACGAAAGGAACATTATATCAAATTTTCAGCTCTTCAGATCCAAATGGGACTGAGTTATGAATTTTTCAAAAAGCGGCCAAATTTGCGGTTTTTTGTAATTTGCAAAAAAACTATTTAATGAAATTAATTTCAACAAGGCTAGTTTTGTGCGGCTTGAAAAAGCTCATCTTTTTTGGATTCAACTTTTTTTTTCATCTATTACTGTTTTCGATTTATTTGCGATTTAGGTGATTTTGGCAATTTTACCATTTTTTTAGGCATTTTGCTGACAAATTCAAAGGTTCGTTCTTGGTTTCAGCAATTTCTACCACTTTTATCTCGCTAATGCAATTTTTTATTCGCTTATAGGAATTAATTTTTGGAAAAGTCTAATTCTATCAGTCTATGTGATCTTATTCAGATCTCGGAAATCTATACACAGCTTAGATTTTATTTCTTTATATTTTTTGAATACTAGTGTTGCTGGAGCAGCAAATGAGCTATAAAGTTAATCAATCAAATTTTTCTCTAGTAAATTTGCCACTTGCTGTTTAATTTCTTTTTTGTCTTCGATTGTACATCTATATGGCCTTTTACTACAGTATTTGTCTATCACCAAATCTATGCGTGCTTTATAATCTTTTACTGTTTCTATACCATATTTATCTCTTGCAAATACTGTTCTGTAATCGTTTACTATTTTTTCTATCGCATGTTTTTCTATTTCTCCGAAATGATCGGTTTGAATTTGAAACTCCCCTTCATTTATATTCTCATTAAAATTTACCGATGATACTATTAGTTTTTCTTTTTTTTTTTTTTGTAAAATTTTTAAATTTTAATTTCAATTAATTTTAATTCTTTAACCATGTCTAGACCATAGACGTACAAAGAATAGACTGCTTATTAGCAACCGGGGCAGTGAAGCTTGCGTAGAAAGAGAGAGAAGACGAGGGCAGTCAGTCTTTCTCTCTTGCACACTCGGGGAGGGGGGCGCGAGGCAGACGGACGGAGAAGGGGCACAGTTGCATCTATATGTAAACATAGAAATGTATGCATGATGTTTGTTTACTCAGTAGCAGACGATGCAGTGCAGGTCATATAGGTTGATGCATGACACAGCTGAGCGATTCTCAGGATAGTTTTCATTATAAATATTTTGGAAGCAAGTA
This sequence comes from Copidosoma floridanum, assembly GCF_036245765.1. Classification (NCBI taxonomy): domain Eukaryota; kingdom Metazoa; phylum Arthropoda; class Insecta; order Hymenoptera; family Encyrtidae; genus Copidosoma; species Copidosoma floridanum. The sequence continues at coordinate 32,496,449 of NW_028321881.1, forward strand.
AATTATTTTGTACAATGGTAAAATTATGTATAGTATGTGCAGCAGAGCAAAGTTCAGCTAATAGCAACCGATCTTTTCATAAGTAAGTTACTTGAAGTCTTCCGACGACTTAAAGAATTAGGTATTTTATAAGATGCAACTGAAAATAAAAACTTAATTTTCGAGGATTCCAAAAGATAAACAAAGGAAAAAAGAATGGTTACAAAGTGTTGGTCGAAAATCTTGCTACACAGTGGTGCTGTAATATGCAGCGATCATTTCTCTACAGATGATTTTTTTAACACTATCTGTAAGACAGTCGAAAGGGTTCTAAGAATGTATAAGAATAATCTGTTTACAGAAAAAAAGATCATAGATTTTCTGATTAGTAAATGTTTCAGACAACTGCCAAGAACACTTTTTAATGATGGAGATCACATATACGATCAGCTAGCAATGTTTGATCATAGAACACAAATTATGAAGATTATATTAGATAAATTCTTCAATTTACGTATCCACCACGAGTGCTCGCGATACAAGGATGAAATGAAAAGAATCAGGATGAAAAATAACAAAATTACATTGTTTTCTGATCAATAGTGTACATTAATAAATTATACAAAACTTTAATTTTTAATTTTTCTTTGAAATTATTTAAAAATCAATTATCATCTACGCATTGGGGTAATTTGAGAAATAAGATATATTTATTTTGTTGACATGAATGAATTAAAGCACGTATAATACAGCTGTCACCTGTGCACTGCATCGTCTGCTACTGAGTAAACAAACATCATGCATACATATATTTGTTAACATGTATATGCAACTGTGCCCCTTCTCCGTCCGTCTGCCTCGCGCCCCCACTCCCCGAGTGTGCGAGAGAGAAAGACTGACTGCCCTCGTCTTCTCTCTCTTTCTACGCGAGCTTCACTGCCCCGGCTGCTAATAAGCAGTCTATTCTTTATATGTCTATGGTCTAGACCTATTATAAAGTCTTTAAAATCTTCTTTCTGGATTATAAATATATTTATCTCTTTTTTAATGTTAAAAATTTTCATTTTCATGCTAATTAAACCTTTTGTACTTTTCACACCATTAGCCGTTTTAACAAGTGCTTTATTAACATTTTTTTTTTTTTAAATTTATTTTATAGTAATCTTGAGTTTATTAACGATATTTGTAAGCCAGAATCGTATACTCCTTTTATTTCTAGTTAATTACTTAATACAACATTTACCTTGACTAATGGTGTGATTACTTGTTTTTCTTCTCTGTGTTTGGTTCCACTTCAATAATTGTGTTACTGTGCACCGTATCTCCATAGTTTTCTCCTTTTTTTGGTTCTATTGTTTTAAACCAACATTTCTCTTCAGAATGGTAACTTATACCTTTATTGAAGCTCTTACATATTTTGCATGGTTTTCTTTTTTTATTTCTTTTTTTTTATTTGATCTATCTTATCATTTCTTGTTTTCGTATAGTTATACTTTTTTATTTACCATACCCTTATGTTTCCTTATCTCGTTGAATAAATCTATACTATTTTTCACGTCATCTCTATTTATCTTAATAGGTACATTAGAAAATGATTCTAATGCTTGTTAATAGCTTGTTAAAGCAATATTGATACATTTATCATTGTATCAGTTGGCGCACATGTAGATGGTGACACTTCTATGTAAGCACTCTTAAAACCATCCATGCCCTTTTTAATGGTAAATATACTTAAGATCGATAATCAAAATTCACAATTTTCTTAAGAAATGAATAAGAATGAGAAAAATATCCTCCCCGGGTGCGGATCGAACACACAACCTCCTGTTTACTAGACAGTTGCTCTACCACTTGAGCTACCGAGGAGCCGTGCATTCACTCGCACCGTAGGTTTAGATAAGTTCTCACTCTTATTTTTTTGAGCTGTTTTTCACGTCAACCTTGATTTTAATAAGTATATTAGAAAATGATTCTAATGCTTGTTGATAAGTCAGAAATCCAATATGACTCTAAGAGGTATACAAGCAATATTGATACATTTATCATTGTACACTATTTACAAATGATAGATGTTATACGCGATCTTACCTGTAAAGAAAGAAACGACAATTAATGTTTATTCTTTATCCACTTTGTAACTGCCTTGTATTCTGTTCTGTCTCTGAGTCTGCACCGCTGAGCCACGCCTTGACACAAGCGACTACGTCGTGCCTCTAAGTGTCAGCCTCTCGTATACACTTTTTGTGCTTCTATAGGGCCACGTACTAACTCCACGTTTGTCGTTCTCTTATCTCCTAGCGACTGTATTTTTCGAGTGCACATATGGTGCGCTAAATTCAAATTAAAGAAACTACATTTTCTTTACATATATTCGTAAGACATCTTCCCCCCCTGTTTGCACTGCCTGCCAACCCATTAACAAAGTAATAATACATCATCAGTAGTAAGTTGCTCAATTAGAGGTGCTTGTGTTGCCACTTATTCGATAAGAGGTTAATCAACCTATATTAATTTAGTTAAATTAAATTAGTAAAGAAGAAAAACTTACTAAGGGAGAGCTTAGCAGATTTAAAATCATATAACTACACTTTTTCACCCTCCTGTGCGCTGAGTGACTCTCCATTACCATCAGTTAAGAGATCATAGTTAAGTTTAAAAACAATGTACTTGATGCGCTCACCTTTCATACGCTGAAAATTCAGAGCGATACGCAAATGTTAAGAGCTGAATATATTTACTTCTTTATTAAAATAATTATTCAGGGTTTAAAATAATTATTCTCTTTGAGAAAGTAACAACCTATGTTTATACTATAGAATTTCAAAAACGTGATTCACCATATTCACATCTTCTTGTAACAAACCTAACAATAAAATAAATTTGCCTGAGCGTATTAATGAAATTGTATCAGCTGAAATACCTTCAAAAAACAAGAAACTTGCAAAACAAATGCAATGCAAAAAAAGGAAAATAAAAAATACTGCAAGAGAAAAATTAAATACAGTACATTCAAAAAATCATGGACGATACTTTTTAAATTTATATTGAAAAAAAAATGGAGCAACTTAAGTTGAAGATTTAAAAACATATAAAAATATGAAACGTAAAACATTTAAAGATAACGCGAATGCTATGGGTTTAATTGAGTATGATTCACAGATTAACAACATTTTCCAAGGAGCTAGTACTGTTATGCTTCCTCATTAATTAAGAAAATTTTGTACATGGTTTTAAATATAAGAGAATATACAAGGTGATAAAATTTGAAATAAGTATCAAAACTTTTTTTGTGAAGATACTCATTCATAATAAAGAAAATTATGCTCTTCTGCACATTAACAACATTCTTGAGCTTAAAGATAAATTATGTAATTATTTAATTTACTTTTACCGTTTAAAATTGACCTACGAAACAATGATGACGCAGAGAAAGTCGCATTCTGTAAACATACGTTCGATTCGATGTGTGCTCAGCTAAATAATGAACAAAAAATATTTTTTTAATTTTATGTAAAAGCATTATAAAGATTTATTATGTACATAACCCTGAAAGATCCGGAAAAACCTTTCTGAATAAAACATTAGACTTATTACGACAAGAGAAGACTTATTACGTCATATCACGAAGAAAAAAAATTTTGTCAATGGTATGGACTGGTATTGCGTCAGTACTACTAACAAAAGGTATGATTAGTCATAGAACTTTTCGCTCACCTTTGAATTTAAACAATATTGAGCCTGCATTTTTTGAAATTAAATCTAAAAAAATTAAATTACGTGAAATCGATTTGATAATTAGGGATAAGGCTTCTATGATTTCGAAAAAAGCTTTAAAGATAGTAGACAGAATTTTGCGTGATGTATGCAATACACACATACATTTTGGAAATAAATTATTAATTTTGGAAGGTGAGTTTTGTCAAACACTTCCTGTTATAAAAATGGTAATAAAAGTATAGTTATATTAGAAACTATCAAGTCATCATTTCTTTGAAGTTCTTTTTATATTTTAAAATTAAATACAAACATTCTTTCGAGTGATGGAAATTTTTTAAAATTACTTTTATAAATTGAAGGGGTAAAAATTAAATCACTCATTATTCCTGAAAAATGGAAAGTCAACAATACATGTTTAAATGTTGAGTAAACAGTACCAATCTTCATTAAATAGTGTTATTCTGACTTCTCATAATGAATACACTATTTTTTTTAAACAACGTAATTTTAAATCTAATGAAAGAAAATACGACAACTTATTACAGCATGGATCATGACACGTACAAAGGTGTCGATGAGTCGGATGATGACATGTACATAAATTTACTTATTAAAATATCAAAAAATATTCGTGAAGGTTTTCCACCTCATGAACTAAATTTTAAAGTTAGAAAAATAGTTATGTTAGTAAGAAATTTATGTATAACAGACGGTTTGTGTAAAGGCGCACCAACTAAAATTAAAAAATTATTTAAGTATAATATTGAAAATGAAATTATCACAGGAAAAAAACTTGGAAATAAAGTATTTAAATCGAAAATCACTTTAAATACAGGTAATAACTCGTCGTTACCTTTCATACTTGACAGAAAGTAATTTTCTTTAGTCTTGGCATTCGCTATGACAATTGATAAATCGTAAGGAAAAAGTTTCGATAAAGTCGGTATATACTAAAAAAAGCCTGTATTTTCTCATAGACAACTGTACGCATCGTTATCACGATGCAAAACTAAAGAAGGGATATTTATGCAAATTAAACAAGAAAACAATTCGGAATTAGAAAATGTTGTTTTGGAAGAAATTTTCGATTGAGAGAAAATGCACTTATTGAAAAGAAAAAAAATTTAACGAATTCAAAGTTATCACATAAATTAAAACAACATAATTTAGTGGTATCACATGACATGATATGTTTATATTTTATCAAGTTACAACTCTGTTAGAAATCATTGATGTTTAAATTTCGACTCCGGATAACTTTTTAATATACTTTCCTAAATAAGATCCTTTTTTTAATGTTCTTTAGCAAAATTGGTGTATTTTTGGGATTGCTTTGTAAACGAATTGAAAAACAATAATTTCAAAGACTCAAATTTTAAGATTTTGCACTGAAAATCTTATCTTATGAAAATTAGATTTATGTATAAAATAATAACTTTCACGTGTTGTATAGTTGTTTTTTATCTCGTGTACATTAAAAGTAGTAGGTTTTAGACAGACGGATTTTTGAACAAAAAAAAAATATAAGTGAATGCATAGAAGTATGAATTAAATATTATTTAATTCCTATATCTAATAATGGTTACATTTTTTTCTTTAAATCGAATATCGGGGAGTTCTGTCTCTTCGTGGTTTTATAAGGCTACTAGCGATGACTACCACAGTTTCTATTATTTTTTTACTACTTGATTTACAATAAATATTTGTGAGCATATCATGTCATACGATTACACGTATTAATTAAAAACTCAAAGTTAGAAAGAAATACTACAAACCAAAAAAGGTTGACACGCCCCAGATTTTATACTTATCAATATTTGTACTAAGTTATGAATATATTTGATGTTTTTTGTACTCGTTGTTACTAACAAGTAAACCTATTCAAGTATCAGTCACTGATTTTGATGAAACTTTGCATAGTGGTAGAGAATCAAAAAATAAATAACACGTTTTTTTTTTTTATCGGTGGAGAACGGTTCCTAAGGGGTGAAATCTATCCTTAAGTTTTTATCCTTAAAACACATATTCTGTAATGTTTTCTTTTAATCTCAATATTTTTCGAAAAAATTACATGAAAATTGTTCCCATCAAAGAGTACTTATAATTAAAGAAACATTTTACAGTCAGGGTTGCATCCCCTACATTGTAAGGGTTGAAACTGTGTTTTATACAGTCAGTTTTTTTTCTGAAAATTCTGAAATTCGTTGAAAATTAATCAAAAAAATATTTTTGCATGTTACATAACATGTGCAGTTAACCAATATTTGTATTTTTCTTAAAACAACCCCCTTTAGAAGTAAACAACCCCTATTCAAAATAAATTACTAGAGCCGTTGAAGATAACAAGTAAAGCATAAAAATTGATATACGGGGGTTTTTCGGGTCGCTGATTGCGTATTCGTTGTCAGATTTTGGAAATTAACAATAATAAATCCAATATGGCGGAACACAGATTAGAATTCAATACATCAAGGACAGCGAGGGATTAGAAATTATATAGATCATAACGTTAAATAATAATTGTTCAATATGCAGCAAAAATCTGCAATAACGCATTTTTCAAAATTTTGTGAATTTTTGCGGAGAACCTAGACGATTTATGTGCCAATGCTATCAGCGTACATTAGTATCGTCAATAAAATAATACATTAGAATTTTATATGTAGTTATTTTTCAGTTAGAAGTAATATTTATTTTTTGATTCTCTACCACTATGCAAAGTTTCATCAAAATCGGTGACTGATACTTGAATAGGTTTACTTGTAAGTATGAAATTGATCTATTTGCCTTATAGGCGCTGTGGAAAAAATAGATAGCTTTCTGTAGCTAAGAGCTTGTTTACCTTAAGTTGTAGGAGCTGCCACTTGCGACTGCTGGCTTTTCAGCTCATGTACAGTTTGTGTATACAATAGCCTGTCGATGTATTATAGACTGAGCTGCTACGAATCTGTAGAATTATCCCTCATATTGCAAGGGGTTCTGGATCGGCAAAATATAATTTAGGGGCCTTGGGGGGAGGGGGGTTGGCAAGGGGGCACTTGAAAATGTGCGTGAATGGCTAGGGGCTTACAAAAATAAAGTAGATTTTAGATAGGTTAAAAAAACGGTGAAATGAATGGAATTTTTCCTTATTTTGTGGGGGGCTGCGGGAGGTCGTGGGGGGAGGGCGCTTTGAAAATTGTGCGGCGGGCCTCAGTGGGTCTTCAGCTATTATTTTGTTGGGTTAGAATATCATTAACAGTAATAAATTTTTCCCGTATTTTGCGGGGGGGGTCGTGGGGGTGGGAGAGGGTCCGCGGTTGGTTCAGGAGGGTAGTGTGGAAAGCCCTTCCCTTACTGTTTAAGTATATATATATATATATATATATATATATATATATATATATATATATATATATATATGCGTGTGTGTGTGTGGGCGTGCGCTCGCGTGTGTTAGTTTATGGCTTGATCGGTGGTGGCGTTGAGCTCTACTAGGCTTTACGGACACACTACCTAAAGTTTGCGTTTGGCATTCAACTGTTTACCATCATGGCCAATGCTGACTAAATTTGGTTACTCCTTGACCACCTAGTTTACGTCCTTGACGTAGTGCACTCGTACTTGCCTGCAGCGCCCCCGTCTTACTCAGCTACTACACTCGGTCACTCCTGGACATACCAGTTAACGTCCCCGAGGCAGCGTACTGATATATACCCGCTGCGCCCATAGTGTTGTCCATCTACTAAAGTCAGATACTCTTGATATGTTAGTCAACGTTCCCTAGGCAGCGCACTCATATCTACCCGCAGCACCGTTTGTAGTGCCCAACTATTATTTTCGGATTTACCTGGATATGCCTGTCAACGTTCCTGAAGTAGTGCACTTTATTTTTTTCATATGACATATCATCCAATGACATTAGTACTCACAATGAGTACAAAGAAATCTTAAGTTTATGGTTTGAATGAAATAGATTTTTAATTTATTATGAACAATTACGTGCTATATAGTACTCATGCAGTACAGTAACATAAGTGTAAGAAATGATGTTTGAAAAAATTGTTCTTAATAACGTTTGATCATCCAATTCATTGTAAAAAACAATAAATAATATTCAAGTAAGTATCAATTAAATAAGAAATACTTTGATTTAAATATCAGTGGTGCAATATCACATTCTAATAAAAATAAATTATTGTATATACAAGTAAAAAAAGCTTTAAGTATTGCAGGGGCTAATAAAACAATAAAGGGTATCTTAGTTCTCTGGTACGTAAGCCAAGAGTAATCGAACGCGATTGTGGTGTACTTCTACATACAACTAGTGCTATAATAAGGATTACATGACTCTTTTGGCTTCAAGCCAGAAGTAAGAGAGAGTAAGATGCGGGGGCTTGGAGATTTCCTTACTGTTGCGCACGCTGTAACTATATTTATGCCTGCACTTAGGCTAATGTCTATGTATGTATGTATGTAATGTCACGTATATATGTTCCTGAAAAGTTTATAGAGGTATTAATGTCGATACTTATACGTCGACATATGTAAATCTTATCCAGTCTAACTGTAGCTGATATAAAAAGAATCGTATGTCATTTTTTGGGGCATTTATAAATATGTAGATGCGTATATTTTAAGTTTTGATAGTGGTAATTCACCTAAATCTGATATAAACCACAACAAATGTACTTAAATCTATGTACTGATAAGTATTTAACGGGTATTAGCAATTTATTGAAAAGCCCATATTTTTGGACTATGGTGCTTTCTCCTTGTGTTTGTGAATAGACACGGTGCATACGCACGGCAATTTATTCTCTAGCACACGAGCATATGTTAATAGAATACCGCAAAACTTGTTTTATAGTGTGTTTTTAATAGTTTTTTTTTTGCAATAAACAAATAAACAAGCAAGTAGCTAGAGATCACAACCACGCTCTGCTACAAATTTTTTCGTTGGATGATTAATTATTTATTCATCATTAAAATTTTTTTGACTTTCAACTAAAGGTTGAAAGATCGTAGACTGGACATCATTTCCCCGGGCCATAAATCTTTCAAGTATGTAGTTGAATTTGTGGTTACTACAACTAACTGTATTTACATTTATTTGACTTTTATTTATACATTTATTAATTATTACTGCGTAACAACAAAAACTATTAGCCATTCGCATTCAATGAGTAGTGGTAAACTTAATTAGTTCTTCGTGTCACTCGCGATGAGCAGCTCTTTCCTTTGTTTTACATACTATGGGTATGGCACTTACTGACTCCATGTATTCAGACTTAACGGCTCGCTTCAGTTGTCACTTGACACTTCCAAGAGCCACGAAGTACTGTCAGTTATGTTAAGGAACGATTTTTTTTAAGAAACTCAAGATTTTATCATTGGGAAAAAAAAAAATAAATTTATGTATAAAAATCGTCACCTAAAACTAATCTGCAGCGCTTACTTACCGAAAAACTAATTTAACTATGATACAAATGTCTAAACAGTAGGGCTACTTATCGTTGGTACTTACTCGCTTAAGAATTAATCTAACTATTGCAAAACACTAAAAAATAGTTAGTCTTATTATTACTAGAATAGAATACGAATGAGAGTGAAAGCACGCAAGCTATATTTTGCGTATACATAGGTAATGACAATTTTCCGTAAAATACCTCACTTACTTACAGACTAAACTTTAACTCTTGAGTTTAATAATTGGCTCAAGGTGCTTTGCCTCAAAAATCATGTTTTATAGATTTACAACATTTATCCGACTTTAGTAAATTTTCACCTCTAAACTGTGGGTCAAATAGTATGAAAGAATGTCAATAAATCATATAATACCGGGTCAATAAATCATATAAAACTAGGTGATAGGAAAAATAGTTAAAAAGTAATTCTTAAGACTATGTTTTCGATACCAATCTAATGTGCAAACATTGTTAGGAGTTCTGGTTGTCAGTAAATGTAGGAATGGTAAAGTATTTTAGTTTTTAAGTTTAATGGTAAATTATGTAAATTTGATGTATTCATCAAAAGTATGTAGATGTCAATACGATTGACATCGATGTCATGAAAAATAAAAAAAGTAATCATCTGCGTAACATCTAAACAGCAAATTACTTGATCCAACAAATGTCATCACTTCCTTTTTTTTCCTCAAATTCTTTATTAAAAAAAAAAAAAAAAAAAAAAACAAACAAACAAAAAAAAAACGATTGTAACAAGAAACAACCTGTTCTAAGAAATTCTGTCCCTGACAAAGTTAAACTCATATCTGTCAACATCGTTTCTTTATATCCTAACTTGCCCCAAAACTTGATTGGAAAAAGTGTTTCAAAAATTTGGAATTGGCTCGCCAATAATTTGCAGATGTATGACAAGATTTCACTGATTGTTGCAGACAAGAACTTATTGATGATGTTTGTTTCTGTTTACAATCAGCGTCCTTTTCTTTTTAATAGAAAATTTTATAAGTAAAATATTGGCTGTCCAATAAAAGATTGCAGTTGTATAATCAAGGCGAATATTGCACGGGGCCTTCTATAAGAGGAAGTGCTGACATCTGTTGACTCTAGTGTTTTAATATTTGGACGTTATGTAGATAATTGCTTTTTCATTGTTTGTAACATCAATGTCAATCATATTCTACATAATTTTAATGAATGTAACATATTTATACTATTTACCATTGAACCTAAAAACCAAAATACTTTACTGTTCCTAACATTACTACCTACTAACCAAAATTCATGACAAAGTTAGCACATTCGAATGGCATCGAAAAAAAAAATATTTAAAATTACTTTGGAACTATTTTTTCTATAATCCAGTTCAAGTTAAAAAAGACACTATTACAGGATTAATTGAAAATTGTTAAAAACTGTTAGACCCACTATTAAGAGGTAAAAATTTGCTAAAATTTTGTACAACAGAGAAATATTATAGATCTGTAAAACTCGATTTTTATGGTAAAGCACATGAAACCAAGTAATTCATTAACTTCACCATATCTTTACTTACAAAAATACACGAGTCAGCCGTTGTTTAATACAAATTAAACGATTTCAAGCATTTAACAAATATTTTGTTCCAATATTTTGCAGCTTGTGTAAGACCATATAAACTCTTGTAATTTACATACTTTTTCCTCGTTGTTACAAAAACCCTCTGGTTAATACATGTATACAGTTTCAGACAATTCGCCGTTTAAAAACGTGGTTTTTACATTGAACTGTCGGAAATGCATTTTTCCACTCGCAACCACTGATACAAACAGTCTAATTGAGTCATGACGATCGATCGGACTAAAAGTTTCATTATAATCGATACCAGAGCGTTGTTCGTAACCTTTGACTACTAATCTTGCCTTAAAGATTTTATTTCATCTTTATTTTTTATTTTGAAGACCCGTTTATTCCTCAAAATAGGAACGTCGCGTGGGATATCAATAAGTTTCCCTGCATTATTTTTTTATAAAAAATCTATTTCGTCTTCCGTGGTCTTTAGCCATTCATGCGCGTCATAACTTTTCATAGCGTCTTCAAACGTAATAGGTTTACTAGTCTGAATAATAAATAAGTCTTCTATATCGACATCATTTTTCAGAATTATTGGTATCCCATATTTTTCGGGTTGTCGAATAAGATTACGATTTAGTAAATTGTACCCAGTATGTTGCGCAGTATCATTATTATTCATTTGATTAGACATTTATTCAAGATTTTCAAGATTTTCAACTACGTTGAATGCGTTACTCGCAACATCATGAGGTATATCACCTGGTCGTTCATTTATCCCTTGATTATCAACATTATTTTCTTCAGTTTTGTCGTCATTAAAATTTTCAATATTTTTGTTAAAATCGTCTTGAAATTTTACTATTTTTTTATTCAAAACAGTCTTTTTTAATATTATTATCAACTTTAGAATCTTCTAATTCATCTTTGAAGACTATATCTCTATGCAACTCAACTTTATTAGTATCGTCAATTAAGATCTTATATGCTTGTGTGTTTTCGTTATATCCTATGAAAATTCCAGTTTTGGCTTTCGCATCCCATTTCAATCGTTTTTGTTGTGGTATATTAACGTAAAACTGAGTTCTGAAGATTCGAATATGGGAGAAATTGGCCTTTTTTCCAAACCATATCTGATGTGGGCTTTTATTTTGAATTTTTGTTTTTCTCGTGTGATTTAAAACACATGCAACGGTATTAATAGCTTCTGCCCATAATTCTTTTCCTAGATCGCTTTTGATTAGAATTGTCCTTGCTGATTCTACGAGGGTCCTATTTTCTCTTTCGGCCTTCCCGTTTTGTTTGGGCGTATACGCAACGATGCGCTCATGCTTTATGCCATGCTATCTATACTGGCAGCGTCAAGGAGCGTTTGATAGGCCCTAAGTAGGCTCGCTCAATTGACGTAACCTAACCACTTTACAATTTATAAGTATATATATATCTGGGACATTCCACGTCAACATGAACGCTGAAACATTAGCTTTTGATTTTACATAGTGCAATTGACAGTACTCCTCGAAAAAACCATCCCCTAATTTTTCCAGATTTTTGACTGACACCGTGTGTCAGTGACTGTCACAAAATCAGAATTTTTCCCTCTAAACTGAAAATCATCATTTTTTCAGTAAAAAATACAATACACATATAAGATAAGGGTTGTTCCTTGAGCGTTTTAGTACGTAGATTAAAATGAAAATATTTTATAAAATTTCGGGGGTGTTTTTCACCCTTAAATTGCTATTTTTTAAATTAAAATTAATTTTTAAAAAAGTATGTCATGTTTTTTTAAAAAACTTTTTCCTTAATAATGTCTTATTTTTATTCACTTTCGATTAGTAAACATTTCATAATGAGCATCACCCGGTAACTTGCCTAAAATAAGTGTTAAAGTAGAAAATTCATACAAACACCCTTATATATTAGTGCACCAGACGAAAAAAAATCGAATTTGGAATGCATTCATACTTTTTTGAGGTCCCTCATTACGAATCTGAAGTTGGATTTACAATAAAACAAAATGTTTATTATAGAAACTATTTATTTTGTTAACAGTTTTTGGGGTCGCTGATTACGAATCTGATGTTGGATTTTCAAAAAACATAATGGCAGATCCAATATGGCGACCTTTTTTTGAAAACTAAATATTTTTTAAATTTTAAAAATGCTATTCTTATCGACACACAAAAAAAAATTTTCAGTTACTGTTTTTTATAAAAAACTTAATTAAATTTTTATTTTAATAATACACGTATATAAACTGTATACTCATATACCTGTAAATACTACCAAGATCGAGCTGAAGGCACGTAGCCCTATACGTGCATGAGTGTATACAGATATACACACGCACAAAACTATGTATACTGTGTCCCATTGTTAAAATGGAACCCTCAGTATATTCGCACACGCACGATGTCACGGAGTTCCAGCTCAAAGTTGGTATTATAGACATTGAGTGAGAGAAATTGTCCCTCGCTAAGATCGCCAAAATGCATGGAGTCTTATAGACAAATTTTCAAATAAATTAAAAAAAAGGTCATTAAGAGTGAATGGACCAAATGAGAATCAGTGATTTGAGTGTGTCTTATGTTAGTGTACAGTAATAAATTTTGTTTGGTGTTGCTATGTGTACTACAAGATTGGAAAAAATGAAAATATGGATTGCGTCTATGAGAACACAGCATATTTGAGTGCATATTCATGCTTACACTTGTGTAAAGCTAAAAAAACACAAGTAATCCATGGAAACGTAGTATAAATGTGTAAAAGTTAACCTAACCTGTCATTAGTATTAATTTTTATTGAACACTGTGTTGTGAGAAATAGATAAATGTAAGCAGTACTTGTGTTTCTCAAGCTCCATACAAGTGCAAGCATGTGTATACACATATATATGTTGTGTTAGCACAGTCGCAATCCATGTTTATATTTTTCCCAATGTTGTAGTACATATGACAACACCAACCAAAACTTATTACTGTACATTAACGTAATACACACTTAAATCACTGATTCATTTGGTCAATCCATTCTTAATAAACTTTTTTTTAACTTATTAAAAAGTTTTCCTATAAGGCTCCATGCATTCTGGCGATTTTAGCGAGGGACAATTTCTCTCACTCGACGGCGCCACCTGACATAGGCGCATAGTGAATAGCTCGAAGGTGGTAGTCTCCAGATTTTTTTGACCATGGACTTAGGGGTTTGGAGGTGCCCTGAGCGCTCTGTATTTTTAAACCGGTCACCTGTGTTGCTTCGAGCAACTCCGAGCTGCCTTTAGCTGCTTTTTCAATGCTCAATACAAGTGCGAAAGACACTGCACGTTACTGTATGATGGCCATTAATTCCAGTGTCTTTTTTGCACTCATATTGGGAATCGAAAGAGCGCTTGAAATCGCTCAGAGCAAGAACAGTTGTTTGGTTTAAAAGTACGGAGCGCTCGACGCGCTCGCAAGTTCATAGTCGACCAAATAGTCAGACTACCAATAATGAGTTGAAGTGTGCCGAGCGTTTAGATTTATGCATGTCCGAGAAAGTCAGAGCTTTGTGCGTGTCCATTGCTTTTCTGTGTAATAATATTTAAAAAAAATTGAAAGTAGTGCAGTCAATGTAAATATGTGTTCATAAATTATGTTTAACGAGTAATCAACGAATACAAAAATTAGGTTCTGATTATTTGATCTACAGATCAGTGTCGCAAAGCATTCCGTAAGCAGTCCAATAGTATCCATACGATCTTGTAGACTTTTGATGTGCACTGGGTTCAAAATTCTTTAAAACCGTTCGATAATGGTCGGATTATGCAATGTCGGTCCTGATATCAAAATTGCATTTTGATAGATATTGCAATCCATTCAAGATTAATAACCATGTCAAGAGAGAAAGCTTTCATAGACCATCTACAACTGCAAAGTTATTATTTCCACATTAGACGGATGCTTACTACTTATGCAGAGTGTGTAGAAAAAAGATTGCATCCTTAGGTAAAAAAAAATTATCAAAATATAACTTTTCATGCTGCAGTTGTTGAGAAAGGTAATTTTTAATGTTATTAAACATTTAGTAGCTTAAACACGTGAATAAATCCTCAATTTAAATTTTGTAATCATTAAAATAATATTTCAAATTATTTAGTAACTTATATAAAACAAATGCTAAGGAACGGATTTTATATTTTTTGCCAAAAAGTAAATAAAAACTGTCAAAAATGTATTATTTTCTGACGATTTCTTTTAGATGACCTAACCTTTCGCGGTTAATACAATTAATAATAAATAACACTTTCGTAAAGGATTATGTCTTTTAAATCTTTAATTATTAATGACGTTTTAACTACACTATTGGTAGGCTCTACCAAGTCACTAAAACTTTACAATATACAATATACATTTGATACATTGGTTAATAACAACAAAAATGTATACAGTCGTTCTGTACTTTTTAATCATCATCTATTTTAAATATTGACGTTATAATCAGCTCATATACCCTAGTTTATTTACATTTAGTCAGTGCTTTATTTATTTCTTGTATCTCGCCCCCTACGGATCACCAATCACCTTGAATTTCCAATATACTCGAAATTTTTGGTTTTTCATTTTTTAATTGATTTTAAATTACACTTATGATTTATTTAATCAGTGAAAAAAGTATATTGAATATTGCAGTATTTTGGTGACTTGATAAGGGCTACCCGTAGTCGAAACTTTGTCATAAATCAAGACTTGAACAGCGTAGCCCTTTACTTCATAAGCTCCTGTTGGATGTATAAATTAAATAATGTTCAGTTAACAAGATTTTTTTAATTTATGAATTAAAAAAAGTCTAATCTACAAGCTCTTTTTGTGACTTATAATTGTGCAAAAATCATTCATTAAAATTTGAAATGCTGTTTCACATTACTTGAAATTCAAAAAATATAGGAGTATGAAATATTATATGCGCATGTGCCAGGGGTCAGACAGGGACTGATCAGCTTGGATTAAGTATAAGTTGCTCGATCCCCGTCTGAGCCCTGGCACATGCACAAATAATCGACGTTATTTAATGACTAAATCGGATTAAAATTTGAGTAGTATATTATGTAGCTATGCCAAAAACTTTAAAAAAGCCTTATATTGTCCGCTCGGATAGCCCTTCGGTGTATACAATTTCTTACACACTGTGGCCAGGAAACGATGACTGCTATTAGCACAGCAAACAGAACATAAACGCTTTCTGGCTGAGGATACGAAAATCCATTTTCCAATCGTGCATTTAAAGTTTATTGAAGTATGACACATAAATATTCACAGATTCGTAGTTTCCACTTTTTCCTGAGTGACACTTTTTTTAATATTCATGACTGAAAATCAATTTGTAATGGCATTTAGACGTTTTTAATGACTCCTGCTTTGAAAAATACTTTTTTAACTACAAGACTAATTGGTGAAATAAAATTGAGGATCACATTCATTTAGTCAATAGATATATTGTTGCATGATGAATGTAAAGTGAATAATTTTATTTAAATGACTTACTTTTGTTTTAAGAATTTAAATTAAGATGGATCTTATTATTAAAGAACTACTCATTTTGAATTGTTTCAATTTTTGTAAATTTAAATAATATACTTAGCAGTTATTATTAACAATGAATTATAAAAAACAAAATTTTTTTTAATTATTTGTTGAGATCATCATTACATCACTCTCTGTACAGTTTATAAATTTCCAATTAGATAATTTATTACTTTTTTTAAATGAGTAATTGATAAGCTCAGTAATATTGAACCATACATAAAACTCTTATTTAAATACATCGTTTTTAAGTATGACTGCATCGAATTTAATAATAGATTTATACAGATATTCTTAGTGAAACCTCAGTAAATGCAGATCAAAGCTTTGGAAGTAAATTGACTACAGCAGGTATACTTGATTTATTGGAAGCTGAAATAGTTAAAGATGGGGCTGATGGAGTATTACTATTAAAACTTATTAGAGACGGTACAGTTACTAAACAATATCAAATCAGTTTTCTATAATGAATCATGCTCGTACGATCAAAAATTGAAGTTGCTTAGTCTTTTACCCAGTTATTGGACCTTAAAAACTATTCAAGGAAACTTTGATGCAAGCAATTACATGATTAAAAAAGCTACAAACTTGCTTGAAGAAAATGGAATTTTATCTACTCCTTCTATGAAATTTTAGTAATCATCATAGTAACCTAGTTTCAAAAAAATTTCTAAAAGCGAAAACGTTCAATATAACAATTTTTCTTTCTTTTATAGGGAGTAATAATTATAGGGAGTAATAATAATTCTTCTATTATTGAACCTGAAGTTTGAAAAAAAAGCCATTTACTTGAATTCTAAATACTTCAATACGATTTTTTTCTTAAAAATTTCTCACCATTATAACCTACTATGCATTTTTTAATATAGTAACTAAATATTTATCTTATTCATAAAAATTTGCACAGCCAAAAGTTGAGATATAGATACCGTTACGCTGGTAAAACAGTTTTGTAGCAGAAACGATGTTTCTGCAACTATGTCTGGAGTAAAAGATGTTAAAAGTGTATACACGGAAAACATACAAGATAAAAAGTGCAAAAACAACTCTTGTTGTTGAATTTAAAGGATATACATGTTTCATTTAAAGATGAACACCTTGATTTGCATATTGGGTTTAGCAAATTTGCAACTCTAAGATCAAAGCAATGCGTATTAGCAGGCAGCAGTGGTACTCACAGTATTTGCGTCGGTCCTTACCACCAAAATCTCAAATTAATAATAACAGATGAGATATTACAATTAATAAATTAAACGAGCTTACAGAGTAGATTTGACCGCTGTTACATATAAGTCACGACTGCTCAATTCATTACCAGAGCAAAAAGTTTAACTACTATCAGCACGAAATATCGGATTTGAATATAAAAATTTAATTTTTTTCAAGACCTAAAATTTTTGTTATTGATATTTTATTCCAAAAATATAAAATGTTAGCTCTTTCAAAACGATTTTCTTTGTAAGTTTAAACTGATTTTTATTGGTAGAAAAGTTGGAATAGCATTTTAGAGTAAAATGTATGTCACAAAAAATTTGTATTCTTCAAGATCTAGAACTTATCCATTGAAAAATTTTATTTTCACATGTTAAATAAAAAAATTAGGTGTTATTAAATGATTTTTTTTCAATTTAAAATAAATTTCAATTTTTACACTGTAAAGGAAAATGTTCAATATAAAAAAGTGTTTTTCTTAAAGATCTATTACTTTTGCATTTGATACTTAGTCGTAGATTATGCAATTTTACAGAGAACACTGTACCCATCAATGATTTTAATATTTACAGATTCTCGGCTATTAGAAAGAACAGAAAATAAAACCTTTCATTTACGTGAGTTCTTGTAAAGAATGCATCAAGTTCATCGTTTGTGACGAATCACATGAAGAATGCTATTTCACATCTTGCAATAAATGTCCAGGTATTGAAAAATTGAAACTTTGATTGGAAGAAATATTTTAGAATATCACACAAAACATTAAATATAACCAGTGGGTTCTACAACCAAGAGCCACTTTAAAATCCTTGACGAATGACGCATGTCAGTTCGTAGAAATATTTTATGAAACAGGCTCGAAAATTTTTTCACATGCTTTTATAGCTATAAAACAGTCGCTGCACTTACGGCTCGTGAAAGAAAACCTCTTAACTGGTGAGTTCGTAGTTTTAGCAGATTTTGCGGAGAACTATGCATTTACCGTCAAAATGCTGCTCCAGGATTTCCCTAGAATAATGATCAGGCTACAATATACAACGTTTTAGTATATTTAAAAGATAAAAATTCGTCGAGTCATTGTTGTATGTAGTATGGTCGTTAATTTCGAATGTTTGCACCATGACGCAGTATCTCTCTACGCTTATAATGCTATTGTGATAAATTATTTGAAAGAAAAGTTTGGTACAGTGAATAAAATATATTACTTCGCAAATGGTGCTCCACAGCAAAATTAAAAATTACAAAAATTTTATTAATTTGACTAATTATAAGAACAGTTATGGTGTAAATGCGGAGTGGCACTTATTTCCTACTGCCCACGGAAAAGGTCCCAGTGACGGTCCAAGAGCCACTGTAAAACGCAGTGCTGCGCGAGCTAGCCTCCAGTCTACGTACGTGATTTCAATTGCTAATGATCTGTTTAACTGGCTGAAGGATACTCCAATATTGCTGAGTATTCATTTTGAATTCTAAAATCTAAAAGTGTACGACGAAATGAAGAAAAAACTTGACAAAAGATTTATAATTAATTGTAGGATTAAGTCTTTGCAACAAAAGCATTGCCCAATAGCTTTAGAAAACGGTAACGTTTGTGCAAAAACACTCTAAGTCGAACTTTTGTGAAGATTATCAGATGTTGTAATTTTTTTTTTTTTAGTTAAGGTTATTCGTTTTAATCTTTACTTATCTATGGACATGAATAAAAACATTGATTTACTTTTTTTTTAACGAGACACGAAAAAACTTCTCTATTCGTTCTATTAAGTAACTAAAAAATCTTTTGTTTTTGAAATAAAATGCCCAGTTCATTTCCCTCACGCACATTAATAAAATATCCTCTGCAACTATTCAACATATTTTATAAATTCAATTTTAAAAAAGATAGCCGTGATATTACAACGGCTATTTTGTTTTTTTTTTGTTTGTTAATATTACACTATATTCGTAGTCAGCAACACCAAAAACTGTTAACGAGATAAATCGTTTCTGTAATAAATATTTTTAGCCTGTCTGTAAATAAATTAAGCTAATCGACCTATGTGAATACGTGTATTATTGAAAATTAAATTTGATTAAATTTTTTGGAAAAAAAATAACTCTACAAATTTTTTTGTTATATTGGTAGTTTTCCTACGAGTTTGAAAAGTCTCTGTTTGCGAACCGAGAGGTTTGCGGCCCGAGCCGAAGACGAGGGATGTAACGAGGTTCGTAAAGGAGACTTTTCGAACGAGTTCCGGAAAACTGCTTTTTCGCCCGAGGAAGTACCAGCCTCCCAAAACCACTCGAGGGCGGAAAATGTTATTTACTTAAGATTTTGGCGTAGATTACAATGGTAGTTTTTAAATTTAAAAAATGTTTATTTTCAAAAAAATTGTCGCCATATTGTATCTGCCATTTTGTTTTTTAAAAATCTAACACGAGATTCGTAATCAGTGACCCTAAAAAATTTGTCAACAAAGTGAATTACTTCTATAATAAATACTTTTACCCTGTCTAAAAATGAATAAAGCTAATCGACCTTTGCATACACGTGTATTATAAAACAAAAATTTCATCGATTTTTTCTCAATGATCGTAGCTTTATAAAAAATTTTTTAAATATGTTTTCAACTTCAAATTTTTCTTAAAATAGGATGAAATTTTTTAAATTTGGAAACTTTAACGTTTTCGAAAAAATGCTCGCCATATTGGATACGCCATTTTGTTTTTTTAGAAATCCAACTCCAGATTCGCAATCAGCCTTCAAAAACATATAAATCCATTCTAAATTCAATTCTTTCTGTCTTATGCTCTAAGATATAAAAGGGTGTTCTAATGAATTTTCTACTTTCACTCTTATTTTGGTCAAGTTACCAGGTGACGTCAATCATGAAACTCTTACGAATCAAAATTGGATGAAAAAAGGATACTATTTTAAAGAAAATTGAAGAAAAATCGTACTTTTTAAAAAATCAATTTTAATTTTGAAATACGCAATCTGAGAGTGAAAACCAGCCCCCAAATTTTTCTTAAATATTTTCATCTTAATCTACGAACTAAAATGCTTAAGAAACAACCCTTTTCTTATATGTGTATTCTTCTATTTTTTACTGAAAAAATGATGATTTTCAGTGTAGAGGAAAAAATCATGGTGCAAAAAATACATAAGGTGGGCTCTTCAGCCATCGAACTGATCAGCCAATCAGGAGGCTTGGAACAAGTGACCTTCCACATTAGCTTTTCCACCAATGAGCGTAGAGAGCGCGTTGTTTAACTACTGCTACACATAAACAAGAGTACAGTTCTCGGAGTCTCTACGTTCAAAGACTGTGCTGAAGGGAGTTATGCTACTGGCCGGAAAATATCTAACTTTCGGATCATTTCTCGGTCCATATGTAATAACCAACCGGTCATCGTTCGTCGGAAAAGTGGGCCTAGAGAATACCTTCTCTGTGGGTATGCTGTTGGGACGACCACTGAGAAGGAGGCCGTTGTGGCTGCTCAAACTTTTCAGGGTTGTTTTCCCTGGCTTGCTGGTGTAACAAAATCTGCTCTGGTAACCCTAGGATGGTTGGAAGAATGGCCATGAAAACTCAAAAAACTAGAGCAGATAGTGCTCTGGATAGAAACGTCTCCTGTTATTTTACCAGAGACGTAAGCATTGAGTACATCTTTTTGTTGGTGGCACTCATCAATCCTGGTGGTTCAGGATGGAGTTCGACGTAAGTCGCTTATCCATTAAACAACAGCGATGTCGGTAGCTGGGATACCCAGCTCTATGTTTAATGCACTGCCAATGATCGACTGTGGTATTCGGTACTTTGCTCGAGGGTATAATAACCAGACTTACTTGATTCTATTGCAAGTAGCTTCGATTTTACTTCTACGCCACCTAGCCGATCCTACTGAACTGAAACGCTAGGATATTTCTACAAAACTTTGAGCTTAGTTATTACTATTGTTGTTGATTTTTCCAAGATAAAAAATATACTAAAACCATCTAGGAAGTGTCAAGAATCAGTATGCAAAATTTCAGCCAGATCGGTTGAGTAGTTTTCGCGGTTAGCGATTACAGCGGTTTCAGCGACTTTGCTTTATATATCAGTAAGATGTAACTCATATTAAATTGAAGTTTTTTTTTGCTTTAAATTATTTACAATCTAATACTGCTGCTTATTGGAGTTTCTACTGGAAAGAGACATTAGAATGCGTAAAAACAATTGTAGCACGAAAAGTTCATTACAGTAGACTTATTTTATTTTCTTTCATTATGTTAACCAACGATATTTGATTTTCTCTATAATTTTCTTTTTAACTTAGAAGTGATACATTTGACATTTGTTTGTAAGAATACTATAAGAGTGATTTTGTTCGTTATTGATTTTGGACTTTCATATTAGAGTTTATTAATTGAAAACGAAATCATACAAGATCTTTATTTATTTGCCTATACTACTCTTTTCCTAACAAACACCACGCAATATATGCGTTTTGTATGTTGTTCACATTATATACTTCTCTGGCACTGTACACACCTGCGTGATACCACGCGATGACACGTCTGCAGAAAATAGCTGTGTATTGCGGATTTCATCAAAAAAAAGTTTCCTCACTACCACCGATTTATTTGTATTTGAATTTGAATTGAAATAGAATTCGAAGATCGCAAGATTGTCATGAAGAATATTTTAAATATTGTCTTTATTTACAGTTTATGTGGCACGCAGTGTTTAACATGTAAATTCTTGCAAAGATTTTGTATGGAAATATTATGATGGTAGTGTAAATAAAAATTTCGCAGAAAATAATTGAAAATTTTCTTAATTACCTAGTTGTTGCAAATTTTTCACTCATGCGTGATGTACAAGATTTGATAGTAAGCACGAATGATATTTTTAATATTTTATATTTAATAGATCTTGAATTTATGTAAATCCTCTACAGTGTATCTGCTCGACAGGGCACCATCGTAATAAACCCTCAGTATATTTTCTAGAGAACAGTAAAAGGAAAGACTATAATTTTTTTTTACTTATCAACTCACTGTCATCTATAAATAGGTATATAGATAGCATATTGGATACAATTTTACAGTTTTACATACGTTTAGCTCTCCTTGATGTTTTTGAACCTCATTTTAATGCAAGACATTTTATGTTTTGCTTTGCCCGTAGAATTTTCCTACATACTACTCTTTAGGACTTTTAACATTGGTTTTTAGTTTGTCGAGATAACCTAAATCTCGCCTTAATTTGGAATCATGCAAAGTGCCAAATAACACATAAAATCAAACAATATGCAGTTCCAAAAAAAGAATTGGAACAGTAATACTAATAATACAGTTTGCTTCGGCTTTGAAGACTTTCAACTTTTTCTACGAATAAATATTTTGTAAATTTTTTCAGGAACTTTGTCAAATGATATAAAGAAGATGATCCATTCTCATATGCATGGAATAAAATATACTGCTAAGGCGTACGACCAGTTCCCAATGTATGGGAAAACAACTATTGCTATAGGAACGGTAATTAACTTAAACTTTTAATAGAAATTAAGAGCAGTCTAAAGATAGTAAAAGTTTCTTACTTAATCGATTATATTACTTTGATTGTATAGCTTCATCACACTATTTATTCAACATGTAGCTGTTTTATATATCGATAAGATAAGAGTAGATGCACATATTTGCAACTTAAAAAAATGAATCTAGCCTAAACTTTGCAAGATTATTAAAAATTCAAGGTAAAAAGTGAAAAATGATAAGGCGATCTGATTATTTACTTTTCTTGTTCATATTTCCATGAATCTTTCCGAAATCAAGCGGTATTTCTTGGTAGATTCAAGAATTGGCGACACTTTTTTTGTTGTTGAAAAATTATGTAGAAAAAAGTTACAGACCCTTATAACACCACCCACTAGAATCAGGCATAAGATTTTACTTCGATTAAATTATAGTTTTCTACACTACAGATTCGTTGAACTATGAAGAAGAGTGAAAAATTAGATTATACCCTTTCAATTCGACATCTAGTTTTTACTCTTGGCCTTGAATTCCGAATCACCCTTGCAAAGATTAGGCTTGAATTGTTTATTGAAAGGTCAAGAATATACGTCTACTCTCATTTTTCGATGAAATAGTTAGCTGTTAAATAAATAGTATTATTAAGCTACACAATTAAAGTAATTTTATCGATAAGGAAGGGAAATTCAGTTATCTTCGGCCTTACAAGGAAACAAAACGTTAATGCGAAATTTTAACGATGCTCTAAATTACTTTCAGCTGGACATGGATATAAAACAGTTGGAGGAAAATTTTCAAGATGTTCTAAATTCTCTTATGTCAGCAAAACCAAAACGACCAGGTTGCTTCATCACAAGAGTTACAATTCTGTGTTTACCTTCCCCTGAACGATTCAAGATTGATATTTCACCTTATATCAAGGAAGAACAAACTGCAGAAGTTCCAGGACATGATGCTTTAGATGAAGAAGATGAGGAAGACAGTGCTGCGGTGGCTCTTTCTGTTTAGATTCGATTGCTTATCTTTTATGTGTACATATTAGTATAATGTTTTATAAGTGTAATTTTTTGTTTATGTTTGTTCTAAATCAACTAATACTTCTGAAATAATATAGCTTTTGAAACTTTATTATAAATTTTTAAGATCTTATTTTAATTTGTATTAATATTTTTGCATTAAATAATAATTAAATAGTCACATAAGTCGTGGGAAAATATTGACTAACAACTTTGAACCGATAAGAGCGCGCCAGGGAGCTAAGACTAGCCAACCAGAGCACTTAAATATTTTATGTATAAAGGTAAACACAATACAGAGTCTTGCCTTTCTGGCGCCATCTCAGTTGAGCTAGGTTGCCATTCCCACAGTATTCTATGTAAGAATTTTCGTACTTAGTAGTGCATTTTACCAGGGTGATCTAGTGATCCTAGTAGTAGTGATCATAATGTGCTCTGCCATGTTGATCTAAAAAAATCACTATAGATATATATTTCCTTATCCGTAGCACCATCGACATGTGTGTTGAGTTATACGCAGTTTTCTCTTGACCACTTTCTACAGTTGTTTCTGCCGTTTTTAAATCAACATGGCGGCAGCCAGTAGAAGAAGCGTATATTTTTTCCAATCACTTCTTTTAGCATCATTAGGTGTATATTTTTTTTCGTTCGGTCGGTAAGTCGTTCTGATGACCCATCATGCCGCTTCGTTTCTTCACATTTTCCAGAGTTCCAGACTTTACATCAGTTCTGTGGCTGAACAAAGCTGCACTAGAAGGGTCGTCAAAAACTGTAATAAGATATAAAGATTCATCTACGATTGTTGATAATCATTAATTACGATGTACAACAATGTATATAATCTTGCCAAAATTCAAATGTGCTACACATAACAAAGTTTTTTTACATAAGGATATAGCTTTGTTCAGCCTCAGAACTGCGATCTAGAGTCTGAAATACTTAAGAGAACTGAGTGGCATATTGATGTATGGCGCTAACGCATAAGTAGAAAGAGATACAGCATCGAAGGCAAGTATTTGTTTAAAAGGTAGTCTTATGTGTGTAATTAAAAAAAGAAATTTATTTTCATATAATTAATTAACTACTTCTCATAACATATTTTCTTATATACAATTTAATTATTACTTTTCACTATACTGTGATGGAAAGAGGAATCGTTCTTACTACTTCGCGAGAAAAAACATCCGCTTCCCGATGCAGAATTGGTGAAAACCGCATACAACCTACGAGAGGAATATTAAAGAAAGCCTCAGATAACTTGCTTGTCACATACCTGTGACATAAAAAGCTTTATTTTTTTCTTTCTATGTGAGTAATATACTATTTTATCATAACTGAATTATTGAATTAAAAAATTCATATAGTACGTATTTAAAATTTTTTAAAATTTCAACGTAAACAGTGAAAAATTTTACAAATAAAGTGACCCATATTTTAGAACAATGATACGTAAAAAACGTCCCTAATGACTTAGTATACTTATGTCCCTAAATTAATAGCATCTTTAGTTTGCTTCATAGATAAAGGAGTTACCATAAATCCTTAAGTTTAATATTCATGGTCTAAAGTAATGGAATCATACAGATGTATCTGATGGTTTGACCTATTAGATGTACACATTTTCACATGCACTTTTCTGCATGATTTCTTTGTTCAATAGTTTAAATACAGCGTTATAGCAATTTTTGTGGTGCAATCTTTAGATACTGTGCATAATAAAAATAGACAAAATTTTCTTACGCAAACTTAGTACTAAACAGCTTTAATTATTGCTAAGTTGTTGTATTTGCAAGTCATTGCTAACACTAGTACAAAAAAAATAATTATCAGTGAATAAACCGTTTTAAAAATGTAGACATAAATGAAATATTAAACAAATTGAATACTGCAGTTTTAAAAATCATAATAACTATTGAAAATATATAAATTATAAATATTTTGGGCCATACGAGTGATGACACTAAATGTGCATAAGTACTAAATTGCTGAATCTATTAAATTTTTTATACCTTACGTAGGTAGTCGGAAAAGTACTACGGATGGCCATTAATGATATATATTTGTAAGTTAGTGATTATGAACAGCAATATTGGAGTTAAATTTTAATAATTTTGTGGCTTATTTCTTAGCAAAACCGTGATAAAAAGCCTTTTAGTATCCCAAATCAACTATATTTCTAGATATAAACTTTACTACAATAGTTTTATAAATAGTAAATTGTACTGATTTTAGTAATTGAGCGCTTAACTGAACAAGCAGGCTAGAATACTAGCTTAACGAATACATAATAAATAAATAATAATAGTAGACTGTTTTAGACCTTTGGGGATTTTTAAGTGCTTGGGATTTCATTTATTTATTCGTTAAAGAAGCGGCCAATCGTACTGAATCATTGGCAATTGAACAAATTATAACCTAACAATCAACGCATACAGAAGAGCCTATTGGATTTTTAGGGATTTAGCGCTAGGGGTATTATTTATTCAACAAGTATTATTGGTCTATTAATTAATCAACTAATTAATAAACAGTACAGACAGTAAAGCATATAAGGTTTCTCAGGATTAAGAAGGCTTGGGCGATTTTAAATCAAATGCTGGCTAGCTCTGAAATTCAGAGATTACATAAATAAATTATGTTACATTTTTTTATGAAAAAAAAAATTAGGTAGATCAACACATTTGTTTTCGAGAAAATCACTTGTGACAATTCGTTATTTTAACCCGTATCCTTATGGAACCTTAAATTTAATTGACTACCATACCGCAATAAAAAGCTGTGGGCCCACACATTAAATTAGAATTGGAAGTTTAGATTATAAAAAATCTATTATTTCAAAAAAAGGATAGGATCAACATGTTAAACTTTGAGAAAATAGCGAGGTAAACATCGAACGTAAGAATTGTTTTGTTCAGGTAGTGTGAGTGTGCATGTGCCATAAAAGTTGCAACAGTGCATCAATAAGATGGCGTGCCATTTAAATTGACAGCATACGTGAACGCGAATAATAGTACATTCTGTATACTAGTAATTGAAAAATAATTTTAATAAATTGAAAATTAAATGGTGTAGTTATTAAATAATAACTAATCAAATATAATTAACTTCGTTAAAAGCATTTATTTACTGTTCTACAGCATTTACAACAAACAATATGTACACTATTTTCTTTTATCCAGCTGATCAAAAATATTTTGGATGATTCTTTTCTTGGTGGTAACTCGTGGTTTATTATTCACATTTTTCTCTAATAGGAATCCCAAACAGTCTAATCCTCCAGTTTCCATTGCTTTGAGGAACATTGTTTGATCAATACCAACCTTAGAAATTGTTGTTTTCATAGCTGGTTTTGTGTTCGTTAAATCTGTCATTAAGTTCTTATTATCTCGGATTTTTTGTAATTTATCTTTTGTATTTAATATAATTTCAATACTTTTTGTATTTTTTACAATTTCAGATGTGTCAACACAAATCTCACGAATAAGTTTTTGTAAAACTAAAACATCATTTAACGTACTATGTGCATTCATAACATCACTTTCATTTAAAAAGTCATTGGCTAAATCGACAGATTCCAGTCTAGCACTAGTATAAGTACATAACAGCAGAATAGACAAGGTGCAGTGTTGTCAGTTTTATAGTGACAGGGCCGTCAACTTTATACATGGTACCTTGGAAAAACTAATACATTTTTTAATATCTATTTCCGCAATGACTTTTCCACGTATTATTGTTATTTCGTTGACACATGTGTATAATCAATATGACTGTAAAAAAAATAATACAAAGAATCATTTGTATGACAAGTGTCCTACAGGGGCCCCTTCATAGATACGACACCAAACGTCCAAGCCTCCTTGAGTGCTTGAGATTTAATTCATTTATCTTTTCATCAAGTGTATTAATTAATTTAGTTATTACATACCAGCGAAGCCAGTAGAGCGCATTTGGGTTATTGGGGATCAGCTGCTTAAGATATCGATGTTTAAATTATTAGTAGTAAAGCGTATTTGGTTTGTTGTAATGTAAGAAAATCAGTACAGTCTAATCCGAACGCACATACACATGTAAATGACGACCACGAAGTGTACGCGCAGCCCCAAGTAATACAGTAAGCCCTAGCTCTTGTAGTAAGCGGTCGCTCTTTAGTCGTTAAGGTGACAATGTATATTAGGCAATAAGTTCATTTCTCAATATCTTACTAATATATAAAGCAAAGTCGCTAAAATCGTTGTAATCGCTAACCGCGAAAACTACTGAACCGATTTTGCTGAAATTTTGCATACTGACTCTTCATGATTCTGGGATGGTTTTCGCATAGTTTTTTTCTCAAAAAAGTTAGTAACAATAGCGATAAATTAGCTCAAAGTTTTGTTAAAATAAGCTAACTTTGCGCTTTAGTTAAGTAGGATCCGCTAGGTGTCGTCTAGGTAAAATTGAAGCCACCCACAACCAAAGATAGTGAAGAGTGGTTATAAGAAGCCCCATTGAGTAGACAATCATCGCAGTCGATCATCGGCACTACACCAAGAACAGAGGAGTCCGTCGTGCAGCTGGGCCTCCCGGCGACTGATGACACTCTTCTTTGATGGGCAAGCGAAATAAATCGGTTTTCATCCTGGATCCCCAAAATAAACGAGTGCCACGAAAAAACAGGCTTTTGCCAGGCATTTGACCTGGTGCTGTCAGAAAATTTTCTGCTTCAAATTCGAAACAGGGAAGACAGTCCTGAAGAGTACGGGCAGCCCGGCCTCCTTAGTGGTCGTCCCACCGGCATATCTACAGAGAAGGTATTCTCCAGGCCCACTTTCCTGACTACCGATAAATGGTTGGTTATCTGGGAAACGATCTGAAGACAAGATATTCTTTGGTCAGCAGCGTACTTCCCTTGTTGTACGGTCTCCGTACACAGAGACTCAAAGGACAAGCGCCAAGCTACCTGCAGCTGGCTCATCATCATCAAGAATAATAATAAGGAATAGCTGTAAGTTTCACCACCGACCCTTTTCAGGGCCATTATAAGTATTTACGTTCCCTACTTGACCATCAATCTCATCGGTTTTTTTAGGGCCACCTAAGTTTAAATTACCTTGCCAACTAGTATATTTTTACTACGATTTCCGAAGACGATTCGTCAACTCAAAGACTATGTCAAGCCGGCCACTATTCAACCAAGTCAGTCATTCACTGGCAAACGTCACGAGCAGAGTTGTTCGTGGCAAGGCTGGGAACCCCAGTGACCGACGACCCAATATTACCCTCTCAACTTTAAGCATTCAACTACGAATCACCGATATTCTCCAAGGTCTGCGCTGGGAGGACCTAACAGCTATGAAGAAAAAATAATAAACGCTCAGCCAACGGGACAGTTACCAACGGGCAAGCATCACGAACCAACCTTTCCACCTTAGATCACTAAAACAACTGAGTCTGAAAAAAAGGTGCTTTAGACACCGTCTTCGACGTTTTACTAGGAGACATTAGGAAAGAGCTCTACAACTAGCTCTAAAGCTTCAAACCCTGAGGTATCCAGGCAGTCACGTTTGATGGAAACTTCAGTCGAGAAAGACTTTACTTAAGAAGCTCACCGGTCCTTTTCAGGTTTATCGGACATCGAACTACCTTGCCAACTAATATACTACAACCTAATAAAGTGGAAAAAATAGCATTCAGGCTCACAAAAGTCTCAACTATGCCAAAAGTCACAAGAAGTCGAATTAGAAGGAAAACTTCAAATGCATCTTATGAATACAATTTTAGGTGTCAAGAAAATGAAAGAATTTCTTAAGTGAGAGATCAGCTTCTCACTATAACCCTCATAGTGATCTCTTGAATCTTTCAGATTTTTAAATAGGTAGAATATGTATTTGTATTTTTGTTGCGATAAATAATGTAGAGATTAAACTACAGGACTTTGTTGCTCTGGTAAATAAGTTGAAATGAGAGAAATAATTTTTTAATGATAAATTTTTTGTGAGCCTTGAATCTTCACAGCTTTAAAAAATAGTCCTTTTCGTAAATTATACGGGAGAAACTGCAAATCAATGGCCTTTTATGGCCAATGATTATTTCATGGCATAAGGAACGCACGGTACTTTTCAGCATAATTATATTTTTTTCAATTTTTACAGCTTATTATTTGGTCAAATAAACTGTATGGACTCCGAACCAAGATATTTCTAGTAAGAAGATTTTTGTAGTGAGCCGTGTCAGAACTAGATGTATAATTTTTCACTGAAAACGTTTCACATTACATGTCAACACACTATGGTGTTCCATTTAGTGAGTCTTTGGTGAAGCCGAGACGGGGGGCCACTAGCATTACTATACTTAAACCACTGCCTTTTATCATTTCCAACATGGTTACTGGCTATTCGTCAATTAACGCACTGTTCTGGATGCGTACTACAAAGTCTCAGGTCATTGACCATTTTTAGGTCAGTTGACGCTATTTTGAAATTTCACCGTCAGGGGTCCAAAAGAAGCTATGAAAATGATCTGGTAAGAGTTTCCGCATACCGGAAGAGAAGGCTTTGTGCGTACTTTTACATTACTGCATATGAAAAAAAATTTGCTAGTGAAATTTTGTTAAATTAAATTTTAAGTTAATTATGTTATGCCTTACCATTTAAGCTGATATGTCACCTAACGTATCATCTAGAATTTTTTCAAAATGTTCAACAATAAAAATCAACACTTTTTAGCTTCAATAGGTATGTTTTTCGATGCATGATGCGGATGATATCACCACATTAATACACTAGAGAGCCGTCAATTGCATAATTTAACTGTTTGTTATCAAGTTTAATGTCTTCAGTTAAGTTAAAAATTACATATTGACACGACATATCAGATGACATGTCAGCTGACGTTTATTAGAAGGAGTAAAAAAGGACTTTTAACACGCAATGACAGAAGTTGGGTGAGATCATAAATAAATGTGAGTGTAATTTTTGTGTACTAAAATCTTTGGAATTATCTATTGGCCATTCATGAAATTAAATTATACAGATGAAGCAAATATGTCTAAGTAAATTAAAAGATATTTCCAATAAAAAATAATGGTATATGTATTGCTTAAAATGTAAATATGATATATCATACCTAGCCAGGTTTGAAAATAAGAAAATCATAAAATATATTATACTTTATAAAAAATATTTTTAAATTCACTTCGTCAAATTTTTTCCATCCATTATACGTGGCAATTCTATAAACTGCAAATAAATAGTTCGAAAAATTGTACTACTTGACACTTACGCCAATATTTATGTATTATCTCACCCAGCTTAGGTCATTGTGTTGAGGAAAACTTTTTTTTTCATGGTACTGTGTATCTTTTGTTAGTTTTTTATTACGATATAACACTTTTTAATTATTTTCAAATTCATTGTAATACAAACTTCTTACAGGTCATATCCATATGCAACAATATGAAGACGCGCGTAGAGCCACTACTCCTGGTTTGTGGAAGTTCTCACCAGCCTGCGCTCGTGGCATTATTCGAACATAGAGATAACATAATACCTGTACATAAAATATCCACCCTTGTAATGGTACAAAAAGCGCATTTACTGGCCACTACTGTAACTGGCTTAATGTAGGTAAAAAAACTTAATTAACACAGTTAAGGTGTAGTCATTAGTTAATTGTTTGATATTTATTAATATTCCTCGTATTTTTTTTTTTTTTTTTTTTTAAGTACTAATTTTATCTTATCGTATGAAAAAAATCATAAAATTATCAGTCGCCGTTATTTCTACGAACTTAATTTTAGGTATAGTGAAGATTATGTATGTATGGTATGACATACAAGCACATAATATATAAGCACAGCTAAAAAAAATAAAATGTACATGGGTAGAATTTGTTTCAATATAGTAATGTACACTAGCTAATAGTCGACTAAAACTGCCTAGCTTATTTACATTTTTATTCACTCTATTTGTTTAGTCGAAACGACTAAAT
The DNA here is from genome assembly GCF_036245765.1 of Copidosoma floridanum. Lineage (NCBI taxonomy): Eukaryota > Metazoa > Arthropoda > Insecta > Hymenoptera > Encyrtidae > Copidosoma > Copidosoma floridanum. The sequence goes on from NW_028321881.1 coordinate 32,528,397, forward strand.
TTCGTAGACCGCCTCGTGAGCGGTGGAGGATCAACCTCGCAGCACGCCGAAGGTGGCAGCACACCGAGTTTACACAAAAGTTCATCACATATTCACACATGCAAGCGCCGGTCAATTTCTTTCTTACCTTCATCCTTTTTCTCCTTTTGTTTCAGTCGGTACAATTAATCGCTCTCGCGCCAACTCTCATTAAGTCTCTCTCTCTATACTCTCATTAGCTAAACATTTCTCTCCTTCTCTATCATGCACCTACATCTCCATCTTCTTTGCTCCCATTAAGTGTCCTCGGGTCATAGGTCTTTCCCCCTCTCTTAATTGCTTACATCATTCTCTCTCTCTCTCTTTTCCTGGCCTTTCACATAAGGTGTAAGGGATTGATGGGTCCTGACGACTGCAGCGGGTGGGAGAATGTAAAAGGAAAGGGGGGTCTTGCGACTACTTTGGGTGGGCGCGCCGGGTCAGTTCCGAACTATCTGTCTATACAGACTGGTCTACAGTTGTCAACTGCGATCTCGAGTATCTGGCATATTTGGGCATTATATTCGTCCTACTGGTTTCTACATCTTTTCTCATCATCATCACGCACACGGGTATCTAGGAGTCACCTTTTTGGGGTGAATTTCTCTTACGCTTTCCTTTTTTTTATCATCATCGTCATTTGCATCATCTTCGAGAAGCTCGGCGTGCTGCGGATCGTGCGACGTTTGTCGATTCGTGAGTTTTTTCGAGACATGTGCAGACGCGCACGTATACGTTTTCTACTCATAATACACAAGTACACACTCTTCATTACAGGAAATTTATCTCAAATTTTATAGTTTAACCTCACTCCTATGTATTTTCATTAATTTTTCTTCTCTTGGGTTTTTCTCTTCAGAGTTTTTCCCTTGAGCCACAAAATATATCTTCGTGGCTCATAATCAGTGCATTTTAAATTTATTTCACCCAGTTCATTCCAATCCTCCGTTCCGATAAATTCAGCAAAATTGTTTTTTTTTAGGTGGATTTTAATTAATCATTTGTCAATTGAATAGTTTTGTGCCGCGATCCCTCCTAAATTTTTAAGCAACAAATTAGTTGACTTCGTCAAAAAAGACGCAGCCAACAGGGCAGCAACACTCTTGCTACAATTCACTATTGTACAATGACTTTCTTTAAATGGCAAAACTTATCGATAGGTACAGCTTTGAACATGGATTATGCTGCATGTTTCAATCTTCTCCATTGCTGTTTAATATCTATACGTGTCATTTCTTCGATATTTGCAATTGAAATTCTTTGGGATAAGGAAATTTATTTTTTGCATTAAAACAGTTATGTTTTTCAAAAGCACAAAACTTACCGACTTAAGTCTGCAAGCACTTCAATAGAACCCGGGGATTTTTCCAAATTCCCAGCTCAACATTGACAAGGAAATTCGATAAAATTAATCATACTACCAGTTGCCTGTATTTTTACAGAAATTTTAATAGGTTTATCGTTTAGGGCAGATGAACTCATGTGTAGAGCAAGTATTTCGATTATATTATTTTTCGATATTATGCCACGAAATAAGATATGCCCTGATATAATTTCGCTTTCCTTCTTGAAAAGATCTTACACTTCTGTTTACATACTGTACAATAAAGCTAAGATCTAATATTTACAAATATCTCTCTATCTCAGATATTTCTTATGATCTGCTAGCTTTGCTAATACCAAAATAGGTATAAGTTCTGTCTCTCATAACATAAGCACGTAAACTTCACGTTTTTTTATTTGATAAGAAAAAAATTAGTACCTTTGAAAAAAAAGGAAAAAACAGTTTGAATAAGTACGAGGGATACTAGGCAATATCGACAAATAGAGTCATAACCTAGCTCAACTGTATTAATTTGGTTTATTTACTTATATTTAGCTCAGTTTCGATAGTGGCCAGTAAATATGCTACTTATACACTTGTCAAGGCAGATAAAGTAGGTAGGTCCTATCTATCTCTCTCTTAAATAAAGATAGAAAATAAATAGACGAGCAGCACTGAGCGTTCTGACGTCTGTAACCTTACATGCATACATGGATATTTTTAAATAACCTGCAAACAATCGAATTATCATATTATTTATGAGAAAACAAATACATTCACATAGAAAATTGGTTTACAAACATACAGGTGGTGCAATAATTGATGTTTACAAAAAACAGTTCACTGAAAAATTATTGGAATGTGTAAGGTAGGAGACGTAGTTGCCGAATTCTAAACCATCTTATTAAAAAACAGGTGGCTTACATTTTGCATTACACGACTTTATTTTGATATGCCACTGTTGATTTATTGATGTAGTGCATAGTTCTTGGAAAGCTGTAGGAAATTTGTACTCTGTGTGTGTGTGTGGGGGGGGGGGTGTGGTTGGGTACGAGCATGTGTAGGAATTGCATTTGACTGCATTGTGTTGTTGGAAAGTGAGCCTGCATGTGCCGTCTGATTTACTTGTTTATTGAACACTTTGAGCTTATTCAAAATACCTCTTTGTATTGTCAGATAAGTTACATTTTATATTTTATTAAAATTTACAAATGCTCATGTACATATAAGATTAAACTTTGTAAATCATTTGTTTTTTAGATGCAAAATTAGCCACTTATCTTACCACGTGCTGAGAAGTTGAAAAAGGGCATTGAATTCATAATATCCGAAGAATAGTAATTATATCTGAGAAGATTTGGAGCGTCACTAATTTGGGCTTTCCTATTCTTACGAAAATCAAGGTTTGAGTAAAATGAATACGCAAGATGATTATAATTATCGTGGGTAATCTAGTAAGGATCTTTTATTTATTGTTATTCTGAATTATAATAAACTTTAAACAATAAAGTCCAAGCTTTATAAGAACATCATTAAAAAAATAACAACAAACATCATTGCTTGAAAATAACAATTTGCTGCATTTTTAAGCTTAGTGATAAAATAAAAGAAGGTGCTTATACTTCTCGTGGATTTATTTATGGTTATTTAGCTTCATTGAAATTAAATAGAAAATAACTGAAACCATAATAATATAGAAGTGGATAATTGCAATAAAGCCTCTTGCTCTGGTCAACAGAAGTGAAACATGCTTTTTTTCTTTTTTAAATCTTATAGAAAGACACTTCTGTTGTATAGTAGTCTTTTACAGTTCAGAATGTTATTAACATAGAATAAAATTTCTTACGATACATAAGTAAGAGGCTTAGTTATTGTTATTGAACTGTGATACGCTTTACAGATTTTGTCTTAAGCTTTTTCTTTTGAATTAGGTAACATGGAAGAAAAAAAGTATGTCAGATGTACTCTTGTACGTGGTATTACCAGAGGATATATAATACATCTCTTTATGTATAGAAAGCTTTTTAGGAACATCAATTTAGTTAGGTACCCCGTGAGGCTGGTAGCGTTAGCGTTGGAAGAAGTGCATCGAAGCAGAAATTGTCGTTATCATGTGGGTCATTGCTGTAGGAAATAGTTACCATATGTTATAGACAAGCTGGTACTGTTAACATAATGCTTCGTCTTAGAGGTAAATCAACTAAAATGTAAAAAAAGGTCCTTTTCAACGTTCTCAATTATTCTTTACCATCCTTAATTTGCCTAAATAACAATGATAACTAACCTTATTTGTACGTATGGATGCAAATGTTATATATTATTTGTATGTATAACGGCAAATTTTGTCTACTTTTATCGAATTCCAGTGATAAACGTAGTAAAAATATGTTGAAGAATTATGATTCTGAAAATATAGATCTATGCTGATCGATAAACTTTATTACAATGAAAGTCAACGTGAAGGTGGCAACTTTTCCCATCTCATCTGGATAGGATGGAAAGAGGTGTATTAGTCGTGTTCACGCCAATCGTGAACTTTTAATTCTCTCTTCATTTTCTAATTTTCTTAAGCACAATACGTTAAATGCAATAGTTACATTTCCGGGAATTGTAATAGCTTTATCTTTGCTTTATCATCTAAAAGTAACACTTATCAATTTTATAACTTTCACTTTACATTTATACATACTTTAATTTCAGAACTTATATTTTCTTATCTTATCTCTTTTTCTACTCTGACTCATACAACGATTACAGTGTATATTTGTATAATTAACTTTAGTTATTCTCTCCGCTATTATTGTAATAAATGAGATATGTCTCAACAAGCAAAGAGCCAACATCAATTGCGCTCTAAGCTCCGCTAACCGCTGTTGTAAATACATACGCTATTAAATAAACGCTATTAAAACTACTACCACTCAACAGTTTATTGATCCTCAGTAATTCCCGAACAATCGATATTAAGATCCCCGCGTTCGTCAAGCATTTTTTGCTTGAACGTAACAGGTCGTTTTATGGCCACAAGTTTATAAGTAGTTTGATAAAGTGGAATTTATATTTGTATTTGGGTTTGTGAATGTGTATATGACATGATTTTTCTATAAGTTTGAGATATTAACATATTGTCTGTGGCAATAAGATAAGAGGGAACAATTAATTAAAAATGAAAAGTAATGAACGTTATGCCCAATCGAAAAACGGAATTAGTTTTCTTCGCCACGTGGCATGCATTTTGAGATTTCTTTTTCTCTAAGTGTAACAAAATGTAACAATGTATTGTAAACTATAAATATTACTCTATACATGTTTTATACAAATACAAATTTTCTAAAAAAAAATAATTATTTATAATGAAACATGCCAACTATTGTTAAACTGTAGAATATTAATTGCATACAAATATTAAATTCGTATATGCAATAAAGCATGCAAAAATGTATTAATTAAGTAAATTAAAGTTGCAGTAATTGAATGACAACGAGTAAGCTATTAAAATGATCTAAGAAATCTTGGCGAGAATCACAGCCAAGGGCCAATTAGCTTAATGTTTTGCTCTATAAATGTTATTTATATTTTATGTCAAATTATTAATAAGTACAATAAATAACAAATATCACCTAAATAGTATTCTGGCAAATAACTTTAATAAAAATTTTTGACACCTAAATAACCTGTAAGTAAGTAGGAAATAATAGTAGAAACAATAATTCCAAATTTCAGACTCACATTGAGATATTATCACTGTTATTCATTAATAGTTATTGCTTAATTTATGTCATCAAGGAAATCTTCAGAACCAAGAAAAATAACTAACAAGAATTGTTATGAATCGTAACTGTAACCCACACAACTTACAACATATATTACTTAACTTAAATTAAAATAAAAGTATTTAACAACCGTTAAAAATTGCTACGTATTAGAAAATTCCCTATAAAAATTATTTACTGTCGTTAATTAATGATAGAGAAATGTAATTTTATTCAATTTTTACGAAGGAAAAAAAAGGTCATCATAGCTTTTACTAATAACAATACTATTTTAGGTTTGAATTTGGACCTGTAATGTGGCTTCAGAATTCAATATCAAACATTTTCTAAGCAAGTCAAAAGAGAAAAAAAATTAATCAGATGGCACAGTTAAGTTTCCACGCTTATTTTCTTGTATAGGGTATGCTTTAAAAAAAATTTTTTTCAATTCTGTTATCCCTAGTGAACGCGTTTAAACAAGATTCGCAATTGAAGTTATTTCAGCACTTATAAACAAGATAATCAGCAATATACTTTATTGCACACTTTTCCAAAGTGTAGTTTTGTTGAGGAGTAATCTGTAAATCAAAATTTTTTTTTGGTCAGTATAATCAAAATACTCCTGGCTAGCACAGGTCTTGATATTGAATTCAAGTCTATTTAGTGTTACTACTTGTTTTCTATTCTTAATTATAACTTTAGAGCAATCATTCAATAACATTACCGCCTCATCACGCTCACAATGAGCTTCTTTAGGAGGAAGGAGAAAAGTCGTTGCAATCGTGTGTTGGAAAATTTTTCGAAATTGCAATGCTGTAGGATGGGTATCGTTTCCAAGTAAAGATGTTGTTATAGCAAAAAAAAATTTCTAATGCATCTTGGTTTAACTTTATGGTCAGTAAAAATCTTCTACGTTGTGCTTTTAACTCTTTCAACAATAATAATGCACTATTAAATGGTTAGTATTAAATTTACGAAACAATCTAAGACTTTAAGAGATTTGCCAGTAAACATTACAGTTTTAGCAATATAAGGAAGAGTATTACGCGAAGTTTCCTCAACTTTAAGATTTTGTTTACTCAAGCCACGTTTTAAAAGATTATTATTTTGTGGATACCGGGCATTCAAACAATCAAATATATTATTCATGATCAGTAAAAATTGGTAGTAGCAACACATGCAGAATCTTTTAATTCTCCCGTACTTCATTCTGTTAACATTACTTACTGAGGTGCTAAGAACTTGAACAGCGAATCTAACATTCATTATTTTGAATTTAGTTAGATTCAAATGTCTGTCAGTTAATTGAGGTGCTGTCCTACACTTTTCATTGGCGCCGAGATCACGCAATTCGCGAATAGAAGTCCATGAAATATTTTGATAATTTATCATGTAATTATGACTGATTAAATTATTTCTAAAGCATTGCATCCGATGTGGTGGATGGAGAAAAAAAAATATTTTTCGCCCATTATGCTCTGTATACGGCTTTTCATCTGTAATACTTAAAAGAACGATTGCTTTTTGATTCAAAGATCCGCTGTTAGAAACCATCGCTCGAATTCTTAAACTCGTTTTTTCAACTGCATCAATTAAATAGGGAATTATTAACTTCAAGAATTGCTCAGATGCAGAATCCACAGTATACGAAAAATGAATTGCTTGATTCTGAAAATACGATAAACCGAATACTGTAGCAACTAACGCGATACTAGCCATTTTATCGCTACACCCATGATTTCATAAGTCCGCGAAATCTTTGATACAATCTTCTTTTCGATTATACCCTAAACACGGTTTAATAGCTATCTTATCCCACATAAGGACACACTCCCGTTTAAGTTCTGACATTGCCTCGGCTTTTATTTTTAATAATCAAAATACATCGCGAATTATACCTAGACTCAGTTAGGAATCTTAGTTTATTGGCCCACTCTTTCATTAACGATATACAAGGCAATGCGATCTCTTTTTCTTGGCGAAGATATTTGTAAGCTTTTAGAGACTTAAAATACAATCCCAGAGAAAACTTTTTCTCGTCCTCGTCCCATTTGCGAACCTGATTACTATGATACAGCTGCATTTTTAACAAAAACAGAGAGTTTTCGTTCAAGTACTTGGACGCCTCCGTAATGACATCGTCTTTAGTTAACGATTTGATTGGTTTGGACGTTTATCTGTTTAATTCAACTTGAAGACCTTTCATTTTTAATTTTATTTACTGTAATTTTGTTACTAATTTATTTTTTTGTTTTTGTTAGTCATAAATACTTACTTGAAAGTTAGCACGAGATTTCCTTTTTTGCGTAAAACTTTGTTGATATTCCTTCTCGCTATCATTTGTGTCGTTTCGTACAGGTATATTACCATTAGGAACATCCCCAATTTTAACATTACTAAGCGCCCCATTACAGCTACCAACACCTCCATAATGGACATAAACATCACACTGTGAACGAGTTAGCCGGCTTAAAGTGGTCAGAGCAGAGGCGTCTGTTTTCCAAAGTTATCTCTTCCATTTCGCTGAAGCTTTCATTTCTGGATCGTTGAAACCATTATTTTATGCTAGTTAATTTTTAAAAACAGGAGATATTTATCACTTCAAACTTTTTAAGCGTGAACAAAGTTAAAGAAAAGAAGAATTAGCTTTCTGTTTTGCTCGTTAACAGAGAAAATCACTAAAAATCGCTATAACGATCTAAAGTACAAAATCATAAACCTGCTCTATGTAACAATTAAAAAGGTCCATGTGTTTCTTTAATACAAGGTATGGGAATGTTACTATTGACACACACAAATACGCATGCGCGCGTAAAAAGCTCTAGCACATGTATTACTTTCCAAAAAAATCATGCATTTTATATTTTTAATTTTCTGATTTGAAATTTTAAACAAAAACTTTTTTTTTTGCTCTAAAATAACATTGGAAATTATGAAATTATAAGTTCAATTGCAAAATCTATTGCTTTATATATTCCAGCTACAAAATTGTAATGCTAAAAATGTACATCTAAAATCATCGCATTTTAGAGTATTACAACAGACCTTTTATTTCTTTTTTAACAGATTTTGCAAAGTACATATCATATTTTAATAGGACATCCTACATTTGAATTGCCATAAAAATAAGAAGTTACTCTACGATAGTTTGAAATATTTTCTTTGGCTTACGGAAATGAACAAAAACACTTTTATTCAATATTTATATGAAAAAAGTCTGAATCAAGTGTTGAACAAGCATTTGAGAAACCATTTGCAATTTATTCAGGTATTTCTTGAAAAAAAAAAATTTGGTTCATTTTATTTTTTTCTTTTTGTTTTTTAGTTGAAATAGGCAGAAACCTTTGCATAGCCAGGAATTCAAAACACTATATTCGGTGGAAATAAAAACACTCAGACTATTACGCCACTATTAGGGCAGTTTTATTATTTATCTTGTAAAAAATAGGCGGGGCCTACCTTAAATTGTGCATGTCAATGAAGACATTCATTATTTAGAGTATTACTATTCTTCGGCCTCACAACAATGTTTATTTAGTCCTCTCAGTCGTCTCTACTCTCTTCAAAATGGGACTGAATAAGAGGGATGAGAGAGCCTCCGATTATTGCAATATAAAGTTTTATGAGTTGCAAAAAATTGACCGCTTTTACAGATTATATAGGAAAAGGTTAAGAGAGAATTCTGAGTTTTCATTCGGCTAAAGGCGTTTCATTCCCAACCAAAAAGACAGTGCTAGTGATAAAGGAAACTAGAATCGAGCATACATATCTTCGTATATGATTAGTGATTTTTGAGGATCATTCCACTCAACTCCCCTCCTTCCCCATAAGCCTTCCTCAGCCCTCCTTCTACATAAAGTGAAATTTTATTAGTTTTTACCTTATTTTTATTGGATTAAATTTTTGTTTATCGTCCCCTCCATCCCCTTCAGCGCCCCTCTTTATTTTTAGGATCCCCTCAGCTCCCCGCCATCCCTCGTAATGAAATAAAATTCCATCGTCTCTTACTTTATTTTTATTTAGTTAAATTTTTGTTTAGCTCCCCCTACGCTCCCTTCTCCTCCCCTCACAGCTATATAACTCTATTACCAAAAAAAAACAAAAAAACCTCCCTCGCAATTTTAAAGAACTTTCTCCAGCCAACCTTCAGCTGCATCTCTAAATGAGGTAAAATTATGTGGATTATCATGTCATTTTTTAAAATTACTTTTTGCACCCCCTCTCAGCTTTCTTATACTTTTCAAGAAACCCATATAATATTGGTGCTAGCCCTCTTCAGCCACTTTCCACCACTCCTTTCAAAATTATTTCATCTACATAACTTTTCAATTTATTTACACACTACTCTCAAGGTAGTGCTATGGCCCGCTCGTTTTTTTTATCTTTAATTTGGAATAAGTATATTAATTAATTTATTTCATATTAACACAACAATTATTTAATTTTTAAATGAAGCTCATGCAGAGACAAGCCTCCACAAATATTGTTTAGAAATTCAATTGGAAATTCGTATAAATATTACTATCAGATTCATCAATACCCTTGTAAGAAGCATGATGTATGCTGTAATATGTTCTCATTCTTTCTTGTACATGATGTAGAATTTTATTTAAAAAATGAGTGTATTTATTATTAGAAGTAAGTACAACGCTATTTATTGACAAGTTAATATCTTCATCACAAAAATGGAAACAAACAACAGTTGTTTTCTATTTATTTGACTCTTGCAATTATTTAATTTTTCCTTCTCCAATATCTAATAATAATTTTAAAAATGTCATGTCAATCAAAGACTTTTAAAAAATTTTTTTGGAGTTTTCTTTAAATTAAAAAGTCGAATTTAGCTGTAATGCAGCATTACTTTATCTTCTTTTTTTTAAATCTTCAATAAAAAATTATTTCAATTGTTCCCATGAATTTTTGACTCAAATATCTTCAGACATTAAAAACTAAGCAAAAAATGTTCTCAATCGGCATGGCAGCATAACGTTACATGCTTCATAAAAAATGTTAGGAATTTGAAAATCATGTTTCACTAAACTTAAAGGAACATAGTAGCATCTTTAAATGTACAATAAACTATTCCATCAACTATTCTTAACATTTCAAAAGATTTTGCACCGTTAATGCGATTTAAAAGTCAAGTTAGTCACATGACACCTTAATCTCGTATAAACAATTTTGATAATCCTGTTACATTTAATTTTAAACGAATATACGATGTCTTCACTTCTGTAGAAAAACGTTCGTCGTAATAGCTTGTTTTTGTAAATTTTTTTTTGAGCATGACATTTTTATTTATATCTGTTTCATTTGTTGACTCATTTTTTTCCCGAACTATTATTTTTTGATCTTATTTTACTATTTGTGATACTACAACTTTTTCGTTTTTTATTAGAAATTGTGATTTTTATATTGTCTTGAAACTTTCTTTTTATAAAATTTTAATGGTTTTTGTTCATAATTTTCTTGAATTTTTCCTCAATCCTGACATTATTATATTGTAATGAGTCATCATGCTGTCATTATCACCAGAAAAAATTGTAAATTTAAATTATTTGAATTATTTCCAATACTATGAGAAAAATTAAAATTTTCTTATTTAGTTGTTACAAAAACATCACAAATTTCATCAAAACTTTCTAATGTAACTTCTGATCCAACAATTCCATTTCTTTTCATAAAAATACTTACATGTAACATACGTTACTGTTTTAAATATAAAATCACGTAACTTATAACTTGAAATTGAAACTCAAGTAGTAATGTAAAATTGTATAACTTCTATTTTAGGATGAAGTATTTGAGGGTTGACGCTCAAAGCCTCCAGCGAGGCGAAGCCCTACTAGTACACATACATGTATGGAAAAAAGCATCCTTCTATAGAACATAGTAGTTTTTTTCGAAGAACTTAATATAAGATCATTAATAAATATCATTTTTTTTCATAAAATTTTTTTATAAAATAATTCAAATAATTCATTTCATAATTTTTTTATAACATAAAGGTTTTTTATAAAATTTTACACAAATTTAAGTGTGTTTCGTTGATATTTTATTTATAATTTAGTATAAAAATTTTACGAAATACTATTATGAGCTATAGCATTAGTATCATAAAAAATGTAGAGTATTTGTATATTATGCAGTACTTACTTAGTAAATTCTTAATGAAAAACAAGTGATTTTTAACTTACACAACTATTTTTTATTTACAGTACCTCATTTGTGATTGAAAAATAGTGAAATTTGAGGTTTGGCGTTTTTATTACGCTATTTTCACACTCCTTGTAACAACAGCTGACCCTAGGAATTTTAACGATGTTTTTTTTACCCAATTAGTAATTAATGGTTCCCAACATCAAGTAATAAACTTTTAATAATAAGAAATACCTAATAACGATTTTTTTGAACACTGAAAATAATTATGAAGATAAATAATTGATGTACCTAATACTCTCAGACCAAAGTCTTCAATCTCGTTAATCCTGATTGTCATTCACGTTATAGCTTAAAAAACAAATATATTTATGCACATATCATATAAATAATGGTCTGACATCTAAAAACACATATAATCGGTCAATACTAAAAATAGTTTAGTATAAAAATATAGTGTAATACTAACGAAAGATTACAATAAAAGAAAAACAAATTTGTTTCTTTACAAAAGGTATTAATTTCATCGAATTAACACCAGTTCTGTTCAGCAACTTATTATACATTATATATCCTACTTTAATTTATATACACATACATATAATACGTAACTTCTGTATTTATATGAACAAATATCGTTAATTATAATTATTGTTTGGGCAGGAGCGGCGTTGGCTCAGTAGTTAGCGTGTTTGCTACTGATACAACATCGTTCTAGGGTTCGTAGGCTCGATTCCTGGTTAGTGCAGATTTTTTTGAAACCGGAAAAAGTTCCTATGCAAGCCCGGCTGCTTTGGAGCGGGATTTTCCATGAAATTTTCCTTCAGAGTAAATTCCAGGGTTTTCTCCTTACCCCGCAGGTCTTCGGACCTGGGTTAATGCAAAACAGTGTCAGGGTAATGAGTAGAGATTAGCCGATCATATGCCAGGTGTCGGGCAGGGATCGCGGGTCTTTCGGGCGAGGAGTGGTCCCTGAAACATGGGGCCTCTCCTGGAATGCTAATTAGCTTGCTAATTGACAAAGTATGATATCAATTAAGGAATTGGTAAATAAATCCGGTAATACGTCCCCGCACGAGGGTGGTGAGTGGCTGGCCCCAATGACTAGACTAATAGGCTATCGTACCTCCGGTAAAAAAAAAAATTATCATCGAGGCAAGTCAAAGGTGGTAAATAATAATTGAGAACGTTGAAAGGGAGCTTTTTTTTTATATTTTAGTTGGTTTACCTCCTACGACGAAGCATTATGTTAACAGTATCACCTTGTCTGTAACATACGGTAACTATTTTCTACAGCACCGACACACATGGTAACGACAATTTCTGCTTCGATGCACTTCTCCTAACGCTAATGCTACCAGCCTCATGGGATACCTAACTTAATTGATGTCCCTAAAAAGCCGGAAACAAGAAAAAATCTGCACTGGCCTTCTATACATCAAGAGATATATTCTACATTCTCTGGTATTTTTTTAAATTTATTTTCCATGTATAGATTTACATCTTTTTACATACCTCTATGCCTTACACGACATGCCATGCGCTTACAATTTTCGCTCTTCAATCTAGAATTATTTTATCTTCCTCATGAACATCAATTTCCCTTCTTTACAAGCACATTATCCTCTAGCTTCACAAATTCTGATTATTCGTTTAAATAAATGCGTCCTCTCCTTCATTCAAAATATTTACCCCCGCCCCCATTCATCTTCAGCGCTTGATCTGGCCACTTTCTCGAATTCTATAACATACTTGCAAATTACCTCAACCAGATCCCCTTCCAATAGTCTGACCAATCTTTGTCTAATTACCTCCTCCGATCCTTTTAATCCTACTTCTTCTACTGCTCCAGGCCACTCTTTATTAATTTTTTTCCTCGCTATCTGACAATAAAAGATATGCTGAATACTTTCCTCCCTTCTCTTGCATACCCTGCAAGTGCTATCTAAAAATCTCTTCTTGCCTGCTTTACCTACACTCCCGCATCTGAGCCTAGTCCATTGTTCTTTAACGTTTTCCCCCCACACCTTCTTTTCCCAATAATCTTCCGTTTCTAATTTTTGTTTAATATATTTATAAGAACACAATATTCCGATCTCTCAATCCTTCCCCAATCTAACTGTAATTCCTGGCCTTTTTTTACTTTTAGCCCATCTGTCATTCTCTTTTTCAAATCCCACCATTTTTCAAATCATTTGTTTTATAGATGCAAAATTAGCCAGTTATCTTGCCACGCGCTGAGAAGTTGCGAAAAAAGTATTCAAAATCGATCAGGGCACTTCATTCATAATATCCAAAGAAACAGTAATTATATCTGAGAAGATCTAAAGCGTCACCAATTTGGGCCTTCATTTTTTTACGACAATCAAGGTTTGAGCAAAATGAATATACAAAATGATTATAACTATCGTGGGTAATCGAGTAAGGATCTTTTATTTACTGTTATTCTGAATTATAATAAACTTTAAACAATAAAGTCCAAGCTTTATAAGAACATCATTAAAAGAATAACAACAAACATCATTGCTTGAAATTAATAATTTGCTGCATTTTTAAGCTTAGTAATGAAATAAAAGAAAGTGCTTATACTTCTCGTGGATTTATTTATGGCTATTTACTTTTATTGAAATTGAATAGAAGATAACTGAATCCATAATAATACAGAAGTGGATTATAGCAATAAAGCCTCTTGCTTTAGTCAACAGAGGTAAAACATGCTTTTTTCTTTTTCAAATTTTACAGAAAAACGCTTCTGTTGTACAGTAAGCTTACAGTTTCGAATGTTATTAATTTACAATAAAACTTCTTATGATACATAAGTAAAAGGCTTAGTTATTTTTGATGAACTGTGATACGCTTAATAGGTTTTGTTTTATGCTTTTTCTTTTGAATTAGGTAACCTGGAAGAAAAAAAGTATATGTCAGATGTACTCTTGCACATGGTACCAGTGATGCCAGACGGGACGGCGTTCCCCTCAAACCAGAGTTCAGTACTCTAAATACTCGCAGGCTATAGGCAGGCGCTACTAGAGTACAGCTCGAAAGAGTCTTCACAACAGTTCCCCTACTCCTCTACTCTTCCTCTCCATGTGATGTGTATGTCTACCCCAAGCCTGCTCAAACAGCTTGTACATTACATCTGTACCCCTTCATATACAACACGCTGTAGCCGAGTGGATAGAATCATTTTCGTATTTGGTGGTCGTACCTTCAAATAGCATCTGCGTATTTTTTCTTTTTGTTTGTGTTTTTTCACAGTAAGTTACTGTTTTAGTACATTAATTAAAATTAATTTATGCTTTTAAGAACTGCATCGACAATTAATTTGTTTATTTGAGTTTTATGAATTGACGGCTCTGAAGAAAAAAAGCATGTTTTTATTATTGTATCTATGAAAAAGTAACAATACTAACTGCATCCCAATTAACAGTAGAGACACATCTAAATACAGATCAATAATATTTTTAAATTTCCGATAAGCAATAACAAGTGATGCAATTATTTCTTTTCTTCTTAGTAATGATATTTATTGATGAACTAACATCTTAAAGTAAATAATCTAGTTAGCCCATGTGTATTGGTTATAATTCATTTACAATGTTAAATTATAACCAAGCATCCTCAACTCAAACACGTAGCATGTTCAAGTCTCTCCGTTTTCAATAAACAGCGTTATTTAAACAAGTAGCTCTAGTAAATTCGTTTTCAATAAATTAAATTAAATTAAATTAATAAAAACAAGCACCTGTACAGGAATGTTTGAGTACTTCTTTGTCAATTTTTATTTATTATGATATTAATAAACAAAAACGTGCTTATAACAAACTGACCCAGTAGGTTCTAGTCTTTTCATCTCAAATCAACTAAAATGTCAATTAAGTAGAACACAATCGCACACCTTCAACAGAATTATCCAGTACGCTTAAGTTTTCCCCAATTTAATTTATTGTGATGTTAGTTAATTAAAAAGCGCTTGTTACATAAATGACCCAGTACGATCTTGTCTTTTCATATTTGTAATAAATGAAAATGTCAATTAATAATCAAGCACCTGAAACAAAATCATCTATTACACTTAAATCTTTTACACATACAATTATTATGTTAGTAATTAAAGAACCGCTTATAATCAAATGATCTGGTACGCTTTAGTCCTCCAATCTTTAATAAATTAAAAGATAAATTACAATCAAGCCCATTAAAGGAATAATCCAAGGCGATGTTGTTTTTTAATTTATTTTAAATAATGCTAACTATTGAGTAAGGGATCTCGATTCAACAATGCATTACTATCATGCATTTTAGTTTATGTATAATATTTTTATGTTGCATGAATTTATTGTCACATAAATAATGTAATTTATTTACGTCTCAATATTTTAAAGACTAATAGTAATATTTATCAATAACCAAACTCCTTTTTTTTTAATGTTGGATGCTAAGTATTAAATTATTATTATTGGTTATAAATGCAATAAATAATTGGTACATAATAAAATATAATAAAAGAATTTTTGTGGACTGCCTGACGTTGTTCAGATAACTTTTTGAAAAACAGTTCCAATTAACAAACATTAAAAACTTAGGGACAGGTCAATACACAGTTTTAAAGACTTGTTTAAAATTTTATTTACAAATAATAATAAATTTTGAAGTTCGTAACATGCATAAAGTCAAATAAACAGCATTATACAATAAATTTTGCTTGTTTGTTACTAAATATCAGTTGTAATTATAATAATCAGTTGACAATTAGTCAAGGCTTCTCTATATTAATATGTAAAATGACTTATTTTAAACAAAAAAACTAGCACATTTCGTTATTCAAACAGAAAAACTTTATTATTATTCTCTAATTTCACATTTTTCTTAATAATAATTTAATGGAATGATTACTAATAAAAATAATTATGTGTTAAGCATTTTTTAAAGAAAAGGCATTTGGTTATTGATAAGCCTTACTAGAACTCTTTAAAATATAACGATATTAATAAAGAACGGTATTTACGTGAGAATTTATCCATACAACATAAGAACATCATACATAAATAAGTGAACATAACAGCAATACATAGTTAAATTAAAACCCTTAATAGATAATTAGCATCATCATTTACAATTAATAAAAAAATACTCAAGCGCACATGATTATTCTTTTAATAGGCTTGATTGTTACTTAAAATTTAAATTATTTCAAATGAGAAGACTAGAATCTACTCAGCCATTTCTAATACAAGCGCTTGTTTATTAACTACGATCTTTTGTTCAGAGCCGTCAATGGATGAAACTCAAATGAAAATTAATTGTCGATGCAGTTTTTAAGAACATAAATAAATTTTAATAAATGTACTAATACAGTAACTGTAAAAAAAAGAAGCAAAAAAAAATACGCAAATGCTATTTAAAGGTGGGTCATTCTTTGACAAACCGAACGGATTTTGCTATAAATTAATCGTTATCTCTGCGATTTGGCTGAAAATTTTTTTCCAGTTTCTATATTAAAAAGTAAGAAATACGTGTCGAAGGAACTTTTTTTATCGCCTATTTTCGATTTTATAAGTTATAACAGATTTCATAATAGTGGTTGGAGATTCATTTTGAACAATGTCTAGCTCCGAATCCTTAAAAGTTACAAAATTTTCACCAATGGCATTTTAGTAGCTACCGTTTTTCAATTTGATTGTTTTAATCGTTTTTTAACAATTGTCCCCAAAAAGAATCGAGCTTTTATTATAACTATCGTATTCTGCGTCAAATTTTACATAAAAATTATGTTTTTAAAATATGGAGACTTTTCAATTGTTATTGTTTAAATATTAATTTACTAGCGGCCCCCTGTCTCGGATTCGCCCGAGACTTACTAAATGAAACACCGTAGTGTGTTGAATTGTTATGTGAAACGTTTTCAGTTAGAAATTTTGACATCTATTTGTGACACTTCTCAGAACAAAAATCTTCTTATTTAAAACATATTTGTTCGCAATCCATACAGTTCATTTGGTCAAATAATAAGCTGTAAAAATTAGAAAAAAAATTAAAATTATGCTGAAATGTATGTTAAAAATAAACATTAGTAAATGGACTGTATGATTTAGATTTTTAATTACCGCTGGATAAATAGCAAGGAAGAGAGGGAAGATGAGAAAGTTTGTAACAATGACCAAGTCGTCTCTCACTTTACTGAAACACTGTACACCAAGTTTAACGAAAACTAATTTATTTAATAATAATAAACTCCTCTTTACACTATCAAAAAAAAAAAAGAAAATACGAAACGCTTGGAATTTATAAAAGTTATCAAAGGGAAACTAAAGCGACTCATAGCGATGCGTATAGCTTAGCGAGCAGACGTGAACTGGCTCTCGGAGCGCAAGAGCCCAGAAGAAGTCTTACATGCGCACGTGCACACACATTCATACAAGTTCACACACATCATCTTATTCTCTCTTACTCGCGAGCAGTAGTCAGCGGACCACTTTACATAAGCTTACGATCGCGAATGTACTTGAATATCCAACATTCTCCCCGACTTTGCTAAACCGAAGGGGGAGCAACAAGAAAAATTGAAAATCTTTGATTTAAACTAACAAAAATCGATCAAACAATAGTTAGGAATTTTAACCATTACAATAAAGCTCAAAGGAATATAAAGTAAAATAAACAGCAATGGATCGCTAGCTTCATAATTAATTAAATTAAACGTAAATTTACCAAACTCTTAAAAATAATGGCTTATGTACTACGATAAGAGAACGCCTTCTCTTTTATAAATCATTCATCATTCGCACGCAAGAGAATAAGTTTAGTCACTGGTCACTCGAGAGTTGCAAGGGCTAAGCGAAGTTTAACAACGCAGACCAAACCATTCCTGCCAGGAAACACCTCCGCACGTAAAACAGCGAGAAACGATAGAACGAACAGATTGCCTACCTCGAAGCACCTAAAACTTCTGTCTCAATGTAGTGAGAGTGAGTTACGTACTTTGATGAAGCGTGAGAAGATGATATTCACATATTATAAGGTTAACAAAGTGATCCTTCGGTTGCAAGATGATGGGATGATTGCTAAGGTCGATGAGACACGATCGACTCAATCTACCCCCTACTCGAAGTAATTAATCAATTAACACCGGTTTGAGTGGAAGGAGAGGACTATTTGAAGGTAGAGTGACGACAGTATCGCTTCCTCGGTTTGTTAGGTCCAGAGTATTCTCAAGGATCTCATATTCTGGTTTAAAATAAAACATTTGATGATACTGAATGAGAATAAACTCAGCATTTTCCAACTCATCAGAATTTAAAACGAGGCTTTCAGTCTCAAGAAGACTATGAGTTCGCAATCGAGAAAGGCGAGGATTAAAAACTGTTGTGTTCTTTGACGATCGTCGATAAAGCATGAGACGATAAACTTTAAAACAGAATCTCATACAATAAGCGGTAATGCGTAAAAGTTTGTGTAAATTACTAAACTTTAAATACAATGGCCAGACTTGATGAGTTTCGCCACGAGTCGTAGTTTGGCAAGATTCTTGATCTTGTGGCCTAGTTGATAGTTCGGGGTAAAGCAATATCTCCTTGTGAAGATATAACGGACCTTGAAACCAAGTGTTACCACATGAAAATTGAGATGGTAACACTTCTCGAGAAGCTATGTCAGCAGGACTTACCCTTCTAGGGACGTGATGCCAATACGCTAAGGGTAAAGAAGTATGTATAGCGCTGCAATGATTGGCGACAAACGTAGGCCACTTAGAAGGCTGAGTGCTTAACCAATGAATCAGGTCCTTGGAATCCCACCAAAGATACACAGAATCAAATTTAATCGAAGAGGCATCAAGATGGTGCTTCGCAAGCTTGGCAAGCAAGTGCGCAGCATTGAGCTCCAACTTAGGGGTACTAAGCGTTTTTAGCGGAGCCACTTTCGATTTAGAGGCAAGCAACGAAACAAAAACTTGATCCTCCTTAACAATTCGACAATACAGTACAGTGGCATAAGCTGCCTTGGAAGCGTCCGTATAACCGTGTAACTCTAGATTGACGAACTTAGGAGAATAAAAGTTCCAACGTGGGATAGAGATAGTCTTTATCTCATCAGTTTCTCTAAGCCAACGGACCCAGCGTCTTAAAATGTCACAAGGAATCTCTGCGTCCCAGTCTATCTGCGCTAGCTAAAGGTCTTGCATAATAATTTTAGCATAAATAATTGTAGGATCTAGCCAACAAGTGGATCAAACAATTTTGCAGTAGTTGATAGTATGGAGCGTTTAGTCCAGACTTGAATAATTAAAGGAGCATTGATCTTGTAACAAAAAACATCTTCTTTAGGGTACTAAGAAAATTCTAATACAGATACCGAGACCATACGTAATAGTATTAAGTTGATAGCTTTTCAATTGAGCTCGCAAATCAGCTCTCCAAACCATAAGTTGAAAGCAACGATCGATCTCACGGACAAACATCTGCCTAAACATCTTTTCAACATCGGTTACGAAGGCGAATTGGTAACAACGCCATCTCAATATTAAGTCAAATAAATTGGGAAGAAGGTTGGGACCGACATGAAAGAGGTCATGAAGAGAGATTAGACCTTCGCTAGTCTGGGAGGAACCGTTGAAGACAATTCTAAGTTTGGTGGTCGAGCTAGATGTCTTGAAGACTCCGTGGTGAGTCAGATACCAACCAGTTGGAGAGAGACTAGCTACCATGTAACTCTTAATACTCTTTCATGAACTTGATGTAAGCGTCTTTCAAAGAAGAATTCTTGGCAAATCGATTTTCTAACAAATTCTGAATCGATACGGCTTGATGAGAATCGATCTGGGATTGAAGATAAACAGTAGGGTCCTCCTTAAACGGTAAACCTACAACGTAACGTCTATCTTCTAATCTACTAGCTGTTTTTGATAGAATCTTTCGCAGCTTTCTGCTTCGGACGAGAGAGTAGACTTGGGGCGGGGTACTTCCTCTGTCTCCCAAAATCTTCGTACCAACTGATTAAGCTCAACATCCGATGTACAATGCTGCGAGCTAACAGTCAAATTAGCAGAATGTTTTACTACAGAACCAGATACGAGCCATCCCAGATAAGTAGCGATGGCGATGGGATCGTCAACTCGACCCTTACGGACACTGTTTTTTAAAATAATTGCATGAATGTTGGCTCCTAAAAGTAGGTCAATTTTATCCGAACTTGTGAATTCAGGATCAGCTAGGTCCAAGCCAATTAAATGACGGAAATTGCAATCGATCTTAATCAACGGTGGTTGGTAGAAAGAATCCTTATTGAGGACTAAAGCATCTACCTTGAACTCAATCGAAGAGTCTAATCGAGATTGCATTTTGAAGTGGACCTTATTTTTAGGAAAATCAACGGAAACTCCACCAGTCCCATTGAGCTATAAGTTACTTTTTTCCCTTTCAAGGTTTAATAAGTCACACAACGAACGAGAGATTATCGAAACCTGCGAAGCTTGGTCAATCAGAGCTCTAGATAGCAGTCTAACACCGGTAGGTCCAATGACGTAAACTCTAGCAGTAGCTAGCAAAACTCCAAGACCTTTAGAGCGAAAAGTGTGAGTTTGGTGAGTGGACTCTCTATCATCGGTAGACTCACAATCCTTAATATCAGCACAATTATTAGAAGAATCCGATGAGTCAATCTTTGGTTTGAAGAGATCACTGTGTAATAATGAGTGATGCTTCTTGCTACATATAATGCAGGATAGATCAGACTTACAATCTTTAGCCAAGTGGTGACCAAAACAATTCACACATAAACGAGATTTGCAAATGAGATCTTTCTTTTCATTCCACGGCTTGAACTTGAAAGAAGGGCACTGATAAAGGGGATGATTACTATGACAATCAGGACAAGATGACAATTTTGCTTCAGTAACGTGAGAAGATCCCTTTAAGCTATCCCCTTTAGAGGCACAGACTTGAGCCTTAACATTGAATGACTCTAATGTGATGATTTCTGACTTAATAAAATCTCTATCTTGGTTTAGAGTGGGTGCGGCAGTAGTGTTACCTAAGGATCGTTGTCCATTTCGTTTCGTGTTATTTTTAAGTCTATTAACTATCCAGGCGATGTAAAAATCAACGGAGCCTAAGTCTCTACCTAAAGTAACTAACGAATCAATTGAGCTAACGATCTCCTTTTGTATGCGCTTCAATTCAGCACAAGAATCGAGTTTCATAGGTTTAAAAGAGAGGATTATCGAAGTATAAGAGTGAACAAGACGACACTGACTATCAAAAGTGTTAACGAGAGTATCCCAAGCATACTGATATTGCTGTTCAGTGACAGCAATACCTTGAATTAAACTAAGCGCTTCTCCAGACAGATGCGCTTTTAAGGGGTGAAATTTAATGATGGCTGGAACATCTTCTCTTCGATAAACTAAAGCCCTAAACAGATCATGAAGTTCCCATTCAGAGTTATTTCCAGAAAACTGAGGCAATTCAATTTTTGGAAGCGAAAAATTTGCTGCAGCAGCCGGAATAGGAGCTGAAAGAGCTAGGGGTGGAGGAAGGTAAGGATCTGGTGGAAACGATCCAATGAATTCTAAAAAGTCTCCCTTTACGTTAAAATAAGCATCGATAGAGATATCATACAACTCTGAAGTGAAATACTTGTGGGTTTCGTCTAATTCATCTAATTTGAGAATTTCCGAATGAGCTAACTTTAAGTTAGAAAGATGAAATTCCACTGCTTCCAAATACGAACAAGCTTTCCCTTTTGTCATATTAGCTTTACCGTGCTTCTTGAAAGTATCGAAAGACTTAACAATTCTCTTGTGGCGTTTAAGCTGCTCATTGTAGAGAGCTTCCATGTTTTCTGACTAAAATATAACTAATCGGTCTCAACTAAAATTGTTAAGAGCTCGACTCAGGAGCAAGAGCTAGATTAGAGAGAATTGAACCAGATTCAAACTGGGCTACACAACTATAGGAAAATAAATCACATAAACGATAAACTACAAGAAAATTAAATATCTATCCTGTTTCAACACATATGGGGCAGCGATAAATATTTCCTGACAGAGATAATCGGTTTCACTCAGTAAACCATCCACAACTTAATCTCAAATCAAACGAAGTACTTTACAATAGTGCTAGATAATTTTAATTCGATATGCAATGATCGCAACAGTACGCAAACTAAAGTTATACATTCAACTGTCATACCTGGACGTCCTCTAACTCAGTAGACGACTTACAACTTATCAGTGTGATGACAAGCAAACTCGAGCGTCCGTCAACAGGCGAGACCCCTCAAGGTGGTGACAATCGACGACACAGCTTACGATGGCCTGGTACAAAGTACTACTATTGCGACTGTAGATGCGATGATTGCAGTGACTATTGACACAAGCGATGACAGTAGTTACGTACTAAAATTTACAAATCGAACGTATATTGGTAAATAATAGTAATCTAATATGAGAAACACGGTCTCTGCTGGTGAGTTCACGTCTGCAAGCTTGATACAATCCAATTCAAAGACAAAGGTCACGCAACGCTATACTCTAATACAAGATTTACTGATACTATTATGTAAAGCGGTGTGAGTAAGAGAGAGGTAACGAGTGCTTAAGATATACCATGCGCCTGTATATCTCTTTTAAATCAATTCTTACGTGTACTCTTTATAGGGATACAAAGACCAAAACTAATACGTATACCTATACGTATGCTTAACACAAAGCAAGCAAGCGAAAGCAAAACAACAACACGAGGCACCCAGCACGCACCCATCTTCTATAACAGAGCTAGAAAGAGAGAGACGAGTTGCAGAGGTCAAAGCTAAACGAAGTACGTGCTTTAAAGCCAACTCAAAATGGCTGCCGCACGACGCACAACTAAGTAAAATGGCGAAAAGAGCCGTTTAACTAAGGCGACTTGCCCCGCTCCACCACTACAGATCCGGCTCGAAAGACTAATGTTAAAGATAAACGTCAGTAATGGACTGTATGATTTAGATTTCTAAATACCACCGAATAAGTAGCAAGGGAGAGGGGGAAAATGAGGAAGTTTGTAACAATGACCAAGTCGTCTCTCACTTTATTGAAACACTGTACACCAAGTTTAACGAAAACTAATTTATTTAATAATGATAGACTTCTCTTTACACTTCAAAAAAAAAAAAAGAAAATACGAGACGCTTAGAATTAATAAAAGTTATCAAAGGGAAACTAAAGCGACTCATAGCGATACGTATAGCTTAGCGAGCAGACGTGAACTTGCTCTCGGAGCGCAAGAGCCCAGAAGAAGTCTTACATGCGCACGCGCACATACATTCACACAAGTTCACACATATCATCTTATTCTCTCTTACTCGCGAGCAGTAGTCAGCGGACTACTTTACATAAGCTGACAATCGCGAATGTACCCGAATATTCAAAAATATACCGTGAGTTCCTTGTACCATAAAATAATCGTTGGCTGTAAGAAGCCGTTGATTTGCAGTTTTTTACATATAATTTACGAAAAGGGCTATTTTTTAAGCTGTTCATATTTTAAATTCCCAAAAAACATATATTAAAAAAAAAAATTTTTCTCTTATCCCATAACTTTATTACCAGAGCAACAAAGTCCTAGAGCTTAATCTTTACATTTTTTATTGCCACAAAAATACAAATACATTTGCTACTTATTTAAAAATCTGAATTTAGATCTTTAAAGATTTAAGAAATTACTGTTAGGGTACAATAAAAAGCTGATCTCTCACGTAATGGATTCTTTATTTGTCAATTTTGAAGCTACTGTTCCAATCTCGATAAATTTTCCGCGTCAGTTTCTTGACGCCTGAAATTGCATTTATTAGATACATTTTAAGTTTTTCTTCCAACTCACCCTCTTGCGGCTTTTGTGACGCCTAAGGGCTGTTTTCTGTTAATTTTGTTAAGTTCTAATATATTTTTTGGCAAGCTAGTTCAACGTCCGATTACCCTAAAAAAGACTGGTGAGCTTCTTAAGCAAACTCTTTCTTGACTAAAGTTTACAGCAATTGTGACTGCCTAAATACCTCAGGGTGATTTTCTCTGGCCTGCTGTTGAAGCCCCAAACTGATCGAGAGAAAAATTACAAAGTCTGAAGCTTTGGAGCTAGTTGTAGTGCTCTTCTCCAACTTCTCCTGGTATAAGATCGAAGACGTTGGTGTCTAAACCATCTTTTTTTTGCAGACGCATTTGTTTTGGTGATCTAAGAGAGGAAGATTGGTTCGTGATGCTTGCCTGTTGGAGACTGTCCCGTTGTTTTTTTTCCCTTTATAGCTGGTAGGTTCGCCCAGCGCGGACCTTGGAGAGGATCGGTGATTCCTGGTTGAATTCTTAGAGTCGAGACGATTATATAGAGTCGTCACTGGGGTTCCCAGCCTTGTGACGAACAACTCTACTCGTGACGTCTGCCAGTGAATGACTGAGTTTGTTTAACAGTGGCCGATTTTACATAATCTTTTAGTCGACGAATAACGTTTCCGGAAATAGTAGTAAAAATTTATTTGTTGGCAAGGTAACTTAAACTTAGATAGCCCTTAAAAAAACCGATGAAATTCATGGTTGAGTAGGGAACGTAAATACTTATATTGGCCCTGAAAAGAGTCAGTTGTGAAATTTCCAGTTATGCCTAATTTTTATTCCTTATAATGGAGAGCCAGCTGCGGGTAGCTTGACTCTTACCCTCAGAGTGTCCGTGTACGGATACCGTACATGAGGAAAATACGCCGCTGACCAAAGAATATTTCGTCTTCAGGTTGTTCCCTGAATAACCAACCGCTCAACGTCGTCAGTCGAGAAAGTGGGCCTGGAGAATACCGTCTCTGTAGGTATGTCGTTGAAACGACCACTAAGAAGTTGACCGTTGTGGCTGCCCATACTCTTCAGGGCTGTCTTCCCTGGCTTACATTTGTAGTAGAAAATTCTCTGATGGCATCAGGCCAGATTGTGGTACAGCCATATAACTCTGAAGTGTTGGAGCAGGTTGTGCTTTGGATAAACACGTCTCCTGGTACTTCACCGGAGACGTTATCGGTTAGAATACATTTTTCATTAGTAGCATTCGTTAATTCTGGAGGTTCAGGGTGAAACTAGGCCTAGGTCACTTGTCCATTCGAGAAAAGCGTCGTCGGTAACTAGGATACCCAGCTGCACGACTATCACCTACATTCTCGATGCAGCTCGGTGACTTGCCAGTAGACGACGGCAGAAATTTCCAAAACGCTCCGGCCTATTGCAACCACACTTATTTAATTCTGTGGCAGTTAGCTTCGATTTTATGTCGACGCCACCTAGTGGATACTACTGAACTAGCGTGAAAAGCTGGCGTATTTTTGCAAAACTTTGAGCTTATTTATTGCTATTGCTATTAAATTTTATAGGATAAAAACTATATTAAAACCATCTAGGAGGTGTCAAGAATCAGTATCGAAAATTTTAGCAAAATTAGTTCAGTAGTTTTCGCCGTTAGCGATTACAACGGTTTTAGCGACTAAGCTTTATATGTTAGTAAGATGTCGCGCGTAATAGTAAAAAAAACTGTTTTTTGGCTGAAAAAAACTGGCTAATTTTGCATCTATAAAACAAATGATTTACAGAGTTTAACCTTATATGTATATGACCATTTGTAAATTTTAATAAAATATGAAATGTAACTTATCTAACAGTACAAAAAGGTATATTAAATAAGCTTAAAGTGTTCAATAAACAAGACTTCTATGCCTATAGCCTGCGAGTCTCTAGAGTACTGAACTCTTGTTTGAGGGAAACGCCGTCCCGTCTGGCATCACTGGCACTATGTGCAGGAGTACATCTGACATATATTTTTTTTCTTCCAGGTTACCTAATTCAGAAAAAAAAGCATAAAACAAAACCTATTAAGCGTATCACAGTTCATTAACAATAACTAAAGCTTTTACTTATATATTATAAGAAGTTATATTGTATGTTAATAACATTCGGAACTGTAAGTTTACTGTACAACAGAAGCGTCTTTCTGTAAGTTTAAAAAAAGGAAAAAGCATGTTTCACCTCTGCTGAATAGAGCAAGAAGCTTTATTGCTATTATCCACTTCTGTATCATTATGGTTTCAGTTATTTTCTATTTAATTTCAATGAAGGTAAATAGCCATAAATAAATCCACGAGAAGTATAAGCACCTTCTTTTATTTTATTACTTAGCTTAAAAATGTAGCAAATTGTTATTTTCAAGCAATGCGATTACAATGGTTTTAGCGACTTGGCTTTATAAATTAGTAAGATGTCGCGCGTAATGTTAAAAAATCTGTTTTTTTGAGTATAAAATGATATCTGTACCTCGTAACAAAAAAAGTTAATTGTAAAAGTTAAAAATAATTAAAACATCTGCAACTTTTGTACTTATTATTTGTTAGTATAACCTTAAAATTTTGTATTTTGAAAAAAAGCGAGAAATCACTATTTTGTCATTTATTTAGTGTAAGTTTTCATTAAAATTAAATCATGAGTGATTTGTTTCCCAACCTAATCTCCTGAATGGTAAAAAACAAATTTTCCTTAAAGAAAAAAAAAGATGATTAACCACTAGGCAAAAAAATATTAATAACAATGGTCGACATAACATTAACACGTAAACTGTTTTGTGTTTTTCAAAATTCTTAATTGCTACTTTGTTTTTCATTGTTTTATTAATTGTCTGCTTTTATATAAAAAATCGATTTTTCATCTCTTTGATTTTTTGGAATTTTGAAATTTCGCAGGGAAGCCTGCCTACAGTACTATCTATGATTTAAAGTTTTACCTACTCGACTCGCGTACATTCTCCGTACTACAAGTTTGTTGATTTTTAGATTAGCTGTGCGTCTATTTTGGTCCGCTACCAAGACATATTCTCACTCGTTGTAATTTAAAGTTAAATAATTTTTACTTTGTAACAATGCCACGGAAAGAGGCACGTAAAATGCAAAATACTAGTTATCGATCAGACAGATGTTTTAATTTTTTTAATCTCGAACATCTAACAACAAACACTTCTGATTTAAGGACAGTAAATGAAAACCGACTTTTAAAACTTGACTTAGCAATTTCGTCAGATAAATTACAACAAAAAACTTATTCTTCTTGCGGCTTGAAGTGATTAAAGTAAAAAAAAGAAGATACAAAGGGAGTGAAAATAAACTACCAGAATTGGTTCGTACAATATTTTGATTATTATATTAAGTTTAGACATACCCAACCTCTCGTAGAATTTTATGTCGATGTTTTAGTCTAATTTTTTTTTTAGACGATACAAAAGAAGGGTTCGTCAAGAGAAGAATCTGATATAAAAGTTGGGAGCAGTGACGGTACATCTTGATTTTCGGTCGATAATCCATCTTTGCAAAGTGAACTTCGCCCATCAAAAAATAAAAACTATCGTCGAAAAGGTATTTGGAAGAAAAATCAATCTAATATCGTCCGTAATTGATAAAAAAACTTTTAATTTAAGCCGACAGGATCCAGATAATCTTGAAGCAGATGACGACAAGTTCTTGATACTAAGTGCTTTGCAAGAAAGTTTTAATACTTCGGCCGACCGCGTTCATAAAATTAAAATTTTGACTATTTTTCGATCGTGGTCTTATAAAAAAATTGAGGACACATTTCCTTCCGCAACTCGTCACATGATAGGCACAGAAAAAAATGTTGCTTGAGATAAGAGATCAATTAGGCATCTAAACCCAAAATAACATCCATCTCTAGATGATGATGTTATCGATAGAATTGTTAGCTTGTACCAGTCTGACGACTACACTCAATAAATGCCCGGAAAAAAAAGGTTACGTTTCGAAAAAGGAGACGGCAAATCGGTACCTATTCAAAAAAGACTAGTATTAAATAATTTCAAAGAATTGTATGAAATTTTTACTTGTACGTATCTAAGGCCGAAATATTGTGTTTTGGCAGGTGCTTCTGGTACTCACTCTGTTTGGGTATGTCCTATACATAAAAATGTTAGTTTATTAGCGAGTAGTTCCAATTTTAAATTACTTACTTCCAGTTCTGAGCTGCTTTTGATCAACTATAAGAATTATTTGGATCGTATGGTATGCAAAAATAAAATGACTGATTGTTATTTCAATTTTTGTAGAAAGTGCCCAGGCGTGACGAATAATATTAAGCAACTGAAGTCAATTTTTTTTAAAAACTGTATGGAAATTGTTACCCACAAACAATAGGTTACGGTTGAAAGAACCTTATCAGAGATCCTATTATCTCCAGTTGATGAATTTTTGCAGAAGTAAAGTGAAAGTCTGCAAAAACTGTTGATTCATTCGTTTTTGGTTAACAAACAAAGGGGTTTTTTAAATAAAATAAAAAATAAACTGAGAGAGAACAAGTGTATCGTAATTTGCTACTCCTCAAAAAATTATGCTTTCATAATTAAAAATTCGGTTTAGCGTATACATTGGAAGAACGATCAGGCAGCCGTACACCCATTTTTACTTTATTATAGGAATGACTTAGATAAATTAAAAATTTCAAGTTTTGTTTGCATTTCTGAATTCCTACATCACGACACTATTGCCGTACATTCATATCAAAAGCAGCTGATTGAATTTATTAAAATAAATTTACCATGTGTTAATAAAATAATATACATGTCTGACGGTGCGACATGACAGTATGAAAATAAATAGAACTTCATTAATCTTACTCATTACTTGAAGACTTTAAAATAGCAGCAGAGTGGCATTTTTTCCCACTTCACATGGAAAGGGGCCATGCGACGAAGTAGGCGGGACTGTGAAACGACTAGCTGCCGGAGCAAGTCTTCAGAGAATTAACAATCCTATTCGAACGTCGCGAGAACTCTTTGATTAGGCCACAGAATCACTGCTAAATATTACTTGTAGTCATTCCACAAATGATGATTACGAAGAAGAAAGAAAATAAGTGTCAGAGAGATTTTTGAGAGCAACAACGATTAAGGGAACGCTAAAATATCATAGCATGGTTTCACTATCTTGTCAAGAATTAGAAGCGATGGTGTCTTCTTTGCACGAAAAATCAAATATTGTGAAAATCTTCAAGTGACATAATTTTGTTATAAAACTGTAAAAAAAGTTTCACTTGTAGATGAAAATTTTGTTTTTCCTAGAAATAAATATTAAGCAGTTATAATGTTAACGTGGTTTTTTGTTACACAATTTTATTAATTCAATAAATTATAATTTCTTCAGTTATCATTGCTCATCTCCGTTTTACAAGTAAAAAATTACTCTTAATAATTGATAAAACAGTGATTTTTTGCTTTTTTGCATGATAGTACAAAATTTTGAGGTTATACTGACAAACGGTAAATACAATAGTTGTAGATCTTTCAATTATTTACAACTTTTACGTTTGACTTTTTTTATTACGAGGTACAGATATCATTTTATACTCAAAAAACATTTTTTTTTTTCCTATTGGTGCGACATAAATTAATATTTTAACAATAACAATTGAAAAGTCTCCATATTTTAAAAACATAATTGTTACGTAAAATTTGACGCAGAATACGATGGTCATAATGACAACTCGATCTATTTTGGGGGCAATTGTTAAAAATCGATTAGAATTAAATTGTTAATAACAATACTAATTTGTTGATAATTTTTACTCTTAAATTTGTTTTCTTGTAGTTCAACTCTGTAGCTACAAAAGGGCTATTGGTGGAAATTTTGTAGCTCTTAAGAATTCAAAGCTATACATTGTTTAAAATGAATCTCCAACCACTATTATAAATTTGTTGTAACTTATAAAATCGTAAATAGGCGATAAAAAAAATTCCTTTGACACGTATCTCTTATTTTTTAATATAGAAACTGGAAAAAAATTTTTAGCTAAATCGCAGAGGTGACAATTAATTTTTAGCAAAATCTGTTCGGTTTGTAAAAGAATGACCCACCTTCGAATAGCATCTACGTATTTTTTTTTAGTTTTTTTTTTTACAATTACAGTCCCAGTACATTTATAAATATTAATTTATGTTCTTAAAAACTGCATCGAGAATTAATTTCTATTTGAGTTTCATCCATTGACGGCTCTAAACAAAAGATCGTGGTTAATAAACAAGAGCTTATAACATAAATAACCTAGTACGATATTGTTTTTTAACATTTGTAACAGATGAAAATGTCAATTTATACACAAGCACCTTTAACAGAATTTTTCAGTACACTTGAGTCTTTCCCATTCTAATATACTTAGATGATAGCTAACAAGCGCTTGTATTATAAATGACAGAGTAGATTCTAGTCTTCTCATTTGAAATAAATTAAATTTTAATTAACTATCAAGCTTATTGGAAGAATGATCATGCGCGCTTAAGTATTTCTTTGTTAATTGTAAATAATGATGCTAATTCGAAATCCGAAACAGCCGAATCGGAGAGGTGAAGGTCAAAATCCGTTCGATTTTTTAAAGAATTACCCAGGTACGACCAGCAAATACGAAAATAATTCTATCCACTCGGCTACAGCGTGTTGTATATGAAGGGGTACAGATGTAATGTACAAGCTGTTTGAGCAGGCTTGGGGTAGACATACACATCACATGGAGAGAAAGAGTAGAGGAGTAGGGGAACTGTTGTGGAGACTCTTTCGAGCTGTACTCTAGTAGCGCCTGCCTATAGCCTGCGAGTATTTAGAGTACTGAACTCTGGTTTGAGGGGAACGCCGTCCCGTCTGGCATCACTGGTACCATGTGCAAGAGTACATCTGACATATACTTTTTTTCTTCCAGGTTACCTAATTCAAAAGAAAAAGCATAAAGCAAAACCTATTAAGCGTATCACAGTTCATCAAAAATAACTAAGCCTTTTACTTATGTATCATAAGAAGTTTTATTGTAAATTAATAACATTCGAAACTGTAAGCTTACTGTACAACAGAAGCGTTTTTCTGTAAAATTTGAAAAAGAAAAAAGCATGTTTTACCTCTGTTGACTAAAGCAAGAGGCTTTATTGCTATAATCCACTTCTGTATTATTATGGATTCAGTTATCTTCTATTCAATTTCAATAAAAGTAAATAGCCATAAATAAATCCACGAGAAGTATAAGCACTTTCTTTTATTTCATTACTAAGCTTAAAAATGCAGCAAATTGTTAAGTTCAAGCAATGATGTTTATTGTTATTTTTTTAATGATGTTCTTATAAAGCTTGGACTTTATTGTTTAAAGTTTATTATAATTCAGAATAACAGTAAATAAAAGATCCTTACTCGATTACCCACGATAGTTATAATCATTTTGTATATTTATTTTGCTCAAACCTTGATTGTCGTAAAAAAATGAAGGCCCAAATTGGTGACGCTTCAGATCTTCTCAGATGTAATTACTGTTTCTTTGGATATTATGAATGAAGTGCCCTGATCGATTTTGAATACTTTTTTCGCAACTTCTCAGCGCATGGCAAGATATTTGGCTAATTTTGCATTCATAAAACAAATGGTTTACAGATTTTAATCTTATATGTATAAGAGCATTTGTAAATTTTAATAAAATATAAAATATAACTCATCTGACAGTACAAAAAGGTATATTCAATAAGCTAAAAGTGTTCAATAAACAAAACTTCCAGGGATAACAATTCTTTTGTTTAAGAGTTTATGTATTCTCATGTCCTTGATTTTAGTTTTCGAAGAGGGCTGCTAGCAACGGTCTGATTTTAGAAATCTGCATGAACTTTTATCTTTTTCAAGACACAATGAATTATTACCTATCGAAGAAATTTTTAAAACAACAGGTACACAGAACTTACTAGAACATTCATCATACGTTAAGTTCATAAAACATGTATATATACCCTATGAAAGCTTCTATGTGACCTTAACTTTTAAACGTTAAACTACTTTACACAAAAAGCTGGAGAAAAAAAATAATTCAAGCTTAACATTTTCACGTTAATCTTGAACAGATAAATGGTACTATGCATGTTGAATTATATTTTTAAGTTGAATTGCTGACTGAAACTGCGTTAAAGCTAGGAGAAACGTTAATTATTATCCATACAAACAACTTTTTTGACTTTCAATATGTTTACTCGTAATTTTCACAGCAGATGGTCCGTGCAACCTTGCCTTTCAACAACACAATGCAGCGAAATGCGATTCCTATACACGCACGTTTACACCTACACCCTCCAATCCCCCCCCCCCACACACACACAGAGAAAAATTCCCTACAATCCCCTGGGGACCAAATAGAGCAGTTTTCGCAATTATTGTTACGAGAAAGAGCAGTCTTAAATACATCAATTTTATGAATTCGTGTGTATGATCCTTGATGTTTTTCAGGCCAGGGTAGTGGTGGTGTATATCAAGGTAAGTCTGAACTCGTTGAAAATGCGTTTATATTATTTCTAACTAATATTAAATATAGATTCTACACAAAAAGGAAACCAGGTGCTGATTACGCGTGAAAAAACCGTTAGATTAGAATTTTCTCATAGTTTTAAAAGATTAAAAATTTTAGGTTCTAGTTAGTATTCTTGATTTACACAACCCCAGACCATTTTTTATTGGTTGCAAAATAAAAAAAAAAGAAGAATCGTTTTCTTGTCAATAATTCTAAGTAATTCTTTTTCGTCTTGAGATGAGCAATTGTTTCATAAAAATGTTGTCAATTGATGAGATACTCGAGTGTCAGGTTTACAAAGTTTCATTCGAGCTAATGTGGACGATCAAGTTGAAGCGGATCGTGGATGTTTTCATTTTTGCAGGCGTATACTGTCAGAGAAGCACTGTTTAGGTTAACTGTTCACAACTATCAAAAAGCTTTTAGGTTAAATAAAGTATTTTACAAAATTAAATGAGTGAAGTAACTAATAAAAATGCATAATTTTATAAAAGTATGAGTTGCGTATACTGTCAGAGAAGCACTGTTTAGGTATACTGTTCACAACCATCAAAAAGCTTTTAGGTTAAATAAAGTATTTTACAAAATTAAATGAGTGAAGTAACTAATAAAAATGCATAATTTTATAAAAGTATGAGTTGCGTTTATTCTTTTCGTCTAGAAGTGTGATAACGCATTTTTTGAGTAACTAAATTTAATTGTCATTTTAGTATTCGGTGAGTGCGAATGACAGATTTGAAGTACCTCTTTTTTTACTCGCACTCACGGGCCTCAATGAGTTACGCATGGATCTTTCCTGCACATGGGACTATGGTGGACTAAACTGTCCGCAATAGAATAACATAACCGGCTATTCGTGATTTTTTTTTGGTACGTTTTGGAACTAAGTGCTGAATGTCTGACTTAGAAGTAAGTATGCTTCAGAAGACTATACTAACTCTAGCTACCATTTACGTACAAAATCAATGTTTTTTCAAAAAAAAAAATCCGTGGAAGCATACTGAAGTTTTAAGTTATGATACTGAAATGCTAATTGACGTTACCCTATAAGCAGATTGCAAGTTTTGAGAAGCAGACCCGTGCACTTTTTACTTAATTTTACGCTATTGCATAAGAGGTGCACGGATCTGCTTCTCAAAACTTATGATGTGAGTAGCTATTTGAAAAATGCGATATTACAATTTCAGGCAAAAAGAATAAATACAACTTTTTTTTTACGAAACGTTGTATTTTTATTAGGTAATTCACTCATTTTATTTTGTTGATTACTTTATACAACCTTAAAGCTTTCTGATCTTCGTAAACATTATTGTTATAGACTAATTTTCGGTCAGTGTAACGCATCCTAAGTTTTTTTTTCTTCTTATTTTACAGCCATTCTGACGAACGGTGCGCATGGAAGACGAGCCCGTCTTAGATGTCCGCGCCGATTCCGGAGTTCAGTACCAAATTTTCTAGCATAAAAGCATTGGATGTTATGGGAACGGTTTCTCTTTTTATTAACTGCATTACTACACTTTGTTACATTCAACGCTTTCATGTTAAAAAATTTGGAACTTTCCTGCATTGGCAGCGCCGCCTGAGAGGTGCTCATAGTCAGTAATGGGTCTGCAATGCTGTACTATGTATATATTGGCTATCAATTGGCATATTAAAAAACTGCCCCAGATTTTATTGTAGTATCAATCACTTGCCCAGCAATAAGGACATCTTATTTTACATGGCTGCCGAACCATCGGACCACAGTTGGAAAAACGCGCTTAAACGATTTCCTGACAAAAAATGTTTCGCAGGTTAAGATCAGGGCCTAGCCAGGTGAGCCTTACATCGATGCCACGGCCTAGTCAGGCTTGAATGTTTGGTTTAAAACCCGGTGTAATGACTTTTACCCCAGGCTGTGACCAGGCCCTGACTAACTTACATGTATGTGTGAGGTATTCTTTGTGACCGAATGACCCCCCCTTCTCCAAAATGGGTTTAATTTATTTAAGTTCTATAGGTATGCAAAAAAAAGTCTGAGCATCTTGTTTTTAATACCGAGTGGCATATACCTTACGTCAACATTCCTGATCCAATATGGCTGCCTGAATTATGTGACTTACAGATTTTCTTCGATAAAACTACGTTATATCTCGTGGCATGGACCTTGCAGGGGTCAAAAAAAGCTTTAATAGAAAGTCTTGAGCTCTTCTATCAAAATAAGTATGAAAAAAATTTTTCGTCTGCTATAAAATTAAAAATGGTGGCAATAACACGTGACCTACAGCTTTATTTAAAGAAAACTACTATAAACATTGCAGCATAAATCCTACAGGAGTCTTAAAAGGTTTAAATAAAAGGTCTTAAGGTCTTTTATCAAAAGATGTATAAAAGAAATTTTTTTGTCTGCTATAAAATCCAAAATTACTAAAAACACGTTATCTTCAGATTTTTCTCAATAAAACTTCTATAAGTCTCGTGGCATAAGTCCTACAAGGGTCTACAAATGTTTAAATGAAAGGTCTTGAGCTCTTACATCAAAAGCTGTGTATTTCTTGTTAGCTATACAATTCAATATGGCGGCAAAACACATGACCCACACCTGATTTTTACTAAAACTATCATGAATGTGCTGCATTTACCCGACTGAGGTCCACAGATATTTGAATGAGAGTTCTTAGTTTCATTCTTAGAAATCAGTCTAAAAAAAGTGTTTGTTAAACTTAGATTTAAAAATGGCGCCAATAGCATGTGTCATATGCATCTTTTTAAAAAATTTTAGGATAAAATTTTTCTTGTTCTACTCAGATACTAATAAAGCTGCAATAATTATTTATTACATATGATGATGATGTAAACTTTAAAAATATATAATTTCTATGGTTTCAAACTTGACATGTTATTATTAGTTCTGCACTGATGAATTAAAGTTGTAATACAAACAAACAGATGTGTTCTCTGAGTAAAGCATAGTTTTATGATTTTATATATTGTTCATTGTCAACATGGCAGCATTAATCACGTTATACTAGTATTTTTGGTACGAAACGCATTCCAACAATCATTTTTTTAAGGTTTATTAGGATGTATAGTAGCAGGAGAGGGATATACAATATTATTTAAAATAAAAAGTTTTATATAATAGTCTTTCGAACAATATGGTAGCCAAAAACAAGTTGTCAACCCAATAACTGTTGTCAGATATTTTTGTAATAGTAAAAAACAGAACTTATGTTTTGAATTATGCAATTAGGAACAGTTTGTGAATAATAATTAGTAAATTTAATGAATACTATTTTATTTATACAATAGCTCAAGGCTACCATGCGCATCCGAATATCTTTTGATATTCAATTTATTTTGTTGAACAATAAAAGCATGGTTTATTAAAATTTTTTGAAAACCCCTGTAGGGTTCATGCCTCGAGATTTACAGTTCACTGAAAAAAAGATGTAAGTCACGTGTTTTGGCATGATTTTATATTCCATATAAGACAAAAAAATTTTCTATACGATATTTGATAGATATGCTCAAGACCTTTCATTCAAGCCTTTGTAGACCTAGCAAAACTTACAGTAGCTTTATTGTAAAAAATCTGTAGGTCACGTCTTCCTGCAGCCAGTTTGCATTTTATAGCAAACAGAAAATTTGTTTACACATCTTCTGATAGAAGAGCTCAAGCCTTTTCAAATAAGCCTTTTTAGACCCCTGTAGCATTTATACCATAAGTTTCTTAGTAGCTGGATTGAAAAAAATCCGAAAAAAACGTGTTTGTACCGCCATTTTAAATTTTATAGCTTACAAAACATTTTCTTTATCCTTTTTTTGGTAGAAAAGCTGAAAACTTTTAATTAAGACCTTTTAAGACGGCAGTAGAATTCATGCCAAGAGACTCACAGAAGTTTTATTGAGAAAAATCTGAAGATAACGTGTTTTTACGTCTATTTTAGATTTTATAGCAGACAGAAAAATTTCTTTTAAACATCTTTTGATAGGAGAGCTCAAGACTTCTGATTAAAGCGTTTTTAGACCCCTTTAGGATTTATTCTGCGAAATTTATAGTAGTTTCCTTGAAAAAAAGCTGTTAGTCACGTGTTATTGCCACCATTTTGGATTTTCAAGGAGAAAAAAAATTTTTTTACACAACATCTGATATAAGAGCACAAGACTTTCTATTAAAGCGTTTTTAGATCTCTGTAGGGATTATCTTGCGAGGTTTATAGTAGTTTTATTGAAAAAAAAATTGTAGGTCACGTGTTTTTGCCGCCATTTTGGATTTTATAGCAAACAACAAAATTTTTTTTATATTTATTTCGATAAAGGAGCTTAAGACTTTAAATTTAAGCCTTTTTTACCCCTGCAGGGTCCATGCCACGAGATTTATAGTAGTTTTATTAAAGAAAATCTGTAGGTCACGTGGTTCAGGCAGCCACATTAAATCAGGAACATTGACTCAATATATATGCCACTAGATGCTCTGACCTTTCATTTGACTATCTACAGAACGAAAATAGATCAAACCAATTTTAGAGAAGGGGGGGTCATTCGTTTACAAAAAATATCTCATATGTATATTAACATACTTCTGCTGTACAGTAGGGGTTATAATTGTGACATCCCATGTCGTATACTTAATATTTATTAATTTAAAACACATAGTCTCGTTTTTAAATTATAAAAAGCAAAAGCTCAGCGATCTCGAACCATTGAACAGTACCTACACCTGCTTCTGCAATCCCGTGACATGTAACTTACTTCTTTTGAAATAAGCTACCGTCGCAAAACTCGAACAATTCGTGCAGCCTCAAATAATCTTATAAAATGCTCATCTTACAAAATCAATTAGCACAAATATACCAAATAATGTGATTATTCAACAATTTCAACAGTCTTAACTGTGGATGTATACAAGAAATATCATACACAATTTCGACAGCATCTTGTACTTGATGTAAAATTCGAGAGATCAGCAGTTTTAACCATCAATTACTGTGAGATTATTGTACCACGACTGTGCTCGTGTCAGTCGAGGGTAATTAGGTTAAGCTCTGATTGGTTCAGATCCCCAACTTGACGCGTCCTCCTTAAACGCAAGAGTATAAAAACTCCTCGTATATAACAATATTCACCTTTTCTCTTTCATCAAGAGCTTAAAGTAACCATAAAAATTGGAGAGTGAGTTCTTTTGCATCTTTTAGCGGATGTAAGACTTATTTCGGTGACTAAGCTGTGTAAGAAAAGCTCGAGCAAACCAGGTCACTGTAAACTCACCTAAAAAGTGAATCAAGGAGGAACAAGAAAGAAAGGACCGTCGACTTGGGTTGCGACGTTAAAAGCAGAAGCCTTATTATTGTCATCGCCACGAGTGCTCTCGTGTAGGATTAAGAACATCGTTGCGGTCAACCTTGTAAGATCTTGCGAGTACGTGCGCGCAATCAGCGGCTAACCAACGATCTCAGAAGTAAGTCAAGTTAAGGAAAATATAAATTACATATTATTGTAAATGCGAATCTGAAACTTTATTATTTATACCATTTGTAAAATTAACTACTTCTGGCTTTTTTAAATTTATTAAATCATTAGATAAAACATAACTTGGTTATTGATTAAATTAATTTTCTTAATTCAAAAACATTTCAATTACTAAATTATATAAAACGTTTCAAGATCTAATAATTCTTATTGATTGACACATAATTCTTACCTTCATGAGTAAATTGATTATCGAGGAAAAATGAAATAGACACTGTATGACAAAGATCTTTACAAGGACGCGAGATAAAAAGACGAATAAGATACACTACTACTGTATGACATAAAACATAAACTCTAACAGTAAGTCAACGCTTGCTCAGCGTACACCACTTCATACATATCGCTCGGTGAAACCTAACACCACAACGCCGAGATGACGATTTCAAAAAAAAGTATACTGTAAGTTAAAGCTAACAAGGCCTTTGGGCCGATGGCTGGTTCCTGACGAACAAAAATTAAATTTATTTGTTTGTAGAACGAATCTACGAGTTCCGCCCTTTACTTATAAAAGTTTGGACGTAACATAATAGTAAAAATAATTACCAATAGAGTAAGGGAGTCGACGGAAAATGCATCCTTTCAGTACAAAGAAAGGGAAAATAAAATGATCTTTAATGCATTGACATACTTCCAAAGTTCTTATACTTGTTGGAGGTGGGGTGGTGAAAGGTCTTTTTATTTTCTGTCTTTCTCTTTCAACGAGACATTTACACTAATGCAGCAAACGGCATGATGACTCTTCTGCAGCAAAGCTGAAGGCGCCAGAGCTTAAGGCCAAACATTCTCATATCCATGCATGGATACTGATATCAGATCCTGGTCATGCTCTTTCAATAAAATTGTCCAGGACATGGCCAGACCCTTTTAAGCCAAGTAAGTAGAGGCCGAGTTTTGAACTTGTAAGTATGTGTTACCAAGCACCAAACCCCAAGCTACGAGAAAACGTCCACGACCTGCATCAGCTCGATTGTCCGCAATAGCTTGAACGTCAGCAGTAGCTCTGATTAGCTATTTTTATTGTGGACTGTCTATTACAAAGTTCCATTTCGCACCATGGGATAGAACCCCTAGATTGCGGTTAGATGCAAAGGAAATAGCTAGCTAGCAGAATGTCACAGCATCAAAGACAACTCTTTTGAAAAAAACCATATCAAAAATCCACATAGTAAAACCTTGTAAAAAAACCACATAAAAACATGCGGTTTTACCACTCCGTTTTCATGTGGTTTCTTATTCCAAATCACCATGTGGTTTCTAAGTAAAACCATATGGTTTTTACAAGCTTTTCTTTTTATAAAAGAAATTATTTCTACTGAAATTTAACTATTTAAAAATCTTAATAACGCATCAACAATGAATATAAAAATAAAACAAAAGAAAAAAAACCTCTAATGTGAATTTAACTTTGGCTAACAGATTTTTAGTCAAGTATCTTATCC
The DNA here is from genome assembly GCF_036245765.1 of Copidosoma floridanum. Taxonomy (NCBI): domain Eukaryota; kingdom Metazoa; phylum Arthropoda; class Insecta; order Hymenoptera; family Encyrtidae; genus Copidosoma; species Copidosoma floridanum. The sequence goes on from NW_028321881.1 coordinate 32,567,961, forward strand.
ATTGGGCTAGAGTAGATTTGATTCTAGTTTCCAATTTTGTGTTCTTATAAGGTACAGAAGACACAGTATTCTTTTATTTGTATTTGTACATAACTAGTTCTTTACATATAAACTACAGTAAAATCATGTGAATTTGTGTATGCAATAAATTAAATAGTGTTATTATAATACGTTTTAAGATATTTGTTTCCGAGATAAAATGGCTACGGCAATTGAACCTTTAATTTAATTTGCTGATTATACGTATCAAAATGATACACTTTTCAGTCGCATATTATCAAATAATTATAAAAATATTTAATAAATATTTAATCAAAATTATAACTGATATTTTTTGCTTTATATTTAAGAATAAAAAAAACAGAATTATAATAAATGATTAAGCATTATAATTTTTTGTAAAACTTACTGGAAGATAAATATAATATTATATATTGTTAATCGAAATTCTCGAAATTCATAGATATGAGTAATACATACGATTTTACTCTAAATAACATATAAAAACAATTTGTGTATTTAAGTATCTTATCCACATGACCAGAGGGGACTTGATGCTGGCTTAAAATTTTTTGTCTTTATAAGCTACAGAAGGTATAGTGTTATGTTATTGGTATTTGTACATACTTCTATTAATAATAAATTAATTTCAAGGATTTCCATTTACAATATACATTTTTAGAATATTAATAATTGAGCGAAATTTTTTTATTTACAACTAAATAGTAAATCACAATTATTATTTTGATTAGTTATTCATTAAACATCAATATAATTATTTGATAATGTATGACTGAAAAGTGTATCATTTTAGTATGTATAATCAACAAATTAAATTAAATTTTTAATTGCCGTAGCTATTTTATCTTGGAAACAAATATCTTTACACGTATTATTAATAACAGTGTTCAATGTATTGCATACACAAATTCACACGATTTTACTGAAGTTTATATGTAAAGAACTAGTTATGTACAAATACAAATAAAAGAATACTGTGTCTTCTGTACCTTATAAGGACACAAAATTAGAAACTAAAACCAAATCTACGTTAGCTCAATGGATAAGATACTTGGCTAATAATTTGTAACCCAAAGTTCAATTCTCCTTAGAGGCTTTTTTTTTTCTTTTGTCTTATTTTTGTATTCATTGTTGATGCGTTATTAAGATTTTTAAATAGTTAAATTTAAGTAGAAATAACTATTTTTATTAATAAATAATAAAGAATAGCTTGTAAAAACCACATGGTTTTACTTAAAAACCACATGGTGATTTGAGATAAGAAACCACATGAAAACGGAGTGGTAAAATCACGTATTTTTATGGGTTTTTTTTACATGGTTTTACATTGTGGTTTTTCGACACGGTTTTTTTCAAAAGAGAAAAGCACAGTTTACCTAGTTCCGACACTTCGCAATAATTCTATGCTCTTGCATTATTTAAAAGCATTTTTTAAGTTAAGATATGCATAAAAAAAATCTTTTACTTTGCTCATTTCACTTAATTCAGTAAGTATTTACAATAACCAAGAAGAATCTGAATCATTTGTAACGTACGTAACTATATGTATTGTATTAAAACACAATAAAAATCCATTTTTTTATAGCATATTATAAACAGTCAACGATTTTATAGATATCAATCAATTTGCGCACGTGGTAACGATGTTCTAAAGGGTATGATGTCATATGAGATCTGTCCGGAAAGTATCGGGCCTACCTCGATCTACAAGTTGTAAGTAGTTTAAAATGACTTGAAGAAATGCTAAGAATAAAGTTGGTTGAAAAAATTTTTTTTCATAGTAGTTCTACTTCAAATACCACCCACAACAAATACCCAAAGCGATTCTACTACAAAGTTTTTGGGTCAAAAGATAAACGGTATTTTTTACAAGTCAATTTTAGTCAATTTTCGAAAAAAAATACCTCTACTTCTGATGTGTGTAGCTAAGTGGTTTGCATAATTCAAGTATTCTTATCCAAATAAAATCAAAGCGAGGATCAAATCCTATCGATTAAAAAAAAATTTTGTTCATGCTTACATGCTTCTAGACCACCTTTGCATGAACAATAATATATTACGCACCATGGGAGCAAAGAAGGGCATTCCCTCCCGGATGTGTAATTGCCTCCCGGGGCCAAAAGCGAAGGGGGCAAACACCCGGGAGATGATGCCGTACTGTGTTCCCGAGGCCCGTATACGATTTTTTCTCTTCCTCCGCTGAAAATACTATGTTTTTCCCTGATTTGAGGGAGAAAATTGCATTATAACCTCTCAGGTAAAAATCGCATTTACTGTTTATTAGGAAAATTATTTTGACATCGCCTGCGAGGAAATTGTTTCCCGAGCCGTAAGCGAGCACAACCACGCAGAAGATGGCACAATACTTTTCCTATGAGCAGTATTTGCGATTTTTTAACTGGGAGAAATTTGGCACTTTGCTCCTCGAAATCAGGGAACAAAGTCTTCCTTTTGGCGGGGTCATGAGAAAAACTGCATTTTCAACAGTTCTGTCATCTGTCAACTAAAATACAGTTTAAGATCAGGTGTATTTACAAGAAAAATACAAAATAACGTTTTTTATTATTACTTTCAATCTAACTATGTAAGGAACAATATGGATTTTGGTTTGGGGAATGCATTTTGCATCCATATGTAGCCCAGATCTTGTTTTCTATTCTATCACATCGTGTACACGATTACTCTCACACAAAGCTTTTCCCTTCTTTTTATTGCTGAAACATAATGTATTTTTAGTGATGGGCAAAAACCCAAAAGTTGTAAATCCATCCATTTTTTTATATTCAGCTCAATATAACAAATAATAGTGACACATTGACGTTAAGATCATTAGAAAAAACTAGTGTCAGATGAGAAACGGTCTTGCCGACTTGCAGCCGAGGTGAAAAATGATTTTTTGGGGCTTATAGAAGCATTCTCTTGGGCTAAAAAAAATGTACGTGTAAATAGCACTAAGGTAGATTCGAGGACTAATTATAAACCTTTAAAAAGATTCCATTAAAACGCAAAAAAAATTAATTATTCGGGTCAATCAGCTTTCTTAGTGTATTTTTTGAATTTTTGTCACCGCGATGTTTCAGTATCAAGCCTCAGGAGAGCGCGGGGGTCGGCATGCACCCAACCTATATAAAAAGTATAGACACAATTGGTATGAACGTATATTCTAACATTAACTGATACATGTCATGATGCGTAAATTCTAGTTTTGTAAAAAAATGTAAAAAATATGTACTTATAAAGTATCAGTTTAGTATAATTACTTAATCAGAACTGGCGAGCTGCACTGTACACACACACACACACACACACACACACATACATGTTAACAATATACATGGAACATGCAGCCGTATAAGTATACAGTACGACGTAGTAATACGAAAACGAAGTCGGTGAGAGATCAGAGAAAGCCTTCAAGACGACAAAACTCGACCGTTTCCAAGCTCATACGACCAACTCCGAATACCTTAAGCAGCAGCAGCAGCATCTATATATATACGTCCCGCTATTGCGGTACTGAGCGGAGTGGGGGAAGCATGTCAGGTCGTTTTAAATTTGTTACTTTTTGCCTTGGCGATCCGGAGTGTTTCCACTGAAAAGACTGTTGCTTTATTTCAGGATCATAACCATAAACCCATGACTCATTACCAGTAATAACCTTTCTAAGCAAAGTATAATCATAATTGACCATTTCTAAGTTGTCCTGTACGATTTCTGAGTGGAGCTGTTTTCGCTCTGTGCTGAGAAATTTTGATATGAACTTCGCACACACGCGTGCCATTTGTAAATTTGAGGTTAAAATTTTCCAAATTATAGTTTTTGGTATTCTAAGATCTTTTTCTAGTTCCCACACAGTCATACGACGATCTCAAGTCGTTCGATCACAAGTCGCACCCACTCAATATTATCTAACGTAGTGTAATTACGTGCATATAGTGGATATGCATGCGCGGTATGCAACTCTACTGTCCGGTACTTATAGGGTCCAAGTTTATTTTTTTTCCGAGCGAGCGAGGCGGATGCGTATACATGGATATAAGGTGCGAATAGACACAGCGATTATCCAATGTTTTTGTTGTTGAAAGTCAGCCAGAGCGAGGATCACTATCAACAGAAGTACGGCCTACTTTAAAACGACTAAACCACTCTTTTGTTCGTATTTTGCTGATAAACGCATTTACAAAAGCCTTCTGCATCATGTGAATTGTTTCAAAACTCTTTTTTCTGAGCTTAAAGCCAAATTTAATACAAATTCGTTGATCTTGCTTTTTAGTCATTTTTAACAATCACGAAATCTGCCAAACTCAAAAATAACTTTGTAAACAAAGACGCGCTGCGCATGAACTATGCATCCGAAAGGTATCAACGAGCAACCGCTGAGTTTGTAAGGCCTTACTGTTTACGTTTATGTACCACAGAGGTCATTTGAACACTATGGTGCGGAGTTGTAGAGGTAGACCTGATACTTTTCGGACAGATCCCGTATATATATATATATACGGGGTCCAATTTATGAAGACTATTTTGTATTGGAATGTCGCAACTGTGTAAACTATGAAAAAAGGTTCCCCCCTACCACCCTACCAGTTTTATTTGATACGCTATTGCATTTTTCTGCTGTGGAAAGTACGCATCGTGCATATGGAACGAAACAAAAAGGCCGCGTCATGGCAGCATCTAATGTGGGCATAGCTTTCTAGTAGCAAACATTCGATGTTATGCATTTAAAGTAAGTCATTATTGCTTACCTGTAATAAATTACGATACAAACATAACTATCACAGCTACGATCATACTCCTACATTTAAAAATTTTTAAAAATAATCAAAGAAAAAAGTTAAATCAGTAGTAAGTTGGCTTCCGCCGTTACGCTAATCTTTGTTACGCTTCATGTGCACAATGCACACTTTCTACAACAGGAACGGAATGGCGTAATAAATAAAACTTGTTGTTTCGCACGTAGTAGTTCCCAGTGAGCCGTAACGGCTTACCCAGGAATAGTTTAAGTAAAATTAGTACATGTTATACTATTAGTTATATAATCTTGAAATATTCGACTATTTTCTGATTAATTAATTAATTGTTGAATTCTACGTCAATCGAACTGAAAATATTTTATGCATTGAATTGGATTTGTATTTAATTTTTGTATATTTTTAAATTATGCATGACACCTAAATAAATAATGGCTACTTTATTTAAGAGAAAATTATGATAAAAAATACTTTTAATTCAAAAAAATTTAACATGTAAGTAGCAAATCTCTCTAAGTACAAATTGAACTACATTTTTTGCAGACAACAATGAAATTGAACGAAATTGGCTTATAAAAAAAATAAGAACATAATATGATGACAAATTAAATTAAGCAAATGGAAGGATGGTCGATTATCGCCATAAATCATAAATGTTTACCTTGTACGTATACAAAAAATGTTGATTGACAGTCACGTAGATTGTTGTCCGAGACATGACTGCAATTGACCCATTTAGATAGTTTGTGTGACTGTTGGTTTTTTCAACTTTGTGGATTGTTGAGCAAAATCACAGTTGTATTTTCCCCACGTTGGGCAATGACATGAAAGAATCAATGATTTGATTCCTCAGAAAGCAGGCTTGAGGTCTTGAATGTATCTGTACTGACATATAAAATTTACTAACACAATTGATCGCAAATCATTTTCTCAGACCAGCACGCACTCTTAACAATAGCGATGCACTGTGAAAGAAAAAAAACGCATTTCCGCATACCCACACATACACGTATACATCCATTGGACCGATGTAACCAGTACTACACTATCGCATATATCAACACGTCATTCACCGAGAAAGATTCAATGCCTCGATACTTCAATCCTTTATCGAACTTACAATTCCTCAATCACTTGTCATATTATAATTGACTTGACCCCAGCAACTTTCATCGCCCATCACACTCACACAATCGCGCGCGCGACGCACTTCTGACAACAATACCAATAGCTACATGGAATTTCAATTTCAACCAAGACGCAACGTTACACAACACCGATGTAATTAGTGGTTACACTTCCACGAAAAATAAAGAAGCATAAAGAAAAAAAACCAGACATACAATCGCTGCACGTTGTGCATGCAGACAAATTTTGATGTGCAACATCACTATACAGTTAACGCGCGCAGATGAATTTCTCTGCCTCCTTTACGAAGCCTATGTTTTACAGTACTTATTACTATTCTAATACGTAAATACCTTTAACACGAGTAGACGTATTCACAGGAAGCTTCACGGTGAATCTGACCCGGAGTCTTGCGTTGCCAGGACCTCGTAATATTTTTCCTTTTTTTCTGAAACGTGACTGTTTTTTTTCTTCGAGCTACACCTTCCCTCGCGTACGTCTGACCTCTTCTTACGCTGCCTTTGCACAAAAAAAAACTGTGATGTCCCTTTTTTGACGGAACACTAATGGCGGATTAAATTGGTCTATATATATACAGCATGATATGTAACGGTGGCATTTCCCGAGAACCGCGTGTAGAGCGATTTTTTCTGACGCGAACCCCGTTGGAATTAATTTTTTAGGGCAAATAGCTTTTAAATGGGAGCCGATTGAAAATACGTTCCAAACTACCCCTAAATGGGGTTGGAAAGCTATAGCGCGCCCGCATAAACTCGCGACGTTGCCACATTGTTATTGGAGCTTAGTCGGTAAGCAGTGAGAACTATATCCATGTGCGCACGCAAGAGCGTCAGCTACTGCTGGTAACTTGAAGGTTGAATGTAAAAATTTTTACCTTAAGGTAAATATTGTCTGCTCCTTATGTTGTCAGTTGTTTATCCATCACGCGCTTACTGTCATTCTCACTCTCATGTTGGACAAAAACATCTTTAAATGTTATACTTAAGTAATGTTACCTCGAATAAAAGTAAAATACCATATCAGTAGGGATTTGTCCACTCTACACGATAGTGTTTTTGCAAAAATAGTCGAGCTCTTTGTCAAAAATATTGTTGTTAGGTATGTCTTGCTTACGTTCCCGGGTAAGTCGTCTGTACACGATTTAGAACGAGTCCATTCGTAAATTGCAATAATCAAGTACCCGGGAAGTACCCGGCAAGTGCACGACGAAGTGCCCGCCAAGTCCCCGCCAAGTACCCGGGAAGTACCCGCCAAGTGCCCGGGAAGTACCCGAGGAAGTGCCCGGGAAGTACCCGCCAAGTGCCCGTGAAGTACTCGGGAAGTACCCGCCAAGTGCCCGTGAAGTACCCGGGAAGTGCCTAGGAAGTACCCGCCAAGTACCCGCCAAGTGCCCGGGAAGTGCCCGTGAAGTACCCGCCAAGTGCCCGGGAAGTACCCGGGAAGTACCCGAGGAAGTGCCCGGGAAGTACCCGCCAAGTGCCCGGGAAGTACCCGCCAAGTACCCGGGAAGTACCCGCCAAGTGCCCGGGAAGTACCCGCCAAGTGCCCGGGAAGTACCCGAGGAAGTGCCCGGGAAGTACCCGAGGAAGTGCCCGCCAAGTACCCGGGAAGTACCCGACTGTATTGTACTAGGCGGGGACTTCCGGGGCACTTGGCGGGTACTTCCCGGGCACTTGGCGGGGACTTGGCGGGCACTTTCTCAGGCACTTCCCAGGTACTTGGCGGGCACTTGGCGGGTACTTCCCGGGCACTTCCTCGGGTACTTGGTGGGTACTTCCCGGGCACTTGCCGGGTACTTCCCGAGTACTTCACGGGCACTTGGCGGGTACTTCCCGGGCACTTCCTCGGGTACTTCCCGGGCACTTGGCGGGTACTTCCCGGGTACTTGGCGGGGACTTGGTGGGCACTTCATCGGGCACTTGCCGGGTACTTGATTATTGCAATTTACGAATGGACTCGTTCTAAATCGTGTACAGACGACATACCCGGGAACGTAAGCAAGACATACCTAACAACAATATTTTTGACAAAGAGCTCGACTATTTTTGCAAAAACACTATCGTGTAGAGTGGACAAATCCCTACTGATATGGTATTTTACTTTCATTCGAGGTAACATTACTTAAGTATAAAATTTAAAGATGTTTTTGTCCAACATGAGAGTGAGAAAGACAGTAAGCGCGTGATGGATAAACAACTGACAACATAAGGAGCAGACAACATTTACCTTAAGGTAAAAATTTTTACATTCAACCTTCAAGTTACCAGCAGTAGCTGACGCTCTTGCGTGCGCACATGGATATAGTTCTCACTGCTTACCGACTAAGCTCCAATAACAATGTGGCAACGTCGCGAGTTTATGCGGGCGCGCTATAGCTTTCCAACCCCATTTAGGGGTAGTTTGGAACGTATTTTCAATCGGCTCCCATTTAAAAGCTATTTGCCCTAAAAAATTAATTTCAACGGGGTTCGCGTCAGAAAAAATCGCTCTACACGCGGTTCTCGGGAAATGCCACCGTTACATATCATGCTGTATATATATATATTTATATATATATATATCTCCCAATATCATATAGTTGTATTGACGAAACTGAGTCTCAGCCCCCCCGCTCCCCGGTTTTTATGAATTAAGATACGTCTGTTCAAATGTGACGATCTTTAAAGTTACATATTTTTGAATAACTGAAAAATTTCTTGCTAAACACTATTTTTAATTTCTAATTTATTCTCGGATTCAATTGAAATAAAAATTATTTTTGGATTCTTACATCTTAATAAAGCAACGTATAATTTTCCGTAAGAGAATACAAATTTTTTAATATACAATCGTAAGGAATTAAAACTCTGTTCTTGTAATTTGTTTCTAAACATAGGACATGTTAATACAAAGAGAAACTGTTTTCTATAGAAGACAAAAGGTAATGATAATGAGGTGCCAGTATTCAATGTTATTCTAGGAATATAAACTTTGCTTTCTTTTTTTTCTCCCGTTATTATTTCTGCTTCTATATTATATTTATAATAAACATTAAAAAAGAAATAATTTTGTAATTTTTAATCTTGTGCCTCTACAGAGACCGTCTGATACACTTGAAGTTCTTATTAACACTACTATAGCATTTTTCTTAAATTTTAATTCGTGTGGTGGAAGACCTTCTCTGATATTATTTGAAAATTCTATTGGAAAATTAATATTTATGCTATCATATGTTTTATCAACTTCTTTGTAGGTCACGTATTCTGCTGTTGTGAACTAATTATCAGCTTGCATTGATAAATACACAAGTAATGTCTTTATTTTGTCTACTTAATCTGTTAGTGGGGGGTTGGCGCGCAAAGCGCGCAGAGGGGCGTTAGCCCCACTAGTATATATACATATATATCGCCAACCCCCCCCTTTTATTGTGTTATAAGTGTAATTTTTTCAAAAAAAGTTTTGTATGAATATTTTTTAAAGCCTTAAAAAATGATAAAATTAATTGTTAGTATGAAAGTAATATGTTGAAGTATATTTTACAGAATTCGAAAGACTATGGCATTTTTTGAAAATATTTGGGAATAAATTTTCTACGCTGGGGAATGATTACTGGTCTGCTTTTAAAGAAATATGAAGAACAAGCTGCTGATTTCAAAAAAAATGGTAAAATTTATATAGACAGTGCCCTTGACTTTTTGTTGGTGAGCTTTATTATTTCTTCTAGTTGCTCCCCATGAGCTGTCTATCCTGCATGTGTCAATAGGTATTCCTGACCTTTTATAACTATATATGCCCCCTGCGCACTCTGCGCACAAACCCCCGTAATTGCAAATTAGATTTACGGAGTATGGAAAAAAACCGGAATTAATTTAATTGTTACTTAAAATTTGTATATGTAATAAATTTATATTGATCATAATTAATTACACGTATTTTTAACAATCACTTTTAATTTTCCCTCACTAATGCCTAATTTTTATATATTTAAAACGACAACGTATTAAAAGATTTCAAATGTCGTCAAAAATTACAAAATTACGATATTGTTAGAATCACAAATTGCTTTTGTTTTAACAGTATCGTTAGTTGATTGTTTTTTTTCTTTTAATTTTTTATAACCAAAATTTTGGCTTATTGGTATTTTTTCCTTCGTTTACTTTTACTTCGTAAATTCGTTTCAAAAAGTTACAAAATGTCTAAACGAAAATTTGACAGCGAATTAGACTCTCAAATTGCAACGAAAAAAAAAATCCTTCCTTTTACATCTACTGAAAAAAATATTGATACTGACAATGAAGAAAGAATATTTTATAAACATAAATTCCATAAAATGTTTTCACAACTCAGTCATGATCAACGTCAAATTTCTCAAGAAATAATAAAATTAAAAAAAAAATTTTTTCATCGATGGTCCTGGTGGATCTGGAAAAACTTTTCTATACAAAACATTAATTTATTATTTTATATCAATTAATAAAAAATTCTTACAATGGCTTGGACAGGTATTGCTTCTATTTTGCTCCTAAAGGGAATGACCACTTACAGAACTTTCAGACTTCCCTTAGACTTAAGCACTATAGAAAGTGCATTCTCCCAGTTTAAGCAAGATTAACAAAAATTACGTAATGTAGAAGTAATTATTTGGGATGAAGCTTCTATGATACTGAAAAAAGCGTTAGAAATCGTTGATAGGACTTTAAAAGATTTATCTAGTAGTAATAAACCTTTTGGAAATAAAATAATAATTTTAGGAGGAGATTTTCGTCAAATTCTCCCAGTAGTAAAAAACGGAAGCAAAATTACTATTGTTTAAGAAACCATAAAATTTTCCAATTTTTGGCCTTTATTTAATATTTTTAATTTAAAAAATAATATACGTTCAATTGATAAAAAATTTTCTTCATTGCTACTGGATATAGGAGAAGGCAAAATTAAAAACTTTTATAATTCCTCAGACATGGAAAACAAATGATGTATGTTCTAAAATTTTTAATAATGATGATGATTCTTTTATAAGTAAAGCTATATTAACATCTCACAATGAATACACTCATTTTTTGAACAAAAAAATTTTTAATAATATGGTAGGAACATTAATAACGTACTATAGTATTGATAAAGAAACTCACAAAGGAGTAGATGAATCAGACGATAATGTTTATATTAATTGCCCTACAGAATATTTAAATAGTATTAAAGAAGGTCTTCCTCCACATGAATTGAATTAGAAAATTAACGCTATTGTTATGTTGATACGAAACTTAAACATATCTAAAGGACTTTGCAATGGTACAAGATTACGAATTACAAAATTATTTAAATACAACATCGAAGCTGAAATAATCACAGGTGAAAAAAATGAAAATAAAGTCTTTATTCCAAGAATAACACTACAAACAACAATTCTTCTTCGCTACCATTTATATTGTACAGAAAACAATTTCCATTTACCTTAGCTTTTTCTATGACTATCAATAAATCTCAAGGTCAAAGTTTTGATGCCTTAGGATTATACCTTAGAAAACCATTATTTTTTCATGGGCAATTATATGTTGCATTGTCTAGATGTAGAAACCCAAAAAATGTTTTTTTGAATCAAAAAACGAATTTGAAATTAAAAGTGTTGTTTGGAATGAAATTTAAGAGTAACAAAAAAACTATTCTATAGTTCATTACTATTTTGATACTTTCTTGCAAATTTTCTCTTTCATCAAAAAAGCAAATTTCAGTACCGTCTAGTACCCAGATTTATGTAAACATAAACAATCCGTTTTTTGTAATATGTTTTCAGATATACCATCATGGATGCAAAATTTTACCAGTGTGACAAATGTAACTCAAAATTTTCAAATCAAGAGTGTCAATCATTGCGCGAAAAAATTCACAAAAAAAAAATTTTTGGTATGTGATCTGTGTAGCATTATAATATTAGACAAGAAAAACTATTTGCGTCACACAAAGGAATGCCAAAACATTGAAAAAAATTGTAAGTGTATCCAACGCGAAAAAAGTTTCAAAAGAAATTATTACTTACAGAAACATTTGAAAAGTCATAAAAAAAACGTTCAAAAAAATATTTGTCAAAATTGTGGAAAAGGTTATGTAAGAGCAGAGCACCTAAAAAGACATTCTAGAGTATGTTATTAAAAAAAACATCGTAAGTAAGATAATTGTAACAAAATTTTTTGTTATGGTCAAATACAATTATACGTGAAAATTAGACCATTTGTAACAGTTAATATATAAGGCTTTACGATTATATTTACATTATATATGGGGGAAATGGGGAGAGCGGGGGGGAGGTGGGAAGAGCTAGTAAAAAAGTAGGATTACTTGAAAAATGCAAGAAAATCAAGAAATAACTACCTTATTTGGGGGGGAGCTGGGGGGAGCAAAACTTCGCTCTAATTCTTACGACTATATAATATAGGAATATATATATATATATATACTAGTGGGGCTCACGCCCTCCTGTGCACACTGCGCGCCAACCCCCCAACTTTTGAATATTTTATGAGAAATACATTTTTACAATTTTTGTGTATTTATTCTTATTTATTTTTAACTTTTTTATTTCTTAAATTTAAAAAACTTATTTTAAATAAATTACATGGGGCTACCTCGTTTGAAGACGTTAAGAAACATAATAGAATAACATATAAAGATTTCAGGGATACTGCAATTGCAATAGGTTTAATAGAACATGATTCTGAAATCGACAATATTTTTAAAGAAGCCATAACAATTATGTTTCCATACCAGTTAAGACAATTTTTTGCTTGGTTTTTGATTTCAGAAAACATTCAAGGAGATAAAATATGGAATGAATATAAAAAATATTTTACAGAAGACTTCGATAATGATAATAATAATTGTGCTGTTCTACATATTAATCAAATTTTGGTATCAGGAGGTAAATCATGTGAGTCTTTTAGTTTACCGACACCAACCATTAGCAACTATATAAATAATTGCAATATTGAGGAAATATCTTTCAGTAAAAAAATGTTTGATATAATGTACACAAATTTAAAAGAAGATCAAAGAAAAATTTTTAAAACTATTTGTGAACAAGATGAAAAAGTATATTTCATCGTTTATATTAATGATACTCTAAATTTAACTTAAGTTTATGTACGTAAAAAGAAGAATTGTGTATTAAAGGACTATATAAGTGATGATGATTTAATAATTATGCCATGAAAAAATTCGTGGGGGTCGGTGGGAGGGCCGTACGGGGTAGGTGGGGGATGTAGGATGTTTTGAGAAAAAATACTGTACAATATTTCCATGTGATTTGGTAGGAATGTGGTAATAGACTTTAACACATTGACAGGGCTGGCAAAATGCAACGTTAAAAAATGCTAACAATGAAAGTCAGCCCACCAAAAACTTTATGCTTACAAAGAAACCAAGGAATCCAATAATTTGAAATACAATTGATTATATTTAAGTTTAGCTGATTTTGGTATTGTGCACTAATCTGTAACGATTTGATTAAATATTAAAACCTACATTGTTATTATCCCATGAAGCCATATGTGGTTGAACCCCCTGGCTTGAATAAAGACTTATACTATACTTCTATACTATACATATAATATTTTGTGTAGGGGCGGTGGGGGGCCATGAAAAAATGCGTGGGGGTCGGTGGGGGGCCATGAAAAAATGCGTGGGGGTCGGTGGGGGGTTTTGAGAAAAACTACGATACGTCAAAATAAGCAAGAAAATAACAGATTTTTACCTTATTTTGTGGGGGGTTGGTGGGGGGCAAATGGGGGGCGGTGGGGGGTTTGTGTGGCATGCCCCACTGAGTTAACTATGTAATATAGGAAGATGTATATATATATAATTGGTATTAGCACGAACGAAAACAAGCTAATCGCGGATCGTCGTATTGTACAAACTTGCATGAACTAGCACAGAGCTTTCAAGATGCGTGGAACCAATTGTTTTTAATAAAGTAGTGCACAATTTTGCATCGTCAGTTTTTTTTCAGGCAATTGTTACTTCTTTTTTCGTATGTTGCTAATTTTTTGATCCAAGTTATTTTCCTTTCCTTATCATGGCACCTCCCCGTAAGTGTTGCTAAAAAAAAAAAAACATGTTTGTTTTATAAAAAATTTAAGCATTATTTCGAAAAATTGTGATGTGAGTTTGAGTGGTCTATACGGTTTGTATGAGTGTTTGTCGTGTAAAAAAAAGCGTTATCGGAATGAAACTTCAGTTTGGTTTGAAAATCAATGATACGATAGAAAAACAAAAACAAGATGTGAATTTTGCCGTTGAAGAAAGCGAAAAAGAACAGGAAAGGAAAGCGGAACCGAATTCGTTAAAGAACGATAATGATTATGTATGTATATTCGTCGATAATACAAACAAAAGATAAAAACTTGCAGCTACAGTTCAACAATCAATCGCAGCATCACCCTCGAAAAAAGTGCACTCAAATTTGTCAAATGCAGACAATGAGCTTATGTGCTCATTATTACAGGCTCTTGGCAATGGTTCTTTGAATAAAAGCAGTGAATTTAATTTAAACAGCTGGATCGGTAATTTCAAAGAGTCTTTGTTTTGTGCTGTCACTCGAAGCGATAAAATTGGTCTCTCAACAACAATGCCAGTGAAATGGTCCATTCGAGAAACAGCACGAGAATTCGGTATAAGTAAACATATGGGCTCTATCGCAAAAAGTTTGCAAGATGATCGTGGTTATGGATCTCACCCAGTAAAAAAGAAGGGTTAACCCATGAGTGCAGCTTTAATCGAAAAAGTCCACGAGTTTTTTTTTATTAGATAATCATGTTCGTCGAGTCATGCCCGGGAAAAAAGATGTTAAATCGCTTAAGACGCTTAATAGAATTTTTTTTAGAAACGCTTGCTGTTGGGCAATATTCAAGATTTGCATTCTGATTTTTAAAATAAACATCCAAATGTACAGATATCATTGTCAGCATTTCAAGCTTTGAGACCTCAAAAATGCATACCAGTTGGTGCTAAAGGCACACATAACGTGTGCGTCTGTAAAATTTATGGCAACATTAGGCTCAAGTTAAAATGACGGAAGAAAGCATTTATTTGCAACAAGTTAAATTTTGAAACTAGTTATCATGATTACTTGAAACATATGATTTGTAACGATCCATCTGCAGATTGTTATTTAGAGATTTGTAACAACTGTCCTGGAAAAAAAACGATTATTACAGATTTAAAGACATTATTGCAAAATTAAAAAATTAAAAAAGTTTCTTACAAACAATGGCACACAACTGATAGGTATTATTACAACAATCTTTAATTTTGTTACTATTCTTTTAGTAATATTTTTTAAATTTCAATTTTTTTTTTCAAGTCAACTGCTCACTCTAACTGGAAGTATCCACATTTTTACAAAGAACTTGGCAGCAGATTTACCAAATATTTTGAAACACGACTGTATCGCGAAGTCTCGAGCATCTCATTTGGAAAACTTGAAAAATGTGCTTGGAAATGAAGATTTTTTTATTACTCTTGACTTCACAGAGAACTACTCTTTTTACGTTCAAGACGTTATCCAATCACAGGATTGCCTTGTAGTAGTGATCAGGCTACTCTACATGTATATGTTATATATTATAAAAGGAGAATGTTACTCACAACACAAACTATGTTGTTTTGCTTGAGTAAGACTATTAAAGGAGCTCGGCAATATCATTGTTATAAGCCATTTGACGCAAAAAGTTTAGAATGTTCAATTTTGTCTAATGATACCAAAATTAATATAATAAAACTGTGTACTAAAATAATCATACTATTGTAAAAAAAGGATGTTTGTTTATAAAAGATGTAAGAAAAAAAGAAAATAGTCAAAATACAGTGTGAAAGTAAATGAAACCAAAAAAAACCAGTAGACCAACGCGAGACGGGGGCGCGCGGCGCTGTAACAGCGCCTACGCGGCAACGTTTAAACATCCATGACTTTTGTTTTTATGAATTGCACTAAAATTTTCTTTCAGATAATAAAAGTTTATGAAATTTCGAATCAAATAAAGAAAAAATCGTTATTTTACCTAGCCAAGAAGTTAGTAAAAAATTCAATTGCTTATTACAATATTAATTTTTTATAAATGATTTGTTGTTTTTTAAAAAGATTTTTTATCAAGCTGTTGTGTTAATGTCTGGGAATATCAGTACCAAATTTCATCAATTTGTATTTTTTTATTTCTGAGACATATATTCATTCTAACAAAAAGTCGTAAAAAAATTCATTTGTTCATAAAGTTGATAAGAAATTAAAATTTTTCAAAAATTTTTTGTGATAATATTTTTAACATACAAATCTTCAGAAATTTGCAAAAAAACGTATAAAATTCAAGTAGTCGATTTTAGGTGGCCTACTTGAGAAAGTTTGACTATATACAAAAAAAATTTAAAGATTTCTACGGATCTTTTTCTTGTAAATGCAATTTTCAGTGATTTTTCCTTAAACTTGCATGTTTAATTACAATTTTTAAATTTAGTTATGTACATTATTAATTTATTTACATAAATTGTTTTTTTTTAACTTAAAAAACAAAGTTTTGTTGTAGCAGTTTTTTTCACACATTATTAGGTAGTTATTTCATGTTAATAAGTTTGCTAATTTTTTAATAAATTAATCAAGAATTTTTTAATTATTAACTAATAAAAGATCTTTGTATTGGTTTCTAATGGCTTTTTTTATTCGTAAAACCAGATAAAAAATAATAAAATTAAAAAATAAATGTTTAATTTCTTTTTAAATAATCAGGACATGATTAAACATTAGTAAAACAACAAATTTAAAGACTGCTATCTGGATGACAACACTAAAACGGTGGGACTGAAGTATTTTGCATGCGAATTGAAAAAAAAGTTAACTATTAATTTTTATAAAAACTTTGTAGAAAATACTTTAGTACCTCTGTAAGATCGTTTTAAAAAGAACAATCAGAACGACAGAAAACAACGATCAGTATCACTACCAATCACCCTGAATAACTTTAGATCGTCAAGATACAACACTTCAGAATTGTTTACAACTGAAATCACATGGTTATTACAAACGGCAAATAACAATGGACCACATTGTGAACCTTACGGTGCCCTACAACCAACCACAAATTAATCTGAAAAATGCCCATTTACTTACGTGATTAGTACTCTATCACTTAAATAAGATGCAAACCAATTTTGCAAGTAAATTGGCCATATCACGAGAACCACTGTCATTCTCATCAAGGATAAACATAGTATCAGGAAATTGAGACTTTGTTTCAGAATAAATGAGTGACCAAAATTTTTAAGAATTAATCTCAATATTATTTTCACAGATTATACATAATTCCTTCTGAAGAGAGAAGCCAGCGATTGATAGTATTATCCCTTTACCTATAAAAAAATGTAATAGTCAGACTTAAATAGTTCAAACTATTTATATAAGCATTTGTTTTCTATTCTCGCTCTCTTCAAACTGTTAGGGAACCAGCTACGAAAGCATGGAGTAAAGCACTCCGATTCAGGTATAAATTTATCAAACAGATAAAATAACGTTTTGTTAAAACTATTAACCGGCTCATCGATTGATACACAAGAAAAAAAACACATTCCAATCCACAGAGCCTAGTACCTTACGCAGGCTATTGTAGTTACCTCTACAAAAGATAAAACTACTATTAATATATCGGATCCGCTCAAGTAAGGCCTCTCACACTTTTGTGTCAAATGAAATTCATCTAGATTTACTAAACGGTCATAAAGCTTTCATGCGACTTTAATATTAACAATTGATATACTTCTTAATTCTATGATAATTATTCTTGCTTGTATTTTTTTTCTGCAATTAATAAAATGCCCATTTAACTACAAAATCAAACATTTAGTTATTTACTTTACCATTTCAAGACACGTTTAATTACCTACTTTTTAATTCCAAGAAATTTGTACAGTAGTAGAATGATATTTTTATGAACCGAAAGAGAAGTCAAAAAAACTTTTAAAATAAAAAAAAATATGCTAAAAATATTTAACATTTTCATAAAGTTACATGAGAGGTGCCGAGGGAACCACGGAGGGGCTAGGGAATCAGTCGTCTTAATAATCCTTCTTACTTCAGTGATCCTCGAGGGAGTAATCAGCAGAAGCAGTGGTTGTCGCCCATTGGCTGACTGAAATTGTGTCTAAACTGGAGATAGAGAGAGAAAAAAGTAGCGTACAAAAAATATAAAAAGCTAGCACAAGCAACGTTGTCAATCAGCTGTTTATATATATGTACATACAGTCAATTTTCACTTAAACTGTTGTAAAGGAAGTTTCATTAAACGAGTTCACGCAATGGCCCTGAGAAAAGTCAATTGTGATAGATACTTTCAGTCAGCCTTCTTCATGCTTAATGGTGAAGATCCCGCTGCAGGTCGGTGGGATAATAAACTAGAGCTAGTGTTCTGGTAACAGCAAAAATTTACCGCTCGACTCGGTTCAGTTAACAGGGATCGCGGAGCTCGAGTGTCTGGATCTGAGACAGCTTGACTTTTTCTTAGAGTCTCTGCGTACGGAGAGCGTGCTGAAGGGAGCTACACCATTGGTCAAAAAATGGCTTGTTATGGGTATGGCGTTGGGACGAACTACCAAGGTGGCTCATGACGTTTACGGCAGACGTGGATGCCCGAACTCCTCAGGGCAGTTTTTCTTAGCCTAGTGTTTCAGCAAGAGACTGGTCTGGCAATACCAGGTTAGTCGAAAAGATGATCGCGATACTCTGAAGCGTTGAAGCTGGTTGTGCTCTTGCCCGATATCTCCTGGTGTTATACCAGAGATGTTGGCGTTCATAACGCCTTTTTTGTGGTACTCAGTCATTTTGGTAGTCCAGGGTAGAAATCAATATATATCACTCGCCTATTGCAGACTGTTAACTGGCAGGTTCTATCTTAATAACAAATAATTAATAAAATAAAATCTCCAAGGTTACAAATTATTATACATTTTTATTCTAGTAAAAGTTATCATAGCTGTTTGACAGTAAACCGAAAAAACTTAAACTTTACGAGAACAAAGATGTATAAAAACCATATTGAATTTAGATAGCTGTGATTATAACCTTGATTGGTATGAAGCAACCACTAAATTAATAAATTATATACTTTAAATCTTATAAAAATTGATTGTTTCTATTTTATACCCACGCTGGCAGTATTAATTTCAGGGAGCATAGTGTAACATTCCTCCTAGGTAAATAATTGCATATACTACTCATAAAAAAAGTATTTTGGCATCCTCTGCGAGGAAACTGCATTTCGAGCCGAAGGCAAGAGTAGCAACTTTTCAGAGGAAAGCAAAATACTTTTCCTAATAAGCAGTAAATCTGATTTTTATTTGAGAGATTATGTTTAATTTTTTTTCCTGAAAACAAGGAAAAACGTCGTATTTCCAGTAAAGGAAGAGAAAAAATCGTATACGGGCTTTCGAAAGAAAGTACGGCAATCCACACTCAGGAGGAAATGGCATACTTTCTTTCCTTGGTGCGTAATGTACTATAATTCTTTAAGTAATTAATAACAAGTCTGAAACTTTATTATAAAACAGTATTTTTATTTTTATTCATACAATTTACGGAAAGCTTAATGGTGAACATAAATAATAAATGTGGTTAAAGACGTCCAACGCTGTTGAAACTTACCATTCATTATTGCCTGGTAAATTATAGCATAAAAATCAGTACGTCTGAAAAGGTCTTCGAAAAAATACGTCATTGCATCTTAATTTAAAAATAATATCAATGCCTCCTACTGAAAAATCAGTTGAGACATCAATTGCTACATTAAAATTGTTTTCCTTTTACTTGAAGTGCATTTTTTTCCATTTTTTTTTTTTACTCTGAAAAAAATAATTTCAAGAAATATTCAAACAAAATGCTGAAGTATCATACGCATAAATTTTTACCTAAGCTCAAAAATAAAATCAGAAGAGGAATCAGAGGTATTGCTTGAAACACTAGGAGAACGTTTTTGTATCAAATTGTCTACAAAAACTTTTTCGGATGCCAGTGCTTTCTTTGTAGTAACTTTTAACATGTTCCTAAATGTAGTTGTTAATTATTACTATTATTTTTTATGTTGAAACACTATTATTAGTGAATAAGTGCCTTTTATAGTTAATTAAATTATTATCAAAGTAAAAATACATTTTAGATATTTTGTTACCTTAAAGTTTTGAGACCAATAGATTTATAAAAATTTGCAGCAAAAGCTGCATCTTTTCGGCTCTCAGTGGGAAAAAGTCCTTTGAATGCTGTTTTATGTTCTCTGTGAAAATTAAATATAAGGTACAAATCGGTTAGTATTATTATTATTTTTTTTATTGTTAATATACTTCTCTTGATTAAAGTGTGGTAAAGTGCCGTAACTTGTCTTTGAATCTTTCTTCCAAGCTTGATGCGCTTTTCTGATCTGCTAGTTCTTGCAAGAGAATCCTTATAAAATTTTTTTTGGCTAGCGTTGTGTCTCTCTCATTTATCTTCACGACATTAAAACAATCCCAAGAAATAGAATCTTTTTGTAAAAGGTGGGCGAACAGCTTGCTCGAATTTTTAATCTCATTCTTATCCATGACTTCAGCAGTGTTATAACATTCTATAAAAAGTGTCTTAAAGGCAGTGGAGAAACCTTCACTTATTATGCAGAATCGCTGAAATAAAATAAAATAGAAAAGTATAAAAAGTAGAGCGCTGGCGGTAAAGCGGGATAATTAAGCACATTCAAACTCACCTCAACAATGTTTCCGATAAAGTACTCATAGGTTTTCATTTCCATACAACAATCCAGTAGGGTCTTGCAAATGGCAGGTTCAAAACCAGGCTTGACTAATGGGAGTAGCACGTTGCTCACATACTCGTCAAAATCCAGTAGAGAGCAAATAGCTGAGTTTACGGCGCTCTTGAGATCCAGTAGGTCTAGCTCGTTAGGCTTATGGTGTGACGAAGCTGGTTTCCTTGCTTGTCCTGCATGTGTATTATTAGTTTGAGGTACCTCGTGAAGGATTTCACTAATATGCTGAAGGACAGGCACAGGAACCGTTAGATCTTCAGTCGGAACGTTAATTTCGGAGCGACTGTCGTACACAGAGTGTGGAAGGTGATCTATACTGCTGGGGCTGCTAAAACTTTTGCTCATGATGCTGCTGGTCACAACCTCTTGAGAGAGGTGCGCGTGGTTCTGAGAGCTGCGAGACTTGCGTTCTGATATGCCAATTTTGTTTTTAAGTTTGTTAATGCTAAATCTGCCTTGATGCATAAGCACACCCAGTTTTTCGTGGTGGTACATGAAAAACTGAGGAGGACTCACGGGTTCCTTGAGTTCAGTAAGAGTAGTCAAGTGTTTAAAAGCACAAGTTGATACGAGGGTTGCATTATCCCGTTTTTTTACAAATATTTTAGTCCAAGAAGGAAACTCAATAAGTAGTTGAACCAAGTTCTCGAGTACTATGGGGCAGTAGTACTCGTTAGCAACTTCAGAACCGTCTAAGTTAAAGTTACCAAGGTTGTAGGCTGCCTGCTTTAACTGATTTATATACTCGTAAATGTCGTGGGGCGTCTCACTAATAACTGGATTTTGTCTAATATTGTAAAAGGCAAAGCTGCGTGAGCTGTTTTTTCCCGTCGCTAAGGTCAGATACTCACGATTCATTTGTTGAATCGTGTCTGAAGTAAGCTGAGTCCAGAGATCTAGCCGTCTTCTCTCAATTTCTTCATTTTGATAAGGGCTCTGGCATAGAGAGAGCATACTGATAACGGTTTCCCGGAACTCTTCTAGACTTTGTAACGAGCTCAGATATATCACGCCACAGAGGTATAAGTCTTTAACTGCTTGTGACACATTTTCGAAGCACGACCAGCCATTTATAACTTTAATCAGTACGTGAATATCAATTTGAATCAGCGTGGGTGGTAGAACTATTCTCTCGTCCATCAAACACTTGAAACATCTGCAACATGGTTTCATTTATTATACCTAGTTAAATTATAATATTGGCAGAAAATTTTGTACGGCAAAGAGTTAAAATTTTCTTTAAAACTAGTTATGTTCCGCTCACTTCGCAAATTTTTTTTATTCTAAGTGTCTTCATAACTTTTGTTTTCGTTGGTTTTTTTTTAATTGCTCAATTATAAATGAGCACATTACATGATACAAAAAGATTAGTTTTCATTTATTTATTTTTTTTGTCTCTTTAAACATATACAGTTTTTTTTTACCCATACATCCGACAACTACTAACACAATTCAGAGTTTCAAGTTAGTGAGACAGAAATCGTCTCAGAAATTTAGTATTGATCTTATTAAAAGAGTCAAGATACTTACTACATAACCAAATGTTTGTCCACCAGGCAGTTATACTCATTAATTATCGAGAGTAATTACGTTACTAATTTAAACAAGTTAAAATCAACGAAAATCAGTTTAAAATAATGAAAAAACCTGTGCGGTAAAGCGTAGGTGTAAATGCTCGAAAAGTTTTCTCTCATTAGCTTTTGTGTTTTGACATATACGAACAACTACCCATAAGACTTAGCGTATCAGGCTTAAAGAAACGAAAAAAAGTAGATAACAAACAGCATTATATAAAACACTTCTTAAACGCAGGAACGAGACATATTAAGAATATCAAAATGAAGATTTTAACTTAAGAAGCAGATATTATTCAGTAAAAATATATTATAATCAATAGTATTGGTCGATACTTGATAAAGAGTCATGCTTATAACAATTAAAACACACTGCGGTAATAATCTTCACTCTTCACTAAAACTTAAGTATTGCCATAACAGCTGTTTCGGTACACAGTACCTTCTTCAGATGGCTATCAAATTCCAACTAACTTACGTTGCATTGCTATATAGTATACATACCGAATGCAGAGTCAATACACAGTAATGCAATAGAAGTATACGTCATATATTTACATAGTGGTAATAATAAAATTTTTAATTTAGTAAAAGTAATCTATTGAGATCTAATTGGCCGTTGAATGGTCTGCCTAAATTTTTAAGTTTATTGATTTCCATTGCTTCTAAAAAAACTAGTTTTTACTTTTATTGCAAATATGTAGGATATCATAGTCATCATTAAAAATATGGTTACAGTCTATTAAATGATCAGAATACGGTTATTTGTCAGTCTCACTATTAAAATCGCTTTTATGTTCTTTGTCTCGTTTTTCAAACCTTGTACCCGTTTATTTATTATTTATTACAACCTGGTGTACCACAATATACAATATAAATTATACAATACTTTTACCAATAATGAACTTACTCTTTTGAAATAGGTTTCAAATTTAACTTCAACGTTGATGACTACATTTATATAAAAGAAAATTTAGCAGTTGAATGTGAAGTTATTGTAAACAATGTAAATAGTCTGCAGGATACACTTCTTAACAATTAAGAAAAAGAAAAACGTATTTTAGCAAGCAATATAAAGGATACATCAAATACTTCTCCGGTTAATAAACATTACCTCAACACAGTCTCAAGTATTCGAAAAAAAAACAATAAGGTATGATGTTATCATCACTTGAGCAGATAAGGGGCCGACTTTAGTTGCTACTGACTGTGCGGATTATATTTCAAAGACGAATGATTTTGTTATTTTAAGTAATTTCGAAGTTTTGAGTAAAGACCCTACAAATAATTTCAAAAGGAAATTATAATTTTGTATGGACAGAACTGCATACTAAATTATTTTTCATACCACGCAATAGTACAAACAAATTCAAAAATTCCAAAACTTTTTTCGTTAATAAAAATACAGGAAAACAATTTTTCTACCCGTCCGGTTTTATCTTATAACACTTCTCCATCTTATAAAGTATCTAAGAAATTAATTAACCTCATTTTATTTAACACACAGTTTGTATCAACTTACAGTATAAAAAATTCTATTGAATTAGTCAATAGAATTAAGAATATAAATTTTCCACATAACGCAATGTTACTTTCATTTGAACAATCATTAACTCCTTAAATATTTTTTGTTTTGGCATAGATATGTAGACGATATTATCGTATGTTTGACGGGTACTCGGAGAATTAGATTTTTAAAAATTAATTTTATTAATAGTTTATATAGTAACATACAGTTTGAATTAGAAATCAAAAATAATAACCAATTTAATTTTTTAGACCTTTCTATTATCATAAATAATGATCGAGTTTTAACTGATATTTACTGTAAGCCTTCGTACACAGATATCATCATTCACAATAAATCATTACATCTACATTCACATAAAATGGCTGCATTTTACATTTTCGTGCATAGACTTTTAACGATACTTGTAGAGCCATCAGATATCGATCATGAACTAAACATTATTAAACAATTAGCATTCAATAATGGCTATAACACAGTTATTATAGATAAGATACTTAATAAAGTAAAACTGAAAAAAGGCTATAGACAACGTCTTCCCCTTATCTGTGAAGGATCATGATCGACGGTATTAACTTACACCAGTACACACACTTATAAAATTACTTAATTTTTTAAAAAACATGACATTGATTTAACGTTCAAGACAAATAACAATTTCCAAACAATTAAAAAAGAAACAACAAAGACAAAATAAATAAAGAAAAGAAATCAGGCGTTTACAAGAGATATTGTGGCACACCAGGTTGCGATGAACTGTATTTTGGCCAAACGGGTAGAACATTTGAAAAATGAGACAAAGAACATAAAAGTGCTTTTAACAGTAAAACTGACAAATCAACGTATTCTGGTCATTTAATAGAATTTAACCATATTTTTAATGATCACTATGATATCCTACGTGTTTGTAATAAAAGTAAAAAAACTAGATTTTTTAAAAGTATTGGAAATCAATAAATTCAAAAATTTAGGCAGACTATTAAAGGGCCAGTTAGATCTCAGTGGTTTACCTTTACTAAATTTAAAATTTAAATGTTACCACTATATAAATAAATGACGTATACTTACATTGTATTATTCTGTATTGACTCTGCATTCAGTATGTATATTATACAGCAACGCAACGTAATTTAGTTTAGTTGGAATTTGATAGCCAACTGAGAAAGTTACTGTGTACCGAAACAGCTGTTATGGCAATACTGAAGTTTCAGTAAAGAGTAAAGATTACAAAAGCAGTGTTCCTTAATTGTTAAAAGATATCAAAGTAAGAACCTGTCACTCGTTAACGATTAACGAGCTCAAACCGTCGTAGTAATAACAGCACGGTCAGCTTATATAGGAACGAATCAAAATAAAGCGTTTAAAGGTTAGGTCTTTGGGCTAGCAGCATAGTTGTATAATACTGATGTATAAAAAAAAAAACTGTTTTTGTGTCTAATTTAAATAATAAAAGACTGAATTGAAGACGTAGTAACGTTATTATGTATGAAAACTATACTTATGGATAACAATTTTTTGAAAACAAGTTTAAAAATAAGTGGTGTAGGTAAGTAATTTCTAGATAACTTTAAGATCACTGACTGGCGACGATTGACTGGGCCCGCGTTATTATGAAGTAAGTAACAAAAGTGGTAGCCAAACATTAAAGACGGAGCAGAGAGAAGCAGATGTGAAGGTCAAGCAATGACAGAGGGTTGGGAACAGATCTTAATAGATCAGTGAAAATAGCTTTTAAATAATCTGGTGCTTAAAGTGTCTGCATTGTTAATTATTAGGTAAATCGAGATCGTAGAAAATGTTGGTAAAATTTTCAGCTTCCTAAGTGCATGAAATCTATGTTTTTTTTTTTATAAAAAATGCTAATATCTACCGAACGGTAATGCGTATCAAAAAATGACCTACACTATTCGAAAGAGGAGAAAAAAATACGCAGATAACGATTATGTTCTCGATCTTGACCAACTTAAAATCTCGAGAAAAACGGCCGCGAAAGGTTTAATGCAAAGGTACGTTTATATATAGGTATATTAGCCTGCTAGTCGGGGAGAAGAGAGAGGGGAACGGCCAGCACGGCGTGCACTGAGCCAAAATTTCTTTTTTTTCTTCGCCAGACCCCCAAAAAATATTACAAGTCCCAATGAAATATTTATAATGGGGGAAAAAATGTCTGAGGGAAAGTGGATTTTTTGCATTATCGATGATTCTCTATCAATTGCACTAGGTCCTGAATTACCTTTTTTTTGCAAATAAAAATTTGCTTATAAAAATATAATTAGAAACATTAGATGTGAGTTGACAATTTAAAATTTAAAATTAAAAAAATTGATTAACACTTGTTTTTCGAGCTTTTACTTAAAATTTGTATGTTGACACTGCAGCTTGGCGAATCAATTATTGCATCTTGATAAATAAATATTGAAAAAAAGTGTTGACGTAAAATGTAGCCAGATATTTTACATATAGCAGTAAATTATATGAATACCAAATTATTTTACTGACACACAAAAAACCTCTCGTTTCGAGAAAATTTTAACTTTTCAAATTTTATTGGTACTCTTAGCAATAATTCTGCAAGAATCGAACGCAGCTTATTTTCTTTGTTTTTTTATTTATAATATAGCCTGATACTTTTCATCCAGGCTCTAAGTAAAAAAACTGGTACTAGTAAAATAGTGTTAAACCTGAAAATTATGATCTTAAAAATTTACAACAGATATTAGGTACAAAAAAAATTGATTCGATTAACAAAAAAAATAATGAATGAGAAAAAATTTTTCGATGGTATAATAATTAACAAGCTTAAAGAAATAGTTAATTTAAGTTATTGTCAGTTTTTTTATAGTACCAAGGGTGGGCGGTTTTTTTATGTATATTCTTCTTTTGCACCTTAGCTAGCCCGGGTTTTTGTTAATAAACCACATTTATTAAAATTAAATCAGGCTAGTGCTCCTCCGTCTATTTCCATCTTTCCTCTCCCCCGATCATCGAGCCAGGCACCAGCGTGCTCCATGTCAAAGAGAGCACGACTTTTTTTATTTATATAAGTATATTAAGCGCATGAGTTCGTACAATAATTAATACAAAGTTGTTTCAGGCAAACAGAGTTTTTGAATCACAGGTGATATTTTCAAGTGACGTATGAAATAACGAAACACACAATGACGAGTTATTTCTTGTAATGTATCTGAATATTTTATAAATTTATTGATCGATTTGATCCAATAAGGCCAATTTTTTTGAAGTTACACATGAGTGTAATGATCCAGCACGTTCTGCACAAGAGAAAATTCAGAACTCCAGAATTTTCACCCTTAAGAAAAATGTAACAGAATCGAATTTTTAACTCTAATCTCTAAGAAAGAATTGAGAATATTAATTCCTAAAACGCTTCTCTTAGGATTCAACTTCGCGATTTTACGCACACCAGCCAAGCACCGTATCCACTTACCCATTCTTATTCTGAGATTTGTAATTTTTTTTGAATTCAAACATTTGTTCACTATCTATTTATTCATTTTTAAATGCCTTTACGAACATTAACAAATAATCCATTAAGTTAAATAACTTCACTTAAAACTTCGAAATAATAGTTTCTAGTAGCACCTTTACTTAAAATTTTTTAGTTTTTTGATTTTAAAATGAACATGTAGTTGGTTATTAAATTTCTCATTTTTTTCAAAATTGTTTTAAACAAAGTTTTACATCACTTGCATCTTTTTTTATAATTAGCTTATTCATGCAAGGATCCATGGATGATAAATTAGATTCTTAGTGCATCTTATTTTTTCAAAAAATTTTTTTTTCGCCTATAAAGTGACTTTTTGAAATAAGGTACATTAACTGGCTAACAATATTACCTTATGCAAGATTAGCTTTTTAAAACCGTGTTTATCGTAAACGTGACTAAGAATCAGTGTGTGAGCGTATATGCAAAGTTCAAGCGCGACGTTAAAAATATTATCAGCGTAGATAGTTGATTTGAAATAATCGGAAGATTCGATGAAAGTGGGCAATCTCGTACTGTCCACATACTAACACGTCGTGCTATAACTATACTTTGAACTTTTCTGATGTACTGACTACATTTTTTATAACCGTTTATTTACTAAATATATTTAAAAACTTACGGAAAACACACCCTATTATTTAATATCCTCATTCAAGCGATAATTGTACCTCCTCTAGTACACCACAGTGAATTATATAAAATATCGTTTTATAAAAAGTATATTTACACTTTGATGTTATCTAATACATAATTATGACTGCATGCCTTAGAATCAAAGCATCCACTGACTTCTGGTTCATTTTAAAATTTGTATTACTACATAAGGTCTTACGATCTTATTTTCTTTTATTTTAGTTTTATCGATTTGATTAAGGACCAATTTTTAAAAACAATTAATGTTTATGTATTGGTGTTTATCAATAACTCAGCATTGTTTAAGTTAAAAAATTTAAGAGATAGGTAAATTTTTTGTAACATAACGTACAGAGATATAAAAAAATATTCCTGTGCGTATATGTGGGTGTATGTTGGTGTATGTATAATAACACCCATACCTCGAGATGATTTTACCGATGATTTTTTTTGGATGTTAAAAATAGGCTGTTTTAAAAAAGTTAATGTTTTACATTTTTATGTTGTTTGAAGGTATTGTTTTTAATAAATTTTTTTATAAAATTTGTTTGAACGAAATAAAAAAAAGTAGGTATGTGGGTGTGCGTATGTGCAAGTAAAGGAATGTATACAGATAGTCATATTTGGAAATAAAGTTTGTAGTCTTACTAATATACAAAGCAAAGTCGCTAAAAGCATTATAATCACTAACCGTGAAAACTACTCAACCGATCCTGCTGAAATTTTGCATACTGATTCTTGACACTTCCTAGATGGTTTTAGTATGATTTTTATTGTGAAAAAGTTAATAAAATAACACTATCTATAAATAAGCTCAAAATTTTGAAAAAATACGACAGCTTTTAACGTTAGTTCAGAAGGATCAGCTAGGTGGCATCGACATAAAATCGAAGCTATCTGCAACAGAATTAAATAAGTGTGGTTATAATACGTCGGAGCGTCCACCCAACTTTAGCAGTGGCCTTCGAGCAGTACATCAAACTGCATCGAGAATGGAGGAGTTAGCTGTGCTGCTGGGTATCCCGGTTACCGACGACGCTTTTCTCCAATGGGCAAGTAACTTAGGTCTACTTTCATCCCTGAACCTCCAGTTTGGACGAGTGCCACCATTAACACAATAATCTAATCGATAATGTCTCCAGCGGAATACCAGAAGACGTGTCAAACCAGAGCACAATTTGCTCCAACACTTCAGAATTGTATGGATATTCCACCATATAACCTGGTGCCGTCAGAAAATTTTTTACTTCACAAGCTAGGGAAGACAGCCCTGAGGAATTCGGGCAGTCACAACGGTCTCGTTCTCAGTGGTCGTCCCAACGGCATACCAATAGAGAAGGTATTCTTTAGGCCCACTTTCCCGACTAACCATGAGTAGTTGGGTAACCGGGGAACAACCCGAAGATATTCTTTGGTCAGCGGTATACCTCCCTCTATCACGGTCTCTGTACACAGAGACTTTGAGGGTAAGAGTCAAGCTGCCCGCAGCCAGCTCTACATCATTAAGAATAATTCCCCTTCAGGGTAATTATAAGTAATTCCGTTATCTACTTACCATCGATCTCGTCGGTTCCTTTAAGGGCCACGTAAGTTTGAACCACCTAGCCAACAAATACATTTTTACTACTGTTTTTAAAACGATTCGTCGACTAAAAGATTATGTTAACTAAAGACGGACACTATTAAACCAAGTCAGTCATTCACTGGCAGACATCACGAGCAGAGTTGTTCGTTGCAAGGCTGGGAACCCCGGTGAGTGACGACCCTATATTACCCTCTCGACTCTAAGCATTTAACCAGGAATCACCGATTATCTTCAAGATCTGCGCTGGGCGAACCTAACAGCTATGAAGGAAAAATAGACTTTAGGAAACGAGACAGTCTCCAACCGGCAAGCATCACAATCCAATCTCCACACCTTAGATCACGAAAATAACTGAGTCTGCAAAAAATGAAGGTAATTTAGACACTAACGTTTTCAGCGTAATACCAGGAGACGTTGGGAAAAAGCTGTACAACTAATTCGAACGCTTCAAACATTGTAGTCTTCCTTTCGATCAGTATGGTGCTACAATAGCAGGCTGGAGAAAATCACCCTAAAGTATCTAGGTAGTGACGTTTGCTGGAAACTTAAGTCCAGAAAGAGTTTGGCTCACGGGTCCTTTTTCGGCTACCAGACGTTGAACTACTTTGCTAATAAATATATTATAACTCAACGAAGTTGATAAAAAAACAGCCATTAGGGCTCACAAAAGTCTTAACCATTTTAAAACTCGCAAGAGGGCAGATTGGAAGGAGAACTTCAAATTAGTCTAATGTATACAATTTTAGGTGTCAAGAAACTGACGCTGAACATGTATCGAGATTGAAGGAGCAAAACACTAAAAAGTAATATTTATTGTACTCATTCATACATTATATGTATTTTATACGATAAATTTACTTTTGATTTACGAAATCATAAAAAAAAACATTTTTTGCTATGATTACTCTGCTTGGGGCTGAAAAAACTTATTTTAGTTGTTAAAGATACATTGTTGTCCAAATAAACATTTATTTTAGATCACTGTCCATAAAGGGCTAAGCATTCTGCTAGTATCGATATCTTTATCCCTCCAGATAGCGTTGCCTTACGTAAAAGGAATAAATGGTAAAAATGGTGGAAATAGTGGAAATGAATTAATTATTGCCTAATCGCCTTATAATCGGTTTTTTGCTATTAAAAAATGTTAATACCATCACTTTTTTATAATTTCAGTTTTTTTCTTTTTCTTCAATTCACTCTGACTGCACTTGACGTCTTATTCCGTGGGACAACAGAATAGATGTTCAGATATTTAAACTGTAAACCCTACTGCTCGTTGAAATTATGTAGTTTCAAAGAAAAGTACTGCGAACATTGCCTTTCGAGGTATAACGTCCGTTCAACTAAATAATAAAAATCTATGACTTAATGACCCTGATAAATTTTTTATCAGCGTAAAATCTCCTATTTACTTTGAACTTTACTTCGAAAGTCTGCCAGCAGAAGAACCTTGGGTTGACAAAAAAGTTGTAGTGATCATGCTTTAATTACTTTATTTTACTTTCACTAGCCTAAGCGTCTCCGTATCACCAGTAACTGTATGAGATTCATTTATAAGCTTATGCATCGTTATTCTATAAAACTTAGAAATATGTACGGCTTCATTAGCTTAATAAATGAAAAACTAATGACTGATAACTCCTCTTTTCAAGATTTTACTAGAGTTTTAATTACAGCTATTAAAGAGCTGAACATTTGTGAAGTAGACAACTCTCGTTTGTTTTTGATAAAATCACATCCGAAGCTTAATTTTTATGATGAATACGAAAGCTGACTTCATAACTCTTGACCAGTAAAAATTAACCAAATTCGTGACTATGCATGGTGGCGCACAAATCATGCTTGTGTGATGGACATTAACTCTTAATGT
The DNA here is from genome assembly GCF_036245765.1 of Copidosoma floridanum. NCBI lineage: Eukaryota > Metazoa > Arthropoda > Insecta > Hymenoptera > Encyrtidae > Copidosoma > Copidosoma floridanum. The sequence continues at coordinate 32,599,381 of NW_028321881.1, forward strand.
GTTGGATTTTACGGTGTTGTTAAACTGTTAGAAGAATTGTTAATAAACATTTGAGACGTGAATGAAACGCTCTTCGCTGACAAAGTCTATGATTGAAAAAGTTTATATGTATATCTTCATATATTATGTAATAATTTTTAAGGATCACTCCACACAACCCCCGCCTCCCTCAGACACCCAACCTGCCTCTATATATGTTAATTTCCATTGGTTTTTACTTTATTTTTATTGATTTACATTTCTTTAAAGCCTCCTCTCCGTCCCCTCTCAGTCCCCCGCTCGATTTTAAAGAGCCCTCCAACCACCCCCTCTTAATAAAGTTAAATTTTATCGGTTTTTACATTATTTTTATTGGGTTAAATTTTTGTTTAGCCCCCCTCTACCCCCCTCCCTCAGCCATTCTCACTACCCTTTTTTTATATGATCCTACAACCAGATAACCCAATAAGCTTCCCTCACTTTTTTAAAGAAATATCTCCAGTCACCCTTCAGTTGCATCTCTAAATGAGGTAAAAGTAAGTGGGTTATCATGTCATTTTCAGTTAAACTACTTTTTCCATTCCTCCTTTTCAGTTTTCCCTACACTTTTTTAAAAACTTACCTTTACCTCTTCACAATTTCTAAACACAATGTCTAAGCAACGCTATAATATTCGTTCTAGCCCTCTTCAGACATTTTTCATAACTTTCTTAGAAATTATTTTATTTATATAATTTGTTAACGTCCTTTTCCACACTATTTTTGAAGTAGTGCTGTGACGCGCTGGTTTATTTTATCTTTGATTGTCAATAAGTTTCTTAATTGCATTATTTCATACCAACATAACAATTGTTCTAATTTTTAAATGAAGTTTTTGTGGAGATAACCCTTCACAACTATTGTTTAGAAATTCAATTGAAAAGTCTATGTAAATATTACTAACAGATTTATTATCACCTTTGTAAGTAGCATGATCTATGCTTTAATATGTTCTCATTGCTTTTTTACTTGATTTAGAATTCAATTGTTAAATAATTAAGTATGTTTTTAATAAAAAGTAAATGTAACATTATTTATTGAAAAGTTAATATCTTTACCAAAAATATCGGAACAAACATCAGTTATTTTTCATTTATTTGAAATTACCCACTTTACTTCTCCAATATCTAATGATAATTTCAAAAATGTTATGTCAATCAAAGGGTTTTTAAGGAATTTTTCAGAATTTTCTTTGAAATAGAAAATTGGATTAAGATGTATTTAGCTACAAAGTATTCCGTCAATTGTTTTTAAAATTTTAACAGATTATGCTCTATTTATGCGATTTAGAATTAGTTACTACCATTTTAAAGTAAAAAATAATGTGACTCATACTTTAGGACTAAAAAAGAAAAGTATTTTATATTAAATCACACAACACTTATTTTGAGTATTAGATTTTGTGTGAAACCTTTTGCCTTCTACCTCAAAGTCTATGTGAAGGATTATAATTCATTAATAGCATAGTCTGAGCAATGCTCCAATACTTGTTGTTCTAACCCTCTTCAGACATTTTTCACCACTCCCTTAATAATTATTTTATCCTTATAATTTGTTAACACACTTCCACACCACCGTTAAGGTAGTGCTATACCACGCTGATTTTTTTTTCTTTTATATTCTCAATACGTTTAATAGTTGCATTATTAAAAATATATAAAAGCATGGCGTAATATTTTCATACTTACTCAAAAAACCAATGAATAATCTTATAGTATTTTTAAACCGTGGACTCACTGATAGCCATATTTACCACGAAAAGGTAGAACTGCTCCTCTTCATGAAAATATGTTAAATAATAATCATTTTGTTTACAACCTAGATAATACGCAACATTTAAAAAAAAAAAAAAAAAAAAAAAAAAAAAAAAAAAAAAAAAAAAAAAAAAAACAACTTGTCTGACATATTGACACTGTCAGATGAAACCTGTTATTGCAGATTGTCAGCTGTGCCTAGCTAATACCTTTGATGAGCTCGACTCGTGGTCTAATGTCAATGATTCTCACGCAGGGATCTTTGATAGCGTATTTTTTTCGCAAGAATCACAGTTTGATAAAACCAGTTCTTACTGATTTTCAGCAGAACGTAGCCCACATCCTTGTAAGTTTGACTTGAGATTTAAAGTCAAAGATTCCTGCGCGAAGATCTTTGATAGCGTATATCTTTGTAAGAAACACCGTCAAATAAGATTTTTAGCAGTGCTCAGCTGATATGGTAAATGAGCTTTACTCAAGGCCCATCGTCAAAGTTTCCAATGCGAAAAACTCCGATAAGGACGAGGCAACTCTAGTTCATGCAGAGTTGTAGCAGAGCTAAAGCTGATATCTCTGAAAAGTTCGTTTTAAAGCCCAACATTTAAGTTTCCAGTGCAGCATCTTTTTAGAACTTCTTTCATAATTTTTCTTCTTTGCAGGAAAAGTTGTCAGATAACATCCGTTCCATTATCAGAGCTCAAGGCCCATTATCAAAGTTTTCCGCGCGGGGATCTTTGATAGTATGTTTTCTTCGCAACAATCACTGTCTGATAATTCCAAGTCGTCCAAATCGCCCTCTTGCGAGTTTTGGCATGGTTGAGACTTTTGTGAGCCCTAATGGCTGTTTTTTTATCAACTTCGTTGAGTTATAATATGTTTGTTAGCAAAGTAGTTCAATGTCTGGTAGCCGAAAAAGGACCCGTGAGCCAAACTCTTTCTGGACTTAAGTTTCCAGCAAACGTCACTACCTAGATACTTTAGGGTGATTTTCTCCAGCCTGCTATTGTAGCACCATACTGATCGAAAGGAAGACTACAATGTTTGAAGCGTTCGAATTAGTTGTACAGCTTTTTCCCAACGTCTCCTGGTATTACGCCGAAAACGTTAGTGTCTAAATTACCTTCATTTTTTGCAGACTCAGTTATATTCGTGATCTAAGGTGTGGAGATTGGATCGTGATGCTTGCCGGTTGGAGACTGTCTCGTTTCCTCAAGTCTATTTTTCCTTCATAGCTGTTAGGTTCACCTAGCGTAGACCTTGGAGAGGGCTGGTGATTCCTAGTTTAATGTTTACAACCGAGAAAATAATATAATATAGAGTTGTCTGTCGCCAGAGTTCCCAGCCTTGCGACGAACAACTTTGCTCTTGACGTCTGCCAATGAATGACTGACTTGGTTTAATAGTGGCTGCCTTCTTAAGTTTTCTAGTAGATAAACCGTTGCCAAAAATGATAGTAAAAATGTATTTACTGGCAAGGTTGTTAGTCTTTAGGCGACCCTAAAAAGAACCGATGAGATCGATGGGTCGATACGAAACGTAAAAACTTACGATAACCCTGAAAAGGAGAAGTGGTAAAGCTTCCAGCTACTCATTATTATTCTTGATGATGAACAGCTGTTGCGGGTAGCTTGACTTTTACTCTTGGAGTCTCTACGTTTAAAGATTGTGCTGTAGGAAGGTATGCTACTGGCCAGAAAACATTTAACTTTCGGGTCATTTCCCGGTCCATATATAAACTTCTCAGGGTTGTTTTCCTTGGCTTGCTGTTGTAACACTATCTGCTCTGGTAACCCCAGAAAGGTTGGAAGAATAGCCATGATACCCCAAAAAACTAGAGCAAATAGTGCTCTGGATAGAAACGTCACCTATTATTTTACCAGATACGTTAGCATTGAGAACACCTTTTCGTTGGTGGCACTCATCAATCCTGGTGGTTCAGAATGGAGTTCGACGTAAGTCGCTTGTCCATTAGAGAACAGCGATGTCGGTAGCTGGGATACCCAGCTGCACGACTCCCAGCTCTATGTTTTATGCACTGCTGATGATCGACTGTAGTATTCGGTACTTTGGTCAAGGATTTAATATTTAGACTTACTAAATTCTATTGTAGGTAGCTTCGATTTTACTTCTATGCCACTTAAAGGATCGAACTTAACTTAAGTGAAAAGCTAGGATATTTTTACACCACTTTGAAGTTATTTATTGCTATTGTTATTTATTTTTTCAAGATAAAAACTATACCAAAACCATCTAGGAAGTGTCAAGAATTAGTATGCAAAATTTTAGTAAGATCGGTTAAGTAGTTTTAAGTTGATTAAAACGTTCGGGAAGAGCATTTTTTTTCGCGCTCTGAAAATTAAAAGTTTCTTTAAAATCAAAATTGTGTACAGTTAAAATTTTAATTTTTTTTATTAGGACTTGTGATTTTTTGCACATGTAGGACTCGTACTTTTTCTTGATTTCGAAACTTGTCATGTTTTTTTTTTTTGCATTAAAATACAAAAAATCAACCTTTCAGACTACTTATAGTGGATTTGAAATGCCTTACAATGCATTTTTTGTATAATATCAAAATTATAATTTTTTCATCAGAACTGCACTCGTAGGATTTGTATTTTTTCATGATTATGAAAGTTATATATTATTCAGAATGTTATCCCAAAAAAATATACACTTTATAGTCCGGTAGCTGAAGCAATCAATAAGGAACAAATCGGAGATAGCGTCCAAACTTTGCAGATCGCTTCGTATTATGGTCTGTAAACATGGAAAAATAGTTTTGTCCAACCAAACCACGGGCTTTAATTATTATTAAACAATTAGTAAAAATTTAACATTTTTTTTCTTAGTTTTTCTCATATAACTTTTTTTGTGGCTGTCGGATTGCAAAAATAGCTAAAGATATTTTGTTCGTCATTTAATTATCTACCAATCTGTGTAAGTTAGATCATTGGAAGACTTTTTTTCGCGAAGTTATATTGCAAAAAAGTGCAAAAATCGTCGTTATAAATTGTCATTTTGAAACATCCATAACTTTTATAATGTATGATGAAAATGCTTCAAAATTTGGTATTCGATAGCTCTTATAAAGATCTTAAGCCATGCTCAAGGCTTTTCTTGTATTATGAAAAATAACGTAAATAAACTATAATTAATTAAAAAATTTATTTGATTGTCCTGATCGTTAACATTGAGCTAGACTGAAACTTTAAAATGGATTATATTCAGAATACAAAGGACTTCAATATTGTAAAAAAAAAATTTTTTTTTTCAATTTTTACCCCGATTTTTTTACAAAATTTAATTTTGCAATATTAACAAATTAACATTACTCGATCATTTTTCATTGTGGAGAAGTAGAACTAGTTTCATCTAATAGTGTACATTTTTACACAAAATTACAAAAAAAATTTTTACGATATGATGTTTTTAACTACAGTTATTAACAATTTAGTGTTTTTTGCAATTGTTTAATTTCTATCGGTTTTTTCGATTTGAAAAAAATATTTTAGTATCTACATAGCATCTGTTGTTGTAATATATGATTTACAGATTTTTTAACAAATAATTGAAGTTAGAAAAAATTACTTATTTATACAGTTTTACGTGCGATAACGGCCTGTGTACGGCGGATTGCATATTTCAGGCGTTTCCATACCAGTTCGAAAAATCATATTATTTGATCTTTTACTTTTATTATTGTTTTGTAATAACTAAAAATACATAAACATACATTTTTATACGAAATTTATTATGTGAATGCAAGAAAATACGATGTACATGATATTTGTTGCATAAATTTTTTATAAAATACTATTTCTTATATTTTACGTTTTTTTGTTATTGGTGTGTGATCACTATCACTCTCGGTGTCATCTTCTATTTCGGCGAACAAGATGTCATCAGAATCGTCTTCTAATACTATATAATTAGGAAAAGCATTTTACTGTAAAGGTAAAAATTGTGCTAACATGGGAGACAGAATAGTGTCTCTTAGTGAAGATGAAGATGATAACGACATATACAGTACTCAGAACGTAGAGCATGAGCAAATTCAAATCCAGATGAGTGAATTAGTATTAGAAGACGATTCTGATGACATCTTGTTCGCCGAAATAGAAGATGACACCGAGAGTGATAGTGATCACACACCAGTAACAAAAAAACGTAAAATATAAGAAATAGTATTTTATAAAAAATTTATGCAACAAATATCATGTACATCGTATTTTCTTGCATTCACATAATAAATTTTGTATAAAAATGTATGTTTATGTATTTTTAGTTATTACAAAACAATAATAAAAGTAAAAGATCAAATAATATGATTTTTAGAACTGGTATGGAAACGCCTGAAATATGCAATCCGCCGTACACAGGCCGTTATCGCACGTAAAACTGTATAAATAAGTAATTTTTTCTAACTTCAATTATTTGTTAAAAAATCTGTAAATCATATATTACAACAACAGATGCTATGTAGATACTATAATATTTTTTTCAAATCGAAAAAACCGATAGAAATTAAACAATTGCAAAAAACACTAAATTGTTAATAATTATAGTTAAAAACATCATATCGTAAAAATTTTTTTTTGTAATTTTGTGTAAAAATATACACTATTAGATGAAACTAGTTCTACTTCTCCACAATAAAAAATGATCGAGTAATGTTAATTTGTTAATATTGCAAAATTAAATTTTGTAAAAAAATCGGGGTAAAAATTGAAAAAAAAAATTTTTTTTTTACAATATTGAAGTCCTTTGTATTCTGAATAAAATCCATTTTAAAGTTTCAGTCTAGCTCAATGTTAACGATCAGGACAATCAAATGAATTTTTTAATTAATTATAGTTTATTTACGTTATTTTTCATAATACAAGAAAAGCCTTAAGCACGGCTTAAGATCTTTATAAGAGCTATCGAATACCAAATTTTGAAGCATTTTCATCATACATTATAAAAGTTATGGATGTTTCAAAATGACAATTTATAACGACGATTTTTGCACTTTTTTGCAATATAACTTCGCGAAAAAAAGTCTTCCAATGATCTAATTAACACAGATTGGTAGATAATTAAATGACGAACAAAATATCATTAGCTATTTTTGCAATCCGACAGCCACAAAAAAAATTATATGAGAAAAACTAAGAAAAAAAATGGTAAATTTTTACTAATTGTTTAATAATAATTGAAGCCCGTGGTTTGGTTGGACAGAACTATTTTTCCATGTTTACAGACCATAATACGAAGCGATCTGCAAAGTTTGGACGCTATCTCCGATTTGTTCCTTATTGGCTATTTTTTGATGCTTCAGCTACCGGACTATTATTATTTATAATCGTCTTAGAATGTCTAAAAATACATAATTTTAAACTTTTTTTTATTATGCCCACTAATTTTTCCACTTTCTAAGACTTTTAATTTTATGCGCTCATGGAACTTCTATTTTATGTAATCGAGGTACTTGTTAATTTTTAAGAAATAAAACCGAAAAAATAACATTTTTGAAATTTTGTAACATACGATAAATTAATGCCTTAAAACGCATATTGTGTTTCCTGAAAAATTGTACTTCTTTTTATCACAGCTTGTAACTTTTTGCACTCTGTGAGACATGTATTTTTTTATAATCACAGGACTTTTTATTTTCACCATGTATATGGTATGTTTACACCATGTATAGTCTTGATTAAATTACATTTTCTAAGTATTAGTAAGTAACTCAAAATGTCTTAAAACACAATGTTTTTATAATGCAAAGTTTGATTGTTTTAATTGGGACTTACGTTTTTCTCGTATTTAAGTATTATAATTTTTTTTTCAAATGTTTTTATTGTATCGTTATCTACTTACTTAATTGCTTTAAATTGTTTGATACAAGTAAATAATACTTGTTAGTGAAGAACAGTTAGTAAGAAAAAAATTTAATCTACAAAAAATCTGCTGACAACGTGGCATCACAAATCAGCCAATTCATCAGCTGACAAATTATCTGATTTTTATCAACAGATAGCTTAATTTTATATATTGTATTTTAATTCATAACTTATAGCTTACTAAATTGATCTTCGCTGTAACGGAACTTGCAATTTGTAAAGTGGAAAAAAAAATTATCCGTATGGACTGTATTATTCAACGTTAAATTCCTCGCACCAACGATACTTATAATTATTACATCCAAGAAAGTATTACTTTTTTAACCGTTACAATCAATACAGAATTGCTTAACCTGAAAAACATTTGAAAATAAAAACTGATATTTTTTTGTACTTGGAACTTAAATTTTTTTGCTATAACAGAATACGTATTTTTTAAAGTTTGAAAAAAATATTACATTTTGCCGCTCGTTAAGAAAGTATGACTTACGATTTTATTATTAACCTTAATGTTACAAATCGTATTTACTGCTATTTAGAAAAGTATTTTAACGTCATCCACGTGGAAATTGCTCCCGAGCTAAGCGCGGGGGGTGCCAACCATGCGGAGGACAGTAAAATACTTTTCTATGGGCACTAAATGCAATTTACAGCAGTAAGGAAATGTTGTACTTTTTCCTCTGGAATCAGTAGAAAAAGTCGTACTTTTAGCGGAGGAATGGAATAAAATAAATTTCTGCACTCTTTGAATTAACTTCAAATTTCCCGAAACGCATACCTTTCACATTGAAAATTGCATTTTTGGTAGTCGGGACTCGTATTGATTCGCATTTGTGTGACTTGTATTTTTTTGCACTGATGGGACTTTTTTAGTGTACGAAACTTTTGATTTATGCTATCAAAAATTTTTGAAAGCTCATCTTAATTTTCCGCTCTTTTATTCTACTGTAAAAGTCTTAGAATGCATAATTTTAATATTGGCAAAAAGAGTTTTTCTTTTGGAACTTACATTTTTAGCACTGATAGGACTTGTAGTTTTTTGCACAGTCAAAAAATCAGCTGACGATTTGGCATCAAATTCAGCTGGTTTTTATTAGCAGTGTGTCTATCCTTCTACTTTTATTAAAAGTAGTTTTTATGGGTATGCATAACTTTTTATTCGATCTGTATTTATGTATTTATGAATAATGTGTTTTATGTATTGTCAAGTGTGTACGCATTGATTATAAATACATAACTTTTGTTCAGATGAAAAAAATAATTAGTGCTTCTTGTACATGTCCAATATACTTGTCTTCGCTTGAATGTTGCGCACGCATCCTAAGAATGTGTTTGCTTACAGTAGACATTTTATTCTTGTCAATCGCATACACAATGACCTTCTCTACAGAATATCTTATAATATCACCAAATGCAAATATTTTAACTTGATGAAAGATTATGCTATATGATTACTAAAAAGCTTTTAATTTTTTTTTGGTTCCTAGATTTGTAAGTTTAATGGTCTTCTGTAAGAGCCTACGAAACACATAAATTTTTCATTGATTCTTATTTAAAATATGGGTGATTTGATTCGCCATTTCGATTGGTGATTTCTTTCACATGTAAGTGCAATATCTTCCAATTTCGATCATAATAAAGATACGTGGATTCCGTAACAAGCCATCTAAAAATGCTTAAATCTTAACAAATAGTGAATCTACCGATCGTTTTTATTAAACTGACTCTTTTGATATAGCTGCTCATTTCATTTGTATTAATAAAGTTGGCAACATTATACAATAAAACTTTATTTTCATTGGGTTACGAATTGGCGTTTGAAATTTTTTGCGGAAGTAAAAATATGAATTTTCTTGACCAATTGTTGTTGAAGTTTTAGAAAAAGTAAAAAATATTTAATTAATGAAAAATAAATTTTCTAGATAACAATTAACAAAACAGAATAGAAAACCCAGAGCTACTTGTATAAGACGCTGATTGTTAGACAAGGATACATACATGATTTTACCGAATTTCAGAAATTTTTTCATGAAAAACGAAACGTACGATTAATTTTGTATATAATAAAAGTGGAAATAATTTAAGAAAATCCATAACAATTAATTCTTAGGGCAAAGCTCCATAAGACTTCATTCCAAATTAATAAAGATCACCATTTATTTATTTGAGAATAGATAATAAATAAGAAAATATGAGCGGACTAATGACTATATTATGGACTTTCTCGTCAGTTTACACTGAAAACTCCAATATTACTTAGTTAAACATTTTTTCCTTGGGCACACACACTGCTAAAGTTTTATCTAAAATCATACACTTTTTTATGTAGATTCTCACCAATCGTAAACTTTTAATACCTTATCTACATTTCTACTTCCTTCTCTTTAAGAACTCGCTAAACTTTATAGATCGATTGCCTAGAATTATAAAAACTGTAACTATCCCTTATTAATAAAAATTATCACTTCTAAATTTGATGACTTTCGATTGATATTTGAACATAATATAATTTCAAATTTTATGGTTTTTCATCTTATCTCTTTATTTTACTATAGCTCTTAACGTTCAATCCAGTACAAATACTAGCCAATAGGGGTAAGTGTACCTATCTCCGTGCCCTGCCCTATTACTGTGGATTTTAAAAAACTGATGATTACTTGCTCAAAATAAGAAATGTTTCATATAAAATAATTTTTTAATTTTAATAATCTAAAATGACGTTAATGTAGATGCAATTCAAACAGAAATATTTGTGTATATTTTGAGTAAATAATTATTTTCCACGGTATTCGGTACAACGCGCTCATTAACTGATTGTGTACGTATTTCCGCGGTGAGCGTACGTAAACATAACCCTATACTTACAGAACGCACGACAGTTAACACGTGAACAATTGGTAGGTAAGCACGTCGATCTAACGTAACCAATATGAAGAAAACTAAAAAAGGGAAAAAAGGCAAGAAAGTCAAGAAAGGCAAGAAATCGATCGAAATAAAGAAAAACCAAAAGTGTTACTTTCCAGAGACATTAAAATTAGCTTTGAAAAGTATCTATTCTGGAAAATCTATTGCTGAGTGCTCAAAAATGTATAAGATTCCTACTAAATGAATAAGCAAGTACAAAAAAAAGTAAAATTTTTTTAAAACAATAAATAAGTCATGTAGAAAATGTAGGTGAAATTTGCATTTTTTTTTATATTCCGCAAATACAACTTTCTTCATCCACGGTAATACGGACACGGTGATTGGGACATCCGCGGTAAAATGTACACGGTAATAGGTACACAACCACGGTAATACCAGCATACCGTTTTTATTCGTTTTAAAAATATTTTACTGCAGTTTTAGCTTCATAAAATTTTTTTAAATATTCCGCAAGAGATTATGTAAGATTTAATAAAAAATTTTAGTATACCATTTTTTATGGTGCATTTAAGTTGGAATTTTCAGTACGTGCCACGGTGATAGGTACACTTACCCCTACATATGATGTAAATAATTTTGATTATGATAAAGACTGCTTGAACACACACACACGCGCGCGCGCTCGTGGGACTTCGTGCGCTAACCCCCGACGTAATAAGTAAAAAGTTTATTTTCAAAAATCTTGAATTACTTGAAATTCATTTATATTACTTTAATTGCATTCTTTTGGAATATTGAAAAACCGCCAATGTAAAAATTTATTTATTTCAGTATTCCTTACCAAGTTTAAAAATGAATATTTAAAATTTGTATGTACATATTCTATTTTTATTAACATCATATTCAATAATATATGATAAAATCTGCTCATGGTATTATTTTTCTTCAAAAAACACTCTTCCAAAAAGGAAAAGGTATGCGTAATAATCTCACAGTATTTGATGGTTAAAACTGCTGATCTCTCGAATTTTACATCAAGTACAAGTTGCTGTCGAAATTGTGTATGATATTTCCTGTATACATCCACAGTAAAGACTGTTGAAATTGTTGAATAATCACATTATTTGGTATACTTGTGGGAATTGATTTTGTAAGATGAGCATTTTATAAGATTATTTGAGGTTGCACGTGTAGTTCAAGTTTTGCGAAAGTATATTGTTTCAAAAGAAGTAAGTTATATGTCACGTGATTGCAGAAGCAGGTATACCACTCGATGATTTAAGATCGCTGAGCTTTTACTTTTTATAATTTAAGAACTTGATTGTTATTAGAACTAAGTAAAGAGTTGCGATATGAGGACGAAGTGATAGGCGCCATAGGTGTCCATACTTGTATTAAATTTTCTTCAAGTTTTATTCTTTATTCTGAATGATTCTAGAATATTAATTCGAAGAGGCTGTCAGAGAGACAGCGAAATATTAAATTACGTAATTTAATTATGAATAAATAGTCATGCTCCACATTATCAAGATTGAGTCTAAATATTATTTGATAATAGAGCAAGTAAAAGGAGTTTGCAGATATGTATAAGCTTTCTCTATATTAATGAGATCTAAAGGAAGTCTAGAAGTTTCAATAACGTAGGTATGTAGGTCCCAATCGAGATCCCAATATATTGGTTTTTTGGCCCTCTCAAGATTAATAAAAAAGGCTGTAAGGGGACAAGAAAAGTGGTGTGAGAAGTCTGTGGGAGGACAAGAAAAATGGTGTGGGGGGCTGTGATGGATTTTAGGAAAAAGTGAGATATGTTTATGTAACGGTGAAAACGGTCGAATTTTAGCTTATTTGTGGTGGACGGGGGGGGGGCTGTTAGAGGATATGTGAAATACCCCGCACAAATAACGATATAATATAGGGATATATATATATACTAGTGGGGCTCACGCCCCCCTGCACGCACTGCGCACCAACCCCTCAACTTCCGAATATTGTGCATCAATACAAAGCAGTATCAATATAAAGTACAATAAGTAGTTACGTAGATGCTAGATATGTAAGTCCAATGGAAGCAGCTTGGAGACTTCAAGAATATCCAATTTGTGGTTAAAGTCATACAGTTGTTAATCTAGCTGTTCATCTTGAAAATAAACAAAAACTCATATTTGAAGAAAATAATATTAAAAATGTAATAAAAAATTATTAAACACCCCTTACAGCTTGGTTTGAATTAAATAAAGTAGATGATTTTGCAAAATCACTAAAATATGTTAACATTCCAGAACATTACATTTTTGACAATAAACTTAAAATTTGGAAAAAAAGGAAAGTTACACTGAAAAATATTGCTATAGGTAGATTAAACATAGTATTTCCAAAAGATCATGAGCTTTTTTTTTTAAAACTTATTTTAAATAAATTACATGGGGCTACATCGTTTGAAGACGTTAAAAAACATAATAGAATAACATATAAAGATTTCAGGGATACTGCAATTGCAATAGGTTTAATAGAACATGATTCTGAAATCGACAATATTTTTAAAGAAGCCATAACAATTATGTTTCCATACCAGTTAAGACAATTTTTTGCTTGGTTTTTGATTTCAGAAAACATTCAAGGAGATAAAATATGGAATAAATATAAAAAATATTTTACGGAAGACTTTGATAATGATAATAATAATTGTGCTCTTCTACATATTAATCAAATTTTGGTATCGGAAGGTAAATCATGTGAGTCTTTTAGTTTACTGACACCAACCATTAGTAACTATATAAATAATTGCAATATTGAGGAAATATCTTTTAGTAAAAAAATGTTCGATATAATGTACACAAATTTAAATGATCAAAGAAAAATTTTTAAAACTATTTGTGAACAAGATGAAAAAGTATATTTCATAGATGGTCCTGGTGGATCCGGAAAAACCTACTTATATAAGACACTCATTATTACTTTATTTCTAGAGGTAAAAATATTTTGTCAATGGCTTGGACAGGAATTACATCTGTATTACTACCAAGAGGTATGACCAGTCATAGAACTTTTCGTTTACCTCTAGACTTAGATAATATTGAAAGTGTATTTTTAGAATTTGAAACTGAAAAAGAAAATTAAGGGAAGTTGATTTAATAATATGGGACGAGGCTTCTATGATTCCAAAAAAAGCTCTAGAAATCGTTGATAGAACGTTGAGAGACTTGTGTAGTACAAAACTTTGCTTTGGTGATAAATTAATAGTATTAGGAGGAGATTTTCGACACATCCTTCCAGTTTTAAAAAACGGTAATATAACTATAATAATAGAAGAAACTATTAAATCATTATTTTTATGGAACTTGTTCAAAATTTTAAGATTACAAAATAATGTCCGTTTTAGTAATAACGAATTTTTAAAATTATTGTTAAGAATTGGAGAAGGGGACATAGAAACATTTAACATTCCTAAATCCTGGATAACAGATGATGTCTGTACCAAAATATTTGGTAATTACAGCAACTGTTTTGACAATAACGTGATACTAACTTTACATAATGAATATACTTTTTTTTTAAACAATAAGATTTTAAGTAAATTACATGGGAAAACTAAAACTTATTACAGCATCGATACTGCAACATATAAAGGTGTTGATAAATCAGATGATAATATTTATATAAATTTTCCCGTAGAAATGTTAAATAACATTCGTGAAGGCTTGCCACCTCATGAACTTAAATTAAAAATAGGTACAATAGTAATGTTAATTCCAAATTTGAGTATATCAGATGGATTATGTAACGGTACACAATTGCGAATTACTAAATTACTGAAGTATAACGTAGAAGGCGAAATAGTAACGGGAGAAAAAATTGGTAATAAAGTTTTTATTCCAAGAATTACATTAAATACTGGAAATACTTCATCATTACCTTTTATTTTATATAGAAAACAATTCCTATTAGTTTTAGCATTTGCTATGACTATAAATAAGTCTCAAGGTCAAAGTTTTGATAATGTGGGATTATACTTAAAAAAACCTTTATTTTCTCATGGTCAATTATACGTGGCTTTATCAAAGTGCAAAAATAAAAATGGAATTTTTGTTCAAGTCGATAGAGAAAACAGTTTAGAGATTAAAAATATAGTTTGGAAAGAAAATTTTTAATATAATAATGTATCTAATATTCATAACATGATTTAATTATTATTTTTTTATGTATAGGTAAAATTTATTAATTAGTAATACATATCATGAATGTATATCGAGTTCATCTATTGTACCAATTTCAGCATTAATCCAAAACAAAATAAAAATGGACGTAAGTCTTCGTGGTTTCATCAGGCTTTATAAGATGACTCATAAAGTGATGCGAAACTTTCATTGTTTATATTAATGATACTCTAAATTTAACTTAAGTTTATGTTCTTAAAAAGAAGAATTGTGTAATAAAGGACTATATAAGTGATGATAATATAATAATTATGCGCACCAATATATGTGTATATATTATTTGGTTTCAAAATATTGTTAACTCCATATAAATTGGTTTTTAAACGTACTTAGTTGTATAAATAATGATGTTTTGCGCAACAACCCCCTATGAATCAATTTATGACTTTAAATTTCTTCTTGACGATAAAATAAATCATGGCAATAAGACGGTTTTGTCCAAAGATAGGTTAAGGTATAATCACGGTCAGGTTTCAAAAAAGTGGTGTGGGGAGGCGGTGGGGGCCATGAAAAAATTCGTGGGGGTCTGTGGGTGGGCCATAGGGGGTAGGTGGGGGAATGTGGGATGTTTTGAGAAAAAATACTATACAATATTTCCATGAGATTTGGTAGGAATGTGGTAATAGACTTTAACACATTGACAGGGCTGGCAAAATGCAACGTTACAAAATGCTAACAAAAAAAGTCAGTTCACCAAAAACTTTATGCTGACAAAGAAACTAAGGGATCCAGTAAATCGAAAAACAATTGATTATATTTAAGTTTAGCTAATTATAGTGTTGTGCAGTATTCTGTAACTATTTGATTAAATATTAAAACATACATTGTTATTATCCCATGAAGCCATACGTGGTTGAACCCCCTGGCTTGAATAAAGACTTATACCATACTTCTATACTATTCATATAATATTTTGTGGGGGGTCGGTGAGGGGGCGGTGGGGGCCATGAAAAAAATGTGTGGGGGTCGGTGGGGGGCTGTGGGGGGTTTTGAGAAAAACTAAAATATGTCAAAATAAGCAAGAAAATAATGGATTTTTACCTTATTTTGTGGGGGGTTGGTGGGGGGGGCGGTTGGGGCAAATGGGGGGCGGTGGGGGGTTTGTGTAGAATGCCCTACTGAGTTAACTATATAATATAGGAAGATATATGTATAGTTAACTTCAGTAATTTTCTCTGCTAATAATGTTAATGTTCATAACCAGATACGTGTCATTAAGCAAAGAGCCATCATAAATTGTGCTCTGAGCAGTGTTAAGCACTATTACCATACATAAACGCTATTCAAAGACGCTCAAACAACTAGCAGTTCCTTTTTTTAACTGAAGAACCTTTTAAGAACCTTTTTTAACTTTTTACATCTGAATCAAAGTTATATCTTACATTATCACCTCACGTCCATAAAAAATATAGTGCATTGTTAATATTCAAAGCATTTTTTTTGCGTTTATCTTACAATTTTTTTGAATACTCTTTTGTTTATCTTACAATTTTTTAGTACAGAAAAGCAATAAAAGCATATAAATAGAAATTAATTTAAAAAAAAGCGATCTCCTACAATTACAAACAAATTTAACAGGTGAATTTGTTAAGAAGTCAGCTATAGTTTACTCTTAATTAGAAGAAAAATTTTTTTACGTGCAACACGAATACAGCCTGAGGTGCTTATTCCTAAAAAATAAGTAGACCACCTTGAAAACTTTTTTCTTTGATGGATTGTGCACTGATATAAACTTTCTATAAATGTAAAATGAATCATTCTTTTGATGATACACACCATATTAGAAAATAATCTAATTATATCGATGGGCAAGTAATCATGCAGGTAATTTATTATACTGACATTTTTTATCCAATACAAGTTTGTTTAGGCAACTCATTTTTCACTTTAAACTACTAATTTGTAGAAAAATTGTTATACGCAGCATAAGATTTGTTTGAAATTATCAGTGTACTTTCATAAGTTTAATTCAAATTAAGAAAAGAAACCTTACGTGGCGGAGGGTGTAATAAACAAATTTAAGTAAATTAATAAAATTAAATAAAAATTTCATCATTTCAATGACTGGTCTTATTTAATTAGCAGGTATAAGTTTAGAAAGTTTTCATAAGCTCGACTGTGGACCAGATATTTCATGAAACTTTTAAATTACGCAATCAAGCAATTCCCAGTGAAAAAAGTTTCATACAGTAGCTTTGATAGTATTTATTAATATAATACTGGTAAGAAAATTGATTTCATATCAGTTTACTTTACTTCTCCCTACGACTTATGAGAATAAACTTTTGTTATGTATTACACTAGTACTTACTTCAAATTATACTGATCGTAAGAGCAGAAGTTAAAAGATAAAGATGCAGCATCGAGTAAGCTGTAAGAATATCCACAAACGAATTCTGGTGGAACTGAAGCGCCTCCTTGGAGCCAAGAGTCTAGAAAATACTGTATTTCAAGTGAATTCACTGAATCACTCATCATCTGAGAAAGTAAAATGATTGTACTATCTAATTTAACAGCGAGAGCATACAGGTATATATGAGAAGTCTCAAAATTTCCTTTGATATTAGAAATGATGTTATCCAGTACAATCATAGAGACAGTTGACTCAATGTTTATCAAATCAGACCATAAGCTTATCTGATAAGGATGCCAGTAAATGACAGAAAAGGGGAGTACTGCAATTTTTTGTATAGTATTTTTATACTGGTCACTCTCTTTAATAGTTATCATTGTATCAAAATCACTTAGTGCATCAGGGTTACTTTCATTATCAAGCGTTTCATAGAAATCCGGGTCATCCCACAGTTCATCATAATTAGAAATTGGTTCTTTTTTGTTCTCTTTTTTACATTTTTTTTTCGGAACAATACAGTCTATATTTTTGTACTTCATCAAATTCGTCTTTATGTCTCTTCTGTCTTGGTACACAAATAAATATAAATTGTGTAAATTTATTTCAGGCATTCTTTTGATTGCTTCAGTCCACACTAAATCTTTCCTCTTCTTTAACATTCCATTTTCATCGAAAATATCAAGGTCTTTGAGATTTTCAAAAATTGTTTCACATTTTACTCTTGCTGGTCTTGGCATTTTTCTTTATTTCCATACAATTTTCGTACTCTTCTTTGACAAAATTGTACCCAAACTTAAGGAAAAACCTGTTTAAAGAATAAAAACATTGTGAAAAAACTTTTTTAAAAAAATTAAGCAATGTATTGGCACATTATATGAACATTTAAAGAAACTAGCATCCGTTTAGACAGTTTATCAAAAAAGTTAAAGACGTCAAGTAACTTTTATCAAGTCGCACGGGAGCGCGACGAGGTAAGTTTGAGAAAGCAGACGAAGCTTCGGTGACCACGCTACTATTTACTTCAGATTTGCACACTCGAATTTTCAATCATCGTAAACTGAGTATTTTTTCCGGTATGCCTGATGTTTTTTGATTCAGTTCAGTCTTTTTATTTTTATTTCACAGCTTTACTGACAAATATAGGCCAGGAATTCGTTAGAACAACGAAAACGAGGAATGTGTAACTAAAAATGGTCAAAACCAAATTTTTTCAGGCTCAGTGTTCAAGAAATGGTCTTATCGTTAAGTTAGCTGCGAGCCAAATTTTTCCTGTGTATAATTGGCATAGGCGTGTTCTTAAAATTAAGCAGAGCTGCCAACAGTGTGACATCAGCTACAGGTACTTCTTAATTTTACAGTAGATAGCTTGCAGTGTTGGGAGTTCCCCATGTCTAACATGGTAGAGCGCTTGCTTTCCCTGGAGGGCTCAAGTTCAAGACTCGACTCCGTCACTTTCTCCTCGGTAACTCTGTGGTGTTTTTTATAAGACCAAATCACTAGGATATCGTATAAGTAGGCAATGATTTAATGCCTTTTACAGTGGCATGCAGATTTTCAAATAATGGTCAAGAACACAGATGCTTCAGAAGAGGGGGGCGGATGCATGACTCTCTCATAGTAAAATTGTCCCTTAAATAATCAATAATACCAATACTGTAATTAATTAACCAAATTTTCTTAAAAAATTACTATTTTATTAGGTAAAGAAAAATTGCCACTTATCTTTACCGTTCCTCATAATTAATCAAGCCCACGTTTGGGGACATAATTTGGAGCTCGAAGATACGAGGTAACGGACGAATTAAACATAACCTTATTTTTCATTTTCTTAACTGTGTGTCATGAGTCGAAGACGCAATCAAGAAACTAACTGATTTACTTATTGTTCAATAAAACATCAGCTTACAATAAATCGTGGAACACAGCTGTAGTAATGTCAACATAATCTGATCGATAAGAGAGAAAGTATTCTTTATTATTACAATATTCATTAATACTTTATTATTTCCCGGAGTGCCCCGAAAAATAAGCTGTATACATAAGCCTCATTTAACTCAGCGATTTGGGTAGCTCATAATCACACATTATTAATGAATTTTTGAAGTAGTAGAAAAATAAGAAATTCTTTAATGAAAATAATTGTTTAAGTAACTTGTACACCATTTTAATAAATAATTATTTATTGTGAAAAATACTTCGTTATTAAATAACTGTGATTTGGAATGTTTTGATTTCATCAATACATAAGAAAGACATAATTATTAAAGCTATAGTTGAATAAATGACACATTTTAATTTTTTATGCGTATGATCACTAAGTATTTTATCCAAAAATTTTGTTGGAAAGAGTTACTTAATTTATGTAATTAGTTTAAAGAAAACATTGCTGATAATTAAATGATGAAGTAGTTTGATAAAAGAAAAAGAAGAAAAAGCATCATAGATAATAATCCTGAAACTGTACTTTTTGAGAAAATTTATTCCGTTCGTTGAATTTATGAACTATGAGTACAAATTAATCTCTGCACATATTCATACATCCAAAACTTCTTCATATGAGTAACTTTAAGTGTTAATTTAGTGAAACCATTGTATCTCACCGTAGCTGCGTGGTACAGACTTCGTTTTTATCCAGTACTTTTTAATATGAGGAATATCTTATTTAATTAAGTTTCTTAAAATAAATATTGAAAAATGATATTTTCTTAAAAAGTTACGATATCCACACAAAAATAGCTTTTAACAAAACTGAAATGTTAGGTGAGTTTGGTGTGTTGAGTTTACATCGACGCTCCGGATGAAGACTATGCCCTTTTTTGGGTCCCAGACGAAGACCATGCCCTTTTCCAGAGTTCAGACGAAAACTATGCCGTTTTTTCTATTTCGGACGAAAACTATGCCTTTTTTTTGGTCCCGGACGAAGACTATGCCCTTTTTTTCGAGTCCAGGCGAAGACTATGCACTTTTCTCGCATCCGGACGAAAACTATGCCCTCTTTTGTAGTCCGGACGAAAACTATATCATTTGTTCCGAGTCTGGGCTAAAACTATACCCGTGTCTGGACGAAAACTAAGGTAAAAAATATTTAATATTATTTACTGACCCCTCTTGTGTTGTACTTCCCCTAAAACAAAAAAACCTTTCAGATTTGCTGACTCATGCTTTTGGCGGCTAACAGCTACTAGCACGCTGGAAGAGGCTTACGAAAACGAAGCTCTTAAAAACGATTCAACATTTTATATTAAGGTTTCGCGATACTTGTATTAAAGTATCTACGGATTTCTTTGTAAAAAAACAACACGTATTCATTATTCTTAGCAGGTCTAGCGGCTTCAGTATTTGGAGTTTAAATAAGTGTTTGAAAAAAAAGAGAATGAGCTTTTTTAAAAGATTGCGTGAAGTGAATATTATGAAAACTGTAGGCAACAACCACTATATAGATATATTTGGCTATATCTAATTACAAACACAAATGTAGGGTGAGCTTAAATAAATTTCACTTCATACGGGGTCCAGAAAAGGTCAACATTTCAGTTCAGACTCGGAGAAAATGGAATAATCTTCTCACAGATTAGAAAAAAGGGCATAGTTTTCGCTCGGACTACACAAAAGAGCATAGTCTTCGTCCAGACGCAATAAAAGGGCATAGTCTTCGTCCGAGATCCCAAAAGGGCATAGTTTTCGTTCGGACTAGAGTAAAGGGCATAGTTTTCGTCCGGACTTAAGAAAAGGGCATAGTTTTCGTCCAGACTTCGAAGTAGAGCATTGTCTTCGTCCGGGGTGTCGACATTTTGTAAGGAATTTCTGTAGCCTTTATACATTGGCATTAAATAGTATTTTTCCTGATCAATATATAGCATTGAAAAGTTTTGAAATCAAAACAGAAAGAACAAGAAAATTTTTCTTTTGGTGCAACATACGTTTTGAATGAGAGTCGTAGTATAATACTGTTTAGTACTCGTACTTTGACTAAATCAATCTTAGTAACATTAACTTTTGACTAGTTATTCATACAAACCGCACATTAAATACAGTAATGTCTTTTTATCGAAAGTATGTGAAAACGTTAGGGCATTATTTTAATTCATTTTATAAAAAAATTATATACAATAACAGTCAAAAATGAATATTACTTAGTTTGTCAGTGTCATATATAAGCGTATGAAGAATATATAGATAACAAGATGGTAGAAGCAAAAATAAAAGGATCTAAATATAACAGTAGATACAAGGACTTGATGCCGGTGAAGAGGGAAAAATATCTAAGCAAACAGTATAATGGGGTTAATATGAGTCAAGTAGCGCGAGCGCGTTGTGGAAATTTAGAAAGTGGTAACAAATACTAGCTAAGTGACGAGGAACGAATGTGCAATCTATGTAAAGTTAAGGAGGAAAGGCTTGATCATTTGTTAAATGAGTGTGTGATAGTACAAGAAAAAAAATGTTAAGGGAGACCGATGATAAAAAAATAGACATTAGAAAATAATGCTCTAATTTTTTCACATACTTCCGATATAAAAAGACATTAATGTGTTACGTTCGAACTTCTATAAGTGAAGGGCGGAACTCGTAGATTCGTTCTACAAACAAAAAAATTTAATTTTTGTTCGTCAGAAACCAACCATCAGCCCGAAGGCCTTATTTGCTTTTACTTACAGTAAACTTTTCTTTGAAATCGTTGTCTCGGCAATGCAACGTTACGTTTCACCGAGCGATGTAAATGGAGTGGTGTACGCTGAGCTAGCGTTGACTTACTGTTAAAGTTTATGTCTTATGTCATACGGTAGAAGCATATCTTATTCGTCGTTTTATTTCACGTCCTAGTAAAGGTCTTTGTCGTACAGTGTCTATTTCATTTTTCCTCGATAATCAATTTACTCACTAAGGTAAGAATTATGTGTCAATCAATTAGAATTATTAGATCTTAAAACGTTTTATACAATTTAGTAATTAAAATGTTTTTGAATCAAGAAAATTAATTTAGTCAATTATTAAGTTATGTTTTATCTGATGATTTAATAAATTAAAAAAAGCTAGAAGTAGTTAATTTTACAAATGGTATAAATAATAAAGTTTTAGATTCGCATTTACAATGATATGTAATTTATAGTTTCCTTAACTTGACTTACTTCTATGATCGTTGGTTAGCCGCTGATTGCACGCACGTACTCGCAAGATCTTACAAGGTTGACCGCAACGATGTTCTTAATTCTACACGAGAGCACTCGTGGCGATGACAATAATAAGGCTTCTGCTTTTAACGTCACAACCCAAGTCAACGGTTCTTTCTTTCTTGTTCCTCCTTGATTCACTTTTTAGGTGAGTTTACAGTGACTCGTTTGCTCGAGCTTTTCTTACACAGCTTAGTCACCGAACTAAGTCTTACATCCGCTTAAAAGACGCAAAAGAACTCACTCTCCAATTTTTATAGTTACTTTGAGCTCTTGATAAAAGAGAAAAGGCGAATATTGTTATACAGGGTGTATCAAAATTGATCCCGGAAAATAATATAGTGCGATTAAGCTCGTTGAGATGAACAAAAAAGATGATTGAACCTTTCCGATTGGATGCGTTGTTTAAACAATATGACGAATAAACTGTTGGCGTAATCGACCAATCAACGAGAGCTATGCGACATCGGGGCGTGGCCTTACTTAGTGGGAAGAGAAGAGAGGCAAGTAGTAGAAGCAGGCGAAATAGGTAAGACTTATTTTTAGTGGGAGAGTAATGTTCATCATACCACAGTAAAAATCGATACAGCAGGTATTTCACCTGCTCAGGGAAAAAAAATGCGGGCTTTTTAAAACAAAACAGGACTATGACTGCGGTCGATAGTAAATTGATCGTAAGGGAGTGAGCGTGCAGTTATTTTTTTAAATAGGCGCTAAGTTCTTATTTTTTTATAGTAACTGGATGAACTATTTAACAAGACGGTACGAAAATACAAGTAGTAAGTAATTGACCTGTTACTTATAATAACTTAGCACACTTTTGATAGCATGGTAAACAGGCATTCGTGTTCTTTTGTAACTAATTCATACATTAATAATATGTAAATAATTAAGCATTGGAGTTAAGTATTTAAGTAGTTTTTTATCACAACATCATAAATTATTAACAAGCAAGTGATGGAGACTCAATGGTAACTATTTTAATAAAAGAACAATTATTTTACTTATCATTAAAAAGCAGGTGGTTAATTGTTATTGGTAAATAACTTTAATAATTGGTGATTTCATTTAATGAACTGATGATAAGGCAACGGGGGAGTATTACTGCAAAGTTATTTTACCGTTTTCAGCGAACAAGCATCAGCAGTAAGTGACTTAATTGTTTTTTCTCCATGTTATGAGCCATGAATAAGAGGCAATCAAGCATCAATGCTAAGTAGTGCTCTTTTGTTTTAGTATGATCAATAATCACAGATTAAAATGTAACCAAGCACTCAGTAACATTATAATTTTATGACTTTTCCTCAAGTTATAAATAAATGAATGGATTACCTTTTAACATCAACATTAACGAACTTTTTAGTTCCCATAAGAAATGTTATTTATTTGAGTACTCATTTAATATGCTACAAGCCAGCCCAGGCCATCAGTAAGTTCACTTGTTTGACTATTTATTCTTGAACAATAAACTTATCTGTATTAAGTTTTTCTTTACTTGCGTAGAAAAAACGAAAGAGATTGCGAGCGAGACTTTCTGCTCTCCAAGTTAAGAGTTGTTATTTTATTATAATTTATAATTACGAAGCAAGGCAGCTGAAACATGATAAAAAAGCGTCTGACAACAGAATTTTTTTTTTGTACAAAAATAGAAGCCATCAAGATTCGATGCGCTTCCTTAAATTTTTACCAACATTTTTTCTTTTTATTGAGAGGTTATGACAAAATAAAGTGTCTTTTTTTTCGAAGAAGCAAATTACAAATACGAGAGTGCGGGATAATTACACGAGTGCAGCGCATTCATTCGGCGTGAGCTCCAGAGTCCCAGAAATGCTAGAGTTCATATTCACGATACCTTAAATTAACGTGAACACGATACTAAACCCTATTATTAGGAGAATAAAACTTTACTTATAATTAACTTGAGCTTCAAGGGTTCCTTCTAAAGATATGTAAAATCTGAACAATCGTGCCCAAGTAACTCGATAGCGCAGTAGGCTAAGTGTAATCTTTTGGACCCATAGGTACCAAGTTCGAGCCACCAGATCAATTTTTTTTTTATTATAATTTTTTTTTTCTACTTAAAATCCATTCCAATTACACAAATTGAAATACTTATTTTAGGTGGGTGAACTATTTTTTTTTTTTTTTCTTCTTGTGTGCAGCATTTTTCGCTGCTATGACATGGGTACGTACGCCACGTGCGATAACGAGCATGATCGAAGGCTTCTGAATTTGTTAAAAAAAATATATATTATAGCTCTTTTTGTTTTAAGGATTGATCACGCACGTATTTATCTGGACTAAAGAATACAGTCAACTTGTGAAAAGAGAGTCGACTACACGGCGAAATGGCGTCCAACGAGGAATTTAAGTTTTTTTTTTTAATATAAATAAGCTTTGGACATCGATAAGCTTTATGTGTTTTCTTTGAAACATTTCGCCTGCCTTCTTACTTTTTATCAAAAGAGTATGATAAATAAACTAACCCCTTCTTTAAGAACTATAAAATGATGATATTTCAAACCTACATGGGAGACTCTCTTTAATTCTTTGGATGCATTTTTTACTGTTACTCGAGGTAGATATGTACGCACGCATGCAGCAGGGCTACTAAGTGACAAGCAACAGTCGTAAAATGAAAAATACACGATGGAGTAGCATTTACTTAAAGTATTCAATTTTTTCTAGAATATACCAAAAACATCGAGATACGATGCTCTGTCTCATGTTCAATTTTAATTATTTTTTACATTTTTTTTTTTTTATGACACAAAAAATTAGCTTTATTTCTTATTTATGACTGCAAATTTAAAATGGACTAAAGCCGGAGCAAATACTTGCTTCGTTATTTTCACTGCATGTTTTACTGCTGCTTTAGGTGGGTACGTACGCAACGCGCGATCATGCACGCGATTAATACATTCTTTTTTTGTTAATAAATAATAGAATCTCTTTTTTTGTGGCAGATCAAGGATGCGAGCATTAAGCAATGTAGCTGAATCATGTAAAAATAGTGTCTGATTGCAGGTTTTTTTTATTTAGTTTCAAGTAAAAGAAAATACAGGTTAAATGCAACATTTTCTCTCTTAATTTAGCAATTACGGCAAAATAAGCTCTTTTTTTGAAAAAGTAAAATACAAATAACAGAGTATGATAAAATTGCGCGAGTGAAGCACATTCATTTGGCGTGAGCTCTAGAGTCTCTCAAGCACGAGAGCTCATATTCACCAAATCTTACATTACACTTGAGCATGACACTAAAACCTATTCAGAAATAATAAAACATTACTGTTAATAAGTTTGAGCTTTAGATTTCTCTTCTTAACGTAAGTCAAATTTGAAAAATGGCATTGACTTGATATGATAGCGAGGTGAGCTAGATTCATTTTTTTGGTTCTTACAGATACCAAGGTCAAGCCACCTTGGAAAATTTTTTTTTTCCAAAATTCATTCTAATTACGCAGAATTCAGTATGTATTCAGGCAAACTGCCATTTTATCTCCTTGTGTGCAGCTTATTTTACCAATACGACGTAGGTAGGTATTTACGCCACGTGCGAATGTGAGCGTGATTGAGAGCTTCTACTTTATTAAATAATAACATAATGTAGTTTTTTTCTGGTTTGCGGATTGATTTCGCTCGTTTTTAGCTGAACTACTGAGTGCCTTCAACTCGTGGAAAAAGAGTTGACTACACGGCGGAACGGTGTCCAAACGAAAAATTCAATTTTTTTTCAATGTAAAAAAAGCATTAAAAATCAATGAGCTTTATGTGCAGTTTTCTTCTGATGCATTGTGCCTGCCTTCCTTGTTGTCATCAGGTGAGTATGATAAGTAAATTTCCCCCTTTTTTTATTGTCACATGTATCGCATGTATTCAGCTGTACTACAGAATACAGTTAACTTGTGGAAAAAGAGTTGACTTCACGGGCGGAACAGCATCCAACCGAAAATTAAAATTAGTTGTGAATGCAAAAAAAAAGTATTGGAAATCTATGAGCTTTACGTGTTTCTTTCTGAGTCATTTTTCATACCTTTTTGCGTTATATTAAGCGGGTATGAGAAAGTAAATTTGTCCCTTTGTTTATTACTACAAGTTGTTGATATTAAAGAGTAAAAGGAACACTTGCTGTGATTTCTTTGGTGCATGTTTCACTGTTACTCGAGTTAGGTAAGTACGCGCGCATGCAGCAGGGCTACTAGGTGACAATTAACAGTCGAAAAATGAAAAATATGTGATGGAGTAGCATTTGCTTAAAGGATTACTTTGTTTTTCAAATCTACAAAAAAAATCCAGAATTGATACGCTCTTGCCTCTTCTTCCGTTATTATTATTGATTTCTATGCAATAAACCGTGCGATCAGTAGATTCGTATTCCGTTAGAAATTATGAAAATGTAATTTTTTGAGAATCATGCGCGTGACAGATATTGGCATAAGACTAACAAATTGTAATTTCTTTATTTTTATTTGGCATTTGCAAGCCAAGCTTTGCTGGGTTATGAAAAAATGAAAAACACGTGATGGAGTTGCATTTGCTTCAAGGATTACTTTGTTTTTTGAATCTACAAAAAACTTCTTTTCTTTTATTTAATTTTATGTTACGAGAATTGCGAGTGGAGCAGTTCCTTTTGCTAATACATTGATTAAAAGTAAAAAAATTAACATAGTATCTAAGTTGAAAATACCTTTTTTTCACTGCGTATTTTGCTTATAAATGAGAATCAGGTATTTGACGTGTGGTTGACGATTAGTTTTATTTTTCATGGAGTTATGCGAAATTATAATTGAATTTATACTATTTCTATTCAGCTTCACTGGATTAGCATCAATATGTAGAGGAATAATTTTTGGGTGCATTGTTACTCAATGTAGCTCAATTGGCAGCTACTAATTTTTTTATACTAAGGTTACTAAGTTCGATCTTTCCTGTAAGCTTCCTTTCGCTGCTCGTGCTCGATTCCACAAGTGGCTGTGACATTAGCGAATACTTCTGTTTTTGGCAGTTCTGACG
This sequence comes from Copidosoma floridanum, assembly GCF_036245765.1. NCBI lineage: Eukaryota > Metazoa > Arthropoda > Insecta > Hymenoptera > Encyrtidae > Copidosoma > Copidosoma floridanum. The sequence goes on from NW_028321881.1 coordinate 32,626,651, forward strand.
CTAGAACTTGTCTTGACTGGATTAAACTTTGTTTTTCAAAATATGTAAAAATCACATGGTCGAATGTTTTCTTTCTTACGAGTAATTAGATCTAGTCACAGTCTCAGAGTATAACTCGTGCCGTGCACAATGAATCGCGTTCGAGCTTGCAATCAGTACAGTGTGGAAGATGATCCATTTTTTTTATGTTGGGGACGGGAATTTACAAGCGGCTTCGCGGTTGTACAATGCTCGTTAGCCTCACAGACGCCATCCTGATCCAGGAACTATCGGGCGAGTGCACCAAAGATTTATGGAGACGGGTAGTGTTTTACCAGTTCATGCAGATGCAGGACGACCGCGCAATGTTTTAGTTCCGGAAATGGAGGAGCAGATTAAAGATCTGTTCGATGATGATCCGACTACCTCGATACGTGCCGTTGCGCGACAAGTTGGCAATTCCGTTGGCCGCGTCCAAACGGTGATCCGGGAAACAGCTAAACACCCGTATCACTACCGTTGCATCCAGGAGTTGTTGTTTCGTGATCGACAGCCGCGAGTGAACTTTTGTGGTGGTTTATTAGCGCAATTGCGCGCTGACCCCAATTTTGTGAACACCATTCTGTGGACGGACGAGTGCACGTTCACAAAAAATGGAATGCTAAACCAGCATAACCACCACTATTGGGCTGATGAAAACCCTCATTTGACACGAGAGACAAATTATCAATATCGCTGGAACATCAACGTTTGGGCTAGAATGATCGGCGATTTGATCGTAAGGAACTTGATTTTTTTTGTGATAGCAGTAGTTTTTCGTCCAAAATGTGCATCTGCATAGAGTGGTTCCTGGGCCTGACAGAAGTTGTAAAGCCATGCCTAAGAGACTATTGAGTCAACCCTGGTCGGATACCAAGGGGCTGTCTACGTAATTTAAGTGATTTAAATCACGGTTAAATCATTAAATCATCAGTAAATTTTTAAATCACCATTACATCACGATTCAGAAATACAGTTTACGTTAAACATTACTGCATATTCGATATGTAATATGATTTTACAGATTAATGTAACCCTTGTCCGTAGTTTAAGGGTAAATCAGTAAGAGTCAATTTGTTATTTGTTTGTGAATGTCGCTCGTTTTAAAGTGTAATCAATAATTGGATCGCCATTAAACCTTGATTTACATCGCACTTTTAAGTCTTTTGCATTAGACAAACTAAACCTGTGCAAAATCTTTCAGGCGAGTAAGCATCAGCGATAAGAATCCCAACAGATATTTTGGGGATTTATTTTTTGATTAATCTTTCAACGAGTAAGCATCAGCGATTAGAAACCAAACAGATTTTTAGTGAATTTGTTAGTAAATAAGTCTTTCAGGCGTGTAGGCATTGGCGATTAGAAACTAAATAGCTTTTGAGTATAATTATTAATAATTACCTAAGAGTTCATTTATTAATGAAACCACTGAAAATATTATTATTAGTTTGTTAAGTTGGTAGCACAAGTAACATCGACTTATTTTTATAGATTGGTCAATTCTTTTTACTACCAAGGCTTACGAGTGTTGCCTACCTGCATTTCCTACAAAACGATTTACCAGGACTCCTGGAAGACGTTCCCTTGGCAGTTCGAAGAGTCATGTTGTATCAGCATGACGAGGCTCCAGCGTACTTTTCGGCAGTCGTACGAGCGCATTTGGATGAGCGATTTCAAGATCGCTGGATTGGACGAAATGGTCCAATAAATTGGCCTACTCGATCTCCAGACATAACCCCACTTGATTACTTCTTGTGGGGTTGTATTAAGGAGATAGTGTATAAGACACCAACGAACGCCGCCGAAGAATGCCGTGAACGTATTGTAAGAGCTTTAATAGAAGAGCGGCAAAAAGGAATGGCACAACGAGCCATTAATAACATTGAAAGAAGAGCAAATCTAGTCTTACAGAATAATGGTGGACATTTTAAGCACCTTTTATAAAAAATAGCAATTTGTAAGTTGGTACATAATTATGGTAAAAAATTAATTCATGACTGCTATAATGCGAAAGTAAGACTTCATATTTTCATATTTGTGTGTTTTCCCTTTTTTTAGAGTTCAATACCCAACTATCTGAAGCACACGGTATCTGTTAAAAAAATTAAAATTGAATGATGCTCTGCTTCCAGTGTGTTGCTATTACAGAGATCAAGGGTGTTTCAACAAATTTAAATCTTTTATTTTTTTCGACAGAATAAAAAATTCGTTGTTTAAACACTGTTATACTCGCTTTCAACACCTCACCACAAGTTAACGGCACTCCTTAACCCAGCAAAGCTTGGCTTGCAAATAAGAAATAAAAATAAAGAAATTGCAATTTGTTAGTCTTATGCCAATATCAGTCACGCGCATGATCCTCAAAAAATTACATTTTCATAATTTCTAACGGAATACGAATCTACTGATCGCACGGATTATTGCATAGAAATAAATAATAATAACGGAAGAAGAAGCAAGAGCGTATCAATTCTGGATTTTTTTTGTAGATTTGAAAAACAAAGTAATCCTTTAAGCAAATGCTACTCCATCGTGTATTTTTCATTTTACGACTGTTGCTTGTCACTTAGTAGCCCTGCTGCATGCGTGCGTACATATCTACCTCGAGTAACAGTAAAAAATGCATCCAAAGAATTAAAGAGAGTCTCCCATGTAGGTTTGAAATATCATCATTTTATAGTTCTTAAAGAAGGGGTTAGTTTATTTATCATACTCTTTTGATAAAAAGTAAGAAGGCAGGCGAAATGTTTCAAAGAAAACACATAAAGCTTATCGATGTCCAAAGCTTATTTATATTAAAAAAAAAAACTTAAATTCCTCGTTGGACGCCATTTCGCCGTGTAGTCGACTCTCTTTTCACAAGTTGACTGTATTCTTTAGTCCAGATAAATACGTGCGTGATCAATCCTTAAAACAAAAAGAGCTATAATATATATTTTTTTTAACAAATTCAGAAGCCTTCGATCATGCTCGTTATCGCACGTGGCGTACGTACCCATGTCATAGCAGCGAAAAATGCTGCACACAATAAGAAAAAAAAAAAAAAATAGTTCACCCACCTAAAATAAGTATTTCAATTTGTGTAATTGGAATGGATTTTAAGTAGAAAAAAAAAATTATAATAAAAAAAAAAATTGATCTGGTGGCTCGAACTTGGTACCTATGGGTCCAAAAGATTACACTTAGCCTACTGCGCTATCGAGTTACTTGGGCACGATTGTTCAGATTTTACATATCTTTAGAAGGAACCCCTGAAGCTCAAGTTAATTATAAGTAAAGTTTTATTCTCCTAATAATAGGGTTTAGTATCGTGTTCACGTTAATTTAAGGTATCGTAAATATGAACTCTAGCATTTCTGGGACTCTGGAGCTCACGCCGAATGAATGCGCTGCACTCGTGTAATTATCCCGCACTCTCGTATTTGTAATTTGCTTCTTCGAAAAAAAAGACACTTTATTTTGTCATAACCTCTCAATAAAAAGAAAAAATGTTGGTAAAAATTTAAGGAAGCGCATCGAATCTTGATGGCTTCTATTTTTGTACAAAAAAAAAATTCTGTTGTCAGACGCTTTTTTATCATGTTTCAGCTGCCTTGCTTCGTAATTATAAATTATAATAAAATAACAACTCTTAACTTGGAGAGCAGAAAGTCTCGCTCGCAATCTCTTTCGTTTTTTCTACGCAAGTAAAGAAAAACTTAATACAGATAAGTTTATTGTTCAAGAATAAATAGTCAAACAAGTGAACTTACTGATGGCCTGGGCTGGCTTGTAGCATATTAAATGAGTACTCAAATAAATAACATTTCTCATGGGAACTAAAAAGTTCGTTAATGTTGATGTTAAAAGGTAATCCATTCATTTATTTATAACTTGAGGAAAAGTCATAAAATTATAATGTTACTGAGTGCTTGGTTACATTTTAATCTGTGATTATTGATCATACTAAAACAAAAGAGCACTACTTAGCATTGATGCTCGATTGCCTCTTATTCATGGCTCATAACATGGAGAAAAAACAACTAAGTCACTTACTGCTGATGCTTGTTCGCTGAAAACGGTAAAATAACTTTGCAGTGATACTCCCCCGTTGCCTTATCATCAGTTCATTAAATGAAATCACCAATTATTAAAGTTATTTACCAATAACAATTAACCACCTGCTTTTTAATGATAAGTAAAATAATTTTTCTTTTATTAAAATAGTTACCATTGAGTCTTCATCACTTGCTTGTTAATAATTTATGATGTTGTGATAAAAAACTACTTAAATACTTAACTCAAATGCTTAATTATTTACATATTATTAATGTATGAATTAGTTACAAAAGAACACGAATGCCTGTTTACCATGCTATCAAAAGTGTGCTAAGATATTATAAGTAACAGGTCAATTACTTACTACTTGTATTTTCGTACCGTCTTGTTAAATAGTTCATCCAGTTACTATAAAAAAATAAGAACTTAGCGCCTATTTAAAAAAATAACTGCACGCTCACTCCCTTACGATCAATTTACTATCGACCGCAGTCATAGTCTTGTTTTGTTTTAAAAAGCCCGCTATTTTTTTCCCTAAGCAGGTGAAATACCTGCTGTATCGATTTTTACTGTGGTATGATGAACATTACTCTCCTACTAAAAATAAGTCTTACCTATTTCGCCTGCTTCTACTAATTGCCTCTCTTCTCTTCCCACTAAGTAAGGCCACGCCCCGATGTCGCATAGCTCTCGTTGATTGGTCGATTACGCCAACAGTTTATTCGTCATATTGTCCAAACAACGCATCCAATCGGAAAGGTTCAATCATCTTTTTTGTTCATCTCAACGAGCTTAATCGCACTATATTATTTTCCGGGATCAATTTCGATACACCCTGTATACGAGGAGTTTTTATACTCTTGCGTTTAAGGAGTACGCGTCAAGTTGGGAATCCGAACGACCAATCAGAGCTTAACCTAATTACCCTTGACTGACACGAGCACAGTCGTGGTACAATAATCTCACAGTAATTGATGGTTAAAACTGCTGATCTCTTGAATTTTATATCAAGTACAAGTTGCTGTCGAAATTGTGTATGATATTTCTTGTATACATCTACAGTAAAGACTGTTGAAATTGTTGAATAATCACATTATTTGGTATACTTGTGCGAATTGATTTTGTAAGATGAGCATTTTATAAGATTATTTGAGGTTGCACACGTAGTTCAAGTTTTGCGAAAGTAGATTGTTTCAAAAGAAGTAAGTTATATGTCACACGATTGCAGAAGCGGGTGTACTGGTCGATGGTTTGAGATCGCTGAGCTTTTGCTTGTGCTTTTTATAATTCAAAAACAAAACTCTGTGTTTTAAAGTAATAAATATTAAGCACTAGGCATGGGATGTCACAAATATATTTAATGTGCGGTTTGCATGATTAACCAGTCAAAAGTTAATATTACTAAGATTGATTTAGTCAAAGTACGAGTACGAAACAGTTTTATACTATGACTCACATTTAAACCGTATGTTGCACCAAAAAAAACAACCTTTTTTGTATTTTTTGTTTTGATTTCAAAACTTTTCAAGGCTACAGATTCATTAGGAAGAATACTATTAAATGCCAATATATAAATGCAATTCGTTGGACTTACAGGGTAGAGTTAATGGGGCTTTTTCCTCTATTCTTGAGTCACTATGGTAGCAAATAAAATCTTGCGAACTCAAGGAAAACATAGCAGCTTTGTAGCATACGCAAAAAAGACCAAATTTAAAAGTTGGAAGGAAAACACTCTATAGTCCTTACATCATTGACGGAGTTGAATTCGTGAAACACAAAATGTGAGTTCTTTATGACTTTACTGAATAGTTCTTTATGTTATAAATGCATATATTATACTACAATTTTATAGTTATGGTTGCTGTTAGACTTTTTATATAAAAAATAATTACAAGTATTTAAATTTTTTTCCTGACGAATCAAGCTCTTTATAGTATACTATGCATTGGGATTTTAAATAAGTAAATATATCTGGCAAGTTTTGTATTTGATATAACTATTGGCGCTCAACACTTAGCTTCTGTGTTATCTGGTAGGAAACCTGATAAGCGACTTACCGGGGGTTCAAGTAGTTTTTGCGAAGTTTAACTAACTAAGTGGTTATCGTTCGTAAATAATAAAGTCAAACATTAATAAATTGTGATTATAGTGAATAATCGCTAACAGATACTTTAGGGAAAAATCGTTGTTAATTATAGGCACATAAAAGTGAGATGGTGAGTTTGAGCAGTACAGTCAATATTTTTATAGGTCTGAGTCATAGACACATCTGAAATACACTAATAATACGAATTTATTTTAGTAATGAAAGATGTTACACATTATAATGAAAAGGAGAAGACCAAGAAATTATGCGATTTTCGCGTATACATTATTTTCTGCTTAAGATTTATTAGTAAAAATACATTTAATATAAAAAATACGCTGTGAATGTAAGGTGCTCAAAAATAAGTAAACAAGTAGAATTTTAAAAACAATAGAAATTATTGTTAAATTTACTACAACTTAAAATGATGTTGGTAAATAAATGCTTGTTTCTACTGTCATTATGTAATTCTACTAAAATCAACGAAAAAGTGATGATATAAAAAAGTCATTCCATTGAGTTCAGGCTACTAGGCGCGTACGACCCAATACAGGTCAATCGATAATTTTGATCTGCTCTTTTCAATGTTGCAGTCGGTTTTCAGATTAAAAATTTTTTTCATAGAGAAAATTACAATTGAAGTTTAAAGCGTTACTGCGGAAAACTGCTTTTTAAAAAATTTTTTTTTCTGGCACCATTCGAAAGAGCAAGTCTTGAACTACAATTCCTAACATTTTCAATTTGGGAGGGCAAAAGGCAAACGAGTGGTGAACAATCAATGATCCACCTCGCGCCCAGCGCCCCACAACAGCTGCACTGCATGTGGATACTACGTTTCATTTGATATTTTTTTTACTAGATTTTCTATAAACAAAATTTATAACTCAATAATATTGTAAAAATATTTAATTCTCGTTTTTTACGACTGTATTCACAAACAAACTTATACATAAAACACTACATGTGTTCAATTTTTTTTTCTGATTTTCTTGCAACTTTTTTTGGCTTCCATCGAGAATCAGTAGGCATAGCTTTTCTTTTAGTACTTTTTTGTAATTTAAAAGAATCAGTACACGATAGGTTTATTTTTTCTGCCTTATACGTACAATACTAATTTTTAACTATTTCTTCAATAGAGGTAATTCACATATAAATCGTTACTTGTAACTCTGCTTGACTCTATTTAGAATTACATACGTGATCAATGATGACATTGCTATTCCAAAACTCTGTGCGTAATACTTCACGCAATTCCAAGTAGAACTACAAGTGACTTTACAAGTGTTAGTACAGATGGAATCGCAAATAAAATTAAAAAATATTACTCAGCAGAAGGAATATATTTATAGACTCGATTTATTAAATAACACATGGTATACAATTTTACGATAATGTACATTTTCAAATAGAAATCTTGTAAGGATACTATACTCAGAAAATTAATTTAATTATACATTTTTTTTTGGTACGGTTTAGTATTTATCCGCACAATTTAAGCCACAGGGAGCAAGTGAGGAACAATTTTATTTTCCAAAATTGATTTTTTACAGATTCGCATTGCAGTACGTTGATTGTCCAAAAGATTTGATATTTTAGTTTTATCTAGTTGTTTTTGCCTTCTAAGATTAACTTTGTAAAATGTATACTGGCCTCATGAAGTATACTGTAGTATGTTAATTTGCATTTTTGCCTCGGCAACTTGGTAACGCTTTGCTAATAACTTCCATCAGTACAGAAAAATTGTTTAACTCATTGAATTTTTTTTCAAATAATGGTAAAATTTTTAATCATATTAGTACACACATACTAATGAGTTTTAAAAATATAGATGACTAAATATTGTACCTTATACAATATAATAAAGTTGTAACTATGTGCTTGTATTACTTACTTAAGGTGGCTCCTGTGGCCTCAATGTTAAAATTATAAATAACCCAACCGAGGTTAATAAAATTGAATTATATTCTTTGAATTCCCATCTTTCTATTCGTATAAAAAAAAATTAAGGTTGACGATGAAAATTGTAAGAAAATAATCTTACAAAATCGTAGTTTTAAGATAGGTTGGATAGGAAATGCAAGCTTACGCGATATACAACCTACTGCTGCACTTATATAAATAATCCGTTAGGTGTAAAAAATATACTATCTTGTATATATTGTTACGTAGTTTTTGATGACATGAGAAAAGTGTCTTGTTATCGAACAAAATCTTTAAATAATCGGAGACTAAGTATACAGTTGCGAGTGCAAGTCAGCTCTCAGCTGTCTGCATTCTGCAGAGTACATATATATAGGTATGACTACAGCTGAGCAATGTTGCCACATTCTTGAACTTAGGAGCGTACCGTAACAGTTCATCAATTAGGGCAGCATAAAACTTTTGTTTTTTTATATTTACTCACTAAAGTAACAGATAAAATGTAGAATATGGCTTAAAACAGTCTCTACGATAATTTTATACCATATTTTAAAGAAAGTAATAATTAATTTTCAGTCTCCCCATTTTGATACGGCACTAGGCGCTGGAGCCACCTTAATCCTGCTCTATGTATGCACTCTTTTTTTTTGTCCTTAAAAAACAGATTTCGTCTTGCACAGTATTTTTTTATTAAATTACGTAACATGTGTGTAGTATACTTTTTCCTTCAACAAAATTTTTACGTCCGGATGTGATGAATACTTCAACGTACGAATTGCTTAAATACTTAAAAATACATATTTCTCATATTATAACACACAAACGTCATTTTTTTCAAAATTCTTTTATGAACTAATTTAAAAAAAAATAATATCAGGATTTTCTTTGAGGAATTTTCATGTTTAGGGATCTTATAATATTTATCTCATAAATTAACACTGATTTTTAAGTTTTCTTTGTTTATCTACCCAGCTTAATTCATGTGTATATATCATACGTCAACATTTTATTGGATCGGCTGAAATCAAGCAGACAACGAGAGAACAAACTATGTTTGTCAAAACAAGCAACACAGTCAGAAATTATAAGAATGGAAAATAAAATATGTCTCCTTAGCGTAAAGGTGCCCCTTTAGAACGCTTACAAAATTCCGTTTCCTTATAAAGAACTAGCAGCCCCTCGGCTTCGCCCGAGATTCACTGAATAGAACACCGAAGTGTGTTGAGACACAATGTAAAATGTTTTAAGCTAAAAATTTTACATCTATTCCTGACACTTCTCAAAACAAAAATCTTCTTATTCAAAATGTTTTTATTCGGAATCCATGCAGTTTACTTTGTCAACCTGTTGAAAGAGAAAAAAATATATTCATGCTAAGAAGTACTTGACGTTCCTTCCGCCATATAATTATTGCTGGCCCTAAAGGGCCATTGATTTGCACTTTCTCACGTTATAATAAATAAAAAGGGTTATTTTTTGAAACTGTTAATATTAAAAACTGACAAAAAATATGAAATAAAAATTCTTTTTTTTCCAATCTTACAACTTGTAACAAGAGTAACAAAGTCCTAGAGATTAATCTCTCTATTTTTTATTGCCACAAAAAAAAACAAATACACGTAATTCTCCCTATTTGAAATTCTAAAGAATTTAGGTAATTACTGTCAGGATTATAATGGAAATCAAATGTCTCACAATATGTATTCTTTATTAGTCGATTTTCACACTGCTGTTTCAATCTTGATAAAAGTTCTACCAGTTTCTTGACGTCAAAAATTTTAAACATTTAAAGCATTTAAAGTTTTTCTTCCAATTCGCTCCCTTGTGACTAAAGGCATTGTTAAACTTTTGTGAGCTATAAAGGCTTTTTTTTGTCAACTTTGTTAAGTTGTAATGTATTTGTTAGCAAGGTAGTTCGATGTCCAATGGTCCTATGAAGGACCGATGAGCTAAACTCTTTCTTGACTAAAGTTTCCAGCAAACGTGATTGTCTGGATTACTCAGGGTGATCTTCTCTGACCTGCTGTTGTAGCACCAGACTAATCGGGAGGAAAACTACAACGTCTGAAGCGTTGGAGCTAGTTGGAGAGCTCTTAAGATCTTTACCAACGTCTCCTGGTGTTACACCGGAGACGTTAGTGTCTAAAGTACCTTTTTTGTTGCACAGCTCAGTCGTTTTGGTGATCTAAGGTGAATAGATTAGTTTGTGATGCTTGCTCGTTGGAAAATATTACATTTGCTCAAGTTTGTTTTTTCTTCATTGCTCTTCGGTTCGCCCAGCGCAGACCTCGAAGAGCATCGGTGATTTCTGGTTTAATGCTTATAGAGTCGAGAGTGTAATGTAATATAAGACCGTCGGTCGCCGGGGTTCCCAGCGTTACGACGAAAAACTCTACTCGTCACATTTGCCAGTGAATGACTGACTTTATTTAATAGTGGCATGCGTTATAGAGGTTTTTATTGGACGAATCGTTGCCAGAAATGGCAGTAAAAATGTGTTTGTTGGCAAGGTAGTTTATTGTTAAATGGCCCTTAAAAGATCTGATGAGATTGATGGTAAAGTACGGAGAATAAATACTTATAATGGCCCTGAAAAGAGCCAGTGGTGATACTTCTAGCCATTTCTTATTATTATTCTTGATGATGGAGAGCTGGCTGCGGGTAGCTTGACTCTTAGTCTTCGAGTCTCTGCGTACGGAGATCGTGCTGGAGGGAGGTACGCCACTGACCAAAGAATATCTCGTCTTTCGGTCGTTCCTTGGATAACCAACCGCTCATCGGTAGTCGGGAAAGTGGGCCTGGAGAATACATCTTCTCTGTGGATATGCCATTGCTACGAACCACTGAGGAGGCTGTTGTGGCTGCTAAGACTCAAGGTTGATTTCCTTGGCTTGCTGTTGTAGTATAATCTGCTCTGGTAGCAGCACCAGGTCGGTAAGACGAATGGCTATGAAACCCGAAATTGCTAGAGCAGATTGTCCTTTGGCTAGACGTCTCCTGGAATTTTACCGGAGACGTTAGCGTTTGGAACGTCTTAGTATTGGTGCACTGAGAAAGATTTGGTACTGCAGTTGTTCCTCCCTCTACAGCAGCTATACCAAATCACGATTAGCCTGCTGTCTCTGACTACTGAGATAGCAGGTATTCCAGTCGGAACAGCGTCCGTACGAGCCCAAGTATAGTAGCATTACCTATAGTGTGGTTCGACGTAAGTACCATAGGTTAGGTGCACCGCATATACAGGTCTTGTGCAGCTCTCGTCTCAACTGGTATTGCTGGCGCACTAAACTTCCGAACTAGCACTGTACTACCGGTGGTACTCTGACGGCACCAAATCTTTCTACGTGTGGCTACTTGTCAATCATGATGGTTCAAGATGGAGTTCGACGAAAGTCGCTTATCCATTAGAGAACAGTGTTGTCAGAAGCCGGGATACTCAGCTGCATGACTTACAGCTTTAGGCTTCATGCATTGTCGGTGAACAACTGTGCATTTGGTACATTGCTCGGGCCTATCATTACCGCACTTATTTAATTCAGTAGCACGTTGTTTCATTTTACTTCGACGCTACCAAGCGGATTCAACTGAACTAAGCCGCAAAGTTAGCGTATTTTGCAAAACTTTGAGCTTATTAATTGCTTTTGTTATTAATTTTTTAAAGATAAAAACTATTCTAAAACCATCTAGGAAGTGACAAGAATCAGTATTAAAAGCGATGTAACTTATGATTGATTTTGTCTTATTATTGTAATGAAAAAAAAATCATTATTGAGTATTGCTACTCCAGATGGGAAGTATTATAAAACTAAATTTAAATATTTTATGTCCCCTCCATGGAACACACGGACCCTTTTTAAATTATATGTACGTTTCAAGAAAGGATATCGATTTTAAAAACAGGAAAATACATTTCTTATATTGTTTTATACGGGAGATATGAAGAATAACTTCATCTTTGTTGATAAAATTATCTATAGCATCTCAATGAAATTTTAGAATTGTAGTACTATTTATGAAGACAAAGTAAATAAATAACAATCGACTAGGTAAGCACTTTGTATACAGCTAATAGACATTCTGAGGTCAGCCATATTAATAGCAGTATATTTGTTCGTCAATACAGAGTTTTTATAAATTTATTATTTATTCCAGCTTATTGATAGCTGCTTTTTTACTGGGGTTTTGTGACAGCCTAGTTGGCTCAGTCACCAGGGCCACCTACTTACCGTCTATGTGTGGAGGTGTATTACTGCAGCTATCATCTAATTACCTAACTGATATCATATTTATCATAATATTGACACAGTGGAAATATCTCCAGTGAAACTGTAAATCATACCTTACCAGTTAACCTGGCACTCTGCACCAATGGTGAATCAGGTGGGATGGAAAATCATGCCATACATTCATTTACATGATAACAACAAAAAAAAGATCAACGCGCCTGATAAATATACATAAAACTTAATAAAAAAAGTTGACTCTTTATAAGAAGGGGCTAAGGAGGGGGGCAAGAAAAGCAAAGAAAGATAATAGAGAAAGTGGGCAGGCGTAAAAAAAAAATTGAAAGGCGGTGTAGAGGGCTGGGGGGGGCGTAGTCAAAAATTTTATTGGATTAATTTTACATTGGAATAAAAATAAACAGGCCTTGTTTGAGGGGGGTTAAGAGGAACTAAAAAAAGGGTAGAAAGAGAATAAGGGAGGTGAGCAGACGCAAGAAAAAATTGATGGGCAGTTAGGGGGACTAAGGGGGAGGGTACACAAGAATTTTGTTGAGTTACTTCTACATAAAAACAAAAATAATTTTGGTTTGTTTTGAGAGGAGGCGAGGGAGGCTGCAGGGGGTTAAGAAAAGATAGGAAATAAAATGAGGGGGGGGTGAGCAGGTTTAAGAACTAATTGAAGGGTGGCAAGGGGGACTAAGGGGGGTAATGAAAAATTGTATTGGGTTTGTTTCATATTGAAATAAGAACATTTTATTCTTATTTTAAAGGGGGACTAAAGGGCGGCTGAGAGGGAGAAGAAACATTTTAAGGGGGGCCAAGGGGTTATCATAACATTGAGAGGCTGAATCAAAAGTTTGATGGGTTAATTTCCCATTAAAATAAAAACAATTTTTCACTGTTTTTAGAAGGGCTGAGGAAGGGGTCAAATATTAGGTGAGAGGGGACTAAAGAGGAGGGAGTGTGGACAGTCACTACTAAATGAGTATATAATACAGGAAGATATGTATATAATGAAAAAAAATAATAATAATAAAATACAACATTTATTACACTTTTTTTTCTGTAAAGAAGTGCTGTTTTTAGAACATACTTGAAGAGAAAAAGCTTGCGACGGAGGGTTTTTTAATTCAAACGTGGTAACCAACAGTTAAAAAGTTTGAAATCTGAATTACAAATATCAATTATTACTCTAGATAATGCAGGTAGTAAAAACTAATTTTTTGTTTATGCACAACAAACTGTTTACTATTTATATTTGTTTTGTTATAAGCACTAGTTTAATCAGATGAGCTTCATGTACGCATTAATATTAATTAACAATAATACATGCTTTAATAAGTAGTTTTTTAATTTACAAACTGTATTGACTAATAAATTTTTATCTTCCTGAAAAAAGCGTAAAATGCACTTAACCTAAACATTATAGCACTATTACTGTTTTTAAAATTTGAAATTTAACTTTTTATCTTAATCAAGAATAATTTTATAAAATTATTATTTACTATTTGGTAATAACAAAGAATTAATGTATTTATAACTTATAATCCGTTTATTTTAACAACCGACAAATATCGTTTAAATCATAACCACGTAATTTCAACTTGAACCAATACCATGATAAACAAAAGACTTTGTTCGAAATTATTATACTTTTTAAAATAAAATTAGCTAACAGCAGTGTTTAAGTATGGGATGATGGAATAAATACGAACGACGTTTTAGTGGTCCTTATAACCCCAGTCTATGCGTTGAGTGAACTAACCTTCTTGGCCACCAGGCTTAATACAACTCTTTCTCCGTGCCTCTTGCATGAACTTGCTTTCTCCCGGTTCACGTGTCGCTCAAGGCACTTTTACACAACATCTTTTGTTTTTTATTGAAAACACTCATAAAATATTGCAAGATACAAATTGTGCGAGTTACACATTTAGTCGCTCTAGAGGTTTTCTCGCTTGATTTTACCTACACAATGCAATGCCGTTACCAGCATAACTTGGAAGTGCATCGTCGCTGGGCTCGTTTTCGCGTACAATGTCATCATCAAAATTAATCAGCCACAGGATTTCTTCACAATGCTTTCTGTCATTGATGCTTTGCCTATACGGTACTGGTACAAGGTGTCATTGATTACGTCTAACAACACTGCTTTTCTGAGTCCTAATCAAACAAGCATTCGGATTTTTATCAGCACCTAATACACTGCCGTATACTTGTAAATCAATCAGCCAGATGCGATTATCTTTTTTTATTAAAGAAAGGTTTTTTACTTTATGCCTTTTACTGTAATTTACTTCTTGCTTTTCTTTTCTTTCTTTTTTTTTTTTTTTTTAAGCAATCTTCTCATGATTTACAAATGTGCCAAGGTTTTTAGGTAGTATGGGCAATCTTTAGCGTATCTTTCGTGAGAACATAAGTTTCACGGGCGAAAATCCATTATTAAGAAAAGTTGTTTAACAGTAAAATAAACCTAAATACAGGTTGTTGGATGTTTTAAGTAAATTTTAAGCTATTCTTACCGCAGAACAGCGCTATTACTCTGAGAGTATTTTGGAGAACTTATTACACTGAAAAAACTATGGGCCTATACAGCTACCAATTTCGTATCATATGAATTCAAGCTCACGAACAGTCACATAGTGCACTGTACCACTCACACGATTATGCAACTGTGTATCTACCAAAAATTGGGAGGTAGGCATCCTATTAAAACGTGGCCATAATAAAGTCGCATCGTGAGACTTGCGCGCCACCACAGGTGGCTAGTCGTACGTATCATCGTGCAAGGTATCGAACCCTGACTCTGTGGGACCGAATCAAGACCATAGGTGAGCGCGCATAGCAGCCATAATACATCGTTTATAGTGTCGCACGACTTTCCATATTATGAGGGTACAGTGGAGGCCGTTTAATTCGTTAAGCAGAAAATTCAAACATTTAATTCCTATTGGTTGATTCAGTCGTTTAACCTCTTTCATTGGTAAATTTTATACTTCCCGCTGAACGAATTAAATGGCCTACACTGTACCTATATTCATACTTAAAACCATAGTTAGCCACAGCTGTAGTATATATACGCAGGATATATATGTATATATATATATATATATATATATATATATATATATATGTGTGTGTGTGTGTGTGTGTGTGTGTGTGTGTAAATTTTATCTGACCAGATTTTTTTACCAGTTAAATTAGAAAGTATAAATTTTTTGGATATTATGTTATGTCTGTCTATGAAAAATATCTTGTTATGTTAAGAAATTATCCATGAAAAACGTATACAAAATTATGTTTTTCTTTTTAAATTTTTTATGAATCAATATTTTTTATCTAATTTTTGCAAACGCTATTCACCTAACGTACATAAAAAAACATGAAACTTATAAATTATGATTGGGCATTATGTAATACTTGGAATGTTTTTTGATAAATAATAATAGAGCTACTCTTGGTATTTTATCTATGTGTACCAACATTTTTTGTTGTTTGTCTTTACCGTCCAACAGTTTTGGAACTTCATATGCATACAAATGACCATCAAAATTATTAACATTGTACAAAGACGCAAGTTTATACAAATTGTTACGTACTTCATAAATTTTTTCTACCATAACAAAAATGGGATAATTAACGCTATTTACATCCGTACAAAAAAATATTCCTTTTTTAAAGTTTTTTACTCATAATTTTTATGTATTTCAGAATTTTAGATTGACACTTTTCTATTATTTTTGGAATCAAAGCATGAATTTCATTATCTGCGTTTTCTTTGTCAATTGATTTTGCTACCTAATCTAAATCTGAGTTTAAGCCATTTACAGTTGATATATATATATATATATATATATATATATATATATATATATATATATATCTCATGTATCTGTGTAGACGTTTACATTGACGGCCACGCATGGAGTCTACTGTAGATGCAGCCTTATGGTAGCTGCGCGCACCCACCTATGGTCCCGATTCGGTCTCACAGAGTCGGAGTTTGATACCTTGTACTATGGTACGTACGACTATCCACCTGTGGTGGCGCGCAAGTCTCACAATGCGACTTTATTACGGCCACGTTTCACTAGGGTGTATACCCCCTCATTTTTGGTAGACACACAGTTCCATGATTTTTCAGTGTATATGTTCAAATCCATATTCATTGGCAAATCGCTGAAATCTCAATGATAATTGCCTACCGCAATCAGTCCTCACGATTTCTGATGTACTGTAATGCGCAAATAATTTTTTTCATCCAAGAATAGTATCCTCCTCTGTTAAACTGATCGTTTTTGATATTTTTATAAATCTCAAATAATAATCAACTGATATCATGTACCATTTATTTAATTTTAAAAAATCAATGCTTATTTTTTGCCGTGGCCTTCGAGGAAAATCTTCTCTTTCTAGAGGCTCTTTGTGATTTTTTCGCTCCTTGATGCAACTTGGGCAATTTTCAATAAGATGCTTGATCCAAGCCACCACACTGATTGCTTAGCACGTTCTTTTGTCTTATTTATTCATTTATGCCCATCATGAATTTTATTTAAAATTTCGTGCAGCATCGACGAAGAAATGACAATGCGGGCATTAACTTACAATAAATTTTTTTCTGGCCTTGAACCTACGCAGTAACCAATCAGCGTTTTGCATATAAAATCGCATTGTTGCTCTTCTCTGATTTTATGCAATAAAATATTAGAAACTGGCAAATTACTCAAAATTTTACACAATTTCTTGTTTAAACAAGTAGATCGTCGTTTCTATAGCATAATTATTTTTTATTCTTTGCAACTTTGGGGTAATCTATTGATATGCTTGGTTCTTAAAATCTATAATAACGGTCTGTGGTATGTTTTAAGTGTAACCGTCAAACCCGTAATGTAATCTTTAAATTGGTTAATCGCATACGCAAGAGCTATTACCTCCTTCTTAATTTGAATATACTTATTTTTAGTGTTAGTAAGCATTCTCTCATTCTTTAATTCAAAAAATACACAGGTTTGATCTTCCATACACTCGAATGCTATAGTTTTTTTTAACAGTCAATTTAACGGTTCGAGTGATTGCGACTTTTTTGGTACATATTGGGATACATAATTCACATATCCTTAAAATTGTTGTGAGCTCATAACGTTTTTCAGCTCGGGAAATTTTTTAATCACTTTCACTCTCCCCGGTAAAATTTCGATTCCTTGCTTAGTTATTATATGTCCTAAAAATTATATTTCTTGAACTTCAAATTCGCATTTATTTCTGTTAAATGCTAATCCTTCATTTTTCAGACTTTGTAAAACAATTTTTAAAATTTTGTCCCGTTACTCTACCATTTTCGCAAAAATTAACACATCGATAACATGTATTATTACATTTGAAAGATCTGAAAATATCTCCTCAAACATGCACACAAAGTAATCAGTCACACAGTTTATACCGAAAGGCAGTCTCGTGTTCATGTATCTTCCTAAAGGTATTACGAGGGACGAAAGTCGATGATCCGCTCCTAGCAGTGAAGTTACCACCCGAGGCGAAGCGAAGGGAGACACACCACTGGAGTGGATTATCGAATGACGTCCTATGTTACATATACTATTTTTTTACTGCTTCGGCCGACAATTTGTGGTTCATAAGCCTGATCATTAGCCATTAAAAAAGAATTAGCTTCAGTGGCGATAGATTATGTTTAGAGCAAAAGTGAAAGGCCTGTATCATGAAAAGCAAAAGAAGTTAGTCAGAACAACTTAATTTTATTACAAATCCTTTAAATTTTATTAGGTGATAAATGAAATTACATAAATTTTATTATTGTATAAGTATTTTACATATCAACCGCATTTAAACATTTATACGCTGATATTATTGTTTCTTAGACTGCTGGACATCAGTTGCTGCTAAAGTCACATGTTTGATTTTTATAAGATTTTCCAAAAATCATTTAATTGTTGCTTTTATATTCAGATTAAGGTTAGAAATTTACTGCATTGCTTATTAACGAAAGAGATTACATGTATTACACGACAAATTTATAGTCATACCCAAGTTGGACGCGTGCTTCATGTAGAAGTTCTCACAGCTCGAAAAAAATTAAAAAACGCACAGTAGGTACGTACTTAATATTTTTGCACTGCTGCCCGCTCCCTTTCTCTCTCTCTCTCTCTCTCTCTCAAGCAAAGAGAAGTAGAAAGCAGGAAGTTTTTTCTGCCAACCCCTCTACGCATACAGATGACGCGTCGATAGGAAAGGAACATTGGATATCGTCTCTATACACTGCCGCCAAAACTCGAATTTTCAAGTGAGGTAGTAAAAAAACTTAGTAACATTTCTAAAAACACTGAATCAGTCGAAGCGCTGGCGTCTTTTTCAGATTCTTTATTGACTTGGCGAACTCCATTGGCTCGGAAAACTCTCCTGAAATGCCCCGTCTTCTTACAATTATAGCATTCTGCGTTTACTGCTGAGCAATTTTTCATGTAAACATGTCTCGGGTATCCACTACAAAAACAAATTTCCTAGCCCGCTTGAGAACTTTTACCTGTTTCTGCTGAGTTGCCCTTTGCTTGATGGTTATTCAAGAACTTATTCTGTATCCCTACGTAATTAACTTTAACTTCATCGGGCTGATTTCCTTGCCGTATAAATTTACCTTCTTTACTTTGTAATTCTGTTTGCCACACTACTGTTATGGATTTCTTTAGCGTAAAATCTGAAGTCAATTGTAACCTTTCTGATATTTTAGTGTCCCGGATTCCAATCACAATACGATCACGTATCAAACTGTGTCTTTTAATGCACCATAATCACATGTTTCTGATAACTTATAAAGCAAGGTTATAAACGAGTGCATTAATTGTTCTTGCCTTTGCGTCTGCGAGTTAAACTTAAATCTCTTAGAGATTTCATCTTCCTTCAGAGAAAAATAACCATTAAAGCTTTCTTTGACTGCAGCGTAAGTCATGTCTACCTAAATTTGCGGGAGTAATTGTGTGAGAATGTCTTCTGATTAGCTCTCCCATCGTATAGCAAAGCAAGTCGATCTTTTCAGCTTCGGATTTTTCCGACAACACTGTTACCGTCAAATACCTGTCAAAGCGCTTAACTAAAGTTGGCCACATCTCGGAGTTACAAAAATCCATTTCCACCGGAGGACGAATAGACGCTCGGCTATCAGCTGTAGTTGTTGTAGACGTATTTGTTATTGTGAATTGAGAATCTTCACCTGCCATCTTGACGAATCTAAGTAAATTTTCACACTACTTGGATCTCACTTCTGACACCATATTTGGGTATGGGATGATGAAATAACTACAAACGACGTTTTAGTGATACTTATAATACCGTGAGGCTGTTCGCTGAGAAACTGGCCTTTTTAACCACCAGGCTTGATCTAACTCCTTCCTCGTGCCACTCGCTTGAGCTTCTTTTCCTTAGGCTCAGGTGGCGCTCAAGGCACAGTCTGACAAAAAGCATTAACAAAACAGAGCTCAATCGAAACTTTTTTTCCAATCGAATTTTGGAATGTCTACGTTACTTAAATGAAAATTTAACAAAATCAACAGATAGTAAATAGGTGTTCGCATAGGAAAATTTTTTTTAACAAAAAAAAATCACACCTACGAATCGAAGGTTATGGATCAGTGGGATGTCAGGGGATCTTTACCACTAAACCAGTGATACAACTCTCCTCACTATTTCTATTAGCTGTTTATTAAGTGTTTTTCCAGAAATCAGAACTTGCGTTGAATTTTAGATTATTTGGTAATATTTGGGCACGTAAGTTTAAAACCACTCATACCATGGGCACAGTGCGAGTATCTCTGGTGAAACACCTAACCAGTTTGGCTGACACCTTTTGCATCGATGGTGCATCGGGTCCACTGTTTCCGTTTTTTTTTTTTTTTTAACAAATGATTAGTTTTTTACTGCTAATTCTGAAGTTTTATGTGAATTGTTATCAACACAGGCAGTTTTCATTATAATTATCAATTTTATACAGCTATTGGCACATAGGAGTCCATGCTCCTTGTCTGAAGGGGACCTACTATAGTTAGGAAATGTAATTTTTTGGCATTAAGTAAAAATACGGTAGATGACATGCTTGGTAATACCCTGGATGTTATCGCGAATGACTTTGCGATGGCACTTAGCTCCTCCTTTTCCCAACCCCCTTCATACCATAACACGGCCAGTCATTCTGGTTAAGTTAAAATGTACGAGTAATACTACTGAACGAAACAAATTTTAACCGTAGAATAATATAATACAGGTAAAGCCAGGCCTATACTTGTTTTTAGTTAAAAATTTAATAGTATACCCATGAGGTAGAAAGCGCAAATGGGCATGTAGGCACATATATCTTCCAAAGTATACTTTGGAGACGCGTGGAAGGGGTATACTGAATGTATGTGCCTACGGAGAGAGGAGTAGAAACGCCGACTACAGCTATACAGCTACATGACCACGTATATCATGGCGAAAGGAAGTGACGAGTCTTTCTCGCTATACTTACTTCTTAAATAAGATCTTAGAAACTAAGAGGAAATGGAGAAAAAAAGATTTGACATCTAATATTTATAAAATAAAAACCTATTCTTTCATTTTACAATTTTCTACAACATATGAAAGCTTAAGAAAGGCTAGCCATATCATTTTTGAAAAATTAAATCATACAAATAAATGCTTACACAATTGTAAGCTCAGACTTTCAAGGCATTTATTTTTTATTCTTCCTGTACTTTAAATTTTTTTACAGTACGGTGTATAAAAGAAAGTACGTTGAAAAAATATTCAGTTTAAAATATTTTTTGAGGTTAACAGTATGACTATAAGCACCTTAAATATAAATAATTATTTTTACTTATCATAATCGCTATGAACTGTAGGCCAAGCTCCGGAGGTTATCAATGAACGTATGTGACTTCGGATTGTACAATGACCGAAGTTTGTATAGCTGAGATGGCTACAGCTTGTGCCACTGATGATATAGTTTAGCAATTTGGGGTTCAATTTCAATTGCCGTCAGATTTTTTTATTTTTTTTTAAATACAATTCATTATTCTTGTAGTTATGTGACTCTAATTATTGTCAGTAAATTAGAAATTCATACGACCAATAGTATACAAGCGAATGTTGATACATCTAAATCATTGTTTGAAGCGGTGCATATGCATAGATGGTGGCACTTTTAATACAAGCACTCTATATACTCCATAATTCCCTTTTCTCAATATCTAATATACTTAAGACTCATAACGCTAAACCACATAGTTTTTTTTTTTTTTTTTTTTCAAAAAAATTTTCTTAAGAAATAAATTAGAATGAAAAAAATATCCTCCCTGGGTGCGGATTTAACAGACAAGCTCCAGTTTACTAGACAGTTGCTCTACCACTTGAGCTACCAAGGAGCTGTACATTTACTCGCATCGTAAGTTTAGATAAGTCTCTTATTTTTTATCATACAACGATTTAGATGTATACTATTGGTCATATGAATTTCTAATTTAGCGACAAGCATTAGAGTCACATAACTACTTTATCGAGCTTAGATGAAAGACAGCTCTAAAAATTAAAAATGAGAGACTTATCTAAACTTACGCTGCGAGTGAATGTAGAACTCTTTGGTAGCTCAAGTGGTAGAGCAACTGTCTAGTAAACAGGAGGTTGTGTGTTTGATCCACACCCGGGGAGGATATTTTTCTCACTCTTGTTTATTTCTTAAGAACATTTTCTTGTAAAAAGAAACTATGTGGCTCAATATTATGAGTCTTAAGTATATTAGGTATTGAGAAAAGGCACGTATGGAGGATATAGAGTGCCAGTATTAAAAGTGCCACCATCTATGCATATGCACCTCTTGATACAATGATTTAGATGTATTAACATTTGCTTGTATACTATCGGTCGTATGAATTTCTAATTCATTGTTCTGTTTTTATTTCTTATAATAACGTTCGTTTTAATTTATCAATGTTGTCAACACTTTTTTATCGGGCACGTCAAAAAAAATTGTATTTTTAATACTGAGTCTATTAAATAATTTATTACGTTAATAGTTCTAGTTTGCAAGGCTATTTCATAACTTTATAATACTAAACAAATGAATTTTAAGAGTGTGGATGAAATTTAAACGTTTTTCAAACTTCCAAGAAATTATGAACACCCAGTAAACGAGAGAAAACTACCAGAAGCCCAAAAAATTTACTTTCAATTCAATAATATCATTAACAATTGTTACCAGCAAATTTCTAGAATAGTTTTTTTTTAATTTTAAAAAATCGTTGCTTAATATTTTGATACGGTCAGTACCTAGATATTAAAATTATATTAAAATCCAGCAATTGAAATTGCACTGTCAGTTCTGCCAACCTTTTGATTAGTAATAGT
The DNA here is from genome assembly GCF_036245765.1 of Copidosoma floridanum. Classification (NCBI taxonomy): domain Eukaryota; kingdom Metazoa; phylum Arthropoda; class Insecta; order Hymenoptera; family Encyrtidae; genus Copidosoma; species Copidosoma floridanum. Next base: position 32,649,319 of record NW_028321881.1, read on the forward strand.
GCCTGTTATGCAATATATGATGCTTAGCATAAATTAATCTAATTATTTGTATGTGATAGAATTTATCATCAAAATGTGAGGCAGTTAAGTCTCTTGTTTAATTATAGTAGTATTATAAATGGGCTTGTCCACTGAGAGCGGGCCACCTTGCGCGCGCGGGGGTTTTTCGCTCGAGCACGCTGTGCTTAACTTGCTCATAATGGTTAGGAGATAGCTGAAAAAATTATAAAAAATACAAACCGATGGGTTTTAATCTTCTCTTTCTAATGGTGCTATTCGTTTTTTCGTTGAGAAAAATGAGTCAGAAGTTCAGGACGTTTCTCTGAAATTCGCCATGGTTTAAAAAAATAAAATTTGCAGGAATCAAAAGAATAATGCCAAAATATTAATTCCACAAATTTTCAGAGTGGGAGAGCAAAGAATGCGTGAATAACAAGCAAATTAAGACGTTGAAATGAGCAAGTCGCACGGCGTGCAGTTGCCACCTGCGCCGCGCCGCCATGCGGCGACACACTGTGACTAACAAGTTGTTGTATTAACTATTCTATCATCAGCTTATTTTAGAACATTAGCAAATGGTTTTTTTAAAGGAAGCAAATGAATGAAATAAACAAATTTATTTAAAGTTAAAATAGTGTTAAGAGCGTATTTTATTTTAAAGTTTTATACATACATAGTTGTGCAAAAGTTACTCTTAACAAGTGCTTTAAATAATATTTTGGGTATTTAAAAAAAATTCTCATTTTTCACTTTTTTCGGTTGTATTTGCATTTTTTTTTTATTTTATATGGCATAGACCATTCAGCATTTTTTTTTTTCTTATGGGAATCATGTGTTAAAATCTTTTTATTAAGGATATTAGGAGTATTTTTGTATAGTGTATTTTTTTTTTTTTTTTTCAATAGGTGAAAATAGGTATGAAGCTCTTATTGCCAGATATCATAAGGCGCTTATTAGATCATTATTAAACTAGCAAATCAGTAATTGATAACACAAGCACTAATTAAGGTAACGCGGAGTGCTTTTTTTTCTATTATTATGAATGTTTTGTTAATTATTCAACAACGTGGCCAGTAAGTGACCTATGTTACCTAGTATGTTACCTAGGGATTGACCACAACGTTATCAAGTAATGAATTTTAAGAAATTCAAGAAATTTTAGAACTTAAAAAAAAAGCTTAATCACATCCTAATTTATTAACAAAAATCAGGCTTTACTTCAAATAAACAAATTCGCAGTGCAAAATCTTTAAAAAATCCACTCAGTTTTCTGACACAAAAAGCTATTGTTAAATGTTTTAGTATTTTTTTTGCAGTAAGAGAATTATTTAACAATATTTAATTAGGTTAAGTAGCAAATTAAAAGTCTTTGTTATTTATTGCAATCTAACGTTTTTTGTCATCAAACAATTGTATAAGATATTTAAAAACAAACCAAACTACATTCATTTTTTTTAGCTACAGAAAGTATTTAAATGTACATATAAATTACAACTTAAGATTAGTAAAATCTGTAAATGAAATCATAATAGTTATTTTAACTCTTATGGAACTTAGGGAGAATAAAACTCTTATGAAATATGCGAAAATAGAAAATGTTGTTATTTCGTACTATAAGAAACAAGATTTTGTTAAGAATTTAACTGAAATTACAAATTAGGGAATTGTTCTACTAATCTTGATGAAAAAGTAAACTTAAATGCACGAATCAAAACGTATAGAGATATTAGAAAAAATGTAATTGTTTAAATTTTTTACTAAGTAAAATTAATGTATGTACAAGAATATTTTTTTTACCTGAATAATAAAACAATCTAATTAAAAAAAATCAAGAAATCGTCAAGAGGTACGACAACCTTGAGGAGGTATAACAATTGTTATTCCCAAGTCATTGTAACAATATGAGAAAGTAATTTTTCTGAGTCCTCAATCATTGACATTCGTCGAAAAGTCTGAGATCACACACATGTAAACATACGAATACACACATAAATTTTTATATGATCAACCAAGTATTTATCTTATTTGTCAATGTATTTATCATTCAAATCAATACCTTTTCTGAAAGTAGTAAAATATATTAACTGTCTTTCAATATTCATGGGCTGACAGCATAAAAATTTTTAAAACCGATATTTTTAAATTGAAAAAAATGCTATTGTAGAAATTCGCTGGTAACAATTGTTAATGATATTATTAAAACAAAACTAAATTTTTTGGGCCTTTGGCAGTTCTCTCTCGTAAGCTGGATGTTCTTAATTTCTTGGAAGTTTGAAAACGTTTAAATTTTATCCACATCCTTCAAAATCATTTGTTGAGTATTATAAAATTATGATATAGCCTTGCAAACTATAACTATTAACGTAATAAATTATTTAATAGACTTAGCATTAAAAATGCAATTTTTTTGACATGTCTGATAAAAAAGTGTTGACAACATTGATAAATTATAACGATCGATATAATAAGAAATATAAACAGAATAATGAATTGTACTAAAAAAAATATTAAAAAAATAAAATAAAATCTGACCGCAGTTGGAATTGAACCCCAAATTGCTAAACTATGTCATCAGTGGCACAAACCGTAGCCATCTTAGCTGTACAAACTTCTGTCATAGAATAATCCGAAGTTACATACGTTCATTGAGAACCTCCGGAACTTGACCTACAGTTCATAGCGATTATGATAAGTAAAAATAATTATTTATATTTAAGGTGCTTATAGTCATACTGTTAACCTCAAAAAATATTTTAAACTGAATATTTTTTCAACGCACTTACTTTTATACACCGTACTGTAAAATGTTAAATGTACATTACTTCAATAATAATAATATTAACAGACAACAAGATATAGAGAAATTGAAAAATTGTTATATGTCTCTCGTTAAGTCAATTAAGAAAGGAGATCAACTTGATGTACATAATTTGATGTACTCTGATTGGTTATTACTATCCTCAACATGACGTGTACTCTTCAAATGCAAGAGTATGAAAACTCTTTGCACATATGAATTTCTACTTAATATTTGCTATAATAAAATGCTATAGATTACCTAACAAGTTAAATAAAGAGGAACAAAAAAGGAAAGACCGTCAATTTGAGTTTGAACGTTGAAAGCAGTAGCTTCAAATATCGGCATAGTGACAAACGGTCTCATGTCGGATTAGAAAAATTTTTGTGATCAACCTTGAAAGATCTAGCGACTACATGCGCATGAGTAGAGGCTAACCAGCGGTTGTAGGTGTAAGATTAAATATGAAAAATTATTATTGCTAGTGACATACAAACGCAGCTTGAATGAACCATTTTTAAACATTCAATTATACAACATTAAACTTAATTGTTGATAACTTTTTTTTTAAACCTTAGATTAAATCATTTTAATACAATTGATTATTCACAAGTCAAAAGTGACAATTTAGCTTTTATCAAAAAAATCCAATTTAATAGTAAATTGTGAAGACAATACGAGTTGTCACAAAGTTACAAACTAACTGACGTATCGCAACGACATTCAACAAACGATGCTTTGACATCGTATCATTAAGCTGTTCTAATACCTCACAAAAATACCTCAGAAGAACGTATGACAAAATACGAAAATACGCAACTACTGTAGTACGTTGGAAAGACTTTCATACACACTAGGAGAGCTTCACTTTTTGTGCGCTCCACTCATTAACCCACCTGCTCTAACTTAAAATAATAATCCTATAATTAAGTGTATGAGATACTAATGTATGTAAAATTTTAATTTTTTGTATTACTATATACTTTATAAATTAGTACAAATATGTAGTAACATATCAAATTTTGTTTGGATTTTAGTAATAAACATAATGTTTATAAATTTTTAATTCATTTTATTAGTAACTACAATTTGTCACAGTTAAATAAGTGGGGCATTTCACATAATCCCTCACTGTCCCTTACCACTCCCCCACAAATTAAGGGAAAATTTTTCTTATTTCAACCATATATATAACCATGTATAATAAATATTAGATCGAGCCCCCCTCCCCACCCGATTGGAAATGCAAGCTTGGCTACCGAGCTCGCAAGATTCAGCCAAGGTAGGCTGACACGGTCAGGCCAACATTAAATTTTTGGAATATGAAACGCGGCGTGAGGTTGGCGCTAGCTAGGGAGCCAAGTTATGTACGTTTTGTCTCACTTTCTTTTATACGTATTTGCATACATACATACACTCAAGGCACTTTATATCTATCGGAACAATATGTCTACACACGTACAATGATGTCCCATAACCCATAATATAACAAAGACTTACTGTCACTTTACAGGTAATATTTTTCATCATTGTGACAAATATAGTGACTTAAGTGTACAATTATGATCTTACAAAATAGACGTGTGTATGTATTGAAGTAGTTTGAGTTTGGAGTATTGTATTTTATAAAATGACATAACCTAATTATAAAAAGTTATTAAACTTGTAAAAACGGTTTTATCTGTTATTGGAACTGTCTTTCTACGTTCCAAGGAGTGGGACGGAAGAAAAACGGCTAGAGATAGTAACGAACATTTCAATGTAGCTGAAATTAATCAATAATTATAACTTACAATATTTAATACAATTAAATAACATAATCCGTCCACTATTTTAGTAAAAAAAAAAAAAAAAATTACTGTAGTTTGGTAGTACAATAGTTGTTTAATTTTTCATGCCTTTTTAGAGATATTTCCTGCACTAATTTCTTTACGTTGGCTCTCAACCTAGATCCGAGCTAGCCCCGCGTTTCATCGATACATAAGACACTATACGAAAGCAAAACTTGTGCTAACGTAGGTTACCGCGGCTGCCAAGGTAGGCCCGAGCTATCGTCGAGCATATATTTCCGATCGGGCGGGGTCCATTAACGCCCCCCCCCCTCACCACCATCACTGCCACCACACGATTTATCTTGTATTTCAATGTACTTCCATTGTCTGCGTAGAATCTTTTTAATAAATTTCGTAGAATTTGTTTAATATCAAACCTTCATCGAAACCTTCAAAATTTATTAGTTTCTGATTTTTCAGGATCTTTATCTAAAATGGAGAAAGAGAAAATATAAAACAGTAATAGTCAGTTGATTAAGTTATATGAGTTTAATAAACTTATGTGTTTCTAAAATAATAATTTTTTTTTTAAAGTATCTTTAATGTTGTTAAATTTTTCTTTATATATATATATATATATATATATATATATATATATATATGTGTGTGTGTGTGTGTGTGTGTGTGTGTGTCTGTGTGTAATAAGCGCAAAAAACACAGTTTAAAAATGTCAGTGGAAAAAAGTTCGAGAATCAAAAAAGAAAGTATCAGAAATTTTACGTGGTTAATAAATCAAACAGAAAGTGCCTACTTCAGTCATGGGAAGAGAATTAAAAAAGCTCTAGTACTATTGTCGTCATACTACCACCAATAAATTATTACTACAACTTCTAATCGTAGGAGAAAATTCTTAATGTTCCAGATTCATTCAAAACGTACAAGAAGATAAATATGTCATGTGTTTTTTATAAATTAACGTTTTATAATGGAAAACTTTTAGATTTAGCTTTACTGTAACTTCGATTTATTTTTATGCTACTTTAGATGATTAAATTTTAAAAAAATATGAGAGTTTCAAATGCCTGGGATCACATTGAATTTTTCAGAATTAATTTAAAGTGTAAAAAAGTAATAACAAAAATCAAATCAAAGAATAAATAAATTTAGAGTATTGAAATAGTTTGTAATTAAGTTAAGATCAGAGACAGCAATTAGTAGGATTATTGCTGAATTCAATGCTACGAGGTGTGTCCGGTTATTTCCATTGATTCGAGCGCCCTACGTCAAAGTGGTCAAACCAGTGGCACATTTTTTTTAGGAAAGTTTCTTAATAGGGACTTAGTTATAGAAGAATAGGTACGATGTTTCATAATTATGTACATTTTTATCCTAAAGTTTTTTTGTAAAACAAAATAATAATAAAATTATACATTTAACAAGTATACTTAAAAATTAGAATAATAATGATAAAGTTACTCGAAAAAATCAACAAAAAATACTAGTTCACTAGAAAAAATCAGCATTTTCAACATTAAAGCGCACAATTGAAGAGAAAAAATTCAAAGAATCCCTTGTGTCTACCAAAATTTCAAATGATTTTAATTATGAATCGATCGAAATGTTTGTTGTATTATTATTCTCTAGTCTAAAACATAAACTTAATTATGTATCTAATTGAGTATTTAAAACTACTAATCTTTATCAGAGGCAATCATGTATGGATATACTATGGTGCTTTATGGCACTAGCATCTAAGGGCAAAAGTAAAAACTGCAGTAGAAGTATGGGGACTTGGCTTATAAAACACTAACGCCATCTCATAACTAAAAAATTATTAACCTGTAAAAATCAGCTTCTATTGCTCCAATTTTCACCAACGTAAAGCCATATATTATGACAGTCATAGCGCGGGCATTGTTTTTTCTTCACACTAGGTTCCTATTCAGATAACTTGTGCATTTAACTATTACTGGCTATAGTATCACCTGAGCAATGGTCTCTAACAATTTCCTGTACCGATTCAAAGTAGTATAAAAAAGCAATGATAAATATTCAACAAAGAATTACACAATGAAGTAAATTGGAGCATAAGAAAGGATAGTAGCAGGCATTTGCTGAATATATATGCATTAAAGATAGTTTCAGTAACAGTACAAAGGTGTTTTTGGTGATGGAATTGATAACTAAAAATGTTTTCTTACACTGTAAAATTTTCAAGGTTATGCTGTATCTCAAACTTTTTTTTTCGTTTCTTGAATAATATAATCGTATAGTATAGCTCTCCCTTTACAATTTTCGTCTTAAACATTCCGGGTATGATTATTTATGTCTGAGTTATGGAAGTTTTAACGCAAGTTACTTTTTATGTACTGACCTGTCAACTGGATAAAAGTTGTGTCCAAAATTATAAGTCGAAATAAACATTTTGTGGGTGCAAATTAAAGCTTAGTTAATACACTTCTTTGGACATCGGACTTCTTTCTAAAATTGAGAATGGCAGACCAATATAGGAGCTGCAGATAGTTAAAGTCATCCTAATTCAGCTATTCTACTTAGTTTTCAATAATTTTGGACATCAAAAAATTATAATTTAAGCCTAATTGTACGTATTTTGATCACGGATTAAGAATTCATACTTATTTTTTATCAAGAACATTACTGATTTCTTGTAACCTCAAAGGACTTCAAAAGAAAACAGTTTGGCATACGCTCTGATCGTTTTGGACTTCGAAAAATTAGAAAAAAAAATTTTTCATTTATATTCATAAAAGATTTTTAGTACGGTTACTTATTCTACTTAAGATGATGAATGAAAACTTAATAAAGTAACACTCATCTGCGTTACAAACATATGCCGATTTTGGAATTCTGCATCTATTATGATTTTATTAGTATGGTGCCAGTTTAGGTACATGGTTGTCAGTATATAAAACTTTTTCTTTTTTATTTTTTCTTATGCCTCATGATAAAGTCATATTAAGTTTTTCTTTATTAATTCTTTTATTTATATTGATAAGGTGATATGAGTATGCAAAAAAATTAAAGAAGAAAAAAAATTTTCTGACTAACGACTACGTACCAAAACTGCCACCAAGCTAGTAGAATCTTATAAAATGCCAAATTACAAAATTAGCATATGCTTGATATGCAAGTGAGCGGTACAGTGTGCTGCAAATCTACTTCAAAACTTAATTACTTATTCGTAAAAATAGTAATTACATGCGAACCGTTTTTTATCTTTGTACATTACTGTAGTTTGTGTATGAAATAGTACCTGCGTATGAAACGATTTCCGAATGTTATTGTTGTACAAGTGACGAAAGTGTGTAAGCAATAATATTGTTGCTGCATTATTTTTTGCGCAAGACCAATCAAAAACAAACGTAAAAATTATTTCAGTATTATAGTATTTCTCGTTATCAATTTGCCAATGTTATTATTAGTTTTTGAGCATTACGACTAAAAAAATGATGTCTCGTGTAGTACTCGACAAATTCGCGGGTACTGAGTGTTGAGCGAAATATGATTCGACATCACCTAAAAAAGAAACTTTATAAAGTTTATGTAGTATATTTTAAATACGTGAAACATAATGTTGATTCTACGTGTGCAATAACTAGTACGTCAAGTATCACTCGCAACAGAATTAAGTAAGTGCTATTAAAACAATGTGTATATCTATATTCTGAACTAATTTTTTAGGATTCGTGAGTATATTTGTATTGGAGTGTAAATTCGTAAGACAGCCAATTAAATTTTAGTAATTTTCTACATTGGGGCTATTTTTAAAAAGTAATAGCTTTGGATATATGTTAACAATTTCTGTCGTTTTTACAAAACAATGTCTCACAGTAGGTGCACCAACGATCCAGATTGATTTTGTTACATTTGTGGACAATATGTAATAACAAAGCAAAAACAATACATAAACGATTTTGTAAAAACAGCTTACTTACGTTACTTTAAGATTTCTATTCCTAGTGAAATCCGTTCATGGAAACTTTTGGGATCACGTCTACATGAAAGAAATATGTTATGCCCGGATACCAAATTAAGTTGATATAGACATCGTGGAGTCGAATTCCTGTGATTTTTCAAAGAAGAAGGTTATCTTGTTTTTTGTTATGATGTGCAAGATTTAATTCATCAATTTGATATACAATATAATTGTCATAATTGGAGAATTTTCATAGACTCTAGTAAAAATAGCTTGAAAGCGGTACTTTTACACAATGGTAACCTATATTCATCTATACCAGTTGCTCATTTTACATTTCTAAAAGAAAATTATCCCAACATTGAGTTACTTCTAAAGTGTTTTGAATACCAATATCATCAATGGAAAGTTTGTGGGGACCTAAAAATGATATCAATTTTACTTGGACAACAAGCTGGTTTCGTGAAATATGTTTCTTTCTTATGTGAATAGGATAGTCGGGCCCGAGAGAAACACTGGTCAAGAAAGAAATGCCCCGTACGAAAGTCATTGAAACCTTCAGAGAAAAATGTAGTTAAATCGCCATTAGTACAAACTAATAATATTTTACTACTTCCATTACATATAAAGTTAGGACTAATAAAGCGGTTCGTTAAAGCATTAAATAAAAAAGGTGACTATTTTAAACATATCAGCAGTGACAGATGCAAAAATAAAGGAAGGCATTTTTAATGGTCGTAAGATACGAACGCTTATGAACGATACCTAGTTTGTTATAAGATGACTGCAGTTAAAAAAGAAGCATGGTGAAGTTTTAAAGACGTAGTTAAGGGCTTACTAGCCAACACTAAAGACTAAAACTATAAATCATTAATTGACAAAATGTTAAAACACTTTGAAGTACTTGGGTGTAATATGAGCATAAAAATTCATTTCTTGAAATCACTTTAAAACTTTTTTCTTAATAATCTTGGAAATTACAACAAGGAACATGGCGAGCGTGTTCACCGAGACATCAAAAAAATGGAACGTAGATACCAAGGCAAATGAAATGTGGCCATGCTAGCAGATTACTGTTGGTGTCTTAAACGTGATCAGAAAATATCACATAAAAGACAATCACAGTCACGTAGCTTTCAGGAACAGAAAAAAAGGTGGCGAGAATCACTGTAATTATGTATTTTGTCAAGTCGTACAATCTAACTTATAAAGTACAATCAAATAGAATATATCAGTAAATCATAGAGAGGAGTTAAAATATACTGTATGTAAAGTGAACTGATATCATTTTGAAATTTGACACGAAAGAGATCTTTATTGTAAAATTATTGTGATAATACAAATTTCATCAATAACAAAATACATTTTTTTAAGCAAGTACTATGAATTTCGAAAAGCTTTTTTAAAAACTTCATACAAAAAATAAAATGTGAGAATGCGTACATCAAATTAAGATTTCGGTAAGATATGCGTCGTGAAACAAAATAAGTTTTAAAACCAAAAAAAAATTTTTTTCTTCTAACAATTACATTAAAATAAGCTACGATTCTTTTGTAATTGATAAATTTTAAAGTAGGATTCGGTCTTATCACTTCTAACTGATGCGAGTACAAGCGCTATAATGAAATCATCAATAAAATGCTATTTTGTAGGTCTGTACATTAAGAAAATATAAATCTAAAATAGCACTAATTCAAAAGAAGTAACAGCTTCCCAGGTTTTTAAATGGGTATCTTTGAGGAAGTTACACTTTGTAATAGTAATAAATAATAATATATTACAGAAAGTTACAACAGTACATGTTAGTAAATGCAAAAATTCAAAACTCCTAAAAATGGCTATTTTCGCCCATTAAGGTTAGAATGACTTAAACTCTTCAAATAATATGCAAGTTCTAAATTTAAATATTATCTTGATGTATTAAATTGCGTAGAGTGCAGGCATTCTCAAAAAATCACGAGTGGAATGCTATTTCACAGGACAATACATAAAAAGGGACTCGCGTTAAAACTTTCATAACTCAGAGATAAATAATCGTATCCAGAATGTTGAATACGAAAATTGTAAAAGAAGAGCTATACTATACGATAGTATTATCCAAGAGATCTTAACGAAATTCTAACGTGATAGGCACAGTCTAAGACAGATTCGGTTCCAGCGCAACAAATTGCTTCGGAAACAGCTATTTCCATGCAGTCATCAAAATCTTGCAGGTCTGTGTTATAAACCATTATAGTAATGTTTGATGTATAATTTTCTTACTTTTTTAAGAATACAGATTAAACTATTTTAAACGGAAGATCAAATAATGTCTAAGTTTACCCATTAATATATCAAAATATTTATGTAAATTAAAAAAAAATTAAAGAAAACAAAACTGACGAATAACAATATATATTCTAAAAGTATTATAAGTACTATGCTGAAATTTTTTTGTTATTGATTTAAATAATCATGTTTTATTTACATTAATTACAAAACTTTCTTTATTGTTTACCAGGGACAAACTGTAGCTAATTTTTTTTTAACAACCATAGTCAACTTATATGAAAGGTATTTATTATATCTTTTTACGTAATTACCATAGACCAGGAAAAGAAACATTCTGACAAAAAAGTGCGGAAGTTAGTTTGCCGCCTATTTTAGAAGCTTTTTGTATTGAGTATCAATAATAATTTGTTTTGGACTTTTTTTTAATGAATTCAACAGGAAAAATGCTACGATCAGAAAATTACTTTTCCATGCCGGTATTGGGCTAAAAAAATTATCCGAAAAAATTCAGTTGTCCAAAACAATTTATTACCGATACTCACTATAAAAAGCTTCCAAAACAGGCGGCAAATTAACTTCCGCACTTTTTTTAAAAACGAGGGGTTGGGGCGTCTTCTTTTCCTGGTCTATTATTATTACTTATACAATTCGTGTTAATAAATTTAAAAAAAAATTTATTTTCAATTTAAAACCTTTTGCCTCCTACCTTAAGGCCTATATAAGGATTATAATTCATTAATAGGGAGTGAGCGCAAAGCGCGCACGGCGGCAGAGCCCTACTAGTGTATATATATATATATATATATATATATATATATATATATAATGTACAATGTTGAAATTTAAAAGAACTCGTGGTAAATAAAACACTAAGGTTTCTCTGTAAAACAAAGTTTGTATTTTTTATTAGATAAACTTTCTTATTTACAATATTTACAATATTTACAATGATCAAACTTCTTACCTGTAAAACAAAGAAACGACATTCAATGTTGATTATTTACCGTTTCTCTTTTACAGTTATATGACTTATGATACACTAACTAGTCCTGCACTCAACTAAGTTAAATTACTCTGCCCGCGTTTAACTGTTCTAATATCATATTGTATAAAGAGACATTTACGTTACCGACACTTGTAGCGGTGCGGGGAAATTCAAATCATATTAAGGTAGTATACTTCCTTACATCTCCCCCACCACGAAAAATAAAAATTTAATATTTTTTGTCTAACAGCCGAAATATTCTATCATATTTATGTCCTCGTCAATGTCATTTTCTGTATGGATGAGCGGAATGAGCTTCGAAACGTGAAATAAATTGGACTCTACTTTTTTGTGTCCTGTATTGATTTCATAGATTGAATTTGATATTTTATTCAGAATTTTGTATGGCCCGATTCTTAATTCGTCCAATTTTTTTCTATTTAGTTTATTACCATTCTCTACGAATACTAAATCTCCAGTCTGGAATGGATAATTTTCCCTACCTTTATCGTACTTCGCTTTATTGTAGTTGTGATACTTCATACTATTCTCTAATGCTATCTTTCTGTCTTTATTTAAGTTTTTATTTTTTATTTTATTTTTGAGTTTATCTGGTACGATTGAATTGTCTACTCCTGATAATAGATAACTTGGGGTAAATTTTATGACTGTATGTATTGTTTCATTATAAATTTTTACGCATTCATGTGCTATTGATGTCCAAGCTGATTTTTTGTCTTTTTTTTCATTAAGTTTGCATCTGATTTTGTTAACTAGTGTCTGATTTAATCTTTCGTTGAGTCCATTTGAGAAAGATGCATCCTTTGATGTAAATATTAGTGGTATATTTTCTCCATTTAAAAAATCTTTGAATTCTTTGGAATTAATTCCAGGATACTGATAGAATCATTTCTATTTTGTTATTTATTGATATTAACTTTATTAGCTTTATAAAATCATTTGCGATTTGTGTTTTAGAAGTTAGTATATATGCATAGCGCGTGAAATGATCTATTAAAAGATGTAAATATTTTTTTTGTTGATCTCTGACCTCCAAAACCACCAATTGTATCAATTGAAACTATCTGAAATGGATATTCAGCCGGACCAAGATGTGACATAAAACCATATTTATTTTGGCCTCTAGATTTATTTTTTATGCATGTTTCGCAGTTTTTGCAAGTCTCTTGAATATTTTTATCCATATTTTTCGCTGTGTAGTATGATTTTACCATATATTTCAATTGATTAATGCCTATGTGGCAAAATTTTTCATGTATTTTTTTTAAAATTCTTTACTGAAATTTTCTGATAATAAAATTTTATTGTTTTTCTTTTTTCTTTTACAACAATATATATTATTTTCTAAAATGAGTTTATCCTTTTTTTGTTCTATATTTTTATTTCTTTTTTGGTCTTCTAAGATGTCATTAAAAGTTATTAAATTTACAATTTTTAGATCATCGTCGTTATTATTTTCCGGGTTCAATACTGGATTTCTGCTTAAGCTGTCAGCTTCTAAATTTTGTTTTCCTGGATTGTATTTCACCTTGAAGTCGTATTGTGATAAGTAATAGGTCAAGTCACCTAACTCTTCGTCTGTTCGTGATTTGATGTTTAGGTTTTCCAGTGGTTTATGATCTGTGAAAACTATGAATGATTTTCCTAGAAGCCAATGTTGCCAAAATTTTAGTGCTTCTTTAATAGCTAAACACTCTAGATAAATTGCCTTTTTTTTTTTTGAGCCTGATTTAATTTTCTTAAAAAGTAAGCCACTGGTTCATCTTCTCCGTTTGTTTGTTGTTGTTTTAGAACTGCTCCAATACCTTTCAAACTAGCATCTGTGTAGATGTGTATGGGTAAATTTTGGTCGAATATAGCTAGAATTGGTTGAGTGGATAGAAAATTCTTTAATTGATCAAAAGCTTTTTGACATTCCTTAGTCCATATAAATTTCTCATTTTTTTTTTTTTTAGTAACTTGTGGAGAGGATCTAAAATCGACGCAATGTTCGGAATATATTTATGAAAAAAATTTATCTTACCAAGGAACTGTCTTATATTCTTTTGAGTTGTTGGCGTTGGAAAATTTTGTATTGAAATTAAGTTATTTTTTAATGGTGATACTGTATTGTAACTAATTATGTGGCCTAAATATTTAACTGAGCTTTCTGCAAATCTGCATTTTGAAAATTTCAATTTAAATCCTTCTCTTGCTATTGCTTCCAATAATTTTTTTAAATGTACTATGTGTTCTGTAAATGTTTTAGAAAATATTAATATGTCGTCTATGTAATTAACTGTCAAATTTGTAAGTTCATGTTTTCTTATAATAATAGATAAAATTCTTTGGAAAATCGCTGGCGATGTTTTTAAACCGAAGGGGAGACATGTCCACTGATAATGACCTTCTTGTGTTATGAATCCCGTCTTGTATTTATCTACTATTCTTAAAGGTATTGCCCAGAATGCTGAATTAATATCTAAAGTTGTATAATATTTGCAATTTCTTGTTTTCGTTAATAAATCGTCTATTAAAGGAAATGGTTGTGTTTGAGGAATAACTAATTTATTTAAACCTCTGAAGTCTATACATAGCCTTGATTTTTTATTTTCATCTTTTTTATACGCTAGAGTTACTGGAGCAGCAAAAGAGCTATAGGATTCTTCAATTATCCCTCGGTTTAATAATTCTGTTATTTGTGTTTCTATTTCTTTTCTGTCTATTTCTGTACATCTATAAGGCCTTTTAGAACAACATTTATCTATTACTAAATCTATTCTTGCTTCATAATTTTGTATCCTTCCTGTATCATACTTATCTTTTGCAAACAGTATCTTATAGCTTTCAATTAATTGATTTATCTGTTCTTTTTTATATTCATTTAAGTGGTTGATTGCTATATCAAATTCATCTGTATTTATGTTTTCATTAAAATTTATTTCAAAATTTGGTTCTTTAATTTCATTTTTTTTATTTGTATCTGTTGATGTAGAATTAGCTTTTATTTCAAATTCTTTTTTGTTATTAGGACCATTGATTGTATCATTTTTATCTTCTTTCAATTTTGAGATATATTGATCATCAGAAATTATCTGTTTTATTTCTAAATTTTCATTTTGTGTTCATTGAAATTTTTGGATACAATCTAACCCTATCAAAAAGTCATAGTTGAAATTATCATTACTAATTACAAAGGCGTTTATGTTTCTTTCTATATCAAAAATTTTTGCTTTTAGTTTAATTATTCCTTCTATTCTTTCCACACCATTAATTGATCTTATGTTACTTAGTTTTACATTTTTATCTTTATTATTTATATGTAAAAGTTTAGCATTTATTAAAGTTACATTTGAACCAGAGTCATAAATACCTTTTACTGTAGTTGTGTTGTTCAGTGTAACATTTAATTCAATTAATGGTGGTGCATCTAGTTTTTTGGATTCTCATCACTAAATTCCACTTCAAGTGCTGCATTGCCAGTAATAAATTTACTTTGTTTTTCTGCTTTAAACCAGCATTTATCCTCTTCATGGTATCGCAGTCCTTTGTTTTTTCTTTACATATTGAACATGGTTTCTTTTCAAATTTTTGTTTATCACTATAATTTTTGCTTCTGTTATTTAATGACCGCTTATAAACAATATATTCTAATTTACTGATTTCGTTAAATACATCTTCTGATTTCTGTAACGTCTCTCTATCAAGCATGTTTGCTACGTGATTTAGCAACCCCAGTACAATGAGATCAATTAAGGTTCCAGAGTCAATGTTTTTTCTAATTTCTAATAAGAGTTTTTCTTTTTTTATTGCACATTCTAGTAGTGTACCTGTTGTATATTTAAATGTGTGTGCATACCTAATTGAACTCCAACCTTTGTTTGCGAATGTTTCGCAGAAATTTTGTTTCCATAAATTCCAATCAGATTCTATTGAATGTTTAGTCATCATACCTTGATACCAGTCGACACATGGTTTGTCCAACAGCAGGCGTAAAATGTTAATTTTCTCCTTATCTTCAGTAACCACTAATCTGTTACACTCATCTTCAAAGAATGATATCCATTGCAAAGCATTAATATTTCTGTTTGTAAATTTTTCGATTGTAAAGTGATCTGCTCTTTGTGCCATACTTTTATGATCATTTCGTTGAGTTTATAATATTTTTTCGAGAATTTTAACTAAAGAGTTTTCATCTATACATTCTTTAGCTTTTTGTTTACTTTCATTCATAACATCTTCCAAATACGTATCATTGAACTGAATATTTCCATCTTCGTCTACGTACGTCTTTTCTAGTGTCTGTGATAATGTCATCCAAACACTCCTCGTTTGATGTCTTTTGGTTAATGAATTTTTAATCTTCGTAAATGCTGGTGTGGCAATCAGTTCTGTGTGTAAGCTTCCTGGTTGGAATTGTATTGGTATACTAAATATCTGATTGTCTGGCGTTTCTATTGAGGTTATGCACGTGACATTAAATTTTCCATCTAAAGTTGCTTTTATAGTAAAAGTAAATTTCAACTTTTCCATCGCGATCAGTTAATTGTTTTTTGTAACAAGAATGTTGTTTTATAATGTACAATGTTAAAATTTAAAAGAACTCGTGGTAAATAAAACACTAAGGTTTCTCTGTAAAACAAAGTTTGTATTTATTATTAGATAAACTTTCTTATTAACAATATTTACAATATTTACAATGATCAAACTTCTTACCTGTAAAACAAAGAAACGACATTCAATGTTAATTATTTACCGTTTCTCTTTTACAGTTATATGACTTATGATACACTAACTAGTCCTGCACTCAACTAATTTAAATTACTCTGCCCGCGTTTAACTGTTCTAATATCATATTGTATAAAGATACATTTACGTTACCGACACTTGTAGCGGTGCGGGGAAATTCAAATCATATTAAGGAAGTATACTTCCTTACACACACACATATATATATATATATATATATATATATGTATTCCTTTTTGATTAAAAAAATTAATTAAAGAAAAATTAGCTTTCGTACTACATTCTGTGGTCTCAAATCAATATCTGACTCTATACGTACAAAAAAGTTATTCAGATTCTTACATCTCCAAAAGGCAAGATAGAATTGTTAATGACAAATAAAGGCTAAAAAAAAAATTTTTTTTAAATGGGAAAGACGTACGATTTTCTTTCAAGAAAGTTTTATGTGGGTTGAATACTTTATTCCCAATTTTTTACTAGACACAAGTTTTTCTTTAATATTGTATTTTACTAATTTTATTGTTTTTGATTTTGTTCCATTACATAACTAATTTACTCTACTTACGTTTCCAATTAACATTACTACTGCTATAACTTTTAAATTAATTATTCAGATAAAAGACTTGTAAATATTGCAGATAATATCCAAAACTTGCACTGTTTAACTAATTTAAATGTTATCATAAAATTTATTGTTGTCAATATCTGTATGTGTTGCTTTATCTACACTATAATAATTTTCAGTAAAAATATATTCATATTTAACGTGTGCACAATATGTTTTCACCATTTTCTTGGAACAACGAATGTTGTAACAATTCCATTTCCATTTTTAAAAAAAAAATTTAATGACACACTTTCGACAAATTATGTATTTTTAAAAAGTTTATTATTATTTCTGAAATATCGTTTGGATTGATAAACTATTTTAAAAGCTTTTTTTTAGATAATTGATGTTTTATCTCTATTAATTAAATGAATTTCCCTCACTTTTTCTTATTTCGTAGTTCCAAGAATGAACTTTCAACATTGTCTGATTCTATTGGTGAATTGAAAGTGTTTTTCTTTGTTATTTTCTTAAAGGGAAGTAATTATGTAAGATAAGTCAATGCCATACACAAAACTTTTTTTTCAGTTGAATTAAAATAATAAATCTATATCTTATAGAAAAATTTATTACTTTTACCACTAGGGACACACAATAAAAATAATTTTTTGTTTATTCTTACAGATTTGATGGGAAGTATTGTTATTTTTATTCTTTAAAAGAGGATAAAATTTATCACACATTTTTTTGCATACCAAAAGTAAAAAACGACGCACAAAATTTTTGTCACAAAGATGTCTTATAACAGTAACAGATTCCTTTAAAATATTATCAATTTAGAAATCATGCTCTATCAAACCCACTTTTATAGCAGTTTCCTAATAATTTTTTAATGTGTTATTCAATAATTTGAAACATAAAGCAAATTTTTTTTACCAACTATTAATTTTTAAGAAAACTGCTTCTGATCTTTTGAAAACCAAAATAAATTTAAATTACTTATTGTAATATTTTTTCTTATACAAACAGGGATTTTGGCTATGTTAAACATGCTTGATACTGATACAACATCTAGGGGTTGTGGGTTCGATTTACGAATACTAAATGAGATTATTATAAATTAAGTGTTAACTAAAGTTTTTTATTAATATTATTGTTAAATTTTTTTCAAAACTTTAGTTTTTATAGATATAGCGGGTTATTTTCATAAATTACTCTACGGACCCCTGTTAAGGTAGTTGTCGGAAAATACACTTTCATACAGTTTTACTAAAACTTCGAGAATATGTTTAAACTTTTAGAAAGCTTAGTCATGCCACTTCTTTGATATTCTTGTTTAAAGATTGATACTTTAATGTGAGAGTTATTGGAAAAGCGTTTAATGAAGGTATATTTTTACTAATATCTTAAAAACAACTTTTACCGTTCTCTATTAAAAAACTGATACATGATAAGTAAAAGTGCTGACAGCTAAATACGTGACAACAGTGTATGCATTCTAAATATACATTTGCCCAAGGCAGACGTCTTTTATGTAGTATATTTCGTAAGATTATAGTATAAAATAAGGTAGCAATACAGTATTCAAGAACTAATATGTAATAATAAAGTTTCAATTGCACTTTTGTTGTACTTATTCATAGCATACATCAAAATATGTTATAATTATGTGTTCAGCGTTGACTAGTAGGTTAAAGAAAAGGGTGGGGAGTGAGTTGTGATGCGAGGGAAGTAGAAGAGAGAGACAGAGAGAGCGGTAGAAGAAAGGAGAAGCGAGAAACGGCGCGCGTCTACCGAAAAGCGGCAGTTGCTATACTACTCTAGCCCTGGGTAGGTCTCTCCCGCTGATCACAGAGCTGTCCTCTAACCTGAGCGAAAAGACCCACTGCATTGCTGCTAACCCTGGAGCTGACCTCCATCTGCGTACACTCACTGCACTGCTGCTAACCTGGGGCTGATCTCCATCTGCCTAGACGGGCTGTTCTCGTCCACACTCACTGGGAGCTTTTCTCTGGTCGACTGCTGAGCTGTTCTCTGGTCGATTCCTACCGTTCTCCTGCGGAGATCTTCCTCGGAGCCGTCAACCCTCGACGCCGCAGGTATTTGTCGCCGTATGGTCAATTGTATCAAAGCGTGAGCGCGTTTGCGGATTTGTTCCGCCTCGATAGCTTCATGAGCGTTCGTAGGTAATATGGATGCTTGTACGCGGCATTGAGCATAGAGATTCGCGTCAACGTATCAGCGTGGTTTGGTGCGTTGCTTTGTTGTGTATCCGTTTCTGCGTATGTGTAACACGTCCACGGGCATTGTATCAATCGTGTACTACTCCGGGGTGTGCGTGTACCCTTTTAGCGTGTGTGCCGCTTTCGCGTCCAGTGTGTATAATCATAACGTCGCGTGTTCACGTGAATAACCTATAACTGTACGCAACAGCGTGGTGTGCTCGTCGTGTGTGATTTGAGAGCTGAGTCTGAGTGTCGTGGTGTGTTGTTCATTTGTATGCCGGAATCTGTGTGTTAGCTCAGTGCTAACTAACATTGTTAAGCCTAAGTTCTATAAATGTAAAGAATATATATCTCCTTAAATATAGCCTATTGTTCTTTCTTAGCATCTCCCGGCATACCCTGTCCTCACCATATATATTGAATAGTTTGGCTGTTTCAACAACATTTTTTGGTGCCCCGGGTGAGGAATTGTATGTCGGGCTGTGTTACGATTGCGCGTCGGTTTCGTGTTTCAGCGGCGTGCGTCTCGCTTTCTGTCTCTCTCTCACCCAGTAGCATCAGTATTAACAGGCAGACCCCTTAAGTTAACCTTGACAATTGTTGATATATTCTCAAGTAGTGTAAGCGTCTAGTTCCATAGCGCGTACCCCTGCCTAGCAACTATGAGCCCATCTACGCTGAAGAAGGCCGTCCTGCTGCAAACAGCGCGCTTCAAAGAAATAGAGACTATGAGTCAGCGTTTTTCGAGTCTTCCCGCCGACGTGCGCAACTCTCTCACAAAACACGCTATTACCAAGCGTATTCATGCTCTCGATAAAGTGTGGCATGAAGCCCGGTCTACGCACGCTGACATTATCGTTCTTGACGGTGCTTCCTCCGACCCGCATGTAACCAACGAGGCGTTTATCGCTGTTTCAAAGCAATACGAGAATTACATGGACGTCCTGTTAAACGTGCTCACCGAGCTAGAGGCCCTAGAAGATTCTAACCCCCGAGGAAAAAATGAATCAAACGTTTCCGTCAACATTGACCACCAATTGGCCCACTTACCTAAATTAGCGCTCCCTACCTTCTCAGGTAATTATGAAGATTGGGAGAGTTTCTCTGGACTGTTCGAATCCTTAGTTCACGAGGTTGGGTCGATTCCAGATGTAAATAAATTACAATACTTAAAATTATGCCTCACCGGGGTAGCCTCTAATTTAGTCAAGGATGTAGCTCTAAAGGGAGAAAACTACACTTCCACTTGGAAGACTTTGCTAGAGCGTTTCTGCAATCCTCGGTTGACCATCAATAACTTACTAAATGCACTTTATGCCCTTCCCCACTTGACTCGTGAGTCTGCCAAGGACTTAAGGACTTTTAGTGACGAAGCACAACGCATAGTCCGGGCTTTGGAGAACCTCAAAATGCCGGTCCAGCACTGGAACGTGTGGCTGATCCACCTGTTGTCTGGGCGTTTGGACACCATTTCAAGGAAGGCCTGGGAACTCGACATGAGTGTCACTGACCGTTCTGCGGTAGCACGCGCCAGCGTTAGTTCTACTGAATTAAACGCTCTTGACCGTTTTCATACTTTCGCTAAATTTATAGAATTTATAGAAAATCGAGTGCAAGGATTAAGTATGCTGGGATTAGGTTCCAGGGTGACCGCATCTAACCCTGCTCTGAATAACAACCAGGGTGCTTCAAACACTGGCCCTATACGCAAGGCGCATTTAGCTAAGCAATTGAGAAGCTCAAACTCCCCAGCTTGTCCCCTCTGCAATGGTGTGCATCCAATTTGGAAATGCCCACAGTTCAGGGCCTTGACACCTTTTGAAAGGAAAAATGAAGCCCGCCGTTTCAGCTTATGTTTCAACTGCTTAGGAAACCATCGGTTTGACGCCTGCAAATCAATTGTTCGCTGCCTTACCTGTAAGGACACCCACCATACTCTGCTGCATCTTGAGAAGCCTAAATCGCTTGATCAGCGCAACGTTTCAGGATCCAATTTACCACCTCCTAAAGGTTCGGATTCAGGATTCAATGTCAAGTCCTACCACTCGGCCCCTTCCTTGCCCATCTCGTCAGTGATTCTTGCTACAGCTCAGATCGAGATACTTGGACCCTCGGGCACGATAATCAAGGCTAGAGCCTTACTAGATCAAGGATCCGAAAGTTCTTTCGTTACCGAATCCATGGTGCAATTGTTGAGATTACCGAAGATACCCATTCAAATTACCCTTGAAGGCATCGGAGCGTCTCATTCCGGAGTCTCTAAGGCAATAGTGACACTCCGACTACGTTCACTAAGGTCCACCCAATCCTCCCTTGAATTGAGCGCCCTTGTGCTACCCCGTTTGACTTCTCACCTCTCAGATCGGAGCCCACCAATTCTTCAACCGTCAGCTATAAGGAAGCTCGAGTTAGCGGATCCAGAATTTTGGAAGGGAGGATCAGTAGATGTTATCCTTGGGGCGGACGTTTATGGCAAGCTCCTTAAATCAGGGTTGAAGAGGTTCCCTAACACAAACCTGATTGCTCAAAACACCACCCTAGGATGGATAGTGTCTGGAATCATAGCTGAAAGCTTGCCAAGGCGGGCGGTTAATCCATGCCCTCAATCCATACACGTTCTGCACACTACGTATGAGGATCAACTCAGCGATCTCATCCAAAGGTTTTGGACCGTAGATGAGATCGCGACCAGTTCTTCCTTAGCCGAGCCGAATTCAGAATACTGTGAATGGCAGTATCAAACGACGCATAGCCGTGACCGGAATGGCCGCTACATGGTCCAATTGCCTCTCAAGGAGGGCATACCCCCCCTGGGCCGAGAAACAAGGCAGACGGCTCTAGCGACACTGACCAGTTTACATAGGCGCCTAACCCAAGATTCCTGGCTCCGTGACCAGTATCACGAATTCTTAACCTGTTACGAAGCTCAGGGACACATGGCTAAGGTGCCTCCGGCCGCGGTCAATAATCCAACAGCCTGGTACCTGCCTCATCATGCCGTCGTCACCGGACCCACCCATAAACGAAAGGTTAGAGTCGTTTTCGATGGATCCAGGAAAACACGAAGCCATTCACTGAATGATTACCTGCATTCCGGTCCTCCCCTTCAAGCTGAGCTGTCGCTCGTACTACTTAATTGGCGTAGACCCCGCTACGCTTTTACAGCGGACATCGTGAGGATGTTCAGGCAAATACGGATGGAGCCGGCTCATCAAGACTATCAAAGAATTCTATGGGCTCCCTCCCCAGATGTCCCTCCCGTGGATTATCGCTTAACTACCGTGACTTACGGTACGAACTGCGCTCCCTTCTTAGCAATCCGCACACTCAGGCAACTAGCTAACGACGAACGTCATAAGTTTCCCCAAGGAGCTCAAATCATTGAGGAAGGGACCTACGTGGATGATATGTTCGTTGGGGATGACACTCTCAGTGGAGCTTTGCACAAGAGGAAGGAACTCATATCTATTCTCGCCACCGCGGGGATGACGTTGGACAAGTGGTCCGCTAATCATCCTGACCTTATTCCCACGAGTAAATGTGAAGGGCCAAACGGCTACATAAAGGGTGTCGGTGAAGATGGAGTAGTTAAGATATTGGGACTTCAGTGGAACCCCTCTAAAGACGAGTTCACGTTCCAAGTTAACCCACCTGAGGATCTTAAAGGGAACGTCACCAAACGTATGGTTCTTTCTCGAATCGCCCGACTGTATGACCCCTTTGGCTGGGTCTCACCCGTAGTGGTCAAAGCCAAGTTCTTGATGCAAGACCTGTGGATATTGCGTAGTGGTTGGGATGAACCCATCCCCGTTGAGATGCGTAAACAATGGATTTCCTATTGTGAGTCCCTCCCCAACCTAAACGAGCTAACCATTCCCCGTTGGATTGGGACAAGCACTGATCAGAAATACGAACTCCACGGGTTTTCCGACGCGTCTAAACAAGGCATGGCGGCAGTTCTGTACCTCAAGGTTACAACAAAGGCAGGCGGACACCACAGTAATTTGCTTATATCAAAGACCAAGGTAGCTCCAGTCAAGACCCTAAGCATACCTAACCTTGAGTTGTGCGCCGCCGCTCTTCTGGTCAAGTTAATCCGTCATATTCGAAGTTCTGACTTCTTTCGTCCATTACCAGTATTTGCTTGGACCGATAGCCAGATCGTCCTCGATTGGCTTAACAAACACCCTCGGCAGTGGAAAACGTTCGTGGCTAACCGCGTGGCATTCATTCAAACCGAACTGCCTACCGCTACTTGGTCTCACGTACCCTCCAGTGAAAATCCGGCTGATCTCGCCTCGCGGGGTTGCACACCCTCGAGCCTGATCGGCTCCCGTCTGTGGTGGTATGGACCGTCCTGGCTGCTCCAGGGTCCCCTTCGTTGGCCGGTACAAGCTCAAAGGGTTCGAGTTTTCACCACTATTTCGACCCCAAAAGAGCCAGAATTGCTCACTCGGTTCTCTTCTCTGTCCAAGCTGGAGCGAGTTATCGCGTACTGCCTACGTCCTCTTCGAGTTCTCCGGGCAAAACGGTCAGGTTTAACCCCCCTGGCCCCTTTTCTATCGTCAGCCGAGTTGTCTCAAGCCCGCCACGTCGCTATCCGGTTGTCGCAATCACACGATTTTGCGACAGAATTGGGCAACCTGTCACAACAGAAGCCGTTGCCGAAGCATCATTTTTTGAACAAGCTCAATCCGATCTTTGATCCGGAAACCGGAATCCTTCGAGTTGGGGGGCGTCTGTCCAAGGCAACCCTGTCAATTGATCGCAAACACCCCCCCATCCTCTCGGGCCGTTCAGCTCTAAGTCGCCTGTTTGTCCGGCGAGCTCATTTTCTTTGCCTCCACGGTGGACCCCTTCTGACATCAGCGACTGTTTCACGATGGGTATGGATCACGGGCCGAAACAAGATAGTCAAGACTTTAGTACGTCAATGTGTCCCGTGTCAAAAGGTAAAGCCTAAGCTGATTCATCAGATGATGGGGGATTTACCTTCAGACCGAGTAACTGTCGCTCGCCCCTTTCTGAAGGCAGGACTAGATTATGCCGGACCCATCTCCGTTAGACCCAGCAAAATTCGAGGAAACTGTACGAGCAAGGGGTACATAGTACTCTTTGTTTGCTTTACTACTCGAGCTATCCATCTTGAGCTTGTGAGCGACCTCACTTCTGCTGCATTTATCGCAGCCTTCCGTCGGTTTGTCAGCCGTCGCGGGCCTTGTAAACGGTTATTCAGTGACAACGCTACCACCTTTCATGGAGCTGACCATGAGCTAAGGAATATGTTCCATCGAGCTTCTATCTTTTATCAGAGAGCGGCCGCTGTACTAGCTAACGACGGTACCACGTGGTCCTTTATCCCACCAAGCTCGCCCCATTGTGGAGGACTTTGGGAAGCGGGCGTGAAGTCTACCAAGCATCATCTAAAACGAACAATTGGGGAACACGCTCTCACTTACGAGGAATTGTACACCTTGTTAACAGAGATTGAGGCTTGCCTCAATTCTCGGCCCTTGACTCCACTCGCTGAGGACGCGAACGATCTGCAGGCTCTCACCCCAGCATTAGCCCGTGTAATCGCCACCCACCCAGGACCTGACGCTCTGGTACGGGTAGTTACAGTCAAAACCGCTACCGGAACCCTTCGTCGACACGTCTCTCGAGTTTGCCCCCTTCTGTTAAAAACAGAGGCAATTTCTACGACCCACACCACTTAGTAAGCAAATATTCACCCTAGGTGAATAGGCGGGCGGCATGTTCAGCGTTGACTAGTAGGTTAAAGAAAAGGGTGGGGAGTGAGTTGTGATGCGAGGGAAGTAGAAGAGAGAGACAGAGAGAGCGGTAGAAGAAAGGAGAAGCGAGAAACGGCGCGCGTCTACCGAAAAGCGGCAGTTGCTATACTACTCTAGCCCTGGGTAGGTCTCTTCCGCTGATCACAGAGCTGTCCTCTAACCTGAGCGAAAAGACCCACTGCATTGCTGCTAACCCTGGAGCTGACCTCCATCTGCGTACACTCACTGCACTGCTGCTAACCTGGGGCTGATCTCCATCTGCCTAGACGGGCTGTTCTCGTCCACACTCACTGGGAGCTTTTCTCTGGTCGACTGCTGAGCTGTTCTCTGGTCGATTCCTACCGTTCTCCTGCGGAGATCTTCCTCGGAGCCGTCAACCCTCGACGCCGCAGGTATTTGTCGCCGTATGGTCAATTGTATCAAAGCGTGAGCGCGTTTGCGGATTTGTTCCGCCTCGATAGCTTCATGAGCGTTCGTAGGTAATATGGATGCTTGTACGCGGCATTGAGCATAGAGATTCGTGTCAACGTATCAGCGTGGTTTGGTGCGTTGCTTTGTTGTGTATCCGTTTCTGCGTATGTGTAACACGTCCACGGGCATTGTATCAATCGTGTACTACTCCGGGGTGTGCGTGTACCCTTTTAGCGTGTGTGCCGCTTTCGCGTCCAGTGTGTATAATCATAACGTCGCGTGTTCACGTGAATAACCTATAACTGTACGCAACAGCGTGGTGTGCTCGTCGTGTGTGATTCGAGAGCTGAGTCTGAGTGTCTTGGTGTGTTGTTCATTTGTATGCCGGAATCTGTGTGTTAGCTCAGTGCTAACTAACATTGTTAAGCCTAAGTTCTATAAATGTAAAGAATATATATCTCCTTAAATATAGCCTATTGTTCTTTCTTAGCATCTCCCGGCATACCCTGTCCTCACCATATATATTGAATAGTTTGGCTGTTTCAACAACATTATGTAATAAATTATGAAATCAATTAAAACGAACATGATTTGACAAATTCGCATGCATGTGAATCACGAATAGATAAAAAAGTCCTATTAAAAAATACTTGGAATTTGTAGAAAATATCTTTTTCCAAACAACTAACAAAACTTTTTATCAATTTCTTATCATTATTTATTCTTGGTTTATTGTTAATTTTCTCTGATAAATAATTCTTCACGTGTTTCGCTCCTTCAAAAGTGAATTTTTTTTTTTTTCAAAAAGATCTACGGTACTTCTTCTATAGCTAGTCCCTTTAGCCTATTTTTTTAACGCCTTTTAATTTACTTAAGTCAGTGCCAAAAACAGTTTTGATTTTTTCATTTTGCAATTAAGTAAATTATTTTCTTCAGAGATAATACATACTAATCTGTTTAATGATAAAATGTTCTCAATAGCGCTGTGAAAATTAAGATTTTTTCTAAATTGTTCCTCTTAATTATTTTTTTTTATTTTTGAAAGCTTAAACATGCCAGCTCCACTTCTATCGGGAAGGAATTTTTTAAAGAGAGTACAAGAGTTGGAAAATTCAACAATATTGCTGGAATCTTTAATCATATCGTTTTCAGAAACCACTCGAACGAAATTTTCATTTTGCTTTTACCTTTCTGATTTGTTTAGTTCATGTCTACGTAGTTTTTTAAATTTAAATTTAGTTTTTATTAATCTTTAAGCCTTAACTCATCATCTTTTTATAAAATATTTATCTGTTTTATCTGTGTACCTGCCAGGGAGAGCTTTATCTTTTCAGTCATCAGCAAAACAGATTTCTCGCCATCGTTTTTTGTACAAACAGCATTAGACATTCTAAAACCTGTAGCACTACTCTTACTGAGACATCTGTTTTTGGGTAGTTTATATGCTATCATATTATTGATACTTTTGTTACTTTGACTAGACGCTGCAACAAAAAATTTTTATGAACTGTTTACCTACATATCAAAAAGATTTTGCAATTTTTTCTATAGTACCTCATTTTTAAGTTGAATTGTGTGTGACGTTAATTAATTAGTATTACATCAGTCTCCGCAGTTAGTGTGTCGATTAAACACGTGATCCGAAATAGTTAGATTAGCTGTAGCTTAAGGTGGTTCGCCAGTGGGTTTATTCGCAGAGTAGTAACAGCTAAAGATACCATACATATCATATCACTCTCTTACTGTGAACAGACTTAAACAGGTAGGTATACATTGTATACCTTCTGTAAAGTACTATGCTATAACCCATAACTGTAGTAGTGAAAACTCTCGTCAGCTGAGCAAGCATAAACGTAAACCTCATAGAATATTGTAAAAAAAATATTTCTCCATTCTCTTCATCGAACGAGAGGAAAGAAAAAAGAATAATTTGTAATACAAAAACGATATGACAAGAGAGAAATTGATTGCTTCGACAGCGAAGAAAAAGGTTGTCAAAACTCAAGTAGTAAGTATAATAGTATGTTTAATAGTGTACCCTAAAAGCTGCACCTTTGTCGATAGTTTTAAGTGCTCATACTAAAAAACAGCTTAGCCAAATTCGTGGAAGCGGGCGTTTTTACAACAGTTTGAGTGGTAAAAAAGCATTTATCACAAAAAAAAAAAAAAAAAAAAAAAAACTATAAGAGGGGTCTCGAGACCCCCGACAGAAGCGAAGCTGCTTTATGTGTGGAAACAAAACATTATCCGACATCAATGCTTTTAGATAAGTGAGCGGATTCACTCATATACTTGCCAAAGGACACACACATATGTATGTTTCAAATATCCAATAATTTATTGGCAAAAATGTAAGGAAGGATTACGTTCTAAAATAAAATGAGTAATTTAATAAAAAATGTACAAAATGAATTTATAAAAAAAGTATAAACTATATACGCAGTACATGCAGCTGCCCGAGCAGAAGTTCTCAGTAGGCGATCAGTAGGGCCTACTTATGCTGCCTCTCTAGTCTACTGAGGTCTTACGTTGACAGTGTTAGGTGGCGTTTGGTAGGCCCTAAGTAGGCTGCTTCAATTAACGTAACCTAACCACCTTTTAATTTATAATTATAGATGTATCCATGTAAGAACACACATTGTATTATAATTAAACAAAAGTCATGCTTCATTTTAAACGAATGATATTTAATTTCTTCATAAATAAATTTTTATATGAATGAAGATGTAAATGTAACCTTAAAAATTTCACTCACAGTTGATTGCAAACACAATCATTGGCGACGAAGATGTTTGTACTATTGCGTCAGTGAGGAGGAAATCCTCGCATGAAATTATAAATTGGTCGGATTTTAATCACATCAAAAAGGGATTTATAAGTCATTTATACAACATTAAATTATCACAAAATTTAATTCAGTAGTTTAGAAACAATCTTTTAATAGCCATAAACAATAAAAGAAATTCATCAAAAGTGAAAAAAGCACTTGAAGTAATAGTTCCACAATGTTTTGGGGAACATAACTTGTACGGCACTGTATGCGATGCTAGAAATAATCCAGATTATAAACATAATAATTTACCACATGAAAAGCTTTCATCAGATCTCAATTCAAAATTGAAAATGACTAAACTGCTGTCCGATTACACAAAAATGTTGATAAAATAGTCATGTGTAGATCAACTCAGTCGAACGAATCGTTCAATCAAATTATCTCCTCCGAAAATCCAAAACACGTCACTACTCGTCGTCAGAGTCCTTATCTATCAGAGCCAGCGCTGCGGTACGTCAAAAAATTATTGGTAATACGTACTGTCAACTAGTTTTTGAAAAATTGGGTTAAAAACAAAACTCGGAGAGTATATCTGTTCAAAAAAAAAAGGATGAGATTTACAAAATAAAATCGGAAAGAAAAAGTACAGTTGAAAAAAAGAGAAAAATGCAAGTGTTAAAAAAGTTAGGATCATCAAAAAATGCAGTTTGAGATAAGAAAAAAGATCCCATGTATGAAAGCGGGTTTGCATTAAATTATCTCCCCAAATACGTTGCTCCTATTAATCCAGTTGCATACAAAGAGTGTAACTTACATTCATGTAAAATTGTAATACATGACTTGTAAACTACCGGCTTGAGTCTTCAGGATGAAATAGTTCAGGTATTGTATAAGTATGGTACAAAAAACTTTAATGACGTGTATAATCGAAGTAATTCATTTTATTTTTAGATTTTTGCCACACCATTTCATCGTTATGAAAATAAAATTTTCAATGTTTATGTAATTCCCTTGAAATTATTTTCAAAAAAATCTTCGGAAATAATAGGGCTCCACGTTTTTCGAGGTGAAATATACTTGCATGAAAATCCCGCTGCATCTTTTCACGAAAGAAATACGTGTAACGAGTTTTTGAACTACCTAAAAAGCTTTTAGTGCATATAATTTTACTGCATATAAACAGCAATACGTATGCATATTTATACATATAGTTTTTTTATATTGTGTAAATAATTTGAGTTTTACGTAATGAATTTTTCTTTTTAGGTTTAACAATAGAAGGTTGATAAAAATCATGAATGATATTAACTGACAGAGGAGTTAAATTTAATTGTTAAAGGTTTTGAAGATTCTCTTCCTCATCCGAAAAATTACTTTCAGAAAGAAGAAGAGAAATAGGAAAATCGCTTTCTATAAGCGCATTGTTAGCGGATTATTTACCGGAAATCCCATCTGCTTCCATGCTTAATGCTGTAGATGATGTTGAAGTATTAAGGAAATCGTTACGTAAATAATTTAAAGATGAAAACCTTGTAAAGGATTATGCTAAAAAAATTTTCGATATAAGTAGAGAGAAAAATGTAAAAGAGTTAACAGACATGAATAAACTCAGTTTAGCAGAATATAAAGACAAATTATCCAGTCAAATCGTTAATAAAATGGCTACTTCTGGTATTTACAAGCAAGATATGCAAGAAGTTTTTGAAAAAAATGGTAAAGACGGTCTGCAGCGATTGTTTTGCAAAAGTATTAAGTAATGGAAAGCTGCGAGTCACAACTAATGAAAAAGTAAGATAGTATTTATAGTTTATTCGAATGACTAATAAATGCATACATCATTTATAAAGCGTAAAGTTCATTACATCACATTCAAATTCCTTGCACTTAATGGTAGGTAATCATACATACCTGCATCCTCACACACAAATGCTCAAAACCATGCATAATGTTTATATTTTTTTTTGTACTCATCGAAAATACATTAAAATGTGAATTTCTTAAATATATTCTTTATTTTGAATACAAATTTTCATCAGTTCATAAACTCAAATCGCCTGTCATAAATAAAGAGGAATGAAGTTAGCAGAGTATTCAAATTCTGAATTTCGAACGCTTTAGTGGTGTGTTAAAACATAGCATACATGTTGAACATGAATCCATCAACAGTCACCTTCGTCGTTGAATATCTTAATAAAATCTGTGCTAACTCCCCAATTTTTTTTTTAGTTTAAGGAGAAAGCTCGTGATTTTAGCTACAAATCTGTTATTTTTATTTTACAGCCGTAAGAGTTGTTACAGTGATATCTATAGGATTTCAGTGAAAATCCGTAATGTTCCTATGCTCGACTGGCCTGTAAGTATGATTTTTATAGAGTAATTTCACAAAATTTTCCACGATAAGAGGGTATGAAATTTTGATGGTAGGTACTTAGGAACTTTAATAACAACCTCTTATAATTTTGTCAACTTTGTGAGACTTTTCAGTTTACTGGCGAACCACTTGAGTTAGTACTAGCTCGTTTGTTTTGATCAACAGCATGTGAGAAACATTTTTTCAAATGTGAAATCACATTTTTCTTTTTTATTCCATTAAAACTCTTAGTAAGATCATATAAATCATTATTGAGGTGCTTCAATAAGTATACCAGATCAATTGGAAAAATAGTCATGAAACCCCAATTCGCTAGAGCAGATAAGACTCTGGCTGAATGTCTTCTGGTATTCCACAGTAGACTTAAGCGTTCAGAAAACCTTGTAATTGGTGGCACTCGTCAATCTTGGTAGTTTGGGATGGAGTTTGATTCAAGTTGCTTGTCCATTTGAGAACAGTGTTGTCGGTAGCCAGGAAACTCAGCTGCACAACTCTCAACTTTATGCTTTATGCTCTGCCGGTGAACGACTGTGGTATTCGGTAATTTGCTCGGGGATATTATAACCTGACTTACTTCATTCTATTGCAGGTAGCTTTGATTTTAGTTATACGCCACCTCGCGGATCCTACTGAACTAAAGTGAAAAGCTAGCGTATTTTTGCAAAACTTTGAGCTTATTTATTGCTATTATTATTAATTTGTTTAAGGTAAAAACTATACTAAAAGGTCGAGTAGTTTTCGCGATTAGCGATTACAACAGTTCTTGTGACTTTGCTTTATGTGTTAGTCAGATTGAATTTACTTCTAAATATTATTTACTTTAAATTGCGTTGAACTGTATATAATATTTATTTCAGGTTGAAAATTGTTAATCTTAAAAAAAATATGTATTTATATATCTAGTAATTTTAAAAAAAATTGTTTGTTAATATATTTAATTAATTGTTTGTTTTATGTAAAAATCTCTTGAACAACATAATTAGTAAAGACTATTAAAAAATAATATTAAAAACTATGTGTACAAATATCTATGTACCGTTATTAAAAAAAAAAAAAAATTGCAAAGATCATTAAGCCAAAGACCGCTTACTCTTTTACAATACGAGAAATTTTTAACTCTCTTTAAAATTGTGTTACTTTTTTTTCTCTTTGTGATTTTTCTGTTCAACACACTTAACTAGTTCATTTTTGCATGAGCTGAACTTGAAAAACTGTCCTCTCCCATTATCAGATACAAAATCATCTTTGCTTAAATGTTTAAGGCATTTCTTGAAAAGAACATTTATATGTCAGTACAACTTAATTATTTTCTGTTACACAACTTTTCACATTTCTTGTTTTTTTTTTGCTTCGAAACTTGCACCTTGATTCACTACGTTCAAAATTTACTTCTCAAGTGTTTTTAGTGCTTTTAAATGGATAAATAACTGTGAATGAGTGTGGTTCTGATATTACATAATTGAAACTTGATTTTATAAGAGAATCTGGTGTTCCGCTGACATATTTTTCCAACAAACTCTGCTGCACACTATTATGTAGAGTGATATTTTATTGCCATTTGGTACTGGTTTTTTATCTTTACATGCTTAATCACAAGACTCATTGTCTTGAAACTCTACATCGACAGAATTTATACTACTTCTGAATGGGTCAGTATTTGGAAGTACATGGTACTGACATTGGAGAGTCACACTCTGATTTTACAAGATACTTTTTACTTACAGGGGTATCTTTTTCTAATAAAGAGCTTTTTTGTACTTCATCAGATAAAGTGATTGGGTATTGCTAACATTATATATGCCGTTTTAAGTCAGCTTATTTTTTTCAACAATGGTACAGCATTTGCTAATAGTCTCTTCTGTGATGTGTGACCATCAGTTTCATGAAAAAATTTGGCCAAAAAATGATGACTGAAAAAAGCTTACGTTTTCTTTACAATTGTCACTCCAGTGAGTCTCATCCATTTATCTTTGATATTATGCTTTTGTGGAAATATGTAAAACAGTTTTTCGTACAATTATATATTCAACAGTGGTATATAATTTAACTCGTAAACTATAATATTGACTTCCTTATAAAAACTCCGAGGTCCATCCAAAGAGTTAGACTCAGCCTTACATACAACGAAATTTAAGGTGATTTTTATACATAAAATACTATTTAATTATCATCTTTACCGTAACTTCAAAATATAATATCTTTTAACGATCCGTATTGCTACCTTGGTAGAACTAAATGATAAAAAAGATTAAAAGTACGCAGTTATAAACATTATGTTTTGGACTTTCTTTGTCCTTAAATACACCAGACAGCAGTCAGCTGTATGTTAGTGAACCTATACTGCTTTTATACCTTTGGAAACTCCTTAGGGATAGACGAGACTTCTAAGACCTGAAAAATGACTTAAGTGAAATCACTGCTAAGATTCAGATACAATAAGATCTAATCTCCATTTCACACCTTGTTAAAAAGCTAGAAGAACTTATGCATAGCTTATAATTATTGTTAAGCTTAGATGCATAACATAATGCGACGTGTTGTTTGAGCTGGTGTAAACTGGTTTAGTTGCGCCGCCAGTTTAGCTGGCAAAAGGAGGGGGTTGAGTTTCCGGCCGGTGGCGCCGCGGCGTTTGCTCAGGTTTTACGTCAGGTTAGGTCGTCTGCTGCGTGCCAATGATAGCTATAGCCCATCGTTTGATGAAAGTGAATGAAGATCGATGTATGTATGTTTTTACACTGGTCAATTCCTGCGTTGAGATCACTTGTTTCAGTGCAACCTTTTGCTGATACGACTGCTCTAGATAATGTGCTTTACCTAGTGCGTGACCAGTTCACATGTTTTGTGCCTTCTTTTTGTAATTCAATCTTTGTGTATGCACACATGTTGTAAGTGTTAATTAGTGGTACAGTGTGGATATTACACAGTAAATTACTGAGTGAAACAACGGGGAAAGGCCATTTGTGGTAATAGACCAGTTACTGGAGCAGTTAGACATATAGATTTCGGTTTTGGCGTGATGTAACGGATTTTGTTGGTGGAATCGGTGGGGAACGGCACCCTCAACAATATCTAGGGGGTGCGCAAGCATGAAATCAACAGGAAAATTTACGGGAACTCGGAAACTGCAAAATTTGGTAAAAATGACCTGTTTTTTGCCTTTTCTTGATAAATATCTCCTAATGAGAGCTTCTAGGCGAAAAGTTTGCTGCACATGATTTGTTCGTTATTTAATTTGCTAAAAGATGACACGATTTTAATTTTTTTAATTTGCATTTTTGCATTGCAAAATGGCCAAAAACTGCGAAAAAACGTATAGTCACTTTAATCCTTCGCCAAGATAAGAAAAAACCCATATTTTTTTATGAAATTCGGGAATTTAGTAGTTTGAGGTATGTATAACTTATATTCAAAACCTCATCACTGTCGGTCAAATAGTTTTTGCATAATGTATTTTGCAATTAAGCGAATTTAAAAAATTAAATTTGTTGCAGCGCCCAAAAAAAAATCTCATGTTGCTCCTGATTTTTGTACATAGGCTCTGAGACGCACTTTACAATATGTGATCATAAAATTGTTTGTTTAAAAACTTTTTATATGGTTTTTAATTTTTTTAAAAAAACGCCTTACATGCAAAATAGCATAACTCCGCGATTTTTCAAAATAAATTTATAAAACTTGGTGAGCTTATAGGAGGCATCTTACTGAACAATTAGAGCTTTGGAAATCTTTGCTAGCTGCATTTTCAATTTACAGTATAATATATTATGCCGAACTTACCACAATTTAAAATTTGAAAGCTTTATTTTCATGAACAACTGGACATGGACAAGTTTTGTATGCTAAACTAGCCCAGATGTATGTGACCTAACTTGATCCTTACAGTCGTTTCTTACACCGAACGTTGGATACTTTTTGGCGGGATATACACCAGTCGAGGACGAGCAGTTGCTTAGAGCGCGGTATTCGTACAGTAGTCATAAACTGTTTTTGAAGAAAGTCTTTACTTTAGATCTAAAAAAAATATTTGTAATTCACTGTAGTAAGTACTAAATTATTGCATACGTCTGCAAATATAAGGGGGACATAAACTAAGCTCAGACGTATTTAATTTCTTTTTGCAGTGGTTTACGAGTCGCGTGGGAGCGTATAGAATTTCCATAAACATCTTCATGGTTTTGTTTTTATGAATCTACCGTTGGAACGTATTTGTAGCTGAGATATAATTTTACAACTCTAAATAATATCAAGGTACGACTAATTTTATTGTAATTTTTCTACTTCTTACCAATTAATCGTGTACTTTTATTGAAAAAGTTATATTATCATACGCACTTTATGTGTTTTAAAATGAGCATTAACGATCGCTCGTTTATCTTATTTGTAAATATGAGTATACTTATTATAATTCTGTAGAAGTACACCTATATGGTGCGTGTATATGTGTGCCTGTATACATGGTCCATTCCATTACAAACCAACGGTAATGTACCGTGCCGCACTGTTGAAAGTTCCATTATATATACGCACTTTATACATTTCAAAATAAGTGTTTACGACCGCTCGTCTATCTCATCTATTTATAGACGTCTGAATATACTATTATGATTCTTCAAAAATATCTTATCTTGGTGCGTATGTAATGTACACGTGTGTATATGGCCCATTTCACTATAAAACAGTTATTTTTATCCATACCATAATTTCAGTGACATTATTAACTATTCTATTAATATGACAATACATGTTTTGAAAAAAAGAACTAAAAAATTTTGCGTAAACATGTTAATGTAATGTTATTAATATACCAAAATATTAACGATCATCGTATTCAATTTTTCTAGGGACATACATTCAGCATCTTAAAAATGGATGATCCAGAGGAGCTCTGTTTGATTTGTAATAAGAGTCTATATACAGGTGAAATTCGAAAGGTGACCTCGGACGCTATACAAACTTTTATAAAGGCTAGTATTCAGCGACAGGACAATAAACACTTGGAATTCAGGAAACATGAGAACATGAACATTCATACTTCCTGCGCAAAATCATACACTTCAGCTGCACACATTCGAAGCGCGTTGAATAAGTTACAACCTACTGTAACGGACGTTTCAACGAGGGCACAAGGTAATGTTCTTGATTTTGGTTTTGCGTCGTTATGTTTTATCTGCGGAGAAGAAGCCTCAGATGAGTCCATGCAGAAGGTATTGCGCATGAATGCGAGTGAAAAAAAAAAAAGAGATACGCTTAGTAACAAATGATAATACTAGATACACATTAATACAAAAATTACAAAATTCTAGTGAAGCAACTGGCATAGTAATTTATCAAAGGCTTCTGAGTGTTCCGGATTTAGTCCGTGCCGGAGGACGGTACCACGATAATTGTCAAAAATTGTTGTACAATAAGTTTAGAAATATGTCTGAACCGTCTGATAGCTTGAGTTATTCTGCTGCAAAATTCATTGCCGAGTACGTCATCTCCAACAAAGATGAGTGCCAGTTTTTAATAAGTTCAATTCTTTCCCAATTTCCGTGTGATGCGGTGCCTCATATACGTTATTTAAAAGCCGAGTTGAATAAAATTTTTGGCAATGCAATTATAATACACAATACAAGAGATGGACCTGTTCTTTCGTTACTTAGTACTGGAAAAAAAGTATTGTCGGATCTCTGGTATAAAAGTCGAAAATCAGATGCGAAAGAGGAGCGTAGACGAATAGTTCGCAGTGCTGCAAAAATCATCCAGGAGGATATTCGGGCACAATTATATGACACAGATTATTATCCTGCTCCAGACGATTTTCTTAATAGTATTAAAGATGTCGTTCCAGATACTTTAAAGATATTACTCGATGAAATCATATCAAAAGATAAACGCTCCTGCGATAAATTTGAGGTAAAAATAATTAGTATTGCGCATGCAATTATTTCGGCAACTCGTCCACGATCGTTTTTATCTTCGCTTCAAGTTGGATTGGCTACCGCTTTAAATAAGATGTACGGTTCGAAAGAACTCTTACAAATAATAAATTCATTAGGTTTTAGTGCATCGTACAAGGAGACCTTGCTATTTGAAGCATCTCTGTTAATGAGCCCTCAAAATATCACTTATGATAACTCGTACGTGCAATACATATTTGATAATGCTGATCATAACACAAATACTATAGACGGTCGCGACACCTTCCATGCGATGGGCGGCATCGAGGTTGTTACCCCACATAATTCTGTATCTGGTTCTGACAGTATTCCGCGTTTAAACACACTTCCAAACGCCGATGTGATTGGCGAGTTTGGAAAGATAAATTTTGAAAAATTTGAAAAGAGGTCCCTTGGTTTACGAGAAGTAACTGTAAAAAAATTGAATGATTTGTGCCCTGTTTCATCAGATATAACTATGTCGTCTACTGATTTTCTGTGGCTGTTTGGGAAGAACAAAAATAATTATTTCGATGGCTGGAACGGTTTCATGCAAGATATAACAAATCATAAGCCCTTCGCAAAAAGTAAAGTAATTATTTTACCATTTCTAAATAGTCCTCCGAGTGCATGGAGTACAATTTACAGTGTTCTATTGGAGGCAGATCGACGATGTAAAGCTACCGGGCAAAAAGATTGTATGGTTACATTTGATCAACCGCTATATCTAAAGGCAAGAGAGATATTGGAATGCTGCAAAGATGATTTATCTTCGGTACACGTACGACTCGGCGGATTTCATCTATTAATGTCATTTTTGGGAGCAATCGGTTTTACGATGGCCGGTTCCGGTTTAAAGGAAGTTTTTTGTGAAATTTTCGCGGAAAATTCTGTCGAAAAAATTTTGAGTGGGCACGCTTATTCACGGGCTGTACGAGGCCATATTTTGGTTCATTTGGCTCTGGGAGACATTTTAATATCCTCTTTCGATCTGACAGATGATCAAAATACACTCCTTGAGGAATTGTTAAACGACATTGGGGAGGAAACAATCGATCGCATACAAAACGAAGAATATCAAGCTATTGTAAAAAAATTTTCGGCGCACGTGGAAAAAATTGAATGTCGCGGGCCTACGGCAAAATTATGGTTGCAATACTTCAAAATGGTAATACTTGTTCGACAATTTATAGAAGCTGAGAGGTCGGGAAATTGGAAATTACATTTACAGTGTGTGCAACAAATGATACCATTCTTTTATGCAACAGGTCATTTTCTGTATGCCAAGTCTGCACACTTATACCTCCAAGATATGTATGAGTTTGAAAAAATAATGGATCCGTCGGAATATGAAAAATTTTGCTCTAAAGGATATTTTACCATTCGCCGATCTGATCGTTTTTGGGCTGGTATTTGGTCAGATATGACTATTGAGCAAGTTCTTATGCGCTTAATGAAGACTAGGGGAGGCCTTACTCGAGGACGAAGTATCACTGATAGCACACTAACGAAGTGGGTATTATCTACACCCGCCCTTATCGAGATAATAGAGGCCATTCATAATTTTTGTAATGTTTTTGTCTCCTCGTCGGAGCAACACGTAGATTCTAGGCCATCCAGAATTAACAGAGATGTTAGTGATTTAAAGAAAATTTTATCTTTTTTTTCCGAGCATGAGCCATTCATTTCTTCCGAAGCAGTGATTTCTATCAGTTCTGGTGTTAAAGGTGACGAAACAATCAATTGTCACAATGCATACGATGTTGGTATTAAAAGCATGCAAAATATAGAAGGAAGTGACTTTGCTACGGTGAAATTTCAAAGAAAAAACAGAGTAAAGCCTCTAGAAGCCCTGAACACAGTCAAAATCAAAAATCAAAAAGTTGCCATAAATCCTATGCTAGTTTTCCAACGTATAGCAATAGCAATGGAAGGAAAAAGCGAATTACAAAGTTTTTTTTCATATGAATTGGCTCCTTTTCCTTTATCTCTATTTGATAATTCTTGCATGAGAAAAAACACTAAATCATCTTTGTATACATTTTTTAAAGAGGAAGATAAAACTTTAACAAATATTCTTCATATCGTTGACGGTGGCATGTTGTTGCATAAAGTTGTGTGGCATACAAAAGAATGTTTTAACGATATTTTACAAAAATATGTAAATTACTTGAATAAACATTTTTCTAAAGATAGCATAATTGTATTCGATGGATACGATAGTAGTGTGTTATGCACTAAATCTGCTGAGCGCCAGCGTAGATATGCCGCACAAATATCACAAGAGATCTTTTTTGATTTATCTATGCGAGCTACAACAAAGCAAGAAATTTTTTTATCGAATGAGAAAAATAAAATGCGTTTCATAACATTTTTGCGCACAAAATTAGAGGACGCTGGTTATCGGACTGAAGTAGCTACGAGTGACGCAGATACGTTGATTGTACAAACTGCTAAAAATGCCGTAAACTGCAACCGGCCTGTGGTCATAGTTGCCGAAGATATAGATGTACTGGTTATTTTCACTCAGCTGGTTTCAGACAATGAAAATATATATTTTCTAAAACCAGCAAAAGACAAAACAGTACAAAAACTGTATAGTACCAGGTCATTCACATACGAGACCATAAAACATTTAATATCTATAATGCGCGCATACACAGGGTGTGACACGACATCAGCGATATACAATCAAGGTAAAGGCAAAATACTAAAGGTATTAGCATCCAATGATGATTTGAGACGAGACGCTGCTATATTTAACTGTTCATCAGCAGACCGCGAAAAAATTCAAGAAGTTGGGCTACAAATTATGAATGCTCTATATAATGGCAAAAAATCCAGCACCTTTTTAAACGAGTTACGCTACTTATTGTTTAAAAAGAACTCTCATAAAAGTACATTCAAATTAGAAGCATTACCACCGACAGAATCTGCTACTGCTCTTCACGCTCTACGAACGTACCATCAAGTCCAAGAATGGCTAGGAAATAAACTTAATCCACTAGACTGGGGCTGGGAACTTTAAGAAGGTAAATTATTACCTATATTCGTTGATGGACCTCTTGTACCCGATGAGATATTAAAAGACATCAAATGCAGATGCCAGAAGAACTGTTTGAAATCTTGTACCTGTGTCAAACACGGTTTGCGTTGCTCAGAATATTGTACAAATTGTGCTGGACAAACTTGCAACAACTTTGAGTATAAAAAAATAGAAACGGAAGAAGTCGTAGAAAAAATAATTGATGATGATGATAATGATGATGAAGATATAATAGTTGAACAAGATGATATTAACTTTATTGAAAATTATGAAGAAGAGATAGAACAGGAGGAGGATAACGAGGAGGAAGAAGACAGTGAGGAGACAAACGAAAATGAAGTTAATAATATGATTAACCTTAAGCGTAGGCGTGTTGATGAAATTTAAATTTAAATTTTTTTAAAATAAATAATGTACTATCCATTTTAACTTATTTTCTAACAATGAAGTAGACAGTTGTATTATAAAAAAGGCAAAAAAAAAAAATACAAATTTTTTTCCAACGAAAATGAGTAATTTTTTAAATTTGTTTAAAAAATTGTTATTAACAATGTTTTACCACATTTTTCTCTGTGATAGTTAAGCTTTTCTCGATTTGCTACCCCAACTTAAAAAAAAAAACAGCTGAATTGGTGCAACAGAAGCTGAGAAAATGCAATTTTTTCGGCTCGAGCGAATTTGAAACGCGCCGAGGCATTTCTGGCGCCGGTGTTCTCTCATCCCCACTCCGACCTTTCGACCGATTTCGCACGATTATTCGGTACGTTCTTAATTTTTTAAAAAACTGTTTCCTGACCATGCAACGCAACACTTAACGTTCTTGGCTACAGTGGGTATCAACAAATACTAACAAATTTTTTATTCCGCTATAACATTGTCGTATGTGTGATAAAAGTTTATTAACTTTGAACGTTTATAACTTTAGTTCTAATGCAGCTAGCAAAGATTTCCAAAGCTCTAATTGTTCAGTAAGATGCCTCCTATAAGCTCACCAAGTTTTATAAATTTATTTTGAAAAATCGCGGAGTTATGCTATTTTGCATGTAAGGCGTTTTTTTAAAAAAATTAAAAACCATATAAAAAGTTTTTAAACAAACAATTTTATGATCACATATTGTAAAGTGCGTCTCAGAGCCTATGTACAAAAATCAGGAGCAACATGAGATTTTTTTTTGGGCGCTGCAACAAATTTAATTTTTTAAATTCGCTTAATTGCAAAATACATTATGCAAAAACTATTTGACCGACAGTGATGAGGTTTTGAATATAAGTTATACATACCTCAAACTACTAAATTCCCGAATTTCATAAAAAAATATGGGTTTTTTCTTATCTTGGCGAAGGATTAAAGTGACTATACGTTTTTTCGCAGTTTTTGGCCATTTTGCAATGCAAAAATGCAAATTAAAAAAATTAAAATCGTGTCATCTTTTAGCAAATTAAATAACGAACAAATCATGTGCAGCAAACTTTTCGCCTAGAAGCTCTCATTAGGAGATATTTATCAAGAAAAGGCAAAAAACAGGTCATTTTTACCAAATTTTGCAGTTTCCGAGTTCCCGTAAATTTTCCTGTTGATTTCATGCTTGCGCACCCCCTAGATATTGTTGAGGGTGCCGTTCCCCACCGATTCCACCAACAAAATCCGTTACATCACGCCAAAACCACATAAAAATCTATAGTACCTGGACTACACGGTTTTTGTAGATTTATGACGTAATTTTATTAAGTAACAAAGATACGTTATTATTTTTAGGTGGGTAAATTAGTGTTGCGCACAGAGCCGTGTCCTTGTGTGAGGAGCGAGGATGCGAGTGGAGGTCGGGTCTGGTGTGTCAAGCTTGGTCGGTGACCAACATATGATTTAATTTATTATATTTCTTATTAACTTTAAGTAAGCTAGACGGGCTCTGATTCGGTGAGCGGGAAAGTTGTAAGGGCAAATGATTGCATGTGTTTGAACTTCCCGCCCATCAGTTGGTGTCCACTTGGTGTAAGAACAAGTTGTACGGGAGCGATTGACTGTGACTGTGCGAGTATGACCATGTGAGGTCGGTAACAAGACCACGGTGGCAGGGTGCATTTTAGGAGCGGAACTGCGTTCCGCTTGCCTTCACGCCCAAATTGTAATCATGAGATCCCACTCCTTAGTGGTTGTTAAAATGTGGATCGAGCTTGCCGGGGAGGTAGTTAACGTGGTCTACCTTTGATCCTCAGGCGAAAGGTGCTCTGCCCCGGAGGACATGGGTAGGTGGGCGAAACATGCAAAGAATATAACGGTCACAGTCGGTCGCTGACCGCCATGAAAACGTACTATATTATCAGCGAGACAAGTAATTACTTGTGAGTCTATGTTCCTCAAATTCATATCTGTGTGCGTGTTATGTATATGATGTAGATATAAGTCATGTAAATGTAAACCGAGCCGAGCGTCGGCAATCGGCGTGCGCAGGCCACCTATCTGGCAAACGTCAATTCCTTCAAAAGGGCCGTCAATTCCTTCCCAGACTTCATGTACAAAGATGTGAATGGAATAATATTACTTATAAGACCATTAGCCTGATTTTAAAATTGGTGTCTCGATTACAGTCATGCTAGGAAAGAATTAACAATTAACCAACGGGTGTACACACAAAGGTAGGTCGATTATTTTATTAGTCGCCAAGAGATCCGCTCAAGATAGTACATACTTATAATTTCTTGTTTGAGTGAATGAGAATGCATTGTTTTTTAAGATCCTCTAGAAAACATGAAAACAATTGATCTTATTAAATATGGCCGGCTTGAATGTGTTCAACATTTTTTTTTTTATAGGAGATGTGTGATGCGCGATTTCTATAGAATAGAAAAATAGTACGGTTATTTCTGGAACCACAGAATCTATAAGGCAGATGGGTATTTCTTTTACAAATCAAACGGATTTTGACCTTTACCTCTCTGATTCGGCTGAAAAATTTTTTCCAGTTTCTATATTAAAAAATAAGAGATACGTGTCCGAGGAATTTTTTTTTATCGCCTATTTTCGATTTTATAAGTGATAACATATTTTCATAACAGTGGTTGGAGACTCATTTAAAACAATATGTACATCTTCGAATCCTTGAGAGCTACAAAATGTTCACCAATGGCACTTTTG
Organism: Copidosoma floridanum; assembly: GCF_036245765.1. Taxonomy (NCBI): domain Eukaryota; kingdom Metazoa; phylum Arthropoda; class Insecta; order Hymenoptera; family Encyrtidae; genus Copidosoma; species Copidosoma floridanum. Next base: position 32,692,052 of record NW_028321881.1, read on the forward strand.
TAGCTGAAGAGTTAAACTTTAAGAAAAACAATTGGAAAAAAAAACTATCAACAAACTAATATTTTTATTAACAATTTGATTGTTTTAATCGATTTTTAACAATTGCCCCAAAATAAATCGAGTTTTTATTATGACCATCGTACTCTGTGTCAAATTTTACGTAACAATCATGTTTTTAAAATATGGAGACTTTTCAATTGTTATTGTTGAAATATTAATTTATGTAGCGCGTAATGGTAAAAAAACTGTTTTTTGAATATAAAATGATATGTGTACCTCGTATCAAAAAAGATGAACATAAAAGTTGTAGAAAATTGAAAGATCTACAACTTTTGTATCCACTATTTGTCAGTGCAACCTCAAAATTTTGTATTATCCTGCAAAAAAGCAAGAAATCACCAGTTTATCAATTATCAAGAGAAATTTTTTACTTTTAGAACGGAGATGAGCAATAATAACTGAGGAAATTATATTTTATTTAGTTAATAAAATTGTGTAACAAAAAACCACGTAAACATTATGACTTCTTAATATTTATTTATAGCGAAAACAAAATTTTCATCTACAATAAAAACTTTTTTTACAGTTTCATAACAAAATTGTGTCACTTGAAAATTTTCACAATATTTGTTTTTTCGTGCAAAGAAAACAGCCTCGCTTCTAATTCTTTACGAGATAGTAGAACTATGCTATGATATTTTGGCGTTCCCTTTATTGCTGTTGCTCTTAAAAATCTCTCTGACACTAATTTTCTTTCTTCTTCGTAATCACCATTAGTAGAATAACTTTAAGTAATATTTGGCAGTGATTATGGGGCCCAATCCAAGAGTTCCCAAGACGTTTAAATGGGATTGTTGATTTTCTGAAGACTTGCTCTGGCAGCTAGTCGTTTTACAGTCCCGTCTATTCCGTCACATGGCCCCTTTTCATGTGAAATGGGAAAAAATGCCACTCTGCTGCTATTTTAAGGTCTTCAAAATGATGAGTAGGATTAATTGAGTTCTATTTATTTTCATACTGTCCACTCCCACCGTCAGACATGTATATTATTTTAATAACCCACAGTAAATTTATTTTAATAAATTTAATCAACTGCTTTTGATATAGATGAACGGCAATAGTGTCGTGATGTAGACATGAAGAAATGCAAACAAAACTCGAAATTTTGAATTTATCCAAGTCATTTCTATAATAAATTAAATATGGGCATACGGTTTCCTGATTGTTGTTGCAATGAATACCCTAAACCGGATTTTGAATTATGAAAACGTAATTTTCTGAGAAGTCGCAAATTACGATACACTCATTTTCTATCAGTTTAATTTTCATCTCATTTAAAAAATAACTTTGTTTGTTAACAAAAAAATAAATAAATCAACAGTTTTTGCAAACCATCACTAAACTTCTGTATGTAGGTAACAATTTCAATACATTTTTCTTTAAAAATTTCTTCCAGTTGCTCAATAACATTTGTTACGCCTGGGCACTTCTTACAAGAATTTAAATAATAATTAATCTTTTGTTTTTGCATACCATACGATTTAAACAATCCTTATAATTAATAATCAAAGGCAGCTGAGAACCAAAAGTAAGTGATTTAAAATTAACACCACTCACTAATAAACTAACATTGTCATGTATAGGACATACACAAACAGAGGGAGTACCAGAAGCACCAAAACACAATATTTCGGCTTTAAGCTAGCAAACTATGAGAAACTACATTTCATAGTTGGATACGTACTAGTAAAAATTTCATACAATTCTTTTAAATTATTTAATACTAGCCTTTTTTAAATAGGTACCGATTTGCCGTCTCCTTTTTCGGAACGTAATTTTTTTGTTTTCCGGGCATTTATTGAGTGTAGTCGTCAGACTGGTACAAGCTAACAATTGTATCGATAACATTATTATCTAGAGATGGATGTTATTTTGGGTTTAGATCCCCAATTGATCCCTTATCTCAAGCAACATTTTTTGCTGTGCCTATCATGTGACGAGTTGCGGAAGGAAATGTGTCCTCAATTTTTTTATAAGACCACGATCGAAAAATAGTAAAATTTTAATTTTATGAACGCGGTCGGCCGAAGTATTAAAACTTTCTTGCAAAGCACTTAGTATCAAGAACTTATCGTCATCTGCTTTAAGATCATCTGGATCCTGTCGGCTTAAATTAAAAGTTTTTTTATCAATTACGGACGATATTTGTTTTGATTTTTCTTCCAAATACCTTTTCGACGATAGTTTTCGTTTTTTGATGGGCGAAGTTCACTTTGCAAAGATGGATTATCGACCGAAAATCCAGATGTACCGTCACTGCTCCCAACTTTTATATCAGATTCTTCTCTTGACGAACCCTCCTTTTGTATCGTCTAAAAAAAAAATTAGACTAAAACATCGACATAAAATTCTACGAGAGGTTGGGTATGTCTGAACTCTATATAACAATCGAAACATTGTACGTACCAATTCTGATAGTTCATTTTCACTCTCTTTTGTATCTTGTTTTTACAACTTTGATAACTTCAAGCGGCAATAATGACAAATATTTTATTGTAATGCATCTTCCGAAATTGCCAAGTCCAGTTTCGAAAGTTGGTTCTTATTTACTGTCCTAAAATCAGAAGTGTTTGTTGTTGGATGTTTGAGATTAAAAGAAATAAAACATCTGTCTGATCGATTACTAGTATTTTACTATTTACGTGCCTCTCACATTGTTACAAAGTAATAATTATTCAACTTTAAATGACAACGAGTGAGAGTATGTCTTGGTAGCGGACCAAAATAAACGCACAGCTGATCCAAAAACCAACAAACTTGTAGTACGAGGAATGTACGCGAGTAGCGTGGGTAATACTTTAAATCATAGATCGTACTGTAGGCAGGCTTTCCCGCGAAATTTAAAAATTCAAAAAAATCAAAGAGATGAATAATCTGTTTTTTATATAAAAGCAGACAATTAATAAAACAATGAAAAACAACGTAGCAAGTAAAAAATTTGAAGAACACAAAACAGTTTACGTGTTGATGTTATGTCGACCATTGTTACTAATCTTTTTTTGCCTAGTGGTTAATAATCTTTTTTTTTTCTTTAAGAAAAATTCGTTTCTTACCATTCGGAAAATTAGATTGGAAAACAAATCACTCATGATTAAATTTTAATGAAAACTTACACTAAATAATTAATAAAATAGTGATTTTTTGCTTTTTTTCATAATAATACAAAATTTTGAGGTTATATCAACAAATGGTAAGTACATAAGTTGTAGATCGTTTAATTATTTTCAACTTTTACGATTAACTGTTTTTGATACGAGGTACAGATATCATTTTATACTTAAAAAACAGTTTTTTTCACCATTACGCGCTACATAAATTAATATTTTAACAATAACAATTGAAAAGTCATCATATTTAAAAAAGATGATTTTTACGTAAAATTTGACACATAATACGATGGTAATAATAAAAACTTGATTCATTTTGGGGACAATTGTTGAAAATCGATTAAAACAATCAAATTGTTAATAACAGTATGAATTTCTGAATAATTTTTTTTTCTTAAAATTTACCTTCTTAGCTACAACAGTGCCATTGGTAAAAATTTTATAGCTCTTTAGGATTCGGAGCTATACATTGCTTAAAGTGAGTCTCCAACCACTAATATGAAATTTGTTATAACTTATAAAATCGAAAATAGGCAATAGAAAAAAATTCCTAGGACACGTATCTCTTATTTTTCAATGTAGAAACTGGAAAAAAATTTTCAGCCGAATTGGAGAGGTGACGATTAATTTTTAGCAAAATTCGTTTGGTTTGTAAAAGAATGATCCATATATTAAACAATATACCCCAAGATCCATTTATAAGTTTGATGATGGATTCATCTATTTTTAAATTTTTTTCATATTGTTAAGTCGCATACCGTCGGTTTTTCAAAATTATTTTTTCATATCTATTATTTGATTTCATTTTAATTTCATTATTTCTTCTTTGATTTGTGATAGCTAAAAAAAAATTTTGTTTAGAAAAATATAAAAATTAGTTTAAAATGTACTATGCATTACAGGCAATCAGTCAAACGCAGTATCTGTATCGAAAATGAGTTCATTTGCAATAAATTAAATCGTCACTCTAATAAACAATGTTAAATAATTTAATTTTAACTTGCATCCATATGAAATTTGTATGCATCGTATGAAAGTAATCATAAAAATACAAAATTATATCATATATTTTTAAATAAGACATTCCTAATGATTCGAACACAATTTTGATAAATTTTAAGTATTGGTCGATGATTTCAAAAATTTTTAAAATAAAAAAGTTCAAATTCCAACAGTAATTATTTAGGAATATTAAGTTTTATTTTTAATATTAAAAATTTTGTAATCATTTTTAGTTGTAGTAAAGAATATCGTTTATTGTCGAAAATTATTGAAAATATCTAAAAAAATTCAAATATTATTATACTCTATTTTAAATTACTTGCCCAAGGGTATGTAAGTGTTGCAAAGGTTCACGGCAAATTACGTTTACCTAGTTCAACGTATTTGTGTGAAAGTTACGTTAATCACGTCTCTTTAGCGAAAGAGAGGATGAAATAGTAGTACATTTTTTTACGAATACCAGTGTTAACAATATCTTAATACGTTACGCCAAACAACGTGTCTCTAGAATACACACTAAATATCTGTGCATTAAAGTAACGTAACAAAGGTCTCTTTAGCAAACGACGAAATCGAATTAGTGTATTTTTACGTACACGCAAGAATATAAAGAATATTTCAAAAAGTCAGGGCGATAACGTATCTTTATCATACTTACAATGGGACTAACCAGAGATGAGTACAGAGATTGCTAACACCAATGCTACGAGGTGAGACAACTTTCTGGTGTGGGGACCCTCACTACCACATGGTCACTACTGCTCTCCGTCTTTCTCCAACCATCCGCTAGGTGTCCAACCATTGAAGTTAACCTACTCGCAAGTGCCCGGATTTTTCATGTTGGTTAATATATAAGGGCGTTTAAGATTGAGCTAGGGTACCCCCACCGATATAGGTGTCTAAGGCAGGGAGCACGTCATCAGCCTTACTGATGAGTCCTGGCGTGCTCCCGGGACGAAACATCAAATAATCTTTTCTCTCTTATCATGGCATCACTTGATCGCCATATTGGTGACCCCGTAAATTTGAACATGCGCAACCTTCTAATAGCATCTCCGTATTCTCTACGCCTCGGGACAGCAACTAGCTTCCTCCCACTCTTTCTCCGATTTGACCTCTGGTCTCGGTCGTGGCTAGAGCTTCTGCTCGCCTCTCTCTAGGACTCTACAAGAGCGTGGAGGATTCAGAGATCTTCCTTATCAACTATCGACTTCTTTCTCCCCTATCTTGCCTTCTGTTAATACACCACATCTCGCACGTCATACACACGTTACCGCGTACTTCTCACATATCGTCACCACTCCTTCATCCGGCCATTCCGGCGTCGTAACTGGAAGGGGAGTGTGTGTGGGGACCCTCACTACCACATGGTCACTACTGCTCGCCGTCTTTCTCCAACCATCCGCTAGGTGTCCAACCATTGAAGTTAACCTACTCGCAAGTGCCCGGATTTTTCATGTTGGTTAATATATAAGGGCGTTTAAGATTGAGCTAGGGTACCCCCACCGATATAGGTGTCTAAGGCAGGGAGCACGTCATCAGCCTTACTGATGAGTCCTGGCGTGCTCCCGGGACGAAACATCAAATAATCTTTTCTCTCTTATCATGGCAACACTTGATCGCCATATTGGCACTGATCGGGGCGACCCACCGCGGCCAGCCGTCGAACCGAGCGCACATTTTACAAGAGTGCGAGACTCGTATCGAACAGCGTGCACCTAAGAGAAGAGGAGTGGATTCGCGTGGAAATAGGAGCATATAGGCGCACATTTTGGAGACACGTGAAAGGGGTATACCGAATGTGTGCTTACAAGGAGACTAGCGGAAACGTCGACTATATATATCTATATATCTGAGCACACAGTCAAAGCAAGCGACGACACGAGTTTTTCTCTTTGGACTGCAACCGAGTATATGCTACATATATTTAACTGAATCTTGCTCTCGCGCTCTTGCATCAATGTTGTCTTATCAGTCTGATTCAATTAAATCGTGGAACTAAATCCTCATAACTATATCCACAGAGTTTGATTTCAAAACATTTTTTCTTTATTTTTCCCGTACGTTAATACTTACATTTAAATCCAGTATTATTTTTAAAAAATATTCAGCAATTTTTTAAGAATGAAGGTTTAGCTATAACCACTAATTTATTATGTTTCCTCAACATAATTTTTATATACTGTTGGACAAGCTCCGGAGGTTGTCAATGAACATATCCGACTTCAAGATCTTTTTTACCCAAACTACCGATAGCTAAGATGATTAGGGCTTATGCCACTGCTTTTTTTGTTTTGCTATCTAAGGATCGATCCCTACTGTCGGCAGATTTTTTTTTTGTTTTGTTATTATGTGATTCATTATCCTGGATAGTTTTTTTTTATATATGTGTTGTACTTAAATTTATAATTAATGTTGCAAATCCTTTTTTTTCTATGCATCGAAATAAATATATTTTTAATACTAATTTTATTAAGTAATTTAGTAAGCTGATTACTTATTGTTAGGAAGGCCATTTCGTAATCTCTCTACTCATCTCGGGGATTAACGTTACTCAAGTCTCTGTGTAACTATGTAGGTATAGCACCTTGCGTTAACTTTCATACGTGTGTGCAGCTTGAAGGTATAGTGTAAGTATAGTCCAGTAAGTGTAAATATACATACCTTAAGGTTAGTACACTCTATCAAAGACGTTAAATAGAATAGACCGGGCACGCTTATCGAGGCGGCTGAATCGCACACTGAAAGAGACAGCAATAGGGTCGGAAGAGTATCTTTCCCTCTCTAGGGAGATATGGTGATCAGGGGAAAGGTCAGAGAGGTATAGGAAGGTACCTTCCTCTCCATGTCTCCCTAGAGAGAGAAAGATACTCTTCCAACCCTACTGCGGTCTCTCTCAGTGTGTGATTCAGCCACCTCCACAAGCGTGCCCGGTCTATCCTATATAAAGTCTTAGCACTTGGTTATAAAAAAAAAGTATGTATAGTCCTTACTCGTTCTATACTACATATCCTGTAAATGTGAATCCGCAATTTCGCATACTTGCATACTTATGTATTACGTTCATGGGAGCTTCTACGTTCTTTTAAGTAGAATCTTCTTTACGTGGGTAAAATGTTGATTATTACGTCCAAGGAAGCTTCTACGTTATTATCGGTTTTCCACGATTTAGTTTTGCGTCTCAAGTGGAAAATAGTTTTCCATCGAGCTTACAAACATGCAAGTGTACACAAATTACGTATACTTATGTGATTTTTTTGTGCGAATAGACACAGCGTTAAAGTTATAAAACTCCTAAATATAAATTTGTTCTTTTATTTATCATCGCCCGTAGGCTCAGACATGGCATTTTTTTACACGAGCATAGTGTTAATTAGCCATCGGTGCACCTGAGTTATAACCAGATGTTTACATACGTACATAAACATCTGGACCAACTCAGTCACACCTATGATCACGTAGACAAAGCGTCAGAGAAACAGTTACGTGACCTTTGAGAATTAAGAGCACAGGCGGAAGAGCGAGACCTGAATGGTGACCAGACAATCACCCATCCAAGTACTAACCGTGCCAAAAGCAGCTTAACCTCGCAGATTTTTTTAATTTTTTTATTTATCATCGCCCGTAGGCTCAGACATGGCATTCTTTCACACAAGCATAGTGTTAATTAGCCATCGGTGCACCTGAATTATAACCAGATGTTTATAAACGTATACAAACATCTGGACTAACTCAGTCACACCCTGTGATCACGTAGACGAAGCGTCAGAAAAACAGTTAATTGACCTTCAAGAAACAAGAGTGTTCGGATTAGAAGAGGTCTTTCAGGGATAAGGGTTATTTTTCACCTTTAAGGAGCTCCGGTCGGCTACAGACTGGTGGGGAGCGGCACACGCATGATTTTAACTATCGAATTTAATTGTATTCACATGAGTAGTTTATTTCACTTATGTGCGCGTCGCCCCCGCTCGTCTGCCTTAAGCCTACGCGGGGGTGCCTGCCTTCGCGACTCGAGCTGATCGGTCTACTCCTCGCTTGGTTGTCTCGCGGATAGCAAGTAGCCGCTTCTTCATAGCTACTAAATTAAACGCACACGAATTGTTTCTTTCGTGGTATTGCAAAGGATTTTCTGCATAGTTCCTTATTTTGGCTTTTGATTTTTTTTGTTGAATCGCCTCTTCTGCTGAACGACTTGTAAGTCAAAATTTTGCTTGTTTCTCTTTATGCTACTTTGTTAAAGACCAATAGTTTTTTTGTCGTTTCTACCTTATCTCAAAGTAACTCTGAAATCTTTGTTCGCTATTAGTTAGAGAAATATTTCGAGAAATACTGCGTAAATCCATCAAACTGGATTTACTGGCATACTGACATTTTTTGTTCAGATTAATTTTCCTTGTAACCAGATATTTCTTTAATCATTATATGGTTGCATAATTTTATTTTTATTTGTTTACTCTACTAATATTTTTAATAAAAGAAACACGCGGGAACTTAAAACGTAAAGTTTTGAAAGAATTGATTTGATTATTCCACCTAAAAATTCAGTTCTCTAAATCGGCAAAGAAAATCCACACAAGTTTTTTTTTACAATTCCATAGAAAAACTTAACAAAATAATAATTTGTCGGCATAAACGAATCAAAATACAATTTATGGCTCGAATTTCAATTGAGTCATAAAGAATTCGACACGGACATTGAAACAAAGAACACAGGCGAAAAGGCGAGACTTGAACAGTGTTGGCAAAGACGATCTTCGCATACCCCCACGGCTATCGGAACTTTCTGTTGCAAAAGTTCCGAAGCCAATCAGAGCAGAGCTACAGCAGGAGTGTTGGGGAACACTGATTTCTCCTGTGAACCATAACGCAAGGGCCTATCCCCACACAACCCAGGGCACTTACGGGTCACTTTATTTATTTATGATTAATAAAATAATAATGCAAGAGCCTATCTTCACACAACCCAGGACACTTACTGGTCACTTTATTTATTTATAATTAATAAAATAATAGCGCAAGCGCCTATCCCTATATAACCCCGGGCACTTACTGGCTGCCAAAATTATTAATAAAACAAATATAATGATGCAAGCGCCTATCCTCACATAACTCGGGGCGCTTTTTGGTCACCTTGATTATTTATAGTGAATTGAATAATACCGCAAGCACAAATCCCCACACGTTCTGCGGCACTTGGGGTATTCAATTAATCATAAATAATTAAAGGAGCCAGTTAGCGTCCCGGGTTGTGGGGATAGGCGCTTGTGTTATTTTGGAAATCATAAATAAATTAAGTGACCAGCAAGTGTCCAAAGTTGTGTGGGGATAGGCCCTTGCGTTATTATTCACAGGAGAAATAAGTCTTCCCCTACACTCCAGCTGTAGCTCTACTCTGATTGGCTTCGGAACTTTTCAAACGAAAAGTTCCGATAGCGGTGGGGGTATGCGAAGATCCCCTCTGCGACACCGCGACCAGTAACCTCGGAGATAGACGGAACTGCAACTCTACCGTTGCGCCACCGCGACCACACTCCTAAATATAAATACAATCATTTTATAAACTGTTGAGAGCATTAATCAATCACTTTTTGTACTACCACCTAATCGATAAAAATCTTTTACACATATTTCCAAGTGTATTTAATCGTTGGCTGCATTAATACTTAAAACTAACCGGTAAATTTCAAGTTAGATCTAAATTTGAACGATTTGTAGTGAGGGACAATGTTGAAATTGAAATTTCGTTCTTAACTTCGTTCCCATAATACCCAAGGCCTTAATACTATTCAGTGAACATTTGCATATTGTAGTTGACTTAGTAGGTAAATCTTTGTTAAAAATTCTGGGGGTCAATCAACATACAACAGTACTATTGAAAAGACCTTATTGCTCAAAACTTTCTGATTATCTTCTTTACGAAATAAGACAGTTGAGTGAAATAAGTCCCAGGCTGCTGTCAAGTATCTATGTAGAAATGTGTACGCATATGTAGCTTCAAAAGTTGAAGTAAAAAAAAAGATTGCAAGCTGTGTTATTCGCATTTATCAGTGTATGCTAAATACCTACATACTAATCTCAAAGAAGATAAATTAAATTTAGATCGTGATGCAATTGGCATGTCTTCGTTTTAGAAAACAAATACACTAAGCAAGCTGCAGGAAGATGGGTCTGTAAATAGAGTAAAACAATAATAACAAGCCCAGATTGCTAAAAAACCAAGGTTATTGCGTTATATTGCAACAATTAAACAAGTATTCCAATCCAACACATTAACATACTATAACCTGACTTACCTGTCAACTATTAAAATTGTCTTCCAATCAAATCCAACGACTTTACATGATTCTACATAAAGTTTTTCCTGGGCTTAGTTTTCAGTTCAGGTCGAGGATTGAACTAATATGGTGACTTACTACAAGAAATTGTTCCAAGAGTCAAGTCCCATATGATAGCCATGGTGCGAAATGAGGATCCGTGTGTACGCTTATTGGGATCAGAACAACAGAGGGTTAAGGAACAGTGTGGCAAACATAGACATACAAGATATAGACTGCTCGTTCATATTATAGACATGTAAGAAATGTAGACTGCTCGTTCTAATGTACGGCGCTGAAGCACGAGTAGAAAGAGACACAACATCGAACGTGGGTATATGTCTCTCTCCTGCATTGCCAGAGATAGGGGTCAGTAAACGAAGTCTGCTCACGCACTTCCCTACCATCAACAACGTGCGAGAGAGACAAATATTCACGTTCGATATTGTGTCTCTTTCTACTAGTGCTTCAGCGCCGCCGCTGTACGTAAGAACGAGCAGTCTATTTCTTATATGTCTATGGCACGATGGGGCTATCCTGCCATAGAAATATTATAAGATAGAGGAGCTATTCACATAGACATTTTTGCTTATTTCATTGTGAACGTTCATATTGAAAAAGGGGTTACACTGTTCCGCTAAACTCAAATTGAGTGAACAGACTGAACAGACCTATATTGTGTTCTCTGTCAGTCAACATAGTTGCGACCATAGAGATATTATAGATAGAGTAGGCAAGCCTGTGAGTGCAAGCGTTGACACGTTAAAAAGAGATGCAACATCGAGCTACCTTTCTATCTATCTCTGTGATCGCTATTTATTGCCTATGCCCACATATACGTAATCTATAATATCTCTATGGTTGCGACCATGCACTTTGTTGCCTGATGCATGGAAAAAGAGGTATAGGTCTGTTTAGTCTGTTCACTCACTGTTGGGTGTGAACACAGCCGATCTCACATGGATTGCCTGGTTCGAATTCAAAGGAATGAGATATAGATATAGGGGGGGGGCTTGTACTGTATAGAGGGGTTGTTTAAGTTAAATTAAAAAAAAAAAAAATAATACAAAAAAAAACAAATAGTAATTAAAAATTAAATAGAATTAAAGGGAGAGGAAAGTTAACACAATAAGAACAACTAATTAATGGGAAAAAGCCTATGGCATAAAAAACCCAGATTTATTAAAAAACGAATCAGAATTAATACAATTGAAGAAAAAACAGTTAAACTAATTATACCATTAATAATGGGACCAATAATAAGCCTATGTTGTGTTAGTATGGGTATGTGTAAGGATGTGCGGGAGGCCCTGGTGGTAACGACTCCCAGTGTGTGTGAATTCAAGGCGAATGAGGGAGGAGTGATCTCCTTTGCGAACCGGCGGGCCCTGCACGGTCGCACGAGTCAGCGCAAGCAGCGATGGGATATAGTTCCGGCCAGATTTGGGAATTCTCTAGGATCCAACCTCTCTGACGTGGGAAATGACTAGATCAAAAAAAAAATAGTACCGAAGGTGACGCACGAGATTCAAATAAGGTCCAATAACACAAGCGCCTATCGCCTGATGACCCAGGGCGCTTACTGGCCACTCTTTTAAATAAATAATTATTAATAAATAACACAAGCGCCTATCACCTACTGACCCAGGGCGCCTACTGGCCACTCTTTTAAATAAATAATTATTAAAATAACACAAGCGCCTATCACCCAATGACCCAGGGCGCTTACTGGACACTCTTTTAAATAAATAATTTTTAATAACACAAGCGCCTATCACCCAATGACCCGGGGCGCTTGCTGGCCACTCTTTTAAATAAATAATTATTAAAATAACACAAGCGCCTATCACCTAATAACCCGGGGCGCTTACTGGCCGCGCTTTTAAATAAATAATTATTAATAAATAACACAATGATTATTCATAAATATGTCAAGCACCGTCTTCCTGATGATCCAGGACACTTATTTGCAACACTATTAAATGATAAAAAGTTGATCGATAACATATTAAACATATCACAATTTCGATTGCTTATCTAGTACGACAAAGATCTTTTTGATTGGCGCTCTTGTAATTACTTGATAATTTAGTATTCAATAGTAGCCAGTAAGTACCCCGGGTCATTAGGTGATAGGCGCTTGTGTTATTTTAATAATTATTTATTTAACAGAGTGGCCAGTAAGCGCCCCGGGTCATCAGATGATAGGCGTTTGTGTTATTTATTAATAATTATTCATTTAACAGAGTTGCCAGTAAGCGCCCTCGGTCATTAGGTGATAGGCGCTTGTGTTATTTAGTAATAATTATTTATTTAAAAGAGTGGCCAGTAAGCGCCCCTGGTCATCAGATGATAGGCGCTTGTGTTATTAATAATTATTTATTTAACAGAGTGGCCAGTAGGCGCCCCGGGTCATTGGGTGATAGGCGCTTGTGTTAATAATTATTTATTTAAAAGAGTGGCCAGTAGGCACCCCGGGTCATCAGGTGATAGGCTCTTGTGTTATTTACTAATAATTATTTATTTAAAAGAGTGGCCAGTAAGCGCCCTGGGTCATCAGGTGATAGGCGCTTGTGTTATTTACTAATAATTATTTATTGAAAAGAGTGGCCAGTAAGTGCCCCGGGTCATCAGGTGATAGGCGCTTGTGTTATTTACTAATAATTATTTATTTAAAAGAGTGGCCAGTAAGCGCCCTGGGTCATCAGGTGATAGGCGCTTGTGTTATTGGACCTTATTTGAATCTCGCGCGTCACCTTCGGTACTATTTTTTTTTTGATCTAGTGATTTCCCACGTCAGAGAGGTCGGGTCCTAGAGAATTCCCAAATCTGGCCGGAACTATATCCCATCGCTGAGCGCAAGGCTGGTGAAAGCGGGCCGACGCCCGAAAGTCGAAATTAACTACCACCTGCGGCAGCTCAGTAATGATGTTATGTGAATGGCGTATTCGGGTGAGGACCCTGATTCCGGAACGAGAAACGGGATTGAACGGATGAGACGTGGCGTGATGACAGCGGGATGACAATATACACTGAGTATGGTGTAACAGACGTGTGATTGGTATAATAGACGTATGATTGATGCAGGTAATGGTGTGATTGAATGCGGATGCGTGGATAGAAGTTAACCTAAAATGATGTTGGATATATGTAGACAGAGATACTGAGCGGATGATGATAGAGGTTGTAGGGTGACGTGACGTATGGATAAGCTGTTCGTTGACGTGAGGTGAAATAATTAGCGAGATATGTGTTGAGCAGGGCGCAGATGATGCAGATGGGATAAGCGTAGGCGTGCAGACGGGTGAAAAAAGATAAGTCGAGAGCGACTGTGAAGGTGATTCCGGGTAGAGAAGGGTTGGATAGAAAACAGAAGAGTAGCACGAACGAGAGGAGAAAAGGTTGTGATGACGATGAGGACGAGCAAGGGATCGATGGATGAACGATGAGCAAATGAGAATGGAGGCTGTAGAGGCACAGACTTAGCACGACGCGTGCTTAATGAGATGTGATGAAGAGGCAAGTCATGAGAGAATGAGAGGTCGAGTTAATGAACGAAAGATGAAGATGAAATACAAATTAAATGAATTGTGATAAAAAGACTTAGCGTCTCGATGTCAATGTCCTGAGTCCTGGGGCTCGATGACAGCGACGAAATCTTCTGCTGACGGTGCAGACTGCAAGCGATAAAAAAACACCAAGCGTGAAGATGCTTCTAATTCGGCAGGCCAAGCAAGAGAGAGAGTGCAAGCGAAAAGCAACTGACAAGTCCTGAAGTCCCGCCCCTCCCGTCACCGTGCCGATGGGACATGAGCCAATCAGCGACGGAGGCGGGCGCGCGCAAGGCTCCAGGGAAAAATGAGGTGCGTGCGATTCTGGAATTCGGAACGAAAAGGAATTTGCTCAATTCCGTCCCTCGACGGAACACTCACTTTGAGTTTAGCGGAACAGTAGAACCCCCTTTACAATATGAACGTTCACAACGAAATAAGCAAAAAATGTCTATGTGAGTAGCTCTAGAGTAGAAAAGCCATAGGGTGTCATGTAAGTGGAACCGTCCACTGGAGAAGAAAGAGATGAACGATTTCGGTACCTGTTCATCTCTCTTCACAGTCTTCACCCTCTTTGCTGATTGGTTGTAGTTTCCAACAGTTTTAAATACACCTATATCCTATATCTTTACTCACGCCGCCTCAACTTCACTGAGAGCTGTCTGCTGAGTAAACGTAAACAATACATATAACCTCATTGTGTGTGCACCATCACCAATAATGTTACAGAAAAATTGTGAATTAGTTCTGTAAGAGTGATAAAAATGACAATAACTTGTGTTATTTGCAAGAAAGAATCAAACCCTTATGACAAAAGCCGGAGCTTTCACAAGTACGTATGTTTTTGAAATGTTTATGAAAAAAATAAGTATATCCAAAAAATGTAAAAATTTTTACCTTATTATAAAGTAAATTAAAAACTCAATATTGTAGTAAGCTTAGCAATCTTATATCAAGTATTAATCTTAAATAATTTTTAGATTTCTTGACGATTCTGAAATGAAAAGAAAGTGGATAGAGGTGATAGATAATTGTAAAATTACGAAAACTTCTACTGTTTGTAGTGATCACTTTAAAGCTTTTTCATTTCATGACACATCTGGATACACTTCAAACAGAAGATTATTATCAAGTTATCAAGTGCAATCCCAAAAAGAGGAACATTCATGTTATTTAAAGCCACACATAAAGTATCAGGAGAAATTAAACAAGAGTAAGAACTGTTAATTTTTTTTTTTGTTTTGGTTTTATCGATGTATACCAAAGTAAGTTTCATTATTAATTTTACAGTTCCTGTCAAGTAACGACTAAACAGCACAAGTTACAAACGCAAAGTTTGTTGTCAATGAATGCTCTCAATACTAGTGGTGTTCATAATACTTCAGTAAACGAGGAAAAAACTGAGGCTAAGTAAGGGGATTTTTATACTTATTAATTTTAAAAAATAAATTGAAACAAAAAATGAAAACTAATATACTTATCCAAATATTTGTTTCAATACATGTATATTTCTCAAAAAATTTAATTCATTCCTAAATTGGTAATCCAAATATTATGTGCAATTTCAGTAGCAGTATTAACCACAATGATGACATTTTTTCATCCCAAAGCTGTGAAAGTGAATGTAAAGCAGCTCCATCGAAAGCAGATTCTCCAGTTTTGTGTAACAAAAAAAATATTTCTTCGAACATGAAAAGGTTCGTACATGAATTGATTTATATTTCATACGACAAATACATTCAAGAATGCCAAAGTATTTGTGAATTGATGAAATTTATTTGTTTCATAAAATATAATGTAACGAGGCAAAATGGCCTCTATATTCTAAAATGCTCTCGCTGATGCAACGTGTTTACAAAGAGCATTAATTTGGCGCTTCTCCGAACTGTTTGTTTTTCGGGAGCTGTATACACGCTGAGAGGAGGGGACGAGGACGCTAACGGACAAATAGCTGAAATGCAGAGACACAGCCGCGCCAGCAGAAAAGGACAAGAAAAGTGCGAACGCGACTACCGAGACACAGCAGCTGCTAAGTATCAGAATGACTGCGAGAGGAGATACGTGGCGGCGGCAGTGGCGGCGACCATTGCTTGAGCAAGAGATCGTGAGTGAGTCTGGAGTAGAGCCTCGAGCTGCACGCTTAAGCGAGAGCTTCGGTGGTTTTGCGGGATTTCGTGTCGAGAGTTGAGAGAGAGAGTTTTCGAGAAGGTGCGTTGAGTGTTGAGAGAAGAGAGAGGAGTGTGCGTGCGAGACGAGAAGCTGCTGTGTTCTCCCCGGACGACGAGGTCTCCAGGTCGAAGACTACGGCCGCTGAGAGAAGAAGCAAAGAGAGAAGAGTTGAAAGAGAGAGAAGAGAAAAGGTGAAGCCGCAGGACGAACGACCCGCTCGAGGACACCAGACGACATCACGCCAGGTTGGACTTGCGGACGTTTGACCAGGAGGTGAGGCTAGAGAGAGAGAGAAGTAGTGTGTAGCGTAGACCGTGCGAGAGAGACATTGTAGTATATACAGTGCGAGAGAGAGTGAGAGAAAGTTTGGGTTGACGAGACGAGGCGTACGAGAGACCGCGAGGTGCATGGGAGGGCCGCCATTTTTTGTGCGTGTTGTCGTGTATAAGAGTAGATAGTAGAGTAGAGAGGACACGACTATACACTCTCTCTCTCTAGTAATGTATAGTCGTGTGAGAGATTGGGGGACGGAGTGTGAGTGTGTGCGTAGTAGTGTGGATCAAGGACGAGTAGGAGCCCCACCCAGCGCTCTTAAAAGTGACTGCCGAACTTGCGGGAAATTCAAATTGGCTATCTGGAGTAAGACGCAAAAACCCAGATAACTCGACAACATTTCATACACCATAACTTGATAAATTAATCCTAAGCTATTTAACCCAATAACCCAACGCGCCTAAAAGCAGTATCACAAGCTTTAATCATTAATAAAATACAATAAACAATAACGCAAGCGCAATTCCCCACACAACCAGGAGCGCTTACTAGTTGCTTTGTTAATTAATATAATAAATAAAATAACAGAAGCGCCAATCCCGACACAACCCGGGGCGCTTACTGGCCGCTTTGTTTTTGAATATAATAAATAAAATAACAGAAGCACCAATCCCCACTCAACCCAAGGCGCTTACTGTCCGCTTTGATAATTTAAATAATAAATAAAATAACAGAAGCGCCAATCCCCACACAACCCGGGGCGCTTACTGGCTGCTTTGTTTTATAATATAATAAATAAAATAACAGAAGCGCCAATCCCCACACAACCCGGGGCGCTTACTGGCCGCTTTGTTTACTATTTAAAGAAATAATTAACGCAAGTACCAATCACCACACAACCAGAAGCGCTTACTGGTTGCTTTGTTAATTGATATAATAAATAAAATAACACAAGCGCCAATCCCGACACAACCCGGGGCGCTTACTGGCCGCTTTGTTTATTATTTAAAAAAATAATTAACGCAAGTACCAATCACCACACAACTCGGAGCGCTTACTGGCCGCTTTGTTTTTTAATATAATAAATAAAATAACAGAAGCACCAATCCCCACTCAACCCGAGGCGCTTACTGGCCACTTTGATAATTTAAATAATAAATAAAATAACAGAAGCGCCAATCCCCACACAACCCGGGGCGCTTACTGGCCGCTTTGTTTTTTAATATAATAAATAAAATAACAGAAGCGCCAATCCCCACACAACCCGGGGCGCTTACTGGCCGCTTTGTTTATTATTTAAAAAAATAATTAACGCAAGTACTAATCACCACACAACCAGGAGCGCTTACTGGTTGCTTTGTTAATTAATATAATAAATAAAATGACACAAGCGCCTATCCCCACACAACCCGGGGCGCTTATTGGCCACTTTGTTTATTATTTCAAAAAATAATTAACGCAAGTACCAATCACCACACAACCCGGAGCGCTTACTGGTTGCTTTGTTAATTAATATAATAAATAAAATAACACAAGCGCCAATCCCCACTCAACCCGGGGCGCTTACTGGCCGGCTTGTTTATTATATAATAAAAAATTAACGCAAGTACCGATCCCCGCACAACCAGAAGCGCTAACTGGTTGCTTTGTTAATTAATATAATAAATAAAATAACACAAGCGCCAATCCCCACACAACCCGGGGCGCTTACTGGTTGCATTATTTGTTAGAAGAAAGCATCAAATGATAAAAAAAGTCAAGCGCAACTAGAAAATGCTCTTTATAGTTTGGTGATGGGCATTCGTGTTATTACTTTATAAATTTTATTAATTTTCAAAATCATCATCTAACGCTCCGGAATGTTTATTCAATTAATTAACAAAGCAACCAGTAAGCGCTCCAGGTTGTGTGGGGATTGGCGCTTCTGTTATTTTATTTATTATATTAAAAAACAAAGCAGCCAGTAAGCGCCCCAAGTTGTGTGGGGATTGGCTCTTGTGTTATTTTATTTATTATATTAAAAAACAAAGCGGCCAGTTAGCGCCCCGGGTTGTGTGGGGATTGGCGCTTGTGTCATTTTATTTATTATATTAATTAACAAAGCAACCAGTAAGCGCTCCAGGTTGTGTGGTGATTGGTACTTGCGTTAATTATTTTTTTAAATAATAAACAAAGAGGCCAGTAAGCACGCCGGGTTGTGTGGGGATTGGCGCTTCTGTTATTTTATTTATTATATTAAAAAACAAAGCGGCCAGTAAGTGCCCTGGGTAATGTGGGGATTGGCGCTTCTGTTATTTTATTTATTATATTACAAAACAAAGCGGCCAGTAAGCGCCCCGGGTTGTGTGGGGATTGGCGCTTTTGTTATTTTATTTATTATATTAAAAAACAAAGCGGCCAGTAAGCGCTCCGAGTTGTGTGGTGATTGGTACTTGCGTTAATTATTTTTTTAAATAATAAACAAAGCGGCCAGTAAGCGCCCCGGGTTGTGTGGGGATTGGCGCTTCTGTTATTTTATTTATTATATTAATTAACAAAGCAACCAGTAAGCGCTCCTGGTTTTGTGGTGATTGGTACTTGCGTTAATTATTTTTTTAAATAATAAACAAAGTGGCCAGTAAGCGCCCCGGGTTGTGTGGGGATTGGCGCTTGTGTTATTTTATTTATTATATTAAAAAACAAAGTGGCCAGTAAGCGCCCCGGGTTGTGTGGGGATTGGCGCTTCTGTTATTTTATTTATTATATTAAAAAACAAAGCGGCCAGTAAGCGCCCTGGGTAATGTGGGGATTGGCGCTTCTGTTATTTTATTTATTATATTAAAAAACAAAGCGGCCAGTAAGCGCCCCGGGTTGTGTGGGGATTGGCGCTTCTGTTTTTTTATTTATTATATTAAAAAACAAAGCGGCCAGTAAGCGCTCCGAGTTGTGTGGTGATTGGTACTTGCGTTAATTATTTTTTTAAATAATAAACAAAGCGGCCAGTAAGCGCCCCGGGTTGTGTGGGGATTGGCGCTTGTGTTATTTTATTTATTATATTAAAAAACAAAGTGGCCAGTAAGCGCCCCGGGTTGTGTGGGGATTGGCGCTTCTGTTATTTTATTTATTATATTAAAAAACAAAGCGGCCAGTAAGCGCCCTGGGTAATGTGGGGATTGGCGCTTCTGTTATTTTATTTATTATATTACAAAACAAAGCGGCCAGTAAGCGCCCCGGGTTGTGTGGGGATTGGCGCTTTTGTTATTTTATTTATTATATTAAAAAACAAAGCGGCCAGTAAGCGCTCCGAGTTGTGTGGTGATTGGTACTTGCGTTAATTATTTTTTTAAATAATAAACAAAGCGGCCAGTAAGCGCCCCGGGTTGTGTGGGGATTGGCGCTTCTGTTATTTTATTTATTATATTAATTAACAAAGCAACCAGTAAGCGCTCCTGGTTTTGTGGTGATTGGTACTTGCGTTAATTATTTTTTTAAATAATAAACAAAGTGGCCAGTAAGCGCCCCGGGTTGTGTGGGGATTGGCGCTTGTGTTATTTTATTTATTATATTAAAAAACAAAGTGGCCAGTAAGCGCCCCGGGTTGTGTGGGGATTGGCGCTTCTGTTATTTTATTTATTATATTAAAAAACAAAGCGGCCAGTAAGCGCCCTGGGTAATGTGGGGATTGGCGCTTCTGTTATTTTATTTATTATATTAAAAAACAAAGCGGCCAGTAAGCGCCCCGGGTTGTGTGGGGATTGGCGCTTCTGTTTTTTTATTTATTATATTAAAAAACAAAGCGGCCAGTAAGCGCTCCGGGTTGTGTGGTGATTGGTACTTGCGTTAATAATTTTTTAAATAATAATTAAAGCGGCCAGTAAGTGCCCCGGGTTGTGTGGGGATTGGCGCTTCTGTTATTTTATTTATTATATTAATTAACAAAGCAACCAGTAAGCGCTCCTGGTTTTGTGGTGATTGGTACTTGCGTTAATTATTTTTTTAAATAATAAACAAAGTGGCCAGTAAGCGCCCCGGGTTGTGTGGGGATTGGCGCTTGTGTTATTTTATTTATTATATTAAAAAACATAGCGGCCAGTAAGCGCCCCGGGTTGTGTGGGGATTGGCGCTTGCGTTATTGTTTATTGTATTTTATTAATTATTAAAGCTTGTGATACTGCTTTTAGGTTCGTTGGGTTATTGAGTTAAATAGCTTAGGATTAATTTATCAAGTTATGGTGTATGAATTGTTGTCGAGTTATCTGGGGTTTTGCGTCTTACTCCATATAGCCAATTTGAATTTCCCGCAAGTTCGGCAGTCACTTTTGGGCTCTGTTCGGAAATGATACGTTGGTTAAGTATTAAGTTGGTACCTACCCCCACCCTGGCTTAACTAACTGACCGTGCGTTCGCACATGTAAACAATAGTTAATCAGCTGATCACCTTTTGGCGCACTTTAAGCGCTTTTAAGGTTAAAGAGAGGACTTGAAAGCGCTCAAAGTGCGCCAAAACGTGACTAGCTGATTAACTATTGTTTACATGTGCGAACGCACGGTCAGTTAGTTAAGCCAGGGTGGGGGTAGGTACCAACAAAAAACTTAACCAACGCATCATTTCCGAACAGAGCCTCGAGAGCGCTGGCCCCACCTGGTCCCGGACAAGCAAGACGTGGTGGACGAGCGCTCGTGGCTCGGTGGGTGCGAGGCAAAGTCGCTGCAGCGCCGTCCAGAGGACGGGGTGAAGCGTTGTGTCGTGTATTGTGTAGAGAGATACTGTGTATTAGTGTTAAGTGTGTCAAATAAAGAAATAGTGAAAGGTATTTGTTGTGTGTAAATTAATAGTTCTTCCGTAGAACGGGAAAACTCCCGCGCCTATCCCCCTTTTTCAGGAGCAAAAACCCAAGAGGTGAGAGGGACAACGGTGACGAACGCGATCGAGATTTGCTAACGCTGCGTCGGCGCCTCTTTTCGTTTTAGGTCAAGAAGCAGCGTGACAATAATAAATAAATATTATTTATCATTTTCAGGAAGCGAACAGAAGAGGATGAAACTAACAGAGTGTTTAAGAAGTTTCGTTACATGGATGGTGGAAAAACCAGCTACATCACTAGGAAGCATTTTGTATCGGATAAAGCGTGAAATAATTTTTTGAAGTTTGCTGCGTTTAAAAAAAAGAAAATAGTTGCTTCTACTAAAAAAATACAGAGACAACAACAGAAAATCGGAAATTTTAAGGAGCTGGTAAAAAACTTGAGGGATGAGAAGTCGTTGGTCGTTGCAGATTATCTGGATAGGAGGTTGTAAAACTGTAGTTTGCTAAAAAGTTTACTCATCACAATTTTTTAACATTCATAGCATTTATTTATTGACAACTATATATTACGTTATTTTATCATGCATAAAAGCAGCTCTACTTTTAAAAATGTGTGAAATGTTAATTGAAATTGCAGTAATGAATTTTTCAATTTTTCTCTGATTTTTAACAAAAAATGTGCTCTTAATGAATTTTTGTACAATAATATAATATTTTGGGGTTTTAATGAACGACTTTTACGACACTTATTTAATAAATTAAGTTAATTATTGTTTATTTTAATAATTACACATATAACTTCAATTTTTTTTCTTTTCTTACACTTAAGGTGGCTCCTCACTAAATCAAAACACTGGAGTATTAAATGATGTTTTAAAGGATGATTCTTGAAGGTGCAAGGAGTCTTTTCCCAAAATTTTAGACCTCGTCACCACCAAAATTGTTGAAAAAAACTAACTGGAAAATAAACTCTGTAACATGGCCTCTTATAGAGGGTCGTCAAATTGGTGGCGCAGGTTCTATGATATCTCAGCAAAGATACTGTAGTTCTTAATAGAAAACTATGTAGCAGATAGAAGAAATCAGAATCTTTCCAACGACATTCAGGTACTTGGACATTACCATGGGTTTTATAGGATATTTTGTGAAAATAGTAGATAACTGTGCAAGTCACGGAACAGATGAAAAGTGTGGGGCGTCTGCTACACCGAAGAGCGGTAGCCCGCGTAGTTTGAATTGGTCAGAAAGTTGTACGTTTAATGAATAGGAGTTGTGGGGAATCGTAATTATAATAAAAATAAATGAGACGCTGAACTAAGAAAATAATTTAATGCGGGGCTGACTTAAGTACTTTTTTGACTAATAGATAAAATTAATAGAATATGACACGATAAAGTTAGGACACGGTTGTATTTACTCGTCACTAATAAATAACTTGTAGATTTTTTCTAAAGTTTTTTTGTCTTTGGTCACCCGTGGCTCATTATTAGGTACTTATCGTCAGCTTATTATTATTTACATACAAGGGTTATGTTGTCAGATTTGTATACATACGTCTGCTCGGGTCACTGTATTGTACGATATAGGTCAACAGTGTAGATGTGACTAAACTTTTTTTGAAGGGACTATAGGTACCTATCCATTTTTAGTCAAGAACCTCCACAGCCAATGAAAAGCTGTGTTGCAGTATGCTTACTCTTCTTGTGGGATTTATAGTGAGGAGCCACCTTAAGTAATACTTTTTTAAAGCTTATACTGTGAAATAGTTGATAAATGAATGATTCTTACTTTTTCCTTTTTCATGCAGTGTGCACCAAAATTTGTATGTAAGTAACTGTTGTCCACAACTCTCAACAATGTTTTTAAGTGTATGAAGTCATAGATTTAAATGTACTTTTTTGTTAATAAGCCTTGTTAAGGTACAAGAAAGTAAAGGATGGATTTTTTTTCATTTTTTATGATTATTTGGTATTATACCGATAAATACAAATATGTATATTTATTTTCAAGCTGTCATAAAAATAGTAGAAACCTTGTTGACTTGTACCCACTTGTCTCATTATTTGAATTTCTATTTAATGCAGGGCTTACCTGAGCACATTAAATAATTATTGACAAGAATCAAAGACAAGAAAAGAACTGCACCATTTCCTGCCAGTTTAAAAATTTTTGCAAGAGGTCTGCACTTCCATTCACCTGCGGCGTATCAGATGGTAAGGAACAGTTTTCTTAAGTGTTTGCCGTGCGTTGAAACACTTAATACTTGGGAGTCATTAAAATACTATAAGCCTGGTATAAGCGAAGAGATTTTAAAACATGTTTCTTCTATATGGTTGCAAAAAATTTAAAAAATTATAAACACTTAGTATTCAATGTTACGTTCAATGAGATGAACATTAAGGAGTGGGTAAATAAACTATTGTAAGAAAACACATGAATGGAATGGTTTAGTTGACTTAGGCGGGCAGCTGGAGAATGTAGATAGAGAAGGAAATCCAGAAAAAGCTAAAAAAGCTTTAGTTTTTATGCTTGTGTGCATTAACGGAAATTTTGAAAGCCCGGTCGCTTATTATTTAACTCATTCTTTATCTGGAGAAGACAAAAGTGTTCTTTTGTCTGATTTATTAATAAAACTTAACGAGAATAAAATTGAGGTTGTCATTGTTACATTTGATGATGAAGAATCCAATCAAAAGACCTGCAAAATTCTTGGAGCAAATTTCGATTAGACTTGTAAAGACAGTTTCAAACCTTTCTTTTATCATCCAGTAACTTTATCACCTGTACACGTTTTTTTTTATCCCTATCATATGCTTAAGCTTGTACGAAATTATTTTGCTACGAAAGGGCCTATAATATATAATGATTCACTTTACATTGATTGGAGTTACATACAAAAATTAAATAACAAGCAGTACAATGAAGGACTGCATTGTGCATGCAAAATTCGTAACAGACACGTTAATTTTTATGATGAGAAAATGAAAGTTTTTTTAGCCTCTTAAACACCAAGTAGAAGTAAATCTTTAGCGCTGCAATTTCTTGCGTATGAAATAAAGGATAATAATTTTGCTGGTGCGTCCGAGACTTCTCATTTTTGTCAAATTTTTAATGATATTTTTGATACTCTAAACACTAAAAATAAATTTTGTAAGATTCCCGGAAGATGTGCTATTACTGCAGATAATTTAAGCGAGTTGAATAAAAAAATTGAATCATGGGTAGAATACATTGAAAAACTGAAAGTTGATGTTCCTGTTAAAGAGAAAGGTAATTTAAAAAAAAATGAGTGTAAACATGTGATAGGTGTTACTAGAAAATTTGTTTTGCAATCGCGTAGCGTAAAAACTGGCTTCGTTGGTTTCATAATTTGTCCAAAAATTTACAATCTAGGGAAAAAGTTCCGAAATTGAATCCGCCTAACCCAGTGTGCCGAGATCGTGCTGAGAACTCGCGCACACTTGTGCGCAGCCGGCCTCCGATTGGCCGAGCGACTGCGCGTCGTTTGAACGTCCAAAACTCAAAGACACAGCGCTCAAAGCCCGAACACATGAAACCCAAATGCCTAATCCCCAACGACCCAGTGCGCTTACTTGGCCGCACTTTTATTTTATTTATTAATAAGAACAATCTCAAGCGGCTAATCCCCAACGACCCAGTGCGCTTACTTGGCCGCACTATCATTTTATTTATTAATAAGAAAAATCTCAAGCGGCTAATCCCCAACGACCCAGTGCGCTTACTTGGCCGCACTAT
This sequence comes from Copidosoma floridanum, assembly GCF_036245765.1. Taxonomy (NCBI): domain Eukaryota; kingdom Metazoa; phylum Arthropoda; class Insecta; order Hymenoptera; family Encyrtidae; genus Copidosoma; species Copidosoma floridanum. Next base: position 32,717,070 of record NW_028321881.1, read on the forward strand.
CATTTTATTTATTCATAAGAAAAATCTCATGCGGCTAATCCCCAACGACCCAGTGCGCTTACTTGGCCGCACTTTTATTTTATTTATTCATAAGAAAAATCTCATGCGGCTAATCCCCAACGACCCAGTGCGCTTACTTGGCCGCACTATCATTTTATTTATTCTTAAGAAAAATCTCATGCGGCTAATCCCCAACGACCCAGTGCGCTTACTTGGCCGCACTATCATTTTATTTATTCTTAAGAAAAATCTCATGCGGCTAATCCCCAACGACCCAGTGCGCTTACTTGGCCGCTCTATCATTTTATTTATTCTTAAGAAAAATCTCATGCGGCTAATCCCCAACGACCCAGTGCGCTTACTTGGCCGCACTATCATTTTATTTATTCTTAAGAAAAATCTCATGCGGCTAATCCCCAACGACCCAGTGCGCTTACTTGGCCGCACTTTTATTTTATTTATTCATAAGAACAATCTCAAGCGGCTAATCCCCAACGACCCAGTGCGCTTACTTGGCCGCACTTTTATTTTATTTATTCATAAGAAAAATCTCATGCGGCTAATCCCCAACGACCCAGTGCGCTTACTTGGCCGAACTTTTATTTTATTTATTGGTAAGGAAAATCTCAAGCGGCTAATCCCCAACGACCCAGTGCGCTTACTTGGCCGCACTATCATTTTATTTATTCTTAAGAAAAATCTCATGCGGCTAATCCCCAACGACCCAGTGCGCTTACTTGGCCGCACTTTTATTTTATTTATTAATAAGAAAAATCTCATGCGGCTAATCCCCAACGACCCAGTGCGCTTACTTGGCCGCACTTTTATTTACTTACTCAGCCTAAGTAAATTGAAGCGCTCGCTTGTGTGCGCTTTCATTTATTTGCGAAGTATGTTACATTTCGAGAGCGTATTCTACTGTTAAGTAATTCGAAGTGCTTTCCTTGCCACAGTATTAGTTATTTATTAATTATTGATCGTTTCAGGGGCTTATCCTAAGAAATTTGAATTCCTCGATTGTGTTCGCTTTCATTTATTAAGTAAATACACTTATTTATATAATGAACTAAACAATTATAATAACTAAATATAAAAAGCCTTCTATAATTATAACATAATTTTAGAACTGTTCTTATGTTTGCTTATGTTTCTTTTTGGTTGCTACTTATTTAATTTTCTTCATTATTAGACAGGTTTCCACACCACCGAAGAGGTACTGTCTATGGCGCGTTGGAATTTTTATTGAAACCATTGTGTTTTTTGCCAAAGTGTCTAAAGAATAATAATGTTTTGACATTTTTTGAGAATTTTTAACATGTCATATTTTTAGTTTAAAAAAAAATTTAATTTAGTTTACTCACACATTAGTTTCAACTGTGGACTTCCTTCGCCAAGAGACCTTTTTTTGACTTATCCATCTTATTTCTAATTCTTTGGTAATGTTACTTTAATTTGGTAATAATACTCTTATCCTTAGTCAGTAAAGTTTAAGATCTAGTAATAATTTTCTAATTAAAAAGATCTCTAAGCCTTAAACCACTTAAACTTACTGCAAGAATACTGTTTCTAGTATCAAATCAGAATTTATTGAAACAAAATATATAGCTAAGTTAGTCGAAAATTTACTTGGAGTACATATTAGCACTGTTGAATTTATTAAAATGGTTTTCCGTTAATACTAAGTTTTCGCAATTAATATTATACGCCTTTCCGTACGATTTTAAAAAGCATCGCGCATTAAGTAAAGGGATACTAGTTTGATTACTTTTGTCATCCTTAATTTCATTTACAGCAGAAAAAGTTCGCTCAGGTTCCGCGTTTGAGTGAGGTATAGCGAAAATTAATTTAACTAAAGATGTTAACGCGGGATAAAGACATTCGTTTGCCTGATTCTTTAAGTTTATGATTTTACTCCAAAAAGTTTCCGTATCAAAATTCATTAATAAATTTTTTTCCTGCTCGTTAAACTTTGTATGAATATCTTGCCACTCATTAGCAACAGTTTCGGCATCTAAAAATGGAAAATACTTTAAAATAATATTTAAATTTGGATATCGTTGTCGTTCCGTTTCATTTAACACTACTTGTGGATTAAGAAAATCTAAATGTTTGAAAATATCGTCGTTTTGAAGAAAACGCTTTTTAATCTCATGAAAACCGCGAATGTAAAATTTTTTGCAATTACTCCGTAAATTTTCGACTTCCTCTTTTGTTAATTTTTCTTCTATTTCCGAGCATAAGGGTCCTGTATAGATTTTTTCCAAGGACATCAGATTTTCCATTACATCAAAATTTGGTAAAAAGATATCTTCTATTACGTTTACATTTATGAAATTTGTTGCAAGTTGCATTAATAATCTTTTGATGGATTCATTAATCTGGTGTGTTTTATAAGCCTTCGATTGAAAGGCTGCATTAAAAGAGTTAAAGAAATTTAGGTTGAAATGTAAAAAACTTACGTAGGCTTTCACAGTATTATTTTGCAGTAAATTTAAAATTTTTTCCGCGTTCGATTTAGGCCCATTTTTTTCACGCGACAGGCATGTTTTTTCAAAAACTTCTATCGAAAAAAAAGCAATTAAAGCTGGCCACATAGAAAGAAGACGATCATAACATTTAAAAGCTTCGAGCCATCGCGTTCCCGAAAATTTGAGCGCTTTGTTATCAGGCAAATTCAAGTATTCTAAATTTTCCGAAAATTCCGCGGTGCGTTTTGGACTAGAGGATAAATAAGAGTACACTGAGCGAGCAAGTTCTTCTATTTCTTTAGGAAGCATACTACAACAATTTTTTGCCACGATCGCGGCCGAGTGACATATACAATTCCGGACAGTTAAATTAGGAACATAATCCCGAAGATATTTTTGAAAACTGTTATGTTTGCCGACCATTACACTAGCGTTATCGCACGAAAGAGCAACTATATTTTTAATGTTTATTGAATTATCGTCAAGGAATTTTTTAAACACGCGAAACAACTCTTGTGCACTACCTTTCTGAGCGTCGATTTCAATTAATTGCAAAAGTTGTTGGACAACCGAATTTTTTTGCGGTGAAAAATATTGTACACAAACACAAAGCAATTTTTTATTACTAATGTCGGTGCTTTCGTCAATAAGAACCGAGTAATAAGAATTATTTAAAATACTTGTTAAATTTTCAAACTCATTTTTATACAAAACGTTATTAATGACTTTTGCACATTTATCTTCTTTCATACGAATATTTTTCACGGCTTGAAAATCCTCGACAAGATTTTTAATAAAAGGAATTAAATTGTTTACTATTCGAACACTGACGGGGTTTTGCGCAATAAACATCGATACGCGCATTTCCAAGGCATGAATTCTATCTTGAAAAGATAGTCCTTCATTAACAACTGTAACAATGGTACCTGAATCGATCGCGGCGTTTAAATTATCGACGTGGGTAAAAGTTGTGCTATGAGCAATCAAGTCACTTTTGCTAAAAAACTTTAAATCTTTTTGACAAGCTTTACAGTAAGCCTTTTGCTTATCGGTCGCGTGCTTTACAAGCCAATCTTTTAATATCGGATCGCGTAACCAGTCTTCCTGGAACAAAATAGCCGACCGTCTTTTTTTCGGTGTTTCAGTTGCGCTTTTCTTCGATCGCTTGTTGTTGTTAGTGATGTCATCAAGGTTAGAAACAAAAGAACTAAAAAAAATCGCGATAACAAGAGCTAATGTGAAAAAAAAAAAAAATAAAATCATCAACATATTCATGATGATAGACTTTCTGCTAACAACAACAAACAAGTAAAGTTAAGTGCAAAGACTGTCACAACTTAAATACAAAGGTTACAAAAATTCACGTAAAAGCAGAATCTACAGATGTTGCTACAATTATTTACGAAACACAGTACAACTTCTACTCACACCACGCCCGTATGTGTATGTTTTTGACACACTTTTACACAAAAATTAATAAAATACCTTATAAATCCGCATGAAGTTGGAAGAAGCAGTTGCTTTACGAAGACATCCAGGCCCAAGAGAGATATATAGATAGCTGTTTGCGACGCTTTGACGTGTGTTGACAGTTGACACGAGCGCGAGCATGCTTTTGCACGTGCATCGCGAATTCGTTTGTTTCAGCGCGAAATACAATAACTCAAAGTATAAAGGATGATTTTAAAAGAAGAGATTTTAAAAATAGAGATCTTTAAAAATTTTTAATAATTATTGTTCTACTTGAGATTGTTCTTGTTAATAAATGAAATAAAAGTGCGGCCAAGTAAGCGCACTGGGTCGTTGGGGATTAGCCGCTTGAGATTTTCCTTACCAATAAATAAAATGATAGTGCGGCCAAGTAAGCGCACTGGGTCGTTGGGGATTAGCCGCATGAGATTTTTCTTAAGAATAAATAAAATGATAGTGCGGCCAAGTAAGCGCACTGGGTCGTTAGGGATTAGCCGCATGAGATTTTTCTTATGAATAAATAAAATGATAGTGCAGCCAAGTAAGCGCACTGGGTCGTTGGGGATAAGCCGCATGAGATTTTTCTTAAGAATAAATAAAATGATAGTGCGGCCAAGTAAGCGCACTGGGTCGTTGGGGATTAGCCGCATGAGATTTTTCTTATGAATAAATAAAATGATAGTGCGGCCAAGTAAGCGCACTGGGTCGTTGGGGATTAGCCGCATGAGATTTTTCTTATGAATAAATAAAATAAGAGTGCGGCCAAGTAAGCGCACTGGGTCGTTGGGGATTAGCCGCATGAGATTTTTCTTATTAATAAATAAAATGATAGTGCGGCCAAGTAAGCGCACTGGGTCGTTGGGGATTAGCCGCTTGAGATTTTTCTTATTAATAAATAAAATGATAGTGCGGCCAAGTAAGCGCACTGGGTCGTTGGGGATTAGCCGCTTGAGATTGTTCTTATGAATAAATAAAATGATAGTGCGGCCAAGTAAGCGCACTGGGTCGTTGGGGATAAGCCGCATGAGATTTTTCTTAAGAATAAATAAAATGATAGTGCGGCCAAGTAAGCGCACTGGGTCGTTGGGGATAAGCCGCATGAGATTTTTCTTATGAATAAATAAAATAAAAGTGCGGCCAAGTAAGCGCACTGGGTCGTTGGGGATTAGCCGCATGAGATTTTTCTTATGAATAAATAAAATAAGAGTGCGGTCAAGTAAGCGCACTGGGTCGTTGGGGATTAGCCGCTTGAGATTTTTCTTATTAATAAATAAAATGATAGTGCGGCCAAGTAAGCGCACTGGGTCGTTGGGGATTAGCCGCTTGCGATTGTTCTTATTAATAAATAAAATGATAGTGCGGCCAAGTAAGCGCACTGGGTCGTTGGGGATTAGCCGCTTGAGATTTTTCTTATTAATAAATAAAATGATAGTGCGGCCAAGTAAGCGCACTGGGTCGTTGGGGATTAGCCGCATGAGATTTTTCTTAAGAATAAATAAAATAAAAGTGCGGCCAAGTAAGCGCACTGGGTCGTTGGGGATTAGCCGCTTGAGATTGTTCTTATTAATAAATAAAATAAAAGTGCGGCCAAGTAAGCGCACTGGGTCGTTGGGGATTAGCCGCATGAGATTTTTCTTATTAATAAATAAAATGATAGTGCGGCCAAGTAAGCGCACTGGGTCGTTGGGGATTAGCCGCTTGAGATTTTTCTTATTAATAAATAAAATGATAGTGCGGCCAAGTAAGCGCACTGGGTCGTTGGGGATTAGCCGCATGAGATTTTTCTTAAGAATAAATAAAATGATAGTGCGGCCAAGTAAGCGCACTGGGTCGTTGGGGATTAGCCGCATGAGTTTTTTCTTATGAATAAATAAAATGATAGTGCGGCCAAGTAAGCGCACTGGGTCGTTGGGGATTAGCCGCATGAGATTTTTCTTAAGAATAAATAAAATGATAGTGCGGCCAAGTAAGCGCACTGGGTCGTTGGGGATTAGCCGCTTGAGATTGTTCTTATGAATAAATAAAATAAGAGTGCGGCCAAGTAAGCGCATTGGGTCGTTGGGGATTAGCCGCATGAGATTTTTCTTATTAATAAATAAAATGATAGTGCGGCCAAGTAAGCGCACTGGGTCGTTGGGGATTAGCCGCTTGAGATTTTTCTTATTAATAAATAAAATGATAGTGCGGCCAAGTAAGCGCACTGGGTCGTTGGGGATTAGCCGCTTGAGATTTTTCTAATTAATAAATAAAATGATAGTGCGGCCAAGTAAGCGTACTGGGTCGTTGGGGATTAGCCGCTTGAGATTGTTCTTATGAATAAATAAAATGATAGTGTGGCCAAGTAAGCGCACTGGGTCGTTGGGGATTAGCCGCATGAGATTTTTCTTAAGAATAAATAAAATGATAGTGCGGCCAAGTAAGCGCACTGGGTCGTTGGGGATTAGCCGCTTGAGATTGTTCTTATTAATAAATAAAATAAAAGTGCGGCCAAGTAAGCGCACTGGGTCGTTGGGGATTAGCCGCATGAGATTTTTCTTAAGAATAAATAAAATAAAAGTGCGGCCAAGTAAGCGCACTGGGTCGTTGGGGATTAGCCGCTTGAGATTGTTCTTATTAATAAATAAAATGATAGTGTGGCCAAGTAAGCGCACTGGGTCGTTGGGGATTAGCCGCATGAGATTTTTCTTATTAATAAATAAAATGATAGTGCGGCCAAGTAAGCGCACTGGGTCGTTGGGGATTAGCCGCTTGAGATTTTTCTTATTAATAAATAAAATGATAGTGCGGCCAAGTAAGCGCACTGGGTCGTTGGGGATTAGCCGCTTGAGATTTTTCTTATTAATAAATAAAATGATAGTGCGGCCAAGTAAGCGCACTGGGTCGTTGGGGATTAGCCGCTTGAGATTGTTCTTATTAATAAATAAAATAAAAGTGCGGCCAAGTAAGCGCACTGGGTCGTTGGGGATTAGCCGCATGAGATTTTTCTTAAGAATAAATAAAATGATAGTGCGGCCAAGTAAGCGCACTGGGTCGTTGGGGATTAGCCGCATGAGATTTTTCTTAAGAATAAATAAAATGATAGTGCGGCCAAGTAAGCGCACTGGGTCGTTGGGGATTAGCCGCTTGAGATTGTTCTTATTAATAAATAAAATAAAAGTGCGGCCAAGTAAGCGCACTGGGTCGTTGGGGATTAGCCGCATGAGATTTTTCTTAAGAATAAATAAAATAAAAGTGCGGCCAAGTAAGCGCACTGGGTCGTTGGGGATTAGCCGCTTGAGATTGTTCTTATTAATAAATAAAATGATAGTGTGGCCAAGTAAGCGCACTGGGTCGTTGGGGATTAGCCGCATGAGATTTTTCTTATTAATAAATAAAATGATAGTGCGGCCAAGTAAGCGCACTGGGTCGTTGGGGATTAGCCGCTTGAGATTTTTCTTATTAATAAATAAAATGATAGTGCGGCCAAGTAAGCGCACTGGGTCGTTGGGGATTAGCCGCTTGAGATTTTTCTTATTAATAAATAAAATGATAGTGCGGCCAAGTAAGCGCACTGGGTCGTTGGGGATTAGCCGCTTGAGATTGTTCTTATTAATAAATAAAATAAAAGTGCGGCCAAGTAAGCGCACTGGGTCGTTGGGGATTAGGCATTTGGGTTTCATGTGTTCGGGCTTTGAGCGCTGTGTCTTTGAGTTTTGGACGTTCAAACGACGCGCAGTCGCTCGGCCAATCGGAGGCCGGCTGCGCACAAGTGTGCGCGAGTTCTCAGCACGATCTCGGCACACTGGCCTAACCCAACGCTGGATTCAATATCGGAACTTTTTCCCTAGATCGTATATATAGCTATACGATCTAGGGAGAATGTTCCGTCGAGCAGACAGCACAGCAGTGAAGAGGCATTGCCAAAGACGCGCGAAAATTAAAAATTGTAATATTATAACACAAGAGCCTATTACCCAATGACCCGGGGCGCTAACTGGCCTCTCTATTAAATAATAAAGTATTAATTATTAACAGAAGCGCCTATCACCCGATGTCCAGGGGCGCTTACTGGTCGCTTTATTATTTAACAGAGTAGCCTGTAAGCACCCCGGGTCATTGGGTGATAGACACTTGTGTTATTAATATTACAATTTTTTATTTCCGCGTGTCTTTGGCAATGCCCCTTCACTGCTGTGCTGTCTGCTCAACGGAACATTTTCCCTAGATCGCATAGCTATATTTACGATCTAGGAAAAATGTTCCGATATTGAATCCGCCTAACCCAACGCTGCGAAGGTGAGGTTAGACGACTTTTTGGCACTGATGGGGGTGACCCACCGCGGCCAGTTGTCGAACCGGGTGCACATTTTACGAGAGTGCGAGACTGAGAGACTTGTATCGAACATCGAACATCGTGGCATTCATAAGCCTTGTTCAAGCCAATTCTTGGTGAGATTCAAAGAGACTCTGGGAGCCTCCGAGAATGGAATGAACAAGTGTTCTTCTCCGAGTGTCTCCGAGTGACTCTGACTGTCCCCGAGAATGTATATGCACACGTTAGGTTAGATAAGTACAAAAAGTAAACAGAATGTCTTAGAGTTAGAGTGAATCTACGTAGGATTTTAATTTATCTAACCTAACGTGTGCATATACATTCTCGGGGACAGTTAGAGTCTCTCGGAGACACTCGGAGAAGAACACTTGTTCATTCCATTCTCGGAGGCTCCCAGAGTCTCTCCGAGTCTCACCGGGAATTGGCTTGAACAAACCTATTGCTGCGCCTACGAAAAGTAGTCCGGGGTATATCGTCAATCTACAAGGAAAAATTGGTCGGATAAAAGTTTTTTGCGCCATTTCATAAAAAATGTGCTTCTGTATGAGGAGATACAGTTTTCCATATGCCAACGTGGTCAGAAATTGTTTAAAGAAATGCTTTTAAATAAATTTGTCAAAGTTGTTTTTTTGGTCAAAAAAAAATATTTTCATATTATGTGGCACATCTGTAACAAAAGACTAATCGGGTTATAAATATCTAAGCCCCACAGTTTTCAAGTAAAAAAAAATTTCCAAAGTTTCAAAAAATGTATTTTTTTCTGATTTTTAGGGCTCCACGAAAATGCTAAATAAACATATTTTTATACGTTACAACACACAATAATAAACTGTAAGCCCTCCTCTACAATCTTCAAAAAAGATAATGTCGAAAAGTTGAGTACCAAGATTGTTTTTTGCAATAAACATTCAGGGAGTTTCAGAGTGCGCTCACATGTGAGCGTATAATTATATTTACGTTTCGTGGCTCAGCGTGTAGTAAACATATATAGATATACACTTACATGTAAGCGCGCTCTGAAACGTCCTAAACGTTTATTACAAAAAACAAACTTGCCACTCAACTTTTCGACATTTTCTATTTGGAGATTGTAGAAAAAGGCTTACAGTTTATGCTCATGTATTAAAACGTATGAAAATATGTTTATTTAGCACTTCCATGGAGCCCTGAAAATCGGAAAAAATGCATTTTTCGAAACCTTGGGAATTTTTCACTCGAAAACAGTGGGGTTTAAATTTATACGTCTCACTTAGTTTTTTGTTAAAAACGTGACAAAGAAAATGTTAGCAGTATGGATGTGTGGGTATGTGATTGGGCAATAAAATGTACAACACTGACGACTCCATTATAAAACACGAACACGTTTATTCTCATTATCTTCAGTGTATGCTATCTTTAGCCTTTACAATCAAGGATACAATCGTAAGCTGAACTGAAATAAAGCAAGATCAAATCAAAAGGAAAATACGAAAAGCAGGGAGTGCGTATCGACCGACTGACTAACCGCGCGAGAGTGGGTAAACTATTAGTATTAGACGCTGAAGTGCAGCGTCACGGCGTCTCGTCTTCTTGCTATTGCGCATGCGTTATAGAATTCAGTTACGAGCGCCAAATATACATCTAACACTCCCTCCCGTTCGTTTCTGAATTTAACAAAACAATATAAAATGAAAAAAGGAAAGACATATTGGATTATTATTAATTCTGAGTAATCATATTTAAATGAATAAGTAATCAGCTGAAGATGTGGAACAGGTTGGCTTCTTGATCACTCATTGGGGTTGGTAGTGACGAGCTAAAACATACACAGAGAGAATTTTTAATCGGCATGTCTACTATCATTATCTATCTATTATCAATTTATTAATTTCACTATCTCAAGCTCAAGTTTAATTATCATGCAATTTACACTGATGAACATTCAAAATTTCTTTCTTTAGTCTTTCATGCAGTTCAAACGGCAGGGGTTTTGTAAAAATGTCTGCTAGTTGTTCCTTGAATGAAATCCATTTAACGATTATTATTTTTCCTCTGGATACACCTGGATACACATTTTTTAACGTAGTGAGAATTGATCTCGGTCATGTGTCTCAGTCTTTTTTTTTTTTTTTTTTTTTTTTTTTATGTTTGACGGAGCGAAGATGGGAAAATCTTCATAGACACCCCAGCTAATCCGGTGGTAGTGTCGGATTCACCCGGTGTGCCTACCGACTAAAAAACTAACCTCCCTGCATGGGACAGATCCGTGAGGACCACTCGCCTAGAAAACAAAAGGGCATAAGAGGAGAAAGAAGGAAAATAACGGAGAATTTCGGAAGCCGACTCGCTCTCGAAGAGATGAGAGGAGGGGGCACTTAAGCATCTGGGCGAAGCAACTCAGTCTTTTGCCACCATCTATATTAGCACTGGCTCCGGCGGCTTTGTTGTCACACCAAAGGTCCGCAGGCAACAGAATGTATGACAGTATTAAGCTGATTAAGTGTTCCAATCCTATCAGCTCCTGCCTTGCATCACACATCGCCACGTATTCTGCCTCGCAGGTTGAGATTGCAACGTAACTCGGTTTTCTCGTCTTCCAAGCAACTGTATCGCAATACAATCTTATGAGGTATCCACCTGTCGTAATTGAGCCTTTACAGTCTGCCAAACTCGCATCTGAAAAGACTTCCAGCTTATTTTTCCGGCCTCTGTAGGTTAATTCTAGAGTTCTGGTGTGTTACAGATATCAAAGGACTTGTTTTACCATTCTCTAGTCATCAGTTGGGCAGATTTGGTGTCTGCTTAATACATTCACAGAGTGCGAGATGTCTGGTCTGACTGTGTTAGACAGATACAGCAGGCTTCCAACTGCTTCTCTGTGAGGTACGTTTTCTTCAGTTTTAGTTTTGTTCAGTTCTCCAGTTTCTTCCGATTCTTATCTGTCTTTTCTTTGCCAATTCAGGGTTTGATTTGTCACCATTAGTGTTCTTTGTGGTTTTGAGTCGGTAAATCCAAACCTTTCCAGAACTTTGTCGAAGTATGGTGTTTGCGCAAGTGAAATTGAATTATGTTTTCTATCTTTTTTTATTGTGATAACTAGAAAAGTGCCAACCTCGCCAAGATCTGATATCTCAAAGTCAGACTGCAGACCAATCTTGATTTCTTTTGGTTTACTTACCAATTTCTAGCTATCATGATATCATCTTCATATGAAATCAAGATTTAAAGGCTAACTTTTTCTTTTCATGCGTAAAGGCAAGTTTCACTGGTGTGCGTTTGTGATACTTGTTTCAGTGCAGCCACACGAAAACGCTCGTTCCATTTCTTCAAGCTGATCTTGAGTCTATAAAGGGCTTTTTCTAGATTACATACTTTATTTTTCATAAGTTAATCTTCGTCAGGCAGACCTTCAGGAAACACTGTATTTATTTCTTTCTTGATTGAAGCATTCATGAATGCTGTCTTAACATCCAGCAGACAAGTTTCTAGATTAAATTTATTGAAAGTTGATATTACCGATCTCACAAGAGCCAACCCAGATACAGGGGCATAAGTCTCTTGCAAGTCGTACTTATTCCTATCTTTAAACCCACGAATCACCAACCTTCCTTTAAATGTTGTGGTTCCCATCTTCGTCTATCTTCTTCTTTAGGACTCGTCTGGAATCTGTGATGTTTGGCTTGCTTCCTTTAACATTTATAGTTGGTCTATCTACAATTTTCCATGCTTGATTTTATGCATCGATTCCAATTCTTCGTAAATTGCTTTTAAGTTTTCTTGAACAAGCTCTTTATTCTTCCTCGGTTATCCTCATTTCATCTTGACTCCTTGTTCTCCCTCCGTTTCTAATAATACTTCAAGACTATCTTTACCAAACTTAATGAACCACTCATCTTATTTAATGTCTGTCTTATGATTATTTCAGTTAGCTATTTTATTACTTCCCCAGACATTGCAGTTGATCAGAGAGTGATAAGTACTTCGCTAGCACTTGATGGGCACTTGATTAGCACCTCACGTTTATAATGATACAGAAGGTAATATACGGCTTCTGTTCTGGTGAGGTGCTAATTAAGTGCCCATCAAGTGCTATAGCTAAGTACTTATCACTCTCTGATCAACTGCTGGCTGTGTTCTTATCAAGATTAGATCAAGTGCTGGTCAAGTGTAAGCTAGGTGCTGATAAAATGCTGGTTAAGTGATAATCAAGTACTGAACAGGTGCTGATCAAGTGCTGATTAAGTATTGATAAAGTTCTAGTCGGGTGCTGATCAAATGCTTACTAAGTGCTAGCTAGGTGCTCATTAAGTGCAGATCAAGTGCTGGCTAGGTACTGATCAAGTGTTGGTTAAATACTGATCAAATTCTGATCGGATGCTGATCAAATGCTAATCAAGTGCTGGCTAAGTGCTGATCAAGTGCTGGTTAGGTACTGATAAAGTTCTGATCGGGTGCTGATCAAGTGCTGGCTAGGTGCTGATCAAGTGCTGATTAATTATTGATAAAGTTCTAATCGGGTGCTGATCAAATGCTGATTAAGTACTTGCTAGATGGTGATAAAGTACTGATCAAATGCTAATTAAGTTCCAGCTAGGTGCTGATCGTGTGATCATCAAGTGCAGATCAAGTACTGGCTAGGTACTGATAAGTGCTGATCAAGTGCTAGTTAAATAGTGATCAAGTTCTGATCAGGTGTTGATCAGGTGCTTATAAAGAGTAGGCTATGTGCTGATCAAGTTCTTATCAAGTGCTCGTCAAGTGCTGGCTAAGGGCTGATTGAGTGTCGTTCCTTTACTGTTTATTTGTCCTTATTATCAAACATAGTTTGTATTAAAACTTTGGCCGTTATCAATTATTCATAGAAAGTCAAGTTTAATATCTCTCACAACTAGGTGCTTAAAAAAAAAAATCTACTTAAGAAATAATAAAAATAAGAGATAAAGGAAGCCTGAACTTTCACTAATATTGTTAGTCATTCGTGTTTTCTGCCCGCCTGTCCACAATCTGTGTATACTGCCTACCTTTAAAAAAAAATTTGAAAGTATTTAGGAGTGATTTGCAAAAACATTCTGGAGTCATATTATTCGTAATCATCGTCTTGCCATAGAATAATCATGCTACGTGAGAGCATTTACAGTCACTTGTACATCATGATAAGTAAGCAGCGTACGTGTTGGCATGGCTGCAGAGAAAATGCGATGGAAATAAAGAAGCAGCTTGCGTGCTCGTATTGTCGTTACGGATGGAGGATTAAATAGGAGCGGCATTTGCACTGTCTACCTGCTTGTAGAACGATATTTTATTTACGGATGTAATATTTTCAATAAATATTATATTACATACATTAATGCAACTAGGAGGCCGCATGTATACCACCAATGCCGCTTTTGCACCTGAACCAGAAGGTGGTGGCATCAAGGGTGGCGCTCGAACTGGGAAAGCAGGATTAGGAGATGGCAGCGTATGAGCTCACACTGCTGCTGCGGCGATGGTTCAGAGCCAGGAGAAGGCATTGGACTCAGGATGAGGAGAGGGTGGAGTTTTCATAAATACATCGTGGCCAGGACCCGGAGGGAGTGGCTTTGCACTTGCACAGCGTGTCCTCGGAATGCGAGTATCTTAGTATATTACAATTGATTACAGATGCATACAAAGTAAGCTTGTAAGTAATACTAGTTACATCTTAAAAGGATAAAGTAAGTAGTACAAGTTGATTCGTGATGAAAGTGCATCTTTTATACAGCTACAGCGCGTCCAGGATCTGAAAATTGCGGTGTCATTAAAATAAAAATATTGCACTTAAGGCCGGGTTAAAAAAGGACGGAGGCTTTTCCGCAGTAGTATAGGAGAGTGCAGCTTTTTTCTTGCGAAGCAGAGCAAATACAAGTGGCTCAACGGTTGCACTGTTACTTCGGGCTATGAGGATGCACGTATGTACACGAGATTTTTAAGTACAATTATTCTTGTACAACCGTCTTGAGGCCACATGAGGTTATGCATGTTGGCGGCTGCCTATTATCAGATGTGTAGTATATATGTATGCACGTGTCATTCATACATAATCGTGTACGTCATCGGGCGTAATATATGTTTACTCTACTGCGGCGCCTGTCAAACTAACCGTGATCTAAATGAAGCCTTTATTAATTATTTTCTCAAAATCTGTACATTATTTAGGTTTTTGTATATGAGAACTTTTGTTAAAAAAAAATTTCATACAACATATCAAAATTTGAGCCAAATCGACTGGGACCTCAAAACACAAGGATTTGTGCGGGGTCCTTTAAAGAGTTATGTTCTAGCTGTTGGAATGATGATCGGTATGGATTTGTTGTTATAAACAAGGGTGTACAGATAAAAAATGGTCGATAAAGAAAAGGTTTTGACAATTTTGCTTTAAATATAAGAGATACATAGCAAAAATTTGTAGTGCAACGAAAGCTATTAAAGCATCAACATGTATGAAGGAGAAAAATACGTACTTAATCAATTATTAAAGGCAAGAGAGGCAGTGAAAAAAAAGTACAGACAGTTAAAGTTCGGAAAAGATGAAGTTGAAAAAGTCCTAAGCGAAAATTTTAAACCAATAGCAGATCCTTTACAGGAAATTATTACTACAACCAAGAAAAATGAAAGATCATGAATCGTCTGTAATCTATAACTACTTAAATAACGATAAAAATAAAGATGTTATGAAAGCAAAAACTAAAGAACCACCCAACGATGATAATAGTACGGTGTTCGAGTCTGCTGCCAGTGAAAGTGATAATAATATGAATGAAGATACTGATGAAATGAATAAAACTATTCAATATCTGTCTAATAATGTTGAAATCAACCAAAACTTATCGAGAAACTCATATTTGCAAATGCTTGATAATGATCAAAAAAATTTATTGGTTTTGATGTATGGGGTACGAAAAGAAAATAGAACATACAAACTTGGGAATTTACCAATATATTTTGATAATAATAAAATAACAATGGACAAACTCGAATTTCCAATGACTGACGGATTAATGGAGCTACTCATAAAAAAACACCCGAATACAAATCTTACAACGGAAGAGCATATGCAAAAATATTATATGCTTTTAAAAATTTCGAGTGTTCATAGAAGAGGATTTGATAAAAATGAACCTATTAGGCAACATAATAGTCATAAATTTAATAAAATTATTGCTCCTATGTTCGATGGCGTTCCAAGTAAAACTCGAGGATAATTATTACCACAATACAAAATCGCCCAAAAAACGCAGCATGTAGATTACGTGCTCTGGGACAATCTCAACGAACTTGTAGATCGTTTACGATTACTCACAGCTGAAAGATAGGCAGGAAATCCAAGTCATGACAATGAAATAATATCAGTTATTGAAGAGCTACGTGAGGCAGGGTATATATATTAAGGTGAGCAGTCATTTTGTTTCAGTATCACAATAAGTGTTGATGTATGCGGTTGTAAACTAGGTAGGAGTCAAGGTGGTACCCAAGGTCCTCCTGGTGTCGTACACAAACTTACTGCAGATAGACAGTATGACTTAGATAATAAAAGATTGTGCAATGTTACAGCACCGAAGCAACCTCGAGATGCTGTAAGCCGTGCTTACTTAACTGAAAAAATTATAAGTATTGAAAAAGAAATAGATAGCATTCGAATTTTCTTATACAATTTACGAAAAAAATTCCCATTTACTCAAGCTGATTTAACAAAAACAAATTTAGACATTTAACACATGGAACGAGTTGTTGGGGAACTTCACAAGGCAGCAAGACGTAATTATCCTCGTCAAAAATTTGACGTGCGTGGCTTAGATGAGACTCAATTAGTGGACCTTGTCAAGATGCAGCCTTACGCTAGTAAAATCAAAGGTTATAGGTATATACGTACTGTAATATATATTTTTTCAAAGTGTGCATGGGCTGTGCCGATAAAGAAAAAAACCGGTGAAATAGTGTCAACAGCGATGCAGACTAAATTAAAGTACGAAAGGGTGCCAGTACAGTTGCAAACTGACCACGGCAAGGAATTCTACAATTTTAAGTCTCAAAATCTAATGCAAAAATACAAAATAAACTTATACTCAACCTACAGCAACCTCAAAGCACCTACATGCGAACGATTCAATCGTACTTGAAAATACCTTGTGTGGAAACAATTTAGCTTACAAGACAATTAAAAATGGTTTCATGTTTTACAAACGTTGATTGAATTATATAATAATAGAAAACATCAAACAATTGGTATGAAACCAAAAGATGTTACTACTGAAAACGAAATTCAAGTCCTGACAAAATTTAAAAAAAGATGCAAACGTAGCAGCAAACCAAAACTAAAATTCAGAGTTGGTGATAAAGTACGCGTGAGCAAAATAAAACAAGTATTTGAAAAAGGCTTTACTCCTAATTGGTCAACAGAATTATTCACAATCACTCATGTAGCAGAAACAAATCTAACTACATATCGTCTCAAAGATTATCGAGATCAACCTATCTTCGGAGGTTTTTATGAGCAGGAACTGCAAAAAACAAAAAATCCTGATATTTACCTGGTGGAAAAAGTTCTTCGAAGACGTGGACAGCAAGTTTTTGTAAAGTGGTTGGGTTTCAACAACACTTAAATTAGTTGGATTGTTAAGCGTAAATTATGAAAAAATCTTTTTTTCATAATAAGTAAAAAAATATTGTTTATATAATTGATCAAATAAATTCTTAAAATACAACTTTTTCAATTTTGAAAGAAATGTGTTAAGGAAATTTTGTTCAATATGATGTATTAAATTGAATTTTATATTAAGAAAAAAATCGTTCTAACTGTAACAGGAAGTGTATTCGAGAAATAAATACTTTGAAAATCGTCAGCCAACTCAGCTACAGTTGGCCCAAATCTAGTGTTGACCTTCCTCAGTTTGGTCACCGAATATTTATTGTGTGGAATCACGTCGGAAATTTTTTTCTTCGGCAGAAAATCTTTGTTAACGATGTTATTGAGTTGTGCAAGATCCATCTGTAACATTTTTTTCATAAATAATTTTTATTTTGGGTGTTAAAATTTTTTTTTTTTTTTTTTTTTTTTTTAAAGAAAAAAATTGAAAAAAAATCATGCTAACCTGTGCGAAGCTTTTTACTTGGTGTAACGTTGTCAGAAACGACTACTGATGGGGATAGGGGCTCTTGTTGTCTTTTCAGTCCAGTCCTATTTGAACCTCTGGCTGGTAGTATAATGAGCTCTGCTGACTGTGACACTTTCTTATATGGAGCTAGCCCCTCCACTGTGGCTTGCACCTCCACTGCAACTTCCCCCTCTATTTTGGATGGCTTTAGATGAGCAGTCTTCTCTCTTCCTGTTTCTTTATTCTGATTTGCTGTTTCGATCCCTACTTCTTCATTTTCGATCAGATTAGCTGTCTTTCCCCCTTCTAGCTCTTTACCTTGGTTTACTCATCCCCTCTACTATAGTGTAATGACCCCATGGTAGGGTGTCTGTAGAAACAGATTAAAAATAGCGTTTGTCATCGTGCGCACTGAGCGCAATTTTTGTTTCATTCTCAGTAAAAAGCTGATGATGTCGTGACCTAATACTTTTTTGCTCTCGAGTCATACTAGTATTTTCGCATAAGCACTTGATGTAATCATCAAAGTCTATCATAGCATTTACTACTGAGTTCTTGACACTCTTGGCTTTCTTTACTGGCTTTTGGTCTTGAATCCTTACACTATGCATTTTTCTCCTCAATCCTACGAATTCCAACATGCCTTTTCCATTGCACTTATCCTTCATAAGGCCAACAATTTTTTTATTACTATGAGGCATGTTAAAATCATTATTGATAGGATAGTCCCTATATGTGTCGAATTCTATGATATTTTCACGCATCACATTGTAGATATTGTAATTTGATATTTCATACAGAAGACTGTCAGTGTCTGTGTATAAAAGTTTGCATTGATCTGCCATTTGACTTTTCATAAAGTCATAATGAAATTAACATACAAGTGTCTTAGATAGGTCCAAGACACTCAATCCAACATATTATGGCTTCTTGATGCTGATTTTGGGTGCGTAATAATTGTATAGCCACTAACTGCTCATCACATGACAATATGTCACAGCTGTGGAAATTTGGTCAAGCGATATAACTCTCAGCACCGTAACGCCCTTCCCATTTATTAATAAGCTTGACATCAATACGTTTGCGCTCATTCTCCATCGTTCTTCCGTACACAGCATTATTAAATAATTTATATAACATTTTCTCAACGTCATTTGTTGCATTTTTACGCTTTTCACTGTTAAAGTCTATAAATTCCTTTAACCACGGACTTTGATTAAACTGTAAAACTCTATGAACTTTTTTATGCGAAGACCATAGCTAACGGCTTGTTTGAGCGCGCGATAGTGGATCACATATCGTTGTTTATCGTATAGTGTAGTCATCAATTTTTTTTTGCTTGGACGCTGGAGGTGCGATGTGCTCAGCACAAAAAGGTAGATCCTTATAGGCATCGTGAAGAGTCTTAGGATATTCAAGGTCCACTTCAAGTATGTAACCTATTTCTCCATAATCTGCCACGATCAAAATACCAACTGGACTTACATTTTGAATCCATTTAAAGCCTCCATAAGGCAATGGTTTGGTCATAGCCCATCCATACAAATTATTAAAATCATAATACATCAAATATTTATCACTTTTATTAGCTCCATAGCCTTTTTTCATGTACGATTTATTGGCCTTGGCATGTCGATTGCAATATTGGCTTATACCACCATGAATTCCACGCTCGATGAACATAACCATATCTATGTCAGTCAACAGTTCCAATTTTACCTGTAATTATAATTTTATTTATAAAAATTATATATGTGGAACGATCTTAATACTTTGCACGTATTACTCACATTCGTAAATTTCAACATCGCATCCCATGATAGGCCAGGCGTTGTATAATAATGAGCCGGATCTAAATGATATGCCTCAAGACAATTATTTCTAAAGTTTTCAAATATTTCAACTAGTAACAATACATCTGTCTTTAAATATAAGTCGGAATACTGCCCAAGTGTTTGTTTGTTGAAAGTATTCTAAATGTTTATAGCATGTTCATATTCTTCATCACTGATATGGGCTTCGACTAAGCTACTGTAGAAGCTTTCTTTTGACGGAAGCCTACGTCCCTTAAGTTTTTCAAAAGAAGATGTATAATCGTAAGGGTACACACCTTTTTTTTAAATAAATTTATTTCATCTGTAGTGTAATGATCATCATTTGAAAATACTGTTTTTAATATTTTTAATTCCTTTAAATAAGATGACAATTTATCAAGAGATGAAGTCATAAACTTAAAGGAATCCTAAAGGAAACTGAAAGGAATCAATAAATCGAAGAAATCGAATACTGACGCCAGTCCCTTCCACATATTTTGTTAATGAGATGTATTTTTCTTTTGTTTGTGGTAGAAGCTGGATTCTTCCCGAGAAGCATGTAGCAAGTTCTTTCACAAACCAATGCGTATCATATCCGCTCAAGTTGTGAAAAATTACGGGTATCATTCTTGAGCCTTGATAATTGAGATTGCATTTGTTATGAGTGGGACCACGGTATCTAAAATAAAAAAAATATTGTACGCTTCATGATATAATGTGTTTAAAAAAAGTACACTTACTTTCCAGTGAGATGACAGTGATCTCTAACTCTTATATCATCCAAGCTGAATGGTTGGTTGCTTATGTGACACAAAGAAGCTTGATTATATTGAAATTGTTCTTCAAGTGTCAAATTTGTTATTTTTATAGGGTTTTTGTAAAATTCTTCTAGTTTTAGAGCAAGAAGATACAGAGAACGAACAAACCACTTAGCAGGTGTTTCATTATTGGTTTCGTCACTTTTTCTACAACTCTTAAATTCTGATTTGCTTTCATCGTAAGGGCACTTAACAAAATAACCAATACTGAATGTTCTATAACTTTGATAAGCAGGACTACTCTTCATAGGTTCTAGCAAACACTCAAAGTCTGCTCATACAACGAAAGGTACTTTGTTTTTATACTTAAAATTTTTGAATTGTAGTATATCATCTTTCTGATTTCTATTGGGCAGTACAATTTTGCACTTATTTAGAATTTTGCAAACGACTTCATGCTTTTTTAACTTTTGTTTTGACGAAAAATAGTGAAAGCAACGATCATATATATGTACTGCATGTCCATGTTTAGATAATTGTTGACATACCAAGCGGGATAAATTTTTTATCTAAACGTAATGATACTTGTATTCTTCGTTTAAATGATTATTACCTTCATTCATATTATCATCTTCTTCATGATCTACATAGAAGCTTTCAAGAAGTAAAAGATTCACATGGACTTCTTTTTAATTTATTGTTAAGTGACTGGGAAAAACATTGTATACATCGTTCCTCTTTTTAAAAAAATATAAATTCACCGATACTTTGTGTAGTGTATGTGATCCTGCGTATATGTTAGCCTCGCTTTGAACGCTTTGCTATATGTATATTTGTATTACAGCGCCTGAAATAAAGGCAGTCTATCCTCACAGCTCACAGCTCCTTGAGTGTACACGTCATTTATTGAACCCTGCCTCACATATAATACAATGGCGACGAGGATATAGGAACAGAAACACGTGCACGCAACAAGTAAAGCAGTAAAAAGCAGTAAATAATTAAAATTGCTCAACCAAAATTTAAGTATACGGTAATTTTTTTCTTAAAGTACACGGATATACGCATGAAAAGCGCCACGTAATTTCAAACGTCGCAATCGATTTTTCGGGCAAATGAGTCAAGAAATTCAAGTAAAAGGAACGACGTGGATACAAGGTTTAAATAAAGACCAACTTGTCGCACTCTGCATAGAAAACGATATCGAATCGTCATCAGATAAAGTAGACGAGTTACGAGCATTATTACGCGAATTCGTTAAAAATAAATTAGATCAAAATAATACCGCTACAATAAAAGGACTAAAAAAAACTCAAGGTAATGAAAATATAACCGGAACAAATACAAGTGAGGTACAAAGTGAAAACGGTGCGATAAGTGTAATAAAGAAAATGGAAGTAACCGGCAACTTGGATTTTGATATCAAAAAAGACGATTGGGAGCAGTACGTAGATAGAATGGAACAATTTTTCATAACAAACGACGTAACAGACACGAGTAAGCAACGGGCAATCCTTTTAAGTAAAGTTGGAGCAGAAATGTATGACGTCATTGCCAAAGTATGTAAGCCACATAAGCCAGGTGCTAAGAGTTACGACGAAATTATTAAACTGGTAAAGAAACATTTAAAGCCGCAAGCATCTCATCTGGTATACCGCTCCAATTTCCGCCAACGAGTGCAAAAAGATAACGAAAGTATAAGTGATTACGTGGCTAAGTTAAAAGATTTAGCGAACGATTGCAAATTCGATAATTTGGAAGATCAAGTATTAGATCAATTAATAAGTGGTTTGAAGAATAAAAGTGTAGTAGCCGAGCTGCTAAAAATAGATGAACCAACACTAGAAGTAGCTCTAAAAAAAGCATTAGCCACAGAAGCAGCAAACAAAGGAGCCGAAAAATTGCAAGAAGCCAGCAGCAAGAAATTTAATGATGAATTCCACAAGTTAAATATGGCGTCGAAAAATTCCCGTGGCAACAGAGGCGGACGCGGGCAAGGCAGAGATAACAGACAGTATCGAGGCAGGAGTAGAGAACAAGGACAGCAATATCAACATCAGAGCGGACAAACATCATCAGGAGCAATGCAGAGGCCTGCGTCGAAACCAGCTACACATCCAGGGTACACGACGGATTGCTATTGTTGTGGTAAGCCAGGTCATTACCCGCGAGAATGTCATTATAGAAAGGCTACATGTAATATTTGTAAACGAACGGGTCATCTGAGCCGCGTATGCTTCGAGCAAAGACCACACAAATCAAACGATCGCAAAAGCACGCGTGTAGGTTTTCTTAGTGCGAATGAGGAAAATAGCGATAGTGATAGCAGCGTCAACTCAGAGATACGTAAAATGTTTTCTTCCGAAAAGCGCGACGCACATTACTTAAAATTACATACTCCAGCAGAGTCGCGAATGTTCCATTATTCGAACCTTTATATTCCCGGTAAAACCCGTGTAGAGCCGCAATATTTACAAGTTAGGATTATGGATAAAGTCATTTCGATGGAAATTGATTCGGGAGCGGCAATGTCAATTATCACGTTAGATCTTAAAGATAAATATTTTGCTAATATTGAAATGTTTAAAGCTGATATCACTTTGATGAATCACGATGAGTCTCTGTACGAACCCGTAGGTATGCTAAAGCGCGTTAAAGTAGAAGCAAACGGCAATACAATTTGGACTGATGTTTACGTTACTAAATCAAAAGGCCCAGCTATCATAGGTCGCCCATGGTTAAAAGCTTTGGGAATGTGGCCGTTATACAAAAATTTAAAAATAAATTCAATGGAAACAGAAGAAAGTATTACGGAAAAATTAAAGGCAATTTTACGTAAACATGAAGCATTTTTCTCACCCGGGCACGGTTCATTTACGAAAGGTACGGCTAAACTCGAATTAAAAGAAGGTAGTAAGCCAATATATATGCTTCCGCGCACTATCCCATTAGCATTGAAAAAGGATGTAGAAAATGAAATAGATAGATTAGTTGGACTTGGGAAATTAGTTCCGGTGGATAATAGCGAGTGGGCTACGCCTATTGTACCCATTTTGAAACCAAATGGCAAATTACGAATGTGCGCGGACTTTAAAGTAACTGTAAATCCCCAACTAGTAACTATGCGATATCCAGCACCTAACTTTGATCATGCCATTGCTAAATTGCAAGGTGGGGCTAAATATACGAAAATTGATTGTGCAGACGCATATTTGCAGGTACCGGTCGACGAAGAATCGCAAAAATTGTTAACAATTAACACACATAAAGGCCTGTACCGTTATAAATATTTAGTTTTTGGTATTAGCTCAGCCCCAGGTATTTTTCAAAAATTTATGGAAGAAGCACTAAAAAATATACCTAAAGTAGCGATAGTAGCAGACGATATAGTAGTCACCGGCGATACGCCGAAAGAACACTTAGAAATTTTTGATAGAGTATTAACGATTTTAACAAAATGCGGTCTTAAAGCTCGCGCGGAAAAATGTGATTTCTATAAAGATAAAGTAACGTATCTGGGATACGAAATTAGTCAAAAAAGAATTGGAATCGATTCAAAGAAATATCAAGCTATTGTCGAAATGAAAACACCTACATGTAAAAAAGACGTACAATTATTACTAGGAAAAATTAACTATTACAATAGATTATTTAAAAAACGTGCAGAAATTTTAGCGCCATTATACGACTGCAATAATAACGATGAATTTGTTTGGAATGAAGCGTGTAAAATAGCTTTTGAACAAGTAAAACTGGCATTGAAACAAAGCGTTGTAAATTACGACCCGAATTTACCACTCATATTAACCTGCGACGCGTCACCACAAGGTCTAGCAGCTTTCATCAGTCAACCATATAGCGATGGTGACAAACCGATTGCATTTGCTTCGAGGCGCTTAACAAAAGCTCAAGAAAATTACTCACAAATTGATCGGGAGGCAGCAGCAATTATATTTGGTGTAAATAGGTTTTATGATTACTTATATGCGAGAGAATTTACATTGAGAACGGATAACAAACCTTTGTCCAGAATTTTTGGCCCAGAAAAAGGTATTCCTCGTATGGCGGCAAGCCGATTGCAAAATTGGGCATATTTTCTAAGCGCATTCAATTACAAAATTGAATGTATACGCACAAACGATAATGTAGTTGCTGATGTCCTCTCGAGATTGCCCAGTGAAAATATCGCCGATGATAAAAACATTAATAAATTTTCTGATTTAAATCATAAATGCACTTATCTACACTATGCTGTACACACTAATATTGTAAATTTTAATTACAAAACAGTAGCGCGCGAAACGGTAAACGATAAACTTCTGTCTATTGTGAAGCGATTTGTCGAAGAAGGTTGGATTGAAACCAAAAATAAAAACCGGAGCGATGAACTCAAACCTTTTGCTTTACGTAAAGACGAGTTAAATCTCGAACGTGGCTGTCTGATGTGGGGACAACGAGTTGTAATTCCCTCTAAGTTACAAAACTATGTAATAGATAAATTACACGAGACTCACTTTGGTATTGTAAGAATGAAAGCTTTGGCAAGGTCGGTCGTGTGGTGGCCTAACATCGATAAAATGTTAGAAGAAAAAGCAAAGTTATGTAGGCACTGCGCTCAAGTAGCAGATAACCCTAAAAAAATGACATTAACTCCGTGGCCGCGACCTGATCGGCCTTGGCAGAGACTTCATGTAGACTTCGCAGGACCTTTTTTAGGTTACAATTATTTCTTATTAATAGACGCATTTTCAAAATGGCCGGAAATTTATACAATGACAAAGACATCAGCAAACGCAACAATAAGAATATTTAAAAATATTTTCGCAACTCACGGATTACCTAAAACTGTAGTTACTGACAACGGCAGACAATTCGATAGCGAAGAATGCCAAACTTTTTTCAAACAATTAGGAATTAAACACATATTCACAGCACCATATCAGCCGGCAACTAACGGAGCCGCAGAAAATCTAGTAAAAACATTTAAACGCAAAATTAAAGCGATGGTCAACAGCGAAAACGTTAGTGTTGAAACGGCGATTGAAAGATTTTTATTTGCATACAGAAGCTCAAAGCATACTATTACTGGTGAGTCACCGGCAAAATTACTATTCAATCGCGAATTACGAACACCTCTCCAATTATTGCGTCCAGATATAAACGACGTTGTCACTGCCAAGCAAGAAATGCAAATTAAAAATTATATTGGTAACAGAATTGATAAATTTAACGTTGGTGACATAATAATAGCGAGAGATTTTCGTAAATACCACGATAAAATGTCGGAAGCAGTAATTGTAAAAGTTTTATCACCACATAACTATTTAATAAAATTCAAAGAGGGGGAAGGTGTGCATAAGCGTCATGGTAATCAGTTAAGGGCTTGGGGCGAACAAAAATCACAAGAAAATGTAAAAGCGGTGATCGACAAAAGCTCGACTGAAAACTGCGACTTGAGCAACGAGCAAAACCCTTTATATGTACGACGTTCAACGCGTCAGTCTAAAGCTGTTCAACGTTACTGCGCTAACGTTAGATCTGTAAATAATGTACATATCTAAATAAAGTTTGAAATCTTTCTAAGCATTAAAAATTAAATTAAAGGGGAAGGATGTAGTGTATGTGATCCTGCGTATATGTTAGCCTCGCTTTGAACGCTTTGCTGTATGTATATATGTATTACAGCGCCTGAAATAAAGGCAGTCTATCCTCACAGCTCCTTGAGTGTACACGTCATTTATTGAACCCTGCCTCACATATAATACACTTTGTTTTGGTTTTCGAATTTTCTAATTTGCTTTGGGTTCACAGTAAAATCAATTTCATCAAAGATTAACTCGTTTTCGTACTGAACATAGTTCGAGACCCGATTTGGATTTCTTTTTGTTGGATGTATTGCTGACAGAATAGCCCATTTAAAACACTGAACATCTCTGTTCACGTCATTTACACAAGCATTTTTGTTTTTTATGTAACCTGGCAAATCTATCAAAGAACTACCTCGCATATGATTCAGTTTATTAATATTCACAACTAAATTCAAAATTGAGAGCAAAGACCAGCCTGATTCTTTGTCACTAAAATTATTCATATTTTTTTCTATTGGCTGTTGTACATTCACATCAAACCACTCATTTAAGTCTGTTATCCAGAATATAGCTTGTGATTTTGTTCTAAAGTATTTTAAATCTAGATTTTTAAAATTATCTTTAGCTATTATATATTTAGCTGCCAATACTGTATTTACTTTTAGCGCTTCAAATTCACTAAGAGATCGATGGATCCGTTTTAAAAACTGATGTTTAGCGTGTTTTAAAAACTTTTTCAGATCTAGGTGTTTTAAATTTACGATCAAAGCTGTCGTAATGCGTTTTTCAAATGCACTATTAACGTCATTTAAATTTACTGATCTATCATTCTGAAGAACGGGAGCTGCTGTCGCTTCTATCATACCTTCATCTTGAATGCTTGTTGTAGGGCCCGTTTCTGTCACACCTTTACCTTGGACGCTTATTGCAAGGCCTGCTTTTTGCGTACTTTCTGGTATAAAAATTGCCGGTTCATTTTTGAATGCCTTGACTGCTGCTGTCACTTCTTGCTCCCTGTCTGCCACAAAAACTTGAGGTTCATCTACAAATATTATCCCCACCTCTTCTATTTCTAAATGGTCATACAGAATTTGTACGGTAGTTTTGAGTAAAGCCACAGCTGCCTGAAATTTTTAATTTTTAGAGGTTGTTAACTTACAACTCTTACTAGAAGTCTTAGCATCCTTGAATGTTGCAAGACTACAATCTAACAGTCTTTGAATTTGAGCACCGTTGACTTTACTTTTAACAACTTGTTGGTATGATTGCCACAGACAGGTAGCCGAATCCTTGAAATGCTGTACAGTAGCCATGACTTCTTGCAGGAGGAAGCTTAGTAATCGAGTCACTGGGTTAAAATGAACTGCTCTGTCAACGTAAACTCCTTTAAATACCTTCAGACTTCAGCAAAAAGCATATTTAAATAGGGGTGAGAAGCATGTGTGTATATATGTGTGTGCGTATGCGTGTGTGTGAATGAGAGAAAGAGATGACTTAGGGTGGTGGTAAATACCTTACAAGAAGTCAGTATTACAGGTATGATGATATTATAGTTATTAGAAAGGTATTAACATCAAACAAAAAGTTAATTAATAATTGCGGTAAAACTTTAATTTTAAAAGTTTTTTTGTATCTAAAAAGAAGTTTAACATTATGTTACAATAAAAGACTGAATATTAAAAAAATTAAATAATATTTATTACATTAAATAATACAGTTATATTCTTACAAAATTACAAATATAATGTTCATTATTCAACTATAACTTTTTTTTATATTTATGTTTTTTTCTTCATTTTCTTCATTTTCTCTTTTTCTTTTCTTTTCTTCTGATTCAATTGCTTTTTTTTCAGCTGGGCAGCTTGACGCTTCTCTTTTTCTTCTAATTTTTTCCGATCATTTTCTGATAATGGTAGTGGCGGTGATTCTTTAAATGGTGATGGTAGTGTCGGAGCTGGTGGTAATGGTGGTGTTTATGATGGAGGAGGTGGCGGTGATTGCTTGTACAGCTTCATCCACTCGCTCCATGATATAGAAGATGATAGCGGTATATCCTTTGCTTCTATTTCTTCTATTGTAGCTTACATTAAAGGGACATCTTCTTCTTTTATTGCTGGCACTTCTAATTTTTCTTCTGATTGTGTTCGATTTTAATGAGGTAATTCGTCGTCGTCGTCCTACTCATCAAAGAGCCACCATAAAGAATCATCTGATTGAATTGGTGAAACTAGTGGTAGTAGCGGGATGAAATTTTGCACACTTGGTCGAAGACATCGTCAAATAATACTGGCATCTGATCTGTAAAAAAAATTTTTGAGTTTAAAAGTGATGTTACATTATAAGCAAGTAAAATTGGAAAAACTAAAAAACACCAAAAGATACCTTTTTCTATCTTTTTTGTTCCTTTTTCTTCTGCTGATCAATCTTTAGACCATGATGTTGAATTTTTTCCTAAATGATAAGTCGATGTTGTCTTGACCATCGTAATGCTGTAAAAAAAAAGATAGGAATACGTGAACGAACATTGTATTATGTATTATTTGAAAAAAAAAATACTTTTTTTCTCTCTGAGAAATGGTTGAAATTTATAATAGGAAGATCACAGTAGACAGTGAAAAAATTCTTTCACAATACGTCGTAGAAAGAGAAAATAAGAGCAATCATTGTAATACAGATAACTTACCTTTGCTGCTGCTGGATAGGTCTAGTGGGATACTTCAGTCCTTGTAACTTTATGGCACACTGCTTGCTACTGCTTATCGTCGTAGCTATCTTCCTAATGCTGATGCAGGTATAGATGTTGTGTCGAGCTAAACCAAACAAAAATAATTTAAGTTTGCAAGACAAAAAAAATTTGTAAGGCAGTGTAAATGAAACATATGTAGTAGATGTAATGAATTATGTGAAAGGAGAAGTAATTTTCACTTTTAGAATAAAAATAAGTAAACGGTGAATGTGTCAGGAAAAATATTTTCACTCGGAAAATTTTTTCTTAGAAATATAGTTTTAGTTGAGCGCGTATAAGAAAAAGTAGAAAATAATTTATGAAAAGCAGTTGGTATCAAACCTATATAGATTGATATAATAAACTATGAGAAAAAATATTTTTAGTTTGAAAAAAAATTTTAGTAGCTACAGTAAAATGTGTCGGGAAAAAATATTTTCCCTACGAAAAGTTTTAGTCAAGCGAGTATGAAAAAAAGTAAAAATAATTTTAGAAGTACAGATTTGGTTAACTTTGTAAGAAAAAAATATTTTAGGATTTCCATATCGAAGCACTCTCACCTTTGCTGCGACAAATCGCGTATAAGAAAAGTCAAAAGAATTTATGAAAGGCAGTTTGTATTAAAAATATGTAGATGGATAAAATAAACTGTGAGAAAAAAATATTTTTAGTCTGAAAAAAGATAATTTTTAGTACCTTAATTTTAAAGCAAAATGTGTCAGAAAAAAATTATGAAAAATATTTTCTCTACGAAAAGTTTTTTAAAGAGATAGTTTTAGTCAAGCGAGTTTGGGAAAAAGTAGAAACAACTTTAGAAATACAGATTTAGGCAACTATGTAAAGGAAAAAAAGAAAAAGATTTTATGATTTTAAAATCGAAGCAATCTTACTTTTGCTGCGTCAAATTTATGGACCACTTCCTTTACTGCTGCTTCTGTTTCAGCTACCGTTGATATTTCTTTTCCTTTTCGATCTGGAATTGAGTTCCTTGTTTGCTGTTTTCCTTTTTCAGACTTGTTGCTTCCTTGAATGCTGTTGTAGAAGTGGGCAAATTTATTTTGCCATTCGAAGAAAATCAAGTGCATGACTAACTTGCGTACATACACATGTATGTATTAGGTGGGGGACGGGGGTGTATTTTGGATGTGCAATTTCCCCTACTCATGAATTTTCGCACAATGATGGTCCAATGGCTACAAAACGCAGTTTTCCCCTACTCATGAATTTTTCCACGTATAATGCTGTTTACATTTGTAGAAGAGTGATAGATACAGTCATAATTGTATCCTTTTCTAATACAATTTTCCCTTACTTACGTATTTCTGCTCACTGATGGTCCAATAGATTTAAGACGCAGTTTTCTCCTTCTCACGAATTTCTATATGTATAATGCTATTTGCATTTTAAGAAGAGAGATAGTAGCAGACATAATTGTATCCTTTTCTAATACTACAATTTTTCGGCGTAGCTGGTCGACTGCCTATTTAAACGAGGAGTTAGTCCCTCAGAAATTCATTCATTCATCGACATGTATTCTCGCCAAGTATCTTGTACACCGACGGAGCGCTTAGAAATGGAAGTCTGCAAGCAGTTGTTTGAGTCTTCACCAATCACCAACTCTCAGGATGCAGGACAAGTCGTCGCTGACCATCTATTGCTGCTGCAACCACATAACTCTCAGGATGCAGGGCCGCTCATCGCTGATCGCCTTTTTCTATCGCTGCCAGTTGAAGAAGAGCTGGGTGAATTAGTTGAATATTTGTAAAGTGATGATCGCAACGACCATGATTTGTTTTGGCAGGGATTGGCTGCTCACCCAATATCACCTTTATTATTCGATGGACCCTTTCCACCGACAACACCAATAAGTCCTACTCCTTCATGTACGAAGGAGTTCGATGAGCAGCATGAAATCGCTAGACGTCAGACATCATCACCACCTCCTGAACTGCCACCTATAATTGACCTCACGTGGTCACCGGTAAAAAAATCAGCGGTATCAAAGGCAACGTTGTCGAATGTTGACCCTATACCACCAGTAATACTGAATACACTTTTGCCGTTGATATCACCATCAAGCCCAACTCCTTCATTTACGGAGGAGTTCGAAAAGAAGCATACTAGTCATCGGGCAACATCACCGTCACCGCCACCTGCATCACCACCAATAATTGATCTTACATGGTCACTGGTCAAACAATTGGTGATGTCTGAGGCAGCGTCGCGAATAGTTGGCCCGAATAGTGATGTATTGCAGCCTCTGGATTTATCAACTAAAAACCTCAGTCAGCAGGATAATATGCCACCACCACCACCACCACCACCACTACCACCACCAGTTGAACTTAAAAACTTGACAACCGTCAACAAAAAAAGAAAGAGGAAGAGTACCATCAATGGAGGAAAGAAGAAAAAAAAGTATGCTGAAGTATTATATACAAATTAAATTTTATTATAATGTTGTAAAACAAATATTTTTATTACTTGAAAAATAAATGATAAAAAGTTAATTAAAATTTGTTTTTCACGAACTTTATAACCTTATAATTAAAAAATTTCCATCCTTGTCCCATTTGTGTTCGTATCTATTCAGATAAACCCTTTCTTAGTAATAAGTATTGGTTGTACTGCACGCGAAAGAGCATATGGCTGAGACACTTCGGTCATAAATAAAAGATAGTTCTGGCTGCTGATGTACCCTACAGGTAAAAAATATCGTTGGATCTCTTAGTTATACGTAGAAAGGTAATAATACAAGATAGCTCCTACTGCTGATTTTACCGCTGCTACTGCTATTTGCAGATTATATTTCTGCTGTGCACAAACAGTCCACCAATAAAACACATTATACGTAGGCTGATAGTCAAATTTGAACGAAGGACCTGTCGATACGCAAACAAGATGATTCTTACTGCTGTTATTTTACTGATTCTATTTCTGCTGTGCATAAACAGTCCACCTATGAAAAAATTCTCTACATAGTCAAATTGAAACCAAGGACCACTCGATCTAAAGATACTGTGCTACATCTCTAACTCTAATCCTACCCTGTTACCTACCCATTATACATTTTAAATTAAAAATCTTTATAAAAATATATACATACACGCATCGTACGTAAGTATTTATCTATGTATGTAGATGAACACGTACATAATGTACACGTATTACCTTGGAAAGGTAACACTTATTTGTCATACCTCACAGATATAAGCGTGTGATTGATAGGGCTCTCATCCATAAATACAAAACAACACGCTCTCCTACAGGCAAACCAGAGAGAAGAAAGCTGTGCACAACCCCTAGCGCTTCGTGCAGAGTCGTGGCTGTCGTGCACGTGGGCAGGGAGGGGGACGTGTGCTGGATTCAGCGTGTGCTCGTATTGGCCTACACTGAGAAAAAAGTTCGGTAGAGCCTACGAAACTTAGTCGGGTGACAAGAGCTTATTGCAGTTTGGTAATGACTGCGAAGGACCCAAGTAGTAGCTACTTAAGTTTAAGTAGACGTTACTTGTCTCCGAAGAGTAGCGTCTGCTTTGTATGCACAGTAGGGCCAGCTGATGTTCTATAAGCAGTAGTGAGTAGCGACTTGTCGAGAATATATATTGTGGATTAAGCACAATAATACTTACGTATATTGTATAACTAAAGTGTCTTAAAACAGACAAATGGTAACTGTGTTCTTTTGTGTACGTTGCAAAGCAATATATTTATAAGTATGTAACTATACAGATGTTTGAAAACATACATTTCCTAGTGCGCGAGTGTATATATCTGTTTTGCGTTGCCTCGTATTATACATGCAATAATGTGTGTCGTCAAACAAAATTGAAACGTTCAAATTTCTAAAAGTTCCAGATTTACGATGGATGAGTTTGTTAGAGATCTACTGACGCAGTGGGAGATGACAAATTTCATTGAGAGATTCAAAGGTGAGTAGTCTAACCTCAAATCTTAAAATAGTGTTTCATAACGGTTGGATGTTATTTGCGGCTATTTTTATTAGGTGCTGGAATAGACAAAGAGATTTTCGATGAAATCGATGATGTTATGCTAGATCAATTATTTAATGTGTTAATAAATGTTCGTGAGTTTCTCCAGATTCACCCCTGCGTACTTACAAAAATGAATGAATCTTTTTATGTATCACCAAACCATATTTTGTAAAAAATAATTTACATTTTTTATACTATTTTTATCTAAATGATTATAATAAATAATAGTTATTTGTTTGTTTTGTCTGTTCTTTTATAAAACCTAAATAATATAAACTCAAGTAGCCAATACTCAAGTCTCAAGTAAACAGCGCCTGTTTGATGCCAAGCTAAGTGTACTTATTATTGCCAAGTAGAAATTGCTTGGGTCCTACAGCTAACGCTACTTTATATATATTTACCTGACTACTAAAGTAGAGGCTGCTTGGGTTTTCGGTTATGGCTACCGAATTTTTTTCTCAGTGTAGTCTATCTACTGGTTGGCGATCAAAATCCGGGGATAATTCAATTCAAAGTCAGCACTTTTCGAGCTCGTTTAACACAGTCTCTTATGGCCGAAGGCCTGAAGCAAACTTTTGACTATCAATTAAACTACTAAAATGAAATGTACAGCTAATATACTATTTTGGGTCTGTAGTTACGTTCGATGAGTGCAGTGACAAACACTGCCAGCCATATTGCTCTAGAAAGCTCGCACAATAAAAAAAATTTGATTTTGTAAAATAACATGAACACTTTCATAATGATTTTTCAATTTTTATTTATTGAGTAATAACGCAGTAAATTATGGCAGTCATTAATATTAAATTATTCAACAGCTGACTGCATAAATATGTGGTAAACTTTACATAATAGCAGGTGGATTCAGTAGAAAATAAAACAAACTTCATTAACAACATACCTGTAGTATAAAAGGAAGCTTTCTTCTAGTGACATCGCATCGATCGTCACTGAATTGACCACCGCAGTAGGCGATGGAGCATTCTTAAGGTCGCAGTTTAGTTAAATATTCGCTTTGAGCGCAATTCCGAAATCGCGCCTCCACTGGGCACTTTGAGAACAATTGGTCGACATTAGAAAAGGTAATTATTAAAAAATCGAGCCTCCGGCTCCATTCACCAGGTGGCCAAACCTTAAATGTCGCTTCTCTACAAGCATATGGAAATCAACCCACTTGAAAAAGAAAGACGGAATTCCATGTGTTATTACTTCTGTAATACCTTCAGAAAAGCCATGTGGAATTACATATGGTTTTACGTATGGCATTACATAAGGGGTTTTAGCTTGGTAATGCCATATGTAATTCCATTTGAAAAAACACAAATTGGAAAAAGGAAAAAAATTTTGTCATCTAGAAATAACTGCAGAATACTGTAATGTGTCATTTACTGTGAACATTTAGTGTTACCATCTGGATAATAACTCTGAAACAAGGGGATTCAAATTATATTTTAGGAATAAAAAAAAAAAAATAAAATTTTTTTATCCAGAAGTAAAATCAGCTGAACCCCCTTGTTTTGGAGTTATCATCCCGATGGTAAGACAAATTGCTATCTGCAAATAACTCATCATGGTATTTTGCAGTTATTTCTAGATGATAGAAATTTTTTCTTTTTCTAATTAGTAATTTCATGTGTTTTTCCATATGGAATTACATATGGCATCATTTGGACGTACGATATCACACGGGGCACGATTTCGGAATTGCGCTGAAAGCAAATATTATGTGGCATACTGCACTATAGAGTGTGCATAGGTTATGCAGTCTTTACTGTACAGCTGTCATTGTCCCTCTCACGCAACTGCATGATAGTTGTTAACTTTGAATAGCTGAAATACAAAAGCTGTACGGCTAGGCTTCTTGAGATTTGGTATTTAGTTTATTTATAATATCAGGCGCTTTCCTATCTCTCACGTGTTAAAAGATCAACAGTAAATCTTTAATATCTCCGAAACTACACGGCTAAGCATCTCCAAATTTGGACTCGTGATGAACTATAACAAACTTAAGCCACACGCAAAATTATAGAAAAATTTATCGTCTAGTCGTTTTACTAGACTACTACCTTAAAGCTCTGAGATTGTCCGTGAACGAGACACACTGACTTTTCCAAACCAAAGTATTTGTACACACGAAAAACAAGAAATGATTCACTCGCCAGTCCCGACGATTTTAATTTTTGGAGGCTTTGGCCAGTGCAATTTTTTAGTACCAGCGTGTCATTCGAAAAGTGACCGTGAGGAGGCGTTGCAGAACTAAATTAAGCGTTTTTCAAAGCTATTTCTATGCTGGAAATATTTATGTATATCGAAGGACAAAAATAATGCATTACATGTTCTTACTTATTTGCTAAAAGCATGGGTAATTTCAGTATAAATATAATCTATGATATTTAAAGTTTATAATGTAGGTGCAAAGATTCCGAAAAAAAGTTTTATTTTGGTACGCGAGAATCTTTTCTTTGAAAAGTTGAGTTTTAGACAGGGGTTGGAACTGACATTTTAAGGTGATTTTTGCAATTTTCTTCGTGAAAGGGACAAGAAAATGGTTATGTCTGTAAGTAATGAAGAATTCTTAACATCTAAGATGTCTTGACACTGCAAGCATAATAAATTTTAGCTTCAGAACGTCGTACGAGTTCTGGACACGATTTGAGCCAGTTACGGCGGAAGCCCACATGTATATATAGTTATACTACTGTTTAGCGAACACTAATATAATACTAGCAAAAGTAATAATGTGTCGTTTGCTTCAAAAAGATTTTTTTACTTTACAAACTACTGAAATAATCTCGCTCCATGATGTATACAGATTTTCGTCATTTTTTAGTGCACCAAATAATACTGAACCTCTTTTACAGTCTTTTACACATAATTTTTTGCATACTTTAATTTTTTTAATTTAAATCAATTTATTTGAATGTTAATACAATTTTACAATTTTATCCATTAATTTCATTTCTCCCTTTCAGTGATCACTGGCTCCAGGTTCTCGTCTGCTTAAAAATTGTGGAGCCCATCAGTGACGTTCGGACACTTTAGCTAGCCACACTGCCTTATACGTGCACTAAAAGTCATTGATGGGCAATGCCAGCGTTGGGTTAGGCGGATTCAATATCGGAACTTTTTCCCTAGATCGTATATATAGCTCTACGATCAAGGGAGAATGTATCACCGAGCAGACAACAGTGAAGGGGCATTGCCAAAGACAGTACCCACAACGAGCGAAAATAAAAAATTGTAATATTAATAACACAAGTGCTCATCACCCAAAATGACCCGGGGCGCTTACTGGTCGCTTTGTTGAATAATAAATTATTAATTATTCACACAAGCGCCTATCATCCAGTAACCCGGGGCGCTTACCGGTGTTACATCGAGGCTGCACTCGACGTACCTCTTTTTTTCCTCCTCCTCTCCTTATCCTCCTCGTAGAGCCGCGTTTTCGTAGCAATCTAAATGACATACACGCACACATACACCAAGTACCGAAACTAAGGCTTCGTAACACACATATAAGGAGAGACCGAGTAAGACAAAGAAGAACTTGTCTACATCTCCCTCCCTCCTTATGCGTCGACATCGCCTAATGAAATTTAATATTTTTCATCCTTTCCCTCTTCTGTGTCTTAAACATTCGTAAATAAGCCGACGCTCGAGCCAGGATGTTGATCTACACATCGGCCAGCGTTCATGCAACGTGACTTGACAACAGCATGCTATACTTCTACCACCTTCTTTCTCTAACACTTACAGTACCCAGAGACGCCAAGCCGAAAAATAACGCGAACTATAATACGATCTAATCTCGATAAGCAAGCACTGGGACCAGTATCGTTACTATACTATATTCTTTAGCAAGTAAGCGTCACCCCAAAACCAAAACAACATATGTAAAGAAAGACCGACAGCATGTAGGAAATCTTTCCCTCTCCCTGCCATGAGATGATGCAGACTGATTCTAAGAACCTATGTGCGTCTCGTCGTCTCTGGCCGTAGTAGCAGTGATAAGGAAGCAAGATCTTCGGCTATATAAGCCCATGGCCTCCTGCACGAGCAGCTCAGTCTCAAAAAAATTCGTTCAATGGTCAGGCCAGCTTGGGTGTATACCTAAAGCAGTAGCCAGACTAAAGGCATACGACCTGGAGAACCCGGTCGATGCATTCAATGGTCAGGCCAGCTTAGTAAAACACCGAGAGCAGTAGCCAGACTAGAATACACGACCTAGAAAATCCGATCGAAGTCTATTTGTGACCTGGAGAATCCGGTCTGCAGTTTCGATTTCAATTATATCCGGCCACCTGGATCTTGCTTCGAGAACCACTTGTACCCCCTTTTTTTTCTTTCAATAAAAGTAAGTAATAATATTTTCTTCAAACTTAATTATTGTATATCCCCCAATAGTTTTTCTCTTCGCGTAAAACCCACTATTGCGTGCCGTTTAATCCGGATATTAATGGCCAAGCAGGTGGTGAAAGAAAATTTTAATTAAAAAATAATAAAAATCGAGTACCACTAAGTTGTGTGCCGGTTGGTGAAAATGTCGATGGCCAAGCAACTAGCCTCCGTTTAAAAAAAAATTAAGTACCGCTAAGTTGTGTGCTGGTTGGTATAAATGCTGACGGCTAAACAGCCAGATCATAGTTAGCCAACCCAATTTTTAAACTATACGTCGTGCGTCGCTAGTAAAATACTGGCAACTAACGACTATAGACCCCTAAAAAGGAACCAACTTACCAACTCCAAGTAAATGGCCAGTTACGTCCCACCTAAAAAAGAAAGACGGAATTCCATGTGTGATTACTTCTGTAATACCTTCAGGAAAGCCATGTGGCATTACGTATGGTTTTACGTATGGCATTACATAAGGGGTTTTGGCTTGGTAATGCCATATGTAATTCCATTTGAAAAAATACATAGAATTACAAATTGGAAAAAGGAAAAAAATTTTGTCATCTAGAAATAACTGCAGAATACTGTAATGCATCATTTACTGTGAACAATTAATGTTACCATCTGGATGATAACTCAAAAACAAGAGGATTCAAGTTATATTTCAGGAATGAAAAAAAAAAATTAAAAAATTAAATTTTTTTCTATAGAAGTAAAATCAGCTGAACCCCCTTGTTTTGGAGTTGTCGTCCCGATGGTAAGACAAATTGCTAACTGCAAATAATTTATCATGGTATTTTGCAGTTATTTCTAGATGATAGAAATTTTTTCTTTTTCCAATTAGTAATTCCATGTGTTTTTCCATATGGAATTACATATGGCATCACCAAGCTAAAACCCTTTGTGTAATGCCATATGTAAAACCATGTGTAATGCCTTATGGCTTTCCTGAAAGTTTTACAGAAGTAATTCTACATAGAATTCCGACATTTTTTTTCAGGTGGGGTACCGTGGGTACAAATACCGATTGCCAAGTAGCTAGCTAACCCTTCTTTAATTATCTATCCTGTTCCTACCCTAGTGCTCCGTCCTCAACCCTTGCTGTCGTGTCCCCAGGCTATTGAGCGAAAGCTTAGGCCTAAATACAAAATTAACTCTTACGCCGTCTTCGACGTAACACCAGCATCTTTATTACATAATAGAATGTTACATAATAATACAAGCACCTATCACACGATGACCCGGGGCACTTACTGATCGCTTTGTTAAATAATAAAATATTAATTATTCACACAAGCGCCTATCACCCAGTAACCCAGGGCGCTTACCGGCATTTCTATTACATAATAAAATGTTACACAATAATACAAGCACCTATCATACGATAACCCGCGGCACTTACTGGCCACTCTATTAAATAATAAAATGTTAATCAAACACAAGCAGAACCCTAGGTTATCAGGCGATCAGCGCTTGCGTTATTATTTAACTTTTTGTTATTTAATAGACTGGCCAGTAAGCGCCCCGTGGGTGATAGGCGCTTGTATTATTGCTTAACACTTTATTATTCAATAGAGGGACAAGTAAGTGCCTTGGGTCATTGGGTGATAGGCGCTTGTGTTGATAATTAATATTTTATTATTTAATAGAGCGACCAGTAAGCGCCCCGGGTCATTGGGTTATAGGCGCTTATGCTATTAATTAATAATATATGTTGTTTAGTAAAGCGACCAGTAAGCGCCCCAGGTTATTGGGTGATAGGCGCTTGTGTTAGTAATTAATATTTTATTATTTAATAGAGTGGCAAGTAAGCGCCCTGGTCACTGGGTGATGAGCACTTGTGTTGTGTTGTGTTGTGTGTATTAATATTACAAACTTTTGCTTTCGCACGTTGTGGGTACTGTCTTTGGCAATGCCTCTCCACTGCTGTTTGCTCGGCGGAACATTCTCCTTAGATCGTATAGCTATATATACGATCTAGGAAAAAAGTTCCGATATTGAATCAGCCTAACCAGTTAGAGCAATGATGCATAATTATCGCATCAGCAAAATAACCCGATGACACTTTGTAACATTGCAGTAGAAGCGATTTCCAACCTCTCGTTTATTTAAACTAATGCTCCCCATTCATTGAGAACCGAGATATGAGGCGATGAAAAAAAATTTTTTTTGCTTGTTAACGGAACCAAACTACGGTAAACAGAAAGGTTACACCTGAAGTATATTACACAATTTTTGCCAGCCGAAACGTACCGG
Organism: Copidosoma floridanum; assembly: GCF_036245765.1. NCBI lineage: Eukaryota > Metazoa > Arthropoda > Insecta > Hymenoptera > Encyrtidae > Copidosoma > Copidosoma floridanum. The sequence goes on from NW_028321881.1 coordinate 32,755,939, forward strand.
CTGATTTAAAACACGTAATTATTTTTACAAAAAATTTTTAAGTGCTGACAGCTACAGTGACTTGCGGATTAGTACTTAAAAATTTAGTACAAAGTGAGAATCGCGACAGTGTGCGACATATAATGTGTTATTTAGTTGAACGTAGATGTATAAGATTTTTTCTCAAATTAAATGCAAAAATAGTTTTTTTCAATAAATTTTTTTATATAAGTCAACTCATGAGTAATTTTCCTAGACTCCCTAATTAGTATGATTCATCTATGATTATGTAAAATACCGTAGCTGCATTATTAACTACTTAAAGTACTTTAATAAACTATATTTTCGAATTATACTATCGGTAAAATAATGTTAACGTTTCAAGAAATCCAGTATAGAGAAAAATTAGAAAAAAAAATTTTTTTTTCATTTATTTGCAAAAATATGGTGAAAAATGGGACGTTATGAAAATTTAAATTGCACCATTGGAAAAAGCGACATCGAAAATGGTGGGAATGATGCTTCATCAATTTTTTCTACGAATATTTTTAATGTTAATTAGTCCGGTAGAAAATAATTCGTCAAATTTTAACGAAAATCAATTTTTTTATCTTTTATACAAAAAAAAACAGTGTGCCAAAACCTGAATCGCGTGTTCACGATTCTATTCTTATTCTTGAAGGTCTCTAGAAGATAAAAAAAAATATTTTTGAGGTGTGCCCTCATTAACAAATTCGGCTGATTTTTGCCCCTCAAAAAGTCAAAAATAAAAGGAGATTTCCTCATATATGCATACATAATTTTTTGGAATATTGTTGGTCTCTTACAGGCTGATCTAAGGTAGTCGATTTTAAAGTGCTCCTTTACCACCAGAAAGTTTAAACTTTTGAGGTTCTAAACGAATCTAAAGGAACCTTCCTGTTTGGGGACCAGGAAAAAAAAGTAACAAGAACTGATCGTTCGATCGAAAGCTTGCTTACTTTTTCTATCGCCCTTAACCCTAACAGCCTGCGCGCTTATTCCCTATTTTTAGGGGTCTCCAACGAATTGAAAATACATAGGCCTGGGTGCTTCGACTGGACAGGTTCTAGCCAGAAGTCTAGCAAATAGCCCCTTATCGCTTGTAGAATGCTTGGGTCCGACGTAGTCGTCAGCCAAACGTCACTAAAATAAACTCATCTAGTGGACAGCATTACCTCAGCTTATAATTCCTGTTCCAAGGGGGCTGGAATTGTTTTGGTAAGTCCTCTTGGTGGGCTGCCCTATTGATCGTGCCCAATAAAAACCAATTAAACTTTTCCAAGTTATATTTGGATTCAAGTAAGCCAAATAGAAGTTTTTATGTGTTTTTACACGTAATGTATTTGAGCAGAGAATTTTATTCGATTTTATTCCGTCAGACCAATAAAAATTTGTTAGAAATAGATTTACTGAAAACTATAAGTCTAACTTAATACACATTTTATATAGTTTTATTGGAAAAACTGTACGTATAATTTTACATGAGCGTACCAATACAACTCTAATTAGTATATATACGAATTTCCTACGTACATAAATCTTACGTCTTTATGCGGGAAATTACGTAAATTTTTATCGGAACGTATTGTATTAAACATTATTACATTTTACAAGGTTATCCTCATGATAAGGGTATTCACTTTTGTCTGGAAAACCGAGTGATTGATTGTCTTTTTTAACAATGCATGTTTGTACGCTTGTGTTTGAAAATACGGGTGCAGATACCGATACAATTCCAATTCAACTCACATTTAATGGTAAAGTATGCGAAACGCCACAAAGAATAAGCAAATAGAACTCGATAGCACTAATGCACTATGGACACTAAGTACTTTGGGTGGGGGGGGGTAGCGGGACAAGGGGATGCCACAACAGGTGTTCTGTGGGTGGGGAAACCACTCGGGAAAAACCTGTCCCGGAACGGCCCGGAGCATCACCCGAGTTCCGACCGGGTGTCTATGCCTAAATGCCTATATGAGCATTCTGGCGATCTCAGTGAGGGACAACTTCTCTCACTCGGCGGCGCTACCTGTAATAAGCGCATAGCGAATACTATACTTTTTACTGCTTTTGCATCACCATTCCACAGACATGTGCGACCACGGCCTAAAAGTCAGATTGACTTCGAGTGATTGATCGTGTTCGTGCTTCCTTGCTTCATCGTTATACAGAAACGAAATCCACATTTACAGTATTTCTTAATAAGCATCCATATGAAATAATACAGTTGTTGTTTCAATCATAAGTTTCCAATTAACCTACTCAGTATATTGTACTTATAAAATTATTTGATTTTTTTTCTGTGATTTCGTGTTTTAACCTGCATATTGGAATTTCGCAAACAAGCAACTGGCTCCATGATCTTTGTGGTTCTACATAGCGACGATAATGTTGATGAACAGAGTGAGGCAAATGGAGTCAAAGACGAACAAAATAATACAAACGAAGATGAGATAAATGAAGCATTAGATGATGAAGATATATCAGACGGAGATGCTTAAATAAAATAAATATAATTTAGTGAAACATGATAAAGAGCAAAGTAATATATAAGAGAAGTAAGTTCATCCTAAAGTATATTATATTCGTTTGATAATCTGCGCAAACCCAAAAATTAAAGATTGACGTATGTTGTCACATATTAAGAAAATGGCGACTTTATTTATTACTTGATGCCAAAGTTAATTCTTCTTAGATGTTTGTAAGTTATTCTACGGTTGATGAGTTACCTCCTATTATTACAACGTGTTTACTTGAACCAGTGATGGTTAAATGGTTTTTTGTGGAAAATAAGCTATAAGTACAAATTTGATACATAAAGTTATTTACTAGCGATTGAGATGTTTGATGAATAGTATAACAAATAAAAAGGATAATCTGAGCAAACTAATTTTAGTAAAAATCATACTTCTAAACAAGTGGTAGAAAATTCATGTACAATAATTATTAACAAAGCATCAAATGAAAATTTTACTCATGTATTTCTGATGAATGATAAAATTTACCACCAAAATCTATACAACAATTTTCTGTTGGAGAAAGTTTTTTTAAAAGCACTAATATGTCTTATTGCATAAAATCTGTGCATATTAACAACAATAATTTTTTACGAAAAATATTACAAAAATCAAATTAGTTACATTTTTTTTTACCCATCATAATTTCAATTTTCAAAGTTACATACTTACTATAATAAATAACAAAAATGAGAAATAGGAAAACTAAAAATACACAGAAAAAAATGCAATGCAATAAAGTATATGCAGTTTGACAGTTACTTGTTTGAGTCTGAACTAAAGTTCATTGTTGTAAGTTATTGATAAGTTATTCTTAAGATGTTTTCTCAATGTGTTCAATTAAACTAGAGCTGATTAAATAGTATTTTGCGGTAAATAAGCTTTATTATGCATTCGAGACTTGAAATTACTCATTAGTATTTGATATTAGTTTTTAAAATGTTATAATTAAATATTATAAGATATAAAAAAAATATAGAAATCATAATTTCAGTTCAAGTCATACTTTTGGATCTTAGAGTGATAAGTAGATGAATTACTTATAAAAAATATGTACTAAGTATCGAAAAATAATTTGCATATTTGTTTCTAACATGTGAAAAAATTTATTATATAAATAAATTTTATATAAGTGAAGTGTTTTTATATGCAGAAATAAATAAGCTTTGATATGTATTTGAGACTTGAAATTACTTATTAATGTTTATTATAAGTAGTCCGACTTGTTTGATTATGAACGTGAGTTCAAATACAATGTGTAAAGTAATAAAATTACGGTAAACGTATATAATTGCAGTCGCTGACAAATAAGTGTTTTTTTGTGGTTCTCGTTGTATCGGACCGCACGTATAAAAACTAATAAATTTACAGTTCAACAAAATATTGTAGTGTCTTTTCATTTCTTTACCATGAGGCCGTATAATGTAGTTTGTATTGGATATTACAGCCATGAACAGAATAATTTGAATTTAATATGGGTCGTTCTGTATTTCTCCACATCAATTAGAACAGCAATTCCGAACCGAAATAAATGTATTAATAACAATTGCTTTTTCTCAGATTTCGACATGTAGAAGGGCAGCTATCTCAAAAAAAAAAAAACATTTTAAATCTTGTACTGCTACAAAATATTTATAAATACACATTCCTAATTAATGTTCCATGCATTTATAAATAAAATTAGAAAGTATATGTGATAAATCAAATACGTTCCAATAAAAAAAAAAAATAATACAAACACGCATTTGGGCCGTACCTCTAAATACTTTAGTCTTTTACACTTTTCGCTTAATCGGTCTGAACATATAAGAACCAATGAGTTTATGATTGAAGTCTGAAATCTTAGTCTATTTAAATATATTCATAAAATACATCCGTGTGACTTTAATATAAATATATATATATATGTACATATTTATATGTCAATGCTACAAAAACATTTCAGATAAAAATAGCTACTTCTTGGTTTTTCCACATAAAGAATGACAGCGATTTTTAATGCAGGCCTATTTAAATTCGCGATTCCAAAAAAAATCCAATAAAAAATCTATTTCTCACAAGTTACTACCGACAATATCATTAAGTAGTTTTACTTGAGAAATCCATTACTTGCAGATAAAAACCTCTCGCTAAAATTTATTTTTATCGTACCTTATAAAATACCATAGAATCTTCTTCTTGTATTCATCATTTTGGATTAAGCATATAAAAACGAATACTTCTAAGATTTTATTCGGATATCTCAGTACATTTTTTTTTTCTTCGCGCAAAACCGCATTAAAAACTAACTAGTTTATATTTGACATTCCTTATACGTACATATAAAAACTAAATTTGTATTATTCTTTATTGGATATTACGGGTGCAGATACCGACTACAAGTGAATGGAAATTTTTTTTTATCGTTCTTTATTGGTCACGATCAATAGGGTGAGTTCCGAGTCTGGAGGGCGAATGCTGACAAGAGGTGAATTTGCGATTGTAAGATAATGAGCCCCCCTCCTCACCTCTTTCCTGATTGATAGGGCACGCCAGTTTACAGAGTTCGAATGGGTTGGTTTCACTGGAGCCATAGATTTCGGTTTTAAATCCTTGGATACTTTTTTCACTGCCCTGGTCCCAATTATCAATGTCTTCAGGTCACCTCTGAAGAGCAAAGAACTAGACTCCACCGACTTCAAGGCGTTTTGAATCTTGGGATCCAAGCCTCCGATCACAAATAGCTTCATAGCCAGCGGGTACAGCTGGTAGAATGGCTCTGCCAAGAGCTTAGAAGCATTTGACAGATCTCTTAAAAACGCAGTTCTGTCAACAGAGATATCTGTATCACTAAGGATCTAGTTAAGAGCACAGGCAGTTGCTGATAAGGCTGCTCCTGCTATTTCCTGGAAGTCTTTGAGATAGTTGTCTTTGCTGCGCTTCTTAAAATCCAGCTCCACAGCGATCTCTGAATTTAGAGACAGTGCCTCTAAATTGACGCTGCCCTGGACTGTAAATGGACGGGGGTGCTCTTGAACCTTGAGCAGGTTCTCTTTATCTCTTTAACCTCCTGTTCCAAAAGTCTTCCCCTTGTCCAAGCCGTGAGCCTTGAGCTTAACTCACTCTTGAGGGTAAGGTCGGGGGTGTTTTTATCTTTAGAGTCATCGCTAAGGTATAAGCTTGCCTCACTCTTAGGTAGCTTGTCTTCAACTGTTCCGTCCTCCTCCTGAGTCTCTCCCAATCCTTCTTCTTCCCGAGTCTCGTCCTACACTTCGACGTCCGCACCATTGGGTGCTACCTCACCTCATGCAACTTCTTGAAGCGCTAGCACATCTGTAGGAAGTCAGGCCCCTGGTAAGTGTGGTGAAAATCAGATGAAAAAAGGGATCGAAAAGGGTTAGATCTCATGTGTATATCCGGCGTTTACTTAGCAAACTACACTAGAGCTCACACGTCCCAGCCACTGCCATGTGCACACCTGCATCACTCGCGATGGCAGAAACCTGTAAATAAAAACAAGGCAGTTGAAGGATTAAGAACAAAAAGCTTCTTACCCTCGTACTGGAGCTGTGTTTGTCATCCTCAACCTGATTCCCAGCCTCCTGACCCTAGCACTCATGGCAAAGGCTGCGGCCCTCGAGCTCGGTGAGCTCCTGCCACAGTGCCTTGCCACCTTGCCTTCAAAGTTTCCCTTGCTGCCATCGATAAAATGCTTCCAACGATATAACGCCTCCAGGCGCCAGAAAAAGAATGAAGAAGGCACAGTAGGATAGCAGGGGTAACTGACTGGGGCGGGGTAACAGGATACCTTGTTTTTAACTCGGTCAGTGTTAGCAAGCTCTCAACAGTCTCAACTACGTAGCTTCATCTGGGTAGTAGAAGAAGTACTACCAGTAAATATTTTTGAACAAGAAAACGAATTATAATAATAAACTAAGCGAAGATGTGTGTATACATGCGTGTAAATCTGTGTTTTCCTCTATTGCTTTACTCACTATGCGGTCCCAAAAATGGCCTCTTTAGCCATACTTCCTTTATTTACCCACTCTATTCACGCAAGTGTGACACTATCTAACACCAGAAAAGTGAATAATTTTTGGACTTTTGAAAAACCAGTAGATTTATTTGATTGGATACAGAGGGTCAAGGCACAGTGTGGCAGATGGGCCGCCATGTTTAGGACTCTATTTAAAAACTGTACATCTATGTATATTGCACACACATACTGATGTATAGCTCACAGACATAAGGTTCCGAGCCAGTGATTAGTTCATTAGAATTGTGGGCATGTTGGTCCTGAATATGGCAGAACCAATCAAGAGAAGCTCCCGCATCTGCCACACTGCCCCCTGACCCTCTGCCGCCCTCTGTACGATTAGAAGGTTCCGAGAGCTCGGAGCGCTCGGATTGCTCCGAACTCGAGCCCAAATATGATGTTACATATGAGTGATTTGCTGTCAGTGGCCAAATTCATGTCCGAAGGAGCTCATATAGTCATACATCGATATTATCTCATTATCGTGGCTTGGATTTCCTACCGATCTTTCAGTGAGTAAGCGAAGACGATCCACCAGCTCATTTGGATCATCCCAGTCTACATAATCCACTTGTTGCGATGGCTTTTAGTAATTTTATAGTGAGGTACGACGATCCTTCCTTTTTATTGCCGATAAGATCGAAGATATAATTTTATTGAATTTATTATTATTATATGTTCGAATAGGCCCATTCTTGCTAAAACTCTTTTGATGCACGGAGAGAGGTTAGAACCATTTTAATCAGTGACACCTACGGTGTTTTATTTGCACTCACTACAGCATGAGATTTACCGCTGCCTAGCACGGGTTTTCCGGTACCAGCACCGAAAAAAACACTTTTAACATTGTTATACCTCCAGTGGTACCGAAAAAACGTGTGCTAGGCAGCAGAAAATCTCATGCTGTAATGAGTAAAAATAAGATACGGTGGGAGTCACTGGTTAAATTGGTTCTAACCCCTCTCCGTGTGTGCACTTGAAGTTTCCAGAAGTACATAATATTTACTCAAATGATCTTCAGTGATTCGAGTTGGATCAGAATGTTTTTTCACAAGTAAATCCATCAATCCACCTTTTTTAGGGAATCTTATCTCACTTATTCTAATTTCATTGTTATCTAAATTTAATGGTGAATTTTCAAACTTGTACTTTGCATCTTCTTTTCGGAGCCCATACACCAAATCTAATAAATCTTTCTGGTTTTCGTAAAACGTTTGTAAGTATGAGTTATTAGAAGTGTTTTCATTATTATCATCTGTCTGATTTCGAATGGTAACATTCATATCGTCATCGTCATCGTATTCGTCATCGTCATCATCATCATTATTATCACTTTGACTGACGGCAGACTCAAACATCATATTTTCGTCATGGCTGTATTTTTTCTCTTTTATTATTCGTTTGATGGTCAGCTTTGGTGTAGAAGTATTATTGAAATAATTATTTATGAATCACGGAATGACTCTTTTTATTCGTTTTCTTTGTTTGCGTCGCAATTCGTTGTAAAGGATCAGTGATTGGCTTAAAAGTTCCACTCAATACTCTTTCAACCTTATCTTTTCGAAGTTTCAATAATCTATATTTCTCTTTGACGGCTTCTCTTGCCTTTACCAGCTGATAAAGAACGTCTTTTTCTCTCTCGTACATGTTAACACTTCGACGTCTTAGAGTAGACTGATTAGTTCGCTCTACATACGACCTACATTTATAGCACAACTGTCAAAACCTTTACGATGTCGGCCGCTGTTCATCTACCTATCTTTGTCAATAACATAGAAACCATATGTTCATCATAATTCCAACAGTTTGGGTGTTTTCACCAGCAAATAATTTAAACAGCAGACGACGTGAAAGTCGATAAAAGAAGGAAGATTTTATTGCTGTTGACTGTCGTCCAGCTGTTTTTACTGGCCAGATTACGGAACAGAGCGCCAGTTAGTTCAAGGTATTTGACTTACCGACCTGACAGTAACGTAGAGCGCAACCTAAAATTACTTGCTGGTGACGATTGCGGAAAACACCCCTTGTGCATAGATCTTTAAACCGACTACAAGACATATCAGAATTAACGTGATCATCGTACACATGCTTTACATTAAGTTCATCTTGACAAAACAAAGCTAGAAGATTAACGTTATTTCTCACAAGGTGCTTCGGTACTTAAGCATATGACTGACAGAGATAAAAGCAATCGATATTTTTATGCCTTCCCATGCAGTAGAAAGATAAAAGGACGTTCGGTAGAGATAGAATTTTCCAGTGAATTAATCTGAAATTTTGACCAAACGTTCTCGTTGTTGTTGCAATGAAACTGTAAAAATTTCAAGAGGATCGTCTCTTTTGTTTTCGAGATATTAAATCTTAAAGCTCAGTCATTTTAACACAGTCACTTATGGGAAAACTAATTAAAACTCAGTTTTAAGCAAATTGGCCCAGTGAATTTCGCCAATTTTTTCATTTGTCACAGATAATGTTATGAGTTAAATGCATACCAAGTTTTGCGACGATCGTCTGATTCGTTAATGTATAAAAAAAAAAAAAATAAGTTTGATAAAAACGCAATGGCAACGTCGCAAGTGGTGGGAAATTCAAAATTCTCTGGGACGTCAATCAGTAAATATTACAGTAGAACCTCGATTATCCGACCCAATCGGGACCGAGAGTAGGTCGGATAATCGAAACGTGTGGTTTTTGAGGATGAAAACAATAAACAACACCTTTAAATGTCAAAATAATAGTATGTACACGTATATTAAAATCTGAAGTACATGTTAACGTTGAAGTATACAAACATATTTAATGTATAACTATTAAGACTGTACTTGGTACTTGGTAATTGCAAAACAATCGTCAATTATTTTATTTATAATTTGTTAAAATAACTGTCAATTTTTGATTGGCAAACAGATGAAACGCGTTTTTGAGCTGCTAAGTCTCGCAGCCGTTTGAGAAGTAGTTGCGTTGGGCAACATTCGTCTTGACTCTCGAACCATTCGAGACCTGTTTCAAAAGCATTAAATGCCTCCGCATGTGACGGTTTCTTCGGTGCACCCAAGCTTTCATTGTCACTGCTGTCGCTGTCGTGATCGTCGTCAAGATTTTTTATTGATAAAACAATTTCATCATCGTCTAAAATTTGATGCCCTTGATCATTAGCGTCGTGGTTTAACCAGTCTTCGACATCATCTTTATCACAATCCGCGAATCCTGGAATATTGCCGATTAAGAAAGCGAATTCGTCAAGATCACTTTTCTTTGTGTTACTCTCCCGCTCTTTTTCAGGTTCTTCTTCAGCCTCTTTTTCAGGTTCCGGCTCTGCTTCTACTGTTTCTGCTATTTCTGCTGTTTCCGCTGTTTCCGCTGTTGCTGTAACTTTAGGAAGAATCCATAATTTTTTCCAAGCATTTTGATTGTCTTCAGTCAAAGAGTCCCATGCATTGGCTATCATATAGAACAATGCTTTAAATTTAATGACTTGGAAAATTCAATGACACCGTCTTTAGTGCCATCGTTCAAAAGAAGTCGTCTTTGAACTTGCTTCCGGTACATTCGTTTTATTTTTTCGATGACTCCCTGATCCATAGGTTGCATTAAAGATGTGATGTTTGGCGGGAGATACATCACTTGAAAGTCCGGATCAATCGAATTCAGAGTTTCGGCGGATGGATGTGACGGTGCATTATCTAGAAGGAACAGGACTTTACCAGTTTTTTTTTTGAGTCTGTCGCCATTTTTTAACGATAGTTATGAAATCATTCGTGTACCATTCAACGAATAGTTTCGCGTCCATCCAGGCGCTTTTTTGCGCTTTATAAGATACAGGTAAGTTTTTAACGTCCTTGAAGCACCGTGGTTTCTTGGATTTTCCAATTAGCAGCAACGGCAATCTATGAGTCCCAGCAGCATTAGCACATGTCATAGCAGTCACTCTTTCTTTTGACACTTTAAAACCTCGTGCGGCAGATTCTTGGCGAGATGCAAGCAATTTCCTTGGCAATGATTTCCAGTTAAGACCGGTCTCGTCTGCATTATAAACGTCGTCACGAGAGAACTTTTCTTTTTCTAAAAATGCCTCAAACGTTTTCTTGAATTCTTCAGCTGCACTGGAATTTGCTAATAATGTTTCACCTTGAATTTGCAATTCACGTATTCCATGTCTAGATTTAAAATTGTGGAGCCACCCAAGGCTGGCTTTAAAATCTGTTGATTCGCCGAGTTTTGTATTCAATTCAAGAGCTTTCTCACACAAAAGTGGGCCTGAAATTGGTTCTCCCAAGTTGCGCCTTTGTGCGAACCACGTTAAAACAGCGTCATCCAGTTCTTTATCTTTCGCATTTTTCATTACTTTTCTTTTCTTTACTACGTCATCGCTATCCATTGTAGACGCAAATGTTGTGAGTGCTACTCGATTTTTTTTTTATATCGGTGATCGTTGTTTTTCCAACACCATAAAAGGATGCTAAAGATGCGTGGGTCTCGCCCTTATCTATCTTCGATAAGATTTCTAGCTTTTTTTCGAGCGTAATCACATTACGTTTTCGCTTGGGAGTTAACGGACTTGACGTTGACGCCATTGCACAAATAAGTAACGAATGTAATTATAATAATAGAAAAACAATTTTATATTTACATTTATATTAGCACGCTGTGAAAAAATATTAAAACTGCATAGAATCTTCGTAAGCGGACTACACACAAATAAATGTGCTCGGTTTTGAGACGCTTGCGTTGCACTTGTTTCGAATGCCTCAATGCGCGAATCAACAAGCACAGCCAGTCTTCCTGTCCAGACCTGTACGCAGTAGTGCGCGATTCGACGTAAGCTCCGACTATAGGTTGGTACACTCGCGCACTGAGACACCCGTGGCGAGCAGCAGAAACGTATGTATACCCAGACTCAAGCCTCGTACAACGCAAACAAACCCGCGTTTTCACATACATACTTGAAACGTGCTGTTTCATGCTCGCAGTTTTTCCAGAAATATATTATGTATCACTCACGGCGGTGACAGTGCTCAAATATAATATATATCTATCACCCTGACGGTCAGATAATTGACTGGTCGGATAAACCAAATCAGCGGTCGAATAATTGAGCAGTCGGATGATCAAGAACCGGATAATCGAGGTTCTACTGTATCGTGAATATGAACGCATTTTCGTATAAAATACAAGCTTACATGTGTGTATAAGCATTTATACATTACGCCCGCCCCTCCCCATAAGAAAATAACAATATATTTTCATAGCCCGTTGTTAATTTTTCTTATAAAATTTGAAATTTATGATTATTTCTGTTCCTTTCTCATTTGTCGTAGTTTAGAGGTTATACTGTTTGGTTTTGGGCTTTTTTACGAATAAAATCTACGAAAATAAATACAATAATCACAAGTCATTTCAATTACTTATTTATTTATTTACAATACATTTTTATAACAAATCAAAGTCAAATACCTACTGCTTTAACGCAAAACCATTGAACATATCCACGTATAACACTGTCGTAACCGACGCAGCAGACAAGCGGACAGCAACGATCTCAGAAGTGATAAAATCACTTGGCGGGAAATTCAAATGAGCTATACGGGGCATGACGCACAAACCCAAATAACACTTTTATGGATAATAAATTAATAAAATAAGCCCAAGCTACTCAACCCAATGACCCAAAGTGACTACTGCAAATATCTATAATAAATAATTGCTAAATTTAATAACAAAAGCGCCTTCTGCCCAATGACCCGGAATGCTTACTGGCAAACGTATTAAATAATAAATTGTTAAATTTATTAACAAAAGAGCCTTTCACCCAATGACCCAGGGCGCCTACTGGCAAATGTATTAAATAACTAATTGCTAAATTTAATAACAAAAGCACCTTTTGCCCAATGACCAAGAGAACTTACTGGCAAAAGTAGTAAATAATTAATTGCTACATTTAATAACAAAAGCGCCTTTCGCCCAATTACCCAGGGCGCTTACTAGCAAATTTATTGAATAATTAATTGTTAAATTTATATACAAAAGCGCCTTTCACCAATGACCCGGGGCGCCTACTGGCAAATGTATTAAATGATTCATTGCTAAATTTAATAACAAAAGCACCTTTTGCCCAATGACCCGGGGCGCTTACTGGCAAATGTATTGAATAATTAACTGTTATATTTATTAACAAAAGCGCTTTTCACCCAATAACCCGGGGCGCTTACTGGCAAATGTATCAAATAATAAATTTAGAAATTCAATAACACGAGCGCTTATCACCCAAAGACCTAGGATGCTAACTAACAAATATATTAAATAATAATGTGTTAAATTCAATAACACATGTTCCTATTACCCGATGACCCGAGGTGCTTACTGAAAGATCTATAAAATAATGAATTATGAATTATTGATACAATTTTATCATTTTACAATTTATTAATTAACAAAGTGGCCAGTAAGCTCCTGAGGTCATCAGGTAATAAGCACTTGTCTTTTACAATTTAATATTTAATACATTTAACAGTAAGCGCCCCGGGTCATTAGGTTAAAGGCGCTTTTGTTAATAAATCAAATAATTAATTATTTAATACGTTTGCCAGTAAGCGCCCCAGGTCATTGGGTAAAAGGCGCTTTCGTTGATGAATTTATGAATTAATTATTCAATACATTCAACAGTAAGCACCCCAGGTCATTGGGTAAAAAGCGCTTTTAAAAATAAATTTAATCATTAAATATTTAATATGTTTTTTATTAAATTTAGCAATTAATGATTCAATTCATTTGCCAGTAAGCGCCATAGTCATTAGGTTAAAAGCGCTACTGTTAATAAAATCTTAATTAATTATTTAATACGTTAGCCAGTAAGTGCTCCGGCTCATTAAGTGAAAGGCGCTTTCGTTTTTAAATTTAGCCATTATTTATTTAATACGTTAGCCAATAAGCGCTCCGGGTCATTGGGTGTAAGGTGCTTTTCTTATCAAATTTAGCAATTAATTTTTCAATACGTTTGCCAGTAAGCGATCCCGGTCATTGGGTGAAAAGCGCTTTTTTTATTAAATTGAGCAATTAATTAATCAATACATTTGCTAGTAATCGCGCCGGGTCATTGGGTAAAAGGCGCTTTTGTAAATAAATCAAATAATTTATTAATTAATACGTTTGCCAGTAAGCGCTCTAGGTCCTAGGGTAAAAGGCGCTTTTATTATTAGATTTAGCAATTAATCATTAAATATATACGCTTGTAAATGCTTCGGGTCATTAAGTAAAAAATGCTTCTGTAACTGAATTTGGCAATTAATTATCTAATTTATTTGCCAGTTAGTGCCCCAGGTCATTGGATGGCAGGCGCTTTTGTTAATAAATCAAATAATTAATTATTTAATACGTTTGCCAGTAAGCGCCCCAGGTCATTGGGTGAGAGGCGTTTTTGTTATTAAATTTAGCAATTAATTATTTAATATATACACTTGTAAAAGCTTCGGGTCATTAAGTGAGAAGCGCTTTTGTTATTAAATTTAGCGATTCATTATTAAATACATTAGCCAGTAAGCGCCCCGGGTCATTGGGTAAAAGGCGCTTTTGTTAATAACTCAAATAATAAACTATTTATTGCGTTTGCCAGTTAGCACCCCGAGTCATTGGGTAAAAGGCGATTCTGTTAATAAATTTAATCACTAAATATTTAATATGTTTGCAAGTAAGCGCCCTGGGTCATTGGGTAAAAGGGGTTTTTCTTATTGAATTTTGCAATTAATAATTTAATAAATACGCTTGTGAATGCTTTAGGTCATTAAGTGAAAAGCGCTTTTAATAATAAATTTAGCAATTAATTATCTAATTTATTTGCCAGTAAGCGCCCGTGGTCATTGGGTAAAGGGCGCTTTTGTAAATCAATTTATTTTTTAATTGTTTCATACATTTGCCAGTTAGTTCCCCGGGTCATTGAAAGGAAGGCACTTTTGTTAATAAATCAGATGATTAATTATTTTATACGTTTGCCAGTAAGCGCCCCAGGTCATTGGGTAAAAGGCGTTTTTGTTATTAAATTTAGCAATTAAGTATTTAATATATACGCTTGTAATTGCTTCAGGTCATTGAGTAAAAAGCGCTTTTGTTATTGAATTTAGCAATTAATTATCTAATTCATTTGCCAGTTAGTGCCCCGGGTCATTGGGTGAAAGTTGCTTTTGTTAATAAATCAAATAATTAATTATTTAATACGTTTGCCAGTTAGCGCCCCACGTCATTAAGTGAAAGGAGTTTTTGTTATTAAATTTTGCAATTAATTATTTAATATATACGCTTGTTAATGCTTCGGGTCATTGAGAAAAAAGCGCTTTTGTTATTAAATTTAGCAATAAATTATCTAATTTATTTGCCAGTAAGCGCCCCTGGTCATGAGGTAAAAATCGCTTTTGTTAATAAAATTATTAATTAATTTTTTAATACATTTGGCAGTAAGCAGCCCAGGTCATTGGGTGAAAGGCGCTTTTGTTATTAAGGTTAGCAATTAATGATTTAATTAATTTGCCAATAAGCGCCATCGTCATTGGGTGAAAAGCGCTACTGTTAATAAATTTATTAATTAATTATTTAACACGTTAGCCAGTAAGCGCTCCAAGTCATTGGGTGAAAGGCGCTTTCGTTATTAAATTTAGCAATTCATTATTTAATACATTTGCCAGTAAGCGCCCCGGGTCATTGGGTAGAAGGAGCTTTTGTTAATGAATTAAATAATTAACTATTTAATAGATTTGCCAGTAAGCTCCCCAGGTTATTAGGTGAAAGGCGCCTTTGTTAATAAATCAAATAATTAATTATTTAATACATTTGCCACAAAGCGCCCCGGCTCATTGGATGAAAGGCGCTTTTATTATTGAGTTGAGCAATTAATTATTTAATATATACGCTTGTAAATGCTTCGGGTCATTAAATAAAAAGCGCTTCTGTTATTAAATTAAGCAATTAATTGTCTAATTTAATTGCCTGTAAGCGCCCTAGGTTATTAGGTGAAAGTCGCTTTCGTTAATAAATTTATTAATTAATTATTTAATTTTTTTGGCAGTTAGCGCCCTAGGTCATTGGGTAAAAGGCGCTTTTGTTATTAAATTTAGCAATTATTAATTTAATTCATTTGCCAGTAAGCGCCATAGTCATTGGGTAAAAAGCGCTACTGTTAATAAATTTCTGAATTAATTATTTAATACGTTAGCCAGTAAGCGCTCCGGGTCATTGAGTAAAAGGCACTTTCGTTTTTAAATTAAGCCATTATTTATTTAATATGTTAGCCAATAAGCGCTCCGAGTCATTGGGTGTAAGGTGCTTTTCTTATCAAATTTAGCAATTAATTTTTTAATACATTTGATAGTAAGCGATCCAGGTCATTGGGTGAGAAGCGCTTTTTTTATTAAATTGAGCAATTAATTAATCAATACATTTGCTAGTAATCGCGCCGGGTCATTGGGTAAAAGGCTATTTTTTAAATAAATCAAATAATTTAATAATTAATACGTTTGACCAGTAAGCACTCTAGGTCCTAGGGTGAAAGGCACTTTTATTATTAAATTTAGAATTTAATTATTAAATATATACGCTTGTAAATGCTTCGGGTCATTGAGTGAAAAACGCTTCTGTTATTAAATTTGGCAATGAATTATCTAACTTATTCGCCAGTAAGCGCCCCAGGTCATGAGGTTAAAGTCGCTTTCGTTAATTAAATTATTAATTAATTATTCAATACATTTGGCAGTAAGCGCCTTAGGTCATTGTGTAAGAGGCGCTTTTGTTAATAAATTTAACAATTAATTATTTAAAACGTTTGCTTGTTAGTGCCCTGGGTCATAGGGTAAAAGGCGCTTTTGTTAAAAAATCATATAATTAATTAATTAATACGTTTGCCATTAAGCGCCCCGGGTCATTGGGTGAAAGGCGCTTTTATTATTAAGTTTAGCAATTTATTATTTAATGTATACGCTTGTAAATGCTTCGGGTCATTGAATAAAAAGCGCTTCTGTTATTAAATTTAGCAATTAATTGTCTAATTCGATTGCCAGTAAGCGTCACGGGTCATTAGGTAAAAGTCACTTTCGTTAATAAATTTATTTATAAATTATTTAATACATTTGGCAGTAAGCACCCCAGGTCATTAGGTAAACTGCACTTTTGTTATTAAATTGAGCAATGAATGATTCAATTCATTTGTTAGTAAGCGCCATAGTCATCGGGAGAAAAGCCTTACTGTTAATAAATTTATTAATTAATTATTTAATACATTAGCCAATAAGCGCTCCAGGTCATTGAGTAAAAGGCGCTTTCGTTTTTGAATTTAGCAGATATTTATTTAATACGTTAGCCAGTAAGCGCTCCGGGTCATTGGGTGTAAGGTGCTTTTCTCATCAAATTTAGCAACTAATTTTCCAATAGATTTGCCATTAAAAGCCCCAGGTCATTGGGTGAAAGGCGCTTTTGTTAATAACTAAAATAATTAACTATTTATTTTGTTTGCCAGTTAGCACCCCGAGTTATTGTGTAAAAGGCGCTTTTGTTAATAAATTCAATCATTAAATATTTAAAATGTTTGCCAGTAAGCACCCTGAGTCATTAAGTGAAAATCGTTTTTGTTATTGAATTTCGCAATTAATTATTTATTAAATACGCTTGTAAATGCTTTAAGTCATTAAGTGAAAAGCGTTTTTGATATGAAATTTAGCACTTAATCATCTAATTCATTTGCCAGTAAGCGCCCGTGGTCATTGGGTGAAAGGCGTTTTTCTTATTGAATTTCGCAATTAATTATTTATTAAATACGCTTGTGAATGCCTTAGGTCATCAAGTGAAAAGCGCTTTTGATATGAAATTTAGCACTTAATCATCTAATTCATTTGCCAGTAAGCGCCCGTGGTCATTGGGTAAAGGGCACTTTTGTAAATGAATTGATTTTTTAATTGTTTCATACATTTGACAGTTAGTGCCCTGGGTCATTGGGTGGAAGGCGCTTTTCTTAATAAATCAAATAATTAATTATTATTACGTTCCCCAGTAAGCGCCCCAGGTCATTGGGTGAAAGGCGCTACTGTTAATAAATTAATTAATTAATTATTTAATACGTTAGCTTGTCAGCGCTTCGAGTCAATGAGTAAAAGGCGCTTTCGTTTTTAAATTTAGCAATTATTATTATAATACGTTAGCCAGTAAGCGCTCCGGGTCATTGGATGTTAGGTTCCTTTTTTATCAAATTTAGCAATTAATTTTTCAATACATTTGCCAGTAAGCGCCCCAGGTCATTGGGTGGAAAGCGCTTTTTTTATTAAATTAAGCAATTAATTAATTAATACATTTGCTAGTAATCTTCCCGGGTCATTTGGTAAAAGGCGCTTTTGTCAATAAATCAAACTATTAATTAATTAATACGTTCGCCAGTAGGCGCTCTAGGCCTAGGGTGAAAGGCGCTTTTATTATTAAATTTAGCAATTAATTATTAAATATATACGCTTGTAAATGCTTCGGGTCATTAAATAAAAAGCGCTTCTGTTATTAAATTAAGAAATTAATTGTCTAATTTAATTGCCAGTAAGCGCCCTGGGTCATTAGGTGAAAGGCGTTTTTGTTATTGAATTTAGCAATTAATTATTTAATAAATACGCTTGCAAATGCTTCAGGTCATTAAGTAAAAAGAGCTTTTGTTATTAAATTTAGCAATAAATTATCTAATTCATTTGCCAGTAAGCGCCCGTGGTCATTGGGTAAAGGGTGCTTTTGTAAATAAATTTATTCATTAATTGTTTCATACATTTGCCAGTTAGTGCCCCGAGTCATTGGGTGAAGGGCGCTTTTGTTAATGAATCAATTAATTAATTATTTAATACGATTGCCAGTAAGCGCCCCAGGTCATTGGATGAAAGGCGTTTTTGTTATTAAATTTAGAAATTAATTATTTAATATATACGCTTGTAAATGCTTCGGGTCATTAAATAAAAAGCGCGTCTGTTATTAAATTTAGCAATCAATTGTCTATCTTAATTGCCAGTAAGCGCTCCGGGTCATTAGGTAAAAGTCACTTTCGTTAATAAATTTACTAATTAATTATTTAATTCATTTGGCAGTAAGCGCCCAAGGTCATTGGGTAAAAGGCGCTTTTGTTATTGAATTTAGCAATTAATAATTCAATTCATTTGCCAGTAAAAGCCATAGTCATTGGGTAAAAGCGCTACTGTTAATAAATTTATTAATTAATTATTTAATACGTTAGCCAGTAAGCGCTCTGGGTCAATAAGTAAAAGGCGCTTTCGTTTTTAAATTTAGCAATTATTTATTTAATACGATAGCCAGTAAGCGCTCCAGGTCATTGGGTGTAAGGTTCCTTTTCTCACAAATTTAGCAATAAATTTTTCAATACATTTGCCAGTAAGCGCCCCAAGTCATTGGGTGGAAAGCGCATTTTTGATTAAATTAAGCAATTAATTAATCAATACATTTGCTAGTAGTCGCGCCGGTTCATTGGGTGGAAGGCGCTTTTGTAAATAAATCAAATCATTAATTAATTAATACGTTTGCCAGTAAGCGCTCTAAGTCCTGGGGTGAAAGGCGCTTTTATTATTAAATTTAGCAATTAATTATTAAATATATACGCTTGTGAATGCTTCGGGTCATTGAGTGAAAAATGCTTTTGTTATTGAATTAAGCAATTAATTGTCTAATTTAATTGCCAGTAAGGGCCCTAGGTCATTAGGTAAAAGTCGCTTTCGTTCATAAATTTATTAATTAATTATTTAATACATTTGGCAGTAAGCGCCCCAGGTCATTGGGTGAACTGCGCTTTTGTTATTAAATTTAGCAATTAATGATTTAATTTATTTGTTAGTAAAAGCCATAGTCGTTATGTAAAAAGCGCTGATGTTAATAAATTTTTTTATTAATTATTTAATACGTTAGCCAGTAAGCGCTTTGGGTCAATGAGTGGAAGGCGCTTTCGTTTTTAAATTTGGCAATTATTTATTAAATACGTTAGCCAGTAAGCGCCGCAGGTCATTGGGTAAAAGGCGCTTTCGTTGATAAATTTATGAATTAATTACTCAATACATTTAACAGTGAGCACCCCAGGGCAATGGGTAAAATGCGCTTTTATTAATAAATTTAATCATTAAATATTTAATATGTTTGCCAGTAAGCGCCCTGGGTCACGGGGTAGAAGGCGCTTTTGTTAATAAATCAAATAATTAGTTGATTAATACGTCTGCCAGTAAGCGCCTCGGGTCATTGGGTGAAAGGCGCTTTCGTTAATCAATTTATTAATTAATTATTTAATACATTTGGCAGTAAGCGCCCCAGGTCATTCGGTGAGAGGCGCTTTTGTTATTGAATTTAGCAATTAATAATTCAATTTATTTGCCAGTAAGCGCCATTGTCATTAGGTAAAAAGCGCTACTGTTAATAAATTTACTAATTAATTATTTAATACGTTAGCCAGTAAGCGCTCCAGGTCAAAGAGTAAACGGCGCTTTCGTTTTTGAATTTAGCAATTATTTATTTAATACGATAGCCAGTAAGCGCTCTGGGTCATTGGGTGTAAGGTTCCTTTTTTCTTAAATTTAGCAATTAATTTTTTAATACATTTGCCAGTAAGCGCCTCAAGTCATTGGGTGGAAAGCGCTTTGTTTATTAAATTGAGCAATTAATTAAATAATACGTTCGCTAGAAATCACCCCGGGTCATTTGGTAAAAGGCGCTTTTGTAAATAAATCAAATCATTAATTAATTAATACGTTTGCCGGTAAGCGCTCTAGGTCCTAGGGTGAAAGGCGCTTTTATTATTAAATATAGCAATTAATTATTTAATATATACGCTTGTAAATGCTTCGGGTCATTGAGTGAGAAGCGCTTTTTTTATTGAATTTGGCAATTAATTATCTAATTTATTTGCAAGTAAGCGCCCCGGGTTATTGGGTGGAAGGCGCTTTCGTTAATAAATTTAATAATTAATTATTTGATTCATTTGCCAGTAAGCGCCCTGGGTCATTGGGTTAAAGGCGCTTTTGTTAATAAATTAAATAATTAATTATTTAATACGTTTGCCAGTAACTGCCGCAGGTCATTGGGTAAAAGTCGCTTTCGTTGATAAATTTATGAATTAATTACTCAATACATTTAACAGTGAGCAACACAGGTCAATGGGTAAAATGCGCTTTTGTTAATAAATTTAATCATGAAATATTTAATATGTTTGCCAGTAAGCGCCCTAGGTCATGGGGTAAAAGGCGTTTTTGTTAATAAATTAAATAATTAAATTATTAACTCGTTTGCCAGTAAGCGCCCCAAGTCATTGGGTGAAATGCGCTTTTTTTATTAAATTGAGCAATTAATTAATCAATTTATTTGCTAAAAAACGCACCAGGTCCTTTGGTAAAAGGCGCTTTTGTAAATAATTCAAATCATTAATTAATTAATACGTTTGCCAGTAAGCGCTCTAGGTCCTAGGGTAAAAGGCGCTTTTATTATTAAATTTAGCAATTAATTATTAAATATATACGCTTGTAAATGTTTCGGGTCATTTAGTGAAAAACGCTTTTGTTATTGAATTTGGCAATTAAATATCTAATTCATTTGCAAGTAAGCGCCCCGGGTCATGAGGAGAAAGTCGCTTTCGTTAATAAATTTATTAATTAATTATTAAATACATTTGCTAGTAAACGCTCTGGGTCATTGTGTTAAAGGCGCTTTTGTTAATAAATCAAATAATTAATTATTTAATACGTTTGCCAGTAAGCGCCCCAGGTCATTGGGTAAAAGGCGCTTTCGTTGATAAATTTATAAATTAATTATTCAATACATTTAACAATAAGCACCCTATGTCAATGGGTAAAATGCGCTTTTGTTAATAAATTTAGTCATTAAATATTTAATATGTTTGCCAGTAAGCGCCCTGAGTCGTTAAGCGAAAGGCGCTACTGTTAATAAATTAATTAATTGATTATTTAATACGTTAGCCAGTAAGCACTCCAAGTCATTGAGTGAAAGGCGCTTTCGTTATTAAATTTAACAATTAATTATTTCAATCGTTAGCTTGTTAGTGCCCTGGGTCATGAGGTAAAAGGCGCTTTTGTTAATAAATCAAACAATTAATTGATTTATACGTTTGCCAGTAAGCGCCCTGGGTCATTGGGTAAAAGGCGTTTTTGTTATTGAATTTAGCAATTAATTATTTAATAAATACGTTTGTAAATGCTTCAGGTCATTAGGTGAAAAGCGCTTTTGTTATTAAATTTAGCAATCAATTATCTAATTCATTTGCCAGTAAGCGCCCGTGGTCATTAGGTAAAGGGTGCTTTTGTAAATAAATTTATTTATTAATTGTTTTATACATTTGCCTGTTAGTGCCCCGAGTCATTAGGTGGAAGGCGCTTTTGTTAATAAATCAATTAATTAATTATTTAATACGATTGCCAGTAAGCGCCTCAGGTCATTGGATGAAAGGCGTTTTTGTTATTAAATTTAGCAATTATTTATTTAATATATACGATTGTAAATGCTTCGGGTCATTGAGTGAGAAGCGCTTTTGTTATTAAATTTAGCAATTCATTTTTAGATACATTTGCCAGTAAGTGCCCCAGGTCATTGGGTGGAAGGCGCTTTCGTTAATAAATTTATTAATTAATTATTTAATACATTTGGCAGTAAGCGCCCCAGGTCATTGGGTGAACTGCGCTTTTGTTATAAAATTGAGCAATTAATGATTCAATTCATTTGTTAGTAAGCGCCATAGTCATTGGGTAAAAAGCGCTACTGTAAATAAATTTATTAATTAATTATTTAATACGTTAGCCAGTAAGCGCTTTAGATTATTGAGTAAAAGGCGCTTTTGTTTTTAAATTTAGCAATTATTTATTTAATACGTTAGCCAGTAAGCGCTCCGGGTCATTGGGTGTAAGGTGCTTTTCTTATCAAATTTAGCAATTAATTTTTCAATACATTTGCCAGTAAGCGCCCCAGGTCATTGGGTGGAAAGCGCTTTTTTTATTAAATTGAGCAATTAATTAATTAATTCATTTGCTAGTAATTGCCCTGGGTCATTGGGTGAAAGGCGCTATTGTAAATAAATTAAATCATTAATTAATTAATACGTTTGCCAGTAAGCGCTCTGGGTCCTAGGGTGAAAGGAGATTTTATTTTTAACTTTAGCAATTAATTATTAAATATATACGCTTGTTAATGTATCGGGTCATTAAGTGAAAAACTTTTTTGTTATTGAATTTGGCAATTAATTATTTAATTCATTTGCAAGTGAGCGCCCCGGGTCATGAGGTGACAGTCGCTTTAGTTAATAAATTTATTAATTAATTATTTAATACGTTAGCCAGTAAGCGCTCTGGGTCATTGGGTGTAAGGTTCCTTTTTTCTCAAATTTAGCAATTAATTTCTTAATACATTTGCCAGTAAGCGCCCCAAGTCATTGGGTGGAAAGTGCTTTTTTTATTAAATTGAGCAATAAATTAATCAATACGTTTGCTAGAAATCGCCCCGGGTCATTTGGTAAAAGGCGCTTTAGTAAATAAATCAAATCATTAATTAATTATTACGTTTGCCGGTAAGCGCTCTAGGTCCTAGGGTGAAAGGCGCTTTTATTATTAAATTTAGCAATTAATTGTTAAATATATACGCTTGTAAATGCTTCAGGTCATTGATTAAAAAACGCTTTTGTTATTGAATTTGGCAATTAATTATCTAATTTATTTGCAAGTAAGCGCCCCGGGTCATTGGGTGTAAAGTTCCTTTTTTCTCAAATTTAGCAATTAATTTTTGAATACATTTGCCAGTAAGCGCCCCAAGTCATCGGGTGGAAAGCGCTTTTTCTATTAAATTAAGCAATTAATTAATCAATTTATTTGCTAGAAAACGCACCAGGTCCTTTGGTAAAAGGCGCTTTTGTAAATAAATCAAATCATTAATTAATTAATACGTTTGCCAGTAAGTGCTCTAGGTCCTAGGGTGAAAGGCGCTTTTATTATTCAATTTAGCAATTAATTGTTAAATATATACGCTTGTAAATGCTTCGTGTTATTAAATAAAAAGCGCTTCTGTTATTAAATTTAGCAATTTATTGTCTAATTTGATTGCCAGTAAGAGCCGTGGGTCATTAGGTAAAAGTCGCTTTTGTTATTAAATTTTTCTAATTAATTATTTAATACATTTGGCAGTAAATGCCCCAGGTCATTAGGTGAACTGCGCTTTTGTTATTAAATTTAGCAATTAATGATTTAATTCATTTGTTAGTAAGCGCCATAGTCATTAGGTAAAAAGCGCTACTGTTAATAAATTTATTAATTAATTATTTAATACGTTAGCCAGTAAGCGCTCTGGGTCATTGGGTGGAAAGCGCTTTTTTTATTAAATTTAGCAATTAATTAAATAATACATTTGCTAGAAATCGCCCCGGGTCATTTGGTAAGAGGCGCTTTTGTAAATAAATCAAATCATTAATTAATTAATACGTTTGCCAGTAAGCGCTCTAGGTCCTAGGGTAAAAGGCGCTTTAATTATTAAATTGAGCAATTAATTATTAAATATATACGCTTGTAAATGTTTTAAGTCATTAAGTGAAAAACGCTTTTGTTATTGAATTTGGCAATTAAATATCTAATTTATTTGCAAGTAAGCGCCCCGGGTCATGAGGAGAGAGTCGCTTTCGTTAATAAATTTATTAATTAATTATTAAAAACATTGTCCAGTAAGTGCTCTGGGTCATTGGGTTAAAGGCGCTATTGTTAATAAATCAAATAATTAATTATTTAATACGTATGCCAGGAAGCGCCCCAGGTCATTGGGTAAAAGGCGCTTTCGTTGATAAATTTATGAATTAATTATTTAATACATTTAACAGTAAGCACCCTATGTGAATGGGTAAAATGCGCTTTTGTTAATAAATTTAATCATTAAATATTTAATATGTTTGCCAGTAAGCGCCCTGGGTCGTTAAGCCAAAGGCGCTACTGTTAATAAATTAATTAATTGATTATTTAATACGTTAGCTAGTAAGCACTCCAAGTCATTGAGTGAAAGGCGCTTTCGTTATTAAATTTAACAATTAATTATTTAAAACGTTAGCTTGTTAGTGCCCTGGGTCATGAGGTAAAAGGCGCTTTTGTTAATAAATCAAACAATTAATTGATTTATACGTTTGCCAGTAAGCGCCCTGGGTCATTGGGTAAAAGGCGTTTTTGTTATTGAATATAGCAATTAATTATTAAATAAATACGTTTGTAAATGCTTCAGGTCATCAGTAGAAAAGCGCCTTTGTTATTAAATTTAGCAATCAATTATCTTATTAATTTGCCAGTAAGCGCCCGTGGTCATTGGGTAAAGGGTGCTTTTGTAAATAAATTTATTTATCAATTGTTTTATACATTTGCCTGTTAGTGCCCCGAGTCATTGAGTGGAAGGCGCTTTTGTTAATGAATCAATTAATTAATTATTTAATACGATTGCCAGTAAGCGCCTCAGGTCATTGGATGAAAGGCGTTTTTGTTATTAAATTTAGCAATTATTTATTTAATATATACGCTTGTAAATGCTTCGGGTCATTGAGTGAGAAGCGCTTGTGTTATTAAATTTAGCAATTCATTATTAAATACATTTGCCAGTAAGTGCCCCAGGTCATTGGGTGGAAGGCGCTTTCGTTAATAAATCTATTAATTAATTATTTAATACATTTGGCAGTAAGCACCCCAGGTCATTGGGTGAACTGCGCTTTTGTTATAAAATTTAGCAATTAATGATTCAATTTATTTGTTAGTAAGCGACATAGTCATTGGGTAAAAAGCGCTACTGTTAATAAATTTATTAATTAATTATTTATTACGTTAGCCAGTAAGCGCTCCGGATCATTGAGTAAAAGGCGCTTTCGTTTTTAAATTTAGCAATTATTTATTTAATACGTTAGCCAGTAAGCGCTCCGGGTCATTGGGTGTAAGGTGCTTTTCTTATCAAATTTAGCAATTAATTTTTCAATACATTTGCCAGTAAGCGCCCCAGGTCATTGGGTGGAAAGCGCTTTTTTTATTAAATTGAGCAATTAATTAATTAATCCATTTGCTAGTAATTGCCCTGGGTCATTGGGTAAAAGGCGCTTTTGTAAATAAATTAAATCATTAATTAATTAATACGTTTGCCAGTAAGCGCTCTGGGTCCTAGGGTGAAAGGAGCTTTTATTTTTAACTTTAGCAATTAATTATTAAATTTATACGCTTGTAAATGTTTCGGGTCATTAAGTGAAAAACGCTTTTGTTATTAAATTTGGCAATTAATTATCTAATTTATTTGCAAAAAAGCGCCCCGGGTCATGAGGTGAAAGTCGCTTTCGTTAATAAATTTATTAATTAATTATTTAAAACATTTGCCAGTAAGCGCTCTGGGTCATTGGGTGTAAAGTTTCTTTTTTCTCAAATTTAGCAATTAATTTTTGGATACATTTGCTAGTAAGCGCCCCAAGTCATTGGGTGGAAAGCGCTTTTTTTATTAAATTGAGCAATTAATTGATCAATTTATTTGCTAGAGAACGCACCAGGTCCTTTGGTAAAAGGCGCTTTTGTAAATAAATCAAATCATTAATTAATTAATATGTTTGCCAGTAAGCGCCCTAGGTCATGGGGTTAAAGGCGTTTTTGTTAATAAATTAAATAATTAATTCATTAATACGTTTGCCAGTAAGCGCTCCGGGTCATTGGGTGTAAAGTTCCTTTTTTCTCAAATTTAGCAATTAATTTTTGAATACATTTGCCAGTAAGCGCCCCAAGTCATTAAGTGGAAAGCGCTTTTTTTATTAAATTGAGCAATTAATTAATCAATTTATTTGCTAGAAAACGCACCAGATCCTTTGGTAAAAGGCGCTTTTGTAAATTAATTAAATCATTAATTAATTAATACGTTTGCCACTAAGTGCTCTAGGTCCTAGGGTGAAAGGCGCTTTTATTATTCAATTTAGCAATTAATTGTTAAATATATACGCTTGTAAATGCTTCGTGTTATTGAATAAAAAGCGCTTCTATTATTAAATTTAGCAATTTATTTTCTAATTTGATTGCCAGTAAGAGCCGTGGGTCATTAGGTAAAAGTCGCTTTTGTTATTAAATTTTTCTAATTAATTATTTAATACATTTGGCAGTAAATGCCCCAGGTCATTAGGTGAACTGCGCTTTTGTTATTAAATTTAGCAATAAATGATTTGATTCATTTGTTAGTAAGCGCCATAGTCATTAGGTAAAAAGCGCTACTGTTAATAAATTTATTAATTAATTATTTAATAGGTTAGCCAGTAAGCGCTCTGGGTCAATGGGTGGAAAGCGCTTTTTTTATTAAATTTAGCAATTAATTAAATAATACATTTGCTATTAATCACCCCGGGTCATTGGGTAAAAGGCGCTTTTGTAAATAAATCAAATCATTAATTAATTAATACGTTTGCCAGTAAGCGCTCTAGGTCCTAGGGTAAAAGGCGCTTTTATTATTAAATTTAGCAATTAATTATTAAATATATACGCTTGTAAATGTTTCGGGTTATTTAGTGAAAAACGCTTTTGTTATTGAATTTGGCAATTAAATTACTAATTCATTTGCAAGTAAGCGCCCCGGGTCATGAGGAGAAAGTCGCTTTCGTCAATAAATTTATTAATTAATTATTAAATACATTTGCTAGTAAACGCTCTGGGTCATTGGGTTAAAGGCGCTTTTGTTAATTAATCAAATAATTAATTATTTAATACGTTTGCCAGTAAGCGCCCCAGGTCATTGGGTAAAAGGCGCTTTCGTTGATAAATTTATGAATTAATTATTCAATACATTTAACAGTAAGCACCCTATGTCAATGGGTAAAATGCGCTTTTGTTAATAAATTTAATCATTAAATATTTAATATGTTTGCCAGTAAGCGCCCTTAGTCGTTAAGCGAAAGGCGCTACTGTTAATAAATTAATTAATTGATTATTTAATACGTTAGCCAGTAAGCACTCCAAGTCATTGAGTGAAAGGCGCTTTCGTTATTAAATTTAACAATTAATTATTTCAATCAATAGCTTGTTAGTGCCCTGGGTCATGAGGTGAAAGGCGCTTTTGTTAATAAATCAAACAATTAATTGATTTATACGTTTGCCAGTAAGCGCCCTGGGTCAATGGGTTAAAGGCGTTTTTGTTATTGAATTTAGCAATTAATTATTTAATAAATACGTTTGTAAATGCTTCAGGTTATTAGTAGAAAAGCGCTTTTGTTATTAAATTTAGCAATCAATTATCTTATTAATTTGCCAGTAAGCGCCCGTGGTCATTGGGTAAAGGGTGCTTTTGTAAATAAATTTATTTATTAATTGTTTTATACATTTGCCTGTTAGTGCCCCGAGTCATTGGGTGGAAGGCGCTTTTGTTAATGAATCAATTAATTAATTATTTAATACGATTGCCAGTAAGCGCCTCAGGTCATTGGATGAAAGGCGTTTTTGTTATTAAATTTAGCAATTATTTATTTAATTTATACGCTTGTAAATGCTTCGGGTCATTGAGTGAGAAGCGCTTTTGTTATTAAATTTAGCAATTCATTATTAAATACATTTGCCAGTAAGTGCCCCAGGTCATTGGGTGGAAGGCGCTTTCGTTAATAAATCTATTAATTAAATATTTAATGCATTTGGCAGTAAGCGCCCCAGGTCATTAGGTGAACTGCGCTTTTGTTATAAAATTTAGCAATTAATGATTCAATTCATTTGTTAGTAAGCGCCATAGTCATTGGGTAAAAAGCGCTACTGTTAATAAATTTATTAATTAATTATTTAATACGTTAGCCAGTAAGCGCTCCGGATCATTGAGTAAAAGGCGCTTTCGTTTTTAAATTTAGCAATTATTTATTTAATACGTTAGCCAGTAAGCGCTCCGGTTCATTGGGTGTAAGGTGCTTTTCTTATCAAATTTGGCAATTAATTTTTCAATACATTTGCCAGTAAGCGCCCCAGGTCATTGGGTGGAAAGCGCTTTTTTTATTAAATTGAGCAATTAATTAATTAATTCATTTGCTAGTAATTGCCCTGGGTCATTGGGTGAAAGGCGCTTTTGTAAATAAATTAAATCATTAATTAATTAATACGTTTGCCAGTAAGCGGTCTGGGTCCTAGGGTGAAAGGAGCTTTTATTTTTAACTTTAGCAATTAATTATTAAATATATACGCTTGTGAATGTTTCGGGTCATTGAGTGAAAAACGCTTTTGTTATTAAATTTGGCAATTAATTATCTAATTTATTTGCAAGTGAGCGCCCCAGGTCATGAGGTGACAGTCGCTTTAGTTAATAAATTTATTAATTAATTATTTAATACGTTTGCCAGTAAGTGCTCTGGGTCCTAGGGTGAAAGGAGCTTTTATTTTTAACTTTAGCAATTAATTATTAAATATATACGCTTGTAAATGTTTCAGGTCATTGATTAAAAAACGCTTTTGTTATTGAATTTGGCAATTAATTATCTAATTTATTTGCAAAAAAGCGCCCCGGGTCATGAGGTGAAAGTCGCTTTCGTTAATAAATTTATTAATTAATTATTTAAAACATTTGCCAGTAAGCGCTCTGGGTCATTGGGTGTAAAGTTTCTTTTTTCTCAAATTTAGCAATTAATTTTTGGATACATTTGCCAGTAAGCACCCCAAGTCATTGGGTGGAAAGCGCTTTTTTTATTAATTTGAGCAATTAATTAATCAATTTATTTGCTAGAGAACGCACCAGGTCCTTTGGTAAAAGGCGCTTTTGTAAATAAATCAAATCATTAATTAATTAATATGTTTGCCAGTAAGCGCCCTAGGTCATGGGGTTAAAGGCGTTTTTGTTAATAAATTGAATAATTAATTCATTAATACGTTTGCCAGTAAGCGCTCCGGGTCATTGGGTGTAAAGTTCCTTGTTTCTCAAATTTAGCAATTAATTTTTGAATACATTTGCCAGTAAGCGCCCCAAGTCATTAAGTGGAAAGCGCTTTTTTTATTCAATTGAGCAATTAATTAATCAATTTATTTGCTAGAAAACGCACCATATCCTTTGGTAAAAGGCGCTTTTGTAAATAAATTAAATCATTAATTAATTAATACGTTTGCCACTAAGTGCTCTAGGTCCTAGGGTGAAAGGCGCTTTTATTATTTGATTTAGCAATTAATTGTTAAATATATACGTTTGTAAATGCTTCGGGTCATTGAATAAAAAGCGCTTCTGTTATTAAATTTAACAATTAATTGTCTCATTTAATCGCCAGTAAGAGCCGTGGGTCATAAGGTAAAAGTCGCTTTTGTTATTAAATTTTTCTAATTAATTATTTAATACATTTGGCAGTAAGTGCCCCAGGTCATTGGGTGGAAAGCGCTTTTTTTATTAAATTTAGCAATTAATTTATCAATTTATTTGCTAGAAAACGCACCAGATCCTTTGGTAAAAGGCGCTTTTGTAAATAAATCAAATCATTAATTAATTAATACGTTTACCAGTAAGCGCTCTAGGTCCTAGGGTAAAAGGAGCTTTTATTATTAAATTTAGCAATTAATTATTAAATATGTACGCTTGTAAATGTTTCGGGTCATTTAGTGAAAAACGCTTTTGTTATTGAATTTGGCAATTAAATATCTAATTCATTTGCAAGTAAGCGCTTCGGGTCATGAGGAGAAAGTCGCTTTCGTTGATAAATTTATTAATTAATTATTAAATACATTTGCCAGTAAGCGCTCTGGGTCATTGGGTTAAAGGCGCTTTTGTTGATAAATTTATGAATTAATTATTCAATACATTTAACAGTAAGCACCCTATGTCAATGGGTAAAATGCGCTTTTGTTAATAAATTTAATCATTAAATATTTAATATGTTTGCCAGTAAGCGCCCTGGGTCGTTAAGCGAAAGGCGCTACTGTTAATAAATTAATTAATTGATTATTTAATACGTTAGCCAGTAAGCACTCCAAGTCATTGAGTGAAAGGCGCTTTCGTTATTAAATTTAACAATTAATTATTTAAAACGTTAGCTTGTTAGTGCCCTGGGTCATGAGGTAAAAGGCGCTTTTGTTAATAAATCAAACAATTAATTGATTTATACGTTTGCCAGTAAGCGCCCTGGGTCATTGGGTAAAAGGCGTTTTTGTTATTAAATTTAGCAATTAATTATTTAATAAATACGTTTGTAAATGCTTCAGGTCATTAGTAGAAAAGCGCTTTAGCAATTAATTATTAAATATATACGCTTGTAAATGTTTCGGGTCATTAAGTGGAAAACGCTTTTGTTATTGAATTTGGCAATTAATTGTCTAATTTAATTGCCAGTAAGCGCCGTGGGTCATTAGGTGAAAGTCGCTTCCGTTAATAAATTTATTAATCAATTATTAAATACATTTGCCAGTAAGCACCCCGGGTCATTGGGTCAAAGGCGCTTTTGTTAATAAATCAAATAATTAATTATTTAATACGTTTGCCAGTAAGCGCCCCAGGTCATTGGGTAAAAGGCGCTTTCGTTGATAAATTTATGAATTAATTAGTAAATACATTTTACAGTAACTACTCTAGGTCAATGAGTAAAATGCGCTTTTGTTATTAAATTTAATCTTTAAATATTTAATATGTTTGCCAGTAAGCGCCCTGGGTCATTGGGTGGAAGGCGCTTTTGTTAATCATTTTATTAATTAATTATTTAATACATTTGGCAGTAAGCGCCTTAGGTCATTATGTAAGAGGCGCTTTTGTTATTGAATTTAGCAATTAATAATTCAATTTATTTGCCAGTAAGCGCCATAGTCATTAGGTAAAAAGCGCTACTGTTAATAAATTTACTAATTAATTATTTAATACGTTAGCCAGTAAGCGCTCCAGGTCAATGAGTAAAAGGCGCTTTTGTTTTTAAATTTAGCAATTATTTATTTAATACGATAGCCAGTAAGCGCTCTGGGTCATTGGGTGTAAGGTTCCTTTTTTCTCAAATTTAGCAATTAATTTCTTAATACATTTGCCAGTAAGCGCCCCAAGTCATTGGGTGAAATGCGCTTTTGTTAATAAATTTAATCATTTTATATTTAATATATTTGCCAGTAAGCGCCCTAGGTCATTGGGTGAAAGGCGCTTTTGATGATAAATTAAATAATTAATTATTAAATACGTTTGCCAGTAAGCGCCTCAGGTCATTGGGTGAAAGGCGCTTTCGTTGATAAATTTATGAATCAATTTCTCACTACATTTAACAGTAAGCACCCCAGGTCAATGGGTGAAATGCGCTTTTGTTAATAAATTTAATCATTTTATATTTAATATGTTTGCCAGTAAGCGCCCTAGGTCATTGGGTGAAAGGCGTTTTTGTTATTGAATTTAGCAATTAATTATCTAATAAATACGCTTGTAAATGCTTAAGGTCATTAAGTAAGAAGCGCTTTTGTTATTACATTTAGCAATAAATTATCTAAGTCATTTGCCAGTAAGCGCCCGTGGTCATTGGGTAAAGGGTGCTTTTGTAAATGAATTTATTTATTAATTGTTTTATACATTTGCGAGTTAGTGCCACGGGTCATTGGGTGGAAGGCGCTTTCGTTAATAAATTTATTAATTAATTATTTAATACATTTGGCAGTAAGCGCCCCAGGTCATTGGGTGAACTGCGCTTTTGTTATAAAATTTAGCAATTAATGATTCAATTCATTTGTTAGTAAGCGCCATAGTCATTAGGTAAAAAGCGCTACTGTTAATAAATTTATTAATTAATTATTTAATACGTTAGCCAGTAAGCGCTCCGGATCATTGAGTAAAAGGCGCTTTCGTTTTTAAAATAAGCAATTATTTATTTAATACATTTGCCAGTAAGCGCCCCAGGTCATTGGGTGGAAAGCGCTTTTTTTATTAAATTGAGCAATTAATTAATTAATTTATTTGCTAGTAATTGCCCTGGGTCATTGGGTGAAAGGCGCTTTTGTAAATAAATTAAATCATTAATTAATTAATACGTTTGCTAGTAAGCGCTCTGGGTCCTAGGGTGAAAGGAGCTTTTATTTTTAACTTTAGCAATTAATTATTAAATATATACGCTTGTAAATGTTTCGGGTCATTAAGTGGAAAACGCTTTTGTTATTGAATTTGGCAATCAATTATCTAATTTATTTGCAAGTAAGCGCCCCGGGTAATGAGGTGAAAGTCGCTTTTGTTAATAAATTTATTAATTAATTATTTAAAACATTTGCCAGTAAGCGCCCCGAGTCATTGGGTTAGAGGCGCTTTTGTTAATAAATCAAATAATTAATTATTTAATACGTTTGCCAGTAAGCGCTCCGGGTCATTGGGTGTAAGATTCTTTTTTTCTCATATTTAGCAATTAATTTTTTAATACATTTGCCAGTAAGCGCCCCAAGTCATTGGGTGGAAAGCGCATTTTGTATTAAATTGAGCAATTAATTAATCAATACATTTGCTAGAAATCGCCCCGGGTCATTTGGTAAAAGGCGCTTTTGTAAATAAATCAAATTATTAATTAATTAATACGTTTGCCAGTAAGCGCTCTAGGTCCTAGGGTGAAAGGCGCTTTTATTATTAAATTTAGCAATTAATTGTTAAATATATACGCTTGTAAATGCTTTGGGTCATTGAATAAAAAGCACTTCTGTTATTTAATTTAGCAATTAATTGTCTAATTTAATTGCCAGTAAGCGCCGTGGGTCATTAGGTGAAAGTCGCTTCCGTTAATAAATTTATTAATTAATTATTAAATACATTTGCCAGTAAGCACCCCGGGTCATTGGGTCAAAGGCGCTTTTGTTAATATCAAATAATTAATTATTTTATACGTTTGCCAGTAAGCGCCCCAGGTCATTGGGTAAAAGGCGTTTTCGTTGATAAATTTATGAATTAATTAGTAAATACATTTTACAGTAACTACTCTAGGTCAATGAG
The DNA here is from genome assembly GCF_036245765.1 of Copidosoma floridanum. NCBI lineage: Eukaryota > Metazoa > Arthropoda > Insecta > Hymenoptera > Encyrtidae > Copidosoma > Copidosoma floridanum. Next base: position 32,789,377 of record NW_028321881.1, read on the forward strand.
TAAAATGCGCTTTTGTTATTAAATTTAATCTTTAAATATTTAATATGTTTGCCAGTAAGCGCCCTGGGTCATTGGGTGGAAGGCGCTTTTGTTAATCATTTTATTAATTAATTATTTAATACATTTGGCAGTAAGCGCCTTAGGTCATTATGTAAGAGGCGCTTTTGTTATTGAATTTAGCAATTAATAATTCAATTTATTTGACAGTAAGCGCCATAGTCATTAGGTAAAAAGCGCTACTGTTAATAAATTTACTAATTAATTATTTAATACGTTAGCCAGTAAGCGCTCCAGGTCAATGAGTAAAAGGCGCTTTTGTTTTTAAATTTAGCAATTATTTATTTAATACGATAGCCAGTAAGCGCTCTGGGTCATTGGGTGTAAGGTTCCTTTTTTCTCAAATTTAGCAATTAATTTCTTAATACATTTGCCAGTAAGCGCCCCAAGTCATTGGGTGAAATGCGCTTTTGCTAATAAATTTAATCATTTTATATTTAATATGTTTGCCAGTAAGCGCCCTAGGTCATTGGGTGAAAGGCGCTTTTGATAATAAATTAAATAATTAATTATTAAATACGTTTGCCAGTAAGCGCCTCAGGTCATTGGGTGAAAGGCGCTTTCGTTGATAAATTTATGAATCAATTTCTCACTACATTTAACAGTAAGCACCCCAGGTCAATGGGTGAAATGCGCTTTTGTTAATAAATTTAATCATTTTATATTTAATATGTTTGCCAGTAAGCGCCCTAGGTCATTGGGTGAAAGGCGTTTTTGTTATTGAATTTAGCAATTAATTATCTAATAAATACGCTTGTAAATGCTTAAGGTCATTAAGTAAGAAGCGCTTTTGTTATTACATTTAGCAATAAATTATCTAAGTCATTTGCCAGTAAGCGCCCGTGGTCATTGGGTAAAGGGTGCTTTTGTAAATGAATTTATTTATTAATTGTTTTATACATTTGCGAGTAAGTGCCACGGGTCATTGGGTGGAAGGCGCTTTTGTTAATAAATCAATTAATTAATTATTTAATACGTTTGCCAGTAAGCGCCCCAGGTCATTGGATGATAGGCGTTTTTTTTTTTTAATTTCGCAATTAATTATTTAATATATACGCTTGTAAATGCTTCGGGTCATTGAGTGAAAAGCGCTTTTGTTATTAAGTTCAGCAATTCATTATTTAATACATCTGCCAGTAAGCGCCCCAGGTCATTGGTCGGAAGGCGCTTTTGTTAATAACTTAAATAATTAACTATTTATTACGTTTGCCAAATAGCAACCCGAGTCATTAAGTAAAAGGCACTTTTGTTAATAAATTTAATCATTAAATATTCAAAATGTTTCCCAGTAAGCGCCCTGGGTCATTGGGTAAAAGGCGTTTTTGTTATTAAATTTCGCAATTAATTATTTATTAAATACGCTTGTAAATGCTTAAGGTCATTAAGTGAAAAGCGCTTTTGTTATGAAATTTAGCAATTAATCATCTAATTCATTTGCCAGTAAGCGCCCGTGGTCATTGGGTAAAGGGCGCTTTTGTAAATGAATTTATTTTTCAATTGTTTCATACATTTGCCAGTTAGTGCCCCGGGTCATTGGGTGGATTGCGCTTTTGTTAATAAATCAAATAATTAATTATTTAATACGTTTGCCAGTAAGCGCCCCAGGTCATTGGGTAAAATGCGCTTTTGGTATTGAATTTAGCAATTAATGATTTAAATCATTTGTTAGTAAGCGCCATAGTCATTGGGTAAAAAGCACTACTGTTATTTAATTTTTTAATTAATTATTTAATACGTTATCCAGTAAGCGCTCCGGGTCATTTAGTAAAAGGCGCTTTCGGTTTTGAATTTAGCAGATATTTATTTAATACGTTAGCCAGTAAGCGCTCTGGGTCATTGGGTGTATTATGCTTTTCTCATCAAATTTAGCAATTTAATTTTAAATAGATTTGCCAGTAAAAGCCCTAGGTCATTGGGTGGAAGGAGCTTTTGTTAATAAATTAAATAATTGATTATTTAATACGTTTGCCAGTAAGCGCCTCAGGTCATTGGGTTGAAGGCGCTTTTGTTAATGAATTAAATAGTTAATTATTTAATACGTTTGCCAGTAAGCGTCTCAGGTCATTGGGTAAAAGGCTTTTATGTTATTGAATTAAGCAATTAATTATTTAATACATACGCTTGTAAATGCTTCGGGTCATTGAGTAAAAAGCGCTTTTGTTATTAAATTTAGCAATAAATTATCTAATTCATTTGCCAGTAAGTGCCCCTGGTTATTAGGTAAAAGTCGCTTTCGTTAATAAAATTATTAATGAATTATTTAATACATTTAGCAGTAAGCGCCCTAGGTCATTAGGTAAAATGCGCTTTTGTTAATAAATTGAACGATTAATTATTTAATACATTTGCTTGTAAGTGCCCTGGGTCATAGGGTAAAAGGCGCTTTTGTTAATAAATCAAATAATTAATTATTTAAAATGTTTGCCAGTAAGTGCCCCGAATCATTGGGTAAGAGGTGCTTTTATTATTAAGTTAAGAAATTAATTATTTAATACAAACGCTTGTAAATGCTTCAGGTCATTGAATAAAAAGCTCTTTCGTTTTCAAATTTAGCAATTATTTATTTAATACGTTAGCCAGTAAGCGCTCCGGGTCAGAGGGTGTAAGGTGCTTTTCTTATCAAATTTAGCAATGAATTTCTCAATAAATTTTCCAGTAAGCGCCCCAGGTTATTAGGTGAAAAGCGCTTTTTTCATCAAATTGAGCAATTAATTAATCAACACATTTGCTAGTAATCGCCCGGGTCATTACGTGAATGGCGCTTTTGTAAATAAATCAAATCATTAATTAATTAATACGTTTGCCAGTAAGCGCTCTAGGTCCTAGGGTGAAAGGCGCTTTTATTATTAAATTTAGCAATTAATTATTAAATATATACGCTTGTAAATGCTTCGGGTAATGGAATAAAAAGCGCTTTTGTTATTAAATTTAGCAATTAATTGTCTCATTTAATTGCCAGTAAGCGCCCCTGGTTATTAGGTAAAAGTCGCTTTCGTTAATAAAATTATTAATGAATTATTTAATACATTTAGCAGTAAGCGCCCTAGGTCATTGGATAAAATGAGCTTTTGTTAATAAATTGAACAATTAATTATTTAATACATTTGCTTGTTAGTGCCCTGGGTCATAGAGTAAAAGACGCTTTTGTTAATAAATCAAATAATTAATTATTTAAAATGTTTGCCAGTAAGTGCCCCGAGTCATTGGGTGAGAGGTGCTTTTATTATTAAGTTTAGCAATTAATCATGTAATATATACACTGGTAAATGCTTCGGGTCATTGAAAAGGAAGCGCCTTTGTTATTAAATTAAGCAATTAATTATCCAAATTATTTGCTAGTAAGTGCCCTGGGTCATTAGGTGAAAGTCGCTTTCGTCAATAAATTTAATAATTAATTATTTTTTACATTTGGCAGTAAGCGCCCCAAGTCATTGGGTGAAAGGCGCTTTCGTTATTAAATTAACAATTAATTATTTAAAATTATTGCTTGTTAGTGCCCTGGGTCATGACGTTAAAGGCGCTTTTGTTGATAAATCAAATAATTCATTGATTAATACGTTTGCCAGGAAGCGCCCCGGGTCATTGGATAAAAGGCGTTTTTGTTATTAAATTTAGCAATTATTTATTTAATATATACGCTTGTAAATGCTTCGGGTCATTGAGTGAGAAGCGCTTTTGTTATTAAATTTAGCAATTCATTATTAAATACATTTGCCAGTAAGTGCCCCAGGTCATTGGGTGGAAGGCGCTTTCGTTAATAAATCTATTAATTAAATATTTAATGCATTTGGCAGTAAGCGCCCCAGGTCATTGGGTGAACTGCGCTTTTGTTATAAAATTTAGCAATTAATGATTCAATTCATTTGTTAGTAAGCGCCATAGTCATTGGGTAAAAAGCGCTACTGTTAATAAATTTATTAATTAATTATTTAATACGTTAGCCAGTAAGCGCTCCGGATCATTGAGTAAAAGGCGCTTTCGTTTTTAAATTTAGCAATTATTTATTTAATACGTTAGCCAGTAAGCGCTCCGGGTCATTGGGTGTAAGGTGCTTTTCTTATCAAATTTGGCAATTAATTTTTCAATACATTTGCCAGTAAGCGCCCCAGGTCATTGGGTGGAAAGCGCTTCTTTTATTAAATTGAGCAATTAATTAATTAATTCATTTGCTAGTAATTGCCCTGGGTCATTGGGTGAAAGGCGCTTTTGTAAATAAATTAAATCATTAATTAATTAATACGTTTGCCAGTAAGCGGTCTGGGTCCTAGGGTGAAAGGAGCTTTTATTTTTAACTTTAGCAATTAATTATTAAATATATACGCTTGTGAATGTTTCGGGTCATTGAGTGAAAAACGCTTTTGTTATTAAATTTGGCAATTAATTATCTAATTTATTTGCAAGTGAGCGCCCCGGGTCATGAGGTGACAGTCGCTTTAGTTAATAAATTTATTAATTAATTATTTAATACGTTTGCCAGTAAGTGCTCTGGGTCCTAGGGTGAAAGGAGCTTTTATTTTTAACTTTAGCAATTAATTATTAAATATATACGCTTGTAAATGTTTCAGGTCATTGATTAAAAAACGCTTTTGTTATTGAATTTGGCAATTAATTATCTAATTTATTTGCAAAAAAGCGCCCCGGGTCATGAGGTGAAAGTCGCTTTCGTTAATAAATTTATTAATTAATTATTTAAAACATTTGCCAGTAAGCGCTCTGGGTCATTGGGTGTAAAGTTTCTTTTTTCTCAAATTTAGCAATTAATTTTTGGATACATTTGCCAGTAAGCACCCCAAGTCATTGGGTGGAAAGCGCTTTTTTTATTAATTTGAGCAATTAATTAATCAATTTATTTGCTAGAGAACGCACCAGGTCCTTTGGTAAAAGGCGCTTTTGTAAATAAATCAAATCATTAATTAATTAATATGTTTGCCAGTAAGCGCCCTAGGTCATGGGGTTAAGGGCGTTTTTGTTAATAAATTGAATAATTAATTCATTAATACGTTTGCCAGTAAGCGCTCCGGGTCATTGGGTGTAAAGTTCCTTTTTTCTCAAATTTAGCAATTAATTTTTGAATACATTTGCCAGTAAGCGCCCCAAGTCATTAAGTGGAAAGCGCTTTTTTTATTCAATTGAGCAATTAATTAATCAATTTATTTGCTAGAAAACGCACCATATCCTTTGGTAAAAGGCGCTTTTGTAAATAAATTAAATCATTAATTAATTAATACGTTTGCCACTAAGTGCTCTAGGTCCTAGGGTGAAAGGCGCTTTTATTATTTGATTTAGCAATTAATTGTTAAATATATACGCTTGTAAATGCTTCGGGTCATTGAATAAAAAGCGCTTCTGTTATTAAATTTAACAATTAATTGTCTCATTTAATCGCCAGTAAGAGCCGTGGGTCATAAGGTAAAAGTCGCTTTTGTTATTAAATTTTTCTAATTAATTATTTAATACATTTGGCAGTAAGTGCCCCAGGTCATTGGGTGGAAAGCGCTTTTTTTATTAAATTTAGCAATTAATTTATCAATTTATTTGCTAGAAAACGCATTAGATCCTTTAGTAAAAGGCGCTTTTGTAAATAAATCAAATCATTAATTAATTAATACGTTTACCAGTAAGCGCTCTAGGTCCTAGGGTAAAAGGAGCTTTTATTATTAAATTTAGCAATTAATTATTAAATATGTACGCTTGTAAATGTTTCGGGTCATTTAGTAAAAAACGCTTTTGTTATTGAATTTATCAATTAAATATCTAATTCATTTGCAAGTAAGCGCTTCGGGTCATGAGGAGAAAGTCGCTTTCGTTGATAAATTTATTAATTAATTATTAAATACATTTGCCAGTAAGCGCTCTGGGTCATTGGGTTAAAGGCGCTTTTGTTGATAAATTTATGAATTAATTATTCAATACATTTAACAGTAAGCACCCTATGTCAATGGGTAAAATGCGCTTTTGTTAATAAATTTAATCATTAAATATTTAATATGTTTGCCAGTAAGCGCCCTGGGTCGTTAAGCGAAAGGCGCTACTGTTAATAAATTAATTAATTGATTATTTAATACGTTAGCCAGTAAGCACTCCAAGTCATTGAGTGAAAGGCGCTTTCGTTATTAAATTTAACAATTAATTAATTAAAACGTTAGCTTGTTAGTGCCCTGGGTCATGAGGTAAAAGGCGCTTTTGTTAATAAATCAAACAATTAATTGATTTATACGTTTGCCAGTAAGCGCCCTGGGTCATTGGGTAAAAGGCGTTTTTGTTATTAAATTTAGCAATTAATTATTTAATAAATACGTTTGTAAATGCTTCAGGTCATTAGTAGAAAAGCGCTTTTGTTATTAAATTTAGCAATCAATTATCTTATTCATTTGCCAGTAAGCGCCCGTGGTCATTGGGTAAAGGGTGCTTTTGTAAATAAATTTATTTATTAATTGTTTTATACATTTGCCTGTTAGTGCCCCGAGTCATTGGGTGGAAGGCGCTTTTGTTAATAAATCAATTAATTAATTATTTAATACGATTGCCAGTAAGCGCCTCAGGTCATTGGATGAAAGGCGTCTTTGTTATTAAATTCAGCAATTAATTATTTAATATATACGCTTGTAAATTCTTCGGGTCATTGAGTGAGAAGCGCTTTTGTTATTTAATTTAGCAATTCATTATTAAATACATTGGCCAGTAAGTGCCCCAGGTCATTGGGTGGAAGGCGCTTTCGTTAATAAATTTATTAATTAATTATTTAATACATTTGGCAGTAAGCGCCCCAGGTCATTGGGTGAACTGCGCTTTTGTTATAAAATTTAGCAATTAATGATTCAATTCATTTGTTAGTAAGCGCCATAGTCATTAGGTAAAAAGCGCTACTGTTAATAAATTTATTAATTAATTATTTAATACGTTAGCCAGTAAGCGCTCCGGATCATTGAGTAAAAGGCGCTTTCGTTTTTAAAATAAGCAATTATTTATTTAATACGTTAGCCAGTAAGCGCTCCGGGTCATTGGGTGTAAGGTGCTTTTCTTATTAAATTTAGCAATTAATTTTTCAATACATTTGCCAGTAAGCGCCCCAGGTCATTGGGTGGAAAGCGCTTTTTTTATTAAATTGAGCAATTAATTAATTAATTTATTTGCTAGTAATTGCCCTGTGTCCCTGGGTGAAAGGCGCTTTTGTAAATAAATTAAATCATTAAATAATTAATACGTTTGCTCGTAAGCGCTCTGGGTCCTAGGGTGAAAGGAGCTTTTATTTTTAACTTTAGCAATTAATTATTAAATATATACGCTTGTAAATGTTTCGGGTCATTAAGTGGAAAACGCTTTTGTTATTGAATTTGGCAATTAATTATCTAATTTATTTGCAAGTAAGCGCCCTGGGTAATGAGGTGAAAGTCGCTTTTGTTAATAAATTTATTAATTAATTATTTAAAACATTTGCCAGTAAGCGCCCCGAGTCATTGGGTTAGAGGCGCTTTTGTTGATAAATCAAATAATTAATTATTTAATACGTTTGCCAGTAAGCGCTCCGGGTCATTGGGTGTAAGATTCTTTTTTTCTCATATTTAGCAATTAATTTTTTAATACATTTGCCAGTAAGCGCCCCAAGTCATTGGGTGGAAAGCGCATTTTGTATTAAATTGAGCAATTAATTAATCAATACATTTGCTAGAAATCGCCCCGGGTCATTTGGTAAAAGGCGCTTTTGTAAATAAATCAAATTATTAATTAATTAATACGTTTGCCAGTAAGCGCTCTAGGTCCTAGGGTGAAAGGCGCTTTTATTATTAAATTTAGCAATTAATTGTTAAATATATACGCTTGTAAATGCTTTGGGTCATTGAATAAAAAGCACTTCTGTTATTTAATTTAGCAATTAATTGTCTAATTTAATTGCCAGTAAGCGCCGTGGGTCATTAGGTGAAAGTCGCTTCCGTTAATAAATTTATTAATTAATTATTAAATACATTTGCCAGTAAGCACCCCGGGTCATTGGGTCAAAGGCGCTTTTGTTAATATCAAATAATTAATTATTTTATACGTTTGCCAGTAAGCGCCCCAGGTCATTGGGTAAAAGGCGCTTTCGTTGATAAATTTATGAATTAATTAATAAATACATTTTACAGTAACTACTCTAGGTCAATGAGTAAAATGCGCTTTTGTTATTAAATTTAATCTTTAAATATTTAATATGTTTGCCAGTCAGCGCCCTGGGTCATTGGGCAAAAGGCGCTACTGTTAATGAATTTATTAATTGATTATTTACTACGTTAGCCAAAAAGCACTCCAAGTCATTGAGTGAAAGGCGCTTTCGTTATTAAATTTAACAATTTATTATTTAAACTGTTAGCTTGTTAGTGCCATGCGTCATGGGGTAAAAGGCGCTTTTGTTAATAAATCAAATAATTAATTGATTAATACAATTGCCAGTAAGCGCCCCGGGTCATTGGGTGGAAGGCGCTTTTGTTAATCATTTTATTAATTAATTATTTAATACATTTGGCAGTAAGCGCCTTAGGTCATTATGTAAGAGGCGCTTTTGTTATTGAATTTAGCAATTAATAATTCAATTTATTTGCCAGTAAGCGCCATAGTCATTAGGTAAAAAGCGCTACTGTTAATAAATTTACTAATTAATTATTTAATACGTTAGCCAGTAAGCGCTCCAGGTCAATGAGTAAAAGGCGCTTTTGTTTTTAAATTTAGCAATTATTTATTTAATACGATAGCCAGTAAGCGCTCTGGGTCATTGGGTGTAAGGTTCCTTTTTTCTCAAATTTAGCAATTAATTTCTTAATACATTTGCCAGTAAGCGCCCCAAGTCATTGGGTGAAATGCGCTTTTGTTAATAAATTTAATCATTTTATATTTAATATGTTTGCCAGTAAGCGCCCTAGGTCATTGGGTGAAAGGCGCTTTTGATAATAAATTAAATAATTAATTATTAAATACGTTTGCCAGTAAGCGCCTCAGGTCATTGGGTGAAAGGCGCTTTCGTTGATAAATTTATGAATCAATTTCTCACTACATTTAACAGTAAGCACCCCAGGTCAATGGGTGAAATGCGCTTTTGTTAATAAATTTAATCATTTTATATTTAATATGTTTGCCAGTAAGCGCCCTAGGTCATTGGGTGAAAGGCGTTTTTGTTATTGAATTTAGCAATTAATTATCTAATAAATACGCTTGTAAATGCTTAAGGTCATTAAGTAAGAAGCGCTTTTGTTATTACATTTAGCAATAAATTATCTAAGTCATTTGCCAGTAAGCGCCCGTGGTCATTGGGTAAAGGGTGCTTTTGTAAATGAATTTATTTATTAATTGTTTTATACATTTGCCAGTTAGTGCCACGGGTCATTGGGTGGAAGGCGCTTTTGTTAATAAATCAATTAATTAATTATTTAATACGTTTGCCAGTAAGCGCCCCAGGTCATTGGATGAAAGGCGTTTTTTTTTTTAAATTTCGCAATTAATTATTTAATATATACGCTTGTAAATGCTTCGGGTCATTGAGTGAAAAGCGCTTTTGTTATTAAGTTCAGCAATTCATTATTTAATACATCTGCCAGTAAGCGCCCCAGGTCATTGGTCGGAAGGCGCTTTTGTTAATAACTTAAATAATTAACTATTTATTACGTTTGCCAAATAGCAACCTGAGTCATTAAGTAAAAGGCACTTTTGTTAATAAATTTAATCATTAAATATTTAAAATGTTTCCCAGTAAGCGCCCTGGGTCATTGGGTAAAAGGCGTTTTTGTTATTAAATTTCGCAATTAATTATTTATTAAATACGCTTGTAAATGCTTAAGGTCATTAAGTGAAAAGCGCTTTTGTTCTGAAATTTAGCAATTAATCATCTAATTCATTTGCCAGTAAGCGCCCGTGGTCATTGGGTAAAGGGCGCTTTTGTAAATGAATTTATTTTTCAATTGTTTCATACATTTGCCAGTTAGTGCCCCGGGTCATTGGGTGGAACGCGCTTTTGTTAATAAATCAAATAATTAATTATTTAATACGTTTGCCAGTAAGCGCCCCAGGTCATTGGGTAAAATGCGCTTTTGGTATTGAATTTAGCAATTAATGATTTAAATCATTTGTTAGTAAGCGCCATAGTCATTGGGTAAAAAGCACTACTGTTATTTAATTTTTTAATTAATTATTTAATACGTTATCCAGTAAGCGCTCCGGGTCATTTAGTAAAAGGCGCTTTCGGTTTTGAATTTAGCAGATATTTATTTAATACGTTAGCCAGTAAGCGCTCTGGGTCATTGGGTGTATGGTGCTTTTCTCATCAAATTTAGCAATTTAATTTTAAATAGATTTGCCAGTAAAAGCCCTAGGTCATTGGGTGGAAGGAGCTTTTGTTAATAAATTAAATAATTGATTATTTAATACGTTTGCCAGTAAGCGCCTCAGGTCATTGGGTTGAAGGCGCTTTTGTTAATGAATTAAATAGTTAATTATTTAATACGTTTGCCAGTAAGCGTCTCAGGTCATTGGGTAAAAGGCTTTTATGTTATTGAATTAAGCAATTAATTATTTAATACATACGCTTGTAAATGCTTCGGGTCATTGAGTAAAAAGCGCTTTTGTTATTAAATTTAGCAATAAATTATCTAATTCATTTGCCAGTAAGTGCCCCTGGTTATTAGGCAAAAGTCGCTTTCGTTAATAAAATTATTAATGAATTATTTAATACATTTAGCAGTAAGCGCCCTAGGTCATTAGGTAAAATGCGCTTTTGTTAATAAATTGAACGATTAATTATTTAATACATTTGCTTGTTAGTGCCCTGGGTCATAGGGTAAAAGGCGCTTTTGTTAATAAATCAAATAATTAATTATTTAAAATGTTTGCCAGTAAGTGCCCCGAGTCATTGGGTAAGAGGTGCTTTTATTATTAAGTTAAGAAATTAATTATTTAATATAAACGCTTGTAAATGCTTCAGGTCATTGAATAAAAAGCTCTTTCGTTTTCAAATTTAGCAATTATTTATTTAATACGTTAGCCAGGAAGCGCTCCGGGTCAGAGGGTGTAAGGTGCTTTTCTTATCAAATTTAGCAATGAATTTCTCAATAAATTTTCCAGTAAGCGCCCCAGGTTATTAGGTGAAAAGCGCTTTTTTCATCAAATTGAGCAATTAATTAATCAACACATTTGCTAGTAATCGCCCGGGTCATTACGTGAATGGCGCTTTTGTAAATAAATCAAATCATTAATTAATTAATACGTTTGCCAGTAAGCGCTCTAGGTCCTAGGGTGAAAGGCGCTTTTATTATTGAATTTAGCAATTAATTATTAAATATATACGCTTGTAAATGCTTCGGGTAATGGAATAAAAAGCGCTTTTGTTATTAAATTTAGCAATTAATTGTCTCATTTAATTGCCAGTAAGCGCCCCTGGTTATTAGGTAAAAGTCGCTTTCGTTAATAAAATTATTAATGAATTATTTAATACATTTAGCAGTAAGCGCCCTAGGTCATTGGATAAAATGAGCTTTTGTTAATAAATTGAACAATTAATTATTTAATACATTTGCTTGTTAGTGCCCTGGGTCATAGAGTAAAAGACGCTTTTGTTAATAAATCAAATAATTAATTATTTAAAATGTTTGCCAGTAAGTGCCCCGAGTCATTGGGTGAGAGGTGCTTTTATTATTAAGTTTAGCAATTAATCATGTAATATATACACTGGTAAATGCTTCGGGTCATTGAAAAGGAAGCGCCTTTGTTATTAAATTAAGCAATTAATTATCCAAATTATTTGCTAGTAAGTGCCCTGGGTCATTAGGTGAAAGTCGCTTTCGTCAATAAATTTAATAATTAATTATTTTTTACATTTGGCAGTAAGCGCCCCAAGTCATTGGGTAAAAGGCGCTTTCGTTATTAAATTAACAATTAATTATTTAAAATTATTGCTTGTTAGTGCCCTGGGTCATGACGTTAAAGGCGCTTTTGTTGATAAATCAAATAATTCATTGATTAATACGTTTGCCAGGAAGCGCCCCGGGTCATTGGGAGAAAGGCGCTTCTCTTATTAAGTTAAGCAATTATTTATTTAATATAAACGCTTGTTAATGCTTTGGGTCATTGAATAAAAAGCTCTTTCGTTTTCAAATTTAGCAATTATTTATTTAATACGTGAGCCAGTAAGCGCTCCGGGTCATAGGGTGAAAGACGCTTTTATTATTAAATTTAGCAATTAATTATTAAATATATACGCTTGTAAATGCTTCAGGTCAATGAGTAAAAAGCTCTTTCGTTTTCAAATTTAGCAATTATTTATTTAATACGTGAGCCAGTAAGCGCTCTGGGTCCTAGGGTGAAAGACGCTTTAATTATTAAATTTAGCAATTAATTATTAAATATATACGCTTGTAAATGCTTCAGGTCAATGAGTAAGAAGCGCTTTTGTTATTAAATTTAGCAATTTATTATTTAATACATTTGCCAGTAAGCGCCCTAGGTCATTGGTCGGAAGGGGCTTTTGTTAATAACTTAAATAATTAACTATTTATTACGTTTGCCAGTTAGCACCCCGAGTCATTAAGTAAAAGGAACTTTTGTTAATAAATTTAATCATTAAATATTTAAAATGTTTTCCAGTAAACGCCCTGGGTCATTGGGTGAAAGGCATTTTGTTATTGAATTTCACAATTAATTATTTAATAAATAAGCTTGTAAATGCTTTAGGTCAATAAGTGAAAAGCGCTTTTGTTATGAAATTTAGCAATTAATCATCTAATTCATTTGCCAGTAAGCGCCCGTGGTCATTGGGTAAAGGGCGCTTTTGTAAATTAATTTATTTTTTAATTGTTTTATACATTTGCCAGTTAGTGCCCCGGGTCATTGGGTGGAAGGCGCTTTTGTTAATAAATCAAATAATTAATTATTTAATACGTTTGCCAGTAAGCGCCCCAGGTCATTAGGTAAACTGCGCTTTTGGTATTGAATTTAGCAATTAATGATTTAATTCATTTGTTAGTAAGCGCCATAGTCATTGGGTAAAAAGCGCTACTGTTAATAAATTTTTTAACTAATTATTTAATACGTTAGCCAGTAAGCGCTCCGGGTCATTGAAAAAAAGGCGCTTTCGTTTTTGAATTTAGCAGATATTTATTTAATACGTTAGCCAGTAAGCGCTCCGGGTCATTGGGAAAATGGTGGTTTTCTCATCAAATTTAGCAATTAATTTTTAAATAGATTTGCCAGTAAAAGCCCCAGGTCATTGGGTGGAAGGAGCTTTTGTTAATAAATTAAATAATTAATTATTTAATACGTTTGCCAGTAAGCGCCTCAGGTCATTGGGTTAAAGGCGCTTTTGTTAATGAATCAAATAGTTTATTATTTAATACGTTTGCCAGTAAGCGCCTCAGGTCATTGGGTAAATGGCTTTTTTGTTATTGAATTTAGCAATTAATTATTTAATATATACGCTTGTAAATGCTTCGGGTCATTGAGTGAAAAGCGCTTTTGTTATTAAATTGAGCAATTCATTATTTAATACATTTGCCAGTAAGCACCCCAGGTCATTGGTCGGAAGGCGCTTTTGTTAGTAACTTAAATAATTAACTATTTATTACGTTTGCCAGTTAGCACCCCGTGTCATTAAGTAAAAGGCACTTTTGTTAATAAATTTAATCATTAAATATTTAAAATGTTTTCCAGTAAGCGCCCTGGGTCATTGGATGGAAGGCGTTTTTGTTATTGAATTCCGCAATTAATTATTTAATAAATAAGCTTGTAAATGCTTCAGGTCATTAAGTAAAAAGCGCTTTTGTTATGAAATTTAGCAATTAATCATCTAATTCATTTGCCAGTAAGCGCCCGTGGTCATTGGGTAAAGGGCGCTTTTGTAAGTGAATTTGTTTTTTAATTGTTTCATACATTTGTTAGTTAGTGCCCTGGGTCATTGGGTGGAAGGCGCTTTTGTTGATAAATCAAATAATTAATTATTTAATACGTTTGCCAGTAAGCGCCCCAGGTCATTGGGTAAACTGCGCTTTTGGTATTGAATTTAGCAATTAATGATTTAATTCATTTGTTAGTAAGCGCCATAGTCATTGGGTAAAAAGCGCTACTGTTAATAAATTTTTTAATTAATTATTTAATACGTTAGCCAGTAAGCGCTCCGGGTCATTGGGAGTATGGTGCTTTTCTCATCGAATTTAGCAATTAATTTTTAAATAGATTTGCCAGTAAAAGCCCCAGGTCATTGGGTAAAATGCGCTTTTGTTAATAAATTGAACAATATATTATTTAATACATTTGCTTGTTAGTGCCCTGGGTCATAGGGTGAAAGGCGCTTTTGTTAATAAATCAAATAATTCATTATTTAAAATGTTTGCCAGTAAGTGCCCCAAGTCATTGGGTGAAAAGTGCTTTTAATATTAAGTTTAGCAAATAATTATGTAATTTATACACTGGTAAATGCTTCGGGTTATTGAAAAGAAAGCGCTTCTGTTATTAAATTAAGCAATTAATTATCCAAATTATTTGCCAGTAAGTGCCCTGGGTCATTAGGTGAAAGTCGCTTTCGTTAATAAATTTAACAATCAATTATTCATTACATTTGACAGTAAGCACCCCAGGTTATTGGGTGAAAGGCGCTATTGTTATTAAATTTAGCAATTAATGATTTAATTAATTTGCCAGTAAGCGCCATAGTCGATGGGTGAAAAGCGCTACTGTTAATAAATTTATTAATTGATTATTCAATACGTTAGCCAGTAAGCGCTCCAAGTCATTGGCTGAAAGGCGCTTTCGTTATTAAATTAACAATTAATTATTCAAAATGTTTGCTTGTTAGTGCCCTGGGCCATGAGGTTAAAGGCGCTTTTGTTAATAAATCAAATAATTCATTATTTAAAATGTTTGCCAGTAAGCGCCCCGGGTCATTGGGTGAAAGGCGCTTCTATTTTTAAGTTAAGCAATTAATTATTTAATATAAACGCTTGTAAATGCTTCGGGTCATTGAATAAAAAGCTCTTTCGTTTTCAAATTTAGCAATTATTTATTTAATACGTTAGCCAGTAAGCGCTCCGGGTCATAGGGTGTAAGGTGCTTTTCTTATCAAATTTAGCAATAAATTTCTCAATAAATTTTCCAGTAAGCGCCAGAGGTTATTAGGTGGAAAGCGCTTTTTTTATTAAATGGAGCAATTAATTAATCAATACATTTGCTAGTAATCGCCCGGGTCATTGCGTGAATGGCGCTTTTGTGAATAAATCAAATCATTAATTAATTAATACGTTTGCCAGTAAGCGCTCTAGGTCCTAGGGTGAAAGGCGCTTTTATTATTAAATTTAGCAATTAATTATTAAATATATACGCTTGTAAATGCTTCGGGTAATGGAATAAAAAGTGCTTTTGTGTTTAAATTTAGCAATTAATTGTCTAATTTAATTGCCAGTAAGCGCCCTGGGACATTAGGTGAAAGTCACTTTCGTTAATAAATTTATTAATTAATTTTATAATACGTTTGCCAGTAAGCGCCTCAGGTCATTGGATGAAAGGCGTTTTTTTTATTAAATTGAGCAATTGATTATTTAATTTATACGCTTGTAAATGCTTCGGGTCATTGAGTGAAAAGCGCTTTTGTTATTAAATTTAGCAATTCATTATTAAATACAATTGCCAGTAAGCGCCCCAGGTCATTGGTCGGAAGGCGCTTTTGTTGATAACTTAAATAATTAACTATTTATTACGTTTGCCAGTTAGCACCCCGAGTCATTAAGTAAAAGGCACTTTTGTTAATAAATTTAATCATTAAATATTTAAAATGTTTTCCAGTAAGAGCCCTGGGTCATTGGGTGAAAGGCTATTTTGTTATTGAATTTCGCAATTAATTATCTAATAAATACGCTTGTAAATGCTTCAGGTCATTAAGTGAAAAGCGCTTTTGATATGAAATTTAGCAATTAATCATCTAATTCATTTGCCAGTAAGCGCCCGTGGTCATTGGGTAAAGGGCGCTTTTGTAAACGAATTTATTTTTTAATTGTTTCATACATTTGCCAGTTAGTGCCCCAGGTCATTGGGTGGAAGGCGCTTTTGTTAATAAATCAAATAATTAATTATTTAAAACGTTTGCCAGTAAGCGCCTTAGGTCATTGAGTAAAAGGCGCTTTCGTTTTTGAATTTAGCAGATATTTATTTAATACGTTAGCCAGTAAGCGCTCCGGGTCATTGGGTGTATGGTGCTTTTCTCATCAAATTTAGCAATTAATTTTTAAATAGATTTGCCAGTAAAAGCCCCAGGTCATTGGGTGAAAGGAGCTTTTGTTAATGAATCAAATAATTAATTATTTAATACGTTTGCCAGTAAGCGCCGCAGGTCATTTGGTAAAAGGCGCTTTTGTTAATAAATTTATGAATTAATTACTTAATACATTCAACAGTGAGCAACCCAGGTCAATAGGTAAAATGCGCTTTTGTTAATAAGTTTAATCATTGAATATTTAATATGTTTGCCAGTAAGCGCCCTGGGTCATGGGGTAAAAGGCGCTTTTGTTAATAAATCAAATAATTATATCATTAATACGTTTTCCAGTAAGCGCTTTAGGTCCTAGAATTAAAGGCGCTTTTATTATTAAATTTAACAATTAATTGTTAAATATATACGCTAGTAAATGCTTCGGGTCATTGAATAAAAAGCACTTTTGTTATTAAATTTAGCAATTAATTGTCTGATTTAATTGCCAGTAAGCGCCGTGGGTCATTAGATAAAAGTCGCTTATGTTGATAAATTTTTCTAATTAATTATTTAATACATTTGGCAGTAAACGCCCCAGGTCATTTGGTGAACTGCGCTTTTGTTATTAAATTTAGCAATTAATGATTTAATTCATTTGTTAGTAAGCGCCATAGTCATTGGGTGAAAGGCGCTACTGTTAATAAATTTATTGATTAATTATTTAATACGTTAGCCAGTAAGCGCCCTGGACCATTGGGTAAAAGGCGCTTTTAAAAATAAATCAAATCATCAATTAATTGATACGTTTGCCAGTAAGCGCTTTAAGTCCTAGGGTGAAAGGCGCTTTTATCATTGAATTTGGCAATTAATTATTTAATATATACGCTTGTGAATGCTTCGGGTCATTGAGAGGAAAACGCTTTTGTTATTGAATTAAGCAATTAATTGTCTAATTTAATTGCCAGTAAGCGCACCGGGTCATTAGGTAAAAGTCGCTTTCGTTAATAAATTTATTAATTAATTATTTAATACATTTGGCAGTAAGCGCCCCAGGTCTTTGGGTGAACTGCGCTTTTGTTATTAAATTTAGCAATTAATGATTTAATTAATTTGTTAGTAAAAGCCATAGTCGTTGGGTTAAAAACGCTACTGTTAATACATTTTTTAATTAATTATTTAATACGTTAGCCAGTAAGCGCTCCGGGTCAATGAGTGGAAGGCACTTTCGTTTTTAAATTTGGCAATTATTTATTTAATACATGAGCCAGAAAGCGCTTCGGGTCATTGGGTGAAAAGTGCTTTTCTCATCAAATTTAGCAATTAATTTTTCAAAACATTTGCCAGTAAGCGCCCCAGGTCATTGGGTGGAAAGCGCTTTTTTCATTAATTTGAGCAATGAATTAATTTATACATTTGCTAGTAAGCGCCCGGGACATTGGGTGAATGGCACTTTTGTAAATAAATCAAATCATTAAATTATTAATGCGTTTGCCAGTAAGCGCTCTAGGTCCTAGAGTGAAAGGCGCTTTTATTATTAAATTTAGCAATTAATTATTGAATATATACGCTTGTAAATGCTTCGGGTCATTGAATAAAAAGCGCTTTTGTTATTAAATTTAGCAATTAATTGTCTAATTCAATTGCCAGTAAGCGCCCTGGGTCATTAGGTGAAAGTCGCTTCCAAAAATAAATTTATTACTTAATTATTTAATACAATTGGCCGTAAGCGCCCCAGGTCATTGGGTGAACTGCGCTTTTGTTATTCAATTTAGCGATTAATGATTCAATTCATTTGTTAGTAAAAGCCATAGTCATTGGGTAAAAAGCGCTACTGTTAATAAATTCATTGAATAATTATTTAATACGTTAGCCAGTAAGCGCTCCGAAAAATTGAGTAAAAGGCGCTTTTGTTTTCATATTTAGCAATTATTTATTTAATACGTAAGCCAGTAAGAGCTCTGGGTCATTGGGTGTAAGGTGCTTTTCTTATCAAATTTAGCAATTAATTTTTCAATACATTTGCCAGTAAGCGCTTCAGAACATTGGGTGGAAAGCGCTTTCTTTATTAAATTGAACAATTAATCAATCAATACATTTGCTAGTAATTGCCCTGGGTCATGGGGTAAAAGGCGCTTTTGTTAATAAGTCAAATAATTAATTGATTAATACGTTTGCCAGTGAGCGCCCCGGGTCATTGGGTGGAAGGCGCTTTTGTTAATCAATTTATTAATTAATTATTTAATACATTTGGCAGTAAGCGCCTTAGGTCGTTGGGTGAGAGGCGCTTTTGTTATTGAATTTAGCAATTAATAATTCAATTCATTTGCCAGTAAGCGCCATAGTCTTTAGGTAAAAAGCGCTACTGTTAATAAATTTACTAATTAATTATTTAATACGTTAGCCAGTAAGCTTTCCAGGTCAATGAGTAAAAGGCGCTTTTGTTTTTAAATTTAGCAATTATTTATTTAATACGATAGCCAGTAAGCGCTCTGGGTCATTGGGTGTAAGGTTCCTTTTTTTTCAAATTTAGCAATTAATTTCTTAATACATTTGCCAGTAAGCGCCCCAAGTCATTGGGTGGAAAGTGCTTTTTTTATTAAATTGAGCAATAAATTAATCAATACATTTGCTAGAAATCGCCCCGGGTCCTAGGGTAAAAGGCGCTTTTATTATTAAATTTAGCAATTAATTGTTAAATATATACGCTTGTAAATGCTTTAGGTCATTGATTAAAGAACGCTTTTGTTATTGAACTTGGCAATTAATTATCTAATTTATTTGCAAGTAAGCGCCCCGGGTCATGAGGTGAAAGTCGCTTTCGTTAATAAATTTATTAATTAATTATTTAAAACATTTGCCAGTAAGCGCCCCGGGTCATTGGGTTAAAGGCGCTTTTGTTAATAAAATACATAATTAATTATATAATACGTTTGCCAGTAAGCGCCGCAGGTCGTTGGGTAAAAGGCGCTTTCGTTGATAAATTTATGAATTAATTACTCATTACATTCAACAGTAAGCACCCCAGGTCAATGGGTAAAATGCGCTTTTATTAATAAATTCAATTATTAAATATTTAATATGTTTGCCAGTAAGCGCCCCGGGTCATTAGGTGAAAGGCGCTTTTGTTATTGAATTTAGCAATTAATAATTCAATTCATTTGCCAGTAAGCGCCATAGTCATTAGGTAAAAAGTCTACTGTTAATAAATTTACTAATTAATTATTTAATACGTTAGCCAGTAAGCGCGCCGGGTCAATGAGTAAAAGGCGCTTTCGTTTTTGAATTAAGCAATTATTTATTTATTACGATAGCCAGTAAGCGCTTTGGGTCATTGGGTGTAAGGTTCCTTTTTTCTCAAATTTAGCAATTAATTTTTTAATACATTTGCCAGTAAGCGCCCCAAGTCATTGGGTGGAAAGCGCTTTTTGTATTAAATTGAGCAATTAATTAATCAATACATTTGCTAGAAATCGCCCTGGGTCATTTGGTAAAAGGCGCTTTTGTAAATAAATCAAATCATTAATTAATTAATACGTTTGGAGGTAAGCGCTCTAGGTTCTAGGGTAAAGGGAGCTTTTACTATTAAATTTAGCAATTATTGTTAAATATTTACGCTTGTAATCGCTTCGGGTCATTGAATAAAAAGCACTTCTGTTATTAAATTTAGCAATTAATTGTCTAATTTAATTGCCAGTAATCGCCGTGGGTCATTAGGTGAAAGTCGCTTCCGTTAATAAATTTTTCTAATTAATTATTTAATACATTTGGCAGTAAGCGCCCCAGGTTATTGGGTGAACTGCGCTTTTGTTATTAAATTCAGCAATTAATGATTTAATTCATTTGTTAGTAAGCGCTATAGTCATTGGGTAACAAGCGCTACTGTTAATAAATTTATTAATTAAGTATTTAATACGTTAGCCAGTAAGCGCTCTGGGTCATTAAGTGGAAGGCGCTTTCGTTTTTAAATTTAGCGATTATTTATTTAATACGTTAGCCAGTAAGCGCTCCGGGTCATTGGATGTTAGGTGCTTTTTTTATTAAATTTAGCAATTAACTTTTCACTACATATGCCAGTAAGCAACACAGGTCATTGGGTGGAAAGCGCTTTTTTTATTAAATTTAGCAATTAATTAAATAACACATTCGCTAGTTATCGCCCCGCGTCATTGGGTAAAAGGCGCTTTTGTAAATAAATCAAATCATTATTTAATTAATACGTTTGCCAGTAAGCGCTCTAGGTCCTAGGGTGAAAGGCGCTTTTATTATTAAATTTAGAATTTAATTATTAGATATATATGCTTGTAAATGCTCTGGGTCATTGAGTGAAAAACCCTTTTGTTATTGAATTTGGCAATTAAATATCTAATTTATTTGCAAGTAAGCGCCCCGGGTCATGAGGAGAAAGTCGCTTTCGTTAATAAATTTATTAATTAATTATTTAATACATTTGCCAGTAAGCGCCCCGGGTCATTGGGTTAACGGCGCTTTTGTTAATAAATCAAATAATTAATTATTTAATACGTTTGCCAGTAAGCGCCCCAGGTCATTTAGTAAAAGGCGCTTTCGTTGATAAATTTATGAATTAATTAGTCAATACATTTAACAGTAAGCACGTGAGGTCAATGGGTAAAATGCGCTTTTGTTAATAAATTTAATCATTAAATATTTAATATGTTTGCCAGTAAGCGCCCTGGGTCATTGGGCGAAAGGCGCTACTGTTAATAAATTTATTAATTGATTATTTAATACGTTAGCTAGTAAGCACTCCAAGTCATTGAGTGAAAGGCGCTTTCGTTATTAAATTTAACAATTAATTATTTAAAACGTTAGCTTGTTAGTGCTCTGGGTCATGAGGTAAAAGGCGCTTTTGTTAATAAATTAAATAATTAATTGATTAATACGTTTGCCAGTAAGCGCCCCGGGTCATTGGGTGAAAGGCGCTTCTATTATTAAGTTAAGCAATTAATTATTTATATATACGATTGTAAATGCTTCGGGTCAATGAATAAAAAGCGCGTCTGTTTTTGAATTTAGCAATTAATTTTCTAATTTAATTGCCAGAAAGCGCCCTCGGTCATTAGGTGAAAGTCGCTTTCGTTAATAAATTTATTAATTAATTATTTAATACGTTAGCCAGTAAGCGCTCAAGGTAAATAAGTAAAAGGCGCTTTCGTTTTTAAATTTAGCAATTAATGATTTAATTCATTTTTTAGTAAAAGCCATAGTCGTTGGGTAAAAAGTGCTACTGTAAATAAGTTTATTAATTAATTATTTAATACGTTAGTCAGTAAGCGCTCCGGGTCATTAAGTAAAAGGCGCTTTTGTTTTAAAATTTAGCAATTATTTATTTAATACGTCAGCCAGTAAGCGCTCCGGGTCATAGGGTGTAAGGTGCTTTTCTTATCAAATTTAGCAATAAATTTCTCAATAAATTTTCCAGTAAGCGCCAGAGGTTATAAGGTGGAAAGCGCTTTTTTTATTAAATGGAGCAATTAATTAATCAATACATTTGCTAGTAATCGCCCGGGTCATTGTGTGAATGGCGCTTTTGTGAATAAATCAAATCATTAATTAATTAATACGTTTGCCAGTAAGCGCTTTAGGTCCTAGGGTGAAAGGCGCTTTTATTATTAAATTTAGCAATTAATTATTAAATATATACGCTTGTAAATGCTTCGGGTAATGGAATAAAAAGCGCTTTTGTGTTTAAATTTAGCAATTAATTGTCTAATTTAATTGCCAGTAAGCGCCCTGGGACATTAGGTGAAAGTCACTTTCGTTAATAAATTTATTAATTAATTTTATAATACGTTTGCCAGTAAGCGCCTCAGGTCATTGGATAAAAGGCGATTTTTTTATTAAATTGAGCAATTGATTATTTAATATATACGCTTGTAAATGCTTCGGGTCATTGAGTGAAAAGCGCTTTTGTTATTAAATTTAGCAATTCATTATTAAATACAATTGCCAGTAAGCGCCCCAGGTCATTGGTCGGAAGGCGCTTTTGTTGATATTTTAAATAATTAACTATTTATTACGTTTGCCAGTTAGCACCCCGAGTCATTAAGTAAAAAACACTTTTGTTAATAAATTTAATCATTAAATACTTAAAATGTTTTCCAGTAAGAGCCCTGGGTCATTGGGTGAAAGGCTATTTTGTTATTGAATTTCGCAATTAATTATCTAATAAATACGCTTGTAAATGCTTCAGGTCATTAAGTGAAAAGCGCTTTTGATATGAAATTTAGCAATTAATCATCTAATTCATTTGCCAGTAAGCGCCCGTGGTCATTGGGTAAAGGGCGCTTTTGTAAACGAATTTATTTTTTAATTGTTTCATACATTTGCCAGTTAGTGCCCCAGGTCATTGGGTGGAAGGCACTTTTGTTAATAAATCAAATAATTAATTATTTAAAACGTTTGCCAGTAAGCGCCTCAGGTCATTGGGTAAACTGCGCTTTTTAGATTGAATTTAGCAATTAATGATTTAATTCATTTGTTAGTAAGCGCCATAGTCATTCGGTAAAAAGCGCTACTGTTAATGAATTTTTTTAATGATTATTTAATACGTTAGCCAGTAAGCGCTCCGGGTCATTGAGTAAAAGGCGCTTTCGTTTTTTAATTTAGCAGATATTTATTTAATACGTTAGCCAGTAAGCGTTCCGGGTCATTGGGTGTATGGTGCTTTTCTCATCAAATTTAGCAATTAATTTTTAAATAGATTTGCCAGTAAAAGCCCCAGGTCATTGGGTGAAAGGAGCTTTTGTTAATGAATCAAATAATTAATTATTTAATACGTTTGCCAGTAAGCGCCGCAGGTCATTTGGTAAAAGGCGCTTTTGTTAATAAATTTATGAATTAATTACTTAATACATTCAACAGTGAGCAACCCAGGTCAATGGGTAAAATGCGCTTTTGTTAATAAGTTTAATCATTGAATATTTAATATGTTTGCCAGTAAGCGCCCTGGGTCATGGGGTAAAAGGCGCTTTTGTTAATAAATCAAATAATTATATCATTAATACGTTTTCCAGTAAGCGCTTTAGGTCCTAGAATTAAAGGCGCTTTTATTATTAAATTTAACAATTAATTGTTAAATATATACGCTAGTAAATGCTTCGGGTCATTGAATAAAAAGCACTTTTGTTATTAAATTTAGCAATTAATTGTCTGATTTAATTGCCAGTAAGCGCCGTGGGTCATTAGATAAAAGTCGCTTATGTTAATAAATTTTTCTAATTAATTATTTAATACATTTGGCAGTAAGCGCCCCAGGTCATTTGGTGAACTGCGCTTTTGTTATTAAATTTAGCAATTAATGATTTAATTCATTTGTTAGTAAGCGCCATAGTCATTGGGTGAAAGGCGCTACTGTTAATAAATTTATTGATTAATTATTTAATACGTTAGCCAGTAAGCGCCCTGGACCATTGGGTAAAAGGCGCTTTTAAAAATAAATCAAATCATCAATTAATTAATACGTTTGCCAGTAAGCGCTTTAAGTCCTAGGGTGAAAGGCGCTTTTATCATTAAATTTGGCAATTAATTATTTAATATATACGCTTGTGAATGCTTCGGGTCATTGAGAGGAAAACGCTTTTGTTATTGAATTAAGCAATTAATTGTCTAATTTAATTGCCAGTAAGCGCACCGGGTCATTAGGTGAAAGTCGCTTTCGTTAATAAATTTATTAATTAATTATTTAATACGTTAGCCAGTAAGCGCTCCGGGTCAATGAGTGGAAGGCACTTTCGTTTTTAAATTTGGCAATTATTTATTTAATACATGAGCCAGAAAGCGCTTCGGGTCATTGGGTGAAAAGTGCTTTTCTCATCAAATTTAGCAATTAATTTTTCAAAACATTTGCCAGTAAGCGCCCCAGGTCATTGGGTGGAAAGCGCTTTTTTCATTAATTTGAGCAATGAATTAATTTATACATTTGCTAGTAAGCGCCCGGGACATTGGGTAAATGGCACTTTTGTAAATAAATCAAATCATTAATTAATTAATACGTTTGCCAGTAAGCGCTCTAGGTCCTAGAGTGAAAGGCGCTTTTATTATTAAATTTAGCAATTAATTATTGAATATATACGCTTGTAAATGCTTCGGGTCATTGAATAAAAAGCGCTTTTGTTATTAAATTTAGCAATTAATTGTCTAATTAAATTGCCAGTAAGCGCCCTGGGTCATTAGGTGAAAGTCGCTTCCAAAAATAAATTTATTACTTAATTATTTAATACAATTGGCCGTAAGCGCCCCAGGTCATTGGGTGAACTGCGCTTTTGTTATTTAATTTAGCGATTAATGATTCAATTCATTTGTTAGTAAAAGCCATAGTCATTGGGTAAAAAGCGCTACTGTTAATAAATTCATTGAATAATTATTTAATACGTTAGCCAGTAAGCGCTCCGAAAAATTGAGTAAAAGGCGCTTTTGTTTTCATATTTAGCAATTATTTATTTAATACGTAAGCCAGTAAGAGCTCTGGGTCATTGGGTGTAAGGTGCTTTTCTTATCAAATTTAGCAATTAATTTTTCAATACATTTGCCAGTAAGCGCCTCAGAACATTGGGTGGAAAGCGCTTTCTTTATTAAATTGATCAATTAATCAATCAATACATTTGCTAGTAATTGCCCTGGGTCATGGGGTAAAAGGCGCTTTTGTTAATAAGTCAAATAATTAATTGATTAATACGTTTGCCAGTAAGCGCCCCTGGTCATTGGGTGGAAGGCGCTTTTGTTAATCAATTTATTAATTAATTATTTAATACATTTGGTAGTAAGCGCCTTAGGTCATTGGGTGAGAGGCGCTTTTGTTATTGAATTTAGCAATTAATAATTCAATTCATTTGCCAGTAAGCGCCATAGTCTTTAGGTAAAAAGCGCTACTGTTAATAAATTTACTAATTAATTATTTAATACGTTAGCTAGTAAGCGCTCTAGGTCAATGAGTAAAAGGCGCTTTTGTTTTTAAATTTAGCAATTATTTATTTAATACGATAGCCAGTAAGCGCTCTGGGTCATTGGGTGTAAGGTTCCTTTTTTTTCAAATTTAGCAATTAATTTCTTAATACATTTGCCAGTAAGCGCCCCAAGTCATTGGGTGGAAAGTGCTTTTTTTATTAAATTGAGCAATAAATTAATCAATACATTTGCTAGAAATCGCCCCGGGTCATTTGGTAAAAGGTGCTTTTGTAAATAAATCAAATCATTAATTAATTATAACGTTTGCCGGTAAGCGCTCTAGGTCCTAGGGTAAAAGGCGCTTTTATTATGAAATTTAGCAATTAATTGTTAAATATATACGCTAGTAAATGCTTTAGGTCATTGATTAAAGAACGCTTTTGTTATTGAACTTGGCAATTAATTATCTAATTTATTTGCAAGTAAGCGCCCCGGGTCATGAGGTGAAAGTCGCTTTCGTTAATAAATTTATTAATTAATTATTTAAAACATTTGCCAGTAAGCGCCCCGGGTCATTGGGTTAAAGGCGCTTTTGTTAATAAAATACATAATTAATTATATAATACGTTTGCCAGTAAGCGCCGCAGGTCGTTGGGTAAAAGGCGCTTTCGTTGATAAATTTATGAATTAATTACTCAATACATTCAACAGTAAGCACCCCAGGTCAATGGGTAAAATGCGCTTTTATTAATAAATTCAATTATTAAATATTTAATATGTTTGCCAGTAAGCGCCCCGGGTCATTAGGTGAAAGGCGCTTTTGTTATTGAATTTAGCAATTAATAATTCAATTCATTTGCCAGTAAGCGCCATAGTCATTGGGTAAAAAGTCTACTGTTAATAAATTTACTAATTAATTATTTAATACGTTAGCCAGTAAGCGCGCCGGGTCAATGAGTAAAAGGCGCTTTCGTTTTTGAATTAAGCAATTATTTATTTATTACGATAGCCAGTAAGCGCTTTGGGTCATTGGGTGTAAGGTTCCTTTTTTCTCAAATTTAGCAATTAATTTTTTAATACATTTGCCAGTAAGCGCCCCAAGTCATTGGGTGGAAAGCGCTTTTTGTATTAAATTGAGCAATTAATTAATCAATACATTTGCTAGAAATCGCCCTGGGTCATTTGGTAAAAGGCGCTTTTGTAAATAAATCAAATCATTAATTAATTAATACGTTTGCCAGTAAGCGCTCTAGGTTTTAGGGTGAAGGGAGCTTTTACTATTAAATTTAGCAATTAATTGTTAAATATTTACGCTTGTAATCGCTTCGGGTCATTGAATAAAAAGCACTTCTATTATTAAATTTAGCAATTAATTGTTTAATTTAATTGCCAGTAATCGCCGTGGGTCATTAGGTGAAAGTCGCTTCCGTTAATAAATTTTTCTAATTAATTATTTAATACATTTGGCAGTAAGCGCCCCAGGTTATTGGGTGAACTGCGCTTTTGTTATTAAATTCAGCAATTAATGATTTAATTCATTTGTTAGTAAGCGCTATAGTCATTGGGTAACAAGCGCTACTGTTAATAAATTTATTAATTAAGTATTTAATACGTTAGCCAGTAAGCGCTCTGGGTCATTAAGTGGAAGGCGCTTTCGTTTTTAAATTTAGCGATTATTTATTTAATACGTTAGCCAGTAAGCGCTCCGGGTCATTGGATGTTAGGTGCTTTTTTTATTAAATTTAGCAATTAACTTTTCACTACATATGCCAGTAAGCAACACAGGTCATTGGGTGGAAAGCGCTTTTTTTATTAAATTTAGCAATTAATTAAATAACACATTCGCTAGTTATCGCCCCGCGTCATTGGGTAAAAGGCGCTTTTGTAAATAAATCAAATCATTATTTAATTAATACGTTTGCCAGTAAGCGCTCTAGGTCCTAGGGTGAAAGGCGCTTTTATTATTAAATTTAGAATTTAATTATTAGATATATATGCTTGTAAATGCTCTGGGTCATTGAGTGAAAAACCCTTTTGTTATTGAATTTGGCAATTAAATATCTAATTTATTTGCAAGTAAGCGCCCCGGGTCATGAGGAGAAAGTCGCTTTCGTTAATAAATTTATTAATTAATTATTTAATACATTTGCCAGTAAGCGCCCCGGGTCATTGGATTAACGGCGCTTTTGTTAATAAATTAAATAATTAATTATTTAATACGTTTGCCAGTAAGCGCCCCAGGTCATTTAGTAAAAGGCGCTTTCGTTGATAAATTTATGAATTAATTAGTCAATACATTTAACAGTAAGCACCCGAGGTCAATGGGTAAAATGCGCTTTTGTTAATAAATTTGATCATTAAATATTTAATATGTTTGCCAGTAAGCGCCCTGGGTCATTGGGCGAAAGGCGCTACTGTTAATAAATTTATTAATTGATTATTTAATACGTTAGCTAGTAAGCACTCCAAGTCATTGAGTGAAAGGCGCTTTCGTTATTAAATTTAACAATTAATTATTTAAAACGTTAGCTTGTTAGTGCTCTGGGTCATGAGGTAAAAGGCGCTTTTGTTTATAAATTAAATAATTAATTGATTAATACGTTTGCCAGTAAGCGCCCCGGGTCATTGGGTGAAAGGCGCTTCTATTATTAAGTTAAGCAATTAATTATTAATATATACGATTGTAAATGCTTCGGGTCCATGAATGAAAAGCGCGTCTGTTTTTGAATTTAGCAATTAATTTTCTAATTTAATTGCCAGAAAGCGCCCTCGGTCATTAGGTGAAAGTCGCTTTCGTTAATAAATTTATTAATTAATTATTTAATACGTTAGCCAGTAAGCGGTCCAGGTAAATAAGTAAAAGGCGCTTTCGTTTTTAAATTTAGCAATTAATGATTTAATTCATTTTTTAGTAAAAGCCATAGTCGTTGGGTAAAAAGTGCTACTGTAAATAAGTTTATTATATAATTATTTAATACGTTAGTCAGTAAGCGCTCCGGGTCATTAAGTAAAAGGCGCTTTTGTTTTAAAATTTAGCAATTATTTATTTAATACGTCAGCCAGTAAGCGCTCCGGGTCATTGGGTGTGAGGCGCTTTTCTTATCAAATTTAGCAATTAATTTTTTAATACATTTGCTAGTAAGCGCCCCAGGTCATTGGATAGAAAGCGCTTTTTATATTAAATTGAGCAATTATTTAATGAATACATTTGCTAGTAATCGCCCGGGTCATTGGGTAAATGGCGCTTTTGTGAATAAATCAAATCATTAATTAATTAATACGTTTGCCAGTAAGCGCTCTAGGTCCTAGGGTGAAAAGCGCTTTTATTATTAAATTTAGCAATTAATTATTAAATATGTACGCTTGTTAATGCTTCGGGTCATTGAATAAAAAGCGCTTTTGTTATTAAATTCAGCAATTAATTGTCTTATTTAATTGCCAGCAAGCGCCCTGGGTCATTAGGTGAAAGTCGCTTTCGTTAATAAATTTATTAATTAATTATTTGATACATTTGCCAGTAAGCGCCCCAGGTCATTGGGTTAAAGGCGCTTCTATTATTAAGTTAAGCAATTAAATATTTAATATATACGCTTGAAAACGCTTCGGGTCATTGGATAAAAAGCGCGTCTGTTATTAAATTTACTAATTAATGATTTAATTCATTTTCCAGTAAGCGCCATAGTCATTGGGTAAAAAGCGCTACTGTTAATAAATTTATTAATTAATTATTTAATACGTTAGCCAGTAAGCGCTCCGGGTCATTAAGTGAAAGGCGCTTTCGTTTTTAAATTTAGCAATTATTTATCTAATACGTTAGCCAGTTAGCGCTCCGGGTCATTGGGTGTAAGGTGCTTTTCTTATCAAATTTAGCAAACAATTTTTCAATAGATTTGCCAGTAAAAGCCCCAGGTCATTAGGTGAAAGGAGCTTTTGTTAATAAATCAAATAATTAAATATTTGATACATTTGTCAATAAGTGCCCTGGGTCATTGGGTAAAGGGCGCTTTAGTTAATAAATTAAATAATTAATTATTCAATAGATTCGCTAGTAAAGGCCCCAGGTCATTGGGTGAAAGGCGCTTCTAATATTAAATTTAGCAATTAATTAGTTAATATATACGCTTGTAAATGTTTCGAGTCTTTGAGTAAAAAGCGCTTTTGTTATTAAATTTAGCAATTCATTATTAAATACATTTGCCAGTAAGCACCCCGGGTCATTAGGTGGACGGCGCTTTTGATAATAACTTAAATAATTAACTATTAATTACGTTTGCCAGTTAGCACCCCGAGTCATTGGGTAAAAGGCGCTTTTGTTAATAAATTGAATCATTAAATATTTAATATGTTTGCCAGTAAGCGCCCTGGGTCATTGAGTGAAAGGCGTTTTTGATATTAAATTTAGCAATTAATTGTTTAATAAATACGCTTGTAAATGCTTAAGGTCATTGAGTGAAAAGCGCTTTTGTTATTAAATTAAGCAATCAATTAATTAATTCATTTGCCAGTGAGCGCCATGGGTCTTTGGGTGAAAGGCGCTTTTTTTAATAAATTATTATTTAATTATTTGATACATTTGCCAGCAAGTGCCCTGGGTCAGTGGGTGAAAGGTGCTTTTGTTATTGGATTTAGCAAATGATTATTCAATACATTTGCCAGTAAGTGCCCTGGGTCATTGGGTAAGGAGCGCTTTAGTTAATAAATAAAATAATTAATTATTTAATAGATTCGCTGGTAAAGGCCCCAGGTCATTGGGTGAAAGGCGCTTCAAATATTAAATTTAGCAATTAATTAGTTAATAATTACGCTTGTTAATGCTTCAGGTCATTAAGTGAAAAGCGCTTTTAATATTAAATTTAGCAATTAATTATCTAATTTATTTGCCAGTAAGCGCCCGTGGTCATTGAGTTGAAGGCGCCTTTGTAAATGAATTTATTTTTTAATTGTTTTATACATTTGCCAGTTAGTTCCCCAGGTCATTAAGTGAAAGGCGTTTTTGTTATTAAATTTAGCAATTAATTATTTAATATATACGCTTGTTAATGCCTCGGGTCATTGAGTAAAAAGCGCTTTTGTTATTAAATTTAGCAATAAATTATCTAATTTATGTGCCAGTAAGCACCCCTGGTCATGAGGTAAAAGTCGCTTTTGTTAATAAAATTATTCATCAATTATTTAATACATTTGGCAGTAAGCAGCCCGTGTCGTTGGGTGAAGGCGCTTTTGATAATAAATCAAATAATTAATTATTGAATACGTTTGCCAGTAAGCGCCCCAGGTCATTGGGTGAAAGGCGCCTTTGTTAATAAATCAAATAATTAATTATTTAATATATTTGCCACAAAGCGCCCCAGCTCATTGGATGAAAGGCGCTTTTATTATTAAGTTAAGCAATTAATTATTAAATATACACGCTTGTAAATAATTTGAGTCATTAAATAAAAAGCGCTTTTGTTATTAAATTGAGCAATTAATTGTCTAATTTAATTGCCAGTAAGTGCCCCGGGTCATTAGGTGAGAGTCGCTTTCGTTAATAAATTTATTAATCAAGTATTTAATACATTTGGCATTTAGCGCCTTAGGTCATTGGGTAAAAGGCACTTTTGTTATTAAATTTAGCAATTAATAATTTAATTCATTTGCCAGTAAGCGCTATAGTCATTGGGTAAAAAGCGATACTGTTAATAAATTTTTTAATTAATTATTTAATACGTTAGCCAGTAAGCGCTCCGGGTCATTAAGTGAAAGGCGCTTTTGTTTTTAAATTTAGCCATTATTTATTAATTACGTTAGCTAATAAGCGCTCCGGGTCATTGGGTGTAAGGTGCTTTTGTAAAGAAATCAAATAATTTATTAATTAATACGTTTGCCAGTAAGCACTCTAAGTCATCGGTCGGAAAGCGCTTTTTTTATTGAATTAGGCAATTAATTAATCAATACAATTGCTAGTAATCGCACCGGGTCATTGGGTAAAAGGCGCTTTTGTCAATAAATCAAATAATTTATTAATTAATACGTTTGCCAGTAAGCACTCTAGGTCCTAGGGTGAAAGGCGCTTTTATTATTAAAATTAGCAAATAATTATTAAATATATACGTTTGTAAATTCTTCGGGTCATTGAGTGAAAAGCGCTGTTGTTATTAAATTTAGCAATTTATTATTAAATACATTTGCCAGTAAGCACTCTAGGTCCTAGGGTGAAAGGCGCTTTTATTATTAAAATTAGCAAATAATTATTAAATATATACGCTTGTAAATTCTTCGAATCATTGAGTGAAAAGCGCTTTTGTTATTAAATTTAGCAATTTATTATTAAATACATTTGCCAGTAAGCGCCCCAGGTCATTGGTCGGAAGGCGCTTTTGTTAATAACTTAAATAATTAACTATTTATTACGTTTGCCAGTTAGCACCCCGAGTCATTAAGTAAAAGGCACTTTTGTTAATAAATTTAATCATTAAATATTTAAAATATTTTTCAGTAAGCGCCCTGGGTCATTAGGGGAAAGGCGTTTTTGTTATTAAAATTCGCAATTAATTATTTAATAAATAAGCTTGTAAATGCTCCAGGTCATTAAGTGAATAGCGCTTTTGTTATGAAATTTACCAATTAATCATCTAATTCATTTGCCAGTAAGCGCCCGTGGTCATTGAGTAAAGGGCGCTTTTGTAAATGAATTTATTTTTTAATTGTTTCATACATTTGCCAGTTAGTGCCCCAGGTCATTGGGTGGAAGGCGCTTTTGTTAATAAATCAAATAATTAATTATTTAATACGTTTGCCAGTAAGCGCCCCAGATCATTGGGTAAACTGCGCTTCTGGTATTAAATTTAGCAATTAATAATTTAATTCATTTGTTAGTAAGCGCCATAGTCATTGGGTAAAAAGCGCTACTATTAAAAAATTTTTCAATTAATCATTTAATACGTTAGCCAGTAAGCGCTCCGGGTCATTGGGGGTATGGTGCTTTTCTCATCAAATTTAGCAATAAATTTTGAAATAGATTTGCCAGTAAAAGCCCCAGGTCATTGGTTGGAAGGAGCTTTTGTTAATAAATTAAATAATTAATTATTTAATACGTTTGCCAGTAAGCGCCTCAGGTCATTGGGT
Source organism: Copidosoma floridanum (assembly GCF_036245765.1). NCBI lineage: Eukaryota > Metazoa > Arthropoda > Insecta > Hymenoptera > Encyrtidae > Copidosoma > Copidosoma floridanum. The sequence continues at coordinate 32,821,637 of NW_028321881.1, forward strand.
AAAAGGCTTTTTTGTTATTGAATTCAGCAATTAATTATTTAATATATACGCTTGTAAATGCTTCGGGTCATTGAGTAAAAAGCGCTTTTAATATTAAATTTAGCAATAAATTATCTAATTCATTTGCCAGTAAACGCCCCTGGTTATTAGGTAAAAGTTGCTATCGTTAATAAAATTATTAATGAATTATTTAATACATTTAGCAGTAAGCACCCTAGGTCATTGGAAAAAAGGCGCTTTTTTTAATAAATTGAACAATTAATTATTTAATACATTAGCTTGTTAGTGCTCTGGGTCATAGGGTAAAAGGCGCTTTTGTTTATAAATCAAATAATTAATTATTTAAAATGTTTGCCAGTAAGTGCCCCGAGTCATTGGGTGAGAGGTGCTTTTATTATTAAGTTTAGCAATTAATTATGTAATATATACACTGGCAAATGCTTCGGGTCATTGAAAAGGAAGCGCTTCTGTTATTAAATTAAGCAATTAATTATCCAAATTATTTGCCAGTAAGTGCCCTGAGTCATTAGGGGAAAGTCGCTTTCGTTAATAAATTTAATAATTAATTATTTATTACATTTGGCAGTGAGCGCCCCAGGTCATTGGGTGAAAAGCGCTATTGTTATTAAATTTATCAATTAATGATTTAATTAATTTGCCAGTAAGCGCCATAGTCATTGGGTGAAAAGCGCTACTGTTAATAAATTTATTAATTGATTATTCAATACGTTAGCCAGTAAGCGCTCCAAGTCATTGGGTGAAAGGCGCTTTCGTTATTAAATTAACAATTAATTATTCAAAATGTTTGCTTGTTAGTGCCCTGGGTCATGAGGTTAAAGGCACTTTTGTTGATAAATCAAATAATTGATTGATTAATACGTTTGCCGGTAAGCGCCCCGGGTCATTGGGTGAAAGGCGCTTCTATTATCAAGTGAAGCAATTAATTATTTAATATAAACGCTTGTAAATGCTTCGGGTCTTTGAATAAAAAGCTCTTTCGTTTTCAAATTCAGCAATTATTTATTTAATACGTTAACTAGTAAGCGCTCCGGGTCATAGGGTGTAAGGTGCTTTTATTATTAAATTTAGCAATTAATTAATAAATATATACGCTTGTAAATGCTTCGGGTAATGGAATAAAAAGCGCTTTTGTTATTAAATTTAGCAATTAATTGTCTAATTTAATTGCCAGTAAGCGCCCTGGGACATTAGGTGAAAGTCGCTTTCGTTAATAAATTTATTAATTAATTATTTAGTACGTTTGCCAGTAAGCGCCCCGGGTCATAAGATGAAAGGCCATTTTTTTATTAAATTTAGCAATTAATTATTTAATACATACGCTTGTAAATGCTTCGGGTCATTGAGTGAAAAGCGCTTTTGTTATTAAATTTAGCAATTCATTATTGAATACATTTGCCAGTAAGCGCCCCAGGTCATTGGTCGGAAGGCGCTTCTGTTAATAACTTAAATAATTAACTATTTATTACGTTTGCCAGTAAGCACCCCGAGTCATTGAGTAAAAGGCACTTTTGTTAATAAATTTAATCATTAAATATTTAAAATGTTTTCCAGTAAGAGCCCTGGGTCATTGGGAGAAAGGCGTTTTTGTTATTGAATTTCGCAATTAATTATTTAATAAATACGCTTGTAAATGCTTCAGATCATTAAGTGAAAAGCGCTTTTGTTATGAAATTTAGCAATTAATCATCTAATTCATTTGCCAGTAAGCGCCCGTGGTCATTGGGTAAGGGCGCTTTTGTAAATGAATTTATTTTTTAATTGTTTCATACATTTGCCAGTTAGTGCCCCGCGTCATTGGGTGGAAGGCGCTTTTGTTAATAAATCAAATAATTAATTATTTAATACGTTTGCCAGTAAGCGCCTCAGGTCATTGGATAAACTGCGCTTTTGGTATTGAATTTAGCAATTAATGATTTAATTTATTTGTTAGTAAGCGCCATAGTCATTCGGTAAAAAGCGCTACTGTTAATAAATTTTTTTAATAATTATTCAATACGTTAGCCAGTAAGCGCTCCGGGTCATTGAGTAAAAGGCGCTTTCGTTTTTGAATTTAGCAGATATTTATTTAATACGTTAGCCAGTAAGCGCTCCGGGTCATTGGGTGTATGGTGCTTTTCTCATCAAATTTAGCAATTAATTTTTAAATAGATTTGCCAGTAAAAGCCCCAGGTCATTGGGTGGAAGAAGCTTTTGTTAATAAATCAAATAATTAATTATTTAATACGTTTGCCAGTAAGCGCCTCAGGTCATTGGCATAAAGGCGCTTTTGTTAATGAATCAAATAGTTAATTATTTAATACGTTTGCCAGTAAGCGCTCTAGGTCCTAGGGTGAAAGGCGCTTTTATTATTAAATTTAGCAATTAATTATTAAATATATACGCTTGTAAATGCTTCGGGTAATGGAATAAAAAGCGCTTTTGTTATTAAATTTAGCAAATAATTGTCTAATTTAATTGCCAATAAGCGCCCTGGGACATTAGGTGAAAGTCGCTTTCGTTAATAAATTTAATAATTAATTATTTATTACATTTGGCAGTAAGCGCCCCAGGTCATTGGGTGAAAGGCGCTATTGTTATTAAATTTAGCAATTAATGATTTAATTAATTTGCCAGTAAGCGCCCTGGGTCATTAAGTAAAATGCGCTTTCAATGATAAATTTATAAATTAATTACTCAAAACATTTAAAAGTAAGCACCCTAGGTCAATAGGTAAAATGCGCATTTGTTAATAAATTTAATCATTAAATATTTAATATGTTTGCCAGAAAGCCCCCCGGGTCATTGGGTTAAAGGCGCTTTTGTTTATAAATCAAATAATTAATTGATTTATACGTTTGATAGTAAGCGCCCCGGGTCATTAGGTGGAAAGCGCTTTTTTTATTAAATTGAGCAATTAATTAATCAATACATTTGCTAGTAGTCGCTCGGGGTCATTGGGTGAAAGGCGCTTTTGTAAATAAATCAAATCATTAGTTAATTAAAACGTTTGCCAGTAAGCGCTCTAGGTCCTAGGGTAAAAGGCGCTTTTATTATTAAATTTAGCAATTAATTATTAAATATATACGCTTGTAAATGCTTCGGGTCATTAAGTGAAAAACGCTTTTGTTATTGAATTTGGCAATTAATTATCCAATTTATTTGCCAGTAAGCAGCCCGGGTCATTAGGTCAACACGCTTTTGTTAATAAATTTAACAATTAATTATTTAAAACGTTTGCTTGTTAGTGCCCTGGGTCATAGGGTAAAAGGCGCTTTTGTTAATAAATCAAAAAATTAATTGATTAATACGTTTGCTCGTAAGCGCCCCGGGTCATTGGGTAAAAGGCGCTTCTATTATTAAGTTAAGCAATCAATTATTTAATATATACGCTTGTAAATGGTTCGGGTCATTAAATAAAAAGCGCGTCTGTTATTAAATTTAGCAATTAATTGTCTAATTTAATTGCCAGTAAGCGCCCTGGGTGATTAGGTACAAGTCGCTTTCAATAATAAACTTATTAATTAATTATTCAATACATTTGGCAGTAAGCGCCCCAGGTCATTGGGTAAAAAGCGCTACTGTTAATAAATTTATTAATTAATTATTTTAAATGTAAGCCAGTAAGCGCTCCAGGTCAATGAGTGAAAGGCGCTTTCGTTTTTAAATTCAGCAATTATTTATTTAATACGATAGCCAGTAAGCGCTCCGGGTCATTGGGTGTAAGGTTCCTTTTTTCTCAAATTTAGCAATTAATTTTTCAATACATTTGCCAGTAAGCGCCCCAAGTCATTGGGTGGAAAGCGCTTTTTTTATCAAATTGAGCAATTAATTAATTAATACATTTGCTAGTAATCACCCCGGGTCATTGAGTGAAAGGTGCTTTTGTAAATAAATCAAATCATTAATTAATTAATACGTTTGCCAGTAAGCGCTCTAGGTCCCAGGGTAAAGGGCGCTTTTATTATTAAATTAGGCAATTAATTATTGAATATATACGCTTGTAAATGCTTCGGGTCATTGAGTGAAAAACGCTCTTGTTATTGAATATGGCAATTAATTATCTAATTTATTTGCAATAAAGCGCCCCGGGTCATGAGGTGAAAGTTACTTTCGTTAATAAATTTATTAATTAATTATTTGATACATTTGCCAGAGAGCGCCCCAGATCATGGGGTTAAAGGCGCTTTTGTTATTAAATCAAATAATTATTTATTTAATACGTTTGCCAGTAAGCGCCCTAGGTCAATGGGTAAAATGCGCTTTTGTTAATAAATTCAATCATTAAATATTTAATATGTTTGCTAGTAAGCACCCTGGGCCATTGGGTGAGAGGCGCTACTGTTAATAAATTTATTAATTAATTATTTAATACGTTAGCCAGTAAGCAATTAAAGTCATTGGGTAAAAGGCGCTTTCGTTATTAAATTTAACAATTAATCATTTTAAACGTTTGCTTGTTAGTGCCCTGGGTTATTAGGTAAAAGTTGCTTTCGTTAATAAATTTATTAATTAATAATTTAATACGTTTTGTAGTAAGCGCCTCTGGTCATTGGGTAAAAGGCGCTTTTGTTATTGAATTTAGCAATTGATAATTTAATTCATTTGTTAGTAAGCGCCATAGTCATTGGGTAAAAAGCGCTACTGTTAATAAATTTATTAATTTATTATTTAATACGTTAGCCAGTAAGCGCTCTGGGTCATTGAGTGAAAGGCGCTTTCGTTTTTAAATTTAGCAATTATTCATTTAATACGTTAGCCAGTAAGCGCTCCAGGTCTTTGGGTGTAAGGTGCTTTTCTTATCAAATTTAGCAATTAATTATTTAATACATTTGCCAGTAAGCGCCCCAGGTCATTGGGTGGAAAGCGCTTTTGTTATTAAATCAAATAATTATTTATTTAATACGTTTGCCAGTAAGCGCCCTAGGTCATTGAGTAAAATGCGCTTTCGTTGATAAATTTATGAATTGATTACTCAATACATCTAAAAGTAAGCACCCCAGGTCAATGGGTAAAATGTGCTTTTGTTAATAAATTTAATCAATAAAAATTTAAGATGTTTGCCAGTAAGCGCCCTGGGTCATTGGGTGAAAGGCGCTACTGTTAATAAATTTATAAATTGGTTATTTAATACGTTAGCCAGTAAGCACTTCAAGTCATTGGGTGAAAGGGGCTTTCGTTATTAAATTTAACAATTAATTATTTAAAACGTTTGCTTGTTAGTGTCCTGGATCATAGGGTAAAAGGCGCTTTTGTTAATAAATCAAATAATTAATTGATTAATACATTTGCCAGTAAGCGCCATAGTAATTGGGTAAAAAGCGCTACTGTTAATAAATTTATTAATTAATTATTTAATACGTTAGCCAGTAAGCGCTCCGGGTCAATGAGGGAAAGGCGCTTTTGTTAATGATTTTATTAATTAAATATTCAGTACATTTGCCAGTAAGCGCCCCGGATCATTGGGTAAAAGGCATTTTTCTCATTAAATTGAGCAATTGGTCATTTAATACATTTGCCAGTAAGAGCTCAGAATCATTGGGTCAAAGGCGCTTTTGTTAATAATTTTAATAATTCATTATTTAATACATTTGCCAGTATGCACTTCGGGCCATTAGGTAAAAGGCATTTTTGTTATCAAATTTAGCAATTAATTATTTAATACATGCGCCAGTAAGCGCCCTGGGTCATTAGGTGAAAGGCATTTTTGTTAATAAATTTATTAATTAATCATTTAGTACATTTGCCAGTAAGTGCCCCAGATCATTGGGTAAAAGGCATTTTTTTTTTTTAATTTAAGCAATTAATCATTAACTACATTTGCCAGTAACAGCCCAGGGTCATTGGGTAAAATGCGCTTTTGTTAATAATTTCAGCAATTTATTATTTAATACATTTGCCAGTAAGCGCCCTGGGTCATTGGGTAAAAGGCACTTTTTTAATAAGTTTATTAATCAATTATTCAATACATTTGCCAGTAAGCGCCCCGGGTCACTAAGTAAAAGGCGCTTTTGTTAATAAATTAAGCAATTAATTATTTAAAACGTTTGCCAGTAAGCGCCCCGGTTCATTAAGTGAAAGGCGCTTTTAATATTAAATTTAGCAATTAATTATTTAATTTATTCGCCAGTAAGCGCCATGGGTCATTCGGTGGAAGGCGCTTTGGTTAATAAATTTAATAATTATTTATCAAATACATTTGCAAGTAAGCGCCCCAGATCATTGGATAAAAGGCGCTTTTGTTTATAAATTCATTAATTAATTATTCAATACATTTGCCAGTAAGCGCCCTGGGTCATTGGGTTAAAGGCACTTTTTTAATAAGTTTATTAATCAATTATTCAATACATTTGCCAGTAAGCGCCCTGGGTCATTGGGTAAAAGGCGTTTTTTTTATTAAATTGAGCAATTGGTCATTTACTACATTTGCCAGTAAGAGCCCAGGGTCATTGGGTTAAAGGCGCTTTTGTTAATAATTTCAGCAATTAATTATTCAATACATGCGCCAGTAGGCGCCCAGGGTCATTAGAAGAAAGGCACTTTTGTTAATAAATTTATTAATTAATTATTTAGTACATTTGCCAGTAAGCGCCCCGGATCATTGGGTGAGAGGCATTTTTCTCATTAGATTGAGCAAGTGTCATTTAATACATTTGCCAGTAAGCGCCCCGGGTCATTTGGTGACAGGAACTTTTGTTAATGAATTCAAAAATCAATTATTTAATCCATTTGCCAGTAAGCGCCCCGGGTCATTAAGTGAAAGGCGCTTTTGTTAATAAATTTATTAATTAAATTTTCAGTACATTTGCCAGTAAGCGCCCCGGATCAGTATGTGAGAGGCATTTTTCTCATTAAATTGAGCAATTGGTCATTTGATACATTTGCCAGTAAGAGCCCAGGGTCATTGGGATAAAGGCGCTTTTGTTAATAATTTTAGCAATTAATTATTTAATACATGCGCCAGTAGGCGCCCTGGGTCATTAGGTAAAAGGCGTTTTTGTTAATAAATTTATTAATTAATTATTTAGTACATTTGCCAGTAAGCGCCCGGGATCATTGGGTGAGAGGCATTTTTCTCATTAAATTGAGCAATTGGTCATTTAATACATTTGCCAGTAAGCGCCCCGGGTCATTGGGTAAAAGGCACTTTCATCAATAAATTTATTAATTAATTATTCAATACATTTGCCAGTAAGCACCCCAGGTCATTAGGTGGAAAGCGCTTTTGTTAATAAATTTATTAATTAATAATTTAATACATTTGCCAGTGAGCACCCCGGGTCTTCGGGTAAAAGGCATTTTTTTTATTGAATTGAGCAATTATTTATTAATTACATTTTCCAGTAACAGCCCAGGGTCATTGGGTAAAATGCGCTTTTGTTAATAATTTCAGCAATTCATTATTTAATACATATGCCAGTAAGCGCCCTGGGTCATTGGGTAAAAGGCGCTTTCATTAATAAATTTATTAATTAATAATTCAATACATTTGCCAGTAAGCACCCCAGGTCATTAGGTGAAAGGCGCTTTTGTTAATAAATTTATTAATTAATAATTTAATACATTTGCCAGTGAGCACCCCGGGTCTTCGGGTAAAAGGCATTTTTTTTATTGAATTGAGCAATTAATTATTAATTATATTTTCCAGTAAGAGCCCTGGGTCATTAGGTGAAATGCGCTTATGTTAATAATTTCAGCAGTTCATTATTTAATACATTTGCCAGTAAGCGCCCTGGGTCATTGGGTAAAAGGCACTTTTATTAATAAATTTATTAATTAATTATTCAATACATTTGCCAGTAAGCACCCCAGGTCATTAGGTGAAAGGCGCTTTTGTTAATAAATTTATTAATTAATAATTTAATACATTTGCCAGTGAGCAACCCGGGTCTTCGGGTAAAAGGCATTTTTTTTATTGAATTGAGCAATTAATTATTAATTACATTTTCCAGTAAGAGCCCTGGGTCATTAGGTGAAATGCGCTTTTGTTATTAATTTGAGAAATAAATTATTTAATACATTTGCCAGCAAGCGCCTTAGGTCATTGGGTAAAAGACATTTTTTCTATTAAATTGAGCAATTATTCATTTAATACATTTGCCAGTAAGAGCCCAGGGTCATTAAATGAAATGCGCTTTTGTTATTAATTTGAGAAATAAATTATTTAATACATTTGCCAGCAAGCGCCTTAGGTCATTGGGTAAAAGACATTTTTTCTATTAAATTGAGCAATTATTTATTTAATACATTTGCCAGTAAGCGCCCAGGGTCATTGGGTGGAAGGCACTTTTTTAATAAGTTTATTAATCAATGATTCAATACATTTGTCAGTAAGCGCCCTGGATCATTTGGTGACAGGAACTTTTGTTAATGAAATCAACAATTAATTATTTAAAACGTTTGCCAGTAAGCGCCCCGGTTCATTAAGTGAAAGGCGCTTTTGTTATTAAATTTATTAATTAAATATTCAGTACATTTGCCAGTAAGCGCCACGGATCATTGGATGAGAGGCATTTTTCTCATTAAATTGAGCAATTGGTCATTTAATACATTTGCCAGTAAGAGCCCAGGGTCATTGGGTTAAAGGCGCTTTTGTTAATAATTTTAGCAATTAATTATTTAATACATGCGCCAGTAGGCGCCCTGGGTCATTAGGTGAAAGGCACTTTTGTTAATAAATTTATTAATTAATTATTTAGTACATTTGCAAGTAAGCGCCCCGGGTCATTGGGTGAGAGGCATTTTTCTCATTAAATTGAGCAATTGGTCATTTAATACATTTGCCAGTAAGCGCCCCGGGTCATTGGGTAAAAGGCACTTTCATTAATAAATTTATTAATTAATTATTCAATACATTTGCCAGTAAGCACCCCAGGTCATTAGGTGAAAGGCGCTTTTGTTAATAAATTTATTAATTAATAATATAATACATTTGCCAGTGAGCACCCCGGGTCTTCGGGTAAAAGGCATTTTTTTTATTGAATTAAACAATTAATTATTAATTACATTCTCCAGTAACAGCCCAGGGTCATTGGGTAAAATGCGCTTTTGTTAATAATTTCAGCAATTCATTATTTAATACATTTGCCAGTAAGCGCCCTGGGTCATTGGGTAAAAGGCGCTTTTATTAATAAATTTATTAATTAATTATTCAATACATTTGCCAGTAAGCACCCCAGGTCATTAGGTGAAAGGCATTTTTGTTATCTAATTTAGCAAATAATTATTTAATACATGCGCCAGTAAGCGCCCTGGGTCATTAGGTGAAAGGCACTTTTGTTAATAAATTTATTAATTAATTATTCAGTACATTTGCCAGTAAGTGCCCCAGATCATTGGGTGAAAGGCATTTTTTTTTTTAATTTAAGCAATTATTCATTAGATACATTTGCCAGTCTTAGCCCAGGGTCATTAAGTAATATGCGCTTTTGTTGATAATTTCAGCAATTCATTATTTAATACATTTGCCAGTAAGCGCCTTGGGTCATTGGGTAAAAGGCGCTTTCATGAATAAATTTATTAATTAATTATTCAATACATTTGCCAGTAAGCACCACAGGTCATTAGGTGAAAGGTGCTTTTGTTAATAAATTTATTAATTAATAATTTAATACATTTGCCAGTGAGCACCCCGGGTCTTCGGGTAAAAGGCATTTTTTTTATTGAATTGAGCAATTAATTATGAATTACATTTTCCAGTAAGGGCCCTGGGTCATTAGGTGAAATGCGCTTATGTTAATAATTTCAGCAGTTCATTATTTAATTCATTTGCCAGTAAGCGCCCTAGGTCATTGGGTGAAAGGCGCTTTCATTAATCAATTTATTAATTAATTATTTAATACATTTGCCAGTAAGCACCCCAGGTCATTAGGTGAAAGGCGCTTTTGTTAATAAATTTATTAATTAATAATTTAATACATCTGCCAGTGAGCACCCCGGGTCTTCGGGTAAGAGGCATTTTTTCTATTGAATTGAGCAATTAATTATTAATTACATTTTCCAGTAAGAGCCCTGGGTTATTAGGTGAAATGCGCTTTTGTTATTAATTTGAGAAATAAATTTTTTTAAATATTTGCCAGCAAGCGCCCCAGGTCATTGGGTAAAAGACATTTTTTCTATTAAATTGAGCAATTATTCATTTAATACATTTGCCAGTAAAAGCCCAGGGTCATTGGGTGAAATGCGCTTTTGTTAATAATTTTGGCAGTTCATTATTTAATACATTTGCCAGTAAGCGCCCTGGGTCAATGGGTAAAAGGCACTTTCATTAATTAATTCCTTAATTAATTATTCAATAAATTTGCCAGTAAGCGCCCCAGGTCATTAGGTGAAAGGCGCTTTTGTTAATAAATTTATAAATTAATAATTTAATACATTTGCTAGTGAGCACCCCGGGTCTTCGGGAAAAGGCATTTTTTTTATTGAATTGAGCAATTAATTATTAATTATATTTTCTAGTAAGAGCCCTGGGTCATTAGGTGAAATGCGCTTTTGTTATTAATTTGAGAAATAAATTATTTAGTACATTTGCCAGCAAGCGCCCTAGGTCATTGGGTAAAAGACATTTTTTTTATTAAATTGAGCAATTATTCATTTAATACATTTGCTAGTAAGAGCCCAGAGTCAATGGGTGAATTGCGCTTTTGTTAATAATTTCAGCAATTCATTATTTAATACATTTGCCAGTAAGCGCCTCGGGTTATTGGGTAAGAGGCACTTTTTTGATAAGTTTATTAATCAATTATTAAATCCATTTGCCAGTAAGCGACCCGGGTCATTAAGTAAAAGGCGCTTATGATAATAAATTAAGCAATTAATTATTTTTAACATTTGCTTGTAAGTGCAGCGGGTCATTGGGTGAAAGGCACTTTTGTTATTAAATTTAGCAATCAATTATTTAATTTATTCGCCAGTAAGCGCCATGGGTCATTGCGTAAAAGGCGCTTTGGTTAATAAATTTAATAATTATTTATCAATACATTCGCAAGTAAGCGCCCCAGATCATTGGATAAAAGGCGCTTTTGTTTATAAATTCATTAATTATTTATTTAATACATTTGCCAGTAAGTGCCCCGGGTCATTAGGTTAAAGGCGCTTTTGTGAATAAATTTATTAATCAAATATTTAGTACATTTGCCAGTAAGCGCCCCGGACCATTGGGTGAGAGGCATTTTTCTCAATAAATTGAGCAATTGATCATTTAATACATTTGCCAGTAAGAGCCCAGGGTCATTGGGTTAAAGGCGCTTTTGTTAATAATTTCAGCAATTCATTATTTAATACATTTGCCAGTATGCACTCTAGGCCATTTGGTAAAAGTCATTTTTGTTATTCAATTTAGCAATTAATTATTCAATACATTTTTCAGTAAGCGCCCTGAGTCTTTGGGAGAAATGCGCTTTTGTTAATAATTTCAGCAATTCATTATTTAATACATTTGCCAGTAAGCGCCCCGGGTTATTAAGTGAAAGGCGCTTTTGTTAATAAATTTATTAATTAATTATTCAGTACATTTGCCAGTAAGCGCCCCGGGTCATTGGGTGCGAAGCATTTTTCTCATTAAATTGAGCAATTGATCATTTAATACATTTGCCAGTAAAAGCCCAGGGTCATTGGGTTGAAGGCGCTTTTGTTAATAATTTTAGCAATTTATTATTTAATACATTTGCCAGTATGCACTCCGGGGCCATTAGGTTAAAGGCATTTTTGTATCAAACTTAGTAATTATTAATTTAATACGTTTGCCAGTAAGCGCCCTGGGCCATCGGGTGAAATGCGCTTATGTTAATAATTTGAGAAATAAATTATTTAATACATTTGCCAGCAAGCGCCTCAGGTCATTGGGTAAAAGACATTTTTTTTATTAAATTGAGCAATTATTCATTTAATACATTTGCCAGTAAGCGCCCAGGGTCATTGGGTCAAAGGCACTTTTTTAATAAGTTTATTAATCAATTATTCAATACATTTGCCAGTAAGCGCCCTGGGTCATTGGGTAAAAGGCGTTTTTTTTATCAAATTGAGCGATTAATTTTTAAATACATTTGTCAGTAAGCGCCCTGGGTCATTTGGTGACAGGAACTTTTGTTAATGAAATCAATAATCAATTATTTGAAACGTTTGCCAGTAAGCGCCCCGGATCATTGGATGAGAGGCATTTTTCTCATTCAATTGAGCAATTGGTCATTTAATACATTTGCCAGTAAGAGCCCAGGGTCATTGAGTTAAAGGCGCTTTTGTTAATAATTTTAGCAATTAATTATTTAATACATGCGCCAGTAGGCGCCCTGGGTCATTAGGTGAAAGGCACTTTTGTTAATAAATTTATTAATTAATTATTTAGTACATTTGCCAGTAAGCGCCCCGGATCATTGGGTGAGAGTCATTTGTCTCATTAAATTGAGCAATTGGTCATTTAATACATTTGCCAGTAAGCGCCCCGGGTCATTGGGTAAGAGGCACTTTCATTAATAAATTTATTAATTAATTATTCAATACATTTGCCAGTAAGCACCCCAGGTCATTAGGTGAAAGGCGCTTTTGTTAATAAATTTATCAATTAATAATTTAATACATTTGCCAGTGAGCACCCCGGGTCTTCGGGTAAAAGGCATTTTTTTTATTGAATTAAACAATTAATTATTAATTACATTTTCCAGTAACAGCCCAGGGTCATTGGGTAAAATGCGCTTTTGTTAATAATTTCAGCAATTCATTATTTAATACATTTGCCAGTAAGCGCCCTGGGTCATTGGGTAAAAGGCTTTTTTTTATCAAATTGAGCGATTAATTTTTAAATACATTTGTCAGTAAGCGCCCTGGATCATTTGGTGACAGGAACTTTTGTTAATGAAATCAACAATTAATTATTTAAAACGTTTGCCAGTAAGCGCCCCGGTTTATTAAGTGAAAGGCGCTTTTGTTAATAAATTTATTAATTAAATATTCAGTACATTTGCCAGTAAGCGCCCCGGATCATTGGATGAGAGGCATTTTTCTCATTAAATTGAGCAATTGGTCATTTAATACATTTGCCAGTAAGAGCCCAGGGTCATTGGGTTAAAGGCGCTTTTGTTAATAATTTTAGCAATTAATTATTTAATACATGCGCCAGTAGGCGCCCTGGGTCATTAGGTGAAAGGCACTTTTGTTAATAAATTTATTAATTAATTATTTAGTACATTTGCAAGTAAGCAGCCCGGATCATTGGGTGAGAGGCATTTTTCTCATTAAATTGAGCAATTGGTCATTTAATACATTTGCCAGTAAGCGCCCCGGGTCATTGGGTAAAAGGCACTTTCATTAATAAATTTATTAATTAATTATTTAATACATTTGCCAGTAAGCACCCCAGGTCATTAGGTGAAAGGCGCTTTTGTTAATAAATTTATTAAATAATAATTTAATACATTTGCCAGTGAGCACCCCGGGTCTTCGGGTAAAAGGCATTTTTTTTATTGAATTAAACAATTAATTATTAATTACATTCTCCAGTAACAGCCCAGGGTCATTGGGTAAAATGCGCTTTTGTTAATAATTTCAGCAATTCATTATTTAATACATTTGCCAGTAAGCGCCCTGGGTCATTGGGTAAAAGGCGCTTTTATTAATAAATTTATTAATTAATTATTCAATACATTTGCCAGTAATCACCCCAGGTCATTAGGTCAAAGGCGCTTTTGTTAATAAATTTATTAATTAATAATTTAATACATTTGCCAGTGAGCAGCCCGGGTCTTCAGGTAAAAGGCATTTTTTTTATTGAATTGAGCAATTAATTATTAATTACATTTTCTAGTAAGAGCCCTGGGTCATTAGGTGAAATGCGCTTTTGTTATTAATTTGAGAAATAAATTATTTAATACATTTGCCAGCAAGCGCCTCAGGTCATTGGGTAAAAGACATTTTTCTATTAAATTGAGCAATTATTCATTTAATACATTTGCCAGTAAGAGCCCAGGGTCATTGAGTGAAATGCGCTGTTGTTGTTAATTTGAGAAATAAATTATTTAATACATTTGCCAGCAAGCGCCTCAGGTCATTAGGTAAAAGACATTTGTTCTATTAAATTGAGCAATTATTCATTTAATACATTTGCCAGTAAGCGCCCAGGGTCATTGGGTGAAAGGCACTTTTTTAATAAGTTTATTAATCAATTATTCAATACATTTGCCAGTAAGCGCCCTGGGTCATTGGGTAAAAGGCTTTTTTTTATCAAATTGAGCGATTAATTTTTAAATACATTTGTCAGTAAGCGCCCTGGATCATTTGGTGACAGGAACTTTTGTTAATGAAATCAACAATTAATTATTTAAAACGTTTGCCAGTAAGCGCCCCGGTTCATTAAGTGAAAGGCGCATTTGTTAATAAATTTATTAATTAAATATTCAGTACATTTGCCAGTAAGCGCCCCGGATCATTGGATGAGAGGCATTTTTCTCATTAAATTGAGCAATTGGTCATTTAATACATTTGCCAGTAAGAGCCCAGGGTCATTGGGTTAAAGGCGCTTTTGTTAATAATTTTAGCAATTAATTATTTAATACATGCGCCAGTAGGCGCCCTGGGTCATTAGGTGAAAGGCACTTTTGTTAATAAATTTATTAATTAATTATTTAGTACATTTGCAAGTAAGCGCCCCGGATCATTGGGTGAGAGGCATTTTTCTCATTAAATTGAGCAACTGGTCATTTAATACATTTGCCAGTAAGCGCCCCGGGTCATTGGGTAAAAGGCACTTTCATTAATAAATTTATTAAATAATAATTTAATACATTTGCCAGTGAGCACCCCGGGTCTTCGGGTAAAAGGCATTTTTTTATTGAATTAAACAATTAATTATTAATTTCATTCTCCAGTAACAGCCCAGGGTCATTGGGTAAAATGCGCTTTTGTTAATAATTCCAGCAATTCATTATTTAATACATTTGCCACTAAGCGCCCTGGGTCATTGGGTAAAAGGCGCTTTTATTAATAAATTTATAAATTAATTATTCAATACATTTGCCAGTAAGCACCCCAGGTCATTAGGTGAAAGACGCTTTTGTTAATAAATTTATTAATTAATAATTTAATGCATTTGCCAGTGAGCACCCCGGGTCTTCAGGTAAAAGGCATTTTTTTTATTGAATTGAGCAATTAATTATTAATTACATTTTCCAGTAAGAGCCCTGGGTCATTAGGTGAAATGCGCTTTTGTTATTAATTTGAGAAATAAATTATTTAATACATTTGCCAGCAAGCGCCTCAGGTCATTGGGTAAAAGACATTTTTTCTATTAAATTGAGCAATTATTCATTTAATACATTTGCCAGTAAGAGCCCAGGGTCATTGAGTGAAATGCGCTTTTGTTAATAATTTGAGAAATAAATTATTCAATACATTTGCCAGTAAGCGCCCTGGGTCATTGGGTAAAAGGCGTTTTTTTTATCAAATTGAGCAATTAATTTTCAAATACATTTGTCAGTAAGCGCCCCGGGTCATTTGGTGACAGGAACTTTTGTTAATGAATTCAACAATCAATTATTTAAAACGTTTGCCAGTAAGCGCCCCGGTTCATTAAGTAAAAGGCGCTTTTGTTAATAAATTTATTAATTAAATATTCAGTACATTTGCCAGTAAGCGCCCCGGATCATTGGGTGAGAGGCATTTTTCTTATTAAATTGAGCAATTGGTCATTTAATACATTTGCCAGTAAGAGCCCAGGGTGATTGGGTTAAAGGCGCTTTTGTTAATAATTTCAGCAATTCATTATTTAATACATTTGCCAGTATGCACTCCGGGCCATTAGGTAAAAGGCATTTTTGTTATCTAATTTAGCAAATAATTATTTAATACATGCGCCAGTAAGCGCCCTGGGTCATTAGGTGAAAGGCACTTTTGTTAATAAATTTATTAATTAATTATTCAGTACATTTGCCAGTAAGTGCCCCAGATCATTGGGTGAAAGGCATTTTTTTTTTTAATTTAAGCAATTATTCATTAGATACATTTGCCAGTCACAGCCCAGGGTCATTGGGTAATATGCGCTTTTGTTGATAATTTCAGCAATTCATTATTTAATACATTTGCCAGTATGCACTCCGGGCCATTAGGTAAAAGGCATTTTTGTTATCTAATTTAGCAAATAATTATTTAATACATGCGCCAGTAAGCGCCCTGGGTCATTGGGTAAAAGGCGCTTTCATGAATAAATTTATTAATTAATTATTCAATACATTTGCCAGTGAGCACCACAGGTCATTAGGTGAAAGGTGCTTTTGTTAATAAATTTATTAATTAATAATTTAATACATTTGCCAGTGAGCACCCCGGGTCTTCGGGTAAAAGGCATTTTTTTTATTAAATTGAGCAATTATTTATTAATTACATTTTCCAGTAAGGGCCCTGGGTCATTAGGTGAAATGCGCTTATGTTAATAATTTCAGCAGTTTATTATTTAATTCATTTGCCAGTAAGCGCCCTAGGTCATTGGGTGAAAGGCGCTTTCATTAATCAATTTATTAA
Organism: Copidosoma floridanum; assembly: GCF_036245765.1. Lineage (NCBI taxonomy): Eukaryota > Metazoa > Arthropoda > Insecta > Hymenoptera > Encyrtidae > Copidosoma > Copidosoma floridanum. The sequence goes on from NW_028321881.1 coordinate 32,838,140, forward strand.
TTAATTATTTAATACATTTGCCAGTAAGCACCCCAGGTCATTAGGTGAAAGGCGCTTTTGTTAATAAATTTATTAATTAATAATTTAATACATCTGCCAGCGAGCACCCCGGGTATTCGGGTAAGAGGCATTTTTTCTATTGAATTGAGCAATTAATTATTAATTACATTTTCCAGTAAGAGCCCTGGGTCATTAGGTGAAATGCGCTTTTGTTATTAATTTGAGAAATAAATTTTTTTAAACATTTGCCAGCAAGCGCCCCAGGTCATTAGGTAAAAGATATTTTTTCTATTAAATTGAGCAATTATTCATTTAATACATTTGCCAGTAAAAGCCCAGGGTCATTGGGTGAAATGCGCTTTTGTTAATAATTTTAGCAGTTTATTATTTAATACATTTGCCAGTAAGCGCCCTGGGTCAATGGGTAAAAGGCGCTTTCATTAATTAATTCATTAATTAATTATTCAATAAATTTGCCAGTAAGCGCCCCAGGTCATTAGGTGAAAGGCGCTTTTGTTAATAAATTTATAAATTAATAATTTAATACATTTGCTAGTGAGCACCCTGGGTTTTCGGGAAAAGGCATTATTTTTATTGAATTGAGCAATTAATTATTAATTACATTTTCTAGTAAGAGCCCTGGGTCATTAGGTAAAATGCGCTTTTGTTATTAATTTGAGAAATAAATTATTTAGTATATTTGCCAGCAAGCGCCCCAGGTCATTGGGTAAAAGATATTTTTTTTATTAAATTGAGCAATTATTCATTTAATACATTTGCTAGTAAGAGCCCAGGGTCATTGGGTAAAATGCGCTTTTGTTAATAATTTCAGCAATTCATTATTTAATACATTTGCCAGTAAGCGCCCTGGGTCATTGGGTAAAAGGCGCTTTTATTCTAAATTTATTAATTAATTATTCAATACATTTGCCAGTAAGCACCCCAGGTCATTAGGTGAAAGGCGCTTTTGTTAATAAATTTATTAATTAATAATTTAATACATTTGCCAGTGAGCACCCCGGGTCTTCAGGTAAAAGGCATTTTTTTTATTGAATTGAGCAATTAATTATTAATTACATTTTCCAGTAAGAGCCCTGGGTCATTAGGTGAAATGCGCTTTTGTTATTAATTTGAGAAATAAATTATTTAATACATTTGCCAGCAAGCGCCTCAGGTCATTGGGTAAAAGACATTTTTTCTATTAAATTGAGCAATTATTCATTTAATACATTTGCCAGTAAGAGCCCAGGGTCATTGAGTAAAATGCGCTTTTGTTAATAATTTGAGAAATAAATTATTTAATACATTTGCCAGCAAGCGCCTCAGGTCATTGGGTAAAAGACATTTTTTCTATTAAATTGAGCAATTATTCATTTAATACATTTGCCAGTAAGCGCCCAGGGTCATTGGGTGAAAGGCACTTTTTTAATAAGTTTATTAATCAATTATTCAATACATTTGCCAGTAAGCGCCCTGGGTCATTGGGTAAAAGGCGTTTTTTTTATCAAATTGAGCAATTAATTTTTTAATACATTTGTCAGTAAGCGCCCCGGGTCATTTGGTGACAGGAACTTTTGTTAATGAATTTAACAATCAATTATTTATAACGTTTGCCAGTAAGCGCCCCGGTTCATTAAGTGAAAGGCGCTTTTGTTAATAAATTTATTAATTAAATATTCAGTACATTTGCCAGTAAGCGCCCCGGATTATTGGGTGAGAGGCATTTTTCTCATTAAATTGAGCAATTGGTCATTTAATACATTTGCCAGTAAGAGCCCAGGGTCATTGGGTTAAAGGCGCTTTTGTTAATAATTTCAGCAATTCATTATTTAATACATTTGCCAGTATGCACTCCGGGCCATTAGGTAAAAGGCATTTTTGTTATCTAATTTAGCAATTAATTATTTAATACATGCGCCAGTAAGCGCCCTGGGTCATTAGGTGAAAGGCACTTTTGTTAATAAATTTATTAATTAATTATTCAGTACATTTGCCAGTAAGTGCCCCAGATCATTGGGTAAAAGGCATTTTTTTTTTTAATTTAAGCAATTATTCATTAAATACATTTGCCAGTCACAGCCCAGGGTCATTGGGTAATATGCGCTTTTGTTGATAATTTCAGCAATTCATTATTTAATACATTTGCCAGTAAGCGCCTTGGGTCATTGAGTAAAAGGCGCTTTCATGAATAAATTTATTAATTAATTATTTAATACGTTTGCCAGTAAGCACCCCGGGTCATTGGTTGAAAGGCGTTTTTTTTATTAAATTAAGCAATTAATTATTTAATACATTTGCCAGTAAGCGCCCCGGGTCATTTGGTGGGAGGCACTTTTGTTCATAAATTAAACAATTAATTGTTCAATACAATTGCCAGTAAGCGCCCCGGGTCATTGGGTGAAAGGCACTTTTGTTAATAAATTTAACAATCAATTATTTAATACGTTTGCCAGTAAGCGCCCCGGGTCATTGGGTGCGAAGCATTTTTCTCATTAAATTGAGCAATTGATCATTTAATACATTTGCTAGTAAAAGCCCAGGGTCATTGGGTTGAAGGCGCTTTTGTTAATAATTTTAGCAATTTATTATTTAATATATTTGCCAGTATGCACTCCGGGGCCATTAGGTAAAAGGCATTTTTGTTATCAAATTTAGTAATTATTAATTTAATACATTTGCCAGTAAGCGGCCTGGGCCATCGGGTAAAATGCGCTTATGTTAATAATTTGAGAAATAAATTATTTAATACATTTGCCCGCAAGCGCCTCAGGTCATTGGGTAAAAGACATTTTTTCTATTAAATTGAGCAATTATTCATTTAATACATTTGCCAGTAAGCGCCCAGGGTCATTGGGTGAAAGGCACTTTTTTAATAAGTTTATTAATCAATTATTCAATACATTTGCCAGTAAGCGCCCTGGGTCATTGGGTAAAAGGCGTTTTTTTTATCAAATTGAGCAATTAATTTCTAAATACATTTGTCAGTAAGCGCCCCGGGTCATTTGGTGACAGGAACTTTTGTTAATGAATTCAACAATCAATTATTTAAAACGTTTGCCAGTAAGCGCCCCGGTTCATTAAGTGAAAGGCGCTTTTGTTAATAAATTTATTAATTAAATATTCAGTACATTTGCCAGTAAACGCCCCGGATCATTGGGTGAGAGGCATTTTTCTCATTAAATTGAGCAATTGGTCATTTAATACATTTGCCAGTAAGAGCCCAGGGTCATTGGGTTAAAGGCGCTTTTGTTAATAATTTCAGCAATTCATTATTTAATACATTTGCCAGTATGCACTCCGGGCCATTAGGTAAAAGGCATTTTTGTTATCTAATTTAGCAATTAATTATCGAATACATGCGCCAGTAAGCGCCCTGGGTCATTAGGTGAAAGGCACTTTTGTTATTAAATTTATTAATTAATTATTCAGTACATTTGCCAGTAAGTGCCCCAGATCATTGGGTGAAAGGCATTTTTTTTTCTAATTTAAGCAATTATTCATTAAATACATTTGCCAGTTACAGCAAAGGGTCATTGGGTAATATGCGCATTTGTTGATAATTTCAGCAATTCATTATTTAATACATTTGCCAGTAAGCGCCTTGGGTCATTGGGTAAAAGGCGCTTTCATGAATAAATTTATTAATTAATTATTCAATACATTTGCCAGTAAGCACCACAGGTCATTAGGTGAAAGGTGCTTTTGTTAATAAATTTATTAATTAATAATTTAATACATTCGCCAGTGAGCACCCCGGGTCTTCGGGTAAAAGGCATTTTTTTTATTGAATTGAGCAATTAATTATTAATTACATTTTCCAGTAAGAGCCCTGGGTCATTAGGTGAAATGCGCTTTTGTTATTAATTTGAGAAATAAATTTTTTTAAACATTTGCCAGCAAGCGCCCCAGGTCATAGGGTAAAAGACATTTTTTCTATTAAATTGAGCAATCCTTCATTTAATACATTTGCCAGTAAAGGCCCAGGGTCATTGGGTGAAATGCGCTTTTGTTAATAATTTCAGCAGTTTATTATTTAATACATTTGCCAGTAAGCGCCCTGGGTCAATGGGTAAAAGGCGCTTTCATTAATTAATTCATTATTTAATTATTCAATAAATTTGCCAGTAAGCGCCCCAGGTCATTAGGTGAAAGGCGCTTTTGTTAATAAATTTATAAATTAATAATTTAATACATTTGCTAGTGAGCACCCTGGGTCTTCGGGAAAAGGCATTTTTTTTATTGAATTGAGCAATTAATTATTAATTACATTTTCTAGTAAAAGCCCTGGGTTATTGGGTTAGAGGCACTTTTTTGATAAGTTTATTAATCAATTATCCAATACATTTGCCAGTAAGCGCCCCGGGTCATTGGGTGAAAGACACTTTTTTGATAAGTTTATTAATCAATTATTAAATCCATTTGCCAGTAAGCGCCCCGGGTCATTAAGTAAAAGGCGCTTATGATAATAAATTAAGCAATTAATTATTTTTAACATTTGCTTGTAAGTGCAGCGGGTCATTGGGTGAAAGGCACTTTTGTTATTAAATTTAGCAATCAATTATTTAATCTATTCGCCAGTAAGCGCCATGGGTCATTGCGTAAAAGGCGCTTTGGTTAATAAATTTAATAATCATTTATCAAATACATTCGCAAGTAAGCGCCCCAGATCATTGGATAAAAGGCGCTTTTGTTTATAAATTCATTAATTTATTATTTAATACATTTGCCAGTAAGTGCCCCGGGTCATTAGGTTAAAGGCACTTTTTTAATAAGTTTATTAATCAATTATTCAATACATTTGCCAGTAAGCGCCCCGGGTCATTGAATAAAAGGCGTTTTTTTTATTAAATTGAGCAATTAATTGTTTAATACATTTGTCAGTAAGCGCCCCGGGTCATTTGGTGACAGGAACTTTTGTTAATGAATTTAACAATCAATTATTTAATACGTTTGCCAGTAAGCGCTCCGGGTCATTGGGTGAAAGGCGCTTTTGTTAATAAATTTATTAATGAAATATTCAGTACATTTGCCAGTAAGCGCCCCGGATCATTGGGTGAAAGGCATTTTTCTCAATAAATTGAGCAATTGATCATTTAATACATTTGCCAGTAAGAGCCCAGGGTCATTAAGTTAAAGGCGCTTTTGTTAATAATTTCAGCAATTCATTATTTAATACATTTGCCAGTATGCACTCCAGGCCATTTGGTAAAAGTCATTTTTGTTATTCAATTTAGCAATTAATTATTCAATACGTTTTTCAGTAAGCGCCCTGAATCTTTGGGAGAAATGCGCTTTTGTTAATAATTTCAGCAATTCATTATTTAATACATTTGCCAGTAAGCGCCCCGGGTTATTAAGTGAAAGGCGCTTTTGTTAATAAATTTATTAATTAATTATTCAGTACATTAATCAGTAAGCGCCCCAGGTCATTAGGTAAAAGGCGCTTTTGTTAATAAATTTATTAATTAATTATTCAGTACATTTGCCAGTAAGCGCCCTGGGTCATTGGGTGAAAGGCACTTCTTTAATAAGTTTATTAATTAATTATTTAATACATTTGCCAGTAAGCGCCCCGGGTCATTTGGTGGGAGGCACTTTTGTTCTTGAATTAAACAATTAATTGTTCAATACAATTGCCAGTAAGCGCCCCGGGTCATTGGGTGAAAGGCACTTTTGTTAATGAATTTATTGATTAATTATTCAATACATTTGCCAGTAAGCGCCCCGAGTCATTGGGTAAAAGGCGTTTTTTTTTATGAAATTGAGCAATTAATTATATAATACATTTGCTTGTAAGTGCAGCGGGTCATTTGCTAAAAGGCGCCTTTGTTAATAAATTTATTATTTAATTATTTAATACATTTGCCAGTAAGCGCCCCAAATCATTGGGTAAAATGCGTTTTTGTTCATAAATTTAATCATCAATTATTCAATATGTTTGCCAGTAAGCGCCCTGGGTTATTGGGTGAAAGGCACTTCTTTAATAAGTTTATTAATTAATTATTTAATACGTTTGCCAGTAAGCACCCCGGGTCATTGGTTGAAAGGCGTTTTTTTTATTAAATTAAGCAATTAATTATTCAAAACATTTGCCAGTAAGCGCCCCGGGTCATTTGGTGGGAGGCACTTTTGTTCATAAATTAAACAATTAATTGTTCAATACAATTGCCAGTAAGCGCCCCGGGTCATTGGGTGCGAAGCATTTTTCTCATTAAATTGAGCAATTGATCATTTAATACATTTGCCAGTAAAAGCCCAGGGTCATTGGGTTGAAGGCGCTTTTGTTAATAATTTTAGCAATTTATTAATTAATATATTTGCCAGTATGCACTCCGGGGCCATTAGGTAAAAGGCATTTATGTTATCAAATTTAGTAATTATTAATTTAATACATTTGCCAGTAAGCGCCCTGGGCCATCGGGTAAAATGCGCTTATGTTAATAATTTGAGAAATAAATTATTTAATACATTTGCCAGCAAGCGCCTCAGGTCATTGGGTAAAACACATTTTTTCTATTAAATTGAGCAATTATTCATTTAATACATTTGCCAGTAAGCGCCCCGGGTCATTGGGTGAAAGGCACTTTTTTAATAAGTTTATTAATCAATTATTCAATACATTTGCCAGTAAGCGCCCTGGGTCATTGGGTAAAAGGCGTTTTTTTTATCAAATTGAGCGATTAATTTTTAAATACATTTGTCAGTAAGCGCCCTGGGTCATTTGGTGACAGGAACTTTTGTTAATGAAATCAACAATCAATTATTTAAAACGTTTGCCAGTAAGCGCCCCGGTTCATTAAGTGAAAGGCGCTTTTGTTAATAAATTTATTACTTAAATATTCAGTACATTTGCCAGTAAGCGCCCCGGATCATTGGATGAGAGGCATTTTTCTCAATAAATTAAGCAATTGATCATTTAATACATTTGCCAGTAAGAGCCCAGGGTCATTAAGTTAAAGGCGCTTTTGTTAATAATTTCAGCAATTCATTATTTAATACATTTGCCAGTATGCACTCCAGGCCATTTGGTAAAAGTCATTTTTGTTATTCAATTTAGCAATTAATTATTCAATACGTTTTTCAGTAAGCGCCCTGAGTCTTTGGGAGAAATGCGCTTTTGTTAATAATTTCAGCAATTCATTATTTAATACATTTGCCAGTAAGCGCCCCGGGTTATTAAGTGAAAGGCGCTTTTGTTAATAAATTTATTAATTAATTATTCAGTACATTAATCAGTAAGCGCCCCAGGTCATTAGGTAAAAGGCGCTTTTGTTAATAAATTTATTAATTAATTATTCAGTACATTTGCCAGTAAGCGCCCTGGGTCATTGTGTGAAAGGCACTTTTGTTAATGAATTTATTGATTAATTATTCAATACATTTGCCAGTAAGCGCCCCGAGTCATTGGGTAAAAGGCGTTTTTTTTTTATGAAATTAAGCAATTAGTTATATAATACATTTGCTTGTAAGTGCAGCGGGTCATTTGCTAAAAGGCGCCTTTGTTAATAAATTTATTATTTAATTATTTAATACATTTGCCAGTAAGCGCCCCAAATCATTGGGTAAAATGCGTTTTTGTTTATAAATTTAATCATTAATTATTCAATATGTTTGCCAGTAAGCGCCCTGGGTTATTGGGTGAAAGGCACTTCTTTAATAAGTTTATTAATTAATTATTTAATACGTTTGCCAGTAAGCACCCCGGGTCATTGGTTGAAAGGCGTTTTTTTTATTAAATTAAGCAATTAATTATTTAATACATTTGCCAGTAAGCGCCCCGGGTCATTTGGTGGGAGGCACTTTTGTTCATAAATTAAACAATTAATTGTTCAATACAATTGCCAGTAAGCGCCCCGGGTCATTGGGTGAAAGGCACTTTTGTTAATGAATCTAACAATCAATTATTTAATACGTTTGCCAGTAAGCGCCCCGGGTCATTGGGTGCGAAGCATTTTTCTCATTAAATTGAGCAATTGATTATTTAATACATTTGCCAGTAAAAGCCCAGGGTCATTGGGTTGAAGGCGCTTTTGTTAATAATTTTAGCAATTTATTATTTAATATATTTGCCAGTATGCACTCCGGGGCCATTAGGTAAAAGGCATTTTTGTTATCAAATTTAGTAATTATTAATTTAATACATTTGCCAGTAAGCGGCCTGGGCCATCGGGTAAAATGCGCTTATGTTAATAATTTGAGAAATGAATTATTTAATACATTTGCCAGCAAGCGCCTCAGGTCATTGGGTAAAAGACATTTTTTCTATTAAATTGAGCAATTATTCATTTAATACATTTGCCAGTAAGCGCCCAGGGTCATTGGGTGAAAGGCACTTTTTTAATAAGTTTATTAATCAATTATTCAATACATTTGCCAGTAAGCGCCCTGGGTCATTGGGTAAAAGGCGTTTTTTTTATCAAATTGAGCAATTAATTTCTAAATACATTTGTCAGTAAGCGCCCCGGGTCATTTGGTGACAGGAACTTTTGTTAATGAATTCAACAATCAATTATTTAAAACGTTTGCCAGTAAGCGCCCCGGTTCATTAAGTGAAAGGCGCTTTTGTTAATAAATTTATTAATTAAATATTCAGTACATTTGCCAGTAAGCGCCCCGGATCATTGGGTGAGAGGCATTTTTCTCATTAAATTGAGCAATTGGTCATTTAATACATTTGCCAGTAAGAGCCCAGGGTCATTGGGTTAAAGGCGCTTTTGTTAATAATTTCAGCAATTCATTATTTAATACATTTGCCAGTATGCACTCCGGGCCATTAGGTAAAAGGCATTTTTGTTATCTAATTTAGCAATTAATTATTGAATACATGCGCCAGTAAGCGCCCTGGGTCATTAGGTGAAAGGCACTTTTGTTAATAAATTTATTAATTAATTATTCAGTACATTTGCCAGTAAGTGCCCCAGATCATTGGGTGAAAGGCATTTTTTTTTTTAATTTAAGCAATTATTCATTAAATACATTTGCCAGTTACAGCCCAGGGTCATTGGGTAATATGCGCTTTTGTTGATAATTTCAGCAATTCATTATTTAATACATTTGCCAGTAAGCGCCTTGGGTCATTGGGTAAAAGGCGCTTTCATGAATAAATTTATTAATTAATTATTCAATACATTTGCCAGTAAGCACCACAGGTCATTAGGTGAAAGGTGCTTTTGTTAATAAATTTATTAATTAATAATTTAATACATTCGCCAGTGAGCACCCCGGGTCTTCGGGTAAAAGGCATTATTTTTATTGAATTGAGCAATTAATTATTAATTACATTTTCCAGTAAGAGCCCTGGGTCATTAGGTGAAATGCGCTTATGTTAATAATTTCAGCAGTTCATTATTTAATTTATTTGCCAGTAAGCGCCCTAGGTCATTGGGTGAAAGGCGCTTTCATTAATCAATTTATTAATTAATTATTTAATACATTTGCCAGTAAGCACCCCAGGTCATTAGGTGAAAGGCGCTTTTGTTAATAAATTTATTAATTAATAATTTAATACATCTGCCAGTGAGCACCCCGGGTCTTCGGGTAAGAGGCATTTTTTTTATTGAATTTAGCAATTAATTATTAATTACATTTTCTAGTAAGAGCCCTGGGTCATTAGGTAAAATGCGCTTTTGTTATTAATTTGAGAAATAAATTTTTTTAAACATTTGCCAGCAAGCGCCCCAGGTCATAGGGTAAAAGACATTTTTTCTATTAAATTGAGCAATCATTCATTTAATACATTTGCCAGTAAAGGCCCAGGGTCATTGGGTGAAATGCGCTTTTGTTAATAATTTCAGCAGTTTATTATTTAATACATTTGCCAGTAAGCGCCCTGGGTCAATGGGTAAAAGGCGCTTTCATTAATTAATTCATTATTTAATTATTAAATAAATTTGCCAGTAAGCGCCCCAGGTCATTAGGTGAAAGGCGCTTTTGTTAATAAATTTATAAATTAATAATTTAATACATTTGCTAGTGAGCACCCCGGGTCTTCGGGAAAAGGCATTTTTTTTATTGAATTGAGCAATTAATTATTAATTACATTTTCTAGTAAAAGCCCTGGGTTATTGGGTTAGAGGCACTTTTTTGATAAAATTATTAATCAATTATCCAATACATTTGCCAGTAAGCGCCCCGGGTCATTGGGTGAAAGACACTTTTTTGATAAGTTTATTAATCAATTATTAATTCCATTTGCCAGTAAGCGCCCCGGGTCATTAAGTAAAAGGCGCTTATGATAATAAATTAAGCAATTAATTATTTTTAACATTTGCTTGTAAGTGCAGCGGGTCATTGGGTGAAAGGCACTTTTGTTATTAAATTTAGCAATCAATTATTTAATCTATTCGCCAGTAAGCGCCATGGGTCATTGCGTAAAAGGCGCTTTGGTTAATAAATTTAATAATCATTTATCAAATACATTCGCAAGTAAGCGCCCCAGATCATTGGATAAAAGGCGCTTTTGTTTATAAATTCATTAATTTATTATTTAATACATTTGCCAGTAAGTGCCCCGGGTCATTAGGTTAAAGGCACTTTTTTAATAAGTTTATTAATCAATTATTCAATACATTTGCCAGTAAGCGCCCCGGGTCATTGAATAAAAGGCGTTTTTTTTATTAAATTGAGCAATTAATTGTTTAATACATTTGTCAGTAAGCGCCCCGGGTCATTTGGTGACAGGAACTTTTGTTAATGAATTTAACAATCAATTATTTAATACGTTTGCCAGTAAGCGCTCCGGGTCATTGGGTGAAAGGCGCTTTTGTTAATAAATTTATTAATCAAATATTCAGTACATTTGCCAGTAAGCGCCCCGGATCATTGGGTAAGAGGCATTTTTCTCAATAAATTGAGCAATTGATCATTTAATACATTTGCCAGTAAGAGCCCAGGGTCATTAAGTTAAAGGCGCTTTTGTTAATAATTTCAGCAATTCATTATTTAATACATTTGCCAGTATGCACTCCAGGCCATTTGGTAAAAGTGATTTTTGTTATTCAATTTAGCAATTAATTATTCAATACATTTTTTAGTAAGCGCCCTGAGTCTTTGGGAGAAATGCGCTTTTGTTAATAATTTCAGCAATTCATTATTTAATACATTTGCCAGTAAGCGCCCCGGGTCATTTGGTGGGAGGCACTTTTGTTCTTGAATTAAACAATTAATTGTTCAATACAATTGCCAGTAAGCGCCCCGGGTCATTGGGTGAAAGGCACTTTTGTTAATGAATTTATTGATTAATTATTCAATACATTTGCCAGTAAGCGCCCCGAGTCATTGGGTAAAATGCGTTTTTGTTTATAAATTTAATCATTAATTATTCAATATGTTTGCCAGTAAGCGCCCTGGGTTATTGGGTGAAAGGCACTTCTTTAATAAGTTTATTAATTAATTATTTAATACGTTTGCCAGTAAGCACCCTGGGTCATTGGTTGAAAGGCGTTTTTTTTATTAAATTAAGCAATTAATTATTTAATACATTTGCCAGTAAGCGCCCCGGGTCATTTGGTGGGAGGCACTTTTGTTCATAAATTAAACAATTAATTGTTTAATACAATTGCCAGTAAGCGCCCCGGGTCATTGGGTGAAAGGCACTTTTGTTAATGAATTTAACAATCAATTATTTAATACGTTTGCCAGTAAGCGCCCCGGGTCATTGGGTGCGAAGCATTTTTCTCATTAAATTGAGCAATTGATCATTTAATACATTTGCCAGTAAAAGCCCAGGGTCATTGGGTTGAAGACGCTTTTGTTAATAATTTTAGCAATTTATTATTTAATATATTTGCCAGTATGCACTCCGGGGCCATTAGGTAAAAGGCATTTTTGTTATTAAATTTAGTAATTATTAATTTAATACATTTGCCAGTAAGCGCCCTGGGCCATCGGGTAAAATGCGCTTATGTTAATAATTTGAGAAATAAATTATTTAATACATTTGCCAGCAAGCGCCTCAGGTCATTGGGTAAAAGACATTTTTTCTATTAAATTGAGCAATTATTCATTTAATACATTTGCCAGTAAGCGCCCAGGGTCATTGGGTGAAAGGCACTTTTTTAATAAGTTTATTAATCAATTATTCAATACATTTGCCAGTAAGCGCCCTGGGTCATTGGGTAAAAGGCGTTTTTTTTATTAAATTGAGCGATTAATTTTTAAATACATTTGTCAGTAAGCGCCCTGGGTCATTTGGTGACAGGAACTTTTGTTAATGAAATCAACAATCAATTATTTAAAACGTTTGCCAGTAAGCGCCCCGGTTCATTAAGTGAAAGGCGCTTTTGTTAATAAATTTATTAATTAAATATTCAGTACATTTGCCAGTAAGCGCCCCGGATCATTGGATGAGAGGCATTTTTCTCAATAAATTGAGCAATTGATCATTTAATACATTTGACAGTAAGAGCCCAGGGTCATTAAGTTAAAGGCGCTTTTGTTAATAATTTCAGCAATTCATTATTTAATACATTTGCCAGTATGCACTCCAGGCCATTTGGTAAAAGTCATTTTTGTTATTCAATTTAGCAATTAATTATTCAATACATTTTTCAGTAAGCGCCCTGAGTCTTTGGGAGAAATGCGCTTTTGTTAATAATTTCAGCAATTCATTATTTAATACATTTGCCAGTAAGCGCCCCGGGTTATTAAGTGAAAGGCGCTTTTGTTAATAAATTTATTAATTAATTATTCAGTACATTAATCAGTAAGCGCCCCAGGTCATTAGGTAAAAGGCGCTTTTGTTAATAAATTTATTAATTAATTATTCAGTACATTTGCCAGTAAGCGCCCTGGGTCATTGGGTGAAAGGCACTTCTTTAATAAGTTTATTAATTAATTATTTAATACATTTGCCAGTAAGCGCCCCGGGTCATTTGGTGGGAGGCACTTTTGTTCTTGAATTAAACAATTAATTGTTCAATACAATTGCCAGTAAGCGCCCTGGGTCATTGGGTGAAAGGCACTTTTGTTAATGAATTTATTGATTAATTATTCAATACATTTGCCAGTAAGCGCCCCGAGTCATTGGGTAAAAGGCGTTTTTTTTTTATGAAATTGAGCAATTAATTATATAATACATTTGCTTGTAAGTGCAGCAGGTCATTTGCTAAAAGGCGCCTTTGTTAATAAATTTATTATTTAATTATTTAATACATTTGCCAGTAAGCGCCCCAAATCATTGGGTAAAATGCGTTTTTGTTTATAAATTTAATCATTAATTATTCAATATGTTTGCCAGTAAGCGCCCTGGGTTATTGGGTGAAAGGCACTTCTTTAATAAGTTTATTAATTAATTATTTAATACGTTTGCCAGTAAGCACCCCGGGTCATTGGTTAAAAGGCGTTTTTTTTATTAAATTAAGCAATTAATTATTTAATACATTTGCCAGTAAGCGCCTCGGGTCATTTGGTGGGAGGAACTTTTGTTCATAAATTAAACAATTAATTGTTCAATACAATTGCCAGTAAGCGCCCCGGGTCATTGGGTGAAAGGCACTTTTGTTAATGAATTTAACAATCAATTATTTAATACGTTTGCCAGTAAGCGCCCCGGGTCATTGGGTGCGAAGCATTTTTCTCATTAAATTGAGCAATTGATCATTTAATACATTTGCCAGTAAAAGCCCAGGGTCATTGGGTTGAAGGCGCTTTTGTTAATAATTTTAGCAATTTATTATTTAATATATTTGCCAGTATGCACTCCGGGGCCATTAGGTAAAAGGCATTTTTGTTATCAATTTTAGTAATTATTAATTTAATACATTTGCCAGTAAGCGCCCTGGGCCATCGGGTAAAATGCGCTTATGTTAATAATTTGAGAAATAAATTATTTAATACATTTGCCAGCAAGCGCCTCAGGTCATTGGGTAAAAGACATTTTTTCTATTAAATTGAGCAATTATTCATTTAATACATTTGCCAGTAAGCGCCCAGGGTCATTGGGTGAAAGGCACTTTTTTAATAAGTTTATTAATCAATTATTCAATACATTTGCCAGTAAGCGCCCTGGGTCATTGGGTAAAAGGCGTTTTTTTTATCAAATTGAGCGATTAATTTTTAAATACATTTGTCAGTAAGCGCCCTGGGTCATTTGGTGACAGGAACTTTTGTTAATGAAATCAACAATCAATTATTTAAAACGTTTGCCAGTAAGCGCCCCGGTTCATTGAGTGAAAGGCGCTTTTGTTAATAAATTTATTAATTAAATATTCAGTACATTTGCCAGTAAGCGCCCCGGATCATTGGATGAGAGGCATTTTTCTTATTAAATTGAGCAATTGGTCATTTAATACATTTGCCAGTAAGAGCCCAGGGTCATTGGGTTAAAGGCGCTTTTGTTAATAATTTTAGCAATTGATTATTTAATACATGCGCCAGTAGGCGCCCTGGGTCATTAGGTGAAAGGCACTTTTGTTAATAAATTTATTAATTAATTATTCAGTACATTTGCCAGTAAGCGCCCCGAATCATTGGGTAAAAGGCGCTTTTATTAATAAATTTATTAATTAATTATTCAATACATTTGCCAGAAAGCACTCCAGGTCATTAGGTGAAAGGCGCTTTTGTTAATAAATTTATTAATTAATAATTTAATACATTTGCCAGTGAGCACCCCGGGTCTTCAGGTAAAAGGCATTTTTTTTATTGAATTGAGCAATTAATTATTAATTACATTTTCCAGTAAGAGCCCTGGGTCATTAGGTGAAATGCGCTTTTGTTATTAATTTGAGAAATAAATTATTTTATACATTTGCCAGCAAGCGCCTCAGGTCATTGGGTAAAAGACATTTTTTCTATTAAATTGAGCAATTATTCATTTAATACATTTGCCAGTAAGAGACCAGGGTCATTGAGTGAAATGCGCTTTTGTTAATAATTTGAGAAATAAATTATTTAATACATTTGCCAGCAAGCGCCTCAGGTCATTGGGTAAAAGACATTTTTTTTATTAAATTGAGCAATTATTCATTTAATACATTTGCCAGTAAGCGCACAGGGTCATTGGGTGAAAGGCACTTTTTTAATAAGTTTATTAATCAATTATTCAATACATTTGCCAGTAAGCGCCCTGGGTCATTGGGTAAAAGGCGTTTTTTTTATCAAATTGAGCAATTAATTTCTAAATACATTTGTCAGTAAGCGCCCCGGGTCATTTGGTGACAGGAACTTTTGTTAATGAATTCAACAATCAATTATTTAAAACGTTTGCCAGTAAGCGCCCCGGTTCATTAAGTGAAAGGCGCTTTTGTTAATAAATTTATTAATTAAATATTCAGTACATTTGCCAGTAAGCGCCCCGGATCATTGGGTGAGAGGCATTTTTCTCATTAAATTGAGCAATTGGTCATTTAATACATTTGCCAGTAAGAGCCCAGGGTCATTGGGTTAAAGGCGCTTTTGTTAATAATTTCAGCAATTCATTATTTAATACATTTGCCAGTATGCACTCCGGGCCATTAGGTAAAAGGCATTTTTGTTATCTAATTTAGCAATTAATTATTGAATACATGCGCCAGTAAGCGCCCTGGGTCATTAGGTGAAAGGCACTTTTGTTAATAAATTTATTAATTAATTATTCAGTACATTTGCCAGTAAGTGCCCCAGATCATTGGGTGAAAGGCATTTTTTTTTTTAATTTAAGCAATTATTCATTAAATACATTTTCCAGTTACAGCCCAGGGTCATTGGGTAATATGCGCTTTTGTTGATAATTTCAGCAATTCATTATTTAATACATTTGCCAGTAAGCGCCTTGGGTCATTGGGTAAAAGGCGCTTTCATGAATAAATTTATTAATTAATTATTCAATACATTTGCCAGTAAGCACCACAGGTCATTAGGTGAAAGGTGCTTTTGTTAATAAATTTATTAATTAATAATTTAATACATTCGCCAGTGAGCACCCCGGGTCTTCAGGTAAAAGGCATTATTTTTATTGAATTGAGAAATTAATTATTAATTACATTTTCCAGTAAGAGCCCTGGGTCATTAGGTGAAATGCGCTTATGTTAATAATTTCAGCAGTTCATTATTTAATTTATTTGCCAGTAAGCGCCCTAGGTCATTGGGTGAAAGGCGCTTTCATTAATCAATTTATTAATTAATTATTTAATACATTTGCCAGTAAGCACCCCAGGTCATTAGGTAAAAGGCGCTTTTGTTAATAAATTTATTAATTAATAATTTAATACATCTGCCAGTGAGCACCCCGGGTCTTCGGGTAAGAGGCATTTTTTTTATTGAATTGAGCAATTAATTATTAATTACATTTTCCAGTAAGAGCCCTGGGTCATTAGATGAAATGCGCTTTTGTTATTAATTTGAGAAATAAATTTTTTTAAACATTTGCCAGCAAGCGCCCCAGGTCATAGGGTAAAAGACATTTTTTCTATTTAATTGAGCAATCATTCATTTAATACATTTGCCAGTAAAGGCCCAGGGTCATTGGGTGAAATGCGCTTTTGTTAATAATTTCAGCAGTTTATTATTTAATACATTTGCCAGTAAGCGCCCTGGGTCAATGGGTAAAAGGCGCTTTTATTAATTAATTCATTATTTAATTATTCAATAAATTTGCCAGTAAGCGCCTAAGGTCATTAGGTGAAAGGCGCTTTTGTTAATAAATTTATAAATTAATAATTTAATACATTTGCTAGTGAGCAACCCGGGTCTTCGGGAAAAGGCATTTTTTTTATTGAATTGAGCAATTAATTATTAATTACATTTTCTAGTAAAAGCCCTGGGTTATTGGGTTAGAGGCACTTTTTTGATAAGTTTATTAACCAATTATCCAATACATTTGATAGTAAGCGCCCCGGGTCATTGGGTGAAAGACACTTTTTTGATAAGTTTATTAATTAATTATTAAATCCATTTGCCAGTAAGCGTCCCGGGTCATTAAGTAAAAGGCGATTATGATAATAAATTAAGCAATTAATTATTTTTAACATTTGCTTGTAAGTGCAGCGGGTCATTGGGTGAAAGGCACTTTTGTTATTAAATTTAGCAATCAATTATTTAATCTATTCGCCAGTAAGCGCCATGGGTCATTGCGTAAAAGGCGCTTTGGTTAATAAATTTAATAATCATTTATCAAATACATTCGCAAGTAAGCGCCCCAGATCATTGGATAAAAGGCGCTTTTGTTTATAAATTCATTAATTTATTATTTAATACATTTGCCAGTAAATGCCCCGGGTCATTAGGTTAAAGGCACTTTTTTAATAAGTTTATTAATCAATTATTCAATACATTTGCCAGTAAGCGCCCCGGGTCATTGAATAAAAGGCGTTTTTTTTATTAAATTGAGCAATTAATTGTTTAATACATTTGTCAGTAAGCGCCCCGGGTCATTTGGTGACAGGAACTTTTGTTAATGAATTAAACAATTAATTATTTAATACGTTTGCCAGTAAGCGCTCCGGGTCATTGGGTGAAAGGCGCTTTTGTTAATAAATTTATTAATCAAATATTCAGTACATTTGCCAGTAAGCGCCCCGGATCATTGGGTGAGAGGCATTTTTCTCAATAAATTGAGCAATTGATCATTTAATACATTTGCCAGTAAGAGCCCAGGGTCATTAAGTTAAAGGCGCTTTTGTTAATAATTTCAGCAATTCATTATTTAATACATTTGCCAGTATGCACTCCAGGCCATTTGGTAAAAGTCATTTTTGTTATTCAATTTAGCAATTAATTATTCAATACATTTTTCAGTAAGCGCCCTGAGTCTTTGGGAGAAATGCGCTTTTGTTAATAATTTCAGCAATTCATTATTTAATACATTTGCCAGTAAGCGCCCCGGGTTATTAAGTGAAAGGCGCTTTTGTTAATAAATTTATTAATTAATTATTAAGTACATTAATCAGTAAGCGCCCCAGGTCATTAGGTAAAAGGCGCTTTTGTTAATAAATTTATTAATTAATTATTCAGTACATTTGCCAGTAAGCGCCCTGGGTCATTGGGTGAAAGGCACTTCTTTAATAAGTTTATTAATTAATTATTTAATACATTTGCCAGTAAGCGCCCCGGGTCATTTGGTGGGAGGCACTTTTGTTCTTGAATTAAACAATTAATTGTTCAATACAATTGCCAGTAAGCGCCCCGGGTCATTGGGTGAAAGGCACTTTTGTTAATGAATTTATTGATTAATTATTCAATACATTTGCCAGTAAGCGCCCCGAGTCATTGGGTAAAAGGCGTTTTTTTTTTATGAAATTGAGCAATTAATTATATAATACATTTGCTTGTAAGTGCAGCGGGTCATTTGCTAAAAGGCGCCTTTGTTAATAAATTTATTATTTAATTATTTAATACATTTGCCAGTATGCGCCCCAAATCATTGGGTAAAATGCGTTTTTGTTTATAAATTTAATCATTAATTATTCAATATGTTTGCTAGTAAGCGCCCTGGGTTATTGGGTGAAAGGCACTTCTTTAATAAGTTTATTAATTAATTATTTAATACGTTTGCCAGTAAGCACCCCGGGTCATTGGTTGAAAGGCGTTTTTTTTATTAAATTACGCAATTAATTATTTAATACATTTGCCAGTAAGCGCCCCGGGTCATTTGGTGGGAGGCACTTCTGTTTATAAATTAAACAATTAATTGTTCAATACAATTGCCAGTAAGCGCCCCGGGTCATTGGGTGAAAGGCACTTTTGTTAATGAATTTATTGATTAATTATTTAATGCATTTGCCAGTAAGCGCCCCGAGTCATTGGGTGAAAGGCGTTTTTTTTTTATGAAATTGAGCAATTAATTATTTAATACATTTGCTTGTAAGTGCAGCGGGTCATTTGCTAAAAGGCGCCTTTGTTAATAAATTTATTAATTAATTATTTAATACATTTGCCAGTAAGCGCCCCGAATCATTGGGTAAAAGGCGCTTTCATTAATAAATTTATTAATTAATTATTCAATACATTAATCAGTAAGCGCCCCAGGTCATTAGGTAAAAGGCGCTTTTGTTAATAAATTTATTAATTAATTAATCAGTACATTTGCCAGTAAGCGCCCTGGGTCATTGGGTGAAAGGCACTTTTTTAATAAGTTTATTAATTAATTATTTAATACATTTGCCAGTAAGAACCCCGGGTCATTGGTTGAAAGGCGTTTTTTTTATTAAATTGAGCAATTAATTATTTAATACATTTGCCAGTAAGCGCCCCGGGTCATTTGGTGGGAGGCACTTTTGTTCATGAATTAAACAATTAATTGTTCAATACAATTGCCAGTAAGCGCCCCGGGTCATTGGGTGAAAGGCACTTTTGTTAATGAATTTATTGATTAATTATTCAATACATTTGCCAGTAAGCGCCCCGAGTCATTGGGTGAAAGGCGTTTTTTTTTTATGAAATTGAGCAATTAATTATTTAATACATTTGCTTGTAAGTGCAGCGGGACATTTGCTAAAAGGCGCCTTTGTTAATAAATTTATTAATTAATTATTTAATACATTTGCCAGTAAGCGCCCCGAGTCATTGGGTAAAAGGCGATTTTGTTTATAAATTTAATCATTAATCATTCAATATGTTTGTTGGTAAGCGAACCTGGGTCATTGGGTAAAAGGCGTTTTTTTTATTAAATTAAGCAATTAATTATTCAATTTATTTGCCAGTGAGAGCCCTGGGTCATTGGGTAAGAAGCGCTTTTCTAATAAGTTCATTAATTAATTATTTAATACATTTGCCAGTAAGCGCCCCGGGTCATCAGGTAAATGGCGTTGTTTTTATTTATTTGAGCAATTAATTATTTAATACATTTGCAAGTAAGCGCCCCGGGTCATTTTGTGAGAGGCACTTTAGTTAATGAATTCAACAATTAATTATTTAATACATTTGCCAGTAAGCGCCCCAGGTCATTGGGTGAAAGGCGCTTTTGTTAATAAATTTATTAATTAAATTTTCAATACATTTGCCAGTAAGCGCCCCGAGTCATTGGGTGAAAGGCGTTTTTTTTATTAAATCGAGCAGTTAATTAATAAATACATTTGCTTGTAAGTGCAGCGGGTCATTTGGTAAGAGGCGCCTTTGTTAAAGAATTTATTAATTAATTATTTAATACACTTGCCTGTAAGAGCCCCTGGTCATGGGGTAAAAGGCGCTTTCGTTAATAAATTTATTAATTAATTATTTAATACATTTGCCAGTAAGCGCCCAGGGTCATCGGGTAAATGGCGTTGTTTTTATTTATTTGAGCAATTAATTATTTAATACATTTGCAAGTAAGCGCCCCGGGTCATTTTGTGAGAGGCACTTTAGTAAATGAATTCAACAATTAATTCAATACATTTGCCAGTAAGCGCCCCGGGTCATTGGGTGAAAGGCGCTTTTGTTAATAAATTTATTAATTAAATATTCAATACATTTGCCAGTGAGCACCCCGGGTCTTCGGGTAAAAGGCATTTTTTTAATTGAATTTAGCAATTTATTATTAATTACATTTTCCAGTAAGAGCCCTGGGTCATTAGGTGAAATGCGTTTATGTTAATAATTTCAGCAGTTCATTATTTAATACATTTGCCAGTAAGCGCCCCAGGTCATTTGGTGGGAGGCTTTTTTGTTCATGAATTAAACAATTAATTGTCCAATACAATATCCAGTAAGCGCCCCGGGTCATTGGGTGAAAGGCACTTTTGTTAATGAATTTATTGATTAATTATTCAATACATTTGCCAGTAAGCGCCCCGAGTCATTGGGTAAAAGGCGTTTTTTTTTTATGAAATTGAGCAATTAATTATTTAATACATTTGCTTGTAAGTGCAGCGGGTCATTTGCTGAAAGGCGCCTTTGTTAATAAATTTATTCATTAATTATTTAATACATTTGCCAGTAAGCGCCCCGAGTCATTGGGTAAAAGGCGTTTTTTTTATTAAATCGAGCAATTAATTAATAAATACATTTGCTTGTAAGTGCAGCGGGTCATTTGGTAAGAGGTGCCTTTGTTAATAAATTTATTAATTAATTATTTAATACACTTGCCTGTAAGAGCCCCTGGTCATGGGGTAAAAGGCGCTTTCGTTAATAAATTTATTAATTAATTATTTAATACATTTGCCAGTAAGCGCCCCGGGTCATCGGGTAAATGGCGTTGTTTTTATTTATTTAAGCAATTAATTATTTAATAAATTTGCAAGTAAGCGCCCCGGGTCATTTGGTGGGAGGCACTTTTGTTCATGAATTAAACAATTAATTGTTCAATACAATTGCCAGTAAGCGCCCCGGGTCATTGGGTGAAAGGCACTTCTTTAATAAGTTTATTAATTAATTATTCAATACATTTGCCAGTAAGCGCCCCGGGTCATTTGGTGGGAGGCACTTTTGTTCTTGAATTAAACAATTAATTGTTCAATACAATTGCCAGTAAGCGCCCCGGGTCATTGGGTGAAAGGCACTTTTGTTAATGAATATATTGATTAATTATTCAATACATTTGCCAGTAAGCGCCCCGAGTCATTGGGTAAAAGGCGTTTTTTTTTTATGAAATTGAGCAATTAATTATATAATACATTTGCTTGTAAGTGCAGCGGGTCATTTGCTAAAAGGCGCCTTTGTTAATAAATTTAACAATCAATTATTTAATACGTTTGCCAGTAAGCGCTCCGGGTCATTGGGTGAAAGGCGCTTTTGTTAATAAATTTATTAATCAAATATTCAGTACATTTGCCAGTAAGCGCCCCGGATCATTGGGTGAGAGGCATTTTTCTCAATAAATTGAGCAATTGATCATTTAATACATTTGCCAGTAAGAGCCCAGGGTCATTAAGTTAAAGGCGCTTTTGTTAATAATTTCAGCAATTCATTATTTAATACATTTGCCAGTATGCACTCCAGGCCATTTGGTAAAAGTCATTTTTGTTATTCAATTTAGCAATTAATTATTCAATACATTTTCCAGTAAGCGCCCTGAATCTTTGGGAGAAATGCGCTTTTGTTAATAATTTCAGCAATTCATTATTTAATACATTTGCCAGTAAGCGCCCCGGGTTATTAAGTGAAAGGCGCTTTTGTTAATAAATTTATTAATTAATTATTCAGTACATTTGCCAGTAAGCGCCCCGGGTCATTGGGTGCGAAGCATTTTTCTCATTAAATTGAGCAATTGATCATTTAATACATTTGCCAGTAAAAGCCCAGGGTCATTGGGTTGAAGGCGCTTTTGTTAATAATTTTAGCAATTTATTATTTAATACATTTGCCAGTATGCACTCCGGGGCCATTAGGTAAAAGGCATTTTTGTTATCAAATTTAGTAATTATTAATTTAATACATTTGCCAGTAAGCGCCCTGGGCCATCGGGTGAAATGCGCTTATGTTAATAATTCCAGCAGTTTATTATTTAATACATTTGCCAGTAAGCGCCCCGGGTCATTGGGTAAAAGGCGCTTTCATTAATAAATTTATTAATTAATTATTTAATACATTAATCAGTAAGCGCCCCAGGTCATTAGGTAAAAGGCGCTTTTGTTAATAAATTTATTAATTAATTATTCAGTACATTTGCCAGTAAGCGCCCTGGGTCATTGGGTGAAAGGCACTTCTTTAATAAGTTTATTAATTAATTATTTAATACATTTGCCAGTAAGCGCCCTGGGTCATTTGGTAGGAGGCACTTTTGTTCTTGAATTAAACAATAAATTGTTCAATACAATTGCCAGTAAGCGCCCCGGGTCATTGGGTGAAAGGCGTTTTTTTTTTATGAAATTAAGCAATTATTTATTTAATACATTTGCTTGTAAGTGCAGCGGGTCATTTGCTAAAAGGCGCCTTTGTTAATAAATTTATTAATTAATTATTTAATACATTTGCCAGTAAGCGCCCCGAGTCATTGGGTAAAAGGCGCTTTCATTAATAAATTTATTAATTAATTATTCAATACATTAATCAGTAAGCGCCACAGGTCATTAGGTAAAAGGCGCTTTTGTTAATAAATTTATTAATTAATTATTCAGTACATTTGCCAGTAAGCGCCCTGGGTCATTGGGTGAAAGGCACTTCTTAAATAAGTTAATTAATTAATTATTTAATACATTTGCCAGTAAGCGCCCCGAGTCATTGGGTGAAAGGCGTTTTTTTTTTATGAAATTGAGCAATTAATTATTTAATACATTTGCTTGTAAGTGCAGCGGGTTATTTGCTAAAAGGCGCCTTTGTGAATAAATTTATTAATTAATTATTTAATACATTTGCCAGTAAGCGCCCCGAGTCATTGGGTAAAAGGCGTTTTTGTTTATAAATTTAATCATTAATCATTCAATATGTTTGTTGGTAAGCGAACCTGGGTCATTGGGTAAAAGGCGTTTTTTTTATTAAATTAAGCAATTAATTATTCAATTCATTTGCCAGTGAGAGCCCTGGGTCATTGGGTAAAAAGCGCTTTTCTAATAAGTTCATTAATTAATTATTTAATACATTTGCCAGTAAGCGCCCCGGGTCATCAGGTAAATAGCGTTGTTTTTATTTATTTGAGCAATTAATTATTTAATACATTTGCAAGTAAGCGCCCCGGGTCATTTTGTGAGAGGCACTTTAGTTAATGAATTCAACAATTAATTATTCAATACATTTGCCAGTAAGCGCCCCGGGTCATTGGGTGAAAGGCGCTTTTGTTAATAAATTTATTAATTAAATATTCAATACATTTGCCAGTAAGCGCCCTGAGTCATTGGGTGAAAGGCGTTTTTTTTATTAAATCGAGAAATTAATTAATAAATACATTTGCTTGTAAGTGCAGCGGGTCATTTGGTAAGAGGTGCCTTTGTTAAAAAATTTATTAATTAATTATTTAATACACTTGTTTGTAAGAGCCCCTGGTCATGGGGTAAAAGGCGCTTTCGTTAATAAATTTATTAATTAATTATTTAATACATTTGCCAGTAAGCGCCCAGGGTCATCGGGTAAATGGCGTTGTTTTTATTTATTTGATCAATTAATTATTTAATACATTTGCAAGTAAGCGCCCCGGGTCATTTTGTGAGAGGCACTTTAGTAAATGAATTCAACAATTAATTCAATACATTTGCCAGTAAGCGCCCCGGGTCATTGGGTGAAAGGCGCTTTTGTTAATAAATTTATTAATTAAATATTCAATACATTTGCCAGTGAGCACCCCGGGTCTTCGGGTAAAAGGCATTTTTTTTATTGAATTGAGAAATTAATTATTAATTACATTTTCCAGTAAGAGCCCTGGGTCATTAGGTGAAATGCGCTTATGTTAATAATTTCAGCAGTTCATTATTTAATACATTTGCCAGTAAGCGCCCCAGGTCATTTGGTGGGAGGCACTTTTGTTCATGAATTAAACAATTAATTGTCCAATACAATATCCAGTAAGCGCCCCGGGTCATTGGGTGAAAGGCACTTTTGTTAATGAATTTATTGATTAATTATTCAATACATTTGCCAGTAAGCGCCCCGAGTCATTGGGTAAAAGGCGTTTTTTTTTTATGAAATTGAGCAATTAATTATTTAATACATTTGCTTGTAAGTGCAGCGGGTCATTTGCTAAAAGGCGCCTTTGTTAATAAATTTATTCATTAATTATTTAATACATTTGCCAGTAAGCGCCCCGAGTCATTGGGTGAAAGGCGTTTTTTTTATTAAATCGAGCAATTAATTAATAAATACATTTGCTTGTAAGTGCAGCGGGTCATTTGGTAAGAGGTGCCTTTGTTAATAAATTTATTAATTAATTATTTAATACACTTGCCTGTAAGAGCCCCTGGTCATGGGGTAAAAGGCGCTTTCGTTAATAAATTTATTAATTAATTATTTAATACATTTACCAGTCAGCACCCCGGGTCATCGGGTAAATGGCGTTGTTTTTATTTATTTAAGCAATTAATTATTTAATACATTTGCAAGTAAGCGCCCCGGGTCATTTGGTGGGAGGCACTTTTGTTCATGAATTAAACAATTAATTGTTCAATACAATTCCTAGTAAGCGCCCCGGGTCATTGGGTGAAAGGCACTTTTGTTAATAAATTTATTGATTAATTATTCAAGACATTTGCCAGTAAGCGCCCCGAGTCATTGGGTAAAAGGCGTTTTTTTTTATGAAATTGAGCAATTAATTATTTAATACATTTGCTTGTAAGTGCAGCGGGTCATTTGCTAAAAGGCGCCTTTGTTAATAAATTTATTAATTAATTATTTAATACATTTGCCAGTAAGCGCCCCGAGTCATTGGGTAAAAGGCGTTTTTGTTTATAAATTTAATCATTAATCATTCAATATGTTTGCCGGTAAGCAAACCTGGGTCATTGGGTGAAAGGCGTTTTTTTTAGTAAATTAGGCAATTAATTATTCAATTCATTTGCCAGTGAGAGCCCTGGGTCATTGGGTAAATGGCGTTGTTTTAATTTATTTGAGCAATTAATTATTTAATACATTTGCAAGCAAGCGCCCCGGGTCATTTTGTGAAAGGCACTTTAGTTAATGAATTCAACAATTAATTATTCAATACATTTGCCAGTAAGCGCCCCGGGTCATTGGGTGAAAGGCGCTTTTGTTAATAAATTTATTAATTAAATATTCAATACATTTGCCAGTAAGCGCCCCGAGTCATTGGGTAAAAGGCGTTTTTTTTATTAAATCGAGCAATTAATTAATAAATACATTTGCTTGTAAGTGGAGCGGGTCATTTGGTAAGAGGCGCCTTTGTTAGTAAATTTATTAATTAATTATTCTATACACTTGCCTGTAAGAGCCCCTGGTCATGGGGTAAAAGGCGCTTTCGTTAATAAATTTATTAATTAATTATTTAATACATTTGCCAGTAAGCGCCCCGGGTCATCGGGTAAATGGCGTTGTTTTTATTTATTTGAGCAATTAATTATTTAATACATTTGCAAGTAAGCGCCCCGGGTCATTTTGTGAGAGGCACTTTAGTTAATGAATTTAACAATTAATTATTCAATACATTTGCCAGTAAGCGCCCCGGGTCATTGGGTGAAAGGCGCTTTTGTTAATAAATTTATTAATTAAATATTCAATACATTTGCCAGTGAGCACCCCGGGTCTTCGGGTAAAAGGCATTTTTTTTATTGAATTGAGCAATTAATCATTAATTACATTTTCCAGTATGAGCCCTGGGTCATTAGGTGAAATGCGCTTATGTTAATAATTTCTGCAGTTTATTATTTAATACATTTGCTAGTAAGCGCCCCAGGTCATTTGGTGGGAGGCACTTTTGTTCATGAATTAAACAATTAATTGTCCAATACAATATCCAGTAAGCGCCCTGGGTCATTGGGTGAAAGGCACTTTTGTTAATGAATTTATTGATTAATTATTCAATACATTTGCCAGTAAGGGCCCCGAGTCATTGGGTAAAAGGCGTTTTTTTTTTATGAAATTGAGCAATTAATTATTCAATACATTTGCTTGTAAGTGCAGCGGGTCATTTGCTAAGAGGCGCCTTTGTTAATAAATTTATTCATTAATTATTTAATACATTTGCCAGTAAGCGCCCCGAGTCATTGGGTGAAAGGCGTTTTTTTTATTAAATCGAGCAATTAATTAATAAATACTTTTGCTTGTAAGTGCAGCGGGTCATTTGGTAAGAGGTGCCTTTGTTAATAAATTTATTAATTAATTATTTAATACACTTGCCTGTAAGAGCCCCTGGTCATGGGGTAAAAGGCGCTTTCGTTAATAAATTTATTAATTAATTATTTAATACATTTGCCAGTAAGCACCCCGGGTCATCGGGTAAATGGCGTTGTTTTTATTTATTTAAGCAATTAATTATTTAATACATTTGCAAGTAAGCGCCCCGGGTCATTTGGTGGGAGGCACTTTTGTTCATGAATTAAACAATTAATTGTTCAATACAATTGCCAGTAAGCGCCCCGGGTCATTGGGTGAAAGGCACTTTTGTTAATAAATTTATTGATTAATTATTCAAGACATTTGCCAGTAAGCGCCCCGAGTCATTGGGTAAAAGGCGTTTTTTTTTATGAAATTGAGCAATTAATTATTTAATACATTTGCTTGTAAGTGCAGCAAGTCATTTGCTAAAAGGCGCCTTTGTTAATAAATTTATTAATTAATTATTTAATACATTTGCCAGTAAGCGCCCCGAGTCATTGGGTAAAAGGCGTTTTTGTTTATAAATTTAATCATTAATCTTTCAATATGTTTGCCGGTAAGCAAACCTGGGTCATTGGGTGAAAGGCGTTTTTTTTATTAAATTAGGCAATTAATTATTCAATTCATTTGCCAGTGAGAGCCCTGGGTCATTGGGTAAATGGCGTTGTTTTAATTTATTTGAGCAATTAATTATTTAATACATTTGCAAGTAAGCGCCCCGGGTCATTTTGTGAGAGGCACTTTAGTTAATGAATTCAACAATTAATTATTTAATACATTTGCCAGTAAGCGCCCCGGGTCATTGGGTGAAAGGCGCTTTTGTTAATAAATTTATTAATTAAATATTCAATACATTTGCCAGTAAGCGCCCCGAGTCATTGGGTGAAAGGCGTTTTTTTTATTAAATCGAGCAATTAATTAATAAATACATTTGCTTGTAAGTGCAGCGGGTCATTTGGTAAGAGGTGCCTTTGTTAAAAAATTTATTAATTAATTATTTAATACACTTGCTTGTAAGAGCCCCTGGTCATGGGGT
Organism: Copidosoma floridanum; assembly: GCF_036245765.1. Classification (NCBI taxonomy): domain Eukaryota; kingdom Metazoa; phylum Arthropoda; class Insecta; order Hymenoptera; family Encyrtidae; genus Copidosoma; species Copidosoma floridanum. The sequence goes on from NW_028321881.1 coordinate 32,865,768, forward strand.
AAAAGGCGCTTTCGTTAATAAATTTATTAATTAATTATTTAATACATTTGCCAGTAAGCGCCCAGGGTCATCGGGTAAATGGCGTTGTTTTTATTTATTTGATCAATTAATTATTTAATACATTTGCAAGTAAGCGCCCCGGGTCATTTTGTGAGAGGCACTTTAGTAAATGAATTCAACAATTAATTCAATACATTTGCCAGTAAGCGCCCCGGGTCATTGGGTGAAAGGCGCTTTTGTTAATAAATTTATTAATTAATTATTTAATACATTTACCAGTCAGCACCCCGGGTCATTGGGTAAATGGCGTTGTTTTAATTTATTTGAGCAATTAGTTATTTAATACATTTGCAAGTAAGCGCCCCGGGTCATTTTGTGAAAGGCACTTTAGTTAATGAATTCAACAATTAATTATTCAATACATTTGCCAGTAAGCGCCCCGGGTCATTGGGTGAAAGGCGCTTTTGTTAATAAATTTATTAATTAAATATTCAATACATTTGCCAGTAAGCGCCCCGAGTCATTGGGTAAAAGGCGTTTTTTTTATTAAATCGAGCAATTAATTAATAAATACATTTGCTTGTAAGTGCAGCGGGTCATTTGGTAAGAGGCGCCTTTGTTAGTAAATTTATTAATTAATTATTCTATACACTTGCCTGTAAGAGCCCCTGGTCATGGGGTAAAAGGCGCTTTCGTTAATAAATTTATTAATTAATTATTTAATACATTTGCCAGTAAGCGCCCCGGGTCATCGGGTAAATGGCGTTGTTTTTATTTATTTGAGCAATTAATTATTTAATACATTTGCAAGTAAGCGCCCCGGGTCATTTTGTGAGAGGCACTTTAGTTAATGAATTTAACAATTAATTATTCAATACATTTGCCAGTAAGCGCCCCGGGTCATTGGGTGAAAGGCGCTTTTGTTAATAAATTTATTAATTAAATATTCAATACATTTGCCAGTGAGCACCCCGGGTCTTCGGGTAAAAGGCATTTTTTTTATTGAATTGAGCAATTAATCATTAATTACATTTTCCAGTATGAGCCCTGGGTCATTAGGTGAAATGCGCTTATGTTAATAATTTCTGCAGTTTATTATTTAATACATTTGCTAGTAAGCGCCCCAGGTCATTTTGTGGGAGGCACTTTTGTTCATGAATTAAACAATTAATTGTCCAATACAATATCCAGTAAGCGCCCTGGGTCATTGGGTGAAAGGCACTTTTGTTAATGAATTTATTGATTAATTATTCAATACATTTGCCAGTAAGGGCCCCGAGTCATTGGGTAAAAGGCGTTTTTTTTTTATGAAATTGAGCAATTAATTATTTAATACATTTGCTTGTAAGTGCAGCGGGTCATTTGCTAAGAGGCGCCTTTGTTAATAAATTTATTCATTAATTATTTAATACATTTGCCAGTAAGCGCCCCGAGTCATTGGGTGAAAGGCGTTTTTTTTATTAAATCGAGCAATTAATTAATAAATACATTTGCTTGTAAGTGCAGCGGGTCATTTGGTAAGAGGTGCCTTTGTTAATAAATTTATTAATTAATTATTTAATACACTTGCCTGTAAGAGCCCCTGGTCATGGGGTAAAAGGCGCTTTCGTTAATAAATTTATTAATTAATTATTTAATACATTTGCCAGTAAGCACCCCGGGTCATCGGGTAAATGGCGTTGTTTTTATTTATTTAAGCAATTAATTATTTAATACATTTGCAAGTAAGCGCCCCGGGTCATTTGGTGGGAGGCACTTTTGTTCATGAATTAAACAATTAATTGTTCAATACAATTGCCAGTAAGCGCCCCGGGTCATTGGGTGAAAGGCACTTTTGTTAATAAATTTATTGATTAATTATTCAAGACATTTGCCAGTAAGCGCCCCGAGTCATTGGGTAAAAGGCGTTTTTTTTTATGAAATTGAGCAATTAATTATTTAATACATTTGCTTGTAAGTGCAGCAAGTCATTTGCTAAAAGGCGCCTTTGTTAATAAATTTATTAATTAATTATTTAATACATTTGCCAGTAAGCGCCCCGAGTCATTGGGTAAAAGGCGTTTTTGTTTATAAATTTAATCATTAATCTTTCAATATGTTTGCCGGTAAGCAAACCTGGGTCATTGGGTGAAAGGCGTTTTTTTTATTAAATTAGGCAATTAATTATTCAATTCATTTGCCAGTAAGAGCCCTGGGTCATTGGGTAAAAAGCGCTTTTCTAATAAGTTCATTAATGAATTATTTAATACATTTGCCAGTAAGCGCCCCGGGTCATCAGGTAAATGGCGTTGTTTTAATTTATTTGAGCAATTAATTATTTAATACATTTGCAAGTAAGCGCCCCGGGTCATTTTGTGAGAGGCACTTTAGTTAATGAATTCAACAATTAATTATTCAATACATTTGCCAGTAAGAGCCCAGGGTCATTAAGTTAAAGGCGCTTTTGTTAATAATTTCAGCAATTCATTATTTAATACATTTGCCAGTATGCACTCCAAGCCATTTGGTAAAAGTCATTTTTGTTATTCAATTTAGCAATTAATTATTCAATACATTTTCCAGTAAGCGCCCTGAATCTTTGGGAGAAATGCGCTTTTGTTAATAATTTCAGCAATTCATTATTTAATACATTTGCCAGTAAGCGCCCCGGGTTATTAAGTGAAAGGCGCTTTTGTTAATAAATTTATTAATTAATTATTCAGTACATTTGCCAGTAAGCGCCCCGGGTCATTGGGTGCGAAGCATTTTTCTCATTAAATTGAGCAATTGATCATTTAATACATTTGCCAGTAAAAGCCCAGGGTCATTGGGTTGAAGGCGCTTTTGTTAATAATTTTAGCAATTTATTATTTAATACATTTGCCAGTATGCACTCCGGGGCCATTAGGTAAAAGGCATTTTTGTTATGAAATTTAGTAATTATTAATTTAATACATTTGCCAGTAAGCGCCCTGGGCCATCGGGTGAAATGCGCTTATGTTAATAATTCCAGCAGTTTATTATTTAATACATTTGCCAGTAAGCGCCCCGGGTCATTGGGTAAAAGGCGCTTTCATTAATAAATTTATTAATTAATTATTTAATACATTAATCAGTAAGCGCCCCAGGTCATTAGGTAAAAGGCGCTTTTGTTAATAAATTTATTAATTAATTATTCAGTACATTTGCCAGTAAGCGCCCTGGGTCATTGGGTGAAAGGCACTTCTTTAATAAGTTTATTAATTAATTATTTAATACATTTGCCAGTAAGCGCCCCGGGTCATTTGGTAGGAGGCACTTTTGTTCTTGAATTAAACAATAAATTGTTCAATACAATTGCCAGTAAGCGCCCCGGGTCATTGGGTGAAAGGCACTTTTTCAATGAATTTATTGATTAATTATTCAATACATTTGCCAGTAAGCGCCCCGAGTCATTGGGTAAAAGGCGTTTTTTTTTTATGAAATTGAGCAATTAATTATATAATACATTTGCTTGTAAGTGCAGCAGGTCATGTGCTAAAAGGCGCCTTTGTTAATAAATTTATCAATTAATTATTTAATACATTTGCCAGTAAGCGCCCCAAATCATTGGGTAAAATGCGTTTTTGTTTATAAATTTAATCATTAATTATTCAATATGTTTGCCAGTAAGCGCCGTGGGTTATTGGGTGAAAAGCACTTCTTTAATAAGTTTATTAATTAATTATTTAATACGTTTGCCAGTAAGCACCCCGGGTCATTGGTTGAAAGACGTTTTTTTTATTAAATTAAGCAATTAATTATTTAATACATTTGCCAGTAGGCGCCCCGGGTCATTTTGTGGGAGGCACTTTTGTTCATGAATTAAACAATTAATTGTTCAATACAATTGCCAGAAAGCGCCCCGGGTCATTGGGTGAAAGGCACTTTTGTTAATGAATTTATTGATTAATTATTCAGTACATTTGCCAGTAAGCGCCCTGGGTCATTGGGTGAAAGGCACTTCTTTAATAAGTTTATTAATTAATTATTTAATACATTTGCCAGTAAGAACCCCGGGTCATTGGTTGAAAGGCGTTTTTTTTATTAAATTGAGCAAATAATTATTTAATACATTTGCCAGTAAGCGCCCCGGGTCATTTGGTGGAAGGCACTTTTGTTCATGAATTAAACAATTAATTGTTCAATACAATTGCCAGTAAGCGCCCCGGGTCATTGGGTGAAAGGCACTTTTGTTAATGAATTTATTGATTAATTATTCAATACATTTGCCAGTAAGCGCCCCGAGTCATTGGGTGAAAGGTGTTTTTTTTTTATGAAATTAAGCAATTAATTATTTAATACATTTGCTTGTAAGTGCAGCGGGTCATTTGCTAAAAGGCGCCTTTGTTAATAAATTTATTAATTAATTATTTAATACATTTGCCAGTAAGCGCCCCGAGTCATTGGGTAAAAGGCGCTTTCATTAATAAATTTATTAATTAATTATTCAATACATTAATCAGTAAGCGCCCCAGGTCATTAGGTAAAAGGCGCTTTTGTTAATAAATTTATTAATTAATTATTCAGTACATTTGCCAGTAAGCGCCCTGGGTCATTGGGTGAAAGGCACTTCTTAAATAAGTTAATTAATTAATTATTTAATACATTCGCCAGTAAGAACCCCGGGTCATTGGTTGAAAGGCGTTTTTTTTTATTAAATTGAGCAATTAATTATTTTATACATTTGCCAGTAAGCGCCCCGGGTCATTTGGTGGGAGGCACTTTTGTTCATGGATTAAACAATTAATTGTTCAATACAATTGCCAGTAAGCGCCCTGGGTCATTGGGTGAAAGGCACTTTTGTTAATGAATTTATTGATTAATTATTCAATACATTTGCCAGTAAGCGCCCCGAGTCATTGGGTGAAAGGCGTTTTTTTTTTATGAAATTGAGCAATTAATTATTTAATACATTTGCTTGTAAGTGCAGCGGGTCATTTGCTAAAAGGCGCCTTTGTTAATAAATTTATTAATTAATTATTTAATACATTTGCCAGTAAGCGCCCCGAGTCATTGGGTAAAAGGCGTTTTTGTTTATAAATTTAATCATTAATCATTCAATATGTTTGTTGGTAAGCGAACCTGGGTAATTGGGTAAAAGGCGTTTTTTTTATTAAATTAAGCAATTAATTATTCAATTCATTTGCCAGTGAGAGCCCTGGGTCATTGGGTAAAAAGCGCTTTTCTAATAAGTTCATTAATTAATTATTTAATACATTTGCCAGTAAGCGCCCCGGGTCATCAGGTAAATAGCGTTGTTTTTATTTATTTGAGCAATTAATTATTTAATACATTTGCAAGTAAGCGCCCCGGGTCATTTTGTGAGAGGCACTTTAGTTAATGAATTCAACAATTAATTATTTAATACATTTGCCAGTAAGCGCCCCGGGTCATTGGGTGAAAGGCGCTTTTGTTAATAAATTTATTAATTAAATATTCAATACATTTGCCAGTAAGCGCCCCGAGTCATTGGGTGAAAGGCGTTTTTTTTATTAAATCGAGCAATTAATTAATAAATACATTTGCTTGTAAGTGCAGCGGGTCATTTGGTAAGAGGTGCCTTTGTTAAAAAATTTATCAATTAATTATTTAATACACTTGCTTGTAAGAGCCCCTGGTCATGGGGTAAAAGGCGCTTTCGTTAATAAATTTATTAATTAATTATTTAATACATTTGCCAGTAAGCGCCCAGGGTCATCGGGTAAATGGCGTTGTTTTTATTTATTTGATCAATTAATTATTTAATACATTTGCAAGTAAGCGCCCCGGGTCATTTTGTGAGAGGCACTTTAGTAAATGAATTCAACAATTAATTCAATACATTTGCCAGTAAGCGCCCCGGGTCATTGGGTGAAAGGCGCTTTTGTTAATAAATTTATTAATTAAATATTCAATACATTTGCCAGTGAGCACCCCGGGTCTTCGGGTAAAAGGCATTTTTTTTATTGAATTGAGCAATTAATTATTAATTACATTTTCCAGTAAGAGCCCTGGGTCATTAGGTGAAATGCGCTTATGTTAATAATTTCAGCAGTTCATTATTTAATACATTTGCCAGTAAGCGCCCCAGGTCATTTGGTGGGAGGCACTTTTGTTCATGAATTAAACAATTAATTGTCCAATACAATATCCAGTAAGCGCCCCGGGTCATTGGGTGAAAGGCACTTTTGTTAATGAATTTATTGATTAATTATTCAATACATTTGCCAGTAAGCGCCCCGAGTCATTGGGTAAAAGGCGTTTTTTTTTTATGAAATTGAGCAATTAATTATTTAATACATTTGCTTGTAAGTGCAGCGGGTCATTTGCTAAAAGGCGCCTTTGTTAATAAATTTATTCATTAATTATTTAATACATTTGCCAGTAAGCGCCCCGAGTCATTTGGTGAAAGGCGTTTTTTTTATTAAATCGAGCAATTAATTAATAAATACATTTGCTTGTAAGTGCAGCGGGTCATTTGGTAAGAGGTGCCTTTGTTAATAAATTTATTAATTAATTATTTAATACACTTGCCTGTAAGAGCCCCTGGTCATGGGGTAAAAGGCGCTTTCGTTAATAAATTTATTAATTAATTATTTAATACATTTACCAGTCAGCACCCCGGGTCATCGGGTAAATGGCGTTGTTTTTATTTATTTAAGCAATTAATTATTTAATACATTTGCAAGTAAGCGCCCCGGGTCATTTGGTGGGAGGCACTTTTGTTCATGAATTAAACAATTAATTGTTCAATACAATTGCCAGTAAGCGCCCCGGGTCATTGGGTGAAAGGCACTTTTGTTAATAAATTTATTGATTAATTATTCAAGACATTTGCCAGTAAGCGCCCCGAGTCATTGGGTAAAAGGCGTTTTTTTTATGAAATTGAGCAATTAATTATTTAATACATTTGCTTGTAAGTGCAGCGGGTCATTTGCTAAAAGGCGCCTTTGTTAATGAATTTATTAATTATTTATTTAATACATTTGCCAGTAAGCGCCCCGAGTCATTGGGTAAAAGGCGTTTTTGTTTATAAATTTAATCATTAATCATTCAATATGTTCGCCGGTAAGCAAACCTGGGTCATTGGGTGAAAGGCGTTTTTTTTAGTAAATTAGGCAATTAATTATTCAATTCATTTGCCAGTGAGAGCCCTGGGTCATTGGGTAAATGGCGTTGTTTTAATTTATTTGAGCAATTAATTATTTAATACATTTGCAAGTAAGCGCCCCGGGTCATTTTGTGAAAGGCACTTTAGTTAATGAATTCAACAATTAATTATTCAATACATTTGCCAGTAAGCGCCCCGGGTCATTGGGTGAAAGGCGCTTTTGTTAATAAATTTATTAATTAAATATTCAATACATTTGCCAGTAAGCGCCCCGAGTCATTGGGTAAAAGGCGTTTTTTTTATTAAATCGAGCAATTAATTAATAAATACATTTGCTTGTAAGTGCAGCGGGTCATTTGGTAAGAGGCGCCTTTGTTAGTAAATTTATTAATTAATTATTCTATACACTTGCCTGTAAGAGCCCCTGGTCATGGGGTAAAAGGCGCTTTCGTTAATAAATTTATTAATTAATTATTTAATACATTTGCCAGTAAGCGCCCCGGGTCATCGGGTAAATGGCGTTGTTTTTATTTATTTGAGCAATTAATTATTTAATACATTTGCAAGTAAGCGCCCCGGGTCATTTTGTGAGAGGCACTTTAGTTAATGAATTTAACAATTAATTATTCAATACATTTGCCAGTAAGCGCCTCGGGTCATTGGGTGAAAGGCGCTTTTGTTAATAAATTTATTAATTAAATATTCAATACATTTGCCAGTGAGCACCCCGGGTCTTCGGGTAAAAGGCATTTTTTTTATTGAATTGAGCAATTAATCATTAATTACATTTTCCAGTATGAGCCCTGGGTCATTAGGTGAAATGCGCTTATGTTAATAATTTCTGCAGTTTATTATTTAATACATTTGCTAGTAAGCGCCCCAGGTCATTTGGTGGGAGGCACTTTTGTTCATGAATTAAACAATTAATTGTCCAATACAATATCCAGTAAGCGCCCTGGGTCATTGGGTGAAAGGCACTTTTGTTAATGAATTTATTGATTAATTATTCAATACATTTGCCAGTAAGGGCCCCGAGTCATTGGGTAAAAGGCGTTTTTTTTATTAAATTAGGCAATTAATTATTCAATTCATTTGCCAGTGAGAGCCCTGGGTCATTGGGTAAAAAGCGCTTTTCTAATAAGTTCATTAATGAATTATTTAATACATTTGCCAGTAAGCGCCCCGGGTCATCGGGTAAATGGCGTTGTTTTAATTTATTTGAGCAATTAATTAATAAATACATTTGCTTGTAAGTGCAGCGGGTCATTTGGTAAGAGGTGCCTTTGTTAATAAATTTATTAATTAATTATTTAATACACTTGCCTGTAAGAGCCCCTGGTCATGGGGTAAAAGGCGCTTTCGTTAATAAATTTATTAATTAATTATTTAATACATTTGCCAGTAAGCACCCCGGGTCATCGGGTAAATGGCGTTGTTTTTATTTATTTAAGCAATTAATTATTTAATACATTTGCAAGTAAGCGCCCCGGGTCATTTGGTGGGAGGCACTTTTGTTCATGAATTAAACAATTAATTGTTCATTACAATTGCCAGTAAGCGCCCCGGGTCATTGGGTGAAAGGCACTTTTGTTAATAAATTTATTGATTAATTATTCAAGACATTTGCCAGTAAGCGCCCCGAGTCATTGGGTAAAAGGCGTTTTTTTTTATGAAATTGAGCAATTAATTATTTAATACATTTGCTTGTAAGTGCAGCAAGTCATTTGCTAAAAGGCGCCTTTGTTAATAAATTTATTAATTAATTATTTAATACATTTGCCAGTAAGCGCCCCGAGTCATTGGGTAAAAGGCGTTTTTGTTTATAAATTTAATCATTAATCTTTCAATATGTTTGCCGGTAAGCAAACCTGGGTCATTGGGTGAAAGGCGTTTTTTTTATTAAATTAGGCAATTAATTATTCAATTCATTTGCCAGTGAGAGCCCTGGGTCATTGGGTAAAAAGCGCTTTTCTAATAAGTTCATTAATGAATTATTTAATACATTTGCCAGTAAGCGCCCCGGGTCATCGGGTAAATGGCGTTGTTTTAATTTATTTGAGCAATTAATTATTTAATACATTTGCAAGTAAGCGCCCCGGGTCATTTTGTGAGAGGCACTTTAGTTAATGAATTCAACAATTAATTATTCAATACATTTGCCAGTAAGCGCCCCGGGTCATTGGGTGAAAGGCGCTTTTGTTAATAAATTTATTAATTAAATATTCAATACATTTGCCAGTAAGCGCCCCGAGTCATTGGGTAAAAGGCGTTTTTTTTATTAAATCGAGCAATTAATTAATAAATACATTTGCTTGTAAGTGCAGCGGGTCATTTGGTAAGAGGCGCCTTTGTTAGTAAATTTATTAATTAATTATTTAATACACTTGCCTGTAAGAGCCCCTGGTCATGGGGTAAAAGGCGCTTTTGTTAATAAATTTATTAATTAATTATTTAATACATTTGCCAGTAAGCGCCCCGGGTCATCGGGTAAATGGCGTTGTTTTTATTTATTTGAGCAGTTAATTATTTAATACATTTGCAAGTAAGCGCCCCGGGTCATTTTGTGAGAGGCACTTTAGTTAATGAATTTAACAATTAATTATTCAATACATTTGCCAGTAAGCGCCCCGGGTCATTGGGTGAAAGGCGCTTTTGTTAATAAATTTATTAATTAAATATTCAATACATTTGCCAGTGAGCACCCCGGGTCTTCGGGTAAAAGGCATTTTTTTTATTGAATTGAGCAATTAATCATTAATTACATTTTCCAGTATGAGCCCTGGGTCATTAGGTGAAATGCGCTTATGTTAATAATTTCAGCAGTTCATTATTTAATACATTTGCCAGTAAGCTCCCCAGGTCATTGGGTGAAAGGCGCTTTTGTTAATAAATTTATTAATTAATAATTTAATACATTTGCCAGTAAGCACCCCGGGTCTTCGGGTAAAAGGCATTTTTTTTATTGAATTGAGCAATTAATTATTAATTACATTTTCCAGTAAGAGCCCTGGGTCATTAGGTAAAATGCGCTTTTGTTATTAATTTGAGAAATAAATTATTTAATACATTTGCCAGCAAGCGCCTCAGGTCTTTGGGTAAAAGACATTTTTTCTATTAAATTGAGCAATTATTCATTTAATACATTTGCCAGTAAGAGCCCAGGGTCATTGAGTGAAATGCGCTTTTGTTAAGAATTTGAGAAATAAATTATTTAATACATTTGCCAGTATGCACTCCGGGCCATTAGGTAAAAGGCATTTTTGTTATCAAATTTAGCAATTAATTATTTAATACATGCGCCAGTAAGCGCCCTGGGTCATTAGGTAAAAGGCACTTTTGTTAATAAATTTATTAATTAATTATTTAGTACATTTGCCAGTAAGTGCCCCAGATCATTGGGTGAAAGGCATTTTTTTTTTAATTTAAGCAATTATTCATTAAATACATTTGCCAGTCACAGCCCAGGGTCATTGGGTAAAATGCGCTTTTGTTAATAATTTCAGCAATTCATTATTTAATACATTTGCCAGTAAGCGCCCTGGGTCATTGGGTAAAAGGCGCTTTCATGAATAAATTTATTAATTAATTATTCAATACATTTGCCAGTAAGCGCCACAGGTCATTAGGTGAAAGGCGCTTTTGTTAATAAATTTATTAATTAATAATTTAATACATTTGCCAGTAAGCACCCCGGGTCTTCGGGTAAAAGGCATTTTTTTTATTGAATTGAGCAATTAATTATTAATTACATTTTCCAGTAAGAGCCCTGGGTCATGAGGTGAAATGCGCTTTTGTTATTAATTTGAGAAATAAATTTTTTTAAACATTTGCCAGCAAGCGCCCCAGGTCATTGGGTAAAAGACATTTTTTCTATTAAATTGAGCAATCATTCATTTAATACATTTGCCAGTAAAAGCCCAGGGTCATTGGGTGAAATGCGCTTTTGTTAATAATTTCAGCAGTTTATTATTTAATACATTTGCCAGTAAGCGCCCTGGGTCATTGGGTAAAAGGCGCTTTCATTAATAAATTCATTAATTAATTATTCAATAAATTTGCCAGTAAGCGCCCCAGGTCATTGGGTGAAAGGCGCTTTTGTTAATAAATTTATAAATTAATAATTTAATACATTTGCCAGTGAGCACCCCGGGTCTTCGGGAAAAGGCATTTTTTTTATTGAATTGAGCAATTAATAATTAATTACATTTTCTAGTAAGAGCCCTGGGTCATTAGGTGAAATGCGCTTTTGTTATCAATTTGAGAAATACATTATTTAATACATTTGCCAGCAAGCGCCCCAGGTCATTGGGTAAAAGACATTTTTTTTATTAAATTGAGCAATTATTCATTTAATACATTTGCTAGTAAGAGCCCAGGGTCATTGGGTGAAATGCGCTTTTGTTAATAATTTCAGCATTTCATTATTGAATACATTTGCCAGTAAGCGCACTGGGTTATTGGGTTAGAGGCACTTTTTTGATAAGTTTATTAATCAATTATTAAATCTATTTGCCAGTAAGCGCCATGGGTCATTAAGTAAAAGGCGCTTATGTTAATAAATTAAGCAATTAATTATTTTTAACATTTGCTTGTAAGTGCAGCGGGTCATTGGGTGAAAGGCACTTTTGTTATTAAATTTAGCAATCAATTATTTAATTTATTCGCCAGTAAGCGCCATAGGTCATTGCGTAAAAGGCGCTTTGGTTAATAAATTTAATAATTATTTATCAAATACATTCGCAAGTAAGCGCCCCAGATCATTGGATAAAAGGCGCTTTTGTTTATAAATTCATTAATTGATTATTTAATACATTTGCCAGTAAGTGCCCCGGGTCATTAGGTTAAAGGCACTTTTTTAATAAGTTTATTAATCAATTATTCAATACATTTGCCAGTAAGCGCCCCGGGTCATTGAATGAAAGGCGTTTTTTTCATTAAATTGAGCAATTAATTGTTTAATACATTTGTCAGTAAGCATCCCGGGTCATTTGGTGACAGGAACTTTTGTTAATGAATTTAAAAATCAATTAATTAATACGTTTGCAAGTAAGCGCCCCGGGTCATTGGGTGAAAGGCGCTTTTGTTAATAAATTTATTAATCAAATATTCAGTACATTTGCCAGTAAGCGCCCCGGATCATTGGGTGAGAGGCATTTTTCTCAATAAATTGAGCAATTGATCATTTAATACATTTGCCAGTAAGAGCCCAGGGTCATTGATTGAAAGGCGCTTTTGTTAATAATTTCAGCAATTCATTATTTAATACATTTGCCAGTATGCACTCCAGGCCATTTGGTAAAAGTCATTTTTGTTATTAAATTTAGCAATTAATTATTCAATACATTTCCCAGTAAGCGCCCTGAGTCTTTGGGTGAAATGCGCTTTTGTTAATAATTTCAGCAATTCATTATTTAATACATTTGCCAGTAAGCTCCCCGGGTTATTAAGTGAAAGGCGCTTTTGTTAATAAATTTATTAATTAATTATTCAGTACACTTGCCAGTAAGCGCCCCGGGTCATTGGGTGCGAAGCATTTTTCTCATTAAATTGAGCAATTAATCATTTAATACATTTGCCAGTAAAAGCCCAGGGTCATTGGGTTGAAGGCGCTTTTGTTAATAATTTCAGCAATTTATTATTTAATACATTTGCCAGTATGCACCCTGGGCCATTAGGTAAAAGGCATTTTTGTTATCAAATTTAGCAATTATTAATTTAATACATTTGCCAGTAAGCGCCCTGGGCCATCGGGTGAAATGCACTTATGTTAATAATTTCAGCAGTTCATTATTTAATACATTTGCCAGTAAGCGCCATGGGTCATTGGGTAAAAGGCGCTTTCATTAATAAATTTATTAATTAATTATTTAATACATTAATCAGTAAGCGCCCCAGGTCATTAGGTAAAAGGCGCTTTTGTTAATAAATTTATTAATTAATTATTCAATACATTTGCCAGTAAGCGCCCCGAGTCATTGGGTAAAAGGCGTTTTTTTTTTATGAAATTGAGCAATTAATTATTTAATACATTTGCTTGTAAGTGCAGCGGGTCATTTGCTAAAAGGCGCCTTTGTTAATAAATTTATTTATTAATTATTCAATACATTTGCCAGTAAGCGCCCCGAGTCATTGGGTAAAAGGCGTTTTTGTTTATAAATTTAATCATCAATTATTCAATATGTTTGCCATTAAGCGCCCTGGGTTATTGGGTGAAAGGCACTACTTCAATAAGTTTATTAATTAATTATTTAATACATTTGCCAGTAAGCACCCCGGGTCATTGGTTAAAAGGCGTTTTTTTTATTAAATTGAGCAATTAATTATTTAATACATTTGCCAGTAAGCGCCCCGGGTCATTTGGTGGGAGGCACTTTTGTTCATGAATTAAACAATTAATTGTCCAATACAATTGCCAGTAAGCGCCCCGGGTCATTGGGTGAAAGGCAGTTTTGTAAATGAATTTATTGATTAATTATTCAATACATTTGCCAGTAAGCGCCCCGAGTCATTGGGTAAAAGGCGTTTTTTTTTATGAAATTGAGCAATCAATTATTTAATACATTTGCTTGTAAGTGCAGCGGGTCATTTGCTAAAAGGCGCCTTTGTTAATAAATTTATTAATTAATTATTTAATACATTTGCCAGTAAGCGCCCCGAGTCATTGGGTAAAAGGCATTTTTGTTTATAAATTTAATCATTAATCATTCAATATGTTTGCCGGTAAGCGAACCTGGGTCATTGGGTAAAAGGCGTTTTTTTTATTAAATTAAGCAATTAATTATTAAATTCATTTGCCAGTGAGAGCCCTGGGTCATTGGGTAAAAAGCGCTTTTCTAATAAGTTCATTAATTAATTATTTAATACATTTGCCAGTAAGCGCCCCGTGTCATCGGGTAAGTGGCGTTGTTTTTATTTATTTGAGCAATTATATATTTAATACATTTGCAAGTAAGCGCCCCGGGTCATTTTGTGAGAGGCACTTTAGTTAATGAATTCAACAATTAATTATTCAATACATTTGCCAGTAAGCGCCCTGGGTCATTGGGTGAAAGGCGCTTTTGTTAATAAATTTATTAATTAAATATTCAATACATTTGCCAGTAAGCGCCCCGAGTCATTGGGTGAAAGGCGTTTTTTTTATTAAATCGAGCAATTAATTAATAAATACATTTGCTTGTAAGTGCAGCGGGTCATTTGGTAAGAGGCGCCTTTGTTAATAAATTTATTAATTAATTATTTAATACACTTGCCTGTAAGAGCCCCTGGTCATTGGGTGAAAGGCGCTTTTGTTAATAAATTTATTAATTAAATATTCAATACATTTGCCAGTAAGCGCCCCGAGTCATTGGGTGAAAGGCGTTTTTTTTATTAAATCGAGCAATTAATTAATAAATACATTTGCTTGTAAGTGCAGCGGGTCATTAGGTGAAAGGCACTTCTTTAATAAGTTTATTAATTAATTATTTAATACATTTGCCAGTAAGCACCCCGGGTCATTGGTCGAAAGGCGTTTTTTTTATTAAATTGAGCAATTAATTATTTAATACATTTGCCAGTAAGCGCCCCGGGTCATTTGGTGGGAGGCACTTTTTTTCATGAATTAAACAATTAATTGTTCAATACATTTGCCAGTAAGCGCCTCGGGTCATTGGGTGAAAGGCACTTTTGTTAATGAATTTTTTAATTAATTATTTAATACATTTGCCAGTAAGCGCCCCGAGTCATTGGGTAAAAGGCGTTTTTTTTTTTATGAAATTGAGCAATTAATTATTTAATACATTTGCTTGTAAGTGCAGCGGGTCATTCGCTACAAGGCGCCTTTGTTAATAAATTGATTAATTAATTATTTAATACATTTGCCAGTAAGCGCCCCGAGTCATTGGATAAAAGGCGTTTTTGTTTATAAATTTAATCATTAATTATTCAATATGTTTGCCAGTAAGCGCCCTGGGTCATTGGGTGAAAGGCGTTTTTGTTATTAGATTTAGCAATTTCATATTTAATACATTTGCCAGTAAGTACCCCGGGTCATTGGGTGAAAGGCGCTTTTGTTATTAAATTTAGAGATTAATTATTTTATACGATTGCCAGTAAGCGCCCTGGGTCATTGGGTGAAAGGCGCTTTTCTTATGAAATTTAGCAATTAATTAATTAATATATTTGCCAGTAAGAGCCCCGGGTCATTGGGTGAAATGCGCTTTTGTTATTAAATTTAGCAATTTATTATTTAATATATTTACCAGTAAGCGCTCTGGGTCATTGGGTAAAAGGCGCTTTTGATATTAAATATAGCAATTCATTATTTAATACATTTGCCAGTAAGTGCCCCAGGTCATTGGGTGAAAGGCGCTTTTGTTATTAAATTCAGCAATTAATTATTTAATACATTTGCCAGTAAGTGCCCCGGGTCATTGGGTGAAGGGCGCTTTTGTTGTTAAATTCAGCAATTAATTATTTAATACATTTTCTTGTAAGTGCCCCGGGTCATTGGGTGAAAGGCGCTTTTGTTATTAAATTTAACAAATAATTATTTAATTCATTTGTCAGTAAGCGCCCTGGGTCATCGGGTGGAAGGCGCTTTTGTTAAATAATTTAATAATTAATTATTTAATACGTTTGCCAGTCAGCGCCCCGGGTCATTCGGTGAAAGGCACTTTTGTATTCAAATTTAACAATTTATTATTTGAGATATTTGATAGTAGTCGCCCCGGGTCATTGGGTTGAATAGCTTGGGTTTATTTTATTAATTTATTATGCATAAAAGTGTTATCTGGGTTTTTGCGTCATGCCATATATAGCCTATTTGAATTTTCCGCCAAGTTATTCTATTACTTCTGAGATTGCTGGCGGACAGTCGGACACCTGATGCGTGTACATGAACACTTACACATTGAAGACCCGTACAGTACGGCGTTGTCAACTCTTTACTCATCGCTGGTTTTCCCTTGCCCCGCATATGTTTTTCCACGCTATCTCTATAGAGATTCGGTTTACCGAACGTCCTTTATCACAGTATCCTGTTTATCACATGCGATATTATTAAAAATTATAGTAAAGTATTTATGCTTTTGTGATACACTAGGAAAAAATTTCTTTGTATTTTGCTTACTGCAACGCTTGTAAAAACTTACTTATTTGACACCAACTGCAAATCTTGTACATTTATTTGATTGTCTAGCGATCGAAAATTTTTTACTATTAAGGGGGCTCCTACGACTACTGCTGAGGTCAAAGACAAACAAAAAATAAAGTTTTGTTTTTCAATAAACAAATGTGTCTGAAAATCATTATGAAATTTTTAATAACGTATGAAGTGGGAAAAATGATATTTATGTGTGTAGTTTAACTTTGTACGAAAAATTAATTATTGTTTTGACCAGCCTAGTGCATGCGAGGATACACCACCAGACCAGACCACCTGTGTTGGTGTAGTATAGCGATGTAATATATAGGTATATGGTATATATATGTCGTGAACAAGTACGTTTGCTACCCACGTGACCTCCTGAGCTCCCGGACACTATTTATTTATTTCCATCACAAATATCTCGCTAAAATGGTCTTTTATCTACAATTTTTAATACAGCATATTACAGAGGAAGACTTCATCTACAAAACGTATATATTCAGTCTGCTGGGACATTTAATTTAGGTTTATTATAAACGAAAACAAATTGTTTTTCACGCTGCCCCATAGGAACACGTGCTAATAGTTACAACTTTGAGCTCGGATTTCTCAAAATTTTGACCCATTCGAAATATAATTTAGACCACCATTAAATTCAGTAGACTTTTGTTTACAAGAAATAATATATCTCTGTTTGGGGACTTTCGTGAAGGAGCCTTCTTAAGGCAGGGTGGACGTCTAAACTTGATAATTGCGAACCTGAGATAAGTACGTTTTTATTTGTTTCAATAATTTGCCATAGTTGCAATTTATGTCTCTGAATTAGGAAATTCAAATCCCATTAGTAACATTGGGAATTAGCTGTATCTTGACTGACTTTTTTCATCAGTTACACAACGAAACTTGAGGTATTATAAAGCTAGTCAGACTCAAAAAGTTGGAAACATGACTAAGAAAAATTTTGTTTTTTGTGAGTTATTGGTAATAAAAATGAAAAATGTGTAATTAAACTGTTTAAATATTACTAAGTTAAAATATTTTTGCCTAAAAATCTTGTGAGCCATTTCAAAATATTTTGCCTCAAATATTAATAA
The DNA here is from genome assembly GCF_036245765.1 of Copidosoma floridanum. Taxonomy (NCBI): domain Eukaryota; kingdom Metazoa; phylum Arthropoda; class Insecta; order Hymenoptera; family Encyrtidae; genus Copidosoma; species Copidosoma floridanum. Next base: position 32,883,079 of record NW_028321881.1, read on the forward strand.
TTAAAAGAAAAATGTTACTGTTTACAAAGTATAATAATAAATCAGTGTTAAGGGTTTTTATTAGGACAGCATAAAAAATAAAATGGACAATAAAGTATTTTTTCAATTTATTATACACCTTATCTTACATACTTTACTAAAAACAAGATTCTAATTTAAAATTTTTTTTCTTTAGTGCATTAAATAATAAAATGAGAGATGAAATGTATCATTAAAATTGAAAGTGTAATAAAAAGTATCGTATTGATTTTAATACTATTTGTATCTAAAGTAAAGGTTAACTCGATTGTTGATGTTTCATAAAGATTAATACAAAAGAACAAAAGTAGTAAAAAAAAATTCAAAAGTAGCAGAACCAGTTTATTTTACTTGACGCAGATGTTTTGAGACTGCTGCTTCTGCTTCACGTTGCAAACAGGTAAGTCTGGTCTTGGTCTACGGAACAAGAGAACATGTGGCTCTACATGAAACAATAGAAAGAGACACTATTCAGAAACTAAAAATTTCTTTTCATAGTAAGTTGCACTTAGTCACTACATTGATAGCAAAAATGTACCAATAGTAATATAAAAGAATCTAGAAGTCATCCAGTTTGACATTACACATTTTTAATAATAGTTATTAATGCAATATGATGCTTTAACTGTTACTTATTCAGCTTTGTCAAAACTTACAGAAGGTACGATTATATCAAGTTACCTTTTACAAATCCAAACCCATATTAAAACATATAGAGAATCCGGCTAAAAACTCTGAACTAGTGAATGCAACAAATAAAAATAAGGTTTTTGTTACCTGGGCTATGCATCATGTAGTGGCTCCAGCCCGGACTCTGCTGGACACCAAGGTTTCGCCACTCAGTCTCAGTCATTAGATGTGACTTGGGAACAGATCTAGCTACATCAGGAGGCAAGATGACGTGCCTGAAAATAAAAAGGGCCACTGATCACATATGATGGAAAAAGAGTAGTGGGTGTTATCTCGACGAGATAGGCAGGCAATTAAAATATCTCATGAAACGGACGTTAATATTAGGCCCAAAATACCTGTATTCATACTTATCGTCGCAGTACTTTTCAGAGTACTGAATTTGGTCGGCTGGCATTTTCGAAGAATCTAATGTTCAAGCCGACTATCGTAGCTCGTCACCCACTCTCAGCTCTCAGTTACAGAATGCACACCAGAAAGTATATACATTCATGATTGCATCATACACTTACCTACTGTAGTCTTCTACCCAGTGGTGGGTAGGTAAGTTACCTAAGAAAACTCACTTAGTTTCTTACATGTAAGATACCTGTAAGTTACCTAGGATAGTTTCTGACGTTGAATGTCGTTTTGTAGGAAAACAAATGTGCCCTTAGTACCCATGCTGCGCATTGAAAAGTAATCTATTCATAGACCGATAGAAAATCCCCTGAAATAAAAAGTTGATGCTCGAAGGGTCGTTTTTGATATTATACGTAATTCAATGCGTAGATTACGATAAAAACACTTAGAACATTGAAAACTCTCTTGGGAGCCGTAAAAACAGCGTTTAAAACTAATTTTGCTAATATCTCGTAAACGGTAGAAGATCGAACGAAAATAAAAATACCAGCGTGTAGAGCGGAAAATTTCCTACCGATTTGGTATTTTACTTTTGTTCGGTCTCGCTGAAAATTTCGAGGTAAAAATTATTGAAGGTATTTTTTCCTCAATGCTATAGGAGAAAGTGATACAGGAGATACACTGTATGTCGAAGCCGATCAGCCGGAGAGTCGTGGAGAAGGGGGAGAGGATCAGAGCTATATAGCTATAGCTATATATGTGTGCTTGAGGCGTTTTTAGATCGACTGACGGCCGAAATTTGATTTTTGGCTTTTCAGTCAGAAAATTTCTAAGTCCTACGATTGCATTGATAACGGAAAAAAAATTGTTCCCCCCAAATTTTTTTTTTTTACGTTTTCAACAATTCTGTATCAAAGGAACATAATCAATTTTTTTTTTTTTTTTTTTTTTTTTTTTTTTTTTTTAAATTATATTTGCTTATCGCTATAAATTAATTATTTAAAAAATTACCCTGAAATTGTTGCGTACACGTGTACTATAGCTTACAAAACTGTAATAAAAGAAATAGTATGTAAAACTGTTTTATTTATTAACAAATTAATTTGTATCAAAAATATATGTAACATAAATACACTATATTAATTGGACTTTATTTTATTCAAACGTTACCGTCTAACGAGATTTAAAGTATATATAACGACTCTGACTATATTCATCAGCGTATATATCTATATACATGCGAGGAGCAGCCGACGATCGTTGGAGCACACAACTACACTTATTCCCGCGCTCTCTGTCTCAAAATAAAAATACCAGCGTGTAGAGCGGAATATTTCCTACCGATTTGGTATTTTACTTTTGTTCGGTCTCGCTGAAAATTTCGAGGTAAAAATTATTGAAGGTATTTTTTCCTCAATGCTATAGGAGAAAGTGAGACAGAGAGCGCGGGAATAAGTGTATAGTTGTGTGCTCCAACGATCGTCGGCTGCTCCTCGCATGTATATAGATATATACGCTGATGAATATAGTCAGAGTCGTTATATATACTTTAAATCTCGTTAGACGGTAACGTTTGAATAAAATAAAGTCCAATTAATATAGTGTATTTATGTTACATATATTTTTGATACAAATTAATTTGTTAATAAATAAAACAGTTTTACATACTATTTCTTTTATTACAGTTTTGTAAGCTATAGTACACGTGCAGGCAACAATTTCAGGGTAATTTTTTAAATAATTAATTTATAGCGATAAGCAAATATAATTTAAAAAAAAAAAAAAAAAAAAAAAAAAAAAAAAATTGATTATGTTCCTTTGATACAGAATTGTTGAAAACGTAAAAAAAAAAAATTTGGGGGGAACAATTTTTTTTCCGTTATCAATGCAATCGTAGGACTTATAAAATTTTCTGACTGAAAAGCCAAAAATCAAATTTCGGCCGTCAGTCGATCTAAAAACGCCTCAAGCATACATATATAGCTATAGCTATATAGCTCTGATCCTCTCCCCCTTCTCCACGACTCTCCGGCTGATCGGCTTCGACATACAGTGTATCTCCTGTCTCACTTTCTCCTATAGCATTGAGGAAAAAATACCTTCAATAATTTTTACCTCGAAATTTTCAGCGAGACCGAACAAAAGTAAAATACCAAATTGGTAGGAAATTTTCCGCTCTACACGCTGGTATTTTTATTTTCGTTCGATCTTCTACCGTTTACGAGATATTAGCAAAATTAGTTTTAAACGCTGTTTTTACGGCTCCCAAGAGAGTTTTCAATGTTCTAAGTGTTTTTATCGTAATCTACGCATTGAATTACGTATAATATCAAAAACGACCCTTCGAGCATCAACTTTTTATTTCAGGGGATTTTCTATCGGTCTATTCAGTCTAGAAACCAGCGTGGAGATATAGTTCCGGCAAGACTTGAGAATTCTCTAGGACCCAACCTCTCTGATGTGGAAAAGCACTAGATCCAAAAAAATAGCACCGAACGCAAAGCCCAAAATTCAAACAAGGTCCAGTAATACAAGTGCCTATTATCTGATGATCCGGGGCGCTTGTGTTATTTATTAATAATTTATTATTTAACAGAGTGGTCAGTAAGCGCCCTGGGTCATCGGGTGATAGGCGCTTGTGTTGTTAGACCTTATTTGAATTTCATGTTTACGTTTGGTGCTATCCTTGGGCTCACTGGTTGTAATCAGTCAAACGCTTGCGGGTGCATGTGCACAGGTTTCTGAAATTGTGATATTTTTAGGTATCTTACAAATAATTTACATACAGAGTAAGAAACCTCTCATTTACGTCGTTTACCCACCAGTGCTTCTACCACAATGTAAGATAAGACACGTAAGACAAGTAAGTAGTACAAAATTGAGGGTTGGACTCCCAATTGGGGCGAGTATGCATACGTACTTTATATGTATGCTACAAGTACGGTTCAGGTATAAATGAGGATACGTATGGCATATGGCATACCTATCGTACTTTTACCGTATACATCAGGTACGCTTTTGGTATCAAGGAGGACACTTATCCGCAGTGTAAACCCGCTGGGTGCGCCGCCCTCGTGACAATCTATGAAACTGACGAGAGGCTGGTAAACAAACCGAAATAACATTCATTATTTATTTTTATAGTTTCTTCTTTTTTATTCACAGTTGTATTTTTTATCTTGTACGTCTAAATGATAAATTCCCTCAAATTAAAAGTATAAAATAACGGAATATTAGAAACTTGTTTAAAAAAGTAAATCATAAAAATCCATTTTCCAGTAATATATTGAAAAGAAGAGATTTTTTATGTTCCTCAGTATTTTCAGCTAGCTCTGTGGATCGTTCTATTATTTTTATCATAACAATTTTCGAAACAGCGACGAGTTTTTGCTATTCAATACTACCATCGAAAATATTATTGACCTCAACCTTTAAATTTTTTTTCAAATCTTTTATTTTACATTAGTACAAAAACTATTTTTCTGACCATAACCTGTCGCTGCGCTGATCCTGGCCTCAACGCCACTGTTGCTGCTGCCAACCGCCGCCATTGAAGGTGTTCGCGCGTTTCCCTCCAGGGTACGAGAGGTGGGAGGGCGCAGTCGAGAAGAAGGGAGAGAGTGAGGGAGGACCGGGACCAGAGACAAAAAGAGGCAACGGTAAGGTTACCGGGAGACAGAGAGAGTGCGAAGAAAATCCAATAGGATGAGTAGGGAAGAGCAGTAGGGAGAAGAAGAAAGTAAGATTGTGTTGATAGTAGGGCAGGGAAGGGACAGGACAGAGAGACGGTGAGAGGGTGTGCGCGAGTGTGAGTGTGTGACGTTGCCAGGAGCTCGTTAGGACAGCAGCCCCTCCTGGTCTCAGGACCCCGAACGTGCGCTCGTAGTTTGGGTATAGCGAGGCGGAACTGTTGTAGCGCAGTCGAGGAGTTAATTTGTAAAACAGTGCGTAGAGTTTGATTAAACAATTTCCTTAAAACTAAAAGTGATTGTGTCCCCTTTATCATCTCTCTCCTTAGAAAGAGAGAAATCCCGCGCAGACCCCCTTCTTTATATACAGGTGCGGAAACCCAGAGGATGAGGGACAACAAGGTAACGGACGAGAGGAGTAGTGCCCGCGGCTACGGTACCACCCCCTTTTTCTTTTTTTTCTTTTCTTTATAGGTACAGGAGTGCAGCGTGACATGGACTATGGCCGTTGCTAAGTAAGCATACTCTTGTCATGTCTTTTTCAGTGTCATGAGAGTAACTGTAAGAATATACTAATCTTTATTCATTATGTTAAATAAACTTACGTATTAGTTAATCCGCTCTCTTCATTGTTCGCTACCTCACCATACAATCATTTTATCAACAGCACTAACTGGTACTTTTAAATCAATACATTCATGATGAAACTCATCATTACTTACTATATGATCAAAGCAACTGCTGTCTGATAGCCATGCAATCCTATTATCGCAAATATTATTGACCTGAACACTAAAATTTTCTTTCAAATCTTTCATTACTTTAGTACAAAAACTACTTTTCTGACCATAACCCATATTTTTGCTAGGCTGATCCTGGCCATGACTCGAATTTTGCTGCTGCCAACCGCCACCATGTCCTCTTCCAGCTCCTCGACCAGCATTGGGGGTAGAGGATTCCCGCAGTGAAAGTTACGGTCAGTAACATGATTGTTACTATCACTAACGCACCAATCTATAGAGTGTTAGAGAAGCAAATAGGCAGAGAAGAAGGGGGCATTCCAGAGGTTCTTATCGGTGCTCCCAAATGTGACTGGCAAACTTGCGGGAAATAACGGAAGCGCCAATCCCCGCACAACCCGGGACGCTTACTGTTCGCTTTAAATATTACTAATAAACAAAATAATAAGGCAAGCGCCTATCTCCGCACAACCCGGGGCGTTTACTGGTCGCTTTAATTATTAGTAATAAATAAAATAATAAGGCGACCGCCAATCCCCGCACAACCCGGGACGCTTACTGGTCGCTTTCATTATTATTAATAAATGAAAAAATAAGGCAAGAACCAATCTCCACACGACCTGAGGCACTTACTAGTTGCTTACTGAATTTACAATAAATAAAATAGTAAGGCAAGTTGTGGGGGGATTGGCGCTTGCCTTATTATTTTATTTATTACTAATTATTTAATCAACCAGTAAGCACCCCGGGTTGTGCGGGGATTGGCACTTGTTTTATTTTTTTATTTATTGTAAATTCAGTAAGCGACCCGGATTGTGTGGGAATTGGTGCTTGCCTTATTATTTTATTTATTAATAGTAATTAAACCGACCAGTAAGCGTCCCGGGTTGTGCGGGGATTGGCGCTTTCGTTATTTCCCGCAAGTTTGTTAATCACAGTGGGACGAAACGGATTTTTTTCCGGAAATAAAATATATCTAAGACGAGTTAAGTTAAAGGTCTTTTTTTTGTCCAAGAGCTTATTTAACACAGAATATATAAAAAGTGGTTCGGATTCCAAACGTCCCCTTCAAGAGGGTGAAAACAATCCTCAAAGTTGACAAAATACAAAAAAAATTATTTAAAATCGACATTTTTTACTATAATTGTTACTAATTACTGGAAATTCATAAAAGAGACAATAAACGTTATACGTGATACACAATGGGTAGTGTAAGTATGATGAAGTATGTTAAAAAAACCCTTAAAATTAATAAAATGAAAAAAAAAATTACTCAAAATTGACATTTTTTACTGTAATTTTTATGAATCTCCAGAAATTTATTAAAGAGAAAAAAGTGTGGTACGGGACACACAATAGATAGTGTGAGTATGTTTTAGGGGGTAAAACAACCCTTAGAGTTGATGAAATTTAAAATATTTTATTAAAAATTGATATTTTGGAGTAAAATTCGGAATTACATCCAGCGAATTCCGAACTTCGAGACGGAATTTAGACTTTAGATTTCACTAATTTTGGACCCGGCAACCCTGAGATGCACCGATCATACATATAAAATTGTTAACTGAGAAATGCTATTGTAAACCCTTTCTTTCGGTGATATAAAATTTTAGATGTGTTTATATATACACTTTAGGATTAGTAGTTTAACAAGATGCTTTTACAGCTGTTTTATTTTTAAAATGCACGTCTTAGCTGAAAAATTTATGGAATTATGTAACATTAATTTTAATTCGTACAAACCTTTTTTTGTGTGTAAAGCTCTACTAACTATTTACAAACTTAAGAGTTCGTTTTATGTATGTTCTTCGAAGACACAGTATTAACTATATGTTAAGTATAAAGTAGTTAGTGAAAAATAAGAGTAGTATAGGTTATACATCAATGTTAATGTAAATTGTCTATACAGCTTATGTTTTTTAGAATTCACGCATTAGTTTATAACAACGGCTTTTGTTAATGAGTAAATTATAATGTCATGGATTGCGAATAAGGCTCAATAGCACAGTGTACATCTCACATACTTGGAAAACGTGATATATATATATATATATATATATATATATATATATACATGCTTGGTCAGGGTTTGTATGATGTGTAAACACAGATCTAGCAAATACACGTTGTTCGAAAGCGTATGTACCTAGGTAAGTACACCATCAGGTATAAACAAGTGTTGTAGTAGGTATACTTTTCCAAAGTGCATTGCTATCAATGTATACAGGCCGTAGTAGTATGCAGACTAAAATGGCGTTTAATAGCCTTTATGTTTACAAGGCCAGAAATGAGAGTGGGATTGTCGTTACTTACCTCCAACCTCCAAAGCACCTTCATCCTTACGTTGATTTCAAGATTCGTATATCCGCTCTGATTGGACGTACAAGAAGTCAATTTCAAGTTAATTATAATTATAAGTAAATAAATTTTTTACACAACGCATGTAAGTCTGCGTGACGATAGGCAAAACAAAGAGAGCTAGCTTTTTAGTTCAACAGTTTAACAGACACGTTAGAATCATTCAGATTTTGCTGATTTCTAGACAAGGTTGAAAAAAAGTTCTCAAATTAGTCGGCTACCAAGTGCACCCCTTGACACTTTTATGGTGTATGTAATATACACTTGTTTGTAGAGTCTCTTTATGTGAATAACATTTTCAGACAGGTATGATATGTTTCTGACACGAAGTCATTTGGTGATATCGTTACTGTTGCTTGATTATGATTGCTTACTACTCACGACTTGCTTTAACGTAGTCCTCAGAAACCTACTCTTTGATCCTTATAATGTTTTTTTTATATACAAACACTTTTTACCTTCATGTCTGCGCCCACATCGGGTAATATCAAAATAATTGACTCACATAAAAATGAGACAAAATATACATTGATACTCGTTGGCTTAGACAAGGACAACTTTTGAGGCTTGACCATGACGTACAGGGAAGCATCATTGCTATAGGCATATATAATTCTATACCGATCGTTTTTTAATTGACTAATGAGAGCACTGATAATAATTTGATTCTTAGGTCGACAATGGATAAAATATGAGTTCTGTTAAAAAAAGACATACTTTGTTAAAAAATAGTTAAATTTATAATGTTACGAATAATTTTTCCCGTCAAGACTGTTGTATTTTTTACAACTGGATTTTAAATGTGTTTAAATTTATAGAATGCCCAGAACTCCAAGGAAAAAAAAAGTATTTCAGGAGTACAAAGTGGTGGACCTAAGAAATTGAAGAGGCTGCACAGCACCAAAAGTGGCAGAAAACGTACTGCAGTATCTGATGCCTCTAAAACAGTTTTATGTGAGCAAGCCAATGAGATTATTAAACTGGCAGAGTGATATTAATTTATTGAAACTATGTTTACAATTATGTGAAAAGCGGAGTAACTTGCAAGAAACAGTTAGCCTACCCTGTTGTTGCGGTCCAATAAAAACCAATAAAAAATTCATTGATTTTACAATGGGATTTTTCTATTAGTTTCTTATCGGTATTTGCACCCGTAAATCCAAATAAAATCCGAAATGGTCAAAAATAGATTTTCTATATCATTTATTATAACTAGGACATGATTGAACAAAAATAAATTGACAAATTTATGTCCTACCACCCGGATGGCAACACCAAAACGGGGGGGACTAATGTCCTAGGTATAATAAATGATATAGAAAATCTATTTTTGACCATTTCGGATTTTATTTGGATTTACGGGTGCAAATACCGATAAGAAACTAATAGAAAAATCCCATTGTAAAATTTTATTGGTTTTTATTGGACCGCAACAACAGGGTAAGTCATGGTATTTCACAAAATTTTCTTGTCAAACATTCAAATGAATCTGCCTCAGCATTTTACATTGAGAAGGATTACAGTAAAAAAAAAAACATCAAAATTAACTTAAAGATACAACATCACGAAATGTTTCCAGTTATCCGCCGTACGTTAAAATCCGTAAAAAGATGCTTAAATGTTTGTCTGAAGATAGCGCTGTATCTGAGAACGAAGCTGTAGTTCCTTTGCAAAGTCTGCTCAACAAGACTGTTGAGCGTCTGTGTGAGCAGGTTGCACTTGATTGTGAAGAAAAGGATCCGGACAAATTAGTGCTAGTTGTAACCGGAGGATTTGACAGCTCTGCTAACCATTTTAATGTACATTAGAAGTGCGATAACCCTGAATATGAAATATTCAACAGCGAATTGTTATTATTTGTATTAAATATACTACTTTTAAAGCTAAACTGTGGTTCCAGTGGTAAGATTCATTTTTATTTCATAATACTTTTTTTTCAGTATATCTTAATATTATAAGATTAAAAAATTGTTTCTCGATCGGTTAATACTGATGGCTTCATGTAGTGTATACTTCATGCAGATTAATAAATTATTCAAACCATTTGTACTTTATTTTGGGTTTTTATTCAATTAAGTAACTAAGAGTAGATAATATTTATAATGCTTTCAAAATAAAAAAAAAAAAAATAAAAAAATACAATTAAAAGTTGAGTCCGTACGCATTTTGTAGTGACAGTTAGCTAATAACTTGAAAATCGTAACGTGAAATGTCATGTAGCAACAAAAAAGTTTTTTAAAGCAAAATAAATATAAAGTGAACTGCTAATGCTAATCTAACTTTTAATACTGACGGCTTTTAAGTTTTAAAAAGTTACCGTTCAATTTTATGCTTGAAAGACTATGTTGATCAATACTTTCGCAGATGAAAATTTGTGGCTGAATCCCACACCATAAAGTGTTAGATTTTGTTGGCCGCTTCAAATCACCATAGAAAAAGAAAATGAAGAGACAATTACCAAAAAATTCAAAGATTAAAAAATGAAATTTCAAATCTCTTAACACACTTCTTCACTCTATTGAACAAGAAAAAGGTCTCAGCAAAGTTCGAAGTATTTTTGACAATGTTTGATGGAAAATACCGTAATGCGATCGTTGGAAATCCAGCAACAAGTAGACATCCCATTTGTTTCTGCTCGAGCCATTAGTTTGGAGATAAAATAAGTAAGTTTCTACCAAAGACCGTAGCACCGGAGTACGGAATCGGCTTGCTGCATTGTAAGATCAAGTATTTTGAAAATTTAGTACATATAGCCCACAGAAGTACGATTATACCACCAATGTAGGATGTTAGATCCTTTTATAAAGGTTTGTATGATTGTACGGTATATATTGTTGGAATTAGCATTTTGTGTGCATAGTATGGTTGTTAAAAAGCAAACTATTCGGTGTGAGATTAAAAAAATATTTCATTAAAATCCATATTAGTACAACTACCCAAAGCATTTTCTGATAGCACACATGGAAGATTTTATAAAAAGTTTTTTTCATTTAAAAACAATGGTATTCAAGGTAAATCTTTAGGTACGGATGTATTATCAGATAAATAAAAGAAACCATTTGAAACCTAAGTTTTTCGTTACAATGGTCATTTTTTACTACACTAAGAGTTGCTCTTTGAATTAAAATGAGGATAAAAAAATTGTTTCATATTACTATAGCTTATAACAAATTTACATGGATTGAATATAAGTGAAAACACCTTTTTTAAGTCAAGTCGTAGTTTTTTGTCTGAAATGGAAGAACAAGATATCCTAGCCTGCCATGGTGTATTATATTTAACAAATCTATTTTTCTCTGTGCTGTCAGAAATGAAAAAATGAAACTTCAATCACTCAAGTGTACTGTGGAAATTTGTTTGTAGTATTCATTTTCATTCTCGTGAATTCACTAGGAAATACATAAAACTAATTACATTCCGTATTTCTACTCAGCTATAATCGCAATACGACATAAAAGTATGATTTCGTCCAATTATTGTATGGCTGGCTTAGAATCATTTCCAGTATAACTATTAAATATTCAAGTAGCATACATACGTACATGGAAAAAAAATGATAAATAATTTCATTAATATAATTTTCTGTATTATAATAATTGCTTTTTTGTAGAAGAATTTTTAAAAAGGAAGACGGTGATTCAAGAACGAATATACAAACGCTTTGGTGTTTGCGTTAATCAAGTGAAGCAAGGTTGTAGAACCACTAATACTGGGAATTCAACACGAACATGTTTCGATGACCAAAAAAATTTCACAAAGTCACTAGAGATAGACGAACAATTAGTTGAAAATATTACACTAATTTTATCGTTTTTTGATTCGAAAAATAAAGTTGATCTAGAGAAGTTAAATAAACTGAGCCAAGATACATAAAAATTACACAACGATAAATATGAATGGGTTCGTATATGCCCAAGTGTTCATAAGTTATTAATGCACGGCTGTGAAGTTGCAAAAAAATTACCTTTGCCATTACTTTATTTTTCTGAGGATGCCCAGGAAAAATGGCACAAAATTTATCAAAAAAACTTTATATTACACGCTAGACAGAATTGCCGAAAGGCGAAGCTGCAGGACACATTTAATAGAGTACTAAGTATGGGTGATCCCAAATTATCTGTGTACTACATAAGCGATCGTATCAAGCAGCATAAGACGAAACAATTGAGCAAAGATGCCGAAAATTACTTGAAAAATAAGTGAGTACGGCTGAAAAATACCCTTCTTTATTATCATTATGACATCAACAAATTTATGTTCAATGACAGTTTTTAATAAGTTGCTTTAATAATTTATTTTTCTATTTAAATTTATTGAACAATATGTAATTGCCTACAAAAGCATCGTCATTAGTATCTGGAACAGTATTTATAATCTGAATAAACTTTATTATGCCCAAATGTAACTACATTATTTTTTTATATTGCTTTACTATTAATGATTGTTGGACGGACATTGTGAAAGGATTACGAAATAAATACTGTAAGTTTTTATACCACGTAATCTAACATTCACATAACATATATTTTTTACTTAATGAAAAAGGTATAAGGTTTGGTGATAAGGCAGTTTTGGCCAACAGACATTATGGTTAATCTATCGCCACATTCAATTAGATAGATTTTGCAATTTGCTATAAGAGACACAAGTGATTAAAGTATCAAATACGATAGAAAAAACATGCTTTAAATAGGAAAATACAAACAAAATATGTATATTTTTGTAAATTTTTCTAGCAGATATGTAATGAATGATAAGTTTCTAAAAATCGCTAAAGAAGAAAGAAAGGGTAAGGACATTTCTGACGATAGCGTGGACGAAGAAAGTGGTTGGTTTGAGTCAGAAGTTGATTCTGTTGGCAATGATGAAGAATGATCCGAAAAATATGTTTTACAATTTTTTACGAATAAATAAGGTATAACACATATAGCTGTGTACTTTAAAAACCAACTTATATAAAATGTAAGTATCTTTTTTCATCTTGTAATTTTAAAACTTAAGAAGCTAATTCTTCATTAGTATCACTTATTTGGCTGATCTATTTATAAAAAGAAATTCATACCAAAAAAGTTTGTGTCATGAAAACTTTCAAGTGGAATAATTTATTTTTCTGACTTCCATCAGAGTTATAACTTTAACAACTCTTAAACTGTTTGGAAAAATGAGACCTAATTTACTTTTTGTCAAATTATAAAAAAAACTACTTGAATCTTTAATTTCCACACCATTTTCTAGTGTAGTTGGTACGTATACAAAAATCGAAAATTCATGAATTATTAACTTTCAAGTTTTTGATATATTTAATGGCTGTTCCACGTCAATAAATTTAAGAAACTTTTTTTATTATACATGCAGTTGAAGCATTGGTAAAACAGATGGTTATTTACGAATGTATCTTTTTAATTTTTCCTGTATTGGTTAAATCTGCTTGGATGTACTGAATGAATATTCTGTGTACAGAAATACAATACACTTAAATATAGATTCGAAATTCGGTCCCTTTAAATCCTTCAATGGTTATTATCGTCCCTCATGTCTTTGTTTTATAATAAATTCTGTATATTATGTAATAATATAGATATATGGCTAACTTAGACCAACAAATAAATTTTTGCTTATGATCCTTCAGAATCATAGAAATAATATTTAAATGAGAAAAAAGTGTTCTCACTTTTATCAATGTCAGTGATTGTTTGTACTCCGTCATCATATTTTAAATACTCTAAGCGTAATTTACGTTGACTTCACATAGATAACCAAACAAAACTTTTCGAATTATATTTTTGATATTTGTCAATGAAAGCTATACTTAAAAATTGCAAATTATTATTCTAATTTCATACTTAAATATTTTTAAAGGATTTTTTCTACCCTCTTACATCATTTTTACTCTAAACGAGTATACATGATTCAAACAAACATACGCTAGTTCACTTAGTTGCATAATTAATTTTTCATACAATTCCCTTAATTTTGGCCTGTTCAAGGATTATTATAACCCCTTACACCATACTTACATTATGCATTGTGTGTACTGTGACACACTTCCAGTCTTATAAAATTTCAATAGATTTTTATTGATTACAGTAAAAAACATAATTTTTAAACGAAATATTTCGAATTTTATCAACTCTAAGGATTCTTTTAACCCCTCACTGCTAAAAAAAATCAGCAGATTTGTCAGCTGATATAAATCAGCTGACTTCTGATGCCATATCGTCAGCTGATTTTTTGACTGTGCGAAAAAATACAAGTCCCATCAGTGTGAAAAACTACAAGTCCCGAGGGACAATTTTTTTTTTGGCCATCATCAAAACTATGCATACAGAGACTTATACAGTAGAATGAGATAGGTGACACTTGTGAGTTTTAAAAATTTTTCGATAGCCAAAATTACGAGTTCCATGCGCTGAAAAAGTATTGAAAATTTATTGATAGCCAAAATTACAAGTTTCGTACGCTGAAAAAGTATAAGTTCCGTCAGTGCGACGAAATACAAGTCCCGACGAAAAAAAATTTTCTTTTGCTATCATCCAAACAATACGTTTTGGGATACTTACAGTACAATGAGATGGGTGAAAATTGAGAGGTTTAAAAAATGCTCACCTACCACATTCTATTGTAAAAGTCTCAAAATACAGACTTTTGATGTTCTTAAATGTATTTTTTTTTTTCTTTGAGCTTGTATTTTTTGGCACTGAAGAGACTTGAACTTTTTTTTGGCGCACGAAGCTTGTAATTTTTGCTATCGAAAATTTTCCAAACCTCTCAATTTTCATTTATTTCATTTGACTGTAAAAGCCCCAAAACGCATTGTTTGGATGAACAAAAAAAATTGTTTCCGTCGGACTTGTATTTTGTCACACTGATGGGACTTAAGGTAGTTGTATCCCACGATATTGTCAATGCAGCAGATTCTATAGTTTGGTATGTCATCTATCCCTCTCACAGTTGTGCTAAAATATAACTTTTAGCAGCGTTTTCTGCACTTATTAATTTATTTCTTATCTCAGTGAGACCCTCGAGATGTTTCATAAAATTAAATAAGATTATTAGCCATTTTTGAAATACACAAAAAAATGTCGTCAAAAGTTTACCATTTTTTTGTGGGATATACGCAATTAAAGCCCAGAAAAATATATTTCTCCGTAAGGATTCATGTTGAAGTATGAAAACAGTGAACATTCAAATTTTGCTTTGTAGGAACCCTAGCCTTATAAAAATTTAACCGAGTTCTTAATAGGCAATAATTTAGCTGTGTGGTAAGTTTCATGAAGATCTCATCAATATTTTTGTTTGGGATGTAGCTACCTTAAACATTTTTCAGCGCATGGAACTTGTAACTTTACCGAAAATTTTTTAAACCTCTTAATTTTTATCCATCTCATTATACTGTAAATGTGCCAGAACGCATAGTTTTGATACTGGCAAAAAAAAATTTTCGCCTGCACTTGTTTTTTTTCGCGATGATAAAAGTTAATTTTTTTCAGCGCATGAAACTTAAAATTTTTACTATCTTCTAATTGTCACCTGTCTCATTCTACTCTAAATGTCCTTAAACGCAGATTTTTTATGTTCGTAAACGTAATTTTTTTTTCTTCGGGACTTGTATTTTTTCGCACTGACGGGACTTAAACTTCTTTCAGCCAACGGAACTTGTAATTTTTGCCATCGAAAACTTTTCAAACCTCTAAATTTTCACCTCTATTATCATGCTGTAAATATCTCAGAACGCATAGTTTCGATAATGGCGAAAACAAAAATTTTACCGTCTAGACTCGCATTTTTCGCACTGATAGAACTTTTTTTTTAGCGACCGAACTTGTAATTTTTGCTCCCGAAAATTTTCCAAATCTCTTAATTGTCACCTGTTTCATTCTACTCTAAATGCCCTTAAACGCAGATTTTTTATGTTCGTAAGCGTAATTTTTTTTTCTTCGGGACTTGTATTTTTTTGCACTGACGGGACTTCAACTTTTTTCAGTGCACGGAACTTGTAATTTGTGCTATCGAAAATTTTCCAAAACTCTTAATTTTCACCTATCTCATTGTACTGTAAGTATCCCAAAACGTATTGTTTGGATGATAGCAAAAGAAAATTTTTTTTCGTTGGGACTTGTATTTCGTCGCACTGACGGGACTTATACTTTTTCAGCGTACGAAACTTGTAATTTTGGCTATCGAAAAATTTTCAATACTTTTTCAGCGAACGGAACTTTTAATTTTGGCTATCGATAAATTTTCAATACTTTTTCAGCGCATGGAACTCGTAATTTTGGCTATCGAAAAATTTTTAAAACTCACAAGTGTCACCTATCTCATTCTACTGTATAAGTCTCTGTATGCATAGTTTTGATGATGGCCAAAAAAAAATTTTCCCTCGGGACTTGTAGTTTTTCACACTGATGGGACTTGTATGTTTTCGCACAGTCAAAAAATCAGCTGACGATTTGGCATCAGAAGTCAGCTGATTTATATCAGCTGACAAATCTGCTGATTTTTTTTAGCAGCGAGGGGTTAAAAGAATCCTTAGAGTTGATAAAATTCGAAATATTTCATTTAAAAATTACGTTTTTTACTGTAATCGTTAAAAATCTATTGAAATTTTATAAGAAGACTGGAAGTGCAATTCCGAATTTCACTCCGAAATATCAATTTTTAATGAAATATTTTAAATTTTATTAACTCTAAGGGTTGTTTTACCCTTAAAACATACTCACACTATCCATTGTGTGTCCCGTACCACACTTGTTTTTTCTTTAATAAATTTCTGGAGATTCATGAAAATTACAGTAAAAAATGTCAATTTTGAGTACTTTTTTTTCATTTTATTAATTTTAAGGGTTGTTTTAACATACTACATCATACTTACACTACCCATTGTGTATCACGTATAACATTTATTGTCTCTTTAATAAATTTCTGGCGATCTATAACAATTACAGTAAAAAATGTCAATTTTAAATAATTTTTTTGGTATTTTGTCAACTTTGAGGGTTGTTTTCCCCCTTTTGAAGGAAACGTTTTGAATCCGGACCACTTTTCCTATATTCTGTGTTAAATAAGCTGTTGGATAAAAAAAAGACCATCAAGATTGGTTTATTCATCTTAGAGATATTTTATTTCCGAAAAAAAAAACCCGTTTTGTCCCACTGTGCGAGGTTTCCCTAAATTTTTACCTTGCCTCATCATGTTCGTACTTGTGCACTGAGCCTGGAAGTATCCTATCTTGCCTTATTTAAAACATGCTTTGTCTTCTTTTCTCTCCGAATAAATACACTTCTATCTTTCTTACTTCTTTCTTTTCTCTCTTTAATTTATATCATCTTGATTTTCCTTTAAACAAATTCTACTGTCTGGTCTGATTCTTTTAAAACGTCGATCAGATAATCAATATAACTTAATGAACTTGGCAAAGTTTTTACCATATAGCTTAATTCTTCTTTTTCACTGATCGTTGCACCTGCACTTTTTAATTCATTTATTAGTTTTTCAAATTACGTGAAAAAACACTTAATTATTTAAAAGTTTTTAATCCTAATCGTTCCAATTTGTTCCTCACACATATTTGCAATGCAGTAGATTCTTTTAGAGACATCTCATAAAACTTATATTCATTATTCTCATGGCCGTTTCTTTGTCCTTGATGAATTTAAATTAATTACTTGAGATCGTACAATATATATATATGTATAATTTATTGCTTTCAAATCTTTTTGTAACCATTTTTTTTTTTGTCCACTGTCTGTTTTTCTCTCGTTACTACCTCGTCACATTTTTTCAACTTCAAAAATATTACAATTTTTTTCTTCCAAATACTGTAATCTTTACCATTAAAAACTGGTACTCTTATATCGTCCGCCATCTTGGCTTCTTTTATTTTCAGATTCTTCTATTTCTTTTAAAACAAATCTTTTTACCATCAATATTTAAGTGATCACTCTTTTACACAATTTCCTTAACCTTTTTTTCATTGGGTTAATATTTTTTCTAAACTTTCCAATTTCATCCATACACGTGTTTACTTTGAAGTTCACGGTCTCCGAAGAGAACGATGAAAATCAAAATTAAAATCAAACGACACTGCAACCACGGACTCAACTACCATGTTGATAAAATAAATGTATGGTGAGGTAGCAAACACAATGAAAGAGAACGGATTAACTAATTTATATATATTCATTTAACATAAAGAATGAAGATTAAAAACGATTCTTACAGTTACTTTCATGACACTGAGAGAGACACGACGCGAGCGTGCGTACCTGGCAACGGCCATAATCAGTCTGCCCAATACTTCCTTATTATATATTATATACTGTTGCTCTCATCGTTTCTTTCGTACGAGTCGTATCTACGCCGTAAAGTAGATGCCGCTTACTACAATCAATATAAATTCACTTTTATTTTAACAAGTGTAAAAGTAGGAGATTTTTTAAAGCAACAAAAGTAAGAAATATATTAGTAACTTTTAATGATTAAAATCAAGAAGTAAATTTAATAATGTTTTGTTTATTAAAGAAATGGATAGAAATTTGATAAGCTATGGTAAAGTTACAAATAATAATAAAGTTATTTCAAAAGATAACACTTATTGTAAATTTAGAGATTTAATTGCAGTTGCATATAAAAAAAATAATATTTATTTTTTAGATAGTTCTGTAATAAGAAAAGAATGAAATATGTCAAATAAGTTTGAAAAATCAATGACAGAAAAAAAAAGCTTCACAGAAAATTGGGCCATGTCAATTTTAATTATTTGAGAACAATGATGAAAAGTTTTTACATGGATTACCAGAAAATATTGAGTCTGACTATTTTAAATGTAAAATTTGTATTGAAAATAAAATGCATTATTTGCCTTTTGAGGATAATAGAAAAAGGGCCAAGGAAATTTTGGAAGTAATTCATACTCATTTGTACGGGCCCTACAGTGCAACGGGTTATTATAATGGAGAGAAATATTTTTTGACCTTTGTTGATGATTATAGCAAGATAATTAAAGTTTTTGTTTTAAATCAAAGAGTTAGGTTTATGATTGTTTCATTGATTATATTAAAACAACGGAAACTATGACTGGAAAAAAATTTTAAATATTAAGGTGCGATAACGGTAAAGAATATTTGAATAAAAATATTTATAATTTTGCTGCGGACAAAGGAATTGTGATTGAACCATGCCCACCGTATGTTCATGAGTTAGATAGGACGGCAGAAAAATACAACAGGGATATTATGAATATGTCACGATGTCTACTAGCAGGTGCTAATGTACCGAGAATGTATTGGCCCAAAGTAGTTAAAAAGGTTGCATATTTCAAAAATAAGATAATTTCAAATTCAGTAGAAAAAAATAAAACTCCTTATAGATACTATTTGGTGAGAAACCTTGCATTAAAAATTTACGTTTGTATGGGAGTAAAGTTTTTGTAAAAATATCATAATAAAAGAGACAATCTAAATGGGATAGTAAAGCTGAAATGGAAATTTTATTAGGTTACGAAAAAGTAGGTGACAGAGTTTTATTAAATGGTAGGGTGTTGGTGGCTAGACATGTTAACATAATTAAGGAAAATATGAATATGGTTGGATTTAAAATGAACAACAATAAAATTGAACGTACAAATGGATTTGAAAATCAAATTTAAAATCATGACGATAAAAGTGAACGTGAATGACGATAAGAGTCTGAAAATAATAACGAAAATATTGAGTTAAGACGATCAAAAAGAAATGTAAAAAAACCTGCGAAATATGAAAATGAAAATTTTGGTTATTATGGTATTGTACATGTTAATTATGTAAATGCGAAAAGTCCAGTAGGTTTTGATGATGCGATGAATTCATATGAGTTTAAAAGTTGAAAAAATGCAGTGGACACAGAAATGTCTTGTTGGATTAAAAATAATACTTGGAGGTTAGTTAAAAAATCGATTAATAAGAAAGAAATGGGTTTATACAAAAAAAATTATGATATATATTGTTTATAAAACAGGGTTAGTTGTAAGGGAAATTTCAACAGGACGAAATTGTTGAAGATGTATATTCACCAGTTGCTAAAATGCATACTTTAGAAATTTTATTAGCATACTATTATCAAAATAAATTAATTATTGAACAGATGGTTGTAAAAATGGTTTTTTTGAATGGTAAAGTAAAATCTGAGAATTATGTTAAACAACGAAGATATAGAGGTTCTGAAAAAAATACCGAGAAAGTTTTAAAATTAAACACAAGGCTTTGAATGGTTTAAGAGAAAGTCCAAGACTATGGCATGAATGTTTTCATACATCTATTAAACAGTTGGGATTTGTAAGAAGTAAAAATAATTGTTGTCTATATGTATGATCTACTGATGAAAATGAAACTGTTTATTTAATTTTGTTTGTTGATGACTTATTAGTTTGTGGTAAAAGTAAAACTAAAGTTAATTGTATTAAAGGCTTGTTGTCACAAAGATTTCAGATGAAAGATCTAGGAGAGATTAAAACTTATTTAGGTATATATATTGATTACAATTATGAAAAAGGGAAATGACACTTGATCAAAAAAGATGTATTGAAACGTTAGCAAATATAAATCTGATGTTAAAAATTTAAAATTGTATGCGACCCCGATGGAACAAAATTTAAAACTAGAACCAGTGCCATCAGCATGTGAAGAATTTTACGAAAAATTTGAAAAGAATTGAAACACATTATTATTTTGTGAATGAGACTTACGTAAAAAATTTGATTGATATAGTTAAAGTTGATTCGAATTAAAATGTCGCAGATATTATGGCAAGGCCATTAGGACGTAGTAAGTTTGAAAAATTCAGAGAAATATTGAATGTAATATAAATTTAAGAAGGTGTACTCATAAGGCTGCACTCACATGGAGCACAATAGAGCGTACAGGATAGAATTGTCTCCATAATAGACCAAGAGCTGAGGCCTAAGGGTGGTCAAAATTTTAACCAGCCGTCACTCGCACTAGAATTGAGGAACTTTATGATTCGTGGAGACCCGAATATTTCGGTCATATTTTATTGTGGTAAAGAGTTATGTGGTAATTATAGTAGTGCCATATGGTATTTACTATTTATTAACCAGACACAATTTATACCAATGGATCGAAAATAAAAAAGTTGTCAACTGGGAGTGCCATTTGCGGCAAGATTAGAATGCATCTTGTACCTGAAAATCGACCTCTAAAAATATAGATATTGTAGTATTATCTACAATGTTATCTATAATGTCTCACCTATTATCTTATATGAGTATTATAGATAAGATCGGGTAGGGAGTCTATTTTTTGAAGGAGGATTTTCGGGTACAAGATGCATTCTAATCTTGCCGTAAATGGCACAACTGTATATTGTTTATCAATTGGTGTAAGTTGCGGCTGGTTAGTAAAAAAAAAATGTGGCACTACTATGATTACCACATAACTCTTTACCGAAATGAAATATGACAAAAATATTCTGGATCTCCACGAATCACGGGGATCCTCAATTCGGTGAACGTGACGGCTGGTTAAAATTTTGACCACCCTTCGGCCTTAGCTCTTGCCTCTTTTGGTCTATAAGTGACTATGGGCCGCTATGGGGTCAATTCTATCGTGCACGCTCTATTGCGCTATATGTGACTGCAGCTTTAGAATAAAAGTAAATTTATATTGGTGTAGTTAGTGACATCTGCTGTACGGCGTAGATCGTAGATACGACTCGTACGAGACACGAATGGGAATGACAGTGACTAATGACACTGACACGATGAGAGCAAGAGTATAATATATACAATAATTTTTTTTTTTTTTTTTTTTCATTCATCATCGCCCGTAGGCTCAGACATGGAATTTTTTTACACAAGCATAGTGTTAATTAGCCACCGGTGCACCTGAGTTATGACCAGATGTTTATATATATATACATACATAACGGCCTACGATTGCTTTGGTAATTAATATAATAAATAAAATGACAAAAGCACATATAACCAGTTAATCCAGTGCCCTTACTGGTTGCTTAGTTAGTTAATATAATTAAACAAATAACATATGTGCCAATCACCGACAAACCCGATGCACTCGCTGGCAGCTCTGGTTATTGAATAGATAAATAAAATAACACAAAAACCAATCGCCATTTAACCCAGTGCTCATACTGGTCAATTTGTTAATTAATTTAATAAATGAAACAACTCAAGCACCAATCACCATTTCACCAAGGGCGCTTACTGTTTGCTACGGTACTTGATATATTGAATAAAAAAACACAAGAACCAATCACCGTTTAACCCTGTTTGCTTACTGGTTGCTTTAAAAGTTCATATAATTAATCAAATAACACATGTGCCAATCACCCAAAAACCCGAGGCGCTTACTCGCCTTTTTGTTTATTCAATAAATAAATTAATAAACACAAGCACCAATCACCACACAACCTAAGGCACTTACTGGCCGCTATGGTAATTAATACAATAAATAAAATAACACAGCGCCTATCACTGAACAACATAGGGCACTTACTAACCGCTTTATCAATTAAATAACACAAGCGCAAATCACCACACAATACGAGGTGCTAACTCGTTGCTTTGTTCATTGATTTAATAAATGAAATTACTGAAGCACCAAACACTATTGAACTCAGGGCTCTTACTGGTCGCTTTCGGAATTAATGTAATAAATAGAATGACAAAAGCACCAATAACCATTTAACCCGGTGCCCTGACTGGCTGCCTAGTTAGTTATTATAATTAATCAAATAACAAATGTGCCAAGCACCGATAAACCCGATGCGTTCACTGGCAGCTCCGATTATTAATTAGATAAATAAAATAACACAAAAACCAATCACCATTTTACCCAGTGCGTTTACTGGTCAATTTGTTAATTAATTTAATAAATAAAATAACACAAGCACAAATCACTGTTTAACCTTGTTTGCTTACTAATTGCTTTGTGAATTAATGTAATGAATAAAGTAACACAAGCACCAATCACCATCTAACACGAAGCGCTTACCCGGATGCTTTGTTAATTGATATAAAAAATAAAATAACACATGTGCCTATCACCACTCAACCCGGTAAGCTTACTGGTCAAGTTGTTAGTTATTATCATGAATAAAATAACACAAGCGCCGATCACCGCACAATCTGAGGCGATTACTGGCTGCTTTGTTTATTAAATAAGTAGATGAAATAACACGAGCGCCAATAACCACACAACCCAAAGCGCTTACTGGATGCTTTGTAAATTAATATAAAAAATAAAATAACACAAGCGCCAATCACCGCAGAATCCGAAGGATTAATGGCCACTTTGTTTATAAATAAATACATGAAATAACACCAGCGCCAATCACCACACAACCCAGGGCGCAGACTGGCCTTTCTGATTATTAAATAAATAAATAAAAAAACACAAGCGCCAATTACCACACAACCTAAAGTGCTTACTGAATGCTTTGTTAATTGATATAATAAATAAAATAACACAAGGACCAATCACCATATAACCCGGCACGCTTACCGGTTGCTTTGTTAAGTGATATATTAAATAAAATAACTCAAGCACCAATTACCATTTAACCCAGGGCGCTTACTGTTCGCTACGGTAATTGATAAAATAAATTAAAAACACAAGAACAAATTACCGTCTAACCTGAAGCGCTTACCCAGTTGCTTTGTTAATTGATGTAAGAAATAAAATAACACATGTGCCTTTCACCACGCAACCCGGTAAGCTTTTTGGTCGCTGTGTGAATTAATATCATAAATAAAATAACACAAGCGCTAATCACCACACAATCCAAGGCGATTATCGGCCACTTAGGTTATTAAATAAATAGATGAAATAACACAAGCGCCAATTACCACACAACCTAAGGCACTTACTGGCTGCTTTGATAATGAATACAATAAATAAAATAACACAGCGCCTATCACTGAACAACACAGGGCACTTACTAACCGCTTTATCAATTAAATAAATAAATTAAATAACACAAGCGCAAATCACCACACAATCCAAGGCGCTAACTAGTTGCTTTGTTAATTGATTAAATAAAAAAAGTTACTTAAGCACCAAACACTATAGAAACTCAGGGCTCTTACTGGTCGCTTTCGTAATTGATATAATATATAAAATGACAGAAGCACATATAACCATTTAACCACGTTCCCTTACTCGTTGCTTAGTTAGTTAATATAATTGATTGAATAACTTATGTGCCAATCACCGACAAACCCGATGCACTCCCTGGCCGCTCTGATTACTAAATAGATAAATAAAATAACACAAAAATATATCACCATTTAACCCAGTGCGCTTCCTGGTCAAGTTTTTAATTCATTTAATAAATAAAATAACTCAAGCCCCAATTACCATTTAACCCAGGGCGCTTACTGTTCGCTACGATAATTGATAAAATAAATTAAAAAACACAAGAACAAATTACCGTCTCACCCGAAGCGCTTACCCGGTTGCTTTGTTAATTGATAAAAAAAAAAAAAAACGCATGTGCCTATCACCACGCAACCCGGTAAGCTTTTTGGTCGCTTTGGGAATTAATATCATAAATAAAATAACACAAGCGCTAATCACCACACAATCCAAGGCGATTATCGGCCACTCTGGTTATTAAATAAATAGATGAAATAACACAAGCGCCAATCACCACACAACCCAAAGCGCTTACTGGATGCTTTGTTAATTGATATAATAAATAAAATATCACAAGCACCAATCATCGCACAATCGGAGGTATAACTGGCTGCTTTATTGATTAAATAAATAGATAAAATAACACGAGCGCCAATCGCTACACAACCCAAAGTGCTTGCTGGCCTTTTTGTTTATTAAATAAATAAATAAAATAACACAAGCTCCAATCACCACACAACCTAAGGCGTTTACTGGCCGCTTTGATATTTAATATAATAAATAAAATAATAAATCGCCAATCACTAAACAACCCAGGGCGCTTACTAACTGCTTTGTTAATTAAATTGATAAATAAAATATTACGAGCGCCAATCACCACACAATCCGGGGCTTTTACTAGTTGCTTTGTCAAATGATTTGATAAATTAGAATACTCAAGCACCAAACACTATTTAAACTGGTGCCCGTACTGCTTGCTTAGTGAGTTAATATAATTAATCAAGTAACACACGTGCCGATCACCGACAAACCTGATGCGCTCACTGGCAGCTCCGTTCATGAAATAGATAAATAAAATAACTCAAGCAACAATCAATACTTAACCCAGTTTTCTTACTAATTGCTTTCTTAATTAATAGAATAAATGAAGTAATACAAGCGCCAATCACCTTACGACCCAAAGCGCTTACTGGATACTTTGTAATTGAAGTGATAAATAAAATAATACAAGCGCCGATCACCAAACAACCTGGGACGCTTACTGGTCACTTTGTTAATTAATATAATAAATGAAATAATACCAATCACTATTAAGCTCAAGACGTTTACTGATTGCTTTGTTAATTAATATAATTAATAAAATAAAACAAGTGCCAATTACCGCACAACCCGAAGCGCTTACAGGCCGCTCTGTTCATCAAATAAGTAAATGAAATAACGCAAGCGCAAATCACCATTTAACCGCGTGCGCTTACTGATCAATCTGTTAAATGATGTAAAAAAAAAATAAAACAAGCTTCAATTACCATTTAACCCGGTGCGCTTACTGCTTGCTTTGTTAGATAATACAATTAATAAAATAAGACATGTGATAATTACCACACAACCCGATACGATTACTAGTTGCTTTGTCAATTAATATAATGATTAAAATAACACATGTGCCAATTACCACACAACTCGGGGCGCTTACTGGTTGCTTTGTTAATTTATACAATTAATAAAGTAAGACATGTAATAATTACCACACAACCTGATACGATTACTGGTTGCTTTGTAACTTAATATAATAAATGGAATAACACATGTGCCAATCACCACAAAACTTGAGGCGCTTACTGGTCACTTTGTCAATAAATACAATAAATAAAATAACTCAAGCCCTAATCACCATTTCACCCAGTGCGCTTACTGGTCAATCATTTAATTGATATAAAAAAAATGAAACAAGCTTTAATCACCATATAACCCGGTTATTTTATTTACTTATTGAATAAACAAAAAGGTGAGTAAGCGCCCCAGGTTGTTTGGTGATTGGCACATGTGTTATTTGAATAATTATATTAACTTTCAAAGTGTAATGTCTTGACGTAGGATGTGGAATGAACAATAAGAACACTTTGAACGAGCGGATGTATATAATAATATGTGTTATTATTTTTAAGCACCAATTCAATTACAATAACGGTAGCTGAGCAAGTAGCTCGTGCTCGTCGCACATCTCAACATGGAGAGAGCACTCCGACGCTCGCACGACAATGCCGCCCGCAGCCGCCGCTCGGCGACAGCACTGGCCCTTCTTGCCTACGATACCACAATCCTCCCCCCTTACAATTTACGGATTTACAAATCTAATATTTGTCGAGGTTTCGGCACGCGAGATGAACGTCTTAGCGGTTCTACAGGTACGGGCGCTGCTTGGCTTTTAATCTTAATCGTTTTACTATTATTTTCGCGTATTTCCGCTGGTTGATTATTACTATAATTATTTAAAATAGAATCAGACTTATTAACATGCGTTGATTTACATTTTTCATTTTGAGAACTTAACCTACGGTTTGGTTGCTCCTCCTCTTCCGGCAATGTATTCGAGCTCAAGTGACATGACTTCAGCTGGTCCACATCTCTCTTCCAGAGTGCATTTCCATCCGTTTTAACGTGGTATGAAACTGGACTAACTTGCCTGACTATTTCAGCCTTCTCCCAACTGTTGTTCCTGTAGTCTTCAGCCATGACTATTTCGTTATCTTCGAATGCAATATTCCTAGTGCCATGAAAAAATTTTTTCTGAGCTTTTTGGCTCCGTTGAACCTTCTTACGTAACGACTCCCTCAGAAGGTCCCAACGAGTCCACATTTTACGGCCCAATTGAAGCTCCGCTGGAGACACTACAGTTGTGACATGGGGTGTTGATCTCACATGGAACAGGTACTTAGACAATGACTCTTTGAGCGACCTGTCTTCACCTCTGAACGACTTAAATTTTATCTTAAATGTCTTCACAGCATTTTCGGCTGCCCCGTTGCTTGCAGGGTGATAAGACGACGACGTTGCATGAAGAATTTCATTGTTCTCCAGGAACGATACAAATTAAAATGAACAAAAAGATGGACCATTGTCCGTGACTAGCTTAACGGGTAGGCCCCAATCTGCAAAATACTCCTTGAAGGCGTCGATTGTTGACTTCGATGTGATGTCGCGCATAAGCTTGACGTCTATCCACTTCGAGTGAGCATCCACGACAATCAAGTACATCTTCCCGTCCAGTGGACCTAAGAAGTCTGCATGCAAACGAACGTTAGGGGCATCTGGCCAGTCCCAAACGTGCAATTTTGATTTAGGCGGACTGTCATTATACTTGAGACAAGCCTCGCAAGACTTCGTGATTTTTTAAATCTCGGCGTCCGTGCCTGGCCACCAGATGTTTGAGCGGGCCAGGGCCTTCATTTTAACCACGCACATGTGACCATCATGAAGCTCCCTCAACATCAGTACACGCAGCGATTCTGGCACCACCAATTGATGGCCTCACATCAGACAGTCATTTTCGATCGAAAGCTCCAGCTCCTTGTTTTTAAATTTGGCTAACTCGTCACTCACCTTGCTCGGACTGACGAACTTTTTTTACAACTTCACTGGACTCGATTGCCTCTTGGACTTGTTCTTGCGGAATAAAATTTACATTTTCGTATACCCAATTTAGATAAGAAATACCGTTTGATTTCGAATCGGTCGACTTACTATTAGTCAATCGTGACAGACAATCAGCAACCTCGTTATCCGCATCTTTTACATGTTTGATCTCATAATCAAAGCTGGAGAGGAAAACGGCCCATCTTTGGAGTCGGCTTGCCGACATTTGAGGCAAGCCTTTTTTTTCACCAAATATAATCACCAACGGCTTATGATCTGTTTCCAGAATAAATTTTCTACCAAAGATGAACGCATAAAACTCTTCTACTGCATACACGATCGCTAAGTCCTCACGATCCAATTGAGCGTAATTCTTCTCCACCTTTGTCAGGGTACGCGACGCGAACGCAACCGGTCGCACAGACTTATCCGGCATGACATGTGACAAGACGACTCCGATGCCAATAGGTGACGCATCGCAAGTTACTTTGATTGGAGTGAGTAAGTACGGGAAATTTTTTCCGTTTATTTTGCTGCTTCAAAGTGTTGCACGGAACCAACATTCTAAAGTAAAGTTATAGAAAACGCAGTATTAAAATTCATTTATCTCATTTCATTCGCTTTATGACTTCTTAAGCATCGTTATCAATACTAACAAGTCATTTACGTTATAAACAGACCTTGATTATTGTTTACGATACATTGAAATTTTAGTAGAATAAAACGTAACTAAAATAATAAATATGGTACGACAGAGATACGCTTCTAGTTACACTTTACGAGCATGTAGTCAAATTAAGAAGCCCAGCAGTTCAAAAAAATTTGAACTACTGGACGTTAGACGTGAATTTCGGAGGCAACGAAATTGGAGACCTTTGATTTCAGAGATTGTTGAGCACGCAGAGCTCCAAGCTCGAGGTCTCACACCTCAAAGTTGGACGACTCGCCTACTACAGTCTCTCTCGCTGAATTGGCGAGCCTGCAGTCAATGTTTGTACGTATTCGCTACTTGCACAATTTTGAAGTAGCGCCACCGAGGGAAAAACGAGAACTATTAGTCTGGCACAGCAGAAGGCAATGTTCGCGATATGTGCTTGATACCTATAGGAACACAGCACCTCGATAGATACACGAAAGGTTCTGTGTTTACTATATCACGAATTAATACAATGTCTTAAGTGGTACAATCTTATGTGAATAACTACCCTATTAAATGGTTCCGGTACAACATGATAAAACCTTATATAAATTTCTTTTAGTATACCGGACATAAAATTGCGAGGTATAATATTTTATCAGTAAATTTTTTGTCTCTCCAATGTATCGGTGTATATGATGTAAAAATATTTACCATGATTCGGAACGAAACATATTACCTATACAGGGCGTTCTGATTTTGAGTCTAGAAAACTATACCACGAGATAAAGCTCATCAAAAGCTCTCGAAAAGCTTTTTATAAAATTTGGATTCGATGGATAATTAACGAGATATTGTTAATTCAATAATTGATCAATTCCTCCAATCACAGAGCACTTAGCCTCAGGAGGCGGGGCCTAAGCATTGTGGAGGGGCGACTACGCATAGCTAAACTCTTTTACGGAGAAGGTGGTAATAGGTATGCCAGGAGACAAGGTGACCGACTGCAGAGATTTGATCAGTTACCGTACCAGCGCAAAATTCAAATAGCAAGGCCAAAGTATTTTAATCGGAGATCTGTTTTTTGAGAAATGATTACGCACGTCCACCACGCTTATTCAGTGCATATTTTTTTCTCAGTAAATTTCACAGAGAAACAATTCAATTCAAATTTTTTTGAACATGCATCACCTGATAAAAAAACCAGAATGTGAGAGGGTCTCATGCGTTGAGCTCGGATACTCAGCAAAACTCTTGATCTTTTAACGATAAACTACTTGGAGATAAAGTTTTAATTTTTTGTATACTGTAGAAGAAGCTCATTTCACGCATTAAATTGGTGAAATTTTTTTATTTCATCAAACTTTTTAGGCTGATTTACGAAAGTAAAAAAAAAAAAAAAGTGAAATTACGACTAAGCACGACATGTGCGTTTATGGGGGGCACCTCTCTAACGTGTAAGATTTTACTAAAAAAGGATCAGTATTCAATCCATACGAAGCTTTATCGTCTGAGAAATAACAGCTACATCTAGATACTAGAGAAAATCGAACGCTTTCAGCGCGATGGCTCAGCGCGAATGATTATGCTTGTTTTTCAATCTACGTGTCGATAGGTCTTGAACCTCTCGGTTACTGGAGTACCACAGGACGAATAAATGAAAAAAAGCTTAAAAATATCGTGCATGGAGCTTGTTTATTTATCGCAAAGCTCTTACGGTAATCGCATTATTATCTAAGATGACAACATAATTATTCTTAAGCTATCAAACGTCCTCAGCATTAAAAGCTAAAGTAGGTGGTAAGGTTCAGCATGGTAAGCGTGTTTGATAAGCAGAAGCCGCAATTTTTATTTTTGTTTACTTTTTTTTTTAATCTATAAAGCAACATCTAATAAATTTTAAAACTACTTTGAGATAAAAATAAAATTTTTAAAAAATAAAAGCGCATCTCATGCATTTACTTGGTCTAATTTATTTATTTCTTTAAACTTTATAGTTTTATTTACTTTAATTAAAAAAAATTAAGAAATAAAAACACGATTAAACGCGGCAAGTGCGTTTATGTGGCACACCTCTGTAACGTGTAAGATTTTACTAAAGAAGGATCAGTGTATTTAATCCATACAAAGCTCTATCGTCTGAGAAATAACAGCTACATCTAGAAACTAGAGAGAAAATCTTACGCTTCCAGCACGATGGCTCAGCGCGAATGATTATGCTTGTTTTTCAATCTGCGTGTCGATAGGTCTTGAACGTCTTGGTCACTGGAGTACTACATGCCGAATAAATGAAAAGAAGCTTAAAAATACCGTGCATCGAGCTTGTTTATTTATCGCAAAGCTCTTACGTTAATCGCATTATCTATATTATCTATATTATCTAAGATGTCAACATAATTATTATTAATCCCTCCAACGTCCTCAGCATTAAAAGTTGAAGCATGTGGTGCGGTCCAGCATGGAAAGCGTGTTTGATTAGCAAAAACCTCCATTTTTTGTATTTTTTACTTTGAAAAAGAAAGAAGATTTTTTATTATCCATGGAAGTGCAGGTTTTCAATCAATTATTACATCAATGTACGTTATTAAGAAGTTAGTTATAGACCGTGAGGCGAGCTTAAAAAAGCGTGTCATACGAAACCACTTAGAACTTTTATTTTAGTTAGTTTAAAGTGGTAGTAATTGATAATGCCATGTCTGGCAGCCAGCGGTAGGGGCGTTAAATCTATGCACATTTTTAAAGTGGACGAAAATTATGGTTTTCACCAACGACACGAAACCAGTTAAAACTTTTTTTTTTATTTGTTTGTAACATGCAAGTTACAATAAATTTATGCCAGATATCGTAGATGGGGGCATTTTTCCCGCCAGACTGTCCGCAACAGGACGATTTTGGTAAAATTTCTGCGTAATACAAAACCGGTTCAAATTTTAATTATGGTATTTTTTAATTATTATTATTAATAAATATAAATACGCCAGACACGTGGACGGGGCTAAAAAGCTACCAGACAGCCCAAAACAGGGAAGATTTTACCGCTATCTCCGGGTAATACGAAACTGTCTGGCACTTGAACACATATATGCTTTATTAACACTTTACAATACGTTTTTCTGCATGCCAGACATTTTGGGTGGGGCAAATGCCCTGCTAGACATCAAAAAAGAGCAAAATTTGTATGCAATATTGGACCATTCAATATTAACGTATAAAATGACTGACAATATTAAACCGTACTATTTCAATTTAATAATACAGGTGTTAAAGATTAATTATTAAAGAAACAAATAGCTGTACAATTTATAAATAATACTTTATTTAAACGTTTGATATATCTTGAAAGTAGGTAGGATCAAATGTAACAAATTATAACCAGTACACGTTACACTCATGTAAGACTCTAGATAATACAGTTTTACTAGTAACATAATTAAAACAAAAAATTATAAAATTATATTATTAAGACATGTTTTGCGTCCAATTTATTAAAATTGTTTAAAAAAAAAAAGTAAAAATCGACTTATCGCTACTTGGTATTTCAATAAATCATTTTAAAACATGACACTCGCCACATTCGTAAATAAAGTCGCCAGAAGAAGTAAAATATCATTACACTAAGTTACTCTGGCTCCTTCATGAAATTATAAAAAGTTATTCTCGTCTTCGCTGTCACTTTCGCTGTCGTCCATCTCCTCACCCGAATCGACGCTACTGATTTCGGCTTCCTCAGAAGTTTCTAAAAAAAAAAAAAGATCGTTGTAAAAAGACTATGAAAAGGAATATACAATTTCAAATTAAAATGTTTTATAAACACCGTCAACAGTGACCGCCTCCGGATTATCTATTATTACATCCGCGATCGTTCTGGGTAGTATATCACCCTCAAACCAATTAAAATCATATTCTGCACCGTTTAAGACCCATCCGCAGTTCTCCGGATGTAATGTTGAGGGTTGTCTTAAATGGGCATTGCACCAAATACTACTGATGTATTTCGTTCGCAGAACGTGCTGTAGTGATTCTTGTTTTGACGGTGGAAAAGACGACGCGTCACAGGCTTTGATTGATTTTAAAAATGAATCGTTGATGTTTTTGAAATTATAGGATTTTTGAAAGATAACCAGCCTTTCGTCGTCAACATCGTCGATACCCTTTAATGCACACATTCTGGAAAGAGTTTTGAATTTTGAATAGAGATTGTATATGTTACATTGTTTTCGTTTCCACTTAAAATTATTATCAATGAAAATATTGACGAATTAAAAAAAAATTACCTGCACACAAACTGTTGAAAAAGATGGAAACAATCAAAGCCATTGATGTCACTGAAAGCTCTCATGAATTGAGGATTTTTTCTTAAAATGTGTAAGGGCTTACTTTTCCTTGCCGATAGAATGCAGGGTTCTGATCGCACCCGGTAAACGCATGAAATGCCGGCAATGCCTTACACATTTCGCGTCCCAAGTGTTCGCAGACTTCTTTGACATCAATATACCTTTCGTGAGTACCTATTATTTGTCACATTAAAAAACTGTAATCGTTGACAACGGTGTATGGTAATCCAGTAGCGCCCAAGTAAACGATTTTTTCGCTCGAATTCTGCATACCGTCACTCTCTGAACTTTGGTATGGAAAATTGTCCCCGCGGGCGCTCATGTGTTAAATTCAATAAAAAGTTGTAAATTACCTGTACTGAATGAAATCCAAATGTTAGAATCATTTGTCATGTTGTGCATGTTGCCAAGCATGATAACTACTACATCTGTATCGCTAGTGCGTATGACGATGTTTTTCTTTTCAATAACTTGACATACATGATATACCATTTTGGTAATTCAAAAATAGTTATAAATTTGCCAAGTGATTTATTGCAAAATGTTTACTTCGTCGTTAAAATTGATACTTTTATTAGAATGTTTTGAATAAATAGCAGAATATCAATTTCGCGGGAAACTAATCAATATCTGGTTAGTGTACGTAGGCCAGCACGAAAAAGCAGCTTTTTCGACGGTTCTTGGAATATAAAATATTCTTAAAAATAAAATAGTCCCACTGTATTGTGTCGGGCACTAAAAAAATTAAATGTACAACGTACAATTAGGATGTACTCTAAAAATCAAGTGGTTTCGTATTACCCGGAGATAGCGGTAAAATCTTCCCTGTTTTGGGCTGTCTGGTAGCTTTTTAGCCCCGTCCACGTGTCTGGCGTATTTATATTTATTAATAATAATAATTAAAAAACACCATAATTAAAATTTGAACCGTTTTTGTATTACGCAGAAATTTTACCAAAATCGTCCTGTTGCGGACAGTCTGGCGGGAAAAATGCCCCCATCTACGATATCTGGCATAAATTTATTGTAACTTGCATGTTACAAACAAATAAAAAAAAAAGTTTTAACTGGTTTCGTGTCGTTGGTGCAAACCATAATTTTCGTCCACTTTAAAAATGTGCATAGATTTAACGCCCCTACCGCTGGCTGCCAGACATGGCATTATCAATTACTACCACTATAAACTAACTAAAAAAAAAGTTCCAAGTGGTTTCGTATGACACGCTTTTTTAAGCTCGCCTCACGGCCTTGTATTTTGTGGAATCAAATGAAGACCATGGTTTAGCTACATTGGTAAGATGAAAAACTCTGGATTTTTATATCTTATGGTCAAATCCGTCGGATGTCAATTTTTTTTATTCCGTAAACGAAGTGCCTGTATTCGAATTTGCCTTCAAGCGGGCGTTCATGTTCGTGCAGGTCCGACTGACTTGCTTACAAAAAATAACTTTCTTAAGAATCCACTAGGTTTATTAAGACATTGTTTTTCGTGAAAAATCGATCGTCCTCTTATTAATTTATCATTTCGCGCAAGAAGGTTGCCTTGGTCTGTTGAGTCCGTTTGTGAGTGTCGTGATGAATCGTGATGTGCAAAACTATGCAATCGAAGACTACACGCAGATGGTTCATTTTTTTTATCTTGCCGAAGGAAATCTTGAATCTATTTTTTTTGCAGTGTTTTCCGTCAAAAATTTGTTTGTAGAGAGTAAAAGAAATTTTACTTTTGCAGATTGGTGTTTTTTAAATTGCAACTTGAAATATTTTTAAGCTAATTTCTTATGATTTCATGGTATTGTTATATTAACAAATGAAAAATACCATTAAAACCGTTTTACTTAATTATTTTTTTCAGAAATAAGAAATCTAATTAGGATTAATTTGCGTTTTGATATTGACTCTCTAATTTACTTAATTTGTAGATTGGTCCCGTATTTTTGCCTCCTCAGCTGAATGGTGTAGCGTACCTCGATTTCTTACAAAATCAGTTGCCTGGGCTTTTAGAGGACGTCCAACTTGCGACACGACTGAGACTCATCTACCAGCATGATGGAGCCCCAGCCCATTTTACACGTAATGTCACGAGGTACCTGAACGACACCTTCCCGGAGAGGTGGATAGGTCAAGGAGGTCCAATAGCGAGGCCAGCCCGTTTCCCTGACCTGAACCCGCTGGACTATTTTCTGTGGGGCTGCGTCAAGGAATCAGTGTGCAAAACTGAACCTGTAAACGCTGAGGATTGCAGACAGACAATAGTCCAGGCATTCGATGAGGTGCGAGAGAGAGGAATGGCCCAAAGATCTGTCAACAATATTGTTCGAAGAGCTAATTTAGTTGTCGAAAACAACAGAGGACACATCGAATAGTTGTTGTAAAAGTATAACAAAATTCGAAATGTTATTGTAACTATTTTGCAGTCCATTAATATAATTTTTTACAACCTGTTGCAGCTTTTAAAGTAGATGAAAAATGAGGTAGTCAAAGAGTCCTGTAGAACCAGCAATGGAATTAGTTTTTTTTTTTAAACACGCCAGATATATTTAATAATATACTGCTAGTCCGAAGACTGGGAAAAGTGTGACGGAAAAGAAATCTTATGAGAATGATAGTTACCAAGATGTTCAAGAACCATCGACACGCAGAGCGATTAAAAAACAAGCATAAACATTCGCGCTGAGCCATCATTGCGCTAAAAGCGTGAGATTTTCTTGCGTTTGTAAATTTACTTGTAATTTTTTAAACGATAGAGCTTTGTATTGATTAAATACTAATCCTTTTTTAGACGATAAAGTTTGACAAGATGCATAAAATTTGACCAACTAATAGCGTCAAATGAGCTTCTTCTTTTTTCAAACTTTTTTTTTATCTTAAAGTAGTTGCCAAATTTTGGAAATTTTCTTCCATAGATAAAAAAAAAAAATAAAAAAGAAACAAAAAAAAATTGGGGCTTCTGCTAGTCAATTACTCTTATCATGTTGGACCTTTCCACCTACTTGAACTTTGAGTGCTTATGATGTTGGAGGAAATAAGAATAGTTATGTTTTGAAATTAGATAATCAAAGCTTTAGATTAAGAAGATTTTTGATAAATAAACTAGCTCGATGCACGGTATTTTTTAGCTTTTTTTCATTTATTCGTCATGTCAAATCTTACACGTTAGAGAGGTGCGCCCCATAAACGCACATGTCTTGCTTAATCGTAATTTCATTTATTATTTTTTATTTTTTTTTACTTTCGTAAATCAGCCTAAAAAGTTTGATGAAATAAAAAAATTTTACCAAGTTAATGTGTGAAATGAGCTTCTTCTACAGTATACAAAAAATTAAAATTTTATCTCCAAGTAGTTTATCGTTGAAAGATCAAGAGTTTTGCTGAGTATCCGAGCTCAACGCATGGGACCCTCTCACATTCTGGTTTTTTTATCAGGTGATGCATGTTCAAAAAAATTTAAACTGAATTGTTTCTCTGTGAAATTTACTGAGAAAAAGATATGCACTGAATAAGCGTGGTGGACGTGCGTAATCATTTCTCAAAAAACAGATCTCCGGTTAAAATACTTCGGCCTTGCTATTTGAATTTTGCGCTGGTACGGTAACTGATCAAATCTCTGTAGTCGGTAACCTTGTCTCCTGGCATACCTATTACCACCTTCTCCGTAAAAGAGTTTAGATGTGCGTAGTCGCCCCTCCACAATGCTTAGGCCCCACCCCCTGAGGCTAAGTGCTCTGTAATTGGAGGAATTGATCAATTATTGAATTAACAATATCTCGTTAATTATCTATCGAATCCAAATTTTGTAAAAAGCTTTACGAGAGCTTTTGATGAGCTTTATTTTGTGGTATAGTTTTGCGGGCTCAAAATGAGAACTTTTTTTTAAGCTTTTGTATTAGACTACGTTGATCTAGTAATTTCTGGCTCTAGGAAACATAACCTTAATTAGTTATGTACTGTGTAAGTTAAAAAAAAGTTGAAAGTAACACATTTTTTATTAAAATAATTCTATTAAGTTGTATTATCTCTGTAAAACAAAATTTCTCATAATTGAGGCTCTCAATTAAGGTTGCCACCTTTTTTACATTTAAATATGGTATTTTTTCTCTAAAACTTAAAAAAATATAGTACTTTGAGAAATTTTGCAGAAATAAATAGTACGAGCTCGTTTTTCAATATTATTTATTTTTCCAAGTATATTTATCATTGCTTTTGGCCTTATTTATTAAGGTCTTATTGATTAAGAAATAATCATACGCATTTGTGCAGCCCAACTGCATATTAATATAAATTAAAAGCTCATTTTTTATTAATTTTATAGAAGCTCTATTTCTCTCATCTCTCCATTTTATGTTCATGATAAAAAATATTCTTTCTGTGAAAGCTGATGTTGCTAGAATGGATAAAAGAAAGGAAACGACTTTTAACATGTTTGGTAAATCGTAATTTGTAACTTTAAATACCATTTGCCACTTTTCATCAGTACTTTTATTAATAAACATTGCTTGTTGACTAGCGTTAGAAATAATTTCATTGACTTTTATCATTTCTGATTACAAATCATTTACATTTATTTTTAATCTCATAACTAAACCTAATGAATGAATTTACTACTTGATCAAGCTGTTTAAATTCAATTATTTATTTAGACTGAGACACTATAATTGAGTGAGCCAAGTACTTCTGCTGAAATTGAACCATTTATTTAAATATATAATTCTATCATCGATAAAGAGACTCAAGTTCGTAAGAATATTGTTCAAAGTTTCTGAACACATATTTTCTTAATACCTCATTTTTTTGTTCGTTTCATATCCAAAAAAACTATCTTTTTTACGTTTCTCTAACTCGATTTTTAAAGTTTTCATAATATTTGAAACAGTAATTTTATTACCTTCTAGATTTTTTACAGTCTTATTAAATACATAAAAAATGTGACTAATGAAATGAAAATCAATTTTAATAATAATTTCACCATATGGTTCATCTAACAAAAAAATATTTTTTAATAATTTTGGACAATAATTCTTTAAGCTGTTAGAGTAATTCCTGAGTGGTAACCAATTCAACAAAATATTATCAACATAAGGTAATAAAGAGAGCCACCTTGCCCATACATGCCTTTTTAACTCATGCCATTCACTATCAACACTAGCAACGATTTTTTTTCAACTCTTCCTACCTCACAGCTGAACAGGAAAGTGACTATAAATTTTCAAAATAAGTTTTTTTATATCATATGATAAAGAATTCATGGCAAATTTGACAGTGTTGTGCACAATATGTGCGTGACAATTACCTTTAAGTATACCAGGAATAATATTTTGCATGTTAGTAAATAATGAATGCTGCACCCCAAAATTTGCATTACAATTATTAGCACTGAAACCTGAGATTTTATCCAAAGGAAGATTGTTTTCTGTTAAGGAATTTTTAATGGCTCTAAACATCCCATCAGCTGTTTCATCAGCATCTTTATAAAAGTCTATCAACTTATTTTTAATACCATTATCTACAGTAAAATACTGAACAACAACAGGAAAGAGTTTGATATTCTTTCTATTGGAAGCATCACGTTAAATGCAATAAAAAATTTCTTTGCTCAAGTCATCAAGATCCATCTGCAGAGCTTGCGGACCCTATTACGAGAGTTTAGTACGTGCCGTATGCATGCTTGAAACAATTTTAGAGTCTGCAAATATAACTGCATTTAATGTAAGATGACATTCTGTGCTCTTATAACAGATTATGTTTTACTGTATGGAAGTCATCTCAAGCTCTGCAGCAATTATGGAATTGTTGCCTGAGGGGGCTGAGGGTGAAGAAAAAAATGAAGCAGGAGAAGATGTTTCCAGAAAGTGTTGCAAAGCAAAACCAGTTTTTTTTACTTTAGTCTTGATTTTGTGTTGCTTGGTTTCACTGTGTTGTTTTACCTGCAAGTAATCAGCACACAGATTGATGAAGTCAAATAATTCATAATCAATCCTATCAGTCCTCCAATCGATGTAGGCCCAAATTTTTTAGACGCAAACACAAAAACAAAACTTTCATAACCTCTTAATACTGACCTGACCAATTCCACTTTTGGCGATCAAAAAAGTAATATTACAATTATTACATTTTGCAACGTATTTGTTGTTAGCATCCCCTTTACACCAAGCATAATTAGCCTTCAATTTATTTTTTTATTTTTTAAGCCTTTTATCTGTTTTAGTCTTTTTTTTTTGGGAGGCGTTCTATCACACTCAACAACTTCGCTCTCTAAATCCTGATCTGATTCCATGATCTTCATTCATTTTGAACAATAAAAAAAAAAGTAAAAAAGATGAAAATCGAATCAGATGGGTAAAAGCTTTATTTACTTACCGACAAAAGAACTTCGTCAAAATGCGGTGCACGTACGTTTCTACCTTTTACTATCAGCGCTCGTAATCGTCTGAATTGGGCTGCTCTCGGTGCTGCTTGCTTTATTTTATGTTTTCTCTGTTTTACTATTATATCGCAAATACTAACTCACTTACTCACTAACATATATCTGTTTGAGCGATGTGTGTGCAAGTAGCAGCCGCGTCTGCGTGGTCTCTTTCGATGTAAAGTAAATGAGCATGAATGTCGCTGATGTCGGTAAGCCTATTATTAAAGTAGCTTACCTACTTAGTGTTGATAATAGATTTTCAGATCCCAACATTTTTGTCAGTGTTTTGTTTAAGATTCGAGTGTGTTTTACTTTACCGCAATCACTAAAAATATAGTAGTTTTCCGTATACTATATTTTTTTCAACAGTATATAGTACAAATGACCAAAATATGGTACAATACTATTAAATATAGTACGGGTGGCAACCCTAGCCTGTCACTTAATGACCAAAAATGCTTACTGGCAACTCTATCAAAAAAGAAAATTTATAATCACACAAGCACCTTCCGTTCGAAGACTAAGGGCACTTACTTGCCACTTTGTCAAAAATATAATTTTTAATAAATAACACAAGCGCCCATGATTCAAGGACACAGGGCGCTTACTGGCAACTCTATTAAATAAATCAATATTAGTAAATAACACAAGCGTCTATCGCTTAATAACCCATCTCGCTTATTAGCAATTCTATTAAATCAAACATTATTAATAAATAACCCAAGCGCCTATTACCCAATCACCCAAAGTGCTTACTGACCACTCTATCAAAGAAATAATTATTGATAACACAAGCGCTTATCACCCGATGACCCGGGACAATTACTAGCCACTCTCATAAATAAATAAATATTAGTAACACAAGTGCTTATTACCCAATGACTTAAAGTGCTTACTGGCCACTCTATCCAGTAAATAACTATTAATAAAAACCACACGCACCTATCACCCAGTTATCCAAACTGCTTACTGGCCACTCTATTAAATAAAAAATTGTTTAAAAGAAACACAAGCACCGAGGATACAATAACCCAGTACGCTTACTGGCCACTTTATCAAAAGATTAATCATAAATAAATAACACAAGTGCCCATGACTCAAGGAAATAGGGCGCTTACTGACAACTGTATTAAAAAAATAAATATTAATAAATATCACAAGTACCTATCACTTAATAACCCATCGTGCTTATTAGCAATTCTATCAAATCAAACATTATAAACGAATAACGCAAGCGCCTATTACCTAAACACCCAAAGTGCTCACTGGTCACTTTATCAAAAGAATAATTATTAACACACGCGCCTATCACCTTCTGACCCGTATTGCTTACTGGCCATTCTATCATATGAATAAATTTTAATGAGTAACACAAGCGCATATCGTTTAAAAACCCAGGTCGCTTACTAGCCACTCTATAAAATAATAAATTATTAATAAAAACCACAAGCACCTATCACCCAATCACCCAAAGTGCTTACTGACATCTCTATCAAATAGATAATAATAATAAAATTAAAATAATAATAAAAAATAAATAATACAAACACCTTACGTTCGTAGACAGAGAGCAGTTACAGGCCACTTTATCAAATCAATAATTATCAATCAATAACATAAGCGCAAATCACCCAATGACTTGGGGCGCTTACTGGACAATCTATCCAGTAAGTAACTATTAATAAAAAACAAAAGTGCCTGTCACCAAGTTACCTATACTGCTTACTGCCCACTGTATCAAATAAAAAAGTATTAATAAAAATTACAATCACTTTTGACACAATGACCCAGAACCGTTACTGGCCACTCTATCAAACAAATAATTATTAAAAAATAACACAAGTGCCTATCACCCTATGACCCAGAGCACTTACTGGCCACTCTATCAAATAAAAATTTACGAATGAAAAACACAAGTGCCTATCACCTAATGACCCGAAGCTTTAACTGGACACTCTATCAAAAAAAAATTATTAATGACACAAGCACCTTCCGTTCAAAGACCCAGAGCGCTTACTGGCTACTCTATCGAATAAATAATTATTAAAAAATAACACAAGGGCCTATTACCTATTATCCCAGGGCGCTTACTGGCCACTCTATCAAATATAAAATTATTAATTTAAAACACAAGCGCCTATCACCCAGTCACCTGAAGTGCTTACTGGTGACTCTATCAAATCATAAATTATTGAAAAATAACATAAACGCCTATTACCTACCGACACAAGGCGCTTACTAGCCACTCTATCAAATAAAAAATTAAATGAATAACACAAGGGCCTATTACCCAATGACACAGGGCAGTTACTGGCCACGTAATCAAATAAATAATTATTGATGACGCAAGTGCCTATCACCCTATGACCTAGGGCGCTTACTCTTCACTCTATCAAATAAAAAATTATTGATAAAAAACACGAACGCCTATTACCCAATCATCCGAAGTACTTACTGGCCACTCTATCGGATAAATAATTATTAAGAAATAACATAAACGC
Organism: Copidosoma floridanum; assembly: GCF_036245765.1. Lineage (NCBI taxonomy): Eukaryota > Metazoa > Arthropoda > Insecta > Hymenoptera > Encyrtidae > Copidosoma > Copidosoma floridanum. Next base: position 32,924,575 of record NW_028321881.1, read on the forward strand.
CTATCACCCAATGACGCATGGCGCTTATTAGCTACTCTATAGAATAAAAAATTATGAATAAATAGCAAAAGGGCCTATCACCCAATGACACAGGACGCTTACTAGCTACTCTGTCAACTTAATAAAAATTAATGAAACAAGGGCCTATTATCGAAAGAGTCGGGGCACTTACAGGCCACTCGATTAAATGAATAAATATTAATAAATAACCCAAACACCTTTTGTCCAAAGACCCAGGCCACTTCCTGGACACACTATTAAATTAATAAATATTAATAATATACACGTGCTTACCACCCGACGACCCAGGCTGCCTACTAGCAACTCTATCAAACCAATAATTATTAATAAGGAACACAAGCACCTATCACCAAATGACACGGAAAGCTTAGTAACCACTCTATTAAATAAATAATTATAAATCAAACAAGCGCTCATCACCCTATGAACTGGGGTAATCACTAGCCACTCTATTAAGTAAATAAATATCAGTAACACTAGCACCTGACACCCGATGACTTGGGGCGCTTACTGGCCACTCTATCCAGTAAATAACTATTAATAAAAAACACAAGCGCCTATCACCAAGTTACACGAACTCCTTACTGGCAACTTTATTAAATAAATTAATGGGTCATGGGACCCACGGTAAGAACGAAGTTCTTTAAACATGAGATGAGTATAGACACAATTTCTCAGGTAACAAGGGGGTCGCCAGACCCACAGGAAGAACGAAGCTCTGTAAACTTTAGTACTGTATTCATGTTGTTTACTAAAACAAAAACTTGAAAAACGAATAAAAAAAAAAAAAAAAAATAGTTTACTACTCACAATGGTTGAACTTCGTGAGAACGTCGTGCATAAATACAGTACTCACGAAGTTCAACCATCGTAAGTAGTAAACTATTTTTTTTTTTTTTTTATTCGTTTTTCAAGTTTTTGTTTTAGTAAACAACATGAATACAGTACTAAAGTTTACAGAGCTTCGTTCTTCCTGTGGGTCTGGCGACCCCCTTGTTACCTGAGAAATTGTGTCTATACTCATCTCATGTTTAAAGAACTTCGTTCTTACCGTGGGTCCCATGACCCATTAATACCCCCTGGTTAGTTGTTTTAATTTCCTTTATAATTTTTTCCTTTTTTATTTTTTTTTAATTTCTTATTTTATTTTTTTCTTTGTTTCTTGTTTTATTTATTTTTTTTTAATTTCTTGTTTTATTTTTTTCTTTGTTTCTTGTTTTATTTATTTTTTTTTCATTTCTTGTTTTTTTTTTTCATATTTCATTTTATTACATTTTTTTTCCTTTTTTTGTATTTCCTTTATTTAATTTCTTTTTTAATTTTCATATTTAATCTTTTTTTTTTCATTCCCTTTTTTATTTCATCTTTTTTCATTCCATTTTATTTATTTATGTTTTTTGTAATTTTATTTCATTTTATTTTCATATTTCATTTCATTAATTTTTTTTTGAAATTTTTTTTTTTCACTTATTTTTTTGCGATTTTATAGCTTATTAATGCAATTTTTATTGTATTTTCATATAATTACTCAATGACATTATGCCATTATTTGTTTATCAAATTCAAAATAAGTACTCTTAAAAACCATTAAAATGATATGAAACTCGAATTATATTTATATAATGATCTTACATAATTCATATATAATTGATTTTCTTTGAATAACTTTATTTATATAATTATGTGATAATGTAACATAATTTGTTTGTCGAATTCGAAATAAGCGCCTTTTAAAACCATTGATACATTCTTCAACTCTATTCCACATGTTTTTTTTTTTTTTTTTTTTTTGTTTTAAGTATTTAGAAAACAAATACAAATATAATTTATTATGAATCGAATGTATTAAGTATTAGTGAATGCATGTAAAAATGGAATGTTATAGTAACGAACCACACCATAAGTACAAGAAATCGAATTTTTATAGACTGCAGCGCTCGTAGCAGAGTGGGTAAGGTAAAGGACTGATTTGCAGGAGGTCAAGGGTTCAAAACTTTTTATTGGAAATTTTTTTTTTTTTTTTTTTTTTTAGAATTGTAAAAGAAAAAAATTCAAAGTGAAATAAAAATTATTGTGAGAAAATAAAATTGGGAGTGTGAGGGAGAATGGTGGGCAAAGGTGTGCAGTAGAGTAACACGGCACGGTTGGCTGATCTACATATATAGTGGGGAGAGGGGAAGTGCATAGAGAATAGTCGGTGAGGGGGAGGGGGTAAGGGGGAAAACTTGAGAGGAAAAGTAAACCACTTTCGTTTCAAAAAAAAAAATCTGTCGGTTTTAAAATTCCAGCCCCCCGAGTAACGTGACATAAAGAACTTCGTTCTAAAAACTATTAATAAACAAAACAAGCACTTATGACTCAATGATCCAGGGCGCTTACTGGCCACTCTATCGAACAAATAATCATTAAAAAATAACACAAGTGCCTATCACCCAATCCCCCAGGGCACTTACTAGGCACTCTATTAATACATAAAACTTAATAACTAACACAAACACCTACCACCCAATTGGTCAAAGTGCTTACTGGCTTGTCTATTAAATAAATCATTGTTAGTAAAAAACGCAAGCGTTTATCACCTAAAGACCCAAAGTGCTTACCGGCCATTCTGTCAAATAAATAATTATTAAAATGACACACAAGCGCTTATCACCCAATCACCTGAAGAGCTTACTGGCCACTTAATTAAAAAAATAATTATTAATAACTCAAGCACTTTTCGTTCGGAAACCCAAGGCGCTCCTGCCACTTTATCTAGAAGATAATCATCAATAAATAATCCAAGCGCCTATTACTTGATGACATAGGACGCTTACTGGCACTTCTATGATATAAATAATTATTAATAATAACACAAGCTCTTATTGTTTTATGACCCAAGGCGCTTACCAGATATTCTGTGACATTAATAATCATTAATAAATAATATTAGCGCCTATCACCTAATGACCTAGAGCAATTACTGGCCGCTCTATTAAATAAGTATTCTTGAAAAAATAACACAAGCGCCTATCACCCTATGACTTAAGGCGCTTACTAGTCACTCTATCAAATAAAAAATTATTAATAAGAAGTACAAGCGCCTATTACCCTACCACCTGAAGTGCATACTGGCCACTCTATTAAATAATAAATTATTAATAACACAAGCATCTATTGTTTGAGGACTTACGGCACTTACTGGCCTTTCTATCAAATAAAAAATTAGTAATAAATAAAACAAACGCCTATCGTCCAATGACACAGGGCGCTTACTACCCCCTCTATCAAATAAAAAAATATTACTAAATAACACAAGTGCCTTTTACCTAATGACTCAGGGCGCTTACTAAGCACTCTTTTAACAAATTAATATTAATAACTCACTTAAGCGCCTATTACCCAATCATCCAAAGTGCTAACTGGCCTCTCTATCAAATAAATGATTATTAATAACAAAAAAATCTAATATTCAAATACCTATAGAGCTTACTGACCCCTCTCTCAAATTAATAATTATGAATGAGAAACACAAGAATCTATCAGCTAATGACCCGAAGTGCTTACTGGCCGATCAGTCAAATGAATAATTATTATTAATACAAAAGCCTATTACGTAGTGACCTGGAGCGCATACCGGCCACTCTATCATGTGAATAGATATTAATAAAAAACCCAAATGCCTATCGTCTAAAAACCCGAAGCTCTTACTAGCCACTCTATCAATCTTATAATTATCAAAAAATAACACAAGTGCCTATCACCCAATGACCTGGGGCACTTATTGGCCAGTCCATCGAATAAAAATTTATTAAAAAATAGCACAAGCATCTATCAACCTCTGATTTAGGGTGCTAACTAGTCACTCTATCAAATAATAAATTATTAATAAAAAATCTAAGCGCTTTGTACTTTATCACTCGCAGTGCTTACTGGCCACTCTATTAAATACTTAATTATTAATAACAGAAGCACCAATTGTTCGAAAACTCAAGGCGGTTACTGGCCACCCTATTGAACAAATATTTATGGAAAAAATAATGCAAGTGCCTATCACTCAGTAACCCATGGTACTTACTGGCTATTCTATCAAATAATTTATTATTAATAACACAAGCACGTATCGTTCAAAGACCCAGGTCGCCTTCTGGCTTTTCTATCAAATAAATATTCATTGAATAATAACATAAGCGCCTATCACCCTATGACTTAGGGCGCCTACTAGTTACTCTATCAAATAAAAAATTATGAATAACACAACCGCCTATTGTTTAAAGACTTAGAGCGCCTACTGACCACCCTATCTAATGAATAATTATTAACAAAAAACGCAAGCTCCGAACACCCAATGACCCAGGGAGCTTACTGGCTACATTATCAAATAAATAATAATTAATAAAAGATACAAGGGCCTATTACTCAATGACCCAAGGCACTTACTGGTAGCTCACCTAAATAAATATTTATTAAAAAATAACGCAAGTGCCTATCCCCTAATAACTAAGGGCACTTATTGGCCACTTTATTAAATAAATAATTACTCATAAAAAACCCACGCACCCATTACCCAATCACCCAAATAGCTAAATAAATTTTAATTAAACAATAACACAAGTGCCAATAACCCAAAAACCCAGGGCGCTTACTGGCCACTCTAGCATATAAATATTCTTTAAAAAGTAACATAAGCGCCCTTCACTGAATCACCCAAAATGCTTACTGTCTACTCTAATAAATAAATGATAATTAATAACACAAACGCCTATCACCCAATGACCTGGAGCGCTTAGTAGCCATTATATTAAAAAAATTAATATTAAAAAATAACACAAGTACCTATCATTTAAAGAACCAGGGCCCTTACTGGCCACTCTATTAAATAAATAACTATTAATAAAAAACACAAGCGTCTATCACCCGATGACCCGAAGTGCTTATTGGCTATTTTTTTAATAAATGATTATTAATCAATAACTATTGATAAACTAAGGACCTATTTTTCGGAGACTTAGAGTGCTAACTGGCCACTCTTTCGAATGAATAATTTATATTCGCACTAGTGCCTATTACATAATAATCCGAGTCGCTTACTGGCAACGCTTTTATATGAATAATTATTAGTGAAAAACAGAAGCGCCTATCACCCAATGACCAAGATTTCTTACTGGCCACTCTATCAAAAGAATGATTATTAGAAATACAACTACCTATCGTTTGAAGACCCAGGGTGCTAAATGGTCACTATATTAAATAAATAAATATTAACAAGTAACACAAGCGATGTTGTTCAAAGATCTAGTGCACTTTCCGGTTACTCTATCAAATTAACAAATATCAGTAAACATAACACAATCACCTATAACCCAGTGAGCCAGGGTGCTTACTAGACATTTTATTAAATAAATAATTATTAATAAACAACACAAGCCCCTATCTTCAAAAGACCCAGTGCACTTACTGGACACTTCATCAAACGAATAAATATAGATAAACTACACAAGCGCCTTTCGACAGTGACCAAGAGTGCTGACTGGTCGCTCTATTTAATAAATAAATATTAATAAATATCACAAGCACCTATTATTTGAAGACCCAGGGTGCTTACTGGCCACCCTATCAAATGAATAGTTATTAATAAATAACTCAAGCGCCTATCACTAAATGACCTAAAGCGCTTACTGGCTACTCTACTAAATAAAGAATTATCAACAAAAAACACAAGCACCCATTGCCCAATGACCTAGGGCACTTACTAGCCACCCTATTAAATGAATGATTATTAATAAATAACATAATCGCCTATTACCTAACGACATAGCGCGCTTACTAGCCACTCTGTCAAAAAAAAAATGAATGATAAAAAACCCATACGCCTGTCACCCAATCACATGAAGTGCTTACTGGCCACTCTAATAAATAATTAATTATTAAAAACACAAGTACCTCTCGTATGGAGACCTAGGAAACTTACTGGCCGCTCTATTGAATAAATGATCAATTATAACCCAAGCACCTATTATTTGAAGATCTAGGGCACTTACTGACCACTCTATTGAATAAATAATTATTAATAAGAAACACAAGCGTCTATCACCTAATGATCTGAATTGCCTACTAGCCGTTCTGTTAAATAAATAACTATCAATAAAACAAGCGTCCATAACCCAATGACTAGGAGCAACTACTTACCACTCTATTAAAAAATTAAATATTAGTAACACAAGCGCCCATCACCCAATGACTTAGGGTGCTTACTGGACAATCTATCCAGTAAATAACTATTATTAAAAAACAAAAGCTCCCATCGCCTAAAGACTCAGGGCTCTTACAGGCCACTCTATCAAATGAAAAATTATTGATAAATAATGCAAGGGACTATCAGCCAATGACCCAGAGCACTTACTGGCCGCTCTATCAAACAAATATTCATTAAAAAATAACACAAGCGCCCATAACCCTATGACCTAGGGCACTGACTGGCTGCTATATTAAATAAATAAATAATTATAAATTACACAAATGCCTATAACCCAATGACCCAGGATGCTTACTGGCCACTCCATTAAGTACATAATTATTTGTAAATAACATAAACGCCTATTACCCAATTACCCGGGGCGCTTAATGTTCACTTTATTAAATAAATAAGTATTAACAAGTAACACAAGCACCTGTCGTTCGAAGACCTACTGCGCTTTTCGGTTACTCTATCAAATTAATAAATAATAGTAAATAACACTAGCGCGTTTAACCTAGTGAGCCAGAGCGCTTATCAGCCACTTTATTAAATAAATAATTATTAATAAATAACTGTTAGATGTATATTTGGCGCTCGTAACTGAATTCTAACGCATGCGCAATAGCAAGAAGACGAGACGCCGTGACGCTGCACTTCAGCGTCTAATACCTATAGTTTACTCACTCTTGCGCGGTCAGTCAGTCAGTCGATACGCACTCCCTGCATTTCGTATTTTCCTTTTGATTTAATCTTGCTTTATTTCAGTTCAGCTTACGATTGTATCTTTGATTGTAAAGACTAAAGATAGCATTCACTGAAAATAGTGAGAATAAACGTGTCCGTGTTTTATCATAAAAACGACAGTGTTGTACATTTTATTGCCCGATCACATACCCACACATCCATACTGCTAACAGGTTATGGGCCTTAAAAGTGTAGTGTGGTTGTGTATTCAAGACCTCCGCTAGCCGCCATTTTTTTCTCTGTGATCGAGCCCATCTCGCGTTTACTCGCACTTTTTTTTGCCCTCCACGTTGAGCGCAAAGCTTGCACAGCTGGCGGGGTGAGAGGGATTGTGAGGGATTTACGGAATAAAGAAAGTAAGTAGCTGATAATAATGCTTATAATGTCTTTGTCGGTCATTATGTTGACATAATGTGTTTTATTTTTCGATGGTTCGAAACCGAAATTGCATGAGAGTGGTAATAATATATGTTATAGATATGATGGGTATGGCAGTGGATGGGATTTGTAAAGCGTTTTGTAAAGCTAGTACTCTGTAATTCTCAAGGGTCAAGAGTCGGCACGTGTTTTTCCTCGCGTGAGGCAGGCTTGCATTGGGGTACGAGGATTTTCATTTGGCTGCTATACAGCTATAGCTACCACTGAGGGAGACGCCTCAAAGCGGGGAGAGGGACTTTCGTTTCGGCCATGACTTGCGTTCGGTCAGACTGGGCGTATATGTTCCTTTCGGTAGGCTTGGTAGCTGATGGCGCGCGCGGAGCGGCCATATTAGATGGACTTGTTTACTTTTCCAAGTCCCCGTACAGTGCGGCCTCGATCCTCTCCGTGGATTTTCACGCTCAGACTAGAGTTAAATGCCGACTCAAACCAAAATGCAGAAATTTAAAATTTCCAATTTTGGTGTAATACGCGTCAGCACATCGTGATAACAGGCATACGATTGTGCTCGATCGCATTGGAATTGTGCTGCTATTGTGTATGACTATAGACATGTTACGTTTGCATGTTTAAGTCATCTGATGTATCTCGTCCCATAAGTAGTGCGCATGCATTGAGCTCACGTGTGCGTGCTTACTCATGTTTCCCGGTGACACAAATGGGTTTAAAATGGTCACTGGGAAGTAATATATATAACTTGATCTGAGTTATTATAGGAGATATAAGTGACGATTACGATACAGGAGATCAGTTTAACTTAATGGAAAAACGTGGAGGTATAATTTACACTATTCCTTAACACAAGCAACACATTCCAGTTAAAGGTTCTTTAGATTGATTAAAGATAGAAGATTTGAATACAATAAGTCACGTGCAAACAAAATTTAAGATAGACATAAACAAAGGGAACCTTTAACAAGATAGCAAACTAAAAATTTGAGAGATAGAAAAATAAATTTGATTGATGCCTCATCTAAAGACAAGAATAAAGATTTGAGAGATAGAAAAATGAATTTGAATAATACCTCATCTAAAGATAAGAATAAAGATTTGGGAGATAGAAAAATAAATTTGATTAATACCTCATCTAAAGACAAGAATAAAGATTTGAGCGATAGAAGAATAAATTTGATTGATACCTCATCTAAAGACAAGAATAAAGATTTGAGAGATAGATAAATGAATTTGGTTGATACCTCATCTAAAGACAAGAATGAAGATTTGAGAGATAGAAAAATAAATTTGATCCATACCTTATCAAGATAGCAAATTAATGATATAAAAATGGAAAGATAGTTTTGATGATACCTCAACTAAAAATAGCAAAGATTTGAAAATAGAAAGATAGACTTGATTGATACAAGATTATTTTAACAGGAAAGCAAATTAAAGCTTTGAAAAATAGAAAGATAGACTTGATTGATACAAGATTATTTTATCAAGAAAGCAAATTAAAGCTTTGCAAAATAGAAAGATAGATTTAATTAATACAAGATTATTCTAACAAGATAGCACATTAAATATTAAAAAAAAAAAAAAAAAAAGGTAGATTTGATTTTGATTAATAAGCCTAAATAAGTGATAAAAAATAATATAAAAAAAAAAAAAAAAAAAAAAAAAAAAGATTTGATTAATACATAAACTATAGATAGCATGTTAAAGATCTGAACGATAGAAAAGATAATTGAAAGAAACAGATAGATAATTTGCACAAGAAAATGGCAGGCAGAAATAATGATCTTAAGATAGAATTGACTAAAGGAGCCAGGAGCCCACAAGAAAGATATTTAGGGGATTCAAAAGTTGACTGAAGATAGAGAGCAGACTTTAAATTTAACACTAGATAGATTATCCTTAGATTATTAAAACAGATTTTTTTTTTAAATTATCCTACGGTAATAGTGCAAAAATTAATGATATGAAAAGAAGTGATATACAGATGAAGGCGTATCAAATATACAACAAAATTCACACTGTTAGATTTGATCCCGCAAAGCAAAGTGATATTAAATTTTACGAATTCCTCGATAGATTAAGATGGATTTTGATCGGATTTTGATAGATTTCAAACTTGTTAGTAAAACTCAGAGTTTTCTTGAAGATGAGAAAAGAGATTACTTTTACCATAAGATTGTCAATAAAGTACCAGATGTGAAAATTGCAGATTCTAATAGACTGTTTAAAAGCGAGAATGGCTTGTCCTATAAATATTTAAGTGAAGTGTAAAGAAGGTTAAAGTAATATAGAATTGCTTAGATCTAATGCATCGAGTAGTATGTTTGTTGCTGGACCCGAAACTTTGCTCTCCACGCGCACGGAGGAAACCAAAAATTTATGAAAGAAAATTGGTTAAATGCGCGAATAAAAATTCCTCCGTGAACTTGAGAGCGGAGGGAGAAAGGTGGGTTTCGGGTAGTAATAACAAAAACAAAATGGTCCTAGATATAGTGATATGCGCCAATATGCTCGCTGGAAACTTGCTGTCGCTTCGTCAGCTTGTTAATAGGTGCATATGTATCTATTTAGATAACCTTAAGATAGATATATTTGACCCACGCTCTAACGAGACGTTAATTTCCGATGCCTACAGAGTCTTCATTGGATAGTGAAACTAGTGCAAGATGGTCAGAGTAAGTGTAAAGAAATTATAGATTGCTTGATGATAGAATGTGCCTCTGTGGTAATGGCTGAGAAGATTCAGGAAGTCAGTACCAATTATAGTAAGAGCTGACCTATAATCCCAAACAATGGATCTGAAAACGATTTTTTGGATACCGCTCAACAAAATGAGTCTGAGAAAACCATTAAAGATAGAAAAATTAATGATAGTAAAGTACTAATGATCGGTGAGATTTCAGAGGCTTAAAGTCCCTTTATATAAAGGTAAAAAATACTTAAAAGAAATAGCAGAGCCATGCTCTAAAACGCAAGATTCAGGAATTTATTGTTGGAATATCTTAAGGATTGCAGAGAAAGTTTTTGGACACTAAAGATTTAAATAAGTCTGTGTTCGATCACTTCATTGCATTATGCAAGGTGTGTCATATTGCTAAAATTTAAAGAGTGCCTTTGAACACTAGAAGAGAGAGGGCATCGAAACAACTCATCCGAAAAGATACAAATTTATGATAGTGTACACAGACGACTACTTAATATTGACGATGGCATACCCTGTGAAAGTGAAAAGTAAAGCAAGAAATTGTATGGACAAATTTGCGACCAGTGCACGAAATCTACTGGACTTTAATGCAAAGATGTGCTATTACAGAACTGACGAGGCACAGAGTTTGCAGGAGGTCGAACGGTGGAAATTCTCCAGAGATTGGGAGCTGAGTCTCAACTGGTTTCTCCAGACAATCTTCAATACAATGGCGTTTCAGAACGAATCAATCGCACACCACACCTGTCCAACAAAATAACAGATCCCTAAGGAAATTTTACCCCCAATCTAAAGATAGAAATAAATCAAATAAGATTTAGTCGTGTGGCCTTTATTAAGATACACAGGAACACTGGAACCAAATACAGCCCACAAGGTATACGAGTAGTACTGGTTGGCTACACTACTACTGGCTACATTTTTCTAAGACTAGAGGATGCAAATTTTATGAGGTTCCGGGTGTAAGATTTCATGAAAGACTTGTAATTACAAATGTCTGGGGAAGTGATAAAATAGCAAACTGAAATAATCATAAGACAGATATTAAATAAGATGAATGGTTCATTAAGTTTGGTAAAGATAGTCTTGAAGTATTATTAGAAACGGAGGGAGAACAAAGAGTCAAGATAAAATGAGGACAACCGAGGAAGAATAAAGAGCTTGTTTAAGAAAACTTCAAAGCAATTTACGAAAAATTAGAGTCGATGCAAAAAATCAAGTATGCAAAATTGTAGATAGACCAACTATGAATGTTAAAGAAAGCAAGCCAAACATCATAGATTTCAGACGAGTCCTAAAGAAGAAGATAGACGAAGATGGGAACCACAAAATTTAAAGGAAAGTCGGTGATTCGTGGGTTTAAAGATAGGAATAAGTACGACTTGCAAGAGACTTATGCCCCTGTATCTGGGTTGGCTCTTGTGAGATCGGTAATATCAACTTTCAATAAATTTAATCTAGAAACTTGTCTGCTGGATGTTAAGACAGCATTCATGAATGCTTCAATCAAGAAAGAAATAAATATAGTGTTTCCTGAAGGTCTGCTTGACGAAGATTAACTTATGAAAAATAAAGTATGTAATTTAGAAAAAGCCCTTTATAGACTCAAGATCAGCTTGAAGAAATGGATCGAGTGTTTTCGTGTGGCTGCACTGAAACTAGTATCACAAACGCACACCAGTGAAACTTGCCTTTACGCATGGAAAGAAAAAGTTAGCCTTTTAATCTTGATTCCATATAAAGATGATATCATGATTACAAGAAATTGGTAAGTAAACCAAAAGAAATCAAGATTGGTCTGCAGTCTGACTTTGAGATATCAGATCTTGGCGAGGTTGGCACTTTCCTAGTTATCACAATAAAAAGAGATAGAAAACATAATTCAATTTCACTTACGCAAACACCATACTTCGACAAAGTTCTGGAAAGGTTTGGATTTACCGACTTAAAACCACAAAGAATACTAATGGTGACAAATCCAGCCCTGAATTGGCAAAGAAAAGACAGATAAGAATCGGAAGAAACTGGAGAACTGAACAAAACTAAAACTGAAGAAAATGTACCTCACAGAAAAGCAGTTGGAAGCTTGCTGTATCTGGCTAACACAGTCAGACCAGACATCTCGCACTCTGTGAATTTATTATAAGCAGACACCAAATCTGCCCAACTGATGACTAGAAAATGGTAAAACGAGTCCTTTGATATCTGTAACACACGAGAACTCTGGAATTAACCTACAGAGGCCGGAAAAATAAGCTGTAAGTCTTTTCAGATGCGAGTTTGGCAGACTGTAAAGGCTTAATTACGACAGGTGTGTTACATCGAGGCTGCGCTCGACGTACCCTTTTTTTTTTCTCCTCCTCCTCTCCTTATCCTCCTCGTAAAGCCGCGTTTTCGTAGCAAGCTAAATGACATACACGCACACATACACCAAGTACCGAAACTAAGGCTTCGTGACACACAAATAAGGAGAAACCGAGCAAGACAAAGAAGAACTAGTCTACATCTCCCTCCCTCCTTATACGTCGACATCGCCTGATGAAATTCAATAATTTTCTATCCTTTCCCTCTTCTGTGTCCTAACCATTCGTAAATAACCCGACGCGCGAGCCGGGATGTTGATCTACACATCGGCCAGCGTTCATGTTTCGCGACTTGACAACAGCATGCTATACTCCTACCACCTTCTTTCTCTAACACTCACATATCCAGAGACGCCAAGCCGAAAAATAACGCGAACTATAATACGACCTAATCCCGATAAGCAAGCACTGGGACCAGTATCGTTACTATATTATATTCTTTAGCAAGTAAGCGTCACCCCAAAACCAAAACAACATATGTAAAGGAAGACGGAAAGCATATAGGAAATCTTTCCCTCTCCCTGCCATGAGATGATGCAGACTAATTCTGAGAACCTATGTGCGTCTCGTCGTCTCTGGCCGTAGTGGCAGTGATAAGGAGGCAAGATCTTCGGCTATATAAGCCCATGGCCTCCTGCACGAGCAGCTCAGTCTCAAAAAAATTCGTTCAATGGTCAGGCCAGCCTGGGTGTATACCTAGAGCAGTAGCCAGACTAAAGGCATACGACCTGGAGAACCCGGTCGATGCATTCAATGGTCAGGCCAGCTTGGTAAACCACCGAGAGTAGTAGCCAGACAGGAATACACGACCTGGAGAATCCGGTCCACAATTTCAATTTAAATTATATCCGGCCACCCGGATCTTGCCTCGAGAGCCACTTATATTCCCCCTTTGTTTCTTTTTAATAAAAGTAAGTAACAATACTTTTTAAACTTAATTCTCATATATCCCCTAATAGTTTTTTTTCTTCTCTTCGTAAAACCCACTTTGCGTGCCGTTCAATCCGGATATTTATGGCCAAGCAGGTAGTGGAAAAATTTTTAATTCAAAAAAAAATTTTAATTTAAAAAATCAAGCAACGCTCAGTTGTGTGCCGGTTGGTGCAAATACCGATGGCCAAACAACTAGCCTCCAATTAAAAATCAAGCAACGCTAAGTTGTGTGCCGGTTGGTGCAAATGCCGATGGCCAAACAACTAGCCTCTATTTAAAAAAAAAAATTAATCAAGCAACGCTAAGTTGTGTGCCGGTTGGTGCAAATGCCGATGGCCAAACAACTAGCCTCCAATTAAAAATCAAGCAACGCTAAGTTGTGTGCCGGTTGGTGCAAATGCCGATGGCCAAACAACTAGCCTCCAATTAAAAATCAAGCAACGCTAAGTTGTGTGCCGGTTGGTGCAAATGCCGATGGCCAAACAACTAGCCTCCATTTAAAAAAAAATCAATCAAGCAACGCTAAGTTGTGTGCTGGTTGGTGCAAATGCCGATGGCCAAACAACTAGCCTCCAATTAAAAATCAAGCAACGCTAAGTTACGTGCCGTGGGTACAAATACCGATGGCCAAGTAGCTAGCTAACCCTTCTCTAATCATCTACCCTGTTCCTACCCTAGTGCCTCGTCTTCAACCCTTGCTGTCGTGTCCCCAGGCTATTGAGCGAAAGCTTAGGCCTAAATACAGAATTTACTATTACGCCGTCTTCGACGTAACAGGTGGATACCTCATAAGATTGTATTGCGATACAGTTGCTTGGAAGACGAGAAAACCGAGTTACGTTGCAATCTCAACCTGCGAGGCAGAATACGTGGCGATGTGTGATGCAAGGCAGGAGATGATAGGATTGTAACACTTAATCAGCGTAATACTGTCATACATTATGTTGCCTGCGGACCTTTCGTGTGACAACAAAGCCGCCGGAGCAAGTGCTAATTTAGATGGTGGCAAAGGACTGAGACACATGACCGAGATCAAGGCTCACTACGTTAAGGAATATGTGTATCCAGAGGAAAAATAATTGTGAAATGGATTCTATTCAAGGAACAACTAGCAGACATTTTTACAAAACCCCTGCCGTTTGAACTGTATGAAAGACTAATGAAAGAAATTTTGAATGTTAATCAGGGTAAATTGCATGATAATTAAACTTGAACTTGAGATAGTAAAATTAATAAGTTGATAATAGATAGATAATGATAGTAGACATGCCGATTAATGTATCTCTCTGTGTATGTTTTTGTTCGTTACAACCAACCCCACTGAGTGATCAAGAAGCCGACGTGTTCCACATCTTTAGCTGATTACTTATTCATTTAAATATGATTACTCAGTGTTAATATTCTAATATGTCTTTCCTTTTTTCATTTTATATTGTTTTGTTAAATTCAGAAACGAACAGGAGGAAGTGTTAGATGTATATTTGGCGCTCGTAACTGAATTCTAACGCATGCGCAATAGCAAGAAGACGAGACGCCGTGACGCTGCACTTCAGTGTCTAATACCTATAGTTTACTTACTCTCGCGTGGTCAGTCAGTCAGTCGATACGCACTCCCTGCTTTTCGTATTTTTCTTTTGATTTGATCTTGCTTTATTTCAGTTTAGCTTACGATTGTGTCCTTGATTGTAAAGACTAAAGATAGCATTCACTGAAAATAGTGAGAATAAACGTGTTCATGTTTTATAATAAAAACGACAGTGTTGTACATTTTATTGCCCGATCACATACCCACACATCCATACTGCTAACAATAACACAAGCTCCTATCTTTAAATGACTTAGTGCACTTACTGGCCTCTTCATTAAAAGAATAAATAATGATAAACTACACAAGCGTCTTTTCCCAGTGACCCAGGGTGCTTACTGGTCACTCTGTTAAATAAATAAATATTAATAAATGACCCGAGTGCCTTTCACGCGATGACCCAGGGCGCTTACTTGTCACTCTATCAAAAAAATAAATATTAATTAATAACACGAGCGCCTTTTACCTGATGACCCAGGGTGCCTACTGGCCACTTTATTAGATAAATCAATATTTATAAATAACACAAGTGCCTTTCTCTCGATGACCTAAGGCGCTTAGTGGCCACTCTATCGAATAAACAAATATTAACCAATAACACAAGTGCCTATCGTTGGAAGACCCATTGCGCTTACTTGCCACTTCATCAAATTAATAAATATCATTAAACAACACAAGCTTCTTTCACTAGTGACCCAGGGAACTTACTAGCCACTTTATCAAATAAATAATTATTGACAACACAAGCACCTCGAACTTAAAGGCATGTAGTACATCATGTAAAATTTCTACCTTACTGACTTACCTGTAATAAGAAATTATTGTAAACAACTAATTATTTAACTATTTAAACCTAAATTTCTCATTTCTCAATGTTCTTCGATGTAAATTGAACCAGTTTTACATAATTTTTATCTGCAGCATCTTGTGCGATTAAAACGACAAACATTTTTCTGTTAAGTAACTTTTTTTTTTTTTATATAATTGTTTTAGTGCTAATATCACTTGCTGGTATTACTACGCACGGTTATAAAATTAGCACCAGTCGCTGCGCCCTCAATTACTGCGCGGGTATCTCCCATAAGGTTTTCATGCTGAAGCCCTAGACCCAATTGCTGCGCGCCAATCACTACGCACAACTACAAAGTTTTGTAGGTTAGATTCGTTTAGCGTCACTCAGTTAAACAATTATAAATGTCATGATGTAAAGTATGATTCTGGATTGAACGTTTAATAATGTCCGTACGTGTTACAATATCCAAGCACCCAAATTTTTCAGTCTGTTTTTCTTATTTTTAGTAACATCCGAGTGCGCAGTAGTTGGGTCATTTACCCCTACACAATTTAAAACGTAACTTTATTCTCTTAGTTCGCAACAAATCGTATTGAATTTAAGCTTGATTGATTCTTCAACGTACCAGCTTGGGGGCTCTTCTTATCATTTTGGGTTTAAATAGTTATATAATTAGTTATTAACAATACTTCCTTATTACAGGTAAGTCGGTAAGGTAGCAATTTTAGATGATATACTGAATGCCCTTAATAAGCTAGGCCGCTTACTTTCCACTCTATCATATAAATACATATTAATAAATAAAGCAAGCGCCTACCGTCTTAACACCCAGGGCGCTTACTGGACACTTTATCAAAGAAATAAATATTATTAAATTATGAAGGCGTCTATAATCCAATGACCCAGTGTGCTAACTAGCCACTCTATTAAATAATTAATTATTAATAAGAAATACAAGCGTCTATCACCTAATAAGTCAAAGTGCTTACTGGCCACTCTATTAAACAAATAATTATTAATAACACAAGCACCGTTTGTTCAATGACCCAGGGCGCCTACTGTCTACTTTATCAAATATATAATTATTAATAAGAAACACAAGCGCCTATCACCCAATAACACTGGGTGCGTACTGGCCTTGCTATTTAATAAATAAATATTATTAAATAACACAAGCGTCTGTCACTGTATGACCGAGCGCGCTCACTAGCCACTGAATCAAATAAAAAAATTTTAATAAAAAACAGAAGCTCCTGTCACTCAATCACCCGATGTGCGTACTGGCCTCTCTATTGAATAAAAAATTATTAATAACATAAGCACCTATCGTTCGAAGACTCAGGGTGCTTACTGGCCACTCGATCTATCAAATAGATTAATATTAAGAAATAACACAAGCGCCCATCACCCAATGACCCGGATTTCTTACTGGTCACTTTATCAAATAAATAATTATTAATAATACAAGCACGCATCCCACAATGACCTGGGGCGCTTCTTAGTCCTCAGTCAAAAATTATTAGCGATTATTTTATTAATAAATTATAGCTGTATTTACAGCTATAATCAGCTATAATAATAGCTATAATTGACTACAATGTAGCTATAATCACGTATAAATAACAACTTTAAAAAATTGCTGATTACAGTTTTAAATTTCTAACAAATTTTAATTACCAGAATTTATTTAATAATCTTGTTTTTTGTAAGGTATATCAGCCAAAAGACGATATTATCTGTATAATAACACTAGAAGTGGGGGGTTCAAGTATTTTTGAACAATGAACGAAAACAATTTTAACAGTAACATTATTTTTGTTTCTTCGCTTATTGTTTAAAAATACTTGAACTCCCCACTTTTAGTGTTATTGTACGGATAATATTACCTAACACGACTGATATGCCTTACAAAAAAAAAAGATTATTGAATAAATTCTGTTAATTAAAATTCGCTAGAAATTTATAACTGTAAACAGCTGCTTTTTATAGTTGTTATTTGTAAATGATTATAGATACTTTGTAGTCAATTGTATTTATTACTGTAGCTGATTGTAGCTGTAAATACAGCTATAATTTATATTAAAAATTACAGCTAATAAATTTTGGCAGAGCCACTCTATTATATTAATAAATAATTATAAATAACACAATTTTCTATTACCTGATTTCCCGACAAATCTCACCCGAGATCTCATCTGACATCTCATGTGATTTCTCACCTGAGTTCTCAGGTGAGATCTCATGCCAAATTCTTATCTGATATCTCAGGTGAGATTTCTGTTAGAAAAATAAATAAAAAAGTTTTGTGCAACGATTCTTATTTATACATCAATAGAATAATTACCAAAAATATCAACAGTTATAGAAAAAAAAAAAAAAAATTCGCCTAACATGGGACTCGGACTCGAGCCCCCAGTTCATTAGACAGGAATCTTATAATTACCGCTTGGCTAGAGTGGACGAGGTACTAGTCCGACAATTTACGTGTATATAAAGTGTAAGTACCATGTGTTACTGTTTTTCTTATTTACAACTGAATCATACAATTATTAATAGATATAATTTTTCCCAATCTTAATTCTGATAGTTAACCAACTAGATAATATTCAGGAACATTATTTTCTTCACAAACAATATTTTTCTCTCTTAAAGTTACTTTTAAGGGGGCTTTATATCCAAGTAAGGCATACGTTTTTAATAATTATTGTAAATGTTTATTTAAATGTAATTATAAAGAAAAACTACAATATAAAACAGGGGGACTTGATGTGTTGTGAATAAATTATTTAAAAAAAAATCTTAATAACTTGCGTGTATATATTGTCTTATTTTGAAAAAACACTTATAAAAGTTAGAAATCCTTAAATCTATTCATGTTATTCCAACTTTTTAAACTTATTATACTCCTTAAAGAATTTCAGATAGAGTAATTACTGTAAATTTTTTGATACAATACATGTGTAACGAGTTAGGTGCAATTGTTTATGCGAAACTGTAGGTTTTCACTCGTTTCTTGCGTTTTCGGAAAACAATTACATTTAACTAACTAAACATAAATGGTATCAACAAATTTCCAGTGATGACTTCATCTGTAATTATTTACGGAGTATAATAAGCTTTAAAAAGCTGGAATAACGTGAATAACTTTAAGGATTTCCAACTTTTATAAGTGTTTTTTCAAAATAAAATAATATACACGGAAGCAATTTGGATTTTTTAAAAATAATTTATTCACAACACATCAAGTCCCCCTGTTTTATGTTTTAGTTTTTCTTTATTATTACATTTAAATAAACATTTATAATAATTATTAAAAATTTATACCTTACATATAAAGCCTCCTCAAGACTAACTTTAAGAGAGAAAATATTGTTTGTGAAGAAAATAATGTTCCTGTATATTATCTAGTTGGTTCACTATCAGAATTAAGATTGGAAAAAATTATATCTATTAATAATTGTATGATTCAGTTGTGAACAAGATGAACAGTAGTACATGGTACTTACACTTTACATACACGTAAATTGTCGGACTAGTGTCTTATCCACTCTGTCCAAGCGGTAAGACAATGCTTGCCTGGTTAACTGAGAGCTCGAGTTCGGGTACCACTAAAGCCGAATTTTTTTTTTTTTCCTATAACTGTTGATATTTTAGGTAATCATTCTATTGATGTATAAATTATAATCATTACACAAATTTTATTTATTTATTTTTCTTTCAGAAATCTCACCTGAGATCTCAGGTGAGAAATCACATGAGATATTAGGTGAGATGATCTCAGTTAAGATTTGTCAGGAGGGTAGTGACCCAGGGCACTTACTGGCTATTATCTCAACTTAATAAATATTAATTACACAAGCGCCTATTATCCAATGACTCGGGGCGCTTACAGGCCACTCTATCAAATAAATTAATATTAATAAATAACACAAGCGCCTATCCCCAGATGATCCAGGTTGCCTACTGGCTACTTTATTAAATACATAATTATTAATAAGAAACACAAGCTATTAAATTATTATGTAAAAAGAATGTTAAATGTGTAACAGAACCCCTCCAAACCCGAAAGGGGTGGAGTATGAAATAAATAAATAAATAAATAAAAGAAACACAAAAGCGCTTATCAACCAAATACCCGAAGTGTTTACTGGCCACTCTATTAAAAAAATAACCATCAATAACACAAGCACCTATCGTTTGAAGATTCGACCTAGGGCGCTTACTGGCCACTTTATTAAATAGATAATTATTAATAAATATCACAAGCGCCTATTACCTAATGACACAGGGCGCTTACCGGCTACTCTATTAAATAAATAAATATTAAAAAATAATACATGCACCTATTACTCAATGACCCATCGCGATTGCGAGCCACTTAATTTAATAAAAAACTATTAAAAAAATACGCAAGGGGAATTTTTCGCCTTAAGTTAGGTACTATTCTTTTTTGATCTAGTGATTTCCCTTGTCACAGAGGTTGGGTCCTAGAGTGTTTCCAAGTCTGGTCGGAACTATATCCCAACACTGAAACATACATACATATATCTTGGCCAGACCCTGATCATGTGATCATAGCCTGGAGTTAAACTTATATTACACTGTGTCATAAACTCTACATTTAAGCCTGCTCTGGCCCTGGCATCGATGTAAGGGTTGCCTGGCCAGGCCCTTGTCTTAGCTCTGGATCACATTCTCGTTGGGCTTGACGGACATAGAGGCTGTTCACATAGGCGAAACTGTTTCTCACACTTCTATTTAAAACTCGTAATGGGTCGCGCTGTCGTTTGTCGCGTCCACATGAACAGTCTCATATTCACATGCTAGATGGATTGGACCGACTCATTGACCGATCTATAACGAAAATAAAACGTCATTAGTCTGTCACTGAACGATTCAGTTTTAATTTCTTTCAGTAAGAATCAGAGTCCAACTCTGTTGAGAGTTGAGAGTCGTTTGCAGAGTTCGCTGAGCCACTTATTGACACTTGGACTTGGCTCATCAAACAAAGATCATTGCTCTGTGCTCTATAGTTGAACAAACTCATTAGCTGATAAAGACTCTATTGTGGCAGACGACATTAAATAAACATGGTGTGTAGCCTATCACAATTGATTAATTAGTTACTGTAAGTATGCAAAAATAATTAATACCACAACTATACAAGGACGAAGAATTATCACGCCTAGGGGAATTACCAAATCAAATGAAGCGGTGGTATACTAGAGCTGCACTCTTTACAATTGTACGGGTAGCGCCTACGAAGTGTTGTTGCTGCTCCTGCTGTAGTTGTGTAATTATTTGGTGTTACTAGTGTCTTGTCTATATTTTGCGGTTTGATTATTATTCGGCAGTGTGTGCATGTGTTTGTGTGTGTGTACATTAAGTTTGCATTTAAATATTTGTGTCAAGTGCACAACTTGTTGAAGTGTTGTCAAGAACAATCTGAATTTATATTAGTCCATTGCAAGCCACTTTTAAAAATAATAGTGACTTGTCAGAATCGACAAAAAAAGTGATTCTGCCGTTGCTACAATCTATCACTAGCCTTTAGTTGCAGCAGCCCAGAGACCTAAGAGAACATGGCAGACCCTATGGGGAGCCCTACACTAGACATTGAAGGTGAGCTATCAAAGTAGTACATATGCCCGACGTTTTAAAGTGATTTACGTGAAATTGATACATGTACATAATACATTCTTTCATCCGCCTTATTGAGGTAGACACTGTTTTGTCTGATAACTATATATAGTTTAGCCACGTAAATCAGTAGTCTGCGACATAAAATAATTTAATTTTCGATTCCACTTCTTTTCTTCTCACTCTTTCATTGTCTGTCTTTTTTTACCTTATTGAACATAACCACTTTTATGGTGCAAATGAAATGGTAGTTGTGAAAGTCTCTCGCTTCTACTAAAATCTTTGGTCTCATTCCAAATTACTGCGTCAATACAAAGTAAAAACTGCTTTCTTGTGACCACTAAGACCAATAGCTAAGCTGTATAGACAGATTGTAGGATTAAAACAATGTAGACAAAAGAAAATCTGACATGCCCACAAGGGCTCTACTTGTTACTCCTGTTTGGTGTATTTAACAATCGCTTTTTACCTATCTTCTTTATTGTCAGAAAAAAAAGCAAATGGTACTCTACCTTACTGATTAAATGTTGAACAGTGGAAAGAAAAATAAGTTCTGAGAAGAATTATCAAAGCATTAAGATTACTTTCAATTTTTCTTTAGACCAATAGCTATGCTTTGTCGGCACAGTATCTAGTTGACCACTTGCACCACTAATCTTGGGTAATTCAGACATGAAATAGGCTAAAAAATACCTATGAAATTATTCATTGCTTTTTTGCTAAGTCATTAGTTACATTTATTTTATGCATTAAAAAAGTAACTTGATTAGTCTATACTATGTTCAGAAATGTTTTAAAACAGTTTTTAAGTAAAGAAGTCTCACATAAGTACATCTGTTAGCTTAGAAAACATCTTTTTTCATGCTTTTAATTTTAATACATAATGTTATAATTAACAATTAAAATTATGTGTAATGCTTTTACACCCTTGCACTTTTTGTTTATTTATGTGTGTGAATAGAATTGTTACGCTTGTGTCAAATGCATAGGGCTATTTCCTGATAAAAGAGTTACTTTCGTTTAAGGATTAGAATTTCGTTTAAGGTCATTAAGATTTTGGCTTACTCTTGTATCCGATGAAATAGCATCATGTTCTTTATCAGTTAATTGTATGGAATACCCATTAGTCAAAGCACCAGAGACTTAAAACTCTGAAAAAGTCGTGGTTGATCTCAATGAAGCGTATTTGAGCTTAAAGTTAAGAAAAAAATGTGAGAAATAATACCTTGAAGTTTCTACATAAACGAAGATACCCGTCGTGGGTTTTTAATGCAAAGTAAATTATTTTTCTGGTTTTTTGTGGTTTTTCTTTAATATCTGGAGAACTATTGAATATAGAAGGAAATGTTTTTGCTACCTTAATAATTAAGTTACAATTCATTGTTTGCGTAAAAAATCACGCACGCTAACATAAAAAAAATGCCTGACACTGCCTGTATTTACATACCCGAAAAAATTGTATATTACCCACCTATTGAGTGAGCTAAGTTAAGGTAGCTCTCTTGTCTACTGCTCTAGTTGAGTATAGGAGAATTTGACTCTTATGTATGTATGTATATTGTACAGCAGTGTCAGTATTCTGCTATGGTCTGTCACATAACCATAAAACTAATTTTCACGTACGTCTTTCTTGGCAAATATAAAATATAACGATATTAAGTCATTAAATGCTTGCACAGTTGATGTTTTAATGCTCTTCCATTTAAGCTCGTGTAAAACGCTTCAACTTTGAGCTGAAATTTCTCGAGATTTCGTCCGATTTGGAGTATAAACAGAGTTACCATTGGATTCAGATGATTTTAATCTACCAAATTAAATATATTTTTTTTCAGATTTTCGCAAGGGAGCTACCTTAAGAATGTCGCAGATTTCACGTAAATAAACGTCCGAGGTGAAACCTAGGGTGGTTAACGTGAAATGTAGGACATTTCCCAACCTCCGAACGTGATACATATATCATTTTACGCGTCCCGGTGTTCGGAAAGTCAATATTTCCGTTCGCTCCAGAGATGAGTAGAGAGATTGGCCAATTGGGATCCCAACACGTCACGTGACTCTCGCGATATATATATGGCTGAGTCAGGGTAAGTTAAGGGGGCTCCAGCGAGCACTGGTACCAACCCGAAAACTATTCGGTTATAGTTGGGATCACTGCTGTGAGTATATATATGCGAGCAGGCGAGCACCATCATCTATATATATGATGTATCCGTACCTATGGTAAACAAAGCTTTAGTCAAAGATTATTTCCCTGCAGAAAGCGCAGAAAATTTACACGATGCTTTGCAAGATGTAAAAACTTTGAAAGCTCTAGTCGATGTGTTAGGCGTCTCTGAAGAAGAAATCATACATCACTGTAAGAGTCATCAAGACTTGCAGGATGCTGAAATGATTTTGCAACAGCAAAAAAGAAATAAAAAAGTAATTGATGATAACAAACAAAAATTAAGTGTATTAAAAGGTATTATTAATGATAAGATAATTTATAAAATGGCCAAAGAATCGATATCAACAGAAGTATTAGTAGATGCATATAAAAAAGATCCTACAAATGGTATCACCTTATTATTATCTATAAGTGTAAATAATAAAGTAAGAGTTACTTTTAATATTAAAATTATTGACGCAATTTGTGATAAAATAAAAAATAATTGCAGTTAAAATTTTTCAATGTTCTATTTTATTTAAAAAAAAGTGTAAGTAATCCATAGGAGATCACGATTAAAAAAGAGTTACAAATGACATGAATCCTATGTACGTACTTGCAGTGTAATTCTGAAATATTCAAAAGCGCGCACCTTACAAAAAACAAGATGGCATCCCGTCATGACCCTGCTAATTCAATGACTTGATCAATACTTTACGAAATATCTCAAATATTTTCAGGCTTACCTATATTTTTGAAGGTACCATCTGAAAGCTTAGATGTTTTTCTATAAAACAGTTACAGTCCTGATACGTAACTCCTCGATTATTGTTAGAAAATACCGATGTTTTCACGTTGCTCCATGAAAGGCTATGTACAATGTACGAACTTTGAGAGCAAATATCTCAAAATTTTCCAGGGTTAGAGGGGTAAATAAGGACACCGTTGAAATCAGCGTGTTTTTATCTATCAATTAAGCTACCTGTGACCTCCTAACTCCTCCCACTGGAGCCCCCTTAACACTGGCCTTATGGGGACAAATCTGATTTTTTTTTTTTATGCCTGAAACGATTGTAATGCTATAAAAGCTGGCAAACAACATCTTTTTGAGGGAATAACGGTTTTGTAACTAATTTTTTTTCCAACTCAATCGTTACATAAGGCTTCAAACCTTACTTTGAAAGTGGGAAACGCACATTTAACCTGTACAAAAGTCATGTTTATTCACCTATGTATAAGCAGTGGTGGGAGGGATTTGTTGCTTTATGTAACGATTAAGTTAAGAAGAAAATTAGTTACAATACCGTCATTTCCTAAAAAAAAAATGTTATTTGCCAGCTTTTATAGTATTACAATCGTTTCAGGCGTAAAAAAAAAATAAAAACAGATTTGTCCCTATAAGGCCTACGTTAATTTACCCCGACTCAGCTATATATATCGCGACAGTCACGTGACGTGTTGGGATCTCAATGTTACGATGAGAGATGACTTTTTGTCATGCTTAGTGAGCTTTGAGGGAGTGAGGAGACAATGTCTTCCATTTGAGGCTCATGGGGAACGACGTAAGCTTAAAAATGCAGCATTTAGCATAGATATACGCCACGATATACATATACATATGGGCGATTCTGTCGTAAGTGATCAAATTCGGGTCCCGAGCTCATGCAAGAAACTATAATTCAATATTTAAATTAGGTGAAGTTGAGTTAAAAGTGTTAAACTTTCTTGGAAAAAACTTTCAAGCTCAAACATTGACTCCTCAAAAAGATGAATAATAAAATATAGTCAAAATATCACTTCCGTACCATGTCCCAATCTCAATTTTGCACCTAAAAGAACCTAATAAGAAAAAAGTAAGCTTTTCTGCCATGTCCTTGCACATACATCATCAAGTATGGAAGTCGTATGTTACATTTATGCCATAGTAACATTTATTCTTGATCACTAAGTAAGAGTTTTAACCAAATTTTAAATGTCCCACGATTTAAACAAAAATGTCGGTTATAGCGAAAACTGCTTGGAATATCACATTAATGTACTTTGTAACACCTTTTAGTGGTCACTTTTTAAATCTCACATTATAACAAGATGAATGCACAAGCCAAAGCTGTCAAAAATTTAAATCTCTTTAATTGACAGACATTTTAACTTTCAGTTTTTGCTTGTACAAAAATTTTGGTCACTTCCGTCTCCTCCCTGGCTCCAACATTTAATTCTGTTACTCATACAGGTAAGGAAAAAATCTTTTCCTGTACTATTTATTGGGAATAGATGATTGGTAAGCGTAACACCGTTTGCGTTAACATTACGAGCCGCAATAGCTTGAAATGTACGTCCGTACCCGTCATTTCCGTACCCTTCAAGGGTTAAAGTATCTCTTTTTCTAGCTTTCGTGCATTGGAATTTTACGAAACTTTTTCTCCAGTAATGTTAAGATAAAACAGGAGACACGTGTCTCAGCGTTTGGGCTCATTGGTCTTTTTTAGGTGGTCCAAGATAGGCTCAAACGACTATTGAAGCAAATACTCTGTTGATAAAAAAAATTGTTAAATTCAGTGCTACCCCAGCGAAAATTTGAGAACGTATCAAAATGTAAGAAAAAGTAATCAAAGTATTAACATGCCGTAGCCTGCAAGAAAATGTATAAAAGTGTAAGGAACTGTAATATTCTCATGGATTTCGGACGTTTTTTATATTTTAGTATGTTGTGTTACGTTTCCTTAGATTTTCTTAACGTTTTGATACGATTAACAACATACTATTACACTAATAATTTATTCATAATAATTACTCAATTTTTTTTTATTCAAGGCAAATTTTATTTGGAAATGGATAAAAATGTGTCTAAAAGTTATTTATCATAACAAATTATAAAAAAGTGTAATAAACTACAAAAAACTGTTAGCTGTTATAAAATATTACAGATAACTTCCTTACAGTTTATTACAGTGTACTACAGTTGCTTTTTCACAAAATTCAAGTGTCTTGTTAGAATCATAATAAAATGTAACGAGTCGTAAGATAATGTGTAGAATTGTAGTAGACTATAATCAAACATAAAAAAACGTAACCAACTGTAACTGTGGTTTGAAATCCAACCAAACTTTACATTACATCACAGAAAGTTACGGTTCGCTACGTTTTTTTACATTAATTTTTCCGTTGGGGTGACAATCAAAAGTTTCAGGGGTGTTTTTTAAATCAAAAATTTCCGGCAAAAATCTACAAAATCTCATTTTTAGCGATGTTTGTCGCTCCTCTTTAAACAGCTATAACGTTTGAATGTAGGCACAAAATGAAACTAATTTTTTTTCAATCGATATGGTTAAATCCTAGCTTTGATTTCATTGGGCTCAGAACACTTTATTTATACAAATAGCTTAGCTACACGCATGAGAAGTAGAGGTATGTTTTTCAAAACTGACTAAAATTGTCTTAAAAATCAAATATAAAGGGAATTAAAACAACAAACGAAGGGGGATAAATGGGTCATGGGACCCACGGTAAGAACGAAGTTCTTTAAACATGACATGAGTATAAAAACACAATTTCTCAGGTAACAAGAGAATTGCCAGACCCGTAGGAAGAACGAAGCTCTATAAACGTTAGTACTGCATTTATGTAGTCCCAACCCTCTTGTTACCTGAGAAATTGTGCTTTTATACTCATGTCATGTTTAAAGAACTTCGTTCTTA
Organism: Copidosoma floridanum; assembly: GCF_036245765.1. Lineage (NCBI taxonomy): Eukaryota > Metazoa > Arthropoda > Insecta > Hymenoptera > Encyrtidae > Copidosoma > Copidosoma floridanum. Next base: position 32,951,809 of record NW_028321881.1, read on the forward strand.
CCGTGGGTCCCATGACCCTTTTATCCCCTCTGGTTTTTTGTTTTAATTACCTTTATATTATATTCATTTATTTAATTTTTTGTTTTCATTTCTTGTATAATTTTATTTCATTTAATTTCCTTTTTTTTTTTCATTTCTTTTTTTCTCATATTTAGTTTCTTTTTTTTTCATTCTTTTGTATTTCCTTCATTTAATTTTTTTTTTGTTTCTATTTATTTTAATTCTTTTGTATTTCCTTTATTTCATTTCTTTATTTATTTTTCTATTTAATCTTATATTTTTCATTTCCTTTTTTTGTTTTTGTCATTCCTCGTTTTTTTCATGTTCCATTTCATTTTTATTTTTATTTTTTAATATTACATTTTATTTGTTCATATTTCATTTCATTAATATTTTTTTTTATAATTCATTTTTTCATATTTCGTTTCTTTTTTTCCATATTTAATTTCATAACATTTTTTTTTTTTTTTTTTTTTTTTTCGTTAGATGTATTATTTAGAAAACAAATAAATATTTTATCATGAATTGAATGTATTATCAGTGAATGCATATAAAAATGGAATATTATAGTTACGAACCACACGATAAGTACAAGAAACCGAGTTTATAAAGTCGGTAGCGCTCGTAGCAGAGTGGGTAAGGTACTGGACTCACATGCAGGAGGTCGAGGGTTCAAATCTCTGAAGTGGAAAGTATTTTTTTTTTTTTTTTTTTTTCTTAAAGAATTGTAAAAAAAAATTTCTAAGTTAAAGAAAAATAATTGTGAGAAAATAAAATTAAAATTTGTTTAAAAATTAATAGCTTGGGAGTGTGAGGGGGAATGGTGGGCAAAGGTGTGCCGAAGAGTAACACGGCACGGTTGGCAGATATACATATATAGTGGGGGGAGGAGAAGTGTGTAGAGAACAGTAGGTGAGGGGGGCGGGGTAAGGGGGGAAACTTGAGAGGAAGAGACTTCGGGTAAACCACTTACGTTTCAAAAAATCTGTTGGTTGTAAAATTCCAGCCCCCCGAGTACGCGACATAAAGAACTTCGTTCTAAAAATACCGCATAACTTTTGACCCAAAAACTCGTAGTAGAATTGTTTTGGATATTTGTTGTAGATGGTATTTGAAGTACAACTACGATGAAAAATAATTTTTTAACCAACTTTTTTTTAAGGATTCTTTAAGGCATTTTGAACCACTTACGGCAGATTCACCCATATGTATGCATGTAGGGATTTATGTATATATATATGCAAGTGTATGACTCAAGTCCCCATGATCCTCAAATGGTGGCTGACCAATCAGCAGCGGTTCAAACGGTGTCTTCTTACTCCCTCGAAGCTCACTATGTTGGCACTGATCGGGACGACCCGCCGCTGCCAGCCTTCGATCTGGGCGCAAATTTTTCGAGAGTGCGAGAGTCTTATCGAATAGCGTGCGCCTACAACAAGAGGAGTAGATTCGCGTAGAAATGAGCATGTATACAGCCACACATTTGGGAGACATGTGGAAGGGATATGTATATAGATAGATATATAAGGTGTGCCTACGAGGAAAGGAGCGAAAATGTCGGCTATAGCTACGTAGCTGAGCGCACAGCCAAAGTAAGCGACGATACGAGTTTTTCTCTTGTTACTGCAACCGAATATATGCTATATATATTTATGTTAGATGTATTGTTGGCGCTCGTAACTGAATTATTACGCATGCGCAACAGCAAGAAGACGAGACGCTGTGACGCTGCACTTCAGCGTCTAGTAACTTCGGTTTTTGTTCACTCTCGCGCAGTCAGCCAGTCTGTACACACACGCATTCTCTGTCTTCGCTTTTCTTTTACGTTTCAGCCTACCTTTTCTGTTCGTTTATTCTTTGTACTCAAGATAGTAAAGTGTAAAGATAGTCAAACCTTAAGATAGTATAAATAAACGTTTTTAAGTTCAATTTGATATTTGCAGTGTGTTTTATTCGCCAAGTCACCCGCCTAATCCCATACTGCTAACAGGTTATGGGCCCTAATTGGTAGTGTGGGTGTGAAATCTGTTCGATCGCGTCTTGTGTTCTTCTTCTCTTTTATTTTCTTTTTCCGCTCCGCGCTTGAGCTTGTCGCGCGTTCTCTGTGTGCTTCCTTTTTCACCTGTTTATTACGCGGGAAACGTAATGGCGGAAGCAACCGGGAGCTCTGTATCGGGCAGCGAGCACTGCGAGATGGAAGAGCTTGGCAGTCCCCTCACCCCGACTACCACCGAAGCGGCAGACGAACAGCCCCATGAGGCAGCGGATCGAATCGCCTCGAGATACGGACGTCGCTCCTACTATCGAGGCTTCGGGCGGAGCTGTAAGAAGGGAGGAAGTTAAAAAGAGAGTGAGCAGTAGTAAGTACTAGAAATAGATATTGTTTTGAGGACTCGGTAATTGCGTGAGGTGTTGTTGTCGTTGGGTCACGTTCGCTTAAAATCTCTAAAGACAAAAATTGGTGTCTTGCCTTAAGATGGAGCAAGACAGCTCACTTAAGATTGCAAGATTGAGATTCCCTTGATTAGAAGGCTTTCCTTTGTTTTTACGGAGATTCGCAGAACTCGAGAGAGCCGGCACGCGTTTGTTTATGTGAGGGAGAGGCCCGCATCGTGACAAAGGAAGCGCGTTTCTTGATGAACCTGCCAGTCACCGCCAAGGGGGACGCCTCGAGGCGAGGAGGGGATGCGCGTCTTGGTTATGGCTTGCGTTCGGCTGAACTGAGTGTGCGCGTCCTCTCATGCTACGGCTGGTGGCGCGCGTCGTAGTAAACGATGTTGATCGGCCATTTTAATTCTTTCTCTATGCATGTCACACATGATGCTAGCGCCATTTTCCTTCATATTTGCTTACGCCCGATCTCCGTGTCACTTCCACAAGAAAACTAATAGCCTAACGCGCACGATAACAAAATATAAAATACTTTAACCCATTTATTCCCTGTTAATTTTAGGTCAAAATGCCCTCAATATGCTAAATGACGCATATAAAAAGATTGAAGACGATCTAGGGGAACTAGACGAGGTGGTAGTAACTCGTAAAAACAACCAGGCCATATTTTCCGTAAATAATGAAACCGTTGCATATCTGGGAGGAGATGCACATCGCAATTAAGATATGTTAGACCTGTTTAATTTGATAGAAAAATGTGCTGGACAAATTCGACTCGTCCACAAACAGCGTATCCAACGCAAAGGTTCTAAAGATAGAAAAATAAATTTGATTGATACCTCATCTAAAGATAAGAATAAAGACTTGAAAGATAGTAAAATAAATTTGATTGATACCTCATCTAAAGATAAAAATAAAGGCCCTAAAGATAGAAAAATAAATTCGAGTAATACCTCATCAAAAGATAAGAATAAAGATTTGAGAGATAGAAAGAAAAATTTTACTGATAACTCAACTCCTAACGAGGTTAAAGATTTGAAAAGCAAAAATTTAGATTCAGTTGATAGCCAATTTAAAGACCTGCAAAATAGGAAAGATTATCTAAAGAAAGAGCTAGATAGCTTACATAAAGAAATGGCGCATGCAAATTATGAACTTAAGAAAGAACTAATGAAAAGAACAGGTCAAAACATCAAACCTAAAGAAATTATATACTCACGAAAAGAAATTACAGAAGCCTCAAAGAAAGACATCGAGGAGATTAGGAAACTGATACAACAAGAGAGGCATCAGCAAAGCTCCTGGATGTCGATGAGGTTTGAGGTTGTTGCTTCACAACATAAAAAGGCCCTGGAAAAGGAAAGAGAGGAAAATAGGAGGGCTCAAGAGGCAATTCGAGCTGAGTTTGAGCAGCGTATAGCCACTCAACAAAGAAAGATGGAGGCTCTTGAGCGAGAACTGGCCAGGAGTCGAATACAAGAGGTAAATAAATTTACTACATCTACTCCAGGACCTAAATTAAGTAAACAATTAATTAATTTAAACTCCGACTCCATTGATAATTCGCTGACGTTTCAACGCGCTGCACCTAATGATAGTCTAAAGATAGAAGTCATTAATAAAGATAGCCTAGGGTGTTTTAATTATTCCCTCACTAATGCAACAAAACTAGAATTATTCTTAAAACAATTGCAGTCAGAACTAAAAAGTAAAAAATTGCTCCACACAATTAATTCAAAACTGAAAGCAACTATGAACATTACTCAAGAAAAAATGGAAGAAGATAAAGAACAGGCCCTAAACGTAATACTAGGTAGGTTGTCCCTAGATTACCAAAACAAAGTATACCACATTACTGATCCATCAACAATGATACAAAAAATTAAAGATATGAAAAGGGGTGACATAAAGATGAGCGCATATCAAATACGTAATAAAATACATTCCATTAGATTCGACCCCAAAAAGCAAAGTGCTACTAAATTTTGTGAATTTTTTGATGGATTGGTAAGAGATTTTGAATTAATTAGTAAAACTAACAGTTTCCCTGAAGATGAGAAAAGAGATAGTTTCTATCATGCAATTATCGATGGAGTACCGGATGTAAAAATAGCCGATTTTAGCAGGCTGTTTGAAAGCGAGGATGGCTTGTCCTTTAAGTACTTAAGACAATATATCCTGAAACAGGAATCAGAAGGATCACTTCCACGACCAACAATGGGTGGAGCAAGCCGAGGTGGGGCGAATGCAGGGCCGAGTCGAGGTGGGACCGGGACCGGTGCTGGGCCAAGCCGAGGTGGGGCAGGCTCTCGACCAGCCACCGTAGCTGCTGCTAACGTGGCCACCGCCAGCACTCTGTGCTACGAGTCCAACGACAACGGGCACTACGCAAGGGACTGCCCGAAAAAAGGGCAGAACCTTAGGCGGTGCTACACCTGCCAACGGTTTGTACAGAACCTACGAGAGCACATAGGCAGGTGCAGAGGTAATACTAACAAAAGTAACGATTGGGATTTTAAACGCAATACTGGTGGTGGTAACAATAAGAATAATTTTAAAGATAGTAATAAACGGAAGCATGAAAAACAGCACACAAATCATAACAACAAGAAAGCCAAGGTCGATAACAAGAAACAAGGCGAAGAAGGTAATAATAATGTAGAAATACTTAGGTCTAATGCATGCAGTGGTTTGTTTGCTGTTAACCCCGAAACTTTGCTCTCCACGCGCGCGGAGGAAACACGAGATAGCGGTTGCGAGAAAATTGAGTTTGTAGCAGATTCAGGTGCCACAGAACATTTTGCTAATTCTAAATTCTATTTCAAAAATTTTAATGGATGTAAAAATAAATTGATTAAATGCGCGAACAAAGATTCCTCCGCGGACTTGAGAGCGGAGGGAGAAGGGTGCGTTTCGGGTAAAAATAACCAAAACAAGATAATCCTAGATAGAGTTGTATGCGCTAAGGCACTAGCTGGAAACTTGCTGTCGCTTCGCCGTTTTGCTGAAAGGGGCATGAGTATATACCTTGATAACACAAAGCTAGATATATTTGATCCGCGTTCTAATGAAACTGTAATTTCTGGTGTCTACAAGAGCCCTTACTGGATAGTAGAACTACTGCAAGATGGCCAGAACACAAGTAATAATGAGAAGTACAAAGAAATTATAGACTGCTTAATGGTAGAAAATCCCCTGAAAGCAAAGACTGAGAAGGTTCAGCAAGTCAGCAATAATGATAGGAGCTGCCCTGGAATCTCAAGTAATGAATCAGGAAGAGCTGGTCCACACAGCTCTCATCAAAGTGAGTTTAAGAAAACAATTAAAGATAGAAAAATCAACAATTGTGATGATCTTGTGATTGGTGAGATTCCAGAAGCTCAAAGCCCGTTTACAGAAAAGTACAGAACATTTGAGAGAAATAACAGAGCCATGCTCTGGCATGTAAGATTCGGACATGCCTCAGCAGAATATCTCAAGGCACTACAAAGAAAATATCCGGACAATAAAGATTTTTAGTAAGGCCATCTTCGACAGCTTCATTACAACATGCGAGGTGTGCCAAGTCGCTAAAATCAAGAGATTGCCTTTCAATACTAAAAGAGATAGGGCAACCAAATTACTTGAGATAGTTCATGCTGATACAATGGGACCGATTAGCCCAGCTACTTACCCTAAAGGATATAAATTTATAATCGTCTACACGGACGACTACTCAAGATTGACTATGGCATACCCAGTGAAGACAAAATGCGAAGCAGGACGTTGTTTGGACAATTTTGTGACAAGCGCACGAAACCTGTTAGGTTTTGATGCAAAGATATGCTATCTTCGAACCGATCAAGGCACGGAGTTTACAGGAGGCCAAACGGTAGAAGTTCTCCAGAGGTTGGGAGCAGAACTTCAGTTGGCCTGTCCAGACACTCCTCAGCATAATGGAGTTTCGGAACGAGTTAATCGTACCTTGCAAAACAAGGTGCGAGCCTACATGTACGACTCCGGGCTCAGGGAGAACATGTGGGACTTAGCCCTGGGTAGTGCAGTATATGCCTACAATCGGACACCTCACAGGTCTAATGATATGATAGCCCCTTTAGGAAAGTTTGCGCCCAATCTGAAGATAGACATAACCCAAATCAGAAGATTTGGCTGCGTCGCTTTTATCAAGATACAAAGGAATACTGGAACCAAATTCGGTCCACAAGGGATACGAGTCGTGCTGATTGGTTATACTCCCACTGGCTATTCTTTCTTAAGACCTGAAGATGGAAAAATTTATGAGAGTCGAGACGTAAAATTCCAAGAAAGACTGGTGTTCAGAGATATCTGGGGAAAGGACAAAATAGCAAACTGGGGAAACCATAAGACAGATATTAAACAAGATGAATGGTTCGTTAAGTTTGATAAGGTTAGCCCTAAAGAGTCATTGGAAACGGAGGGAGAACCAATAGTCAAGAGAAAGCGCGGTCGGCCCAAGAAAGTTGAAGATCTTGATCGAGAAAGCCCTAAGCAACTCGCTAGAATAAATGATACCAGTTTTGCAGGAGCCATCGACACAAACAAGTTGAATAAATTGCTCCAATCGAAGGGCGATGTTGACTGTTTAATCGCAGAAGTCGAAGATGAAATGTCACATGCCCTGATTGCTGGACTGAACAAAGATCCCGCAAACTACAAAGAAGCTGTCGCACCTCCGGATCGCGATAAATGGCTCAGAGCAATTGATGAAGAACTGGAATCAATGCGGAAAAACCAAGTGTGGAAACTTGTAGAAAGACCAACCGTGAACGCTGAAGGTGGCAAGCCCAACATCATCGACTCTAAGTGGGTCTTGAAGAAAAAGATAGATAAAGATGGAAACACGAAGTTCAAAGCGAGGTTGGTGATTCGTGGTTTCAAAGATAGGAACAAGTACGATCTGCAAGAAACTTATGCCCCGGTGTCTGGTTTGGCCCTGGTAAGATCAGTAATATCAATAATAAATAGATACAATCTGGAGACTTGCCAACTTGATGTCAAGACAGCTTTCTTAAATGGATCTATCAAAGAAGAGATATATATGGAAATTCCTGAAGGCCTGCTTGATGGTGATAGTCTCAAGAAAGCTCAGGTTTGTAAATTGGAGAAAGCACTTTATGGACTTAAGATCAGCTCAAAAAGATGGAATGAGCGGTTTCGAGAGACTGCATCTAAATTAGGACTACAGTCACATACGAGCGAGCCCTGTCTATACACATGGAGAGAAGCCGATAACTTTCTAGTCCTGATCCTATACGTGGATGATATGATGATAGCCAGCAATTGTGCAGGCAAAATGAATGAAATTAAGACGGGTCTGCAATCTGAGTTTGAGATGTCAGATCTTGGCGAGGTTGGCACATTTCTAGGCATCAAAGTGGAAAGAGATAGAAAACTCCACACAATTTCACTGACACAAACATCATACATAGATAAAATGTTAGAGAAATTTGGATTCAACGAGTCAAAACCCCAAAGAACACCAATGGTGACAAATCAAGTTTTGAATCGACAAAGAAAAGATAGAGAAGATTCTGAAGATGCTGGAGAGTTAAGCACGATAACGAGAGTAAATGTGCCGTACAGAGAAGCAGTCGGTAGTCTGCTGTATTTAGCCAACACAATTAGACCAGACATTTCATACTCGGTGAATGTACTGAGTAGACATCAAATCAGCCCAACTGAAGATGATTGGAAAATGGTCAAACGAGTATTTCGATATTTACAACACACAAGGACTCTAGGATTAACTTACAGAGGCCGTAAAGATGGATTAGAAGCCTATTCAGATGCGAGTTTGGCAGATTGTAAAGACTCAATAACAACAGGCGGATATCTCCTAAGGCTGTATGGGGATACAGTTGCTTGGAAAACAAGAAAGCAGAATTATGTTGCTATTTCAACCTGCGAAGCAGAATATGTGGCAATGTGCGACGCAAGTCAAGAATTGATTGGATTGGAACAATCTATAAGTATTATATTGTCTCGCACCTTGTTGCCCGCGGATTTATGGTGTGACAACAAAGCTGCCGGAGCAAGTGCTAAGATAGATGGTGGCAAAAGGCTGAGACACATGACCGAGATAAAGGCTCACTACGTTAAAGAATGTGTATCCAGAGGAAAAATAATTGTTAAATGGATTCCATCCAAGGAACAACTAGCAGATATATTTACAAAACCCCTGCCATTTGAACTGCATGAAAGACTAACGAAAGAAATTTTGAATGTTAATTAGCGTAAAATGCATGATAATTAAATTTTGATTTGAGATAGTAAAACTAGTAAATTAATAATAGATAGACAATGATGGTAGACATGCTGATTAATGTATTTTCTGTGTATGTTTTAGCTCGTCGGAATCAACCACAATGAGTGATCCAGAAGCCCACGTGCTCCGCATCATTGGCTGATCAAAAACCCATATATATTTAGTGTTTACGTTAAAATATATCCCTTTCTTTCATTTTTTTTTTTTAATAAATTCAGATACGAACGGGAGGGAGTGTTAGATGTATTGTTGGCGCTCGTAACTGAATTATTACGCATGCGCAACAGCAAGAAGACGAGACGCTGTGACGCTGCACTTCAGCGTCTAGTAACTTCGGTTTTTGTTCACTCTCGCGCCGTCAGCCAGTCTGTACACACACGCATTCTCTGTCTTCGCTTTTCTTTTACGTTTCAGCCTACCTTTTCTGTTCGTTTATTCTTTGTACTCAAGATAGTAAAGTGTAAAGATAGTCAAACCTTAAGATAGTATAAATAAACGTTTTTAAGTTCAATTTGATATTTGCAGTGTGTTTTATTCGCCAAGTCACCCGCCTAATCCCATACTGCTAACAATTTAACTGACCCTTGCTCTCTCGCTCTTGTTTTAATGTTATCTATCAATCTTGACAACATTTTTACTACATACATGTACAAACATTGAAGCAGATTCTTTAATCTTCATAAACAGTGCGTATTTTAGATTAAAGAGCCTTACAGAGACTTAATGAAGCTTTTTTTATTTAATGCATACTAGTTTTAACCACTTTTACCTCAGAGTATGCATTTAAAATAAAAGTTGTATTATGTGTACATAATAACGCTTTTTACCTACACTAAAATATTTTTGTAATTTTACAGAATTAATACCAAAATTTTTTTACATCGCGTAAATCACATACAGCATGATATAAAAATACAAGGTATGTTGTTGCGAGGTCTTATTGTCATGCTGTTCTGTTGTCTTGAAAGACACTCTAATTATAAATTGGTCAATAGAAAATGTTTTTTTTTAACTTTGAAAATTTTTCTTTAAACATTTGGATGTTTACTGCGCCCCCAGTAGGAAAAAAAGGGTTCGGTCCTGGTGTGAATTGAACTAGGCCAATCACAAAGCTTGCCTTGGCGATATGCGCCATCGGGTACGGAAAATATTATTCTCTCATAACTGCAACATTTTTGCTGTAAAAAAAGTATTGTTAATAACTATTGTGCCATAAGAATTGTAATCATATATTGTTGCACACTGAACGAGTGTAAGAAGACATCCTGCAGGATCCTTTTATCATTATTTTTAGGCTTTACAAAAATATATTCAATGTGTCCATATTATACGATAAAAGTCGTGTATTTAATTAATACTTTCAGCTGTTATATTATCAATTGGTATTTTACAATATCTGTACTATTATTAAATTACTTGTACTGTAATTTAACGTAAAAATATGCAAAGATGTGTTTAAAGTTTCAATTGTTAAAGCCCAAAGAAAATACGGAAAAACAATTATTTGTTTTTGTTTTTCAATTATCTAAAAAAAAAGCAAAAGGTGTATTATGCCGTAAAAAAGATGTAAATATCGTTTTCTAAAAAGTTTAAACACAAATAATATCAATCAAAGTTATGCACATGAAAAAATAAATCTAATTATTACAGCTTTCAGTCATATTCAACAACTAGATTGTAAGTGTTTTCATAGATTTTTCTTTACATTTACCATCGGACAACGTCTGTTTAGTAATTTCTAGCTCTAGAAATATAACCTGAAACAGTAGTAGACTTTTAAAGTTCAAAAACGTAGAAAATAAGACGTTTTCCTATAAAATAAACGTATAACATGCTGTTATTGCTGCAAGACATAGTTTAATATATGAAAGGCACACAATAAGACTACCCTAATTTTTTTCGGAATATGCAAACCTAACGTCACGTCGTCCCGCGACTGTGCAATTACTGCAAAAAAATCGCCTATTTCTCAACATTTTCATAAATGATATTTATAAATAACTTTTTTTAAAGCTTTTGTATCAGACTACGTTGATATAGTAATTTCTGGCTCTAGGAAACATAACCTTAATTAGTGATATACTGTGTAAGTTAAAAAAAAGTTGGAAATAACACATTTTTATTAAAATAATTCTATTAAGTGGTATTATTTCTGCAAAACAAATTTCTTATAATTGAGGCTCTCAATTAAAGTTGCCACTTTTTTTACATTTAAATATGGTATTTTTTCTCTGCAACTAAAAAAAATATAGTACTTTTAGAAATTTTGCAGAAATAAATAGTACGAGCTCGTTTTACAATATTATTTATTTTTCCAAGTATATTTATCATTGCTTTTGGCCTTATTTAATAAGGTCTTATTGATTAAGAAATAATCATACGCATTTGTGCAGCCCAACTGCATATTAATATAAATTAAAAGCTCATTTTTTATTAATTTTATAGAAGCTCTATTTCTCTCATCTCTCCATTTTATGTTCATGATAAAAAATATTCTTTCTGTGAAAGCTGATGTTGCTAGAATGGATAAAAGAAAGGAAACGACTTTTAACATATTTGGTAAATCGTAATTTGTAACTTTAAATACCATTTGCCACTTTTCATCAGTACTTTTATTAATAAACATTGCTTGTTGACTAGCGTTAGAAATAATTTCATTGACTTTTATCATTTCTGATTACAAATCATTTACATTTATTTTTAATCTCATAACTAAACCTAATGAATGAATTTACTACTTGATCAAGCTGTTTAAATTCAATTATTTATTTAGACTGAGATCCTATAATTGAGTGAGCCAAGTACTTCTGCTGAAATTGAACCATTTATTTAAATATATAATTCTATCATCGATAAAGAGACTCAAGTTCGTAAGAATATTGTTCAAAGTTTCTGAACACATATTTTCTTAATACCTCATTTTTTTGTTCGTTTCATATCCAAAAAAACTATCTTTTTTACGTTTCTCTAACTCGATTTTTAAAGTTTTCATAATATTTGAAACAGTAATTTTATTACCTTCTAGATTTTTTACAGTCTTATTAAATACATAAAAAATGTGACTAATGAAATGGAAATCAATTTTAATAATAATTTCACCATATGGTTCATCTAACAAAAAAATATTTTTTAATAATTTTGGACAATAATTCTCTAAGCTGTTAGAGTAATTCCTGAGTGGTAACCAATTCAACAAAATATTATCAACATAAGGTAATAAAGAGAGCCACCTTGCCCATACATGCCTTTTTAACTCATGCCATTCACTATCAACACTAGCAACGATTTTTTTTCAACTCTTCCTACCTCACAGCTGAACAGAAAAGTGACTAAATTTTCAAAATAAGTTTTTTTATATCATATGATAAAGAATTCATGGCAAATTTGACAGTGTTGTGCACAATATGTGCGTGACAATTACCTTTAAGTATACCAGGAATAATATTTTGCATGTTAGTAAATAATGAATGCTGCACCCCAAAATTTGCATTACAATTATTAGCACTGAAACCTGAGATTTTATCCAAAGGAAAATTGTTTTCTGTTAAGGAATTTTTAATGGCTCTAAACATCCCATCAGCTGTTTCATCAGCATCTTTATAAAAGTCTATCAACTTATTTTTAATACCATTATCTACAGTAAAATACTGAACAACAACAGGAAAGAGTTTGATATTCTTTCTATTGGAAGCATCACGTTAAATGCAATAAAAAATTTCTTTGCTCAAGTCATCAAGATCCATCTGCAGAGCTTGCGGACCCTATTACGAGAGTTTAGTACGTGCCGTATGCATGCTTGAAACAATTTTAGAGTCTGCAAATATAACTGCATTTAATGTAAGATTACAATCTGTGCTCTTATAACAGATTATGTTTTACTGTATGGAAGTCATCTCAAGCTCTGCAGCAATTATGGAATTGTTGCCTGAGGGGGCTGAGGGTAAAGAAAAAAATGAAGCAGGAGAAGATGTTTCCAGAAAGTGTTGCAAAGCAAAACCAGTTTTTTTTACTTTAGTCTTGATTTTGTGTTGCTTGGTTTCACTGTGTTGTTTTACCTGCAAGTAATCAACACACAGATTGATGAAGTCAAATAATTCATAATCAATCCTATCAGTCCTCCAATCGATGTAGGCCCAAATTTTTTAGACGCAAACACAAAAACAAAACTTTCATAACCTCTTAATACTGACCTGACCAATTCCACTTTTGGCGATCAAAAAAGTAATATTACAATTATTACATTTTGCAACGTATTTGTTGTTAGCATCCCCTTTACACCAAGCATAATTAGCCTTCAATTTATTTTTTTATTTTTTAAGCCTTTTATCTGTTTTAGTCTTTTTTTTTTGGGAGGCGTTCTATCACACTCAACAACTTCGCTCTCTAAATCCTGATCTGATTCCATGATCTTCATTCATTTTGAACAATAAAAAAAAAAGTAAAAAAGATGAAAATCGAATCAGATGGGTAAAAGCTTTATTTACTTACCGACAAAAGAACTTCGTCAAAATGCGGTGCACGTACGTTTCTACCTTTTACTATCAGCGCTCGTAATCGTCTGAATTGGGCTGCTCTCGGTGCTGCTTGCTTTATTTTTCGTTTCCTCTCTTTCACTATCATATCGCAAATACTAACTCACTTACTTACTAACATATGTGTTTGAGCAATGTGTGTGCAAGTAGCAGCCGCGTCTGCGTGGTCTCTTTCGATGTAAAGTAAATGAGCATGAATGTCGCTGATGTCGGTGAGCCTATTATTAAAGTAGCTTACCTACTTTGTGTTGATAATAGATTTTCAGATCCCAACATTTTTGTCAGTGTTTTGTTTAAGATTCGAGTGTGTTTTACTTTACCGCAATCACTAATAATATAGTATTTTTCCGTATACTACATTTTGTTTCAACAGTATATAGTACAAATGACCAAAATATGGTACAATACTATTAAATATAGTACGGGTGGCAACCCTACTCTTAATCATACTACCCTAATTTTTTTTAGACTCTAGAAATCCATTTTAAACCCACAATATGATGATTATCCAAAAAAATCGTCTGGATTCTGACATTTCTTTAAATACTCAGCCATTGGGCTGCCATAGAGGATCCTCATAATTATATCTCTATTTTCTGTATCACTTTTTTTTCGTTCAGTAATTGTAGGCTTTAGGAATTATGACCCAAGAAATGTTATGCACTTATAAAGTTGGATAAAAGCTTAAAAAAAGTGTTTTTTTTTCGTTAAATAAATCAGTCAGGTTGTATAATAGTCCAAAAACAACATTTATTACTTGGTATATAAGAATATTAGAAATTAATCTAATTTTTTCGATGGGTAAGTATTATTGCGAGTAATTGAATTTATTGACACATTTTACCATCTATTGCGAGATTGCAAAGGCCACCCAAAATTTTTAGGTAAAACAACGTTCCGTTGAAAAATTGTCATACGTAGCAATTAAAAAAAAAAATTTCTCAAAAAAATGTTTTTTTTCTTTTTCTTTTTTTATACCGGGTTACCGCGACAGCTCTAAGGCCAAGTCGCTGGGGCCACCCAGTCAACACCTATGTGTGGGAGTGTATAGCTGCACCCATTCTCTAACCCTTTTACTGATGTTATACCTAATCCATGGGCACAGTGTGAGTATCTCCGGTGAAACACCTTGACAGTTAAACTGACACTCTCTGCACCAACGGTGCATAGGGTCCACTCGTCACTGTGCAGCCTTTCCCCGGAGAGGACTCCATTTTTCAGGACGTCCACTCCTCGCCGGTTAAGCCGGCGCTCTCTGCCGAAGAATTGGATCCAGGCTAATTAAGATCCCTGGAGAAGCACCATATTTCAGGGATCACTCCTCGCCTGTAAGGCTGGCGATCCCTGCCTGGCGCATTGGATCCGCTAATCCCTATCTCCTAACACTGTTTCGTATTCACCCAGGCCCGAAGAACTGTGGGGCAAGGGAAAAACCCTTTTATTACTCTGAAGAAAAATTCCACGGAAAAACCCGCCCCGAAACAGCCGGGGTTACATAAGAACTTTTCCCGATGAAAACAGTTTTTGAAAAAATCTGCATTTATCGGAAATAGAAGCCACGACCCTTAAAATAGTGTTGTATCAGTAACAAGTACACTTAACACTTAACCAACGCCGCTCCTAATGATACATATTGTTTCTAATCATATAAACGATGTTTAAAGTTAAAAAAATCAGAAAAAAAAATAAAAGATGGGGTGGTTGTTTTTATGGCGACGATTAACCATTCGCATAAGGTAAACACACCCAAGTTCTGACTTCTTATTATTCTTACACAAAATTAAGGTCGAAGTCTCTGCTGAAAATGATATGCATTGTTTATTATTATATAAGTAAATAATGTATCAAAATCAAAATTTTTAAAGAAAACTGATGGGACAGATTAGTAATTTTCTAGCGATTTTCTATTGTTGGTGTATATAAGTAATAACTAAGCTCTTTCTTTTTGCTTAAATAATGTAAGGTAGTATTGAATCTTATGTTGTAGATACACAGTAAAAAGCAGACGGTCAAAAAAATCATTCTATTCTATATTCGTGGGTGCGTAGCTGTCGGTGTTACAGTAAACTTTCAATCTTTTGATCATAATTATCCACAGTAACTATACGACTAATTACTTTTATTTTAAGTTATTCGATATCATTTGTTATTACAAGTACGCTATTAGTTTTTCGTAGAAATTCATTTCTTTGATTTGCTCCGTAATCGGTAAATTTGGTAATCCAGAAACTAGTTATAATATTATACACGTGTTAAAACTTTAAGGTGGCTTTTATCTGCTTGATCGAAACCTCTGAAATTCTGGAATTATTTAAGTAACGTATGCCAAATTCATTTGAGATAAGAAAATACTGGGGTCAATGACTTAATTTTTTCGCAAATCGCTACTGAAAGCTCACTAATTGAACACATAATATTTTGGACAGTGGTCACAAAATCGACTATATCTTCGGAAATCTTTGATTAACTTAAAAAATTAAAAATAGTTCTTGCGTATTTTTTTTTACAAAGAATCTATAAAATTCTTATAAATATAGGGTCAACGACTTAACTTAAGAGAAAATCAGAAGAAAAGTATGAAATATTAATCTGGCTTGCCTTGCAATATCTCCCAATTCTCACAATTATAATTTTACGGTACTTTTCTGGCAATTTCTTGATCTTGTACTTTGGTTTTATCGAAATAACTATATTTATTGAAAAATTTACCGTCGAAAAGCGTTGAATCGCTATATTAAAACAAGCCACCTTAAAACATTATGTTTTTGTTTCAGCATCGTTGGACCTTTCGAAATTTGAACAGTTTACTACAAATAAAGTTTTCGAGAAATATCGTCATCTAATCAATTCACGAACTACTACCCGAATATCTGGATCAGAGGCCCCGCTGACAATAACACACACTTTTATGACAAAATATTCGTCGGCAGCCTGTTTAATGCTGAAATATTGTAATAAAAGTTGATAATGATCGGATAGGATAAAGTGAACCAACGTTGACGTGTTTTTGATAAATTATTTTTGCGTGTAATCGCATTAAACTTACCTTACTCGTTGTTTACTCGTGTTTGACTAACTTGAAATCTCAAGTAAAACAGCCGTGAAAAAGTTTATGCAAAATTTGAAGAGGTGGAGGAAATATATACGTATGTAATAGTGGAGGCCAATAGCAGTAATTTTTTTACCACGTGCGCACGCGCTCCTGCCCTTGTGATGGCTTAGGAAAGTGCGGCGCGTCTGAGTGATAAGGAGAGACGGAATAGTATAGGCAGATTGATCCGATTACAGCGGAAATTTTGAGGAAAATTTAAGGTTTCCTTGGCGTTGCGCGTTCGCAAAAATATTACAAGTCCTGCAACATTTTTATAATGGGAAAAAAATACGCCTCTAAGTGGCAGTGTTTTATTGCGTTATCGATGATTCTCTATTCATATCTCTATTCATTTATTTTGATTTTGATACATTGTTTATGCAATAATAAACAGTATATACTTTTTTTAGCTGAGCCTTCGTTCTGATATTTTAACTATAAAAGCCAGAAGTCGGAACTCTGGTTTTTCGCCTTACGCTAATGGGAAAAAATCGCCGTAAAATTATCCGCCCCTTTATTTTTTCTTGGATATATTGGTTTTAAAGTCGGAACTTTGGTGTCTTCACCTTAAAAAAACAGTGGAAAATCGCCTTAAAACACCTGCCCCTTCGTCTTTTCTCAAATTTTTCAATTTATACATATTATTTATAAAATAATAAACAATTTATATCATTTTTTGTGAGGCTTTCATGCTGGATTTTTAGTTATAAAAGCCAGATGTTAGAACTTAAGTGTTTTCACCTTAAGCGAATGGTGGAAAATCGCCCTAAAATTACTCGCGTCTTCGTGTTTTCTTGGAATTTTTTTATTTTGATATATTGTTTATACAATAATAAACAATACCTATCATTTTCAGTAGGGTTTCCGTTCTGGACTTTTTACTATAAAAGTGAGAATTTCGTCTCTTCTCCTTGGTGTTGTAGAGACGCAGCGGCATGATGTTATGACTCTTTCTCTTCTGCTGCTTGCTTGGAACTATGCTAGCTTCTTGGTAGCTGTCTTAAACGCAAATATATGGAAAAAAGAACTTGTGTTCGTATTAATAATGATAATAATAATAATAATAATAATAATAATGATAATAATAATAATGATAATAATAATAATACTAATAATAAAAATAATAATAATAATAATTATTATAATAGCGTTAATAATTATAATAATAATAATAATTATAATAGCGTTAATAACTATAATAATGATAATTATAATAATAATAATGCTAATAAAAAGAATAATAATAATAATAATAATATCACAAGATTAATTGTACAAATCTTCTATATAATTCTGTCATCTTTCAAAGCCTAATTTAGTGCCTTTGGTCTTATATTAATTAATTAATTATTTTTTTTCAAGAAGAAAAAGAAAAAATAGAAAAAGAAGAAAAAATGGTACATTTTTTTAACGTAGTAACTTTCGGTTACAATTCATTACGTAAATAGTTAGTTGGTTGTAGAAGACTAAAAAAAGCATTACAAACGCTGGTATACATAATTTTAGATCTTGCTGTATGTATAAAAAGTATTTAATTCTTAAATTAAAGTTAATCAAAAATTAAATTAAAAAGTGATAATTTACAGCCCTGGTGATAAAGCGTTGATATTTTTAAAACTTAATTATTTCTCAAGCAATGTTGCTTGAATGTAACTTTCATGAGAATCTGCTTCAATCGATGATTTAACTATGCGCTCGTATCGTTTAAAAAGGTGGGGTTGTACGTATGGTATGTTAAGAGAAGTGCACATATTACTTAAATGTGTACATCAGTACTGGTATACAAGCATCCTGAAATAAAAAACTTATTAATTAATTTTTCGATGGTTCTCATTACGTAAATTTATGAATTTTACTATTTTTAAAGAAAAACTAATTAAATAATACAATGCGTGACTGAAAGCTAAAATAATAAGATCGTACCGAGTAGAGCTCTGCAGTTAACATCGTAAATCAAACAACGTCCAGATGAGCCTTGAAAGCTGAACTGGCTTGTACCGAATCCCAATCCGAATCCAAAAGGAGGTACTTGTAACATATGATTCAAAAAGTATTGGCAAGTCTGCTTCGTTTCTCGTGACTCATGGTTTCTTAGTGATGAGGTCTCGCTGCAACATTTACAAGAAAGCAGCTCAACAAGTAATTTGATGTTGACAATACGATTACCTTCAACAACACAGCATTTACTTTTTTGCTTTACTTTTTCCATATTTATTTCTAACTTACATCATGAAGAGCCTTTATAGCAGCGAACTGCTTCAATTTCTTTTTATAAACTTATTCAGACATATTTTTATTTTTTCAGTAAAACAATTTTTTTTCAGGAATAATACTATAACTTATTGGTGTTTGCTTCTTAAAATACGGTCATGACTTCCTGTGCATAATTAGCAGACACGGAATTTAAAAAATTTTATATTTTTTATTGCAGTACGTACCGACTGATAAGTTCGTAAAAATATTTGAACGCGACGTTGCCAGATTTCATGAAGTGCATTTGTAATTTGAAATATTCTTTTATTTACCATTTTTCAAAAAAATGTACAATTGTATTAACTATTACTTTACTTCATTGTTTTTTAAAATATTTAATTTTCCTTTTTTTAATGAATCGCGTGATTTTAATAAGTTAATTTTTTTGTTTTGTCACAGTGGCAATGCTAATGTTGAAGCATAAGATTCCCTTATCCAGCTTCACCCCTGTTACAATCCCTACAGAACTACCTTATGTATATTCTAAGCTCAGCATCATTAATTTTCTATTTCATTTTGTACTCAAGCGACAAATATCTTATCGATTCTTTATTTCTTTAGTATTTTAAAATATTTTGTTTGTATTCTTGTTTATTGTGATTGGGTTATACTCTATTTTCCAAAACCGTTATTGGTTAGTTTCGATATGTATACATTATTTCAAAGTAACAAATCTACAAATAATTGTAGTTTTAAGGATACTTTAAAAACTTATATGGATACAAAGGCTGATAATGCTACCTATATATGACGGTAGTATTTCCATTGTTTCTTAAAAATTGTTAGAGCAACATAATTAATTTTTACATAAAAAATGACTAACAAAATACCAAAAAATCATGGTACTTCTAGCATTGTAAGCTTGAGATTTGGTTACTCTAGCTTTATAAATATATCTATGAAATCCATTTCCTAAATGAATATTAGTGTCAGAAAAATTTTACATTTGAATTTTTTACATTTTAGCTGCGATGAAAGTGCCCCCCCCCTTTTTTGAACCTATGTGATTGGCTCATGACGTGTGTGATTTCAACGCATGTAAGCTATAGCCCACAAGCATAAGCGCTAAGCTCGGAGCAAACGCATAAAGGCACTGGATTTTTTTCCATCATGCTTATGCGTTTTCGGGAGAGAGGGGATACCGTCCTGTAGTCAGCTGTAGTGCGTAGCCGACAAGAAGTGTATACGTACCTATACTGACTGCTATAGGACGGTATCCCCTCTCTCCCGAAACCGCATAGGCACGATGGAAAAAAAGCCAGTGCCTTTATGCGTTTTAGACAGATAGAATTAGCCAAAAAACCTTGAAAAGTACAGAAAATTCCTATTGGACGGGAAAAATTTTTTTTATATAGATTAAAGTGACAGGAATTAATAGCAATAAAATTTATAAGTGAATATTGGGCGCTAAGGTACCAAAAAACTTTAAAGGTACCTAAGAACTTTAGTTTTTGTTGATATATTTTCATCAAGCAGATCTTTTGGAATCTCTATTTAAATTTTCTCTTCAATTTCTCTATTAAAAAATATAATCTTCACATTAAGCTGGCAAGTCTTCAAGTCATACTTATTAATGATTGAGTTTGCCGGTCTCAATAGAACTAAACCAGATACTAAGGCATATGTAGCGTTGCATGTCAACTCTCTTAGCACGCCACGGCGTGCCAGCACCAAAACATCTCCTTTTCAGCTCACAGTAATAATACTAAGGCTAACTCATATAAATTTCAATAAGTACATTATCTTATATTTTTTAGGTAATTTTTAATACTAGTCTATTAAGGAATCGAACGTCTGGGCTTTAATAAAATTTTCCTTCATTCGGTAAACTTTTTACCCTGATCAGTGCGTAAATGATATACTTTGGCATTACAGCTCAATACATTACGCGAACTCTTTACGAAATCGTCCAGGCAACGTCCTGCTTAACCTTCAGATTTCACAGGAAATGCTATCGACAATCTGGAAGTCATCTGTGCACATTACACATTTCACCTGTTAAGTGAAGCATCAGCGTTTGTGAATGTATTTGATCACAACTTATACGTTTCTGTTTTACAACTCATGCGCAGTCCTAGTAGGACTTACAATGAAGGAGTTCAAATTATTACATAGCTTTAAATTTAAGAAGTAAAAATAAATAACTGCTGAAAATGGCTCCTGTAGTATAAAATATTTTCGATCTGCTACTGTTTAAGACTGCTTGTGAACCCTAGGATACGTTTTTAAAAACCAACTCAAAAAAGCTTATTTTTTAATTACTTACAAACATCTTAGAAACAATGCAAATTTCTGGATTTAACAAGAGTACTTATTCGTGAACAATTAAATTTAAAAATTTTTTTAAAAAGTAAAAAAAGTTGTCAATTCAATAGGCATCCTATGCATGTTAAAATGTGAAAAATTAAATTAAATTTTAAATTTTATGGTTTCAGACTTTATGACAATATCATTAAATAAAAGTATAAATACATTTTACTCAGGGGGGTTGGTAACTCATGCTCACGAGTTCAAGACCCGGCCTTGACTCACTTGGCTCGCACCTCTAGGACTATTTTCTTATTTACGTATTCTAGCTCTCGTCCAATGGTTCGGAAGCCGTGTAAAATAAGGTCCCCTTTGCTCTGTAAGTGATTGATAGCACTAATAAATCTGAGACAGTTTTTCACTATGCCAATGATAATTGGCAATATGTATACTAGTGGGGCTAACGCCCCCCTGCGCGATCCGCGCACCAACCCCCCACTAACAGATTGAGAAGACAAAATAAGGACATTTCTCGTGTATTTATCAATGCAGGCTGATAATTAGTTTACAACAGCAGAATACGTGACTCAAAAAGGAGTTGATAAGACATATGATAACATAAATATTAATTTTCCAATGGAATCACAACGACAGAGTTTTGATTCCTTAGGATTGTATATTAAAAAACCTTTATTCTCTTACGGACAATTATACGTTGCTTTATTAAGACGTAAGAATCCAAAAAGAATTTTTATTCAAATTGAATCCGAGAATAAATCAGAAATTAAAAATATTGTTTAGCAAGAAATTTCTCAGTAATTCAAAAATATGTAACTTTGAAGATCGTCACGTTTAAATAGACGTATGTTAATTCATAAAAACCATGAAAAAGAAATATATCAAAAATGTGGGAAGGGATTTAAAGAACAGATGGGTTAAAACGATACATGAAATGTCACAACATTGAGCTAACAGAAAGAATTATTGTTTTAAGAGCTTAATTGCGTTTGTCTATTTAATTTTACCTTCTCCTGAATTCTGTCTTTTTGTAAATAAAGCCCTCAGGTAATCAAGAATTTTATATTTAGGTAAAGTACACATGGACCAGAAAGAGATTTAAAATGTAAAAGTTCAATTAAGTTAAACAAATAATGGTACTTGAGAGATATATAGGAAGTAAGGGTGAGCAAATAGACAAAGGGAGACCTATGAACAGTGACTTGGAAAACCCTAAAAACGAGGTATGACTTGAGAACTAAATTACATACATTTTTTAACATTTATGATGATAAAACATTCAATAAGTAAGTTTTTTTTGGGGGGAGGTGGAGGGGGAGCGGGGGAGGTAATTCGAACATAATTTGATCAAAAATAACGTCAAAACAAGCAAATGACTACATGAATCGAGGGGAAGCTGTGGGGGAGCTAAGGGGGAGCAGGGGGGAGCTGAGACTCACTTTCGTTAATACAACTATATAATATAGGGATATATATATATATATATATATATATATATATATATATATATATATATATATACATAGTAACACATCATTCCAGAGCCTACTGGGCATAATTTTCAGAAATGGCTGTAAAATATTTTTTTTTAAATTAAATAATTTTATTATAAATGATCCAATAGCAAAGAGGTACGTTTAATAATTGAAAACAACCACTTTATTATTGAAAATTAAATTGTGCTAAAGGATCTGGAAATTAGAAATTATATTTGAACCTGCCAAAATCATGGAGCAAACGCATAGCGGCGATAGAAGTGCCCCCCCTTTTTTGAACCTATGTGATTGGCTCATGACATGTGTGCTTTCAACGCATACATTATTTAAACAACCTTATTCTTTATCAAACAATCTGTAAATATGTTAATTTGTAGTTCAACTCCTCCTTGATGCATAGGAACCAAAATTATAACGTTTTTCGAAAATTTTAATACCCTCCCAGTCGATTTAAAAAAGGTCACTTTTTGCAAAAGTCGACGGTTTGCGAAAAGTTTGCAATATTTTCATCTGAAAATTTAACTGTAGTTAGAATACCATAAAACTGACATCATATTCAAATTTCAGCTCTCCATCACTACCAGAAGACCAGTTATTAAATTTTCAATATTTGCAAAAAAAACGTGTTTTTTTGCGATTTGCGAGCGATCCACTGGACCGATTTTGCTCAACCGGGGCTCATTCTCTTTGTTTTTTTATTGCGCACATTTGTTATATTTAATTTTTTTTTGTCCAAGCTTTAGTTTTTATTCTAGAAGCGAAAAACTGGTTTTTACCATTTTTACCAATTTTTTGGGTACCTTAGCGCCCAATATTCACTTATAAATTTTATTGCTATTAATTCCTGTCACTTTAATCTATATAAAAAAAATTTTTCCCGTCCAATAGGAATTTTCTGTACTTTTCAAGGTTTTTTGGCTAATTCTATCTGTCTAAAACGCATAAAGGCACTGGCTTTTTTTCCATCGTGCCTATGCGGTTTCGGGAGAGAGGGGATACCGTCCTATAGCAGTCAGTATAGGTACGTATACACTTCTTGTCGGCTACGCACTACAGCTGACTACAGGACGGTATCCCCTCTCTCCCGAAAACGCATAAGCACGATGGAAAAAAATCCAGTGCCTTTATGCGTTTGCTCCGAGCTTAGCGCTTATGCTTGTGGGCTATAGCTTACATGCGTTGAAATCACACACGTCATGAGCCAATCACATAGGTTCAAAAAAGGGGGGGGGCACTTTCATCGCAGCTAAAATGTAAAAAATTCAAATGTAAAATTTTTCTGACACTAATATTCATTTAGGAAATGGATTTCATAGATATATTTATAAAGCTAGAGTAACCAAATCTCAAGCTTACAATGCTAGAAGTACCATGATTTTTTGGTATTTTGTTAGTCATTTTTTATGTAAAAATTAATTATGTTGCTCTAACAATTTTTAAGAAACAATGGAAATACTACCGTCATATATAGGTAGCATTATCAGCCTTTGTATCCATATAAGTTTTTAAAGTATCCTTAAAACTACAATTATTTGTAGATTTGTTACTTTGAAATAATGTATACATATCGAAACTAACCAATAACGGTTTTGGAAAATAGAGTATAACCCAATCACAATAAACAAGAATACAAACAAAATATTTTAAAATACTAAAGAAATAAAGAATCGATAAGATATTTGTCGCTTGAGTACAAAATGAAATAGAAAATTAATGATGCTGAGCTTAGAATATACATAAGGTAGTTCTGTAGGGATTGTAACAGGGGTGAAGCTGGATAAGGGAATCTTATGCTTCAACATTAGCATTGCCACTGTGACAAAACAAAAAAATTAACTTATTAAAATCACGCGATTCATTAAAAAAAGGAAAATTAAATATTTTAAAAAACAATGAAGTAAAGTAATAGTTAATACAATTGTACATTTTTTTGAAAAATGGTAAATAAAAGAATATTTCAAATTACAAATGCACTTCATGAAATCTGGCAACGTCGCGTTCAAATATTTTTACGAACTTATCAGTCGGTACGTACTGCAATAAAAAATATAAAATTTTTTAAATTCCGTGTCTGCTAATTATGCACAGGAAGTCATGACCGTATTTTGAGAAGCAAACACCAATAAGTTATAGTATTATTCCTGAAAAAAAATTGTTTTACTGAAAAAATAAAAATATGTCTGAATAAGTTTATAAAAAGAAATTGAAGCAGTTCGCTGCTATAAAGGCTCTTCATGATGTAAGTTAGAAATAAATATGGAAAAAGTAAAGCAAAAAAGTAAATGCTGTGTTGTTGAAGGTAATCGTATTGTCAACATCAAATTACTTGTTGAGCTGCTTTCTTGTAAATGTTGCAGCGAGACCTCATCACTAAGAAACCATGAGTCACGAGAAACGAAGCAGACTTGCCAATACTTTTTGAATCATATGTTACAAGTACCTCCTTTTGGATTCGGATTGGGATTCGGTACAAGCCAGTTCAGCTTTCAAGGCTCATCTGGACGTTGTTTGATTTACGATGTTAACTGCAGAGCTCTACTCGGTACGATCTTATTATTTTAGCTTTCAGTCACGCATTGTATTATTTAACTAGTTTTTCTTTAAAAATAGTAAAATTCATAAATTTACGTAATGAGAACCATCGAAAAATTAATTAATAAGTTTTTTATTTCAGGATGCTTGTATACCAGTACTGATGTACACATTTAAGTAATATGTGCACTTCTCTTAACATACCATACGTACAACCCCACCTTTTTAAACGATACGAGCGCATAGTTAAATCATCGATTGAAGCAGATTCTCATGAAAGTTACATTCAAGCAACATTGCTTGAGAAATAATTAAGTTTTAAAAATATCAACGCTTTATCACCAGGGCTGTAAATTATCACTTTTTAATTTAATTTTTGATTAACTTTAATTTAAGAATTAAATACTTTTTATACATACAGCAAGATCTAAAATTATGTATACCAGCGTTTGTAATGCTTTTTTTAGTCTTCTACAACCAACTAACTATTTACGTAATGAATTGTAACCGAAAGTTACTACGTTAAAAAAATGTACCATTTTTAAATTTTGTACATTTGAATTTTTAAATGAAATTATTTCGCAAAGATTTTGTTTGTTGATATCAAATTACGTCAAATGCATTGATTCATGAAAAAATTAGCGTAATAAGATGACTCTACCACACATTTTTAGGCTGTAAATTAACGAACAAACGATTTTTAGGAGTAACAGACTTTTTTTAATAACTTTTCATTAATTACTGGAAATTCTGATTTTTACAGGGACAAAGCTGAGAACCAATAGAAAATTAAAGTATGAAATTTTGTATTAATATGGCATTTAAATAATTTATGACTGTATCTGGCGCACATTATTAGAACATGTAAAATACTTAATTCATCTCAAGTCAGTTATTGTCAGGTGTATGCGTGTGTGAGAACATATGAATAAATGGACATACTCTATTTATGATTCGACTTACATAATTTATTCAAACAACTCTATCTATATCCATTCATCCTACCATTAACAATCTTGACAAACTATGAACAAACTCAAGAAAACTAATATAAACTAATACAAAACAAAAGAAAAGCCTTAGCTTCTAGTGTGCTCGTGCTTTCCAACAGAATAGAAAGAGCTGACGGGGAGAGTCAGCTACACAAAGGTCACGCAGATCATAGCGCCACTTTAAACTTTATGAATACCAAAATTAACACCGAGCCGCAAATAAAAATCTCACACTTCCTCATGATCAGTGCGACACTAAGGCAGCAAGAAAAAAAATAAAGAAATAAGTAAAATGACTCGAGCTTCAACTTGAAATATCCGTCGACTTCGCCCACGACTCACTAAATGGAATACCGTAGTGTATTGACATGTAATGTGAAACGTTTTCAGTTAAAAATTTTACATTTATTTCTGACACTCCTCAGAACAAAAATCTTCTAATTAAAAACATATCTGCTCGGAATCCATACAGTTCATTTCGTCAAGTAAAAAGCTGTAAGAAGTGAAAAAATTTAATGATACTGAAAAGTACCGTGCATTCCTTATGCCAAAATATAATCGTTGATTTGCAGTTTCTCCCGTATAATCTATGAACAGGGCTATTTTTAAAAGCTGTTAAAATTTAAAACTCACAAAAAATATGTATTAAAAAAAAAAATGTTTTTCTTAGCTCGCAACTTTATTACCACAGCAACAAAGTCCTGGAGCTTAATTTCTACATTTATTGCTACAAAAATACAAATACATATTCTACTCATTTAGAAATCTGGGAGATTTAAGAGATTACTATAAGGGTTATAGTGAAAAGCTTATCTCTCACTTAATAAATTCTTTATTTATCGATTTTAATGCTACTTTGAGCTCGATAAATATTCAGCGTCATTTTCTTGACGCCTAAAATTGTATTCATTAGATGCATTTGAAGTTTTCTTTCCAATTCGACTTCTTTGCGACTTTTAGCAAAGTTAAGACTTTTGTGAGCCCTAAAGGCTATTTTTTTCAACTTTATTAGGTTGCAATATATATTTGTTAGCAAGGTAGTTCGACATCCAATGGCCCTGAAAAAGATCGGTGAGCTAAAGTAAACTCTTTCTTGACTGAAGTTTCCACCAAACGTAATTGCCTCTATACCTCAGGGTATTTTTCTCTGGCCTGTTATTGTAGCCCCACACTGATCGGGAGGAAAACTACAACGTTTGAAGCTTTGGAGCTAGTTGTAGAGCTCTTTTCCAACGTCTTCTGGTATAACGTCGAAGACGTTAGTGTCTAAAACACCTTCTTTTTTTGCAGACTAAGTTGTTTTTGTGATCTAAGGTGGAGATATGGGTTCGTGACGCTTGCCCGTTTGAGACTGTCCCATTGGCTCAAGTTTATTTTTCCTTCATAGCTGTTTAGTTTTCTTAGCGCAGACCTTGAAGAGGATTGGTGATTCCCGGTTGAATGCTTAGATTTGAGAGGGTAATACAGAGTCATCAGTCACCAGGGTTCCCATCAGCCTTGCGATGAATAACTCCGCTCATGACGTCTGCCAGTGAATGACTTACTTGGTTTAATAGTTGCCGGTTTTACATAGTCTTTTAGTTGACGAACCGTTTTTACAAATGGTAGTAAAAGTATATTCGTTGGCAAGGTAGTTTAAACTTAGCTGGCCCAAAAAAAAACGATGAGATTAATGGTTGAGTAGTAACTTAAATACTTACAATAGCCCTAAAATGGGCCAGTGGTGACATTTCCAGTTTTTCCTTATTATTGTTCTTGATGATGAAGAGCCAGCTGCGGGTAGCTTGACTCTTATCCTTGGAGTCTCTATGTACAGAGACCGTACTGGAGGGAGGTACGCCACGGACCAGAGAATATCTCATCTTCAGATCGTTATCCGGATAACCAACCGCTCATCGTTAGTCAGAAGAGAGGGCCTGGAGAATACGTTCTCTGTAGGTATGCCGTTGGGACGACCACTAAGGAGGAGGTCGTTGTGGCTGCTCGTACTCTTGAGGGCTTTTTTCCCTGGCTTGCATTTAAAGTAGAAAATTCTCTGACGGCATCAGGCCAGATGGTTGAACGGCCACAACACTCTGAAGTGTTGGAGCAGGTTGTGCTCTGGCTAGACACATCTGCTGGTCTTTTCTTGGAGACGTTGACTTTTCAAATGCCTACTGTTCTGTGGTACTCGGTTGTCTCGGCAATCCAGAAAAAAAAAAAACCAATTTACTTCGCTAGCCCATGAAAGAAGAGTGTCATCGGTAGCCAGAATGCCTGCTGTACGACTAAGAACTTTGTTCTTGGTGTACTGCTGATGAATAACTACGACAATCGACAACTCGATGGGGCATGTTATAACCACTTTTTACTATCTTTGATTGCAGGTGGCTTCAATTTAACATCGACGCCTCTTAGCAGATCCTACTGAACTAAAGCACAAGGCTAGCTTATTTTACCAAAACTTTGAGCTCATTTATCGATTTTGTTATTCACTTTTTCGAGAAAAAAAACTATGCAAAAACCATCATGGAATCATTAAGAATCAGTGTGCAAAATTTCAGCAAAATCAGTTCAGTAGTTTTCGTGGTAAGCGATTACAACGGTTTTAGCGACTTTGCTTCATATATTAGTAAGATGTTATAAAGAGATATTGGTGTGACAGGCGAAAAAAATAAGTTAAAGTTGTGGCATAATATTGAATAAAAAAAAAAGGTTAACAATCTAACTTTCATGTTAAATGAATTTTGAAAATCACATTTTTTTATACGAAGAATACGATAGTACTAAAAAAAGTACATCTTAAGTCCGTAATCATAAATAATAAATCAAGTCACACGGGAGCACCGCGAGATGAGTTAGAGAAGGCAGACGAAGCCTCGGCAACCACGCTACTATTTACTTCAAATTTGCACACTCGAATTAATATACATTATCTATTCTCGTCGATCGGCGTACGGAACGCCTATTTGCTACGTGCACAAGCTGAAAAAGCGATTGCAGCAATACCTGTGCTAATATGTGAAACTAAATGATATGTTTGTCTTCTGCTAGCAGACTGCTAAGCACTACTATTATTAGAAAGTTATGCGTTTATCCATCGACAACCATTCTAAGGGTTACATTTTTAATAAAATTATGAGTTGTATGTACATATTTTAGTCATGCATGTTCATTGAAAGCGCAATGAAATACATCGTATACTGTGTATTTCTTGGAGTTTTTAGCTGGGGTCAGATCCTCTAAGCGTATTGTATATGAACGTATGTACATACTGTGTGAACACGCCGGTATAGGGCTAATAGAGCTCTCTGATTAGTCAGAGAAGATCTGTGTTGACTACATTGCAAACTAATAAAACGTATCACGTATCACACAGTACACAAACTTATGTTGAAGTAATACTCAAACGCTTATAGTGCTTGTAGTACAAATTTCGTCTAAAGTTATCCACATAGGATTGTACCACTTGAGACATTGTATTAATTCGTGATATAATAAACACAGAACCTTTCGTGTATCTATCGAGGTGCTGTGTTCCTATAGGTATCAAGCACATATCGTAAATATTGCCTTCTGCTGTGCCAGACCAATTGTTCTTGTTTTTGCCTTGGTGGCACTGCTTCAAAATTGAGCACGTAGCGAATATGACACATATTTTTTTTACAATATTTTTATTTTTTAATTGCAATTATAGTCTAAATAACTTAAAAATAATTTAAGTTATCAGTGGGTTAGATGGTTTACTTATTCAAAATTATAAAATTCATGAAAATCTTAAATTTAAATCGATATTAGTTCGCAGGAGGTTGGCACGTAGAGCACGCAGAGAGGTGAAGCCCTACTGGTATATGTATATTTTTAAAAATTAATGAAGAAACAGGCTCAAGGCAAAGAAAAATCAACATCTCTGCTCATTCGTTCACTCGTTAAATTTTTGTCATGCTAAAACATGCAGAGAACATACAAAAATTTATTACTTAATTAGACATGAAATTTCTTGTGTTAGTTTCTTATGCATTTGAAAATCTTAATTTTATTTAAATCTATCTTGCAGTTTCTAGTAATTATTACATCATCACCATAAAAAATTAAAATCAAAAATTTTTTTTCTCCATATACAGAGACAAGATTTGCTGTTGTGCACTTAAAATCCTAGTTTGAGAGACACTTTAAGGAAGCAAACGGGCAAGCGTCACGAACCCATACCTCCACCTTAGATCACAAAAACAACTTAGTCTGCAAAAAAAGAAGGTGTTTTAGATACTAACGTCTTCGACGTTATACCAGAAGACGTTGGAAAAGAGCTCTACAACTAGCTCCAAAGCTTCAAACGTTGTAGTTTTCCTCCCGATCAGTGTGGGGCTACAATAACAGGCCAGAGAAAAATACCCTGAGGTATAGAGGCAATTACGTTTGGTGGAAACTTCAGTCAAGAAAGAGTTTACTTTAGCTCACCGATCTTTTTCAGGGCCATTGGATGTCGAACTACCTTGCTAACAAATATATATTGCAACCTAATAAAGTTGAAAAAAATAGCCTTTAGGGCTCACAAAAGTCTTAACTTTGCTAAAAGTCGCAAAGAAGTCGAATTGGAAAGAAAACTTCAAATGCATCTAATGAATACAATTTTAGGCGTCAAGAAAATGACGCTGAATATTTATCGAGCTCAAAGTAGCATTAAAATCGATAAATAAAGAATTTATTAAGTGAGAGATAAGCTTTTCACTATAACCCTTATAGTAATCTCTTAAATCTCCCAGATTTCTAAATGAGTAGAATATGTATTTGTATTTTTGTAGCAATAAATGTAGAAATTAAGCTCCAGGACTTTGTTGCTGTGGTAATAAAGTTGCGAGCTAAGAAAAACATTTTTTTTTTTAATACATATTTTTTGTGAGTTTTAAATTTTAACAGCTTTTAAAAATAGCCCTGTTCATAGATTATACGGGAGAAACTGCAAATCAACGATTATATTTTGGCATAAGGAATGCACGGTACTTTTCAGTATCATTAAATTTTTTCACTTCTTACAGCTTTTTACTTGACGAAATGAACTGTATGGATTCCGAGCAGATATGTTTTTAATTAGAAGATTTTTGTTCTGAGGAGTGTCAGAAATAAATGTAAAATTTTTAACTGAAAACGTTTCACATTACATGTCAATACACTACGGTATTCCATTTAGTGAGTCGTGGGCGAAGTCGACGGATATTTCAAGTTGAAGCTCGAGTCATTTTACTTATTTCTTTATTTTTTTTCTTGCTGCCTTAGTGTCGCACTGATCATGAGGAAGTGTGAGATTTTTATTTGCGGCTCGGTGTTAATTTTGGTATTCATAAAGTTTAAAGTGGCGCTATGATCTGCGTGACCTTTGTGTAGCTGACTCTCCCCGTCAGCTCTTTCTATTCTGTTGGAAAGCACGAGCACACTAGAAGCTAAGGCTTTTCTTTTGTTTTGTATTAGTTTATATTAGTTTTCTTGAGTTTGTTCATAGTTTGTCAAGATTGTTAATGGTAGGATGAATGGATATAGATAGAGTTGTTTGAATAAATTATGTAAGTCGAATCATAAATAGAGTATGTCCATTTATTCATATGTTCTCACACACGCATACACCTGACAATAACTGACTTGAGATGAATTAAGTATTTTACATGTTCTAATAATGTGCGCCAGATACAGTCATAAATTATTTAAATGCCATATTAATACAAAATTTCATACTTTAATTTTCTATTGGTTCTCAGCTTTGTCCCTGTAAAAATCAGAATTTCCAGTAATTAATGAAAAGTTATTAAAAAAAGTCTGTTACTCCTAAAAATCGTTTGTTCGTTAATTTACAGCCTAAAAATGTGTGGTAGAGTCATCTTATTACGCTAATTTTTTCATGAATCAATGCATTTGACGTAATTTGATATCAACAAACAAAATCTTTGCGAAATAATTTCATTTAAAAATTTTACACAAATTTTCCATAGATGTAACAATGTTTTTAAAAAATTTTCTGCTTAGTGCAAGATATACATGATACGTATGATAGCATATAGCTATGCGTACGTGCGCCTCCGCTGGCTTGGGCCCGAAAGGTAGGGGAATAAAGAGAAAAAGTGATAGGAAAAATAGAGCGAAGGGACAGAGTAAAAGGGGAGATTAGCTAGAGACACAAGTGCGGAAGGTCTGGGCCTGCGAGATTAGGACACGCACAACTTCTCTCGAATATAAGTAATTGTAATAAAACACAAGTTAACCTCAATTTGGCCTATTATTTATTCCCGTACCGTAAAACCCACGTAACATACACAATTGCTAAACATTTTTACGTTTGTCATTAATTCAAGATAATGCCATCTGAGGTCGAAATCCTTTAAAAAACTAGTTTAAACTTCAGGCGAGGTCTCATGGTCTTTTTAAATAAAAATGATCTGGTGTTTTAAAGTATTTTTATCTGCTGAATACGATTTCCAACCGTGGGTCAAGATCCAAGTGGTCAGTTTTTTATTATTACTTATGAAAACATGATACGAATTGGATTCTTCGTCAAAAAAATGTTTTTCTAGTTTTCCAACTTATTTTTCAGAGAATTTTAGAGAATTTTAGAGAATTTTTTTTAAAGAATGTATTTAAAATCAGTGATTTTTCTTGTTAAAAAAAACACGTTTGTGACGTTTTATGATTTCTATTTCAAGCTAGATATATAATTTTTTACTCTAAACCTCGCAAGAAGACTTGAAAACCAATAGATTTTATTTTGTTATTCTTATCTAGTAAGCTTGACAGTCTTTTTAATATGACAGTATAGTTTATATGCAATACAGAATAAATTCTGGCATTAAAGATTTTTTATCTGAATTGCATTATCAACATTTTTAAATTTATTTTTTCCCTCTGAACGAATGTTCAGCAATGGATTATTGTTTGAATGGTTACTTATTTGTTACTAACAATTATGTATAAAAATGCAAAGCTAGCTTTTTTAAAACATTTTTTCCATGTAATATCGTAGTTAGGCGGGGAAAAAATTAGTAGAGCAGAACTTCTCTAAAAAAACCTCACTTTACCAAACAATTGTTTGCGATTTTGTCTTTCCTCTCGGATTTGATAGCTCTTACTTACACAGGATACTAATTTTTTTCTCTGTGTAGATCATCTTTTATATCGTAAGTAGCATTACATGTGCTTTACAAGTTTAAGAATATAAAATTACCACTTTAGCATACCAGCTCTCCAACTGTTTTACCGTAAAGTAAAAAATAGGAAAAATGTATTTTTTATAGGTCAAGACTTTTGAATGGGAAAAGTATATTTTTTATAAAAGAGGCTACGGTAGCACAGTTGTCTAGACCGCGGTTCTTGTAGCTTGGGGGCTTGGTAACACATGATAATGAGTTTGAGACTCGGCCTTTACTCACTTGGCTCGCACTTCTGGGAAATTACTATCTTGAATGCGTTTTTCTAACTATGGTCTGATAGTTTAAGAGCCATGTAAAATAAGATGTCCCCATGTAGACCCGTTACACGCACTGCTAGTCAGAATGGCTGTAAAATAAAAGATAGAACAGAAAATTAAATACAAATTTCTATTTACAATAAATCAACAGATTAAAGAAAATGCAAAAAAAAATTAATTTATAAAATTGTTAACAATAAATTATTGAACACTCAAACGAGAGTCTTTTATTAAGAATCTTGTTCAGCAAGCGTTAATACATGATTAAAATCTTGGTGGGGCTGTTCGAAAGAAAAACGTTTAATGCCAGAATGTGCTCTGGGTTGTATTTACCATTTGAACACAGACTATCAAGCTTGCTAAATCAAAATAACAGAATAAAGTCTATTAGTCTTGACATATTTTAAATACTATATGAAAGTTTCAGTATAGAAAGTTTAGAGTTGAAAGTAGTTCATCTGACTTTCTATAGCAAGCTATCAATATTTGAAAAATAAAACATTTTTTTTCATAGAAGAATCTCAAATTTCTATTTATTTATAAAATTTATTAAGAGCAAAAAATTGACTACTGAAACCACGACCCACTACAAAAATATTTTTGATCAAGCAAAAATAAATTTAAAAAAAGCTTTGATTGGCTCTTTCCAATTTAAAAGGCTACATGTCTCTAAACTATACTGTGAGTCATCTATTTTACTACAGAATATTGTCAGGTCTACAGTAGCTGTTGTAGTGTTGTCCCAGTCTGAAAGTTACAGATTCTGTATCGTTATGAAGGTGAGGGTAGGGGGGAGGTGGACTTGATTACGGACATGCAAATGATAATTTGCTCGGGGGGTGCTGAAATCTTGAAAATAATCAAGATTGGAAAAAAAAAAAATTCGAGCGTCTCGTTCTTTAAACTTTGTCTGGTGTTAGTTTTGTGAGAAAATCTCTCTCACGCAAGACCTACGTTGCAGTATAAATTTTGTAAGTTAGGTATTCATTTCTCTGATTCTGGGTTACTTTTTCAGACAGACATGGAACAAAATCCTTTAAAAGTTCAGCTGAAGCCAAATGAATCTCATAAATTTGATATAAATTTAAACACAATTCCTTAAAATATTTCAAATTTTGCAGTAGTACTTGCTAAAAAATTTTTTTATAAACATACGATAAAATCGTTGAACAATCAAAAACTTGATGGTGAAAAAAATTGAAAGCTTATACCTGCATGTATTCAGCTGTCAAATGAGAATCACGTACTCTCATCGTACGAAATTTGCTATTATAAAACTTATACGAGTGTGTTGAATAAATACCTTTATAATAAATTGGGTTTGTGCAAATTATTTTGTTGAATACTCCTTTGACAACTGTAATTAAAATAATACCATGGCGTATTACAGATAAAGAATCAGTTTGTGGTGAAAATGTGATGAATAAGGAAATAGACAGAGCGAAGCTGGTGCGAGAGCGTCAGAGCGAAGAGCGCGTGCGCAAACTTGAAGAGCTACGCCAGCAGGCTCTTGCTGCTCAGCGCTTTCGCAATCAACGTGATGAGGAGAGGCGTAAGCGAATCGAAGAACTCAGAAGTCGGGATATTGATAGGTGAGATTCTCTTTTACTTAAATTTTTATTAATGGTTTTATATGTTATTTTTTAGTTCTTTACTCATCAATCGTATTAATCAATGTGCAAATTTTTTTTTTTTTTTTGTTACTGTAAAAAATCTGTTGGTCTAGTAAGTTAGAAGACCTCCAACATTTCTATGTGGAAATAGTACTTGATCCTAAATTATTATTAATATTCGATTGTGAATCAAGCCTTGCAAAATTTGTCAAACCATTTCACTCATAATATGACATTCTACATAAAAATAATTAATAGAAGGTCGAATAACTTTGCATCTCTCGTAGAAAATATTTATACTTGGTTTTTTTGCATAATCTTTAGACTATAAACAAAAAAGTCTCTTGCAACTTTTCTCTAAAATTAATACTTTTTGAGATATTAATTATTAAAGTTCGAAAAAATGCGAAAATGGCTATTTTCATCCATAAAAAACGACATAATAAACCAACAATACAATTGTATAACAATCTAAAAAATCCTTGAATAAATTCCGGAAGTGTTTTAGACTATTATTTTATTGTAACCCCTTGTTTTTCAGCTCTGTTTTAGGTCCTCTAAAGTATATCTATATATCATGAACGGTAAACGTGAACATTCATTTACAGATATACTTTTTCGTAGCTTCCGAGAGTCCAAAATAGACTTGAAAAACAAGGCGTGAAATACAATAAAATAAAAGTTTAAAACGCTTTGGGAAGGTGTCCAAGGATGTTTATAGAATATTTAAGAACTTTGACAACATAAAACTCATTGGTTTTTCACATTGTTTGAATGAAAATAGCCATTTTTGCATCGCAGCTGGTTAGCGAGTGAGCCACTAGCAATGCTGCAACTGTTAACTTCTAAAATTAATTTGCAATATAGAGAGATTCACCTAAACTGCCCCAGCGCCACCGCTGGCAGCCCGCTCAAGTGCTAAAGACGATATTTTTACCGCGCTATTACGGCTTCAAAACATAAACAAAAAAATAATAACAATATGTATTGCTTTAATAACTTTTTGGCCAGATCTTTCGAATAGCTTTCATTATTTTCAAGATTTATCCAACCATAACCTCGAAAAACGCAAAGCAAAATTGAAAATGTGTTTATAGCGTGATCTTTAAATTTTTCATTTTTTTTTACCATGCAGGTCGAACTATCAGGTTTTTTTACTTCGATAAACATTGTAAAATAAAGTGTTTTTTTTTTACGAATTGTAATGTGCAAAGCAATATTTGAATGCCGTGCGTGCCTTTAACTTTAGAACTCAGGTATACATAATAGATTTATCATTAATTAGTTTATTTTTCATACGCTGTAGGTAACAATTACAATATTTATAATGACTAAATTTTTTTGTGGTTATTGGTTATTACAGTGAGGTAATATATTCAGTTTATTACGATTAAATTACGATGGTAAAGTGCTGTAATTCTTTGGTGAAACAAAACTATATTATAAAGAAAGGTCTAATAAAGTGTCCACAAATCCTCCAAGATGCTTTTGTGGTAATACAATTAATAACAAAATATTGTGTAACATTTACAATATTATTTAGTTTTATTTTATCGTAAAATAAGACTATTAATAAAAATCATTCAACCGAGTCATGATCTTACTAAAAAATCATTCTAATTTATAACCCGCCAAATTTGCTAATTATTGTTGCAATGCAGTAGACACAAAGATCGACTGCCAAGGCGTCGTGACGTTGTGGTGATTAGTGGGATCGAATTAAGTTTTTGGCAATGGAAATTCAGACTAGCTTGAAAAAAATACCTTGTCGAGAACTAAACAATGCCAATTGATTGTAATAAAATCGAACAAAAAATATTTTCCGCTAAAGCTTAAAAAAATGGCAAAAATAATAAAACACGGTTTTAAGCGTCGGAAATAAACAATAAACCTTTAAATAAAAAATATAAAATATGGGAGTGTGCGTGGCAAAAAGACGAACAAAATGAGCTCCAGTCAATCCCAATTGGCCCAGTAGTTTCCTCGCAAAATGCATAAAATATCGTTTTTCAAGCCAATAATCAAAAATTAATAACTTTCTTTCATATAAACATTAGGAGCTAAAATTTTATAGAGCTTTAGTGGTCTTAAACAACCACACCATCGCACCACAACAACGTATTTCAGCAAGATCAGATCAACAGTTTTTGCAAACCGCAGCTAAATGCAAAAAAAGGTACTTTGGCAAAAAAGCCTAAAAAAGTTGTTTACAACTTTAGATGCTATTTTTTTGCTAGATCATATTCTTCAACATTTACTCTACAATTTACAAAAGTATACAATTTTTTTCTACGTGGAAGTTGCTTAAAAATGATAAACCTAATGGGTATTTTTTGCCCACGGCAGTACGGCTTGTGAGGGGCAATGAGCCACCGTACAGTTAAACTGCAAGTGCTCTTCAAAATAACAATATAACGAATTTCCACCCTATAATAAAATTTGATACTTTGGTAAATTGTAGATTGAGTATTAAACAATACAATTTCCCAAAAAAATTGCATCTAACGTTGTAAACAACTTTTTTTAGGCCCCTTTGCCAAAGTACCTTTTTTTGCATTTAGCTGCGGTTTGCAAAAAGTATCGATCCGATCTTACTGAAATTCGGTGTGGTTGTTAAAGACTACTAAAGCTACAACTCTGCTAAATTTTAGCTATTAATGTTTATGCGAAAGAGAGTTATTAAGTTTTGATTATTGGCTTAAAAAACGAGATTTTTTGCACTTTGTGAGGAAACTACTGGGCCAATTGGGATCGACCTGAGCTTATTTTGTTGATCTTTTTGCCACGCATACTTCTACATTTTTAATTTTTTATTTAAAGCTTTATTACTCATTTCCAACGCTAAAAACCGTGTTTTATCATTTTTACCATTTTTTTTGAAGCCATAGCGAAAAATATTTTTTGTTCAATTTTATTACAATTGATAAGCATTGTTTAATTCTCTACAATACATTTTTTTCAAGCTAGTCTGAATTTCATGAAAAGTTACCGACATTTCAGCTAATTCGATCCCACTAGATGCCCAGCTGGCGCATACGGTGTTTGAATTTTGCTTTGTTTAGCATTTTATTAATTGTTAAAAACAAAAAACACTTTTTTTTTACAAAGTTTATCGCAGTCAAAATATCTGATCTTTCTGTACAGCCAAAAGAAATGAAAAATTTGAAGATTATGCTGAAAACACATTTTTTATTTTAATTTGCGTTTTTCAAGATTATGTGTAGATAACCGGTGAAAATAATAAAAGCCATTCGAAAAATCACGCGAAGACACTATCAAATTAATACATATTGTTTTTTTATTTTGTTTATATTTTGAAGCTTAAACAGGGCGGTCAAAATGTCGTGTTTAGCACTTGAGCAGGCTGCCTGTGGTGGCGCTGCACAGTGGGCTCAAACTGACTTTTTTTATTCAAAATTATTAAGAGACCACAATTTGTGACCAAATTAGATATTTTTTTTTTATTTTTAAGATGAAATGATTAGTAAGACATCTGTGGAGGCCAATTTTAATTTTCGACCTTAAATTAATTTGACCTTACCTCAAATAATGAAAATGATTAAAACCAGCTAAATTACACATTAAAGTCAAAGGATTAGTCTTTTTTGCGCGATAAAATTTGGCAGTATTAACTTGATAATATATCTTATAATAGTTTATAACGAATTGTCGTAATAATGAAATTCAAGATGGCAGATCCAATATAGTGGACCAAAATCTGATAGAGTGCCCAAACCTCGATAAAAATTGAAACTCAGGAGGCTTTGAAGTCACTGATTACGAATCCAGGTTGACGATTTAAAAATCAAGATAGCAAGTACAATATATCTGGCCAAAATCTGATAAAATGCCCAAGCCTCAATAAAAATTTATACTCGAGAATTTTTGAGGTCACTTATCATGAATCTGATAAATTTTAAAATTCAATACGGCTAATGCAATATAGCCGACATTCACAGACTTATTGCACGTCAATACCAATCAGCATAACCTCAAAATAAATACAAACGTATAAATACAAATGAAATAATGGTTTCTTATTGTAGCTAACCAACAGTTGAAAATTTTTCATTTTTACTTTTGTAAGTCGTATAAAATTATAGAATCATGTT
Source organism: Copidosoma floridanum (assembly GCF_036245765.1). NCBI lineage: Eukaryota > Metazoa > Arthropoda > Insecta > Hymenoptera > Encyrtidae > Copidosoma > Copidosoma floridanum. Next base: position 32,990,801 of record NW_028321881.1, read on the forward strand.
ATTTTTTACGTATTGTTATAGATTTTAAGTAAAACTAACCTATAATGATCGTGAATTTTTTCGGTAAGTCCATAAAATTTTATATGAATAAAAGTTAAAAATTAATCGAGACCAAGACTTTATAATACATTATAAAATAGTTTGAAATGGATAATTATACTGATGTTGCGTCCGAACTTCTATAAGTGAAGGGTGGGACTCGTTGATTCGTTCTACAGACAAATAAATTAAATTTCTTTTTGTCAGGAACAAGCCGTCAGCCCAAAGACCTCATTTACTTTTACTTACACTATACTATTTTTTTTTTAATCGTTGACTCGGCGTTGTAGTGTTAGGTTTCACCGAGCGATATGTATGGATAGAGTGATAGAATTAGCTTTTCCGACCAGAAAATTTCGATTAAAAAAAAAAAAAAAATATTACTCGCTAGGAAATTGTATTCAAAAAAGATTGCAATACTTTTTAACTGCTGAAAATATCGGTAAAGGCCTCTTCCCTTCCCCCCCCCCCCCCCCAAAAAACAGGTTTTTCGCGTCTAGGTGAAAAATTAAAGACTGTACAAAAAAAAGTTTCGGATAAAAAAGATGCGTAATTTTAAGACCAAAAAAATGCGATACGCAGAATTAAAATCGGTTGAGCCGTTTTTTTGTAGTTTGAAAAAAACCATCCTTTTTGGCCATTTTTTTGAAATTCAATAACTCTTGTTCTAATAGATATTAATAGCGGGAATTTTGAGAGAATATTAACTCCCAACATGCACACCAAATTGCATATAGATCTGTAGTACACTTTTGCTGAACTGCTAAGAAAAGTAAAAAAAGTCCTCTCAAAAAATGGCCATAAAAAATTTTTGGGCCATTTCACGTAAATTTCACAAAAAGGCCTTGGTTTTTCTAGAATTACTCTACATTATGCTAGAATGACGTTCCATGAAACCTCTAGTAAGTATTAAAGAAATTGGTTTAAAAAACAGTATTTTTTAGCTAGCAGAGTGGTAGGGCAAGCAGCCGTGGAGCGCCGCTGAAGGCCACGACCACTTCCCGAAGCGAAGGTTCAGTGATTGTGAGGGGGTGTCGTCAAAATAAAAAATGCTGTTTTTAAACCGATTTCTTTAATACTTACTAGAGGTTTCATGAAACGTCATTCTAGCATAATGTAGAGTAATTCTAGAAAAACCAAGGCCTTTTTGTGAAATTTACGTGAAATGGCCCAAAATTTTTTTATGGCCATTTTTTGAGAGGACTTTTTTTACTTTTCTTAGCAGTTCAGCAAAAGTGTACTACAGATCTTTATGCAATTTGGTGTGCATGTTAGGAGCTATAATACCTACCTTCTCTCCAAATTTCCAGTATTAATATCTATTAGAACAAGAGTTACTGAATTTCGAAAAAATGGCCAAAAAGGATGGTTTTTTTTTCAAACTACAAAAAAATGGCTCAACCAATTTTAATTCTGCGTATCGCATTTTTTTGGTCTTAAAATTACGCATCTTTTTTATCTGAAACTTTTTTTTGTACAATCTTTAGTTTTTCACCTAGACGCGAAAAACCTGTTTTTTTTTGGAGGGGGGCAAGGAGCCTTTACCGACATTTTCAGCTGTTGAATAGTATTGCATTTTTTATTTAATACGATTTTCTAGCAAGTAATATATTTTTTTTTTTAATCAGAATTTCCTTGAAAATCAGGGGTCAAAGAGCTCATTGTATCACTCTAGGAGTGGCGTACGTCAAGCTGGTGTTGACCTACTGTTTAACTTCAAATGTTATATCATACAGTAGAAGCGTATCTTATTCGTCTTTTTATCTCACGTCCTTGTAAAAGTGTTTGTCATACGTTGTATATTTAAATATTCCTTGAAACTCAATTTATTCATCAAGGTAAGAATTATGTGTCAATCAATTAGAAAATTGAATCCTAAAATCTTTCATTTAATTTAGTAATTAGAATATTTTTGAATTAAAAAAGTAAATTTAATCAACAACTAAATTATGTGTTATCAGATAATTTAATAAATGTAGAAAAGCCGGAAATAATTAATTTTACAAATAATATAAATTATTAAGTTTAGATTCGCATTTACAATGTTTATACAATTTATAGTTTTCTTGACTTTACTTACTTCTATGATCGTTGGTTAGCCGCTGCTTGCGCGCTCGCAGTCGCAAGATCTTACAAGGTTGATCGCAACGATCATCCTAATCCTACACGAGAGTACTCGTGGCGATGACAATAACTAGGCTGCTGCTTTTAACGTCAGAATCCAAGTTGACGGTCCTTTCTTTCTTGTTCCTCCTTGATTCACTTTTTAGGTGAGTCTATAGTGGTCTGGTTTGCTCGAGTTTTTCTCACACAGCTTAGTCACCGAATTAAATCTTACATTTGCTTGAAATTCACGGTTCTAACACGTAGCTTAATCACCAAACTAAGTCTTACATCCGCTTAAAAGACGCAACAGAACTCACTCTCTAACCTCTACAGTTATTTTATAGCACTTGATGAAAGAGAAAAGGTGAATATTGTTATGTACGAGGAGTTTTTATACTCTTGCACTTAAGGAGGACGCTTCGGGTTGGGGATCTGAACGACTAATCAGAGCTTAACCTAATAACTCTCGATTGACATGAGCAGAGTTGTGGTGCAATAATTTCACAGTAATTGATGGTTAAATCTGCTGATCTCTTGGATTTTACATTAAGTACAAGTTGCTGACGAAATTGTATACAACATTTTTTGTGGACATATGCACTAAAGAATATTAAAATTGTTGATTAATCACAGTCTTGGATGTACCACTGCGAATTGATGTTGTAAGATAAGCGCTTTGTAAGATAGTGGGAGGTTGCACGCGTAGTTCGAATTTTGCGACGGTAGCTTGTGTCAAAAGCAGTAAGTTATATGCCACGTGATTTCAGAAACAGGTGTACCGCTCGATGTTTTGAGATCGCTGAGCTTTGGCTTTTTATAATTTAAAAAAGAAACTCTGTGTTCCGAAGTAACAAATATTAAGTACATGACATGGGATGTCACACGCTTCTCCTTAGCTAATTGCCGCCCTCGGCAATAATAAGAGCGAAAACAGTCGAACCCATGTCAAATACTTAAAATACAACATATTCATAATATACATATTCCTAGTTATACATAGTATTAAAATAAAAGAATTAGATATAAAAATTATGTTTAACATACGAATAAATACAGTTTATATTATAAATTATTATTTATTATTTTTTGATGTAATGCTGTTGCAAGTTTCCGTGTTGAATTAATTGTAGGTAATGTTGTGTTACGATAATGATCGTCGAATAGTTTGCAATTTAGAAATGGCAGCTTAATGGTCACGATTTTTGCTGAGCTCATTAGGATTGATGTTCGGGCTTTACTGTATCGTGATTTATGAGCAAGGTGATTTGAAGTTGTTGGTCAGCTTTTTTTTTTTTTTCTCTTTGCTCAAGGCATTACGTGGTATAGCGGTGTGCCTATACTGTAACTGGAGTATATCATAAGGTTGACATATATATTGTCTGAAGCGAATTGCGATGAATTGGTCGCTGGGCGTGTTGATTAAAGTCTAAGAGAGTTGTGGGTTACTTTCCTCTTGATTGCAGTTCTAATTGGTAGTGTTATGCAGTAGACGTGAATGGTTTGCATCTTACAAAGTATTCTAATGGTGTTGATGTTTTATACGACATTTTTGTGGGATCCGTAATGCTTCATTGAAATAAAGTGAGAGGAGGTATTGCAGTGTTAATCCTGCGTAAAATTGTGTTATAACTCTTTGAGCTTCTCGTCATTGATGTTTCACATGTTTGAAAAGCTTTTTGCGAACTATTAGACATTGTTTTCACTGTAGATTTTCGTTGTGACGAAATTAAAGTTGTGACTTTACATCGCACTTGTGCTGAACTTATTGTTGTTGAAAATCAGTGGTTGGAAACACATTTTCAACATGAAATCTTCCGTTGATGGTCTCGTACGCTCGTATGATTCGTTTTATACTTATATGTTTTATAAAATACAATGAAAAAATATTACCTTAGTGATAAGTGTACATAAAAAAAAAATTTGCCAAATTTTAATTGATTATTTGTATAGATTGTTGTACGTATGGATTAACAAAGAAAATTTTGGATTGTTATTGGTAATAAATTTTCGAGATTGCTTCCATTCAACTGTTGTGGAAAGAATTTCAGTTATGGAAACCAATTAATTGAAATTTATTTACTTATAATTTAGTTACTGAAGTTCTTCCCTTACAAAATTGTTATTAAGGTTGTTATGGTTTGATCTATTATTGATTTAGTTTCTAATCAGTCATATACTGTGAACTTATGAACAGACATACATTTTTAACGAAGATCACATTGTAGTAACAAATGTTGGTTAATTGTATTGGCAAAACTTGGCTGTTAATGCAATAAGATTGCATAAAAATAATTTCTCATTTAGTGAATTGCAAGGGTAAAAGGAAGAAAGTTGCATTCCACATACACTTATTTTGTGGCCAACTTGCTCAAATTTTTGCTGATGAGCAGTTTTGTAAGGTGAGCATGAAGAACAAAACTTTTTTTTTTTTAGTTCTACTCGTGCAGTCTTCCAAACTGGTTGATAAAATATATTTAAAAAACGTATTGACGAAAAAGTACCGTTTTAGTTAGTACTAAAAGTGTATTAGTATATTGTTTGTGAGAAAAAAAAAATTGTTGATGAAGGTATTCTTCTTTTTGTTTTAGTTCGGGTTAATGCAATACACCAGAGATAAGAGAGTGTTGAATTGGGTGCAAAACGTGGCATTTCGTGAGGTGAGCGTCAATGTGACGTTTAAACTGGAACCGGTGTATCAAATTTGAAATAGTGTTCATTTACTTTTCGATAAACGACCAAGTGCTTAGGAGATTTTTATTTTAAGTTATTCAATGGTTACTCAGTTTATGTTAGTAGTTGTTGCAACACTTTGGCCCGTCAAAACAAACCCCCACCACTCGGGTAGGGGTCTGCTTTAATAAAGCCAAAGTGTTGCATGTAAGTATTTGTGAGGTGGGAGTATGAAAAACTGTCGAGTGGAGGGGAGAGCATGCGAAATCTAAACGTCGTGAAAAGAGAGAGAGAGAGAGAGAGAAAGAGAGAGACAAACAAAATCTTGGTGATGCGGAGAGCGATGCGATGTAATATTATAGATATCCTATTACATGCGAAGAATGATAATATAAGAATGATACTCTATGTACCAAAGTCAGCACATTCCTGAAAGTAAGACGTCGAATATCCACTATGTAATATAAGGTAACGATTGTCTTATAACTGATCTTCTTAAATTCTTGAGAAATCAAGGTGATGGATGCTTTATACAAAATAATTAGCGCATTCCTAAAAAAAATAAGGAGGTGGCTGATTATTATGTGATATAGAATTACTTTTGTTTTATAATGTTAAAAACGAAGAGATTGGTTTATTATATTCAAGAGTCAGATCATTCCTTAAAGTAAAGTAACGACTCACGGGGGAAAAAGTCGACCAATACAATTTCTTGCAAAAATATTAATAGCAGAAGAAAGACGCTTAGCCCTCAGTATCGTTTCAACATTAACAATGAAAACTATTACAAAAGCTCATTTGATAAGCTTGCTTAGATGCTTGCTACGCGTTGCACTCGATCACGAACCACACATTTGTACTATGTGTGGTAGCGCTTGGAGTAGCAATTTTCAATCATTATCGATCAATATATTACTCAAAAATATGTATTTTCTTGTCTTACATTGTCGAATAAAAACCGTGAGTGACATGTTTAAACGTGGCCTTTTTAATAATACAGTCGTTCACGAAACTGTTGTAAAAGCTGTTCAAAAATTTGTCGATCGTAATCATCCATTGGCAAAAAATATTGTGCTCTGTTGCCGTGAGTATACCTTAAAATTATTGCTTTTGTTTACTTTCAGTCACTAAAAATTCAGTTATACATAGTGATAAGGCAAATGCATGATGATACACTTGGGGACGAAGTACTTTTCAATACTGATACAATCACGGAATGTACGCCGCCCACTATGAGTGGTAAGCAGACTGTATTACTATATTAATTGATCGGGTATAATTTTTACATTTTTACTTGCAGAGGAAAATCCACAACCATCGACTAGTGGTTTAAATCGACCGATATACGAAGATATTAGTGGTGATGATAAAAAACATTCAGACACGGAAGAAGCAAGCGAAAAAGAAGATTGTAGTAGTAGCAGTAGTAGTAGTAGTAGTAGCAGCGACAGTAGCGAGGATGATGGTAAATATTATGAGATGCATTTTTTTCTTAGGTTATTTTCAAATATTCAAAATGTTTTTTAAGTATTACCGTTGCAGAATGGTGAAGGGGATCGTCCACGTTTTATCCTCAAAAACATAACAACTAGACGATATCGTCGATTTAATTATGAAGGACGAGAAATTCAAGGTAGATTAGCGAGACCACCCCCAAATGTTAATTTATACGCATAGCTCGAGGATTGTATGAATGATTTACATAATCATTTAGTCGAAAAAAGTAATCCTGAAGACTTTCTAGGTGTTACTATAAATTTTCAAATGTTTCATCACGGGCCGTTGTGGATATCTTTTAGGCCTACTCGAAATTTTATTGTTGAAGATTTATGGGATGCTTTGTTTAAAGCTGTCCAGAGCTCGAGTGACTTTAAAATCAATGACAGTTTGTCAATTAATTTTGCCATTATAAATGCCATCAGTGGAAAAGGACGTGTAGCTTTGACTGAGAACAACGTAAGGAAAAAATAAGTATTAACCTTCAATAACAATGATAATCTTTGTTTGCCACGAGCTATAGCAGCAGCTTACGCTTACGTCGTCCGGGGACAAATACGCACAGGTAGGCTACATAATTATTGGAACCTTATAATACGCGATCACAGGCCCACTCGAAAAAGAGCTGCCGAAGAGCTTTTGCGATTGACAAAAATTTGTGTGCCTGATACAGGGTTTGGTCTCGCAGAAGTTCACGAGTTTCAAAATTTTTTTTCTACTCACAAGTCAGCAATTGTCGTTTACTCGGTTCGAAATTTTGGGCGTGGTCATCGGCCCCTGTACGATGGTACTCGTTTAGTTTTAGAGACTCAAGGACAAATCGTTTATACGTTACGATTAATGTACTATGAAAACGCTGAGCATTACGAGCCTACACTGAATTTGATCGGTGCAAGCGGTAGTTGCGGATACTGTATACCGTGCAATCAGAGGTATTGGCGTATCGAGGATCACAGATGCTCCAACAAATGCTACAAGTGTATGCAATCTTCTCTTTGCGATGTGGTGGGTCCATCAAAGAAGTGTAATTCGTGCCACAGATTATTTTTTAACTTCACGTGTTTTGAAAATCATTTAAAAAAAGGTTTGTATAATAAATCTCTTACCGTTTGCGAAAAAATAAAAATTTGCCCGTTATGTTGCAAAATTGTGCGAATATTAAACAAGAAACATCAACATCAATGCGGTATTTCTTTTTGTTGCAATTGTAAAGATTATTTACCCGTAAATCATCAATGTTACATTCAACCGTTAAAATTGAACAGCAAAAAATCTAATTTTTTAATATTATTCTACGATTTTGAAACGCAATGGACGACACCCATCGTGGGTAATGAGGAAAAAAAAATTCACGAAGTAAATCTGTATATTTTTCCACAAGTTTGTAATGCTTGTAGCAACGTACAAGATATTTTGATAAACTGCGATCATTGCAGTATTCGAGAATATATTTTTCAAACTAATCCAATCAAACAGTTGGTAGATCTTGCTTCGGATTATCAAAAATATTTTAACCAGATCATTTGCATAGCACACAATGCACAAGGATTCGATGCTCAATTTATTTTTAAATATATAGTGGAAAAACACAGCGAACCCGTAGTACCATCCGTTATTATGAACGGATCAAAAATAATATTGTTGGAACTTATAAAAATAAAATATGTCGATAGTCTTAATTACTTTCATATGCCTTCAAGTAGCTTACCCAAGTCGTAGGGTCTGTCGGAAATTGAAAAAGGTATTTTTCCACATTTTTCTAACAAGCCCAAAAATCAATCGTACATAGGTTCTCTACCGCCGCTCGACGTATATTCACCCGATAGCATGCACACAAAAGCTCGAGATCAGTTTTTAAAATGGTACAATGAACAAGTAGAAAAGAATTATTTATTTGACTTTAGAAGTGAAATTATAAAATACTGTAGGCAAGACGTGAAAATTTTAAGATCAGCTTGCTTAGCTTTTTGAAAAATTTTTGAAAAATTCGAGGTGGACCCTTTTGGGAAATGCATAACGATCGCTTTGACCAGCATGCGTGTGTATAGAAAAAAATTTCTGAAAAAAATTAAATTGATATAATACCACAAAAAGGTTACAGAATGGCTAACAATCAATCTGAAATAGCTTTAAAATGGCTTTGTTGGATGAAAAAACACGTTCTCCAGCGATTTATCCAACACGTTGGACACTGCCAAGAGAGACGCTTACCAGAAGGTTCCTCGTCGATGGATACTGTACTCTTCTAGATGTTGTGCATGATTATCGTGGAATCGTATTACAATTCCAAGGTTGCTTTTGGCACGGCTGCCAACGGTGTTACTGAATAAACTGAGATACCATTTTTACGACCGGAGATGCAATGGATGATAGATATGAGAAAACTTGCACGATTAACGAAAAGATAAGAATGTCAAATTATGAGTTGATAAAAAAATAGGAATGCGACTTTAACCGAGCAATACGTGAAAACGAAGATTTTTCAAATTTTATTCGAGAAAATAAAAATTATTGGAGTAGAAAACCTTTGAATCCACGTGATGCATTTTTCGGTGGTCGAACAGGAAACACTGTAAAAATGTACGATTGTCAGGATGGAGAAAAAATTAAATATGTTGATTTATGCTTTTTGTATCCATATATTTGCAAACGAGGTATATTCCCCGTTGGTCATCCAACGTTATACTCTAACGAAGGGGAGTGTAAAAAAATAATAGGTGACAATAATGATATTTTCCAAGTGAATGGATTAATTATGTGTGATGTGCTACCACTTAGAAATTTGTATCATCCTGTATTACCGGTGAAAATGCACGATAACCTTATTTTTTCTTTGTGCCGTACGTGTTGTGAGAATATGCTTCAAGAGCACTGTACCCACGACGATGAAAGAGATCGCATTCTAAGAGGTACGTGGGTATCCGAAGAAGTCAAGGTGGCTGTTCGCGTAGGTTATATCGTTAAAAATGTTCATGACATATAATATCAGGTAACACAGTATAATCAAGAAACGGACAAAGGAGGATTATTTGCACATTATATTAACAAGTTTTTTAAACAAAAAATACTAGCTTTGGGTTACCCACCTACCTGCATATCTAATGAGCAAAAGGGATTCTATATCGACGAAATCCGTAGAACTGAAGGAAATAAATCTCGACAAAAATGAGATAAACCTCAATGCTGGCTTAAGATCCGTTGCAAAATTATTACTCAATTCTTTGTGGGGTAAATTTGGTCAACGTGAAAATTTGAGAAAAATCGAGGTGGTGATGGTCCCAGAAAGATTAATGGAATTACTTACGAGAGCTGAAATCGATGTTAATGGTGTTTTACCCGTCATCGATGATACATTGTACGTTAACTGGAATTATAAGACTGAGGCCTTGACGTCATTACCATCAAGTAACGTTGTGGTTGCCTCTTTTGTGACGGCACAAGAACGCTTAGAGCTTTTCGAGTATCTGCATTTTCTAGGAGAACGTGCTCTCTATTACGACACAGATTCCTTTTTTTATGTTTCCTGAGAAGGACTAGACGATTTACCCATTGGCACGATACTAGGCAGTCTCACTGACGAATTGGCCGATAAAGGAGTTGGCGCATACATTTTTTCGTTTTTATCCGGTGGGCCAAAGTTTTACGCATATAAGATTAAAAAATTCGATGGTAGTGAAGATTATGTTTGCAAAGTAAAAGGTATCAAATTAAATTACAGCAATAGTAATAAGATAAATACTGACACGATTCGTGAGCTTGTTATAACTAATATTACGAAAATAAAATTGTCGAATTTTTCCATTCGTCGCACAACTTTTCACGATGTAGCAACTCAACCGGAAATGAAAACATGTTACCTAGTCTATAAAAAAAGATATTTTGACAGCATGTCGAAAAGTTATCCGTATGGTTACCAACATGATGTCGCAGAAAAAGGGACATAATACATCAGAGTAGGGGAAAACGCTCACTCAGTCGAGGTACGACAAAGCTATTGGTTGGTCTATTTCCCTTTTCACAGCCGATGGATCAACAAGTAAACGACAAGATGGGTTTGAAACATAGCAAAGCAAACGCTACATCGACGAGTTCTACGAACGATGATGATGATGATTGTCAAAAACCGCTAATAGAAAAATTATTTGAAAAAAAAATAAAAAATACGTTTCCCAAAATCACTTTCTAAATCCGAAAAAAAATGGATACAGAGTCATGAAAGATAGTTAATCCAATTGCAAAAACTGGTCTTTTTCAGGACCAACACATTGCTCATTCATACTAGGTAAAAATGTAATTGATTACCTGATACTCGTATCGGTGTTGCGTCGGATGTTTGATGAAATACGATACATATCTAAAAAAAAAAAAAGATGACATCAGCACATTCTTCACCACGAAACTTAAACCATGAGTTCAAAAATTATCCTTACGTCCCGAAAAATGTATTTGATCGCTTTATACTCGCGTTAGCACATTCTTGAAACCGTTGCGACGAATGTTTAATGAAACTTGATACATATTTCGAAAACTGTGACATCAGCACATTCTTTACCACGAATCTTTAACCTTGAAAAAAAAATTATCTCGATGTCAGTTACTCGTGCGATTTCAACCTCAAAACTGGTACGATTAGGGAGGAAACATTATAATAAGGTAATCTTGATCATGCGCAATAGGTGCTCTAACCGCCGTGACGTTACAAGCCGATTGGTCGCCATCCATGAGCGATGGTGGGGCGCTGTGGCGGCGGCGGCGAAAAGAGCTCGATTGGCTGTTGAACCGACGAGACGAGCTGATTAGTCGAGCGAGCCGCCTTTGCGCTAGCCTTCCAAAAGCGCTCGCTATCCTGATAATACTACTACGCACTACGTGACAAGATTACCTTAGCAAATTAGTTTGCAAGGTCAATGGAGTGTTGGTATAACAGAAATTCAATTACCATTGACGTTTTAACATGCGATAAAAAATAACGAAAGAAATATTGCCCTACAATACACACCACGACTGCACAATAATGTATACACAGAAAGTCCTGTGATTCATGTAGATAATTACATACGACCCAGTCTATAAACAAATATCGAAGAAATGATAGAAGGAATCAATAGTTTCGATACCACACGAGATCTCGTGGTTTTCAGTTTTGAAAGGGGTAGTTACGTAGTGGCTAAGTTAGTCTGTTTCGAAACAGCGCGCAGTGAATACATCTTTCGCTATTTAATATTGTCCGAAAAATTACGTAAAATCTTAGGCTTTGAAAGTGCAACGAGTCTTTTCTTGGAAAATAATGAAATTCGATCCGTTCATCCAAAAAATCTCGCCAATGTTTTACCGTCAATGCTCACGATTTACGGTGACCTCTGTGAACCATACATTGTAGGAGACGTTCAATCGCGTTTGTTGTGGACGGTGTCGTTGGATCTTCAAGGTTACGCGTACGGTTGTATTAAAAATAAAATTTTCTCACTACCTATGTATATACCATTATTATTTAACTCCTTTCACAACATCAAAATCGATATAAGGGACCCGACCGGTGCCCCCATATCATTCGACTATGGGACACTAATGGTAACGCTTCAGTTTAAACGAATCGATTAAAAATTATGGATCGTTACGAGGACTACTTGATTGCACAAAGTGGTGGTGGTGGAAGTCTGACTACAATTTATGGAAACAGTGGAGGAGGTGTTGGACGCATTTACGTTGGGACCCCCTATCAACGAGGAATGAACATTATGTCTGACGTCACCGCTAAAAATATACTTTTTAAAGAGACATTCCGCACTCGTGTGATGGAGTCTGGTAAAAAAAAAAGCCGAGGGAAAATTGGACAGATTGATGGAAAGATCGGGATATAAACTCGGACGGCTTGACGAACCATTTCAGTTGCTTTTTTACACAGTCACTCATGCGAGTGCTTAAAGTCTAAGCTTCTTTTGTTTGATACTCCGCCGACTCAAAAAACTATCGAGGGATCGCACTAGATTCAATACAAGCCGATATCATCGCTCACGGATGATTCACCGATCGAATTTGTCGTACCAGGTAATGGTGACGAATACATCAATCTCGCGCACACGATGCTCAGTCTTCGTGTCAAGTTAGCCGTCAATGAAGATGAAAAATTAAGTACTGACGCAGCATCTAAAGTCTCAAAGATAGGACCAATCAATAATTTTACGCATTCGTTGTTCAATCAAGTCGATGTGTTTTTCAATCAGAAACCTGTATCGCCTCCTAACAACGCGTACGCTTACAGAGCGTATTTGGAAACTTTATTGAATTACGGTCCTGCGGCAAAATCATCCCATTTAACGAGTGCATTATGGTTTGACAATACGGCGACAAAGATGGACGATGTGTTGGATGCCAACGCGGGCCTCGACAAGCGACGTACACTACTACCAGCAAAGAAATCGGTTGATCTTATTGGTCATCTTCATTGCGATGTATGCAATCAGGAAAAATTACTCATCAATGGCGTCAAAGTGAGAATGCGATTAGTACGATCTCGCGATGCATTTTGTCATATAAACACTTCAAACTTGGTTTCCGTTCATATCGAAGAAGCAAATCTTTTAGTGAGACGCGTTAAAATAAGCCCATTTGTTTTATTAGCTCACACCAAAGCTCTGTCAAAGATTACAGCAAAATATCCGCTCACGCGTGTCGAAGTAAAAGCTGTGACGATGCATAGTGGTATTTATGACGAAACTTTAGATAATATTATTTTGGGTCAGTTACTTAGGCGGATAATCGTCGGTTTCGTGAAAAATCAAGCTTACAATGGCGATCGTACTATAAATTCATTTAATTTTCATCATTTCAATATAAATTTTCTTTGTTTGTACATTAACGGTGTTCAAGTTCCTTCCAAACCATTACAGCCAGACTTTAAAACGAATAATTTATACGTAGATGCTTATCATACCTTGTTTTCGGGCACGGGCGTTCACTTTCTTAATAAAAGAAACCACATTGATCGCGAATCTTATCCCATCGGTTACTGTCTCTTTGCTTTCGATTTAACACCGGATTTATCAGCCAACGAATGTTCTTATTGGAACCTTAGTAAACACGGTAGTGTTAGATTGGATGTTCGATTTGCCGACGCTCTAGCTTCGACTGTTAATTGTGTAGTGTATGCTGAGTACGAGAATATTTAGGAGAATTTTAAGAATTCTATGGAGTCGACTACCGCGTACCCTTGGGTGATACAGTCATCTATCTGTTGGCCTGGGGTCAATTGTCTCCACTCCTGAGTTGAAGGGGGCGAGGTCATGAGCACCCAGATCCAAAGATAGGACTAGAGAAGGTTTGAGGGAAAAGAAAATATAGACAAGAGTCTTACATTAGTACAGTGATATTTATTGATTATGTACTTATCTACCCCGCTTTAAGTCAATTGAGTGGCTTAAGAGATATGCATTACACGTATTTGCAAATCTTGGATCGACCCTACTCAGTCGTTACACAGTCCGTCTTATATACTTAACGTCGCTTTCTTACTTGCGATTTTCGCTAAAGACTAATGGTCGCCACCTGGCGAGCGATAGGTGGTACTATCAAGTATTAAGTTGGAAGTCGGAGCTGCACGCGAATTTCAAAATTCAAATTTATGTAGAAACGATCTAATTTAAGAAAAATGATTATTTTAATATACAATAATTAATGAAATAATGCTCCGGATGGTAACACCTTTAAAAGCAATTTTCAAAATTTCGAATGATATTGGAAGAAGTGCGAGAAAAATTTACGTCAGAGGTTGCGAAAAGTGGTACGATTACATAAAATAGCTCTTTGTCAAGTCATAAATTTAGAATACGATATTGACTGTCCGCCTTTAAAAGATTTATCATCGGTTGTGTACTGTATGCATCACGCATTAAAACCAAATCATCAAAAATATCGGTGTGCCTTAAATAACGCTCATAAACTGAAATCTTGGCTCTGTGATCGTAATGGACAGCCTACAGATACTGCAGATTCTGTCGCAAATCACAACGCATACCACCGGTGTGTTCCCAGCTGATCAGATCCCACGGGTGTGGACGAAACCGACAGCACTCGTCATTAACACTGACGATCACACAAAACCAGGTATGCATTGGGTTGCTATATACGTTGATGCACATTCCAATGGCTTATACTTCGATAGCTATGATATTCAACCTTATGTACTGCAGCACATAATTCGATTTCGTAAAAATTACTTGACAACGATTGGGAACCTATAGTTCGTCTATTAGGCACAGATTTTGAAGAGATTCCTTTCAAAATTTCGGATTGAAACGAATTAAAATTGGCGTTTACAGACATTAAGAAGTATTTTACCACGGACGACAGCAACTTGCAGGACATCAAAATTTATGGGTCCAACTGGTCTCTAAAGTTTCCTGTAAGTCATAACGACAAGGCTATTGAGCTTGAAGAAGGACGAAAACAAGGTGTGAGTGGTAGTGTCGCGAAGCAGTACCGTCGTAGTTTAGTTCTAAAAAAGGTGACCTTTGATCATTTAAGCGAATTTATTGTCAAATGTATTGATTGAAATTTACGTGTATTGAGTGATTTGTCGGATTTGATGCCTACTGTTGTGCAGAAGTTTGTAAATTATATTTCAGAAAAAGGTAGTAATATGTATGAAGCGCAAATCGATCATTATAGATCCGATATTGTGAAGAAAATTGTAAGAGATATGAATGATTCAGATTTAGAGAGCGTGTATGAAAAAGTCGTATCTATGGATACGACGAAATGAGAAAATTTAACAAAAGAATGTGTACGCCATTTTATATACACTATTGCGTCATTTTATACAATGCCACTTGTAGAGGCTTTAAATTCTAAAATAATTAATTAAACGTATGTACCTTTGTTGTTACTTACCTAAAATTCACACCACATCCTTATAAATCACATTTTATTTTAATGTCATGAAAAAAATTTAAAAATATGTTGGACCCTTTGTATTAGAGAAACCTATTAAAATTATAAAAATAATACCCATACTCAACGAGAGGGAAAATGTATAACCTATCTAGTAACTCAAAAGTGGGAGAGCCCTCTCTCCACGCTTTAAGTTGGGAGGGGCCCTAATCGTGGTGGGGTTATGTCCCCCACCTCACATGCCTCGTCTTTGCTCATGATGGAAAGCTCCTACGTAGGTGGTGGGGGTTTGTTTTGACGGCCCAAAGTGTTGCAACAACTACTTATGTTATACGAAATTAAGGTCATAATCGTTTTAAGTGTACAATATCTTAGGCTATAATAAAAAATATAGTATTACGTTCAATTTTGTAAATTTAGCTGTTTAATATGTAGTGTTAAGGTTATAGTAACATAAGACAAATAGTATTCTTCTCAAAATTATCGAACTATCATAGGTGTGCGCGCCGGTGCCACTTTTGATTGTGATTGTTCAGTCGCCGTAGCTAGGGCTGAGCACGCTGGGTCCAGGCAGGTGAGATAAGGAAAAGGAGGATGCGAGAGGTCACCTCAATGATCACGAGCTGCTTGTTAGGTTTAAGTATGAATATGTTTATTCATTAAAAATACTCCCTAACTGCTCTAAAATCAAGAAAAAGGCCACGTTGGCGAGGGGCACGTATAACTCTACATGTGTTGCTGGCTCGCGCGCGACACGTCCGTACTGTTCGGCTTCCGAACTGAGAAGAAGTTCGAGAAGGGCAGCAGCAGCGGCGTGGCTCTCCTTGCTGAAGAGAGTCGCGTGGTGGCTCAACCTTCTATTGGCTCTACTGCGCAGCTAGTAGGCAGCAGAGCAGTAAGACTACTATGGGGCCATAGGCCTTAAACAAAAAACGGCTGCAACATGCCGCCCGCCAAACGTCGCTTACAGCGCGTTTAATTCATAAAGTACTACGGTTCCAGTAGAGGCTAATGAAAATTAAAGTAAGAACTGAATGAATATTTTGAAACGCGGCTTACAATCATTGCGAGTAAAGAAAAGAAATTCCTCAACTGGCCTAAACTAAGTTACCATTACAAACGTGGTTAGAAAATGATGGGCTTATGGCCAATAAATGAATAACGTCTAATCTTCAGTGATGGCACAGGGCGTACCGCCCGCCCTCGAAGGGCACCCTCGGTTCTCTGGAAGTGAGGTTGTTAGCGAAGCGGTGAGTGGCACTAGCTTGCTGACAGGCTGATGAAGTTCAGACTTGGCCGTGCGGACCTTTGCCACCCGACATAGGCCATCTTCTCCTGGGAAGGTTCGCACGATGCGGCCCATGAGCCACTTTGTGGCAGGTTGAAGCTCGTTTTTGATTAGGACTACTTCTCCCATTCGAAGGTTGGGCTGAGCATGCGTCCACTTAGTACGTTGCTGCAGCTGAGTAAGATATTCCTGACTCCATCTAGACCAGAAGTGATTGCGGATTTGCTGCACGTGCCTCCATCTGGAACCGAGACAAGTTTTGGAGTCCAGTTCTGTAGGGTCAGGAGGAGAAATAAGGGCGGCTCCTATCAGAAAGTGTCCAGGGGTTAAGGCGACTGGGTCTTTATCGTTTGAGCTAAGATACCCAAGAGGCCTTGAATTTAAGCAAGCTTCAATTTGACTCATGAGCGTAGTGAGCTCCTCATAGGTAAGGAGAGCCTCTCCAATCACGCGCTTGAGATGATGTTCGCATGCCTTGACAGTAGACTCCCAGAGTCCGCCGAAGTTCGGTGCGTAAGGTGGCGTGAAGTGCCAGCTGATTCCTTCACTGGCCGGGGAGGAAGCTGCTTGCTGACCTACTGCAGAGGTTTCTTTAAATAAGCGGCTAAGTTCGGCGTCGGTGCCTTGAAAAGTGGTGCCGTTGTCATTGTACATGTGTAAACAAAGTCCTTGGCGAGACACGAAGCGGCGAAATGCTGCTAAAAACGCTGGTGTGGAATAGTCAGAGACTACTTCAATGTGCGTTGCTTTAGTAGCAAGACACACAAAGACCGCGATGTAGCTTTTCATGACTTTTCGACCACGACCGGGGAAAGCCTTAAACCAAAAGGGTCCGGCATAATCAACGCCCGTGTGTGTGAAAGGTTGCGATGGTTGTGTCCGAGGAGCAGGAAGGGCGCCCATCATGTGAGAGATGGTTCGTGCCTTAAACCGAGCACATGTGGTGCACGATCGTACTATCCCTCTAACGAGATTCCTCGCACGTAGGATCCAAAATTGACGGTTCAAGGTACTATGTGTAAGCAAGGGGCCTCCATGAAGTGTGAGGAGGTGTGTATCTCGAACGAGCAAGCGGACTACATGATGCTTTGCGGGTAGCACGATGGGGTGTTTCTTGGTTTCTGTCAAGGCAGCCTTGTGTAGTCCTTGGACTAAACGCCACAAGCAGACCCGGCCAGCATGGATCTCTCGGACTGAAAGCCCAGTTAGCCGTCGTTCTAGGGGCTTGAGGGTGTTGGTTTTAAATCGAAGCACGTATGACAGGATTCGAATTAACTTTTGAATTGAGCAAAATTGGCTGAGCCACTCGTTCCAGTTGATTTTATCCTGAGCGTTCATTATTAGAAACGCTGTGGTGCTTTTTTTCTAATTCCGTGGAAGGATCGAGTGGCATGGTTGGCCAGATATCTGGCGACCCGGTAATCCAGCAAGGCCCATGCCACCAAAGCGTTGAAGTTTCTAAGGTATCGATTGAAACTCCTCTCGAGGCACAATCGGCCGGGATTTCCCTAGATGCTACGTGGTGCCAGATTGCCTGAGGTATCAGCGTATGAATTTCGCTAGTGCGATTAGCGACATATGTTTTCCAACGTGATGGATGACCGCGTAGCCATGCCAAGACAATTTGCGAATCGGACTAGCAATGTACGGTCGAGGAAGCTCTTGGGGTGCTTTTGTCTACAAAATTGATGAGACGTGCGAGAAGATGAGCCGCACACAGCTCGAGACGCGGTACGCTTAAGGTTTTGAGGGGAGCTACTCGTGACTTTGCAATTATAAGGCTTGAGTGAGAGGAAGACTCACTGTGCACAACTGCATAAACCGCAGCTGCGTAAGCCTTTTCAGACGCGTCGCAAAATCCGTGCAGTTCCCACTGAGACGAAGAGTCAGCTGGGATCCATCGCGAGATGCGAAGTTGGCTGACTCTCGAGAGTTCCGATGAAAATTCTAGCCAGAGTCGTGTAATTGATGGAGGTAGAGCTTGGTCCCAGTCTAACCCGTGGAGCCACAGACTCTGTAGTAGAATCTTCGCCCTGATAATAAATGAAGCTAGAAAACCAAGGGGGTCGTAGAGTCTAGCCACGTTTGAAAATATCTGACGCTTGGTGACGGGCCCTTGGCTTTCCAAAGCTGTGACCTTGAAGAGCATGGTGTCCGACGTGGGGGCCCAGAGCATGCCTAGAACTGATGCAAGTGCATCCGCATGTATCGGAAGCTCGACAGATGGGAGAGTCTTAGGGCTCAATCTGCTCAGCAGCGTGCATGAGTTAGACGCCCATTTGTCTAATTTCATGCCTGCTGATGACAAAATACTCTCGAGCTCTTGAGCCCCTTTGCAAAGCGCGGATTCCGTCTCGGCTCCTTCGAAGAAATCGTCCGCGTATCGATTCGTTTGGATAATCGAAGATGCGAGAGAAAAACGGATGGACTCTTGCACAGCAAGCTCAAGCATGCACGCATTTGCGAGAAATGGGGCTGAAACAGTGCCGTAAGTGATACTGTTTAGCTGAAAAGCGGTTGGTGGATCGTCTTGTGACTCACGCCACAAGATTCGTTGCCAGTCGCGATCGTGACAATCTACTAGAAATTGGCGAAACATCCTTATGATGTCGCATGAAAACGCGAAACAATCGAATCTCCATCTCATCAGGATTGCGCGGATGTTCTCGAGAAGGTTAGGGCCTGGGAGCATGAAGCTATTTAGCGAGCGACCTCGGCGATCCTTACTTGATGCATTGAAGACTATGCGTATTCTTATGTAAGAATCGTCCCGAAATACTGGGTGGTATGGAATGTAGGCTACCTGCTCCGGCTCGGGTTGACCGACGGAGACTGGTGACATGTGGCCAAGACTCTCGTAGTTTTTCATGAAGGTATTATATGCCTGTAGAAGTGCAGGGCATGCCGCCAGCCGGCGTTCCATGCTCCCAAGCGAGCCCAGAGCTGCTTCTCGAGTACCTAAAAGGAAGGGCGCTTCGGAAAACGGAAGGCGGATGACAAAACGACCCGAGATATCTCGTCGCACGTTCTCCTGGAAATGCCTATAGCAATTTTTATTGTCTACAGAACCATGATCGACATTAAATGGCTCTTCAACCTCCCAAAATTTCCGTAACGCAACAGACAACTCTTGGTCGACGGTCAGAGTAAATAATTGGGTGGACTTTACCTCGAGGCCGGGAGATGGCTTAGACCCTCCAAGAAGAACCCAACCAAATACCGTACAGATTGCTGAAGGCGTGCCTGGTGGCCCTGTGATGAGGCCAGGGCGCAAGGCAGCGGCGAAGACTTCAGAACCCAGTAGGCAATCAATCTGACTTGGGGTGCCACAGAATGGATCGGCAACGTCCAAGTCCTTGAGGTGGTTCCAACTCCCGAAGTTAACGTTGCTAGATGGAAGCTTTGAGGTGAGCTTGCCCATCGTCAAAGCCTTCATCTGAAAATCAAAACCATCATCAGAGGGGGACTTAACTGATAGAGTAACCCAACCCCTGGCTATCGAGGTTGAATTTTCCAGGCTGTTGTCAGCCAGAGTCTGAAACCATCGACACGATCGCTGTGGACAACAGTTTCGTGTTCCTGGTAAATGTAGCGAGCACTGAAGTCTGCTGAGTGGAATTAGATGTCTGATACTTATCTTTCTTTTGTGGATGTCTTGAACCGATGGTTGGCTGCTCGGCTTGATCCATATGCAGAGCGGTATGATGCTTGCTCTGACAGGTGCGGCATGTGTTTTTGGAGGGGCACTCGCCCACTTGATGAGAAGGTCCCATGCAGTTGAAACAGAGCTTGCTGCTTCGTACGAAGGCTTGGCGCTCCGGCACCGACTTCCCTAGGAACTGCGTGCATGAGCCCATGTAATGCGTCTCTGAACAATAGAGACAGGTGGGCTTGGAGCCTTTGGACGTCGAAGGCTGTTCTGATGTTGATGTAGACAGAAGGGCCGATGTAGACTGCTTCTCTTTTGGCTTGCCTTTATCTCTTGCTTTGTTGCCCTTGGCAGTCGGAGCAGGACCAGCTTCTCGCGTGCTGGAGCCTAGACGATCCAGGGTGCGGATCCTCGTCTCCAGGAAAGTCCGAAGAACTTGATACGTGGCGAAAATTATCCTTTGGGCCTCACACTCTTTTGCCCAATCAAGCTGTGTATCCGGTGCCAACTTGCTGGTGATACAATATATCAGTAGAGCATCACAGTTGGACAATGTAGGCGCGAGAGCGTTAAAGATGTTCAAGCTCTCGTTCATGGTTGACAACAGCTGACTAAGGTGTGTTACAGATTCTTCGCTTGCCGACGGCATCTCTAATATGGCCTTTATGTATGTGTTACAGCGCAGCAGCTTATCATCATAGCGCTTGACCAGGGCTTGCCAGGCTGTATCAAAGTTATCGCCTTCTACTTTAATGCCACGTAGAACGCTCGCCGGCTCACCACTCAGTGAGTTAATCAGATGCTGAAACTTGATCACTGGCATGACGGACGTATCATTGATTACCAACGCTGTAAACTTATCGAAAAACCCTTGCCAGTCTCTCTGCTCTCCGTTGAAAGTTGGCAGTTTGACCTTTTCCAGCTGTGAATGAACAGCTGTTCTATTTTCTGATTGGTTTCCTCTAGGTGGTGCAGGGTTTTCAAAGCGCACCAAGCACTCTTGAAGAAGCCTCAGGCTTTGCATAAAGGCTTCGAGAGTTGCGTCATGCACAGCTTCTGTAATACAAGTTTGATTTTGTATTTTGTCTGCCCATGAGCAGAGCTCCATGTCGTTGTTTTCAAAGTCTTCCCAATAGCCTTGTAAGAGCTTTATCCTGTTTTTCAAATAAAAAGTCGTGAGCTGCTCTAGCGCTTTGATTTTCCTCGTGTTGATGATAAAGTTTTTGATGTAAGTAGCGAGAGACTTTTGTTGAAGGAGAAACTTCTCGCACTCATCATCGAGTGACTCAACATCGTCATTGTCGTTTGGCATGTTGATGTGCTGAGAAGACTTTGCCATATAGCTGCCCTACGTAAGGGTCCCAGGCAGCTGTATGTATCTAATGAGCACGTGAGCTCGAGCGCTGTATGTTGTGGTGCTTGGCACCGGTGCAGCGGCACGAGAATACTCACGACTCTTTGTTTACTTCCAAGCTTAGGGGTTGGAGACGTCCGTACTGCGCGTGTTGTAATGTGCGTGGACTCTACCCGAACGCAACACACGATCAGACTGTACCTCTACGGGTGTGCCGTCGACAGGCACGTGAGCGTATGTGTTATCTAGAGGCACAGCCTCAAGCACCGCTACACATGAACGCTGTTCGACGGGCAAGTACGATGTAGCAAAATTAGTAATGTATGGACACTCACGTGTGCGTATTAGCAACAGCGCAGCAGCGTTAGAATGCGTGCGTTGATTTATGAGCAGTAGTACACAGCACTGTAGCAGCAACAACTCTGAATTGAGTGTGAGCGTGTGTGCACGAATGAGCGACAACACACATCACTACAACAGCAGCAACTTCGAATTAGGTGTGAGCGTGTGTGTACGAATGAGTGACAACACACGGCACTACAGCAGCAGCAACTTTGAATTGTGTGTGCGCGTGTGTATGTGTACATACATACGACGGCACAGCAGTACGCGCTCGGGATCGAATGTGCGCGCGTGTAAGTGTGTATGTATATGAGTGACAGCACTACACGCAGCTGTGGAGCCAAGATGGCGCACTTGGGTCTCATGACTCACCGTGGGTCTCGATGCCTTGTTGTGCTCTGTTCTTAAAATGGCCGCCGTAATGGTGAGCCTCGTGGTGGCTGCTACGATGAGTACGTAGCCGCTGCAAGCGATGAGCCTCGTGGCCGCTGCGATTTTCCTATGGCGCTGCCCGGATCCGGCTCGAAGGACCAAAAAATGTGCACGCTGGTGCCACTTTTGATTGTGATTGTTTAGTCGCGGTAGCTAGGGCTGAGCACGCTGGGTCCAGGCAGGTGAGATAAGGAAAAGGAGGATGCGAGAGGTCACCTCAATGATCACGAGCTGCTTGTTAGGTTTAAGTATGAATATGTTTATTCATTAAAAATACTCCCTAACTGCTCTAAAATCAAGAAAAAGGCCACGTTGGCGAGGGGCACGTATAACTCTACATGTGTTGCTGGCTCGCGCGCGACACGTCCGTACTGTTCGGCTTCCGAACTGAGAAGAAGTTCGAGAAGGGCAGCAGCAGCGGCGTGGCTCTCCTCGCTGAAGAGAGTCGTGCGGTGGCTCAACCTTCTATTGGCTCTACTGCGCAGCTAGTAGGCAGCAGAGCAGTAAGACTACTATGGGGCCATAGGCCTTGAACAGAGAACGGCTGCAACAATAGGATAGGAAAAATAAAAACTCAATATAAAACTATATTTTCAGGATTACATTGGTATAATTATTTATTTTATACCAATTTACAATACATCATCAAATCTTGGTCACCATCAATTTTGAACTTTTTTCAATTTATCATTTCGTGGGTTTAAAAAAAAATTCACGAGTTTTACAGGTTAGTTTTACTTCAAAACTATTACAATACGTACGAAATAACATGCTTCTATAGTTGTATGCATCTTACAAGAGTTAACATAAAAAATTTATCACTGTTAATTAGCTGTTACAAAGACAATTATTTCATTCTTATTTATTTTGAGGTTATGCCGATTGATATTGACGTGCGGTGAGTCTGTAGATGTCTGATGTATTGCATTAGCTATAATATATATTTAAAAATTCATTTTGTATTCGTAATAAGTGACGTCGAAGACCCCTGAGTATTAATTTATCTCAGGATTTAGGCACTTGATCAGATTTTGGCTTACTATTTTGGATCTGCCATCTAGAATTATTCAACTGTTAACCCGGATTCATAGTAAGTGACCTCAAAAACCCTCGAGTACAAGTTTTCATTGAGATTTAGGCTTTTGATCAGATTTTGGTCCACCATATTGGATGTGATATCCTGAATTTTTGAACTGTAAGCCTGAATTCGTAATCAGTGACTTTAGAAACCCCTGAGTATGAATTTTTATTGAGATTTGGGCACTTTATCAGATTTTGAACTGCCATATTGGATCCTCCATCTTGAATTTCTTTAGTATGACAATGCGTTTTATAAACTATTTTAAAAAACATTATGAAGTTAATACTATCCAATTTTATGCCTCCAAAAAAGACTGATCCTTTGCTTCTAATGTGTAATTTCCCTGGTTTTGATTATTTTTATTATTTGAGGTAAGGTCAAATTAATTCAAGGTCGAAAATTAAAATTGGCCTCCACAGATGTCTTACTAATCATTTCACCTTAAAAATTTAAAAAAAAGATCTAAATTGGTCATAAATTGTGGTCTCTAAATAATTTCAAACGAAAATTGTCAGGTGTGCTGGGGCAGTTGTGACGAATCTCCCTACATGTGAATTTGAACGTAGCGTCCTTAATTAACCAGGGTTCCTACTATTTCACAAAAAAACTTAACATTCTTGTTTCAATTGACAATTTAGCAATTTCGTCAATAGTAAAATGAAATCAACAGTATCAGGTAATTCAGTTAGAACCGGTTAATCAGCGCTTCTAATGAATAAAGTGAATTTGAGAAAATAATACACGTACCCGCATTAGTATACTTCTAATGAAACCTTCTTTGATTAACAAAATCTGACTTTAGGCCTGTAGCCGATCAGCTAAACAACCGTTTTAATACTACTAGCCATTTTCATTGAGTAATCACAGATAAATTTAGTAAGGTTCTATTTATTTCTACTAGTAGAGAGTACTTCTTTCAAAACACTAATACAATTATTTCTGAAATATCGAGCTTATTTGCACCATAGCCGTACTTACGTTTTCACTGTTTTTGTGACGGAGTTAGTTATTTGATATATTCCCATGTTATGTAGTTATTTTAGTGGAGTTATCAAAAAAATTCTAAACTTCCCTCAATTAAGAGAAAAATCGCTCTTTTTGTCCGTTATTTGTAGTAGCCAAATAATATTTTAAGTCCTGTTTTTATTCCCTTAAAAATCAGCTCACTTATCTGTAGCGAAAAAAAATAAAATTAGTTCATGTTGATAATCGAAAAATTCATTTTTTTTTTACTTTGAATGAATTCATGACAACAAAAAAAGCTGTTTGTGCAGCTATTTTATAGATGATGATAATACTACAAATAATATACTTATCACGGTTGTAGTACTCTATGTCAGTATCAATAACTTTAATCATAAATAAACGTGTATTCTTATACGTGTTTACAAACATCACTATTTTTTTATCAACACTTAACTGAGTCTATTTGCATTTGTCTTAAGGTGCCTTGGGCGATTTTTATCGGCTAAATCAAAACCTCTGTAATTCTGGAATTATGTAAGTAAAGTGTGCCAAATTCATTTGCGATAAGAAATTACTGGGGTCAACGAATTGATTTTTTCGCAAATCGGTACTGAAAATTCACCAATTCACTTGCCTTGCAACATCTCCCAATTTTCACAATTATAATTTAATGGTACTTTTCTCGCAATTTCTTGATCTTGTACTTTGGTTTTATTGAAATATTAATTGAAAAATTTACCGTCGAAAAGCGTTGAGTTTTTAGGGGCCCTTATGGCACCCTACCCTAGGTACGGTACCAACCTCTCAAGCCATCTTAACGAGCGAATAAAGGTACAAATCAAACGTCAAGCAGAAAATAATTTGTTGGCGTAAATTGACTTACAAGTTCTTTGAAATGAAAATAAAAATAAGTAAATACTCAACATTATAGAATTAGAATATGTGACTCACTCTGCACGTTCACCCGCTTCACCGTGTGAAAGCTGCGCTTAGACACTGCTCATTTTAATATCGCTACATATTTTTTTACTATACCTTAACGGTTAAAATTTCTCCAAAAACTTCTGTAAACTATGGAGTTTAAGATTTCAAATTATAAAAAACAGAGTTAAAAACATTACAACTTTATTTTTGAAATTGTACGTATAGAGTTGGATAAGCTAAAAAATTTATTTTTTGGTTTTCTACTATGTCGAAACATGCTTTAATACTACCGATTTCAAGTAAGTAGACTAGGAAAGCTCTGATCTAATTGTAAAGGGGGAAACTATGTAGTCCGCAAAATGGGCAGGTAATTTTTTTTTGTTCAGGATGTTAAGATGGCTCATGCGTTAGGTGCCGCATTAATTGAAAGACTTTGGTGCCCCTAGGTTACATAATATAAATAGTAAATCAACTTAGTTAAAACGGTGAAAAAAAGTATCATTTGTTATATAAAAAGTACAAATATTGTTGAAAAGTATACAATCTTTTTTTTTTTGTCCCAGTAAACTCATTACTATTGGTACATTGATGATGCAGTAAATGCGACGAATGCAAACTGAGAATAACAAACTAACAAAAATTTTAAAAATGAATTTTGAGCAGCTGTTATCAATTATTAAGGACTTTCTTGAAGAATAAGAAGTTTTAATATTAATAGTTGTTTTCTTTATATAATCTTCTATTTCTTACAAGCAATTTAAATTATACCGTCTCTACCATCATTGGCCGACGACCTTTTATGAGGTTAAAATGAATGTTTTATTTTTATAATTAAATTTTCTATAAATTTTGATAGTTGACACTATATTCATGTTAGAGATACAGTGCTTAGATATAAGTTAAAATTTTTTTGGGTTGACATAATTTTTTAGGTAGTCACTAGTGCTTTTTTGTACAAAAACAATCACGGTTATTAGAAAGATACTTTTGAAGCTGACGTTTTTTAATTCAGCTATGAAATTGATTTTTAATTTTAAGGTAATAATGATTTCAAATAACTTATTTGGTGTAGTCGCATGTATAACAAGAAAATACAGATAAATATTTTAAATATTATTAACCAATTTTGGTAATGGTAACGTTTAGTATCTTTTTTTTTTTAGTAAAACTTAAAAAAAAAAAATTTCTTATTGAGTAAAATTAAAAAAAAGACTGGTTAAAGTGGAGTCTTACTTATTTTTCCTACAATTTTTAATGCATTTTGGTACTTTTGGTTAACCTGGACCTCAGAAAATCATGACTGATTGTGAAATAGCGATCAACTGATGTTATGAAGTATTCTCGGACACTATACTAAGATGTTTTTTTCTATTTAAAGTAGTTACTGTACCGGAAAAAAACAAGATAGTGGTCTGTAGATGCAGTACAAAGATGGTGAGGATAACATCATTTAAGTACAGACGCACATGATAGCTACATTAGCGTTTGTACTATAAAGGAAGTACTGCGTGTCTTTCAAATACTACACAACAAGTTTGAAGAAAATTCGCTTGAGGTGGTACAGTACTTTGGCGTGACCCACGTAATTGGTAGATATGCAAGAGAACGCCAGAGAGCTGTCTCACCAAAATATTAACTACCTGTATGGAACCAGTACCAGGCAGCGTCAATGGGAGCACAAAACAAACAATCTGATCAAAGGGTGGCATAACCATAGAGATATAATACATAGAGTTGAGAAGTGTACCGTCACCTGGTCTAGTCAGTTATCTTGCATCTCTTTCTGCCCTCTTCACTGATTGGCTACGACTAACGTCACTGAAAGCGGCTGCCTTGTGTTGCGAATCATAATTACATATACACAATGTTAACTTTAAAAGTAGAGAGCTCCCTCACCTGAACTATAACCTCATGGCCCTGACCACTTTCCAAAATGTAAATAACATAGATAACAAGAATTTCTTACCCCTTGAGATATTATTTAATTAATTATTAATTACTAAAATAATTATTATTCTTTAAATTCAATCGTTTTACATAAATTTGATTTTTAAATGTCGTGCGTGGTTCTGATTTTAAAACTTCGCGCTTAATAGTACCGCATGCTGTCCACTAGGTGGCAACTATTGGTTTCTGGCAAACATTGCAAGTAAGAAAGTTGCTTATAGTACATAAGAAGGGCTGCACGACTTCTCGAAATCATTCTCCCGGATCACACGATCTATGCCTATGCCAAGTTTCTCACTTGACGAGACCTGTGCTATGGCAGTGGCTAGAGCTAAAGCTTATTACAATGATTATTTATGTATAAAACCACAAAAAAGGCTCTAAGTGTCTACTCTTACTTCACCCACTCTTGCCATCCTTGCCTACATTACCGGGTATTGATGTCCCCCTACGGTAAGAATTTAACTAATATACTGGCAACGAGCTCTTCGTGATGCTGCGGATTTACGGGTTACTGCCCAACGACCCATCAGTGACACCAGGTCCAGCAGTGGCATCGGATTCCAGCAGAAGGGCACTACCTTTCGTCGCCTAGAGTCTCTAGCACAGGGTGCTTATTGCTGTTCGATGCCGACGGCTGATCAATACCCTCGAAGACGACTTCCGCTGACCTCAATTTTCCCTCGCTTCTCAAAGTTGCTTACCCCCCCCCCCAAAAAAAGTGGATGCTAACAAATTTAATGTTATTATTATGACCGGACTTGTTTAAAGTAAGGTCTTGCAGCTCGCGAGCTTTATTTATTCTTTTTAGTATAGTAAAAATCTTTATTTAAATAATATAAACAATTTCAATTAATGCATTTCTTTATAAAAACAATTAAAAATAATTCATGCTTTTAAACACAATTAACTTGGATCACTTGAACAAGGTTCAGCGTTAATTATATTCTTGATAAATAACTTGCATCTACCACTGATTGTTGCTATTGCTGCTTCGGAGTTCCCTAATGCTTCTTGCAGTAGTTTCCAGTGGTTCCTTAAACTACACGAATGAGTTCGTGGCCTGTAAGGGGTTACGGTTTCTGCCTTCTCTGCTATCACCGAAACCACTTTCGGCGGACCTCTTTCAGTGTACCTCGCTCCTTAGCGGAGTCTGATATTATTGATACTCCCAAACTGCACCCGAGTTGCCTCAGCTAACACGTTGAGCCTTACGTGTATAAGGTACTCGCAAGTCGCAGGAGTCGAGAGTAGACTGAAACTTTAGAGGTCAAGTGACAGACGTAAAAAGAGCGATTTTTTCTCTTGGTGGTGTGTTTTTATAGCGTCAGAGTGAGTGAAAGACGCCTTTGGTTGAATTAGGTCAACCAATGAGCGATGTTATTGCAGATTGCGTTTACAGCAAAACAGTTGGCTTGCACAATAATGTTACATGTTATGACTTTATATATTAGGAAATAACAATACAACAGTACCAATCGCATTTTTCTGACAAGTGCGATTGAGTTTTTTGTATTAGTGATTGGATCAGTAGCTCACATTAGCAAAGAACGCCAAATACAAGTTCAAGTGTGAAAAATAAGTTTACAAATTTCGCAATTAATCCTTTCGGAGATTTTGCGATCAATTTTGAGTATAAAGAAATCATGTTTTAATTACAATTTTTTAATTGGTATGCATTATTAAAAATGGACAATCAGTGCGCAAGTAAACCATTCATTCATACATACAATTCGATTTATGCATTCATACATGTAACATCCAATTTTAATATATACATGCATTCTCACAACGGGGCTGGCCGTATTATTTATCAGCATATTATGAAACATTCTCCTCAAAGCTAATACACATACACTCATATAAGTGACGTATGAGCTCCACTTGTCAAATGAGCTTGCATATATACACAATACGTCTGGTATGAATTTTACGGATGAATTGCGTGTTTATTTATTATATGATTCGTCCGTATTGATTCGGGATGTAACATTGTAGGGTTGCAGAATAAAAAGTTGAACGAGGATATAGGAAAATTCATAAAAGGCTAGAACAATTTCTGTGTTTCATTAATTTTTTTGTCTTGATTTTAAATAAATAGGGTTACACAGTCAAAGCTTAAGTGAAGATGCACCAATTTGCCTGCAAGCAGCCAACGCGATGCTCCCAACTTTGAATACGGTTCAGCGTAAAAATTTAAACGCAGATCGTATCTAATGACATTGCCCGCAGTTCTTGTATCATTTTATTTTAACATATTTATTCAAATTGTGAGACGAGCACTAGTGTAGTTATCGAATAGTTAATTATATTTGTTCTGTTGGTTTTTAATAATTATCAACGTTATTATAAGGTTTTGTCGTATGTATGTATGAAATTTTAATTTAAAAAAACATCAATCAAAGCAAATTTTTGATAAGTACAATGCAAGTCTTTAAATAAATCTCATTTACCTGATAACTACAGAAGTTAAGTGAAATAAAAAAAGACTTTTTACAAAGAGTTTAGCAGTGTCAACAACGATAGTAGTACTAAAATGGTATTCAGGGCAGGTGGATAGGACGAGGAGGCCCAATTGAATGGCCTGCTTGTTCACCATATCTCACGTCACCCGACTTTTTTTTGTGGGGGTACGTGAAAAATGTTGTTTTTGCACAACGGCCAACAACGCGAGAGGATATGATGGACCGGATCCGTACAGCTTGCGCAGCCATTCCTCGAGAAACATTGCTCAGGACTGTGGACAGTTTTGAAAGACGTGTGCGCATGTGTCTTCAAGCCAACGGACAAAGTTTCGAACAATTTATCCGTGGCTAAATGCAGCTATTGTGAGTGGCAAGGGGACTCACGATAATCAAGCACCCCGACGTGAGAGGCTAGGGGACTCACGATAATCAAGCATCCCGACGTGAGAGGCTAGGGGACTCACGATAATCAAGCACCCCGACGTGAGAGGCTAGGGGACTCACGATAATCAAGCACCCCGACGTGAGAGGCAAGAGGACTCATGATAATCTGGCACCCCAAAGGAAACAGAACTTACTACGTCCACGTCGTTGTTTCCGGGTAACGCTAAAAGTAAGATAAAAGTACTTTTGTTTTGCTATTTCCGCATTAAAAAATGCCACCGCCTATTAATAAGAATCAGCAATTGAAAACTTGCTGATTGACTTCTTAAATTGACCTTAATGTGACCTTTTAAAGGTTAGGTTTATCTTGAACATGTAAGAGTAATAACATTCTTTAGGACCTAATCTCAAAAAACAAGGATTGCAGTCAAAAGCAGGATTTATGAATACAAAAATGCTTTACGACCTTGAAATAACCTTAAAAATTTATCACAAGGTCAAGATAATTAAAGTAATTTGTACTTTTACAATTTATTGATCTTTCTCAAGCATTATGAACTGTAGTGTTACCCAGAAAACCACGTCATTTTTGAAAAATTACGTAGAATCGTTTTTTTAGACATTTGACCTTCATTTTCAACTTTTCAAGGTCACAAAAACAATTTTCACAGACAAATTTGATGTTAAATTTCCCGCTCTTTTCAAATCCGCACTCAAAAATAGGGGTTACCATTTGAAAAAACCATCTTGACCTTAAAATGACCTTCAAAACTGACTTCAAGGTCAAAACTAATGGTACCATCGAATGGCCCCCTCTGTCCTGCCCAACTTTCGTCTGAACTATTTTTTTGTAGACCTCGTAGTTTAGAAGAAATTCGGGTCCATAGATTAAAATGGGTCACCCTGTACATAATTCGAATGCTATGCATATGGATGATTCCGTTATAACGTACCTAGACAGTATCTCCAGTTCGTATGCACGTAAAAAAATGCGCTCATACAAAGGTCAATATTTATGTACAAAGTTGCGCTCTTGTTGATCCAATCATAAAAATGAACCTGAAACTGACAGGGTTAGCAGCCAACTCAGGGTACATATATTATGTGGTGTCAAGGGACCCCGTGGATCAACAAAATAACAAATATTAAGCCAACTACAGCTTAGAACAATTATAACGGATACAGAATAAGTATATAAACTTCATTGAATGGCAGTATATGGCAAATAACTAAGTAATCAACTAACTGGACCAAACAAAAAATCACTATTTTGTAAAAAATCGTTAATAACATGGCAGGTAAGATCCCAGACCTAAAATTGAACATAAATACTATTTTATTAAAGAGTCATTGTCACATATTATTGCGAATACGGGTAAACAGTTATTAAAATGAGTTATAAACAAATAAAACTAGTATAATTTCTATTTTCTGTGAAAATTCGACTGTAACTTAGCCTAGCATGATCTCAGACATTAAAAATTCCACATACATAATCTATTAATGATTAGTCATAGACACGTATTATTGTGAGCACGAGTAAAAAGTTATTACAAAAGTAGTCAACAAATTATTTAGGCGTAATTTTAATTTTCTGTACAAAATTAACTATAGCTATAGCCTCAGCATGATCTCGGACACTTTAAATTAAACATACTTACTCTTTTAGTAATAAGTTATTGGCTCATGTTATTACTAAAGCGAGTTTAGAGTTATTTAAAAAGTTACAAACAAATTGAGTAAGTGAAATATCGTGTTTTCATGAAAAATCAACTATACCTCGGCCTAGAACGATCCCAGATGCTCAAAAATAAGCATTGATACTTTGACGATCGTCAATTTTCAGCACATGTAAATTCCAACATACGTCAAAGTTATTTAAAAAGTTTGAAACAAATTAAGTAGGCAAAATGTCAATTTTTGTGTAAAGAGGACTGCAATTAGCTCAGCATGATTCCAGAACTTTCAAATTGAAAAAACATACTCGTACATTAATTAGTAAATAGAGAATGTCTTAGCCAACATAGGTAAAATGTTGTTAAACAAGTAATACACAAATTAAATAGGCTAAATATTGATTTCCTGCGAAAAATTGATTATAACCCGGCCCAACACGATTAAAGACACTTGAAATTGAACATACATCCTTTTTTATTAGTACATTCATTGGTACGTATGATTGCCAACATGGGTGAATAGTTATGTAAAAAGTTGTACAGAAATTAAAAAAGTAAAGAATTGATTTTGTATGAAAAATTGATTGTAACTCAGTCCAGCATGATATTCATATGTAACCTATAGAATATTAAAATACCATTGTATGTTAACCATCAGTGCATCTCATAATTGAAAAAGCTTATTAACAAAAACAGTATGTAACGGTTTCAATTGCTTATCAATTGGCTTACTGTCTATTCATGTACATAAATAAATTCATGTTTAATTACAACATGTATACATAATTAGAAATTCCTTAAAGTATAAGTATGCTCTTTTAGACCTTTTTTTTTTTTTTTAAATTTCACCATAATAATCTGAGTATTTATTGTTGTTTCATCATTGTAAGAGTACTTAGGAAAAATTTTAGATCCTTCAGGTGAAGCTAAGCAAAACTGTAGACAATTATTTACAAACCGGCTGATTTTTCCCCGTTTACTTTGTTTATAACATTTTCAAAAACACACAAAAATATATATCTTGCCTATTAAGTTACTGTTGATAATCGGTTAACGTTGTTTATATTGTTAAGCCAGCAGACGCTCGAACAGTTGCCTCCTTCAGCTTAGAGTGGTTTTTCTTTGGTGTAAATATGTGTACGTTATGATAGTAAAAGATCACATACCTGGTTTGTCCTCCTTTATGCCAGTTGATATATCAGTAACATTCCGTGATCTCATTATTGACGTGAATAATTAATTTAATAATTAACCTAATAATTGGCTAAACAATTGATTTGTTTTTACATAATAAAGTACTGCACTCGATAAGCGGAAGCGGGCTACTCACTAAAACGCCAGGAAAATAGATTCACGTTGCGCGAAGTTTTAGTTTATTTATCTTACTTACTATGGGACCGGTACTTGTTGACTCGATGTGTTTAGGCTTTGCTGCTTATTTCGGTTGTTACTTGACACTTCCAAGAGTCACGAAGTACACAGTCACCTTTATTAGGGGACGACTTTCGGTAAGAAGACTCTTTTAGGAATGAGTCTTAAAATTTTATCATTAGAAAAAAGGGAAAATAATGTATATATAAAAATTTTTATTTAACAACCTCTTCTTAAAACGATCGCTGTCCTCGTCAAATATATATCTAAAAGTAATCTGAGTTAGGGTAAGAAGTTGTTTATAATAATAATAGGCACTAAGAAAAATCTTTGGAAGCTATGATGTAAAAATTAACAGAAAAAGTCAAGAGTGGCGTTGGTTTAGTGGTAAGTTTACTTGTAACTGATACAACGCTGTTCTAGGGGTCATAGGTTCGATTCCCGATGAGTGCAGATTCTTTCAAAAACTGTTTTCACTGGTAAAAGTTTCTATGAAACCCCAGCTGTTTTGGACGGGTTTTTCGTTCAAAGTAATTCCAGGATTTTTTCCGTGCTTTATAGGTCTTTGGGCCTAGGTGAATGCGATACAATGTTAGGGCTATAGGTAGAAATTAGCAGATCCGATGCCAGGTGATAGGCAGAGATCGACAGCCTTACCGGTGAGGAGTGGTCCCTGAAACTTGGGGCTTCTCCGGGAATGCTAATTAGCCTGGATCTGGAGCTTCGGCTGAGAGCGACGTCTTAACCGGCGAGGAGTGGATGTTCTAAAATACGAAGTCATATCTGGGAAAAGGCTATACAGTGGCAAGTGGATCCGATGCACTGTAGGTGCAGAGAGTGCCAACTTAACTGACAAGGGGTTTTACCGGATAAATTTTCATTGTGCCTATAATATGACACGTATGATATCCATTAAGGGATACATTAAAAATATTGGTATTATAAAATATTTTTACGTACAAAATAATACAAAAATTTTTCTATAGGTGTATGTGACAGTGAAGAATCGTTAGATAAATCAGCGAGTAGGGGACTATAAGCATCCATGCTTTCTTGCCTTTCAGCTGCTTTTCTAGCTCTAAAGAGTCGAAATCGATCAGAAGATGTCACAGGTTGTGCAAAAAAACGATGTGTTGACGGTACTAACGCTTTTTGACGAGCTCTATATTCCGGTTTCTGTTGCGCTTTCCATTTTTATCTTTTCTATTTCCTCACAAGGTAATTAAAATTGCTCTTTAGACATCGATAATTATAACCCAATATCTCTCTTTCTTCTAAGGGCTTTTCTTCTTTCGTTATCCTTGGCAGCTTCATTAATTTTGATTTATAATTTAAAATGTTGGATCCCAAAAGTAAGATAATTAGTCTAGAAAAATGTTTAATTTTTGTAAATTAATTTTTTTTTTGAAAAAACAGAATACTATTTTTTATTACAACTTTGAAACTTACATTGATGTGGTTTAAAAAAGGTGTAAACATAAAATTTCTAAATGTAAGTAAAAAAAAGTATTAAAGGTAACATTTCTAAATGCAAACATTTTTCTATAAATATTTCCAAGTAAAATTCATAATTAATTCAAAATTTATTAAAAAATATTTATTAATATAGAAATTATAAATTAAAAGACAGAATAACGAATTTGAATTTCGAGCCGTTGGATTTTGTCGGTAACAAATCGAAACACAGAAGCAGGAATGTACATTCTCTCACTCGCACTGACGTGTGCTTATTGGCGTCGAACCTACCGTGTGTGACGTCATCAGTAATGACGTCACTACCGACTCGTTGTAGGGAAAATACGTTAGCAGCATAGGGGCGGAGTAAGGTTTTATTTATTTTCTCGACAACAAAGGTAAGAATCAATGTGATTTTTATTGTGATTTGTAAAGTGATGAAAATCCCTTAACATAAAATTTTGAAAGTTTAATAATTATAGTGACAAGAGTAATATCTATGTAAAAGTCCCTCATAACCTCTCCCAATATTTGTTTGTATTTCCAGTAACGTGCAAAGTCCATCAATTATCAATGCATCTGCCTATGTCTGCAATTTGTCAATTTGGAAAGTGCACCATTTCCAGTCGGAATTATGTTGAAGGAGAAAAGTTGCTGAACGCTAATCATATTTTAAAGTGCGGGAAAATGTCAGAGATGGGAAATGTCATTCGCATTACAGCTTATTGCCTTCAAACGACTGATATAAATGGAAAACCACATGAAATCAGAGGAGAAATATTGTTAGATGGCAGTATAAAATCTTTTTTGTGTTCCTGCAAGGCTGGATTAAGTCAAAAATGCAAATACGTGCTGGCTGTTTTGCTATACTGCTGCAGGTAAAATTCAATTAATTTTTTTTTGTCATTTCAATGAATAATAATTTCCTAATTGAATTATTATTTCATGAATATCAGCCAATATCTCCATGATTCGTTGACGCTGGTCTGCATATAAATCTGAAGTATCGCAACCCCTGTGCGATAACGAGTAACACTCATGATCCTTCACCCTCGTTGCTTTGTACTGCTCCAGAGTTTTCTTTTGGGGTTTTTGCCAGGCACACTTTACATCAGTACACGATAGTTGTTCAAGTCCATCAATATCATTTCTAAAATTCAATTAGGAAATTATCATTCATTGAAATGACAAAAAAAATTAAATGAATTTTACCTGCAGCAGTATAGCAAAACAGCCAGCACGTATTTGCATTTTTGACTTAATCCAGCCTTGCAGGAACACAAAAAAGATTTTATACTGCCATCTAACAATATTTCTCCTCTGATTTCATGTGGTTTTCCATTTATATCAGTCGTTTGAAGGCAATAAGCTGTAATGCGAATGACATTTCCCATCTCTGACATTTTCCCGCACTTTAAAATATGATTAGCGTTCAGCAACTTTTCTCCTTCAACATAATTCCGACTGGAAATGGTGCACTTTCCAAATTGACAAATTGCAGACATAGGCAGATGCATTGATAATTGATGGACTTTGCACGTTACTGGAAATACAAACAAATATTGGGAGAGGTTATGAGGGACTTTTACATAGATATTACTCTTGTCACTATAATTATTAAACTTTCAAAATTTTATGTTAAGGGATTTTCATCACTTTACAAATCACAATAAAAATCACATTGATTCTTACCTTTGTTGTCGAGAAAATAAATAAAACCTTACTCCGCCCCTATGCTGCTAACGTATTTTCCCTACAACGAGTCGGTAGTGACGTCATTACTGATGACGTCACACACGGTAGGTTCGACGCCAATAGATAGTCCTATAAGATCAAGACTCCGTGTCTACGCAGCTTTACAATGTATAGTTACCAACAGGGGCTGACAGTGCGAAATTTGTATTAAAATTGAAACATGCCGTGGTTCATCAATTTAGATAATTTCTTATCGATTTAATATTACTATAATTATTATATAATTTTTACTTGGGTTCTAATGTTATGAAAAAAAGAGTGTGGATTTCGGAAACCCCCGACAGATGTGAAACATTAAAGAATATGTTATTGAACTCGGTAGTATTTCATTGTCTATGATAAAAATTGTAGTTTTCGTCAGATAAGTACCATAGTCTCTGGGGCTTCTTTGAGGCCCGAGGGACCTGCGAAACAGGGCCCGAGGGACGTAGAGCAGTCACGGAGCAATGGCGCTTATGTGGCAAATCCTATTTTTCCTACCAAGGGCACATCAACCTCTCAAAAACGCCCGAGGTAGGAAAAGTATTTTTTCTTACCATGGGCCTAAAGTGCAAATGCGCAGGGTAAAAAAAGGATTAATTTTTTTTACTCTAAATAATCCTCATTTAATATTTTTGATGTGAAAAATCTATAAGCCCGCGTGAGCGTGGTGAGTAAACGTGAGTG
This sequence comes from Copidosoma floridanum, assembly GCF_036245765.1. Taxonomy (NCBI): domain Eukaryota; kingdom Metazoa; phylum Arthropoda; class Insecta; order Hymenoptera; family Encyrtidae; genus Copidosoma; species Copidosoma floridanum. The sequence continues at coordinate 33,027,757 of NW_028321881.1, forward strand.
ATGCGTGGTAACCGTAACGAAAAAGCGTTACGAAAAATTTATGGATATACATTGCATACATATCATGCTGTACAGGAGAATGTGCGAATGAGAGAGTAAAAGGAATCGAAGAGCACGGTCGATCTCCGGTTAAGCTCAGCTCGGCTCGGCTTTCTGTTTCTTTCTTCACGTGCTTACTGCCTTCTCTCTCTCGTTTATAAAGTGTACTACCCGTATTATTATAGCTGTATAGAAAAGTATATAACAATTAAATATCATATGTGTATTGCATTATACAGCTTATACATATACGTACGCATATATATACATATTACACATTATACATGTGTAAATAGAATTTTTGAATTTTACTGACTCCGAGGATCGAACTACATCTTGACGATTAGTAGTCAGGGACCTTATAGATTGTGCTATGCAGCACGCAAATCCAATCTTAGTTCTTATTATTTATTGACACCAACCGAGAAATTTCTGTATTAGAAAATTAATCAATAAATGGGCATTTTTTATATTAAATATAATTGAGCCCGCCCATTCTAAAAGAAATAGTTATGATTACTTTTTAGAGGTCTATTAATGTCAAAATTGTGTAAAATTGCGTTTTAAAGTTCGTTTTACTTGTAAATTTTAACAATTTGATAAACAAAAAAAATAGAAATACCAGCGTGTAGAGCGAAAAATTTTCTATCAATAAGTACTTTTAATTTTGTTTTGACAAGCGCAAAATAATAAGAAAAAAAGTAAAAAAGGCATTTTGGCAGTACCTATAAAAGTAAGTGAAATAAAGAGAGCCATTGATCGTCTGCTCTCGCGTTCTCTTTCTCTCTCTCTCTCTTTCTCTCTCTATTGTTCTCATACAGGTAGGCCTTTTTTGTTGCTTTTTAAACATTTTGTACTTGTAGAATATGATAAATTAATATAAGAATTGGTATCATTTTTTCATCATGTAAAAGAAATTTTTTCTCTGTGAACAGGATTGTTTTAAAATATCAATATTTGACCATAATGCAAAATTTTCTCGGGTTCTTCCAATTGTGTTTGTTCAAACTCCATATTAACCCGTCTTTAGTAAAGAGCCAACCCAACTGAATTCGTGCACGTATGCAACCACACACAGTAAACAGGTATCCGAATCTGAAAAGAGACAGAGAGACAGAGAAAGTAATATACACAAACGTTTGTTAAACTAATGTATGTACCTTTGTGTAGGTAGGTAGTATAGATACCCTTTGCCCTTTATTATTGTTCTTTTTCGTTCTTGATGTTTATATGTTAATGAACAAAACAAAAAATCAACGTAATATGCTTTTTCCTAAAGTATAATATTCACTGATCGAAACACATATTTATAAGTAAACTGTCTTTTTAATACAAAAATATAAAATGAAGATTATTTAGAGTCAAAAAAATTAATACTTTCCCTGCCTCATGCATTTTTGAGAGGTTGGTGTGCACTCGGTAGAAAATATAGGATTCGCCACATAAGCGCCATTTTTCTGTGGCTGCCTTACGTCTTTCGGGCCCTGGTTCGCAGGTTCTATCGGCCGCAAAATAGCCCTAGAAACGATGGCAATTATCTGACGGAAACTACTATTTTCATTATAGACAATCAAATACTACATGGTTTAAAAAAAATTCTTGAAAGTTTCACATCTGTCGTGGGTCCCGCGACCCACACCTTGTTTTTACATTAAAAAGACAGTTTATTCATAAATGTGTATTTTTATTAGTAAATATTACAAATTAGGAAATAGCAAATCATGTTTATATTGTTTTTTCGTCGACATTCATACAATGAGGATGAGAAAGAACAATGATACACGGTGAACAGTAAATATAAGAGTATATATACTACTAGCAGCCCCCCGTCTCGGCTTCGCCCGAGACTTAGCAAATAAAACACCGTAGTGTGTTGACATGTAATGTGAAACGTTTTCAGTTTGAAATTTTACACATATTCCTGACACATCTCAGAACAAAAATCTTCTTATCAAAAACACATTTTTTTGGAATCCATGTAGTTTATGTGGTCAAATAATAAGGTGTAAAAATTCAAACAAATGATGATGCTGAAAAAGACGGTGCGTTCTTAATGCCATAAAATAATTGGTGGCCATTAGAAGCCGTTGATTTACAGTTTCTCCCGTGTAATTCACGAAAAGGGCTATTTTTTAAAGCTGTTAAGATTTTAAACCGCCAAAAAATTTATATTAAAAAAAATTTTTTTTTCTCATATCTCACAACTTTATTACCAGAGCAACAAAGTCCTGGACCTTAAACCCTATATTTTTATTGCCACAAAAACACAAATACATTTTCTACTTATTTAAAAATCTGAAGTAGGATCTTTAAAGATTTCAGAGATTGCTGTGAAGGTACAATAAAAAGCTTATCTCTCACGTAATGGACTCTTTATTGGTCGATTTTGACGCTGCTGTTTCAATCTCGATAAATTTTCTGCATCAGTTTCTTGACGCCTAAGTAAAATTGTATTTATTAGATACGTTTGAAGTTTTTCTTCCAATTCATCCTCTTGCGACTTTTGGCATGCTTAAAATTTTTGTGACCCCTAAAAGCTGTTTTCTGTCAACTTTGTTAAGTTCTAATATATTTGTTGGCAAGGTAGTTCGACGTCCGATGGCCCTAAAAAAAACGGTGAGCTTCTTAAGTTAACTCTTTCTTGACTGCAGTTAACAGCAATTGTGACTGCCTGAATATCTCAGGGTGATCTTCTCTGGCCTGCTGTTAAAAACTCAGACTGATCGGGAGAAAAATTACGAAGCTTTGGGGCTTGTTGTAGTACTCTTTCCCAACGTCTCCTGGTATAACGTTCAAGATGTTGGTGTCTAAAGCACCTTTTTTATTTGCAGATTCAGTTGTTTTGGTGATCTTAGATGGGGAGATTGGTTAGTGATACTTGTCCAGTGGAGGCTGTCCCGTTGGCTCAAGTTTTTTTTCCTTTAAAGCTGTTATAGGTTTGCCCAGCGCAGACCTTGGAGAGGATCAGTGATTCCTGGTTGAATGCTTAGAGTCGAGAGAGTAATATAGGGTCGTCGGTCACCGGGTTTTCCAGCCTTGCGAAGAACAACTCCGCAGGTGACGTCTGCCAGTGAATGGCTGACTTGGTTTAATAGTGCCCGTCTTTAGTTAATATAGTCTTTTAGTCGACGAATCGCTTCCGGAAATGGTAGTAAAAATATAGTTGTTGGCAAGGTAGTTTAAACTTAGGTGTCCCCTAAAAACAACCGATGAAATTGATGGTGAAGTAGGAAACGTAAATAAGTTCAATGTCCCAATCATCGCTCGTTTAAGCTTCTGCTCTCACTCTATAATTGACTGTATTTACTCAAAAATAGAAAACTAATTGAAAATCGAACTACTTTTTTAAAAATAATTTATTAATCATTGTTAGCTATTAAAAAATATTTATTGAATCATGAAATCATACAAAAAATTTGAATTAAACAAACGCATTCATTGTCCCAATTATCGCTCACGAAAAATCAGTTGTCTCTATTATCGCTCACCTTATGTCCCAATTATCGCTTATACATTTAAATATATTTTTCCACAGACTTTAATAGCTCAGATGCAGTGAAACAAGAGTGAATGAGATCAAATGATCTTCATTTTATAAATAATGCAACGTATAATACACTATCAAACTCTCATACATATCTTTTTGAGGTCATATACATTATTCAGTCGTTCAATAAAAATTGCGTGAAATTAACAAAAATGAGAAAGATTTAAAAAAAAATTCTTTTAACAATTACTTTACTTTTTCAACTTTATGGTTTTTAATGCCTTAAATGTATTTTCCTTTTTCATTTCTAACATTCTTAATTTTCTGTCTTCACGTTGTTTTTGCAGTTTCAATTTTTCTTCTTGCTTTTCCTTTTTGATTCTGATACTCTCAAGTTTTCTTAATTTTTTTTCGTCTTCTTCTTTTTTCTTTTTCTGCAATTCGTCTTGTTCAAATTTACGCCAATTTTCAGATGTGACAGTTGCAGGCAGCTTGACTTTTTTTACGTGTCTTGTATCTTTTGCTTTTGTAGGTAAATTATTAGGCCAGAATAAAGTTGACTTGAATGAATCCGGTATACCGTTTTGGACATCATTTGCATGAAAATAAATACTTTTCAGAACAAATGTAAATAATGGTAACGAAATATTTTCTTACCACAAATATTTGAAAGCTCACTGTCCTCTATTTTTTTGTCTTCACTGATTACTTTTGAAGTTGTTGGAGCTTCGTTCACCAAGTTACTCGCTGGTGTGCCAACACTGATAAGTTCAGTTGCATCTAACTGAGTAGTTAATGGCAAATCTTGGTAACAAACGATTTCAGCTTCAGCAAAACTATTTTCATCAACAGCTTTTTCGGAGTCCACTATTTCAATAGGTATGTTCTCTAGAAGAGATGCATGATCTGTTATTTCCTCATGAATTGTTGAACTGATACTAATACCAGAAAAATCTTCATTTTTATCAATGCCACTATGATTGGGTGTCTCAGGGATGGCTCTACTCGAAATCTATAATTTTGTAATAATAAATTATAAAACATTAAAAAAGTTATCTAATTTAAAGTTAATACATTTTCTTTAAAAAGTTGATTGTATTGAATTTAACTCTAAAACAAATATTTATAACAAAACATAATTATTATAAATTTTTTGAGTAAACTATTATTAAAGAAAATTTTATATAAAACTATTTGTTGGAAATAAATAGAACTTCATCAACCAGAATCTTTTCATTCTCCAGTATAGATGACTTGTGACATTTTTTCCATAAATTAAAAAACTCTTTATAGTGATCTTCTCGAGTCCAATCTCCATTGTGCAACTCTGTGACTTTAAATTCTGTAATTAATTTTTCATCAAGTGTTCTTGATAAGAAATCTGAAGTTTTCTGGCACAGAATATTAAACATCTCAGTATTTTCATCAACCAATGTCAAAGAACTACTTTTTTTTTACTATTTCCAAGTAAAATGTTGTAGTTTATTGCATTTTCATCAAGCGGTGACAAACCACAGGTTTTAAATCCATGTGATAGTAGTGTACGTAAATCAATCGATAACAAAGCTTCCTGAAGGACGGGCGCAAATTCATGCTTCCTCAATGCATCTCCACCATGCTGCATTCTAAATTGAGTTACACACTTTCTGTAAGAATTTTTCAATGATTTGAATATTGATACGTCCATAGGCTGTATAATATGCGTTGCATTAGGAGGAAGCAATATTAATTCAATGCCATTTTCAACACAAAAATCGCTTAACGGCAGAGTTGCATGTGAAGAGTGACCGTCAACGTAAAGGATAATAAGAAATTCTATATTTTCTTTCAAACACCAAGGATGAAAAACGTTAGTAACATATTCATAAAAGTTTTCAGCCGTCATCCAGCCAGAGTCAGATCGGCCAAGACCCCAATGCTTCGGCGTTGACTCAACAATGTTAGCTGGCAATCTTTTGTATGAGTGAATCACTAATGGAGGCGCTAAATCTCCTGCTGCACTACCTGAAATTGAACACATTTAAAATGTAATATCATTGGAATCGTCATTTAAAAATTCATTTTATTAATTACCTGTGATTAAAGCAGTTAAACACTCTTTGTCATTTGATCCACACATGATAAAAGAATTTTTGTTGTCCTTGGGTACCAAAACTTCATCCCCTGTTGGATTTAGCATGAATGATGATTCATCACAATTAAAAATCCTGTTTGAATCTATCTTTAATAAATTGTTGTCTTTTAAGTACTTCGTTATTTCCTGAAACCAGTTACGAATATAACTTTCAGTAACATTTGCTCTGCTACTGGATAAATTTCTTGCTTTCTTCATTGATAATTGAGGATGCCGAGTCTGGAAACTCTCGAACCAATGCCGTCCAGGTCTACCATTGATGAATGGATTTTCTCTGGGTACGTTTTTCAAAAGAAGATAGACGCTGTTTAGATAGATCCAGACAACGAGCTTTGCTTCCTCTTCTGTCGACAAGACACTGGTAGGGCCAGGCTTCTTTTCAGGATCTTGTTTTTGTTTTATTTTATCTCTCAACGTGGAGAATGGCACTTGGTATTTTATACTGGCTTTTCTCACTGACAATTGTTTTGATTTAGCAGCAGCAACTGCTTGGACTAGGTCTTCTTTTTTATACTGCATCCTTTTCACTTTCACATGTTTTTTTTTTTACTTTTAACAACCTTGGCCTTCTTTTTCGACATAGCTTTAACCTACAATATTTAATTTGCTTAATGCAACAAAGATATCATACTTATAAAAAAGTAAGTACAAGGCATGAACGGTACTTACGTACGTGTTAGGTGAGCGGTATCTAGTACAGTTAGGTTATGTCTATGACAACATCACCGATCACCTTTTTTTTCACTACACTATCGCAAATTCGTATTTTCTTACACCTGGAAGTAATAGTTCAGGAGTTTTTCTATCGCCTCATGTATAATTTAAACTATCTTGACTTAATTCACTCACCAAAAAAAGCTTGAGAAGCACGCGTACTCTCGATAGGTAGAACAACAGTATGTTATAAAAAATAGCTCTGTATCAGAACAGCGAGACAACTTTTTTTTTGGCGGTAAATTTAAATTAAAACGAACTTTTGAATCACTACAAATATCAATTAAATATTAAAGATTACGATGTAAATTTTGTAAGAAATATCTTACTCCTAATAAATTATTAATAATAACAATAATACTTTACTGAGCAATAATTGGGACGTGAGCGATAATTGGGACATTGACCTTACTTACAATGGCCCTAAAAAGCGCCAGTAGTGAAACTTCCAGGCTATTCTTTATTATTATTCCTGATAATGAAGAGCTGGCTACGTATAGCTTGATTCTTACCCTGGGAGTCTTTATGTACGGAGACTGTGATGGAGGGAGGTACGCCGCTGACCAAAGAATATCTCGTCTTTGGATGATCGGGTCGTTCCCCGGATAACCAACCGCTCATCGTTAGACGGGAACATATGGGTAAGCGCGTTGAGGACGCGACGACCAAGAAGGTAGCCGTTGTGGCTGTCTGTGACCCTCAGAGCTGTTTCCCTGGCTTACATTTGTAGCCAAAAATTCTCTAACTGCGTCAGGCGAGATGGTGGGACTGCCTCACAACTCTGAAGAGTTGGAACAGATTGTGCTCTGGCTAGATATGTCTCCTGGTATTATGCCAGAGACGTCATCGGTTGGAATGAATTTTTTTTTGATCGCACTCGTCGAGATTCAGGGGGAATGGATACCTAGGTCCCATACCCCTTACAGAAGAGTGTCGTCCGTAACCGGGATATCCAGCTGCAAGACTATTATCAGCATTCTCTATACAGCTCGTTGAACTGCAGAAGCATGACTGCACTACTATCGAGATGCTCCGGCGTATTATAACCACACTTATTTGATTCTATTGCAGGTAGCCTCGATTTTATGTCGAAGCCACCTAGCGGATTTTACTGAACTAAAGCGAAAGCTGGCGTATTTTTGCAAAACGTTGAGCTCATTTATTGCTATTGTTATTACATTTCTTAAGATAATAACTATACTAAAACCATCTAGGAAGTATCATGAATCAGTGTGCAAAATTTCAGCAAAATCGGTTCAGTAGTTTTCGCGGTTAGCGATTACAACGGTTTTAGCGACTTTGCTTTATATATGAGTAAGACTACCTACCTACACATCGGTTCATATATTAGTTGAACAAACTTTAGTGGTGCATTACATTCTTTGTCTTTCTGACTTTTTTTAGATACTAGTTTATTGTGCGTACTTGCGCACGTGCGCGAATTTCGTTGGCTCTTTACTAAAGACGGGTTAAGATAGAGTGTAAATAAGCACAATTAAAAGACCCTCGAAAAACTGTGTATCATGGTCAAATATTAATATTTTAAAATAATCCTGTTCACAAAGAAGAAATTTTTCAAAAATGATGGAAAAAGGATACGAATTCTAATGTTAATTCATCATTTACTACACGTGCAAAATTTAAAAAAAAGCAATGAAACAGGCCAACCTGTAAGAGTACGATATATGTACATGTACTTGTGGTTGATTCAGGTAAGCTTGGTTTTTTGTATCCACGCATTACTCCATTATTATCTGTAATAACTTGTACATCGTGTAAATATAATTACAGTTATTACTAGCATTAACTTACAGTACTTATTTGTGTATTCCGATACCCAAAGTCATAAGACAAAAGCCTTTATCTTACTAATATATAAAGCAAAGTCGCTAAAACCGTTGTAATCGCTAACCGCGAAAACTACTAAACCGATTTTGCTGAAATTTTTCACACTGATTCATGATACTCCCTAGATGGTTTTAGTAAAGTTTTTATCATAAAAAATTTAATAACAATAGCAATAAATGAGCTCAAAGTTTTGCAAAAATACGCCAGCTTTTCGCTTTAGTTCAGTGAAATCCGCTAGGTGGCGTCGACATAAAATCGAGGCTACCTCCAATAGAATTAAAAAAGTGTGGTTATAATGAGCTGGAGCGTCTCGATATCCATGCAGATGTACTCAGGCAGTTCAACGAACTGTACAGGGCATGCTGATGAAAGTCTTGCAGCTGGGTATCCCGGTTACGGACGACACTCTTCTGTAAGGGAGAAGGGACCTGGGTGTCCATTCACCCTGAATCTCGACGAGTGCGATCAAAAAAAAAATAAATTCCAACCGATGACGCCTCTGGCATAATACCAGGAGGCAAAACTAGCCAGAGCACGATCTGCACCAAGCACCAACTCTTCAGAGATGTGTGGCAGTCCCACCATCCCACCTGATGCAGTAAGAGCATTTTTGACTACAAATGTAAGCCAGAGAAAAACAGCTCTAAGGGGCATGGGCAGCCACAACGGCTACCTTCTTGGTCGTCGCGTCCCCAACGCGCTAACCCACATGTTCCCGTCTAACTATGAGCGGTTGGATATGCGGGGAACGACCCGAAGACGAGAAATTCTTTGGTCAGCGGCGTACCTCCCTCTATCACAGTCTCCGTACATCGAGACTCCCTGAGTAAGAATCAAGCAACCCGTAGCCAGCTCTTTATCATCAGGAATAATAATGAAGAATAGCCTGGAAGTTTTACCACTGGCGCTTTTTAGAGCTATTATAAGTATTTACGTTCCCTCCTTAACCATCAATTTCATCGGTTCTTTTTAGGATCCACCTAAGTGTCAACTACCTTGCCAACAAATACATTTTTACTACCATTTCCGGAGGTGATTCGTCGACTAAAAGACCATATTAACTAAAGACGGGCACTATTGAACAAAGTCAGTCATTCACTGTCAGACGTCACAAGCGGAGTTGTTCGCCGCAAAGCTGGGAACCCCAGTGACCGTTGACCCTATATTACCCTCTCGACTCTAAGCATTCAATCAGGAATCACTGATCCTCTCCAAGGTCTGCGCTGGGAAAACCTACAACAGCTATCAAGGAAAAAAAACTTGAGCCAACGGGACAGCCTCCACTAGACGAGTATCACTAAACAATCTCCCCGTCTAAGATCACCAAAACAACTGAATCTGCAAATAAAAAAGGTGCTCTAGACACCAACGTCTTCAACGTTATACCGGGAGACGTTAGGAAAGAGCACTACAACTAGCCCCAAAGCTTCGGACTTTGTAATTTTTCTCCCGAAGAAAGAGTTAACTTAAGAAGCTCACCAGTCTTTTTTAGGGCCATCGGACGTTGAACTACCTTGCCAACAAATATATTAGAACTTAACAAAGTTGACAGAAAACAGCTTTTAGGGGTTACAAAAATTTTAAGCATGCCAAAAGTCGCAAGAGGGTGAATTGAAAGAAAAAGTTAAAGTGTATCTAATAAATACAATTTTACTTAGGCGTCGAGAAACTGACGCAGAAATTTTATCGAGATTAAAACAGCAGCGTCAAAATTGACAACTAAAGAGTCCATTACGTGAGAGATCAGCTTTCCATTGTACCCTCACAGCAATCTCTGAAATCTTCAAAGATCCTACTTCAGATTTTTTAATGAGTAGAAAATGTATTTGTGTTTTTGTGGCAATAAAAATGTATGGTTTAAGGTCCAGGACTTTGTTGCTCTGGTAATAAAGTTGTGAGATGTGAGAAAAAAAATGTTTTTAATATATATTTTTTGGGGGTTTAAAATCTTAACAGCTTTAAACAATAGCCCTTTTCGTGAATTACACGAGAGAAACTGTAAATCAACGGCTTCTTGTGGCCACCGATTATTTTATGGCATAAAGAACGCACGGTACTTTTCAGCATAATTATTTTTTTGAATTTTTACACCTTATTATTTGACCAAATAAACTATATGGATTCCCAAAAATTATGTTTTCATAAGAAGATTGTTGTTCCGAGATGTATCACGAATATATGTAAAATTTCTAACTGAAAATGTTTCACATTACATGTCAACACACTACAGTGTTTTATTTAGCAAGTCTCGGGCGAAGCCGAGACGGGGGGCTGCTAGTTATAGTATATGTTAAGCCTTTTTTTATAGTATATTCCGTATATTATACATGTGGCCGCATGTGTATGCTACACACACACACACACACACACACACATATATATATAGCACATATATGTAATTATATGTGGGACTTTCCACATGAAATGGAACAAAAAAAATTTTTTTTCTTTAAACTCTGGTGATTGAAAGTTCTCCATGAGAAAACATTGCTGTAAATTTTTCAGATTTTTTGCCGTCAGTGACTGTTACAAATTTTGAGTTTCTCATTAGAAGGAAAGATTCTTTATTTTGTAGACGAATTGATGTACATGAAAAAAAAAAAAAAAATAAGAAGATTATTGTAATCATTTTTCCCGTAGAATACAATAAAACTATTTTTAAAATTTTCGAGGTTAGGATTCCTTCTGTTTTTTATGGTTTTGATTTTTAAAATCAATTTTTTAGAAAGTATAACCATTAAAAAAATTATTTTTTTTTTCTTAAAATTAGCTTAAAACGTGTACTTTGAAAAAATTTTTGTCTTCTAATGGAAGTGACAGTGTAAGAGCTAGAGGGCACTGAATGTTGAGAAACACAGTTTTTTATTATATCTTATTTAATAAGACAAAAAACATGTGTAAAGAACAAATTTTAACTTAACTACAGGATTTGCACACGATCTCTGTGTCAAATTTGTTGAATTGAAAATGGCGGATCCCATATGGTGGTCAATATTGTTAAAGTGGTGGAATTTTACAAATTAAAATATACTACGATATTTTACCTAAAACCTTGAGTTGAAAATGTATCCTGCAAAATTTTTTGAAATGGTGTTGATTTTGAGAAAAAAATCAATAAACATTCGAAAATTTTTTTCGCGTGATTAACTGGAATAATGTTCATAAAATTTTGCTATTGTATAACTCTGAGGTATTTTAAAGTTACTACGGTGGCCAATTATTGATCGAGTTACAGATTGAGTAAATTTAAAATGGTGGATCTGAAGTGGTGATCAACAGTTTCAATATTTAATAGTTCTCATAGAAGTAGATTTTTATTATTTGTCATAATTGTAATTTTTTCCAAATAGTTTATTTCATGTAGGTTTAAAAAAAATCATGTCGTTTTTTTATTAAATTTATTCATGTCAAGAATGATAAAAAACTCATAGTTATATTACAAAATTTGAAAATTTTCGTAAGTAGAACATGGTGAATATATCTTCGCTCTAATCTTTCCGGTTTTTAAAGGAAGTAACCATGTTTTGTCTGAATGTTGTGTATTTTAAACCTAATATGAAATCTTTTTTGCAGTTCTTCTCATTTAAGATCAATTGATTTAGAATCACAGTATTCAAAGTCAATACTTGGCAAACGGTTAGTTGTCTCAAGCCATTTGTATAAATCAGAGACCGACAGTATAATTTATTTTGACTGGAGGCTTATGCGTACTGCACTCGTCTTCACTGTAGCTCCAAGCCCATCGTATGGCCCCTTCCCATGCGAGGTAGGAAAAAAGTTCCATTCAGTATCTGCTTGAAAGTCTTGACGGTGGTGTGCTAAGTTTATAACATTTTTGTAGTTCTTGTACTGCTGAGGGGTCCCATCGGGAAAAACAAAAGATTTTATTGACAGTATTAAATTTAATTTTAACATATTTCATGGCTGCACTGTAAAAAGTGTACACTGCAGCTGAATCATGTTGTAAGCAGTTTAAAATGAAAACCAGACTACTGTGATGCACTTTCCCATTTTCTTTATAATAGATCACAATGTTGTAAACAGAGGCCTGATTATTGCTACAATGGAATCCGGGTGCTGCATGTTATTTTGCTACTAGTATAGGTCCGTTTTAGTCACTGCTTTGGGAAATTAAAGTAAACAAAACAAAATAATTTCGAAACTTCATGCAAAACACAACTCACCACCCTAGAATTACATCATAAAAAAAAATTTATTTATAAATGAAGAACAACAAACAAAATGTAATCCTAGACCTTATATTTCGGACAACTTTAACTCGCTATGGCCACATGTGTAGAAAAAATTGATGCGCAACTAATTTGAGCCTATGAGTACGAGTAAGAGATACTTGGTACTTCCTTTTCTCTCGCTTCTACGAGCTCTAATATGTTGCGCAGTGGTCTATCCCGCACGTATGAACATAGCGAACTTGCCCCTCCGAAATAAAGGAATCTGCAATGCCTCTTATTAGTTCTTTTCGTTGCGGACGGTCTATTGCGAAGCTCTTTTGCGTACCATAGGATTGCGCCCTTACTGCATTTGCTCTAGCATTGAACAATTGTAAAATGGCTCTTAAACAATCAAAGTTGGCTGCTATACTAGTGTTAATCCCCACTCTGCCGTACTGCGTTTGCTGGAGCAGCACATCTGTATATGGGAGAATCTGGTATTGATTGGCCGCCATTTTAGATCCACCATTTTGAATTTACTCAATCTGTTACTCGATCCATAATTGGCCACCGTAGTCACTTTAAAATACCTCAGAGTTATACAATAGCAAAATTTTATGAACATTATTCCAGTTAATCTGGCAAAAAAAATTTTCGAATGTTTATTGATTTTTTTCTCGAAATCAACACCATTTCCAAAAATTTTGCAGGATACATTTTCAACTCAAGATTTTAGGTAAAACATCGTAGTATTTTTTAATTTGTAAAATTCCACCACTTTAAAAATATTGACCGCCATATGGGATCCGCCATTTTCAATTCAACAAATTTGACACAGAGATCGTGTGCAAATCCTGTAGTTGAGTTAAAATTTGTTCTTTACACATATTTTTTTCGTTTTATGGAATAATATAGAATGAAAAAACTGTGTTTTTCAACATTTATCGCCCTCTAGCTCTTACACTGTTTTTACTTCCAGCGTAAGAAAAAAATTTTTTAAAAGTACATATTCTAAGGTAACCTTAAGAAAAAAAAACAATTTTTTTTAAATTGTTATACTTTCTGAAAAATTTATTTTGGAAATCAAAACCTCAAAAACAGAAGGAATCCTGACTTAAAAAATTTTTAAAATAGTTTGATCGTATTCTATGGGAGAAATTCTAATAAAAAGCTGTTTTTTTTTTTTTTTTTTTTTTTTTTTTTTTTAGTACACATCAATTTGTCTACATAATAAAAAATCTTTCCTTCTGATGAAAAACTCAAAATTTGTGACAGTCACTGATGGCAGAGGTAATTGTCAAAAAATCTGAAAAAGTTACAGTAACGTTTTCTCATGGAGTACTTTCGATCGCCAGAGTTTGAAGAGAAAAAAATTTTTTTCGTCCTATTTCACGTGGAATGCCACATATATATACACTAGTGGGGCTTCGCCCTCCTACGTGCTTCGGGCATTAGCCCCCCATTTCCATTTTCAAATGAATTAGTGAAATGAAAAAGGTTCTTATTTTTTGCTTTTTTTGTACAATTTTTCATCTAAAAGTAACCTAATCCAAAATATAAGCACAATAAAATTTAAGATAAAATATTAAATGACGGTAATTTTTATAATTTATAAGTTAGTCAGATAATCAAAAACACGAAAAAATTAGCAATACGTTTGACAAATTAACTTCTTATTATTAGCTGATCTTCGCGCCCTATTCGCGTTCTTACCATTAACAGAGATTTGTATGAAGTAGCTTAAAAATTTTTTATTGTATTATTTTTTATGAATTTTAAGTGCGTCTTCTCAAAAAAATGAGTAGCAGTATTTGCACTTGTTGCATGTTGAGCCAATGCATTTATATTGAAATTTATGGTAAAGTAAAACCCGAGGAATCCACAGTTTTAATTCTCTGTCTAATAAAATGGAGAAAGTACAAAGTTGCGTTGTGAAAAAAAAGATATCACATGGTATAAGTTCAGAATGAAGGTTTATTATTTTTTAGATTATAGTAATACTAAAAAAAAGAATGGCATATTGTAATACTCTAAAGTTAGTAGTTATTAAACCACAAAATGATTACATTTATTTGGGACTGTGCAAAAAGAAAAGGAGAATAGGAATTATTATGATTAACTATGGGTTAATCTCATCTTTCTTTTCTTTGGGCCTTGATATTTTTTTTGTTAATATTTAATTTGTTAAAGGCATAAGAAATAGTTACAAAGCCTTTCTCAAGACACAGCTTGTAGTGTCAGTCGTACTTCAATAGGCTAACATACTTTTTTCACAATAAACACGTCTATTTAGGATTTCTTTGTGCATTGTAAAAAAGACTATATGCTTTGAGGTCACTTTTATAAATAAGGTTTCCACATGGTAAATATTTCATTATTTTAAGGTTCTTTTAACTATCTTTGGACTAATATTTTTTCCCATACAGTGTAAGTCCATTGAGGGCTCTTCCTGCCGATCCTTCGTTGCTACAAGTAGCAAGATTTAGATACAATTACTGCCCATTGTCCCGCACGACACCTAGTGGTCAGAGATAAGTAGAGAGATTGCTGACTGTAATTCTACGACGTAAGTTCACCTTTTGCCACTGTTTGGAGTGCCCTGTCGTGGAGAGATGGCTTGACCAGGTGCATATGTTTTTTTTTATTGAGAAGCAAGAAGAGAGTCTGCCAAGTGTGTGCCTACGGATTCTTGTGGAAATGGGCGTGTAGGTGTATACTTTAGAGATGCGTGGAAGGGGTACTCTGAATGTGCATCTACGAAGAGAGGAGTGAAAATAGTGACTACAGCTATACAGCTATGACCACGTATAGCGTAGCGAAAGCAAGCAATGGCCGCGAAGTGTGACGAGTCTTTCTAGCTACACTTTTTAAATGAGATCCTAAAGATTAAGGAGGAAAAGAGAAAAAAAAGTTCTTACACCTAACGTTTAAAACATAAAAAATCTATTTTTCTGTTTGACAATTCTCTGTAAAAATCAAAAGTTTGAGAGAGGCTAGCCACATGATTTTTTTAAAACTAAATCATACAACTAAATGCTTACAATTGCAAGTACAGACTTTTAAGGCATGTTATTTTTAATTCTTCCCGGACTTTGGATTCCTTAATTATAGAGTCTTTTAAAAAAGGTGCATTATAAAAACGTTTTGCTTAAACTACTTTTTAAGGTTGACAGCATGGCTACAACCACCTTACCACTAACAATATAATTTTATTTTTTTTATTTATCCTAATCACGAATATGGAGGGTATTGGAGGTGGATGCGTGAGAGATGCATGGAGGATGTATGGGAGATAGAGGAAAATGGAGAGGGATGGAGAAAGATGTAATTAGATGGACAAAACAGCAAGAAAACAAACAAATAACAAGGTGTTTTGAGGGGGTTGGGTGGGTGATGGAGGGGGTTGAAGGAGGTTAGAGGCTGAGTCCACTCAACATAACTATATAATACAGGAAGAAACATATATATACATACATATATCATTTATATATTTGGATATAAAATAAATAAACAAATATACGTATATATATACATATATGATATATAATTATTATGTACTCTTCTATATAGCTACATAAAAGGTTATTACACTTTACAAACGAGAGAGAAGTGGCAGTAAGCGTGTAGAAAAAGAGACAGAGAACTGAGCCGAGCCGAGCCGAGCCGAACCGAGTTAAACCGGAGATCTTGCCATCGCACGGTCGCTTGATCGCGTTGGTCGAACCCCCAAGCTCGCTGTTAGATTTTTCACATCCAAAATATGAATTTTAATTATGTGGTTCACGAATGAAGCCAAGGCGTGCGTACCTTGACATCGTTCAAGTATTAATTGCTATTTTAAAAAGAAAAAAAACATTTTGAATGAGTCATTGTACCATGCTCTGATTTCTTAGATGATATTTGTAATTTCATTTTTTAATCGTTGATTTGTATTTTATTTATACTCTTTATACTTATTAAACACAATTAAATTTTGAATGACAAGAGATATGCTTTTACCAGGTATTTTTGAACTCAAGTGTTTTTACGTTCCTATTTTTGTTCCCAAAAATTTAATTAAAAATCATCTTGTAAATGCATTAACTCTAAAGCTACTGCTTTCTCAACAAAGGAAAAAAAAAGCCAATGTTTACCTCCTGCCATTAAATACAACCAACCAACCTATGGAGAGAGTTTCTGCACGCATGTGCACACATATACATACGCTTCGGCTTTCTGCTACATGTATTCGTTTCTATATACCTATTTCTATTTAGACATGTCTGCTTGGTCTTTTTACGTTTTCGTCTTTCTTTCTCCCTTTCCGCCGCTTATTTACTTAACTTTTGATGCGCATGCGCGCTACTCTCTCCTGTTTTCCCGTGTGCCTTTTTCCACTCTCCACTCTCCGCTCTCCGCTTGTCTCTAAGAACCGGATGGACACTTTTTGTGTTGCATCGGCTGGTTTTATTCACCACTAGATTTCGAGTACGTGGCTGTAAAAGTTTCACTTAAGTAATCTCTACTATTACTCTGTCTTTCCTAAAATTACTTCAACCTTACGTCTGAAGTTCAATTAGAAATATACATGTTAATTTTATGACAATGAACACATTATAATAGTTATATTAGTATCGTCTTTTTTCTCTTTCTCTTTTTTTTCTTCGTGCATTGTTTTATTACTATAAATATAATAGTATAATCTAATAAAGTGAGTGATACTTACTCTATTCAATTTGTATATTTAAATGGGGTTGTACAAACGAAAAAGATAATAAAATTAATTGTAGTTAATCAAGGATTAGTGTTTATGTATTTATATTTTTTCTACTTTTGTTCAAAGGAAGGCTTAATTCTTTTTTTTTTTTTTCAATTTTGGCGTTGGTTCTTTTTATTTTGATGTTTTCTCAGTTGCATCACCTCCTTACGTTAGTTCATATAAACGTTTGAAATTGGTGTTGTGCTTTGTTCTATGACACCGGTCGTAATGGCAATTTTTTTGATTCTACCATGAGTTTCTAAGTATTAATGATTTGTATGGCTATGTGTGACATGTAAATATGAAAATGAAATTATGTTTATGAAACTGTTGGATGACGTGCAGGGAATAAGTAAATAAATGCAATCATTACTTATCGTACTAAGTAGTAATTATGTGTAATTGAATTCCCAATACAGTGAAATAAATAATTTTAATACATGCTAAGACTTAATATTAGATAAATTTTACAATGAAGTAACATGTGACTCTAATAAAATACAATAGAATACAATTTAAAAAAGGGGTTATTAGATGTCCGCATCTGCAAATATAATTTCAATACGTGAAGTTAATAATTACACTGATTTTAAATTTGCTTCTTATTTTTACAACGATTTAAATTTAAATCTTAAAATTAATCAATGTATTTTATTGACGTACACTATAAACCAAAATACTAAATTTGGGTGGTAGAAAGACGATATGAATCGATTTCGACTTTTAAAAGACTAAATCACAAAATTTCTACTTTATTAAGACGAAACGCTTTAATTTGGTCTTTTTAAAAGCCAAAATTTTATAGTTTATACTTTACATAAGAACCAATTTCAGTTAAGTCTTGGTAAAAAATTTATTCAGATAATTTCTAAGTTTAAAAAGACAAAAATAACAAATTTAATCTTTCTAAAAGATGAAATTTTGTTTTTCATACTTTAAAAAAAAATTAAAATCGATTTAGTCTTTTTAAAACAATCAATATCATGTTTTAAGAGTTTCTAAAGATAAAGTTTATAAATTTGTGAATGAATTTAATTTTTCTAAAAAATAAAATTTTATCTTGTAATCAGTACAAATAAAGACAACTCAATTAAGTCTTTACAACAGATGATATTGTTCATTTTATGAGTAAATGACATATTTAATAACAATATAATCGTATGCGACGTAAATAACTCTATTCTATAGTGTATATGTGTGAGTAATGTATTTAATATTTTTAAAAAGTACAAAATAATAAATCTATTAAAAAACACTGTTTAGAGAAAGCTAATTCGATATTTAGCAATGAGTTCAAAAATGTTTTCACTCTGAAAATTAAAATTTGATGCAAGCAACTGCAGGTACAGTCACTATAAAATTAAAATTAGCTAATACAACCAAATAATTTTTTTACGATTAATTTTTCAGACAAGGTAAAATATACAAAACTTAAAGTAAAAAAAAAACAATTAGAAAAAAAGTAAAAAATTATCAATTTCAAAATCACCGCATAAAGAAAATTTTGATTTAATTACATTTCTATAATTGGAAATGGCATGATAACGTTTTTAGTAATACAGCGTCAATTTAAGTAACTGTGAATAAAAAGTCAGTTTCCACAACATTAAACAAGCTTAACAACTTGAGAACATTATGATGACATTTTCAATTACAGAATTTTTTTATTTTTTTTATAATTATTTGTTTTACTTGAATTTTAGCAATATATTGCATCACGTCTCGAAGAGTAATCATATAAAAACCATTCAGTTGTATTAGATGGTTTTAAATTTATTGTGACCATAGTTTCTATACATTAAATTGTAATGGTCAATGTGAAAACATTTTTGGTCATATGAGAAAATCCCAGAAACTTTTTTTTCATGTTACTCACAAAATATTACATAAAATCACTCTATTCTTCTCACTTTTTCAGTGTTATTTTATTTTATAGATATTATTATAGGCAAAAAATAAAAGAACAGGGATTCGACGGCTTTTATTATTTCAGTAGAGAACATAAAAGCGAAAAAAAGTATCAAAAACGCTGCATTTTAGAAGTCTTTTTGAAAAATTTGTTTCTTTGGTACGTTGTAACTTTTGGAGCATAGTTCCAAATGACTTGCAATTTTCCATAGAGGTAGTTTTTAATGTACTTTTTGAAACAATTTTCTGATTTTGGGTGTGCTTCTTATTGGAAAAAAATGGCAGATGTTCAAAGTAGAGTGACGGACGATATCATAGCTACATGTACGTGTGCCTCCTCTTCTTGGGGCCTACTAAAGACGATTGTTGTGGGAGAGAGCAGAGGGATAAGCAGATGGGATGCTAAAGGGAGCTCTCTCTCTGGCTGGAACTGGCAAGGACGAAGGTCTTACACACGCGACGCGCTCTTCTCTCGATTTGCATAAATAAAGAAGTTGATACTAGTTCATCGAATATTTACTTCTTGTGCACCCCAAAATCATAGAATCCTACGCAACAGTTTTGGTGTCAGAAGTGGGATGGTCACTGCGATTAAATAAAATCAAAGTGGATTTTTTTTTTTCGGTCTTTGTCAATTGTAAAGTATTGAATCTCGAGATTTTTGGGAAACACACATAGTGACGTATGACGAAGTGAATATGGAACTGCTACGGGAGGGAAATAAGGAGTTGTCGAAGCACGGAGAAAAGCAACTTCAAAGCAAGGACCAAGGCAAAAGACTACGTGGTACTACAACAGGAGATCAAGCTAACAAGGATGTTAAGGGTTTTGGTTGCCATCGTTCAAGCTGGGAGCATATGGTAAGTACTTAAGATTATAAATAAACGATTATATTTATACTGTCCCAGGGGTTCTGTTAAAACTTTTAGTGCGATACAAATTTTTTGTTGTTGTCATATTTATTTTGCGTCCGATATCCTCATAATATCGGTGGTGCCTCACTAGAGTAATTTATCGTGTGTCAGAAAGATTTCCGATCGTGAAGAAAACTCATTAGGTTGAAAGCGAAAAATTATAAACTAATCAATAATAATAAAACTAGACACACGATAACAGTTAAAATATAATGGGTGCACCATCGTAAAGTAACGCAGAGAATCGTACAGGAATTTATAAGTGTTTGAGCGCTCCCATATGGGTAGGAAATAAAGGATAACGAAAAAGAGTAATAGAGTACCTACAATGAAAAATTTCGACGAAGTGCAAAGTGACGTAATGAGTGTTAGGGAAGATAAAATCGCCTCGTATCCGGAAAACGAGTCGGAGTCAGAAGTGCTGACCGTATTTTTGGAACATAGCCCGGAATCTCAAAAAGATTGGGACAAACTGAACAAAAAACAGCGCCTTTTAATGCTAAAATTTCCGAAAAAAAAAAACCAAGTATTATGAAAGAAAAAGTTGCCCCAACGACGATACAAACAGCAGGGCCGAGTTCGAAAAATTTTAGTGTGGGTAATACCGTAGAAGGTGAGTCATTCTCGAAAAACGAGGGATATGGAGCTGGTAAGATTATAAGCGTCTATACGAGAAATGGGTCGTACAAGCGGGGAACACACTCGGAAATTTCAATACTCAACATAGTGTGAGCAAACTAGATTTTCGACTGTTAAATCCAGACCTGGCCCAAAGAAATATTTTTGTATAGATCTTGAACCCGAAAACAAATGTAACCACTTACGGACAAAAAAAAAGTCAGCAAAATGGTAATAACGGCTAAAACAAGTTTCTTGCTTCTATCGAAGAAGCTGTAATTCGGACAAAAAAAACGTTCCGCATGTAAAAGATGTGCAATTTCAAGACGAACAAAATAAGCCCTGGTGGATCTAAATTGGACTTGCCGTTTTGACACAACTTGCCAAGAAGTGACAATTTTGCTTTTTTTTTTGGTAGCTTGTAACTGGCATTCTATTTAATATTTTTACTTAAAATTGTAACTGAACATAGGTTTTGTGATTCTAAATAACCCTACAAACTTTCAAGACGACCGGATGTAAACTTCTTGCAAACCGTCAAATAAACTAAAAAAAGGTCGTTCCGGAAAATGGCTCTAAAAAAATTGTTAGACCACATAGAAAAATTTTAAAAATGTTTTTTCTTAATAAGATCCTAATCCAACATCGATTAAATTTTCGTATCCGTAACTATCTTTTAAGAATCCTAATAATTTATCAGAAAATAGTGTTTTTTTGTAAAGTACCAGCGGCAGTGCTGGATTGGTACGGTGCTGCAAGGAAGTGGGCGTAGCCTAAATCGGCGGCGCCCTTAATCCAGCGCCGCCGCGAGCCGCTGCTGGTACTTTACGAAAAAACAGTATTTTCCGTAACATTTTGAGGGTACTTACACAAAAGTTAGGGATACGAAAATTTAACCAGTGTTAGATTAACATCTTTTTATGAGAAAACATTTTAAAAATTGTTTCATGTGGTTTAACAACTTTTTTAGAGCCGCTTTTCAGAAAGACCTTTTTTTAGTTTATTTCATGGTTTACAAAAAGTTTGTATCCGATCGTCTTGAAATTTTGTAGGGTTGTTTAGAATCGCAAAATCTATGTTTAGTTGAAATTTAAAGTTAAAATATTAATGAGAACGTCAGTTATAAGCTACCGAAAAACAGGGCAAAATTGGCACTTTTTGGCAATTTGTGGAAAAACAGCACGTTCAATTTAGATCCTCCGTCGTTTTTGTTCGTCTTGAAATTGCGCATCCTTTTTATGTGGAACGTTTTTTTGTCCGAATTACAGCTTCTACGGTAGAAGCGAAAAACTTGTTTTAGCCATTTTTACCATTTTTTTTGTACCGTTTGCTGACATTTTTTTGTCTGAAAGTGGTTACGTTTGTTATCGGGCCCAAGATCTATACAAAAATATTTTTTTAGGCCAGGTCTGGATTTTCACCAAACAGGGGTATTTTTATCTAGTTTGCTCACACTAACAAAAAGTACATTAAAATTCACTGCAGATTCCCGAAAAGCTTATGGCACAAGGATACGGAGAATTTGCACGTAATCAGCAGTTAGGTATTTCGGGACATGTTGACGAACTCACAAAGGTATAAAACCAAAGTGTACTATACCAACAAAGTGAACCGTTATTTAATTTTCACCCGCAGAGCAGTAATGTAAATGGAGAATTTCTTCTACACGAACAACATCCGGTTCAACTAGGTATGGTGCATTCCAGCCCCATAGCACACCAGCAAGCCGAATACATGCAGCCCTCGAATGCACACAACATGCTTGCTCATGTAAATAGTGCATCGGGAGATATCCCAATATTTAACGGGGACCTAATTAACTTCCAGCTGTTTGAAGAAATGGTACAGATGGCAAAAACAACAATCCCGCGGCCATTTAAAAAATATTTTATTGGGACATTAGGGAATAAATGAAAGGGTATAGCTGCAGACCAGTTTCGTGCGTGGCTTTCACTATTTAATACGGTCGATGAATTTTTGCTAGCACTCTCACGACGATTTGAGAGCATAAGGGGCGTGGAGAAGCTATTAGCAGAGTTGAAAATGTTAACGCAGTACCTAAGCGAATTGGTTTCACAATACTGCAGCCGGGCGCAAAGATTATGTAATAGAATCATGATGACTCATGATTAAAATCTACACTTGAGAGAAATAGAGAATACAATACTGAAGAAAAATTCAGATGGGAAAGTGGCTAAACAATTTGTATACGACCTCAGGGCACCATGGAGTTGGAATGTAGCTGGAATTAGGCCGGCAATGATAGAGGAAACTATAGAAGCAGCTACAAGCGTCGACTATGAAATGGGCTTGCGTAACACGGGACAAAGACCGTACAATTCCTATGCAACACAGGAAAGTTATCATAGTGAAGGTATTCAAAAATAGGTGCATTGGCAATTAATGATACACAAATGGAAAGCATAGACACTGAGTACGTAGTGAGTGGGTTTAACGAAGACGATGAATGGTGTTCGTATTGTAGAGGATACTGTAGTACAGACACTCTACTAAAGAATGCGAAAAGCTAATAGAGGATGCACTAACTGGAAAATTGCCACACCCCGATAAACCACCCGACGTACCGTGCGAAAAATCTGCTGTAGGGGGGAATAAGGGCGGCACCGCGTATTATAATTCGTCCTATGCTACTTGGCAAAATGGTTCCAATTTTAATGGTAATAATAATTATTATCAACAACAACAAAAATATGAGGATGGTAATTACAGGCGCCCCAACAACAACAACTATAATGATGACAAAAACTATTATAATAATAACCATAATAGTAATAATAATAACCGCTCGTACATCAGCCAACGGTCACAAAATGGTTATACAGGTTATTCTACTAGGCCGAACGCAGCAAATAAAAATTTTAATTATAGGAACAGATATCATAATACAAATAGGGGTAATGGTTCTAGAGGATAATACCAATATCAAACGGGTTACAATAACCAAGGCCAACAACGAGGAAACGAGAAAACACCACGAATTTTAGGAAGAAGTCGCAAGACGCAAGAATATACGCAGGAAATTTAAACTCCAACGATGCTTGATGCGCTCCCCAAAGTGGTAGAGGGGTGGCAAGCACACGTGCAGACAACGGAACGCACGAAGGTGCATACACATTGCAAGTTGAAACAGAGGTCAATAACAGAATTCCGAGCTTAGCGCACCCTGCAAGAGAAGTTATTAGTGAGTCATGTGAAGTCAATATTCAGGTAAGAGAACCACTGACTACAAGCGCGTACATCGATAGAATGACGAGCAAAAATAATTCTCTTCAAAATAGCCCACGAATGGAAGAGACAGAACGAAGAGAAAGTAGATACGAACTCTCTTATAGAACCATAAATATGTTTAGAGCAGGTAAGATGCCCTTCCCTCAATATGTTTAAAAAGCTCTCGGCTACGAAATGGTGAAGTAAAATTCTACGCCGATACAAGCGTGGAGATTTCAATCATGGGATTCAAAGGGACCCAAGTTAAAATTATTGGAGTTACACACGGAGAGCGTAGCAGGTTAGGTATAGTAGAAATACCACTAAATGGCCTCGTTTGCACATTACATGAGGTCCCACGCGACTTCCCGGTAGATGTGGAAGGTATAATTGGTTGGGATGTTTTTAAAATGTATAATGGCCGCATATGTGCTTGGAAAAATATTTTGCAATTGGGAGGCATGAAGATGAAATTAAAGCCACAGATGCTCGAAATTCCTGCCAGAACAAGGCAAGTGGTATACGTTAGTGTAAAGAAAACGAGCGAAAATGTTAGTACTGGTTGGGTCCTTTTGCAGAAATTGGATAAAAAAGGTGTACTATTTGGAAATTTCGTAGCCACACAGAATGAGGGAAAAGTCTATGCAGAGTGCATAAATACAAGAGACGAAACAATTAAAATATCGGTACCTGAGATCGATTTATTGGAGTGCGAGGTATTACCAGAGGCTGAACCGTTCAGCGTCGAAGGGAATGATGCAAGGAGCTTGAATGAAGCTATGACAAGGTTATTTGAAACAAAAGGAGAAAAAAAAATTTGTTAATAATTTTTACAGTGGGTTGAATGAAGATAAAACAGCGAGAGTGGAAAAAATAATGGAACTAATAAACGTGTCTGGCTGTAATAAAGAGGAAAAATTACATGTCAGAAAACTTATAGAGCATAATCCCTTCGTGTTTGGTCTGGATGGAGAGCCGTTAAAAGTCACTAACATATTAAAGTATCGAATCAAGACTAAAACTGATGAAATCTGTGACAGCTAAGTGCTATAGGTATCCGCTGGCACTAAGAAAGAAATAGAAAAATTGCTTGAACAAGATATAGTCGAACCATCAAAATAGCCATACAGTTCTAACATATGGATTGTACCCAAGCATGCGGGGCCTCGATATATAACAGTAGTCGATCTGAAACAAGGGTTTTTCAGACCGAAATTCATGAAGAGGACGCACGTAAAACGGCATTCTCTGGGATGAACGGCCATTATCAGTAAGGTAAATGTCCCGATTGTGAGACAACGTCCCAATTAATGGGATGTTTTGAAATTAATTAATAATTAAATAATGGAGAATATATAGAAATGTAAATAAATTTTGTTAACTTATACGTAGAAACATTTATCATATGTATTTTTTTCAAGGCCATAGTACGTAAAGAATTTTACAAAAAAAATTTTTATTGTAACTCTGCCATTGCAGTACTATGTGACATACGAATCTGCGCCTATTTTGACTTTCACTTTACTGAGTTTTTTCTTAATTTAATTGAATTCTTTGTCAAGATATGTATTTTTTTCATGAACTTAGGTATTCCTAAATATATTTAAAAACAAAGATCAGTATTTTTAACGCAGATTTTTTATTTATAACCATGTCTCAATATACGTACATCTAAAATTTAAAGGTCCTAGTTAATTGTACAGCATAATGCATGTACCGTATTTACGTACACTTCATATTTATACCTTTAGCCCGATAAATGAGACACAGCAAAGTTGTTGTTTTTACTTAAAAATCTTGTATTCTGTTATGTAAAAGTGAATACAGTGTGTTTTAATCAATTGTGAAGTTATTGTAATTGATATCCAGCTCCATAGTTAGTTAATTATTGACATACAGTAATAAATCATACACATAACCTCAAAAGTGAGCAGTCCTAGAACTCTTTATTTTGTAATTACCTACTTAATTAACAATATTTACTGATTTTAGCTTAAAAATGAAAGAAAAAAAGCGAAAAAAGACTGACAGAAAAATATCCTCTAAAGGTGTAAATAAGTAGCAATTGAAAAATGAGGAAGAGCAACAAAAAAAAAAAAGAGAAAAAACTAAAAAAAAAAACAATTACAAGAGGAAAAAAAGAAAATAGAAGAGGCTGAGAGAAAGTTACAAGAACAAATTAAAGATATTCAAAAACAAATTAAACAAGAAAAGTAGATACAATAAGATTATTAGATTTTGTTCTCTCAATATTTTGTTGTTTGTCAAAATTTAAAATTCATTGTCTTGCATAATACTATTTATTTATTTAAATTATAATGTAAATTAATGAATACATTAAGTTGAAATATAAATAGCAATTATTATTATTTCCGACAATTTTTTTAAATTTCTATTTTTATCTTCATTGAAGCTTATTTTGTTATTTTACTAAATTGTGATTTTGTGGGGTAAACTTTTTTATATTATTATACTTATTATTAATTTTTACGAGCTACCAAATTTTTTTTTTTTATCGCGGTAGGTTCAATCTAACAATTTTTGTATGTCCCATAAACCGGGACTGACTGAGTGGGACAACTGGGCCATGCTGTTTTTTGATGTGCCATTAATTAGGACCTCATATTTTTCTCCATTATTTCAAATTAAATTATTGTTGCGATCTTATTTATCCACAAAAATAAATTTTTTGTTGCTAGAACACATTATTTTACATTATAATACGAAAAATTTTCTAGTTATATGTATTTTTCAGCTTCGAATAGCTTATTTCACTTATAAGTTCGCTTAACCTTGTCTCACAATCGGAACATTTACCTTATAAGAAAATGCCAATAGAATGTACGGACTCGCCCAATACATTTCTAAGAGCGATGTCACTCGCTTTGACGGGTCTACAAGAGTACGAAATAGAGGTGTACCTAAATGACATAATGGTATTTGCCGAGAACTTTCAGGAACACATGAAAACGCTTTATTAGACGTTTAAATCGCTTGGCAGAGGTTAACTTAACCATTGAAGCTAAGAAGTGCCAATTTCTAAAACGGGAAGTGAAAGTGTTAAGGCATATTGTCGGGGATGGGCAAATAAAAACGGATCCGAAGAAGATCGAGGTGGCAAAAAAATACCCCAGATCTACTAATGTCAGATAATTGAACAGTTTCTTGGATTTGTCGGCTACTACAGAAAATTCATCCAGAATTATGCAAAAATTGCTAAGCCGCTCTCTAAGCTCTTAAAAAAGGAACAGAATTTAAATGGGAAGAGCAGCAAGAGCAAGCTTTTACGATACTTATCAAAGCATTATGTAGGGAGCCGTTTTTTTCTCCTTTTTACTCCTATCTCAGGAATCTTATAGACAACACAAACAACACAACGTAATCTCAATACTCTAACACAAACACACTCAATTGTAAAATAAGCATAACGCTATCAAGGACGATAGCGGCAGTGCCTTGGACGTGTCACGTACGATATCATAGCTACACGTACCTGCGCCCTCTCTTTTTGGGGTCTACTAAAGACGACTATAGTGGGAGAGAGCAGAGGGATAAACAGATAGGATGCTGAAGGGAGCTCGCTCTCTGGCTGGAACCGGCAAAGACGAAGGTCTTACACACGCGACGCGCTTTTCTCTTGATTTGGATAAATAAAGAAGTTGATACTAGTTCATCGAATATTTACTTCTTGCGCACCCCAAAACCATAGAATCCTACGCAACAGTAGTGTCCTTACATTTTTATTGAACACATATTTTTTTATACTTCATCATGACATATTTGGAGCATTTGGTAAATCACCAATACAACTATTTTCCGTTAAATGATATTTAAAAACTAAGTAATTTGTGCATTGGAATGAAAGTGTTCCCTTACATAAGCGAGAAATAAAATTACTATTTATAAAAAAGATTACGAACATAATTTTACAAAATCAGTCGTTTTATTAGCATATCACGAATTTTCGTAAGAACATCATGAAAAGCATTGTTTATAACTAAGTTCAACGCAACGAACATGTAGCGAAGTTGCTAAATAGATTCAACATATGCAACACGTCAGAAAAATTGGTTTTATTATTTAGAGTGAACATTACTTTTATTTCAAGTGTTATAGATACATTCCTGTCTTTAAAAAATGATGGGTCACATGATAAACCTTGTTTATTCGTTGTGTGATTGGCTGAGACTGATCAAGCATGGGTAGATTTAAAAATGAGATTTTGAAAAATCAGTGAAAAGTCATTTAAATTTGTAAGTTGATAAAGATTATAATATTACTTGTTACAACAAAGCAATGATTATTGTATATTTATTTAATAATATAAAAAATAAAGGTTTCATTGAATTTCGGGGGTCGGTGCGCAAAGCACGCAGGGGGCGCACCCTCTAGTATACTTGAAAAATTCCTAACTTTTTCTGACAGCAATAAAGAAAAATCATGTAAGAGATTTTTTGTTCCTGAAATTGGCTAAATAATTAGAAAAATATAGTCCAAACGAACACATTTAACTTATTTTTGTATTTGTTTAAACAACTACATCTTAAACAAATAATACGATTTTGGTAAATTTTTCATCAATGCATTAGGTTCGGATGTGAAAGTCTACATAGAAAAAAAAAAAAAAAGAATCATTTATACTTTCAGTTATTCTTTTAAGCACGTTAATAGAACCAACAAAGAATTAGGACACTTGCAGGTATTAAAATTTAATTTCTTGTACCTATACATCTTTCAGAAAAATTTTAATGCTGCAAAAATTGTAAAATAGTTAACAAAAGTTTCATTTTTAAATGTTATCCTGATTGTCTTTAAAAATTTATTAAAAAATTAACTATTGCCAACACAAATAACAAAAAGATGTTGGCTAGATTATCAATCGTAAAAGTTTTAGATCTTGTTAATTACAGTCAACAGTGTGTTGCAATCGAAAAAAACAAATTTTTTTCTCGTGGATGCTCTGAAAATAACTTATCATTTAAAATAGCAAAAACCAAATAATTAATGATTATTTTTTAATGTGTTTTACAAAAATTTGTAACTCATTTAGTAGGTCTTATAAAACAATGAAAATTAATCATTTTTGTTATTAATTTTATAATTACATGTTCACGTCTCGTGATGAATATGCTTTATTAGGTTAATTGTTATTTTTATTCTTACGTTATTAATAAATAGCTAACCACAATGGCAAAGAACTGAGTGGCAAATATTTCTTAGCAGCTCATCCTGCGATATCAGTTTTTAAGCTTTAATTTTAAAATAAGATGAAGTTGGTGATGTAGTTTCCAAAATCAAAAGACAACATAATCAGTATAGAAGAAAGTGAAAAAATTACAGAACAAGTGGAAGATAAAAAGTGACCCTTGTGATATTGTTCAAAAAAATTTCAGCAAAAATGATACATAGCTATTAAAAGAATTTTGAGAAAGCTGTTTTTTTAAAAATATGTTTAACACTTAAAATTATCTAATATAAACGTTTATTACACTGTATGTCCCTTATTACAGTAAAAAAAATTTGTTTCTATTTCACTCATTACAGTCATCTTTATAGTGTCTACATTTGTAGTAATTTTCCAACGGTTATAGTTATATCTCCATTGACTCAGACGATTAAGTAAAACTAAAAAATTCACTACTTTTTTGAGAAGCATTTTAGAAAAAATTAGAGATTTTTTCTTTTTAAAGTTAGCCAAATAACACAAAAAAAATTTTCGAAACAAAATTCAAAATTCTTTGTTTTGTTTGAACAATTGCTTATAACTTTTGGAGCATTGAATATATAAAAATAAATATAAGTTTACTTGATTACAGACTTATGATAAGACTTTACATCAAATTTCATGAGTGTGCTCTAAAATTTAGAGATTTTCATTTTCTTACCCTGAAGTCAAAAGTTTGTAGGATTTTCTTAAATGGCTTATATTACAGCAGTTTTTTTTTTAAACAGTGTTTTGGTTTGAGGCCAATCAGAAATTGAACTGGAAAAATTATTTGGATAAAATTTTTTGAGGCCATCTTATTTAAAAAATGTGCTACTGTACATACATAAGTGTATGTTGCCAGACCAAAATATGGTCAGGTATTATTTAAACAAATTTTTTCTAAACAAATTAGTAAAAATTTTTTTTCAGTCTAAAATAGATATTTTCATATTTTTTGGCACATTTGAAACAAAAACTTTTTTGGGATGTATATACCTAAACCCTACAGTATGTGAGTAAAAAGTTCCAAAATGATTGGAAAATGCGTTTTTTACATTTTTTTATTTTTCATTATGACTTTTGACATCTCTATACGCATATATACGTAGATTAAAGTCAAAAAGTTAAAATTTATGTTTCCAAAGTTTGTACTTATAATTTAATATTTAAGAAAGACTAAATTCCTAAAATTTGGTTTTTTTAAAAGTGTAAATCAAAAAGCTTAGTCGTTTACAAAAGGGAAATTAAAATTTCTACTTTTTGAAAGACGAAATGAAGTAATTTGCCTTCTTAATAAGAAGAAAGCCTTCAATTTAGTATTTATTATATCTAAAGTTGTGGATTTATTCTTTCTAAAAGACTAAATTTACAAATTCAATCTTTTTAAAAGAAGAAGATGCATCATTCCTTTTTTGTAAAGTAGAAAAACAGAATTTTATTCTTTTAAAAAGTATAGACATCACATTTTATTCTTTGGGCCCTGAAAATTTCGTCTTTCTACCACCCAAATTTAGTCTTTTGATTTAGAGTGTAAAATGTAGCTTGTTAAACGCTAGGGTTTTATTATTGGGTTCATTTTTTGTTACTGTTGATTTTCTTTCGTAAATTGATGGTGTTGTCAAAATTTGGCCTTATTTCTGAAATTTGTAGACATTGATGTCTTCTGTGTGTAATAACATGTATTTGATATGTCATTAAATCAACTTGTTGTTGACAACAAAAATGAATTAATTTCGTGCTCATCTTATAGTTTGCACTCCTTTTGATGGGTTCAGCGTATTTTGAAATTTTATCTTGTTGATAACAATGGCTTTTACAATTATAAGGATAATAGCTTCAACAATATTACGTAGTAAAACAAAAAAATAAATTTTTTTTCTTCAAATTTGTGGGTTCGTATTTTTCTTATCATTATGTTCTGTAAATTTCATTCTTTTTATATCTTGATAATCATGAAATAAATTTTAGTTTTTACATTGATTCAATAGCATCATGGAAGGCATAGTGTTTCTTAAGGGTTCATGTAATACAGTCAGGTTTAAGTTCACTTCTATCTGTTCGGTGTATTGTATCTCAGTGATCATTTTATGTTCAATAGTGAAGATTAGTTAGTGTATTTTTCCCGTATACCTATCATTCATTTGTAAAAGACTTGTAGTAGTAATGCTCTTTAAAAACTGGTCATAGAAAAGTTATAATAAATGTGAGATTTTGAAATGTATTTAATATGAAAATAATATTGTTAACCGACAATTTTTTTTATGATATCCACTTTTTTACGTAATATTTAACCATAATTTTAAATTATTTGTATTATTTTGATGTTTGCCATTAATACTAATTAATTCATTTAAAACTATTAATTTTTTCAATCTTTCACTAACTTCAATAATTCAATTTTCATGCAATAATAAGAAGAAGAAAAAGTAAACTTTATAAGAATCTGTATGTCACATTTATATTCTAGCCTATTAACATAGTCCTATCGTCAAAACAATGTGTGTGTGTGTGTGCGCGTGCGCGCGCGTGTGTGTCCAATTTGTTCGTGATAATTTTATAGTTGTTGAAAATGCATATATTACCTAAATTTTTAATGTACATAAATTTCGTTAGAGTATTGTAAGAGTATTATATACATGTATGTATATATATGTATATATATGTATACATATGTACGTATACACACAGCGAAAGCAGAATAAATAAAATATCTTCTGACGGTCATAAATAATTATAAAAAGTTATTATGTAATATCAGTTATCCATGGCTTCGACTGGTATCTTATCGATATTGCTTTTAGATGGAATGACAAGTCATTTAACCTTTTGTTTATTTTTGGACTTTAACAATTTAGAAAGTGTAGTTTTTGAGATGAAATCCCGAAAAAAGTATAACTCAAAGTTGATTTAAAAGTTAAGGATGAGGCATCCAGGATTCGAATAAAAGTCTTAAAAATACTAAACAAGACTTTGCGTGATCAGTGTAATATAAATACACGTTTTAGAGACGAATTGTGGTAGGAGGAAATCTTCACCAAATGCTGCCTCATAAAAAAATAATATCAGATGTCTGGTGATAGCTGAAAAGATAAAATCGTCATTTTTACAAAAAAATATCTATATCTTGAAACTATCTATTCAATAGATATAAATTTTGTTATAGTATTTAAAATTCTTAGTCGTTGGAAAACTAATAACGCTTATTGTCATTAATAATCTCATACCGACTTCTCGTTACACATGTACTTTTTTCTTAAATAATAAAGTTTTGATTCAACTAAACAAGAATATATCAATTTACTATGGTACAGATCGTGAAATTTACAAAGATGACATTAGTAACAGTCATATTGATATAAATTTTTGACCAAAGTTTCTTATAGTATTTGTAAAGGTCCCCTACCCTACGAACTTTATTCAGACATTGGAGCAACAGTTATGTTAATTAGAATTTTAGTATACGTGACGAATTGTGCAATTGTACACATTTGCAAGTCACAACATTATTCTAGTACAATATTAGAGCAGAAACAATAATTGAATAAAATCTGTTGAAAAAAAGTTTTCGTACTAATAATAACTTTAAATAGAGGTTATTTATCATCCTCACCTTCTACACTGCAAAGAAAATGTTTTGTTTTTTAGTTTTTGTATTTGCTATGGCAATTAAGGTAGAAAATCCGTCGCCACTGGCGAATCAAATTTTTTTAAATTCAAAATATGTCATACATAAAATTTTTTTATGTTATAGAAATTTTTTTTAAAGTAACGTATTGGTATGTTCTCAAGATATTTAAGTTAAAAATATGTTTTTAACATGGGCTTGTCATAAGATACGGCAATAATAGTTTTCAAAGATATACGTAACAAATTAAACTATTTTTATGAAAAATACTGTACAAATCTTCAAAATTTGTACTTTATTCTAGTTTTTTCAAACTATGGTAGGTCAGTACAAAACAAAAACTAGTTCATTGACTAACATTTTTACCGTTACAAAAGCATACAGCCACGGCCCAGAAGACTGTCATAATATGTTAAATGACACAATTCACTTGCTTGAATAACTCGGTTCACGGATTTTCTATCTTAATAAAACACAAGAACAAATTTTGACGACTTTGTTTTCTATTAATAATTATTAATAGAAACCAACATTGTGAAAGTTTATTATAATTCTATGTAGCGCCATTACAATGCAAAACTAATAATTGTATATGAACATAAAGTGAAGGTGACAATAATTATGAAATGGAAAATGTTGTGTAGAATAACAGTTCTAATTAAAATGTAAATAAAAAATATCAATTGTTGGTGCACGTTCAATACCTAAGCCATGTAACAAATTTATCTATAAAAAACATTAACTAAAATATTGTATTATTAATACATTTTTTTAAAAGACTTATAAAACAATATAAAAATAGTGTATTCAACTATTTGGAATTCATGAGTATTAAGTTAATCTGTTTGCGTCAAGGCTAGCATGGAAGTTATGTTTATTTTTAATTACATAAGACTTATTTTAGAATTAAAAGTAAACATAATATATATTCAAGTCATTAAAGTAAAAATTTTAAAATACTAAGTATAAGATGGAGGAGGTAGACGAGTAAAGACAATCCTTCAAGTGTTATTACAAGTATTCATTGCGTACAATAGTAATCTCTTGAGTTTAACATATCTTATCAGAAATGAAATACAGCCAATCTTTTTTCCTACTTTGTACAATGAAAAACATGATAAATTATACATTTTCAAAAATAACACTATTATTCTGACTCTTAGTAGTATGTAGATTCCTGGACAAAATATAATAAAGAGGAACTAAAAGCTTAAAGAAAATGTTAACAGTTTAGTTTGAATGAGGAACCTTATTTAAGGAGATGTTTAATAGTAATTAATGTAAGGGGCAGCAGGATTTGTCATGACACAGGTTGCGTGCGGTGGTGGAGGATGTGCTGGGGGCTCAATAACAAATGATATATATAAAAATAAGGGAGAAAACGTAAGAATTTTCCCTTCTTTTGCGGTGAAGCGGTGGTGGTAGAGCTGGGGGGGGGGGAATAATTCGGTGAGGGGTGCGGACAGTCGTGTCAGAAGAACTATATAATATAGGGAAAAATATATGCATTTTTTTTTGCTTTACTCAATGATGATGACTTATCTGGAGCCAAAACAGATCAGTATGAGAGAAAGAGTTTAAATCTATTCGTGATACTCAAAAATTACGGAGCAAAAGCTTGGTGTTCCTGTGTAGCCTTGGTAGTTTACGGAGATATTACATTATTGAGCATACAGCTATAGAAAGGCTAAAGAATACGTACCCTAGTGTGGTTGAAAACTTGATAACAATAAAAATGTATCATGAGATGTAAATGTAACAATACTTAACAAATAGGATACTTACTACTAGATTACCAGTTATTTACAGTTGTGCATTTTAGACTTGTAGTGCACATACATTGCCTGTTTAAAGCACGGCCGTTGAATAAATTTTTCGTATATTTAAGGGCAAATAATTCCACAACTTTCTGATGCCATAGTAGTAAAAGTTGCGCAGGTATTCAAGGTTGCCAATCGGTAGTAGAATATTATAGTCCAGTGAGCGTTTAGTGCCAGATTTATAGTGAGGTTTTAACTAAAACTTAACGCCAGGTATACAGGCTCTTCAGATCTAAAATAGACGTAAGAAAAGAAAGAGTTGGGTGCTTGATCTTTAGTGGGTGAGATTATGTTAATCAGGAGTAATGTCGTCGCGTTTATGTGGGCCAGTTACGAAGTGGATTGCAGCGTTCATATTCCTACTCAGCTTTGTTGTAAGCTCATTAGTGATAGAGAAGCCAGGACAGTAGCCGAAATATGGAAGTACTAGGGATTAGAAAGGGTCCAAACCAACACGTGACAACTCTATACACTATATTTTTTGTATATCTATACATATTGGATATATATTGGTTAACATGGGTGCGCAGACTTGGACCCTTACTCTATTCCTCTAAGGATCTTATTAGTGTAAACTTACAGTCAAACGACAGAGTCGCACCATACTTTTATAACCGTAAAAGTGTGTCAGAACACTTGGTAGTTGTTACGCTACATTGTGCTTTCAAATTTAGTGTAGCATCCAGGATAATGTCCAGTAACTTCTAAGGAAATCTTGAAGATTGTAATTTTGGTTAAATTAAAGGAAGGAATCTTTGATGAATCTCAAATTCGGAAAATTTTCAGAGACAAAGAGTTTGTAAAAAGTATTAATGAGTCTAAGAAGGCTGTCTGGTTGAGCTTCAAAGATGTTGCAACAAAATATTTATGGAATACTGAAGATAAAAACTATAAGAACATCGTTTAGAATATGGTTGCAAACTTAAGAAACTTAGGTTGTTTAATGAATTTGAAACTTCACTTCTTCGATTCCCACATTAATAAATTTCCGAAAAATCTTGAAGATTTTAGTGAAGAGCAAGGTGAAAGATCTCATCAAGATATAAAAGTATTTAAACTTGAGTGGCAAGGAAATTGGAGCATTAGTATGATGGCGGATAATTGCTAGATGTTAAAAAGAGATGCGCGACCCAATAAAAAACGACATGAAAATCCTTTACACAGATCATTCCTTTACAAAAATCTCCTTTTTAATGTCATATTTGGATTTCGAGGGTCAAAATTCACTTGACCAGACTATTCTCGAAGAGATAACCATTTTTTTTTTTTTTTTTTTTTTTTTTTTTTTTTTTTTTTTTTCCAAAGCTATTACCATTAAACAACATAGTATCTGGCAGTTGCTTGAGGTTATGTGTGAAATAAGCCGGTGAAATATTCTTTTTCAATCGTAGTATCAGAGGTTGTGGGTCAACATACAATTACAAAGGGTACACTCCATAAAAAGTCATTTTTCTCTTTTCTAAAGCTATGAGCACTAAAAAATGCTTTTTCTGGGAGTTTTTTCAGGTTATATGTAGAGTTTGCAAGTCGAATCTTCTTTTCTAATGCCATTTTCAGAATTTGCACGTCAAATTATATTCATCAAGGGTTCTGTCAATGTAAAGGAATCATTAGTTTACTTTCCAGATGCTGTTTCACTACAAAAGAATGGTTCTGGCAGTTTTTAGAGGTTATATATGAAATTTATTGGTCAAATCGCCTTTTAAATAACATATTTAGATTTTGCTTGTCAATATATATTGAACTAGGATACTTCCAGAGTAATTGAAATCAATTTTTTTCTTTTGTAGATCTCTTAGTAGTAAAAAACGACGTTTTTCAGTTTTTTCAGGTTATCTTTTAATTTTCCTGCGGAATCTCAATTTTTTTTATGTTAGATTCGGATTCAGCTACTTAAAATACATAAGGGTATGTTGGTCTCCACCCTCAAACCAAACACTTTTTGTGGGCTTGTGTTATCTATGTAAAATTTTTTATGACATCGCATGAGTAAAATCAATTATTGTGCACATTTTTATTGATTATTCTTCTAGCAGATTTTGACGATCTAATCTTTTCACCTCAAGGATTGAAGAATAATTTTTTTACGGCACATTTTGATGTTGTCATTATTTTTACCTGATAATACGAAAATTTTTTTTTGCCGCGTATTTTAAGGATGAAATTTTAGCGCCGCACATTTTGATGATGCAGTTTTTTTCGCTGCACATTTCAATAGCATAATTTTTGTTGCTGCACATTTTATAGAATCTTTCTTTTGGTGGTATATTTTTTGGCATGATTTGTTTTGCCACGATCATTGAAAAGTTATTATGTTGATTATCAAATGATTTTTTTTTTGGTATAAAATCGTGTTTGACGTTGAGTTATAGTGAAATTGTAGCCGTGTAGTATCTGAGTATTTAATAAACAACAGTAGTGAAAACGTAACCTAAAAATTGCTGTGACAATATTATTATGTACGAGTAAATATGGCTAGAAATGTTTTACATACTTATTTTTTACTTATTTTATTTTCTGCCGGGTTATCACGACAGCCTAGTGGCCTAGTCGTGGGAGCCACCCACTCACCACCTATGTGTGGTGGTGTATTGCCACATCCATTTTCAAACCTTTTTCCTCATATCCTACCTTAATCCATGGGCACAGTATGTGTTTCTCCGGTGGGACACAACTTGCTAGTTAAGATGGCACTCTCTGCACCAATGGTGCATTGGGTCCACTCGCCACTGTGTAGCCTTTCCCCGGAGAAGACTTCATTATTCCAGGACTTCCACTCCTCGCTGGTTAAGCCGGCGCTCTCTACCGAAGTATCGAATCCAGGCTAATTAGCATCCCTGGAGAAGCCCCGTGTTTCAGGGACCATTTTTCGCTGGTAAGGCCGGCGATCCCTGCCCGACGCCTGACATCGGGTCCGCTAATCCCTACCTATAGCCCTAACACTGTTTCGCATTCACCCAAGCCCGGAAACCTTTGGGGCAAGAGAAAAATCCTGGAATTACTCTGAGTGAAAATTCCACGAAAAAATCCGCCCTGAAACAACCGGGGTTACAAGGGAACTTTTCCCGATTAAAACAGTTTTTGAAAAAATCTGCATTCACCGGGAATCGAACCCACCACCCCTAGAACCGCGTTGTATCAGTAACAAGCACGCTTACCACTGACCCAACGCCACTCTCATTTTACATACTTATTGTTAATTCGATTATTTACTGAAATTTCTTATGGGATGTAATTATCATCTTATTTAAATTGAAAAGCGTAAAAAAATTAAAGATAAGCAAACTCTTGTCAATAAAAAAAATATAGTAAAAAATTATTACAAGAAAAAGAACAAAAAATATAAAAACGTTTTTCAGAAAAGAAAATAAATAACAACGGAAAATCAGGAATATTAAATCAGAAATACAAAAATTTTTCAAATCCATAAATTTAAAGGATAGTAAAGACAATAGAAGTCATGTAGTAGACAAAAAATGAAGTAAATGCAAAATTATAAAATTTCAAAAATAGCTATTTAATATGGAAGTTTAGTTTAGGCTTTAGTTTAAAAAAGAAAAATAAAAAAAGAAAAAAGTTCAAATGTTGTTATCTTTACTTTGTAATTTTGCATGCTTTCAGTACATTTAAATAAATTTGTGTGAATCAACTACTTCTTTAGATAGTTTCATTATTTAATATTTTAATTATTCATCTACAATTGTGATTTGTTCCATTATTGGTACTATCATATCCTAGTGTAGGTTCATGCTAAAATAAAAGTGTCCCACTACTGCTTCATGAAGCAATGTAGAAAAAGTTTTTTATGTCAATTTTTAAAAATGATAAGCACACTTTTTTTTGGCTTTTAATTACGTAGGGGCTCCCTTATATGCTACTAGCTACAATTATATTAATTGAAACCTTTAACAGTTTTTATCGCGGTTAGAATATCTTCAATCATTTCTGAGCTATCTACCGACGCGTTGCAACGCTACTTTCCAAATTGTGAGGTACAACTTTCAGTGCATTCTATCGGCTATGATATGAACATAGTTTCAAACTTTCTTTGTCAACACGAAACTAGTTCTTTCAGTGGTCCAAAGGGGTACTATTTATGCCTGTTTTTTAGTTGGACTTGTAGTATTCGGATTTCCTAGTCTTTTTCTTAGTAAGTAAGAAAAAAATTATTTAAACAAAAAAAATTTTAATTTAAAAAAAAAAATTTTTTTTATAGTATCTCGACTTCTTTACATGATACAGAGGTCGCATTTATAATGGTAGTGATGTTAATGACGATGATAAAAATAATGATAAGCCCAATCTGTTAATTTTTGTACTTTTTAAATTTTTTAGGCGATGTCAGGTAGAAGAGCGTAAGCGCCAAATTTATGAAGCAGATCAAGAACGACGTGAAGCAATAATACGCAAAAACCAAGCACGTGAGGCACGCATCGAGGCTAAGCGGAAAAACGAGCGTTCACATATTGTGTTCGCATTCGGAAGCTCGACGCCTCGTATGCTCGAACCTGGAGACACCGGGGGTACTGGTGCTAGTTTCTGGGGTACACGGCGGGCTACCTCGACCAGCAATGTAATGATGTCTTTGTTTACCTCCAGCTCCTCGGGACTTCAACCCCTTACGAGACGTTCTTCTGAGCGTGAACTCGACGCTGGCAGCAAAAAGCGTGCCATCTCGGCTAGTGGTCTAGACCGCAAACCTGGAGAAGGTCAGTTGGGTTACTTTTTTTTAAATCCATCATTACGTTTTATTCGATCTATCTTACTGTATATCTTTCTAATCTTAATTTTTTTTACTTGTTTCCTTGGTACATGTGCTCTGCCCAGAAATCCAACCCACGACATTTTAAGCTGTGTTGTTCCCATGGCTAACATGCTAACCACATGCGTTGAGTCAACTACGAGATCATTTCTAATCAAAATGTTGACGAGAATAGTTATGATAATATTGAACACAATAATAGCGTATAATCATGATTATGGCCAATCGCTACATTTTTAGTGTTAGCTTTGAGAACATATACCTAATACTATTGAGTACCTAATACTATTGAGTGTAAGGCTTGTTTTGTATGCGCTATCTATAAATCTAGGTAATAATGGTCAACACATTTTTTTATCTTACTACCTTATCGATACTGATAGGTAAAATGGAATATTTCTATCATTTACCGAGTTAAGGTTATGCGTGTTACTTGTTGAATACTGAAGTTTCATCTATTTGGTCAGTTTAAAAAATTTCTTTAACTTTGTATATTTTTTAAATGTTGTTAAGAAAACCATTATGATTAGAAAATTTTACAATCTCGAATTTGGCTTGAGAAGTAAATTGCTCATTATTGGTTATTATTATTATCAAATACGTGAATCGTTTTACTGCTGCCCTACATTTGGTCAGAATAAAGTTTTTCTATTCAAACAACATGACAACTCATACTTCGTGCATGTATTACAAATCGTTATACTGGATTTGATATTTTTAGAAATTCAAATAACATAAGAACGCACAGGTAATAATGATTGTATTTTGCACACCATCTTCCTTTTTGATTCGTAAACTTACCTACGCCTGATGCTCAATCTTGGCTGCTTTGTATTAGTTTTCCTATTTTAATGAAAAATAAGTTCTTATCGTAGTAATAAAAAGTATGAACAAAAAATTTGTCGGAACTAATGAATAGCTAATGTAAAACGTGCTTTGCTTTCAAAAATGTGTTAATTCAAAATTGTATCTTAGATATCAAAAACAAATTTATTAGGTAATTATGTGATAAAAAACCCATAAGGTTAAGGTGAAGCCTCCTTTTTAATTATTTAGTTTACTGACGCTGAGAAACATGGTATTAGGTAAGTAAGACTTTTTATCTAGTTATCTTTTACTTTGGAAATCATGATTTGTAAAATGTGAGAAAAAATTTTATAAGTTTTTTGTAATAATAATAAAAATTGTCATACCATAATTGATAAGTTTTAATAAATTTAAATTAACAAAAAACTTGAAAAACAAAACGTTGTAGGACATCAGAATTGATAAACTACGTGATATCACCCACTCGTACGTGCTTGATTCGATTTTTATTGTAACAAAAAAATTAAAAATAAATGAGAAAAGTGCGCAAAGAATGCGTTTTTTTAGCTCAATGCAATTGCATTCATTATTTAAAATTATTCATCAAGACTTTGTATATTCGCTTTGAGCCAATACAGAAGTTATGTCCTCTGCAGCAGAAAGTTTAGACTTCTTGCATGTAAATAAATAGTGGTGATATATACATACGTATATATATATAAAGCTTACATGACCTGACGTCACTTCACTAAAAACCCGGCTATATGGGATACGCGTATTTTGCAAATGTCTGGATTTCGTTTTATACCATAGCACACTGAAAACACTCAATAATGAATGTTGTTATTTCGAACTGGAGGTTTTAGATGAGCATCAATTCATACTTATATTTATTTTTATTAGATGTTATACATGAGCACAATGCATGTGTGATGTTTAGCTATGAAAATATGAAACTGACATTTTTTTAAAACCAATGTATCGCCCATACATAGAAAAATTACGATTATTACCTTAGAATTTACTTTTTAAGGACGTTTGCTGATACTGTAGTAATCCTTATAACAATATACCATATTAATCTGCAATCACTTAATCTGTTAACATCTTTGATTCCTGAACATGGAAAATGAATTTTTTCACCTTTTACAAGTTTTTGAAGTTCAAAGTTCATTGTATAAATAATTGGAGTGAAGTCAGTTCTAATAACAATGTCTCTTATTCATTATACCATCATTTAAATCAAAATTAAGACATTTGCATGATATATATCAGTATGTTCTTACATATTCAAAAACTTTAGACCATTTCGTTCTGCAAAAGGTGCTACTTTTTAATTAGTTTAGAGCAAATAAGAGAAGCTACAGCATACATGTATATCCAAAAAAAGTACAAAGTACATTGCTACTGTCTTTTTTTTATATTTTCTTTAAGCACCCCTCCCAACTCTGACTATTACAAATTGGATTGCGTATTTAGTTCCTTGGGGTGATTGGTATTGACTTTAGTAGACTGTTTTGCGAAGATGGTGTGGTTGAGCTTTAACTGCTCAGGACAGTGGATAATTAGTCTTTGTGCTAGTTGGATATGGTCAGTGAATAATTGCTCTTAGTGCATCTGAGAGTACACGAAGCAGCAGTAACGAAAGGATACGAATTTTAAATTAAATAACAAAGCTGCAACTACTAATTTACAGAATATATATTATAAATGTTAAAGTGCGGCTACGTATGAAAGGCGTTGAACGTCGAGCCTTTCTACATCACGGAAAATCTGGACAGTAACTTTCTTTAGCTATTCGCGCGGTAGGGAGTCTGATACAATACTATTTCGCAGAATAGTGCGCAATCAGATGTATAAATGTGTATTAGGAGAAGTGTATATACATTACAAAGATAATGGGAACGCAGGCAACACACTCCTCCACCACCTTCCACCGTTAGTTTACAAAGCCTTCCCACGATATGAGAAAGGAAAAAGTTTTTTTTTTCATACATTTATAAAAGTCTGTAGCCCCACCAAAGTTTACCACCAACCCCCCAGTACCCTTCTCACCACCTCCCCACTAAATTTCTTGAGCCCGCCACAGCCACCCTATAAATTATGTCTGGCTTATTTTATAATATAAGTGATATAAATATTTTCCATTTTTTTCAATAACGGGGAGACTGTCTGTCCCCATGGATTTTGGGAAGAGGAGGAGCCACAAAGATTTATCTCATGACCAACAGGAACTTTTGAATGTCGTTTTTTTAGATAAGGAATAACTAACTAGTCTCGAGTATTAGCAATAATGTCAGTGAGGACAGTAACGTTACCATCTTCAGTTACCAGACAGCAAGAGAAGCTCGCCTCTATAGACAACGATGTTACAGAGCTAAGAGCGAAACGAAATCAAAAGATTGAGCAAGTTCAATTTACAACAAATGAGCTTGAAAAGATGATCGAGGCGATCAACAAGAAGTATGGAAACACTGCCAACGCCATCAAAAATGGTATCGAGGCTGCATTCAAACACCTGAGATCAGCTAAGGTGATTAGAAAAGATGTCCTGTCTAAAGAAGAAAGCTATATATTTACACTAAATGGTGAAAGGGCGCTTCAAATTCCTGAAAATCACAGAACATAGGAGAGATAATTTTCATTGACATATGCAGAAAAAAAAAACTTTGAACACTGCCCTTTAGAAAATAGCACGGACAAAAAATCAGGAGTCTCTCAGAAAGCAAAATGGCAAAGAGCTGTAACTTAAAAAAAAAAAAAAAAAAAAAAATAGAACTAACCATGGCAAAAAGAGAAAAGGTCTCTTTTCTCAAGATGACAAGAGTGTTGTTCTAACCAAGACAAGAGATTAACTCTTAAAAGCCAAGAGAGTTAAAGATGTCGCAAGATTCACTCAACACGTGAAAGAGTCAGTTGCCAAGAAAGTCGAACATACAGGCTGGGTCAAGATTGGATTCGTCTTCTGCAGTGTTAAGAGAACCCTAGTTGTAACAAGGTGTGTCAAATGTCTAGGGTATGGATATGTATTCCATACTGCAAAGAAGAACTCCGATAAAATCTGTGCTTTAGATGCGAAATTTGCAACCACAGCAAAAAAGACTGTAGTAGTACAGTTTGGTGCTCCTTTGCAAGACAGGGGACACGAAGTCGGCAGTGGGAACTGTCCAAGTGGTGTGAAAGTAAAGAGGCTGAACTTTTTAAAGGAGTGTGAGCTAATGTGGACCCACGCTGCGCTATAGTTACTGATCAGCCAGGGAAAGCATCAAGCATTTAGTGGCGCTTGCAAAGACTGCAGCCTACAAAGGAGCGCTGGACACAGGTGCTAGTCCTTAGGGCCCCCGAGTTCTTTTTAGGAGAAAGGATGGCCACCTCTAGCAGCTGGTGACAAGCTTGCTCGCTAGTGCTGTAAGATACGATAATATTCCTAAAGTAATGCTAACGCGGTTCCGGGGTGGAACTAAAGCCATGTGGCATAAAGGGGGGGGACTTTAGTAGGTATTAGTGATATTATTTAAAAAACCCACTGATTCCTATACTAGTACTCTTTTGTGGTGAGCATCCAGGCATTTCAGCTCCCTTCACAACAAAGTAAAATAAAATAAAAATCAACAAATGCAACTTATATGGGAATTACTTCTAAGCCCTGAATTCGTTGATTCAACATTATAACCATCGGTCATCACTACAGAAAAAATAGTATATATTTTTTTTTTTTAAATTAATTTAAATCATAGAAAATCAAAATTTTAAACAATAATAATTAAGTACATTAAGTTAGATAGAGTACCATAATCGAAGTCAAAGTAACATAACATTATTTCTCCATGAAATAATTTTAATTATTTTTTTTGTCAAACATTTAAATTAGGCGCCAAGCAGTGAATGAGCTAGCAGTGGCAACGTCACTAAAGATGACGTCATTACAATTTACTTTCAACAGCTTTAGATGTTGGGTAGTTAGCTGCTTCCCTCCTTCTTGCGAATCGATCAGATGGATGCAACTACTCGCCAAGCCGCTCAAAAATTGAGGTCTTCAAGTACATTAAGTTGCGCGATTAATTAGTCCCTATCTAGGATCGCTCCACTTGGCATGGTCTAAGGCATTGTCTTTTGGAATTATACTGTTTGGTAAGGTAAAAGTACCAATTATGAAACAAATTTTCTCATTTTTTTTCTGTATTGTCTTAAAAAAAGCGAACATGCTT
Source organism: Copidosoma floridanum (assembly GCF_036245765.1). Classification (NCBI taxonomy): domain Eukaryota; kingdom Metazoa; phylum Arthropoda; class Insecta; order Hymenoptera; family Encyrtidae; genus Copidosoma; species Copidosoma floridanum. The sequence goes on from NW_028321881.1 coordinate 33,071,985, forward strand.
TCATGTCCCGATTATGGTACTTCGTTCATAAAGTAATTTGTGGGTACTAATTTTGAGATACTTGGAGAACGTTGCTCAAATGACATGATTTTCTTTTAATACAATTGCATTTCATGCCAATTAGTTGTAATGGAATTGAATTTCATTTTAAAAGTTCGTTTCATAATGCGTACAACTAAATAAGTTAGGTTATGTTTGATTATGCCACTATTATGAAACCATTATACAAAGAAACTTATTTTACTTTGAATTGAATGTAATAATCGAGCCTTTTTAGTTTAAAAATATTAAAATTAACTATTAATTGCTTAAAAATAATTTTTTGGTAATATTAGTTGTATAATAGCATATATAGTTTCATGTTTCGTGAATTGGGACATGTTCCGTCAATTGGTACGTTTACCTTATCCTTAAGATTTAACGGTGCCTGTGAATGCCATTGAAGTGCTACGATTTGTATTTCATGCACGCGTACATTTATACTTTTGAAATTTAACAATTTCAACCACATTAGGGTTATAAATTAGTAAATTAATTAAATTGAAAATGTATCAAATGAATGATGATTATAAGTATTTTGTATTTTTTTATTTAGTTTTCACAGCTGGTACGCTGTCATTATGTACAGTTTTTTTTTTATTGAACGGATGATCCGTTATTTTTCTTATAACTTTTCGTTGGATATGATTTATTTGTTTTCCCATAATATCTCCAAATAAAAAAATATCTCAATTACAGTGCGGTGTATTATTAGAAGGTGGATTAAAATCATATGTATTGGTTGTAAACTATACATCAAGAAACATATGAAAGTAAGGCATCATAACATTCATGAAGGTCGGGCCCCTAAATCACGTCTGGATTACCTTTTAGCTTACGTCCAAGTACGTTAAGCAACAAAGGCCCAATCGCATCCGTTGTCCTACTCAAATATATTTCTGTAATTAAGGGATGGTATCATTAAATATAAACTTACTGACGATTAGTGTTTAATTAAAGTTAAATCTAAGTATCAAAGAGAAATGATGTATGGTACGTAAGCTTCGCCCCAGACACTGACTCGTGACCCATTAAATTAAATGAATACAGTAATAAATAAAAATTTGTTATTTTGGACTTATTCGTGCGTTAAAATTGTTTAAATCAATAAGAACGTCACAACATACATACCATTGATCTTTACGACTTTTTTCATTCTTATCCTTTCCTGACTCTTATTTCCTCGTTTTTCGTTAGCAGATCAGAAGGAACACCGGAAAGTCTTCTGTTGCCTAACTTGACCGAAGATCAGGTAAAGATGATATTGTCTGCCCCTGAGTCTGGTACCTGTGACTTCCCTCAAAATTTCTTTATTCCTGACATAACTGATAAACTAAAAAAAAAAATCTTATCTCGTCGCGTTGGATTGTTTGTGTTATGGCATCATTCGATATGGGATGGCCTACTCGAGGAACAGGAAAAGATTATGACAGCCTCAGGGGCTATGGAGCTGACAGCGGCGATTTTGACACGAAGAATCGAAAGTGTAAGCAATGTGATAAGGGGTATCCCTGCAGTGATCATAAATGTAGAAAAAATTATGTTGGAAGTGCATAAAGAATGGAGCCAATTCTTGCTGTAGATTTAGTTGCTCATAGCACAATTCTTAAGGAAACCCAGATTGAAATCTGAGTTCTCGTTAGGGACGATGACAGTTCAACTATCTCTGCGGTACGTCAAAAATCCTATCATCAAATTATTAAATCATCTGATGCCAATCACTCTTCGAAAAATGTTGAAAAGGTATTATGAAATATAACTAAAAAACATCCTGAACTAAAGGAGAATGCTATTATTGATTTGCACAGATGTTTGACATACGTCATTGCTTAGAGTAAAAATGATAAAAATACTATGAAAGAAACGATGAAACAAACAGTCAATCATTTTTTTAACAACTATGAGCACTGTAGAAACTAGTGCAGTTTTGAAAGAGACAAAGAAAAATACCAGCATTTAATGATACCTGGAGGTCTGAAAATTCGGCATTGTATGAAGATTTGTGACAATTCTTCAACATTAGCCGGAAACGTTGACAAATTTGTTATTGCAAGCTCGAGTCAGCTTAACAAAAGCTTAAATGCCATGATTTTCAGCAAAACTCAAAAATTGCGATTCTATTGTTTGATAGGTTCACTTCATCATCGTGTTGCCCTTGCAATTGCAAGTAAAAATCTTGGGAATCGGTGCATAAATAAAGTATTACTTGAATTGAATTTGACACCTGGTACTCATATAGATACATATACTAATGGACGAGAAAGGCTTGTGCGCAATTGTAGACAAAAAGTTGCATTTGTTGCTTTCAAAGCTCGATGAAATCTTTTGAAAAAATATCGAACAAATTTAAGAAAAAAAAAAAGAATGATTGGAAGGTCTAACTATACGATTGTTATTACGATACGATTGAGTTATTGCAGGAGCAAAAGAATAACAATAATGAAATTTGAATTACTCATGGACCTCCAAAAATTATTTTCTTTGATCTCGAAACAACAGGGTTTGGAAGTACTGCTGAAATTATGCAAATCGCTGCAGGCTGTGACAATTCATATTTTGATGAACATGCAATTCCTACAGTGCTGATGAATTCTAAAGCTAGTGAGAATCACGATCTTACGAGCAATTGTGAATCATTTTATCGTGGCAAAAGAGTCGAAACATTACCACTAAATTGTGTGATGCGCGAATTCCAGAATTTTCTTGATTTTGTTGGTAAGCCTTATTTACTTGTCGCTCATAATTGCAGTTTTGATAAGCCTCGTCTCATTAGAGCAATGACTGAGACAAGCATGATACTTACTTTCCAGAAACTTGTAATTGGTTTTAGTGACATGCTTCCGATTTTTCGTAGTTTATTAAATAGGCGTAGCCAAACAAAGCAAGTTCATTCCACTAAGTGATTTCCAAAAGTATTTGTGATCAATCGATAGAGGCTCCTACTACGCATGGTGAGAGTATTTAGGTATTTATTGCGGAAGGCGAATCAGGTATTACTGCACTTTTATCAAAATCAGTCTATGGTAAACCGTGGCCCAAGATTCCAAAACTATAAATAATATAGTTTATTTTTTTTTATAGTATTGTTAATCTAATAAATGTAGTAAGTACGTAAAATATAGAGATTTAATAAAATATATTAAACTTTATTTTATTTTATACTGATGCAATTTACCTGCTTATAACATATTAAATAAAAGAAAAAAAATATTTATCAAGTAATTAACCAAAACAAATGTATGAAAACAAAAAATGTATTTACTAAGCATCAAAATTTAAATTTGGCGCGTGTATGTATCAGTGAGCGCTCTATTCCATGTACTTCGCCCCTTCCTTTAGACTTAAAAGTCTGGCGTTACCGTGTTTATTAAGCACTTATTTACTCGAAGTTAATTATGACTTGATTTTTTATCTTAACGTTCAAATATTTTGCTCAAAAATCCCAAAATGTTAATGATCCTAATATTGATCGATGCGGAATATTTTCAAGAATGTATGGCTTCTGTTAAAAAAAATTACAACATAACGAAAAGAGCTATCACGAGTTCATTGCGAGTACAATTACCTCTCTTTATTTACACTACAGTTAAGCAGCTAAAATCACGCAACGTAACGTTTTTTTTCTCCGTTAATAAGCTCCTAATAGACTTAAAATTTTACGGAGACATGGCTTAAATAGTTGACTATCTATATTATTAATTTTAATTTTTTTCTCATTACTCGTGACCTTCTTTTACACAATCTAAAGGATGTCGCAAGATCCACTTAACATATGGAAGAGTCAGTAGCTGGCTAAAGAATGGTGGTAACTACTGCACAAAAAGTGATGCTTGAGATCCGAGATTTGGGTAGTATCGTCGAAGAGAGGAAAATTAAGGAATCCGTTGAGAAGAACATTGGAAAACAAAATCAAGATCTAAAGGTTCAACTCTTTAAGGCGAACGGTAGAGGACAAAGAATGGCGTTGGTAGCCCTTAATGAAGCGGCTGCTAAACTAGTAGAATATGAAGTACACTTACTTATCAGCTAGGAAAAACATCAAGCACTTAATGGTGCTTGCAAAGAATGCAACCTACAAAAGAGGGCTGGACACAGGCGCCTTCAGGGACCCCGAGTTTTTTTTAGGAGAGAGGATGGGCACCTCTAGGAACTGGTGATGAGCTTGCTTGCTAATGCTATGTGATACGATGACCTCTCTTGGTCCACCCTGAAGTAATTCTAACGTGGTTCCGAGGTGGAACAAAAGCTATGTGTCAGGAAAGGAGGGGAGAGGTTTAGTGGGTGTTAGTGGTCTAATGAAAAAATTTCACTGAGTCTCACACTACCACTGTCCCTGCGGTGTGCATCAAGGTTATTCCTCTCCCACCACAAAAAAAACTATTGCTACTGCTACTACTGCTACCAATACTTCTGCTACTGCTACTGCTTTTACTAAAAAATCTACTAAATAAATACAAATCAATTTTTGACATTGTTACGGGGTGCAGCCGATGTGGAGTAGCGAGGCAGAACTGGCAACCTCGACCAGGCCTGTGTTGCCCGGCTACCCCCAGCGACACCTCTAATAAAACTTTATACGTGGGTCTCGCTCTCTGAGACACTGCAGGTGACAAGTATCACGGCGACCTTGGGCGTCGTCGCCTCTCGCGACGGCTTTAGCACGATACAAGGGAATTGGGTACGCACAGAATAATCACTCGCGAGGAATGTGGGGTAATAAAATATATTTAAGAATAAAAATATTTAAATACAAACAGTACTCGCGGGTGTAGGTGTGTCTCCTCACACGTCGAGCGCGGTTGCTCGACGTGCTCACGGCGCGAAAACGCAAACCGGGCAGACCTACGCGGGCTAATCTAGGGCCGCTGCCCTTTACAATAGACTGCCTGTTGGCAGGTACTTACAGCGATGCGGGGAGGTCGCTCCTCGTAGGCGCCTTGAATAGGCGGAAACTAGCCGTTGTTAGAGCGATTACGCAGAGGCCAGGAGGCGTCTCTACTGGCTGCGTGCGGAGGTCAAGGTCGTCAGGCCTGGCCTTGGTTCGACCTTGTCAACGGATTCAGGAGCCGGGTCACGGCACCAACACTGTACCACAACGTCGAATGGTCTCCAACGTTATCGCCAGATCATCCAATCACTCCAACACCAACTTGACGTACCAAAACAAACGGAAACAAGGGAAGACGGCAGAAAAAACACCTCACGCGCGTTCGCTCGCTCAAGCTAATCTGCCGCTCTCTCGGCCCTTTCTCCCGTTTCCCTACTTTCCCTTCCTGCTTTCCCACTCCGCTTTCCCACTTTGGCCCTTTAACACTCTTTTCCACTTTCCCTGCTTCCCTACCTGCCCTAGCCTACTAATGTGGCCTAACGGTGGAGCACCGTTACAACATGATGTAATGGTAATCAGTATTCATCAAATTTTTTTTTAGAATACAAAAAATAAAGACCGTGATAGTTATTGCCAGGAGCCATACATGTTTACGCTCATACATGTATATACGAAACTTATGCATACTTAAAATTTAGATAATTTATGTATTTCAAACAATCAAAAAATGATCAAGCCTTAATTGGAATGCTATATGACAAATACATTAAACTTATATTATTAATTATTATTAAATAATTTCCAAATCTTACGTTCATTATATCTTTTTCATCATCAGTTACTAAACAGCATTATTAAGAAGCAAATGTTAATGCATCGATATTTCTTAAAGAACTCTGGAGTTTTTTTTTGAATCATAGAGTACAAGGGAATGAAAGGACGTATATCCTAACGATTGAAATATTTGAATTATTCAATATCAAATTCATGACAATTACATGTATATGTCTATACAAACGAAAATTGACTGTTCTTGGGGATCGGCGAATCCGTAATATCACTTTTTTTTATTGAAACAGCGTCAGTCAATATTATTTGCCTTAACACCATTACAATTTTTTAATTGAAAATATGGTCTAATTAATTTGAAAGTTACTCAAATTTTATAATGTGTTATGTGTTATAATTATTTGAAATTGTGAAAGTTACAACAATCTTTAGTTTGAATCGATATTATCGGTGTATATATCGTTGGTGTGTGAAACGCGCAAGGAGTGGAAACCTACTCATATATATATATATATATATATACTCATATGAGCGCGCGGTGGCTCAGTCGGCTAGGTCGTGGATTGGCACGCGGGAGACCGTGGTTTGATTCCCGGCCAGTGCGACATTTTCGGGCAAGTACCTCTGTGATTTTTCACATGTGCTTTTTCACCACGCAATGCTCCTCGAGGAGGGTTTAGGCGACCTTCTCGCAGCAAAATTGCTTCATTCCCTCTACCTCCCTCCCAGTAATCAGAGGCCTCCCATCCCTCTTCCCTTCCTTCTCCAAGTGCTAAGTGCCCTGTGTAGTGCCCTTTATAGGAGCCGGACGTAAAGCACTAAAATATAAAAAAAAATATATAAATATATACTTATATGTACACATTTGTAAGGACATTTCAACACAGTGGGTCTAAATTTTCGGAATTTATGGCTTTAAAGTTATAATGATAAACGCTAATGTTTCCGGTTCCATTTAAGCTAAGAAATAAATTTTTTTTTTTCTTTTCTCAAACATTACAAAATAAATTGAGAAAAAAATTATGTATAAAATTATAAAACAATTTCTATGAGGCTCTTTTACCGTCAAGCTTGAATCAGATGGCGCCAGGGCACGTCGCGGCTGTCATGGCCGTCTCACTCACACAACATTACTTTTCAGTATTGTATGTACATAGGAAATTAAAGTGTAGTGGTAAAGCGCAATATTTGAAATTTTGAAATGAATAAGGAAGACAAGAAAGAATATTATGGGAGCTTAAAAGTTTCAGAATTGAAAAAGCTTTTAAAAGGGAAAGGAGCAAGATTCAGTGAAAGAAAAGCAGAACTCGTGGACAGGTAAGCCATGACTTGGGAGCGACAAAAATGTTGGTCTCCCAATTGCTTCGAGCCACTTTTTTTTTATCACACTATCAGAAGGAAATTTAAATTTCACTTTCTTATCGCAGGATATTACACTGCACTTCATTTTTCCTACTATCTTTAAACGTAAATGCAAACAAAAATTGTCTGCAAACAACAGCAATCATTTACAAAGGTTATGTCTTCTGCTTTGCTCATTACACAGATAGGCTCACGAACGCAATACACAACTGTAAATTTGACGGTGTGTAAGTATGACAGCCGCGACGTGCCCTGGCGCCATCTGATTCAAGCTTGACGGTAAAAGAGCCTCATTGGTACGAACAAACTAACTGTACGAAAAGATTGCTCTATCTTTGTATTTAATTTTTAGTGCGACCATTATATTACACGTCGAATTTTTTGGTTAAAAGCTAATTTTTATTGCTAAACAAAAGTTTTTATTGTTTAGCGCTTACATCAACAACAAGACACCACTTGATTTTTCTTAAGCAAAAATTTTTGAAGTTATACTTCTATAGGCGCATTATGCGTGGGGGTAAATCAGCGATTTCAGATTTTGACCTTGAGAAAAAGTGTGATGGAAGTGGATTTTCCTTGATTCTCCCCCTTCGCCCTGCCCCTTGTGACGTACTTCTGGTTTTCTCTAAACTACATGATACCACACCACATCACCATGCCACACATTTTAAATTTTATGAATTTTATTTCTTTTTACCAATTCTAAAAAAAAAAAAGTTTTCAAAGAGATTAGAACCTCTACCCCTTACTTTCTGGCCATGGCCCTTACCTACTCTGCTATTAACAGGCCCAACATAAGAGAATCACGTTACTTCATATTATCTTACAGTTTGTAACTTATCTTTCAGAGAAATTTTTATTTAATGTACATTAATTTATTTGGATCAGTTGTAAATTAAATAAATAAACAATTTACGTAATAAAATAACTTTTTTTTTCAATGTTTTTAAAAAAAACTAGGCAATTCGTACATTAAAGCAGAGCACCCTTCTAATTTACTAATAAATATTCATTCCTACGTATTCAATTTGTTACTTTTACAATAAATAAATAATTTTTTCACAATTCTTTCACACTTTTTCAAAATTTTCCAAAATTACAAAAAATTGTTCTGTACTTTGAATAATTAATTTTTATTGTACTTTATTCTTTGAAAATTTTTTTATTAGTTATTGAAATGATTTTTCACTTAAGGACGTTCTTCACATACTTTGTGGGGGAAAGTTCAGAGAAATAACAGGAACGCTAATGTGTACAGTAAAGCTAGCAATTCTTTTTCTTATGTGGATGGATGTATGTATGTATGTATGTACATTTTTCTTATGTATGTACCCATATACATGCTTTTACGCACACCTCATCCCCTCTTTTTAAATGTATTCAAAATTTAATTTGTTGGTCTATTCGAAAATTTAATAGGTTTTTCTCAAAGGAATGTTTTGAACCCAAAATATTAGGAGATTCCTACAAGTCGTATGAATGCAATTTAATGTAATTTTTTCGTATGGTTACATGTTAAATATCTATTTTTTCAATGTATCATGTATAAAATAATGGTACAGTCAAACGAGCTGCAATTTTCGGGGGTATTTTTTATGCTATTACAATACACGTTTGACGTTTAAATAGTATCTGTCAAAAAAACCTATAAGTAATGAACGTCCTGAAGGGACATTCACTGGCATGTAGTACTACCCTATTGTAGAAAACTATGTTATAGGATGATTTTTCTTAATTTTTTGTATACAATTATATTTTGGGTACTAAATATGGATGAGAAATAGGTGTGTAATCGTACGTGATAGATGTGAGCGTGACGTTACAGATATAATCAGCGTAGGCAGTAAAATGTTGTTCTAAAATCACTGGAAGATTTGATGAAAGTGTACAGTTTCGGACTGGCCAGCCTACATATCATATTTATTGTATTGGGCTATTATATATTGTTTATAATCGTTAACTCATTAAATATTGATTAATATCACACCCAATCAACGCAGCTATACTCATTTCCACGTTAATTGCACCACCTTCGTACACAATATTATTTCATAGAAGGTGTTTTTACACCTAAAATTACATTATTTGCCATATAATTTTGTAGAAGTATAACTTCATACTTGGGTACCCAAGCACCCACTATCCACTGGTTTTATTTATATACTTGTCAATATTTCGTCTCATCATAGAGACCTTTCCAAGATTCTTACTTTTTTACGCAAAAATCTCACGCACTATAGATCAACAGTTTTTTTTTATACACAAAGCATCTTATAAATAAAGGGGAGAACTTTTTAAATTATGAACTGTAAGTATACTGTTCACTTCGACGAACAAACAGGCAATAGTGTTACTCTTTCCAAAGAGTTTTATTGTTAAATACGGAAATAAATAAATTCACTCCGCAAGGCACTTCGTATTGGTACTCTTGGTTTTTTGGACATTAAATTCTTCAATTTTATATCCTTATCTAAGTGATAATAATAATTACGTACTTCTTAATCATTTAATAAAACAATACAGTTAACTAACAAACAAGTTTGTTTAAATAATAAAATTAATAATATCTTAGCATATAAAAATGAATTTTTGAAGTGAAACTTCTATAGCCGCGTATTGGAATTCTAGAGGCGAGTAAAACCGGCTGATGCAACGCAAAAGTGTCCATCCGATTCTTGGTGGCGAGGGGGGAGTGGAGAGCGGGGAGTGGGGCATGGGAGAGAGTAGCGCTCACGCGCATCAGAAGAAGCAGTCGGGAACTATACCTATATATACCGTATACCGTTGAGTAGATGTGCAGGGGGAGAGGATACGCTACGATGACGTACGACAACAGTCGACAGTTGACACAGAGAGAGAGAGAGAGAGAGAGAGAGAGAGAGAAAGAGCAAGCGCGCGCGTGTATAGAAATATATATAGAAACAAATATATATATATATATATCCAAAGCCGGAACGTATGTGTGTGTGCGTGCACGTATGAGAAGGTAATAAGGTATAGAAGCGTAGAGGTCTGGCACTAGAAAGTACTGATGTAACGTATAGAAACCGTTTACCGTAGCCGTAGTCAGTATAGAGGTAAGCAGACTACGAGAGTGTGCGTTTACTGTGTAGAGTATATACGTGCTGATTGTATATATATATATAAATATGTGTATATATATTGTAAGTAACATATTTGCGTTTTTTTCTCTATTCTTTTTTACAGTCACTGATTTACAGTCAATCTAAAATTGGAGATTTGTGTGCTATTGAATATACTTTACCGACCGGATTGACAATTATAATGGTTTCCATACATATTTCTATAAATCAGACTGTTCAAAAAATCATTGAGTTCATCCATGAATCATTACTAAAGTATACTGTTACAGGTGCTGCATTACTTAGTAAAAATTATCATACAATTCCTATTATTCTTGCTGGAGATTTCAACATAAATTTTGCATCAAACGATTCATTGCCATTAATTGATTTTCTACGAGACGAATTCGAATTAAACATGGTTAATAATCGTAATCAAGCTACAACTAGACATGGGATCACTATAGATGCCGTTTTTTCCCGATATATTAAAAAAATAGAGTCAAAATTATTTATTTCATATTTTAGTTACCATAGACCGATTGTTTCTGTTATGGAATTCTCACAGGAAGACTCAACACAAAATGAAATAATTAAATGTGAATTTTTATATTATTTTATATGTATAAATCTTTTAAAATTTCGACATTTGTAATGTTTTCCTATTTGTGTATGATGAAATAGAAAATCATGAATACAAAACTATACAATACTACTTTGTACTTGAAAATATTTTCTGAACTGTAATTATGACACCGTGACTACATATAACATGAATTAAATAAATACAAGTGATCTACTTATCAAATTTTTTTTTCGTACGTACAATAATTCAATTTTAAAATTTGTAAAAAGTGTACATAACACTATACGATTTTCTATTACACCGAGTTCAATAACTTACTAGTTGGAAGTTTTACTTCTGCCGGGGGTCCCGAGACCCACACCTTTTTTATTCTTAACAATTCAAGAAAATAAGTTAAAACAACACATTTTTTTATTTTTAGATTTCTTACTACTATTTCATCATCATTTTACAAGAATTTTTTTAAATCTTATGTCTGACAAAAGCTGGAAATCATACTCTGAAACTATAAAGTTCTTTTCATCGTTATAGCTTTTTTTTCTTCATACTGATCATGTATTAAATAGTGACTTTATATTTGTCAACATTTCTGCTTCTCAAGTGAATTATATATGGATGTATGAATAGGATGATTTATCTTTCGAAGACTTTCTTTAGCAGCAGTTCGTTTTTAAGTTCCACACATAGTTTCTTGTTGTGATACGTTAAAAACAACACTTCTTTAAAAATGTTCTAAATAATAAGTGATATTTAAAACACATTTTTTCTATCTTCCTGCGTGGGCTTGAGACGTCTGAAAGATAAACTATCATTTTATTGAAACTTATCAAATTTATTTTCATTAGTTTTATTAGTTGTTTTTGAAAAAGATAAGCAGCAGTAGTATTTATTATAAGTATCCAGAAACGAAAACAAAAATTTTAACTTTAAATTCATTTTGATTATTTTTGTAGTTAACAGAAAGGACATATTGTGATTTGATTATTATTACAGCGTTTGCCTTATACAGAGTTTTGTACGAAAACTGCATAGTTTCTAACAAAATTAAAAACGATAATGCATTCATTTGGAATTTTTGTTTTAATTTGAAAAGAATAGAATATTAGTTATCCAAGCCACAAAAATATGAGGATAGAGTTGCAGAAAGAGGCTTTGAAGTGTGAAGATAAAACGCTGCAAGAAGACCTACTTTCCCTTTTTTAATGAGAAGCGGGAAGGAGAGCCTGGTGCGAGAAAGACAGAGACAAACACAGGGGCCTTCTTGCAATGTTCTCTCATGCATCGCGACAAGCAGGAGAGCATTGGGTTCATCAATGAACACTAGGGTCCAGATTAATGAAGTAAATACAAGATTAACAGAAATTCGCGATGTTCAGCTAGTATAAGTAACCTCATCAGGTTAACTTCATTTACTGAATAACACACAAGATCTATTGTGATAATATTTGAAAGATTTAAAAAAAATATTACCAAAATCATAAGTAAGACTTTTTACACTAACAGTACAATATTAATTACCAAAAAAGTAAGACATATCTTCAGCTGATATTAGAGTTTATAATAAAGATTTTTCTGTTGAGTACTACTCATTGGTTGTACCTTACATTTTCGATTATTTTTGAAGCAAAGCTTTTTATAGGACATTAGAGATCTTAGCTTGGGGAGTGCGTTTCTAAAAACTGACATAATTTAGCGACATAGTCACGTGATCTCTCTCTCTCTCTCCTACCTTCAGTGGCTGTAAATTGTACCTACACATGTACAGCACAGTGCTGCTGGCTGACAAGCTGCTCACCGAGCTGGTCTCTATTTCATAAATATGACACACTTGTATTCATAATTCAGCCGATGCGTGCATACATGTATACATGAGGATGCAGCAACAGCTACTGAAGCTTATTCTTACTCGTTACAACTTACTGAAGTAAAATATCCTGATGCGTCGTCAAATGCGTGCATCATCTACGGACAATCACATTTAAACGTATCTGTAGTACCTGTGTACCTGTAGTACCTGCCGTACAGCGCCTGCTCGATAGCGCGAGAGCAGACAGAGCTCGGCTCAGCTATACTACTATCTATACCTACAGTGGTTGCTCCTCATTGCACATGAGTACTGAATGTCTGCTATACAGATTTTTGTCCGTGTATCTCTTATCAGATGTAAATTTTTTTAATTTCATTATTATAATTTACCTTTATTTTAGCGAACAATGTATACTTACATATTTGACAATAAATTGTTGGATGTTTCTCCCAGAAATATGTGTGTGTGATGTGTGGATGGGTCGGTGTGTGGTCGTGTACGTATGCGTTGGCATGTACATGTATGTGTGTATCTACAGACATAATTAGTACAATTAATATCAGATAACGTTTTGCTGCCACATATATGAGGCAGCTTTGCTTCTGTCAGGGGTCCCGAGACCTCTTACGCTTGTTTCTTCTTCAAACTTTGTTCCCATTATTTCATAACATTTTTTGTACCAATGTCCAATTGGAATTATTAATTCGTAATTGGTCCTGGTACATTGACTTTAATTTTTCTTAATCTTTAACAGAATAACATTTTCGAGTATCGGATAGACAGAAACTAATTGGGTGACACTGTCTTACCAATGTACAGTGTGTTAGTTATAAATTTAACAATTTAAAAAATAACACTTAATTTTTGGATGATTATTTTTAAATAATTTATGTTTTTTTTTCAAATCATTCAAAATTCGGCATTTTTGCATACATGTCTTAAGTCTATTCACTTTCACAGAAACGTAATCTTTTTTACCCTGGCATTAATCGCGTGTATTCGTCGTTTGGCTTACCTAAATCCAGAGTACATGCGTCAACTAAAGGATCATACTACCAGTAGCTTTAAAATTACAGGCACGTTAACTATAGGACCGTATGAAAGTTGCGTCAAGGGTAAGTTAACCAAAATTACTTTTAAGGCAACTAGCATAAGAGCTCCTCAAAAATTAGAACTCATACACTTAGATGTGTGCTAAATGGACTGGCCATTCGTATGCAAGGCTAAATATTTTCTAACCCTTATAGATGATTGCAGTCGAAATGTTTTTGTATATTTTTTATCGAGTAAAGGTCAAGTATCACAACGTTTTTGACGTTTCTTGAATTATGTAGAAGATTAGTTCGACACAAGAGTCAAGATTCTACAAAGCAACAATCATCGCAAATATATGAACTTGTAAATAAACGGTATCCTTCATGCTGTTGGGATACACCAGACAACAGTCCCTTACAATTCTCAAATGAATGGTCGGGCAGAATGCCAAAATCGCGTGTTGCTTGAAAAAACACGTTCAATGCTTGTTGATTCAAATATGGAGAAAAAATTTAGGGCCAAAGCCATATTAACAGTTGCCTAGCTAGCAAATCTATCACCTAAAAGGGTCTTAAGTGATTGAAAGACTCTGGATTTGTCACAAACCAAACTTGTCACACCTAAAAGTCTTGTGGCTCAAGAGCCCTAGCCTATAGTCCAGATCACCATTAGCTAAAAATTGATGCAAAGTTAAAGACTGCCTTATGCTAGGATACGCTCAGACCCAAAAGGTATGCAGATTATGGGATATCCAAGCTAGTAAGATAATTATCAGCAAAGATGTACGTTTCTTTGAGCAAAAAGATACTTCCTAAGCCAAAAACTTTATTGTGATTGGTGAAGTAGAAGAGGCAACTTACCAAGAAAATTACACCCAAGAAACAAAACCAAACAATTAAATAGTCCCTGAAAACGTCACAGAATCCTGGAAGCCCCCAAAGGTAAATCTCACTGGAGAGCGAGTACTTTCAAAGTACCTTGAAGATTATGTTCTCTACACTTCTATACAAGAACTAAATAAAAATTTTTTTTCAAAGGCTATAAATGGACCAGAAGCTTCGCAGTAGCAACAAACTATAAAACAAGAAATATGTTCTATTTATCAGATCTAAACTCAGACACAATGTGATTAACCTACTAATGAAGCTGTGATTGGATCCAAGTGGGTCTTAGGTCAAAAAAAAAAAAAAAAAAGAAAAAAAAAACAGGAACCAGATACCAAACAGGTGTTGGGTATGAAGCTAGCTTAGTAGTCAACTGTTACAACTAACAAAAAGGTGTCAATTATGATGATACCTATGCGTCTGTCGTACGTTTTAGATCTATATACCTATTATTCGTCAGCGTCATTTGGCTGCAGCCAAAATACCAGTAACAATTCAGCACTACGACGTAAAAACTGCTTTTTTCCATGGTGAATTGGAGGAAAACATCTTTTTACAACAAACACAAGGTTCCATTCAAGCTGAAAATGGACATAAAGTATGTAAATTTTAAAAAGCCCTATACAATTTTAAATAAGGAAGTTGAGCGTAGAATAGGTGCCGAGATTTATTCCTAAAAAGCATAAACTTTACTCAGACGTCCGATGACCCTTGCATATATTTTCTTACAAAAGATTAACGAACTATAATCCTGGCAATCTTCGTAGATAATATAATCATGTTTTCCAGTAGCAATGAGTATAGAAGCTACCTAGACAAACAGCTATCCAGAAATTTTTTATTAAATAATCTGGGGCCTGCTTGAAAGTGTCTTGGTCAAATGTAATTCAACATTTAAAAAAAGTAGTAGATCAAATTCACGAAACAGACTACACTAATGGTCTTGTAAAGAGATTTAATATGAAAAACTGCTAAAGTGTGTTAACTCCTTCTAAAACCACAGCTGATTTAAATAAGTGTTCCTCGCTACAAGGAAATCTAGATAAAATACCTTACCAAAACGCGATTGGAGCACTATTTTACTTTGCCCAATTGACAAAACAATTGGCCAGACATAACAAACGCTATAAGCAACCTCAGCAGGTTCATCGCCTGTTGTTCCGAAGACCATTGAAAAGTGGCTAAAAGAATCATGCGATACCTAAATGGAACTAAAGATCTCAAGCTGACATATTGCCGTGATGGCAATACTGGAATGTAGAGACATTACGATGCTAGCTATGCTCCAGAAGTCAAAGAGCCGCGTTGTCAGTGTATACATTTTTATGCTCTAAAGAGGACCAGTCAGCTGGCTGAGCAGAAGACAATATAAGGTATTTGGTTCAAGCTCTGAGGCTAAAAACGATTTTTTACACACAGCTGTGCTTTGGGCATGTTGATTAAGAAGACTGACACAAACTATAAAACTCCAAGGGACTGATCCAATATCTATGTACTGTGCTAACAAAGGCGCATTTAGCCTTGGAATTAACGCAAACTATAGCCAGGCCACCAAGCACATAAGTGCCAAAGATTTTACAATCAAAGAGAAAGTCGAATTCCGAGACATTCTAGTGGAATACATATCCTCTGGTAAGATGCTGGCTGATGCTCTCACTATGGCAGTGTTAAGTGTCAAGATAAATGACTTAGTTAGGCTTATTTTTTAAGAAAGTAATTGAAGAAATAAATGGTACCTTATTGCACATTTTTCTTTTCATTTTATTTTATCGGAGAAAGAATTTTGGTGTGGCAAATTGCAGTACAATATATAAGTCTAGTAACTATATAGTAACTTCTAGTCTCATGTATTCAAACGGTTTAGTAGCCATACTTAGTAGTCTGACACCACTCGCTCGAGTCACATATACTTATAAGTAGTATATTTAAACAGTTGAATAATATTGTGTACTTTTATTTAATATCCTTTCCTGCATGTCTGTTACTTTACAATAAACGCTGTATACTCTAACACTTTTTTGATGTGAAACATCTATAGGCGCGCGTGAGCGTGATGAGTAAATGTAAGTAATGTGTGGTGACCGTAACGAAAAAGCGTTACGAAATATATATATTGCATACATAGTATGCTGTACAGGGGAGTGTGCGAATGAGAGAATAAAAGGAATCGAAGAACACGGCCGATCTCCAGTTAAACTCGGCTCGGCTTGGCTCTCTGTCTCTTTCTTCACGTGCTTACTGTCGCCTCTCTCTCATTTGTAAAGTGTACTACCCGTATTATTATAGCTATTTAGAAAAGTATATAACAATTAAATATCATATGTGTATTGCATTATACAGCTTATACATATACGTACGCATATATATGTGTGTATGTATATTATTCATTATATATGTGTAAATAAAATTTTCAAATTTTACTGACTCCAAGAATCCAACTACATCTTTAGGATTGGTAGTCGGGGACCTTATAGATTGTGCTATGCAGCACGCAAATTCAATCTTTGTTGTTATTATTTATTGACACCAACCGAGAAACTTCTGTATTAGAAATTGATCTATCATTGGGCGTTTTTTATATTATATTTAATAGAGCCCGCCAATTTTAAAAGAAATAGTTATAAAAAGTAAGTAAGATAGAGAGAGCCATCGATCGCATACTCTCGCGCTTGCTCTCTCTCTCTCTCTCTCTCTCTTTCTTTCTCTTTCGAAGTCGAAGCCGAAGTGTGGGACCTCCGAGATGGGACTGCGGTTTTGTGACTGATTGCTGTTCTCGCTTGACGTTTTGTGCCCTGTGTGGGTTGTCTCCGCTGGTGTGTCCCCAGTGTATGCGCAGCATTTTTCCTGGAATTATAACTTGGGATCTGTAACTCTTATTATCTAGTGAACTAATCGACGACCTAATCGACGACCTAATCGGCGCCGCGATTGCCGTGGGTTGCGCGAGATGTCACGCGAATCAAAGCGGCTACGCGAGGAAGAGGATGGAGAGGATGACGAAGATAACAGTCCCTTTCCCTCATTACCGGAGCCGTTATTGACATTCAATGGCGTTACTGACGTAGCGATCAGGATTAATGGATACCGCAACTCACTGCTTGAGATATTTCGCACCGAAAAGGATTCCCCACGCTACCTGAAGCTGCAAGAAGCTATTTTAGGTATTAATGATACCTTCCGTGTGCTATCAAATGCCTAGGTCCAGCAGCTGTCGATTAATAGTACTAATAAGTATCATGAGACCATTATGAATCGTGCTTGCGATACATTGTGGGAAGCGAGCTCTGCGGTCGGAGGCACGGCGGGCGCTGAGGGAAATCGTGCATCGTATGCGGCTATTGCTGCTGTGGGCATCCCGCATTTGAGCCGATCAACACAGAGAATATCCCTGAGTGGTGGTGAAGCCTTCTTTATAGCTCGAGAGGAGTGTTTAGTTGTTGGCCCGGTTGGTGCTGCTGCTGAGAGGCTTGTTTCGTCGGCAATGGTTAAGAAGACCCTCATGAGTGCTGTGAATCCGTCAAGGCTGAGCCTCGGCATTAAGCGTGTAGACTACGGTCCTCGAGGCACAGAGATATTGGAGGGACGTGGTATCAGCGCACACGTGCTTTCTTGTCGTCCTGAGTTCTCGGATGCGGGGCTCAAGGTCAAGCCAAATGAGGGTATGCGGCCGCGCTTCATTGTGCATGATATTCCCGTAGATTTGAGGACATTACTGCTTGCATTGCAAATCAAAATCTGGCATCTGCCACAGCTGAGGATGTTAAGCCAATTTACATACATCCTGCGGCTACCAAGAAGTTGTGCTCTTGCGTTGTTGAGGTGAGTCCGAAACACGGTCAGGAGTTGATGCAGCATCAGTGGGTCAGTATTAACTGGTCCAGATGCCGCATAGAGGATCATGTCAGCGTTATGCAGTGCTTTAAGTGTGCGGGCTTTGGACATGTCGCCAGTAACTGTTCGAGTGACCCCTGTTGTGGTCACTCTGCTGTCGATCACATGAGTAACAAATGCCCCAATAGGGGCACTGCTGTCAGTATTAAATGCCGGAACTGTATGGAAGCAGGAAGTGACTTACACTCGCATTCTGCACTCGATAAAGCTGTAATTCCCATCCTTCGTAAAAAAAGTAGAAAGAAAAATAAGACTCACTGATTATGGATCTCAATAGCGATACACTGTTTAATATTGGCCATATTAACGCGCAGTCACTTAGACCGCATTTTGCAGACGTACTGAGTATTGTGCGGCAGTATTGATTGCACTTGCTTGCTGTCAGCGAGTCGTGGCTGACACATGGTTCCTCTTCTAATCGAGTTATGATAGATAATTACTTATTACTGAGGGCTGATCGTATGGGAAAGACTGGTGGTGGTGTTGCATTATACGTGCACGAATCGATTCCCTGAAGGATTGTGTGCCGTTCTGTGAGCCCTGCTTTATACTCCAAGAGACCTGAGTTCCTGTTTGTGTTGCTCCGTCTTCAGCGGATGAGGGTGCTTGTTGGAGTGGTGTATTTGCCACCAAAAATAGGCTTCTGGTCCGATGTTGAGGAGGCCATATTAAACTGCAAAGTTCTCAGTGATGCGGTCATCCTCATGGGTGACTTCAACATCGACTGGAAGGCAAACACCAATACACGTCGCACACTTCGTGGTTCCTTAACAACTTGTGGTCTTGAGCCACTTGACTTTCTGCCTACCCATCATGCAGGGAACTCGCACTCGACCATCGACTATATATGCGTCAGTGCTTTGCTAAGTGTTAGGGGCCACACACAAATATCTTATCCTAGCATCTCCTGGCACGACTTGTTGCTGGCGTCTCTGTCGCTTAATGTGCCTTAGTATGTTCAGCATACTACTGTGCGCCGTTCATTTCGAGGGTTCAACTCTGACCGCTTCCATGACGATCTGAGGCTGATTGATTGGGGCGTGATACACTGTCTTAATGAAATAGATCAAAAAGTTAGTTTTTTTACAAAGTCATTGACGCGACTATATGACGCACATACCCCATATAAGACTTCCATTGCAAAAAAAAGCGCTTGCCATGGCTCACCCATTAGCTGCGATGCCTAATACGAGCAAGGAATAGAGCATGGAGTGTTTATAGGTGGTACAAAAGATCCTTGAATCACGCCGCTTACAAGCAGCTGAGAAATCGAGTGAGACACGATACGCGGCGCGCAGTATTTGCTTATTACTTGACGAGAATCGCGAATTCAAGGAGTGCGACTGAGTTGTGGAAGTGCCTTGGAGAGCTGGGTGCGACTTCGGTTACCAGTGAACAGTTTGTTCTTCCCGCAAGTTGTGACGAGACTAACAAATATTTTGTCAGGCTTCATAATGTTGAACAATTGCGAGACCTGCGTCCATTTGCTCGTGTGTCACCGGATAGCCGCTTCTACTTTTCACATGTTTCGCTAGAAAGCATTTTGAGGGCGATTAACTTGGCAGGGTCGAACGTGGCTGGAGCTGACAATATACCACTGTGCTACATTAAGATATGTCTCACTGAGATGCTGCTGGTGCTGATGCACATTTTCGATTGTTCGCTGAAATCGAGTGAGTTTCCTGAAGCTTTGAAACTGGCTCTGATTCCTCCAGTGCCAAAATGTAAACTGCCGACTGAGATGGACCATTTGAGACCAATCAGTCTGCTCCCGGCTGCCTCGAAAATCCTTGAGGCAGTGGCTGCAGAGCAGATTATGGAATGTATCGATGGCGTTGATCTGTTAGATTCATTCCAGTCGAGCTTTAGGTAGCACCATAGCACCCACACTGCTCTCATCAGGATAGTGGATGACATGCGCGAGGCGGCTGACAATCAACATGTGACCCTGCTAGTTGCTGTGGACTTCTCACAGACCTTTGATTGTGTTAACATAAGCCTTGTGTCAGAAAAACTTTAGAGAATGGGATTCTCTGACTTATCTTGTGTGTGGATCACTTCTTACCTCACTGGCCGATGGCACACAGTGTTGGATTTCATCATTTTTCGTTTTCAAAATCAACAACTTTCGAAGGAAACGAGATAACACATTTTTTTATTGTAGATAATTGAATAAAGAATAGTAGATAAATATAGAAATTGTGTTGAAAAAATTTTTCTTTTTAGAAAAACTCGTAAGAACTCGAATTTTTCATAAATCGAACAATAAGGTAATGCAATATCACAGAAAAACACAACATTTAACAATTAATAATGTCATAATCTAAGTTTTCATTTATATTCCGTACTTTTAAGAGGGAAACAGTCTTCTTCGACAAGAATTATCAACGTAACCTCAAAATATTCTCTTACATCACCAAATTTTCTGTTGCTATATTCATGCATCCCTGTAAGCTAAAGTAAACTCTAGATTTAACCCAGTTTTTAAAACTTTTAGGTTGAAAAGTTCCTACATTAGGAAAGCGAGAACAAACATAGTTTTAAATCAAATAATAGATTAATAATACTTTCGGTAGCCCTTTTAAGTTTAATTTATCTAAATGGTTCGACAAAAGACTGGAGGTAATGTAGCGTATGTTCCAAAACCTTATTAAGGTTATGTTAACAATCATAAACAATTTTTAAAATTTACCTGGTATAGTTATTAATACAGCTCGTCGTGCAATGAACGAAAAACAAGGAATATTCTTTAAAACAAGTATACGGCTGAATGATAAAACGAAATCGTGAAAATATTAAGGCTAGACACTCTCTTTCCCCGGTTCTGAACAATAATTATTTTATAATGCAGAGATTGAGACTTAGACAATCAATGTAGGTGTATATTTTATTGTAGACGTGTTATATATAATTGGTTAAGAAGTAATAGATTAACAAAAAGGTATATCGGAAAGTTTGTAGGTTATGTAAAATTTCGTTTCCGTGTAATGAGGTTATGTTGACATAAGTTTTTATACATTTAACTAGTGTTAATGTCACTGAAAGATTGTCATGCAATTAACGCATGGCAAATCAATTTTTTCCGATTTTAACCGTATAGTTAAAAAATGAAACTTAATCATGGTGATTTTGCAGGTTAGAAACTTATTTTTCTATTTCTTGAGTATGTTTGCCATTTAGGTAACAAATGTTGACTATAAAAGTTCAATAAAATAAAAAACACATTGTTAGAATCCATTTTACGATGTAGCAACAGAAAATTTGGTTATGTAAGAGAATATTTTGAGGTTATGTTGATAATTCTTGTCGAAGAAGACTGTTTCCCTCTTAAAAGTACCGAATATAAATGAAAACTCAGATTATGACAGTGTTAATTGTTAAATGTCGTTGTTTTTCTGTGATATTGCATTACCTTATTGTTCGATTTATGAAAAATTCGAGTTTTTACGAGTTTTTCTAAAAAGAAAAATTTTTTTAACACAATTTCTATATTTTTCCACTATTCTCTATTCAATCATCTAAAATTAAAAAAAAAAATAGAGTTATCTCGTTTCCTTCGAAAGTTATCGATTTTGAAACGAAAAATGTCGAAGTCAAACTCTGTGCGGCAGGTGGTTTTGGGTGAGAGAGGTGAAAGATCGTGGCCTCTTTCCCGTGGTTCGGGTGTTCCACAGGGGAGTGTTCTTGGCCCACTAATCTTCTCTCTTTATATTAACGATGCGCCTTCCATGTTGAGACAGTATAAATATCATATCTATGCTGACGGTGTCACAATCTATGTACACGGGCGCTATTGTGACCGACTCCTGCTGGTTGACAGGATGAATGAGGATCTTGGCGCGCTCTACCTGTGTTCCGTGGCGTGTGGCCTAAGGATTTGTCCTGGCAAGTACAAGGCGGCTTGATTTGCCACGCGCGACTTCATAAACCGCATTCGGGAGGACGGCCCAGACACTGTTCATATCGGTGGTGATAGCTTGGTTTGCAGTAATACTGATAAGATTCGTGATGTAGTCTTGGACTGCACTCTTAGTTGGTCGCAGCAAACAGTCGAGACCTCAAGGAAAAGCTACACTGCTCTCTCTTGGCTTCCCAGATGTGGCGACTCCCTGGTACCGGAGGGCCGTCTCATGCTCATCAGGTCGCTTGTATTTCCATACTATGACTATTGTACTGGTCTGTTTTTGGGCCTATCATCTGAGTTGTGTGTTAGGATGCGGTGAAGCATGAATGCTGCAATCAGATTTGCTCCGGATCTGAAGAGGCACGAGCACATCACCCCAATGTACGAGTGACTTGTGCTAAAGCCTTATAATGTGCGTCCAGACTACATGTGCATTATTCTGCTTGGTTCCATCTTGACCACTGGAAAGCCGTGGTACCTGTCGGACAGGTTTTACTATCGATCCTGTGACGCTGTTGGAACCAAGAGGACTCTAGCTACTGATCTCCTTGTTCCTTGGGCAAGGACTGATTTTTATAAGGACTCTTTTTGTGTCCGTGTTGTGCGACTGTGGAACAATCTGCCTGGAGGGATTCGTGACTGCCTAGGGGAGCCATGCTTTAGGATGAAGGTTGCCTCGTTCCTATTGGAAAGACTTTTCTCTTTGGATTGATTGCTGTGTTGACCTGTAGGAACTGTGCTTTGATACTGTGATATTTAGTGCGGTGTAGTGTGGTCTGTAAAGCTGTGGTGTACTGTTCTATTTTTAAATATGTTACATATACATGTTATTCGCCTGTTTGCCTCATTGTAAAACTTTTATCCATACGTCTGACCCTGACTTTATTAATTGTGACGCTGTATATAACGCATACTTTTATCTATTTATTTAGTTATTTCAAATACTTATTGATTAATTTATTATTTTACTTATGTATTCATTTTTACTTTGAGCTAAATTGTGAGTAGGTTGCATACGGCTCCTACTATATTGAAGCATGTAATACATATAACAAGCCGAGCTACAAAAAGCGACTAGCTCTTAGCTCCTTATTGAATAAATTAAATTTAATTCAGTTCTCTCTCTCTCTTTCTCTCTCTCTATGGTTCTCATACAGGTAGGCCATTTTTTCATCATTTTAAAGAAATTTCTTTTCTGTGTACAGAATTATTTTAAAATATCAATATTTGACCATAATTCAAAATTTTTTCGGGTTCTTCCAATTGTGTTTATTCAAACTCCATCTTAAACCGTCTTTAGTAAAGAGTCAACCCAACTTAATTCTCGCACGTACGCAACTATGCACAGTAAACAGGTATCCGAATCTGAAAAAAGACTGAGAGACAGAGAAAGTAATACACACGAACGTTTGTTAAACTAATGTATGTACCTTCGTGTAGGTAGGTAATATAGATACCCTTTGCCGTCTATTATTGTTCTTTTTCGTTCTTGTTGTTTATATGTTAATAAACAAAAAAAAAAAAACATAATTTGCTTTTTCCTAAAGTATAATATTCACTGATCAAAATACATATTTATAAATAAACTGTCTTTTTAATACAAAAATATAAAATGAAGATTATTTAGAGTCAAAAAAATTAATACTTTTCCTACCTCATTCGTTTTTGAGAGGTTGGTGTGCACTTGGTAGAAAATATAGGATTCGCCACATAAGCGCCATTGCTCCGTGGCTGCCTTAGGTTTCTCGGGCCCTGTTTCGCAGGTCCCTCGGGCCGCAAAGTAGCCCTGGAGACGATGGCACTTATCTGACGAAAACTACTATTTTTATCATAGACAATCAAATACTTCTGAGTTGACTAACATATCCTTTAATTTTTCACATTTGTCGTGGGTTTCGTGACCCATACCTGTCTTTTTTACTTCTGTGATTTTTAAAAGTTTTGTTTCAGAATATTATTTTTGTGTCAATTTTGATTTTTTAATAACTGATGACGCTAGAAAACTGAGTTTTTAATTCGAATTATCAACTGTATTATTGAGTTCTTAATTTTTATTTGAAATTCTAGAGTTTTTCCGTAACCAGTTTTAGTATCTGATATAAGCATTGTGAATTGATTAAAAAAATATACAGTTTTGACAGGTTATACGTTTTACACAACCGTTTTGACTTTAACTTCATAATTCTTTTATGCAGACGACAAAGATCGCAAACTTTTTGCATTTTTTTTTTTTTTTATTGACTACTCAACGAAGAGAAACAAAAAAATCTGTCAGTGTGAATGTCAATGTTCATGCTTCGTGTGTCATCGATCACTGTCTCCTTTTTTCCTACATAGAATCTATTAGAAAATTTCACTACTTCAAAGATATACTGGTCAAAAAAGTCTTTGGTTGGAAAAAATGACCCACATACGCCTAGAAAACTCGCTGGAAAATACGAAACTGAAGCTAGCAAACAGGCCTTTACAGCAGACTATATGGAATGCTTTACGAAGTACGAAAATTTTTTGAACGATAAAAAAAATTTAACTGGCTATTTTTCTTATTTATAAGTACTATTTAAGGTTCTAAATAAAATTATCAATTAATGCAAAAAAAATTTAACCAATGATATTATACGAAATTTTTGTTTTAACGAAATATGTACTTGAACCATTCGCTAAACTAAGATGTGCTGTTAAAAATAGTACTATTGATGCTTAAATATTAAGGAATACACGAAAAAAGTTGAGTTGTATCAATAGAAAAGTTTCAATTGATAATATTTGATGAATGATAGGTCGAAAATAATAAGAGATTAAGTATTTTTATAAAAAATTTGCTAAATCCTTTGTGACAAAACAACATTGTTTTCGAATTTAGTGTGGTTTCTCTGGGTATTGAAAAACTAATGTTATACCAACATAAATATTATAGTTAACAATTATTGATGAATAACCAGACTTGGCACATGTGAAATTAAGTATTCTCGTGAAATGTATTCTATTATTTTTTTTGCAAAAATAGGATAGCCTTCAAATTTAGTATAGTTTATTCTTGTGCATAGATCATTAGCAGCAAATAAGTTTTGTGTTGGCAGAAAAGTTTTAATCAACAATAGTTCCACTTCAGGCTTATGCATTAAGTAAATACAGTGATTGACATTAGTAATGGTGGTAAAGTTATAATTGATATTATTTAATAAACATTACGGCGTGATTCACAGAAAATTAAGTTCTCCAGTAAAAAATTTACAACAGGGTTACTTTGAAATTAATTATATATTATCTCCATGTATTGTATAATGACGGCCAATGACTGGCTTAACGAAGACTCAATTTTTTTATTCATTATGTATTGGCTGTAACTTCTGTTGCAAAATTGGAATGTTGCAAAATTTAGCGTAATTAAGATTTTTTCCTGTGTACAGCAACTCTCAATAATTTTTGAGTTGGTCCATATGTTATGAAGAATCATGTAAAATCAATAAACGCTTTTCAATATCAAACAATCTAGTTTTTTGTTGAAATATTGCAAGTTATTTTACTGGAAAAAGTACTAATGTAATGATGTAAAACTTGCTTTTTTATTGTGTACAGTACGATGGTTTTACATATTTTTTATTTTGTCATACGAGTTTTGCATAATCTCATCAAGTAAGTAAGTTTCTTTTAACGACAGAAAAGTCAGGTTTTGAATGCCATATAAACTTTTCTTCTGCAAAATTCATTGTATATTATATTTTAATTTTGTACAACAACTATGGAAACATTCTACGTTGGCGGAAAACTTACAAAAAATAATATAAAATAAATAAACAACGTTCACTTCATGGTAGCACGGAGTTTAGACTGCGGTTCTCACAGTTTGGAGACTTGGTAACATAAGCTTACGAGTTCGGGACCCGGCTTTTATCACTCGTATCGCACCTTTCAGAAACTAGCTTCTTATGTGTGCACTTCCATTTGTAGTCTGATGGTTCGGAAGCCTTATAAAATATCAGTCCCCAAAGTTATTGTTTAGAATTCATGCAGTTTTGTATAATAAGTGCAATAATTATCTGTAATAAAGTTAAAAAAAAATATAATGATGCTGACAAGTACCGTGCACTCCTTACGCCATACAATAGTTGTTGCCCTAAAGAGTCGTTGATTTGCACTTTCTCACTTTATAATATATAAAAAGGGCTATTCATTGGATGGATTCTTTACCCGTCGATTTCTATGCTGCTGTTTTAATTTCGATAAATTTTCTTATCAGTTTCTTGACGTCTAGAATTGGATACATTTGAAGCATTTTAAGTTTTCTTTCCAATTCACCCTATTGCGGCCATACGCATTGTTAAAACTTTTATGAGCCCTACAGGCCGTTTTTTGTCAACTAAGTTAAGATAAAATATTTTTATTGGCAAAGTAGTTCGACGTTTGATGGCCCTACAAAGGATCGGTGAGCTTAACTCTTTCTTGACTGAAGTTTCCAGCAAATGTGACCACCTAAATACTTCAGGGTGGTCTTCTCTGGCCTGCTATTGTAGCACAAGACTGTTTGAGAGGAAAAACATAATGCTCTGAAGCGTTAGAGGTAGTTGTCCTTTTTCTAATATCTTCTGGTGTTATGCCGAAGTCCAGAGGACCTTTTTTTCTGCTTGGTCGTGTTGGTAATCCAAGGTGAAGAGATTGGTTTCTTCAGACTTGTCTGTTAGAGACTGTCCCTTTTGCTTAAGCTTATTTCTCTTTTCTTCCTTCACTGTTAAGTTCGCCAAGCGCTGACCTTGGAGAGGATCGATGATTCTTGGTTGAACGCTGAGAATCAAGAAAGTAATTGCTGGCTGGTGGCCGGAGTTCCCAGTCTTGTGAAGAACAATTCTGCTCGTGACGTCTTCCAGTGAATGACTGACTTAATTTAATAATGGCTGGCTTTATAAAGTCTTTTAGTGGACGAATCGTTGTCGAAAATAATTGTAAAAATGTATTTGTTGGCATTGTAGTTTAACATTAGATGGCCCTAAAAAGAACCGATGAGGTTGATGGTAGCTTCCCTCTTACCCTTGAAGTCTTTGCGTACGGAGATCGCGCTGAAAAGAGGTATGCTGCCGGCCGAAGAATGTCTCATTTTCAGGTGGTTTCCCGGATACTGCTCACTATTGGTCGGAGAAGTGGGCCTGGAGAATACTTTCTCCGTGAGTATGCCGTTGGGTCGAACCCCTAAACGGAGGCTGAAGAAATTTTCAGCCGTTGTGGCTTCCCGAACTTCTTAGGGTAATTTTTCCTGGCTTTCTGTTGTAGCAAAAGGTGTTCTGGTAGCACTAGGTTATTTGGAAGAGCTGCCACGAAACCCTGAAGTGTTAGAGAAGATTGTGCTCTAGCTGGACGTCTCCTGATATTACGCCTGAAACGTTAATATTGAGAACGCCTACTTTTTTGTAGCACTCGGGAAACTTAGTGGTTCAGGGTGGAATTTAACGTAAGTCGCTTGTCCATTAGAAAAGAGTATTGTAGGTAGCTGGGTATCCCCTGCATGGCTCACAATTCTGTTTCTGATGTACCTACTGCTGGTGAACGACTATAGTAGTCGATAATTTTTTCGGGGATATTATAACCAGGCCTACGTACTTTAATTGGGGGTGGCTCCGATTTTACTTTAATGCCACATGGATCCTACTGAATTAAAGTAAAAAGCTAGCGTATTTTGTATAAATGTAAGCTTATTTATTGCTATTGTTATTAATTTTTTCAAGATTAAAACTGTACGAAAACTATTTTGGAAGCAATCAATATGCTCGTCATCCACGCCAAGTCCCTGGTACGTACCAATGTAGATGGTTTAGAATCTGTTGCTATGTTCATTACTTGCGGTGAAACATTCAATGCGCAAAATTTATGCAAAATCCGTTCCATAGTTTTCGTGGTTAGCGATTGCAACGGTTTTTGGGACTTTGTTTTATGTACTAGTCAGACATATGAACGATTTTATGACGAACACCTTATCATGTCAAAGAAACATCAGCTTTAAATTTTTTTACAGCAATAGCTATGCAGTGAGACTAAGGACGATCTATCTTCCCAGGATGTACTAAAAATTTTACCAACTCTTATTGCAACAAAAAACTGTTTGTAATAATATTAAATTCATGAATTTATAATGAATATGACAAAGTTTTCCATTAAATATTATTAATTTTTTTCAAAAAAATGGAAATGCTGTAAAATCCAGCATAATTTTTTTGTATATAATGTAAATCAGTCTATAGGGGAGAGGCGGGTGTGGCCGGCAGGGCGGATCGATTTGGCACCTCCAATTTATCCTCAATAGTAATAAATTTTCATTTGATTCAGCACAAAAACTAATCTTAGAAGCATCCTCGATATTCCTCACCATATACGCAATAAAAAAAGTAAACCGTAAATTTCTAAGATACTTCTAAACTTTTCATCGAAAAACCGGCCGTCCTGTCATTTTTTATTTTGTTTGAAAAATAATAGCCAATATGTTTAGGGGTAAGAAATACTTACCATCTGTTAGATAAAGTCTTAAGCTTTAATTTCCAATTTGTTGCGTTAGCATTGGATGCATGGAAAAACAATTATGTTAATTTTAAATAAATATGTCAGGGTGGGCAGGTTCGGTACCTCCGTGGGCAGGCGGGCATGACTGGCATGAGCAGCGATCGCAGTGCCGCAGACTGAAAACATAATGAACTGACCTAACATTGCATTTAACCAAAAAAAAGTGTTCAAAAACAAAGTGCAAAGGTACTTATTAAGTATTACTTAGGTATTAATATGAATCAACAATAGATTATAAGTAAATGAGTAAATTGAGAGTTTATAAATGCCATTAAAAGATAAGATGGTAAGATGCAATTTGGTTCTTGGATAATTAAAAAAACTGTATATTATAACTAGTCAAGTTTTATAATTAATAAATAAATG
Organism: Copidosoma floridanum; assembly: GCF_036245765.1. NCBI lineage: Eukaryota > Metazoa > Arthropoda > Insecta > Hymenoptera > Encyrtidae > Copidosoma > Copidosoma floridanum. The sequence continues at coordinate 33,101,105 of NW_028321881.1, forward strand.
TCTAAAAACGTGATCGATAAAATTTCACCATAATTTTCTCTCTACTTTTACGTAAAACGTTATCTTAATCATCACGCAAGTGTATACCTATATACAGCGTTCTGCTCGTTGCCAGCTTTCCTATGCCCGTTTTGCCCAACCCTCATGGCAGCCATGCCCGATAGGTGGGCATAACCGGCAGTTTTTAATGGTTCTGTTGTTCGTTAAATAAATAAAAAAACGAATTTTCTAGTATTGATTTAACGAGTCCAATACTATCCTTACATGCTACTTTTTCTTATCGTTTTTTCAGATTATGAAAAAACTTTAAAATGAAATTGCAATAATTACTTTAAGTTAGGGTGCCGGCCACACCCGCCTCTCCCCTAACAACATTAAAGGTTGCACAATAGTTGAAAATAATTTTTTATGAACAAATATTGTTTAATGACAAAAATGGAGCTTCTTGATTATTAGCCGTATTTGATTTGAAAAATAGAGGTGCAGTAATACTTGGCATATTTTTTTTTAATGGATCTTACCAATCTAATCAGCTTTTATGTTGGCAAAAATGTTATTAATTATTTCATTACATAGATAAGTTTCCTTGAGATTTTTTATTGGATATTTTTTAACACTTTTCTTCCAAAACTAGAAATGCAACAAAACTTAGCACACTTCTCCCCCATACAATGTATTACATTTGTAAGTAAGTTGAATGCAAAATTATAAGTTATTACATAAGATAAATAAATAAACTTCATTATAGAAAGGTCAAGATAAAAGTGTTAATAATTATTCTGTTTTTAACTTACATTACTATGGAATCTTTACAAGTTATCTTTTCTAGAAAAAAGTTTTTTACAATCATTTATAAAGTTTTTATCCGTCTTATAGGATCTGTGTTGAGCTTTTGAACGATTTTGAAAAATAATGCCCTTCTTGATTTTTATATTTATGCGTTGATTTTGTGTCAATCGTAAAGGTTACGATTTTTTATTATTATCTAACATTTATTGCATTAATAATATTCATTGAATGAATTTTATAGTAAATTGTTCATAAATCTTCGATTCCATAAGTCATAGAATGATTTTTACATTTTCATGGGTTATTAGATATGAAAAAATGTATGATAAAATTATGATAATATAGTTGTTGCAGTAGTGCAAGGTGAGATTACAATTTGGTTTTGATTTTTAAAGAAGGTTGCAAGTAACTACAAGTAATACAAAGTTTAACTTATCAAGCTAATGAAAAAAACTTAAAAATTTTAGCTCACGTGTAGCAGACTGGGGGTTAAAAAGTATTCGTGGGGCTAGGAAAATCGAACAAATAGTTTAACCAAACGAAATAACCGACTCATTTTAATAGTTTTACCTTATACTGTGTCGTGGCTGAGGGGGGGGGGGCAAAAGAGTATCAGAAGGAATCGAGGCTTGATGGCCAACAGCGTGTTCACCTTGGGCTTATCTGAAGACTCTGCTGGAATTCTTGAATAAGGTTTGTTGTTTCTGATTCATATTGGACGGATTTAAGGCTCCTTATGAGGGTGCCCAGACTATTCGGTATCGTTTCTATCTAAAAACGTTCTGCCCCAAGAAAACAAAGAGAACAAAAACTAAAAACTAGGGAGAAAAGGGAAACACACAAGGATTAGATACAATGGTATAAATTGAAAGTTTTTGAAATGCTACGTAATGTCTAGCTTTTGTCGTCTCGTCGCATGTTGCTTGGCTGCTGACCCGTCGTTTAGTTGTATTCACGGGGCTTGTTGCGTGGTTCGCCGTTCACGGTAAGTGGACCGCATCGGATAGCTTCGACAACACGGTTGCTTTTCGTGGGTGGCCTTGCTTTGGCCTGGCTGGTCTGACATCTGCGCTTACAGTCTCCCTATTAGAGTTAGGTGGGTCATGTTTCGTCTCTTTGTCCCTTTTTAATGGTGGAAAAAGAGCATCTATTGCTTCTTCAGCTTTATGCTTAGAGTCATCGTGAGAGAGAGTGTTCTCCACCGCTGCCGCTAAGGATCTACTCACGTAAGGTTTTAGCTGCCTTACGTGGACAAAACTTGAGCGCGTGCCTTTTCTGGACTCCAACGATGTCTAGTCCTGAGTCTCTAGCGTCCATTTGCACCACGTATTGACTCTTAAAGTCTGTCCATGAAATTACTACCACGGACGACAGCAAGGCTTTTGTCTGTTTAAAGGATCGTCACTGCTCGTGGTTCCATTTGAACGACTGGCTTTTTGCAATAACTTATTGACCGGCTATATTAATGTCAAGTAGTTCGGCAGAAACTTCCAGTACCACGAAATTATTCCAAGAAACCTGCTAACTTGCTTTAAGTTTCTTGGTTCAGAAAATGACGTTGTCGGCTTTTTTTCGCTGGATCTGGTAATAAACAGTCCCCGTGAACGAGAATACCCATGTATCTCACCTCTAATTAGGAAAACACACTCTTTTCTCGATTAAGGATGAGTGCTTCCTATGAACATGCTTAAACATGTGTTCTAGCCACTAGAAGTGCTCCTGGAATGTCTCGATGACAATTGCTGTGTCGTTAAGGTAGATACACGCAAACGATTTGAGCTCTGACCCGCTGACGTGGTTGATCAGCTGCTGTCACCTCACTGGTGCGTTTTGTGGGCCGTCTTCTCCTTAGGTTTTTCAGAACCATATTTGTCTGAGGCAATATATATTCGTTAGGGATCGCCATGGTGTTAACTTTTCGATTGTCAACGCAAAATCAGTATTTGCCATCCTTTTTGTATATCATGACTACGGGACCCCTATTAGTTGGCTCGACCACGCTGCTTTTGAGCATCTCACTCATGTGGGCGTGTATGGTCTTCTGGACTTAGGATCGCACTTTTGCTTCATAAGTCACAAGGTTGTGACTTCAAGCTCGTGCTCGACCTGCGTAGTGTACCCTAGAAAAGCATCACATTTCACGTAGCGGTCCAAGAGTGTCTGTAACTTCTCTTACTGGTTGAATGTAATCTTCGTCAACTCAAGGATGGTGAGGCAGATGTCACCGGTCACTGTCAGGCCAGCTACATCTGAGAGGATCCTGGTCCCCTGTCCCTTTAACACCAGTACTCTATTAATGGGATCATAAACAGTCCCAAAAGCGTTAATGAGACTAGTGATGACGTAGCAATCTATGTCTAATTCTAGCAACACGATGATGCCCAAGTCCTACTTCACATCTCCTAGCTCGAAGAGTAGAGTGCCGAGGTGAAGAGTGCACGATGGTCGTCTGTTGGCCATTGCCGTGCTTCCCTGTATAGGTATTTACAGTAAAATTAACGGCTGCAAGCTATAGATATTTAGAGATTTACTGTTTGTTTCACAGTGCTAGTACCGCCAAAATCGTAGAGCGCTCGTAGCTAAAACTAGCTACTTCAAGCGGTAGCTACCACCACCAGTGTGCGTCCTCTGAAGTACTCACGGTCTGTTAGGGTTGGAAATGAGGAAGTGGTGTAACAGCCTCACTTATGTTTACCTCCTCTTGTTTTCCTGCTGCTTGTTAGGGAAATCCCGCGCGCATTATCCAAGGTGGTTACACTTAAAACAGCGTGGATTTGACTCTGGAGAGGAGGATGGATCTTTCAGGGAGCCAGGATCTCTTGCACCTGACCCGTTGTTCAGCTTCCGACATCTCTTCCCATTAGGAGGATCAGAGGCTCCGCTTTGGCTCATTGGTGTACTTAGCCAAGGATGTCCGATGCTTCTCGACATACAGGAAGTCTAAAAACAGCAGTATCACAATGTTCTTGTTGATAACAGGTTTTCTTCGATTTTTAAGTTAGATTATGTACCAATTCAGCTGTGTACTCGTCTATCACGTCAAAACCTTCGGGTTGGCTAACTTCTTTGGTAGCTCCTTGATGGCCTTCTAAATGGTGGCTTGTTCGTTGTGGATAGATGTAATCTTCCGCGCGCTAACGCTCAGAGGTTGTTGGTCGCTTATACCAGCAACCTTTGACTGTTTCTTTGCATCCACAGCCCTAGTGACGGGCTTATACGCTTGCTTCCGCAAGTAGAAGTACTCTGGTAGAGGTGGTTTATAGAACATACTTTTTAACTCAAGAAGGCGTTTTGTGTCAGTTGTTCTCCTCAGCAACTTCAGCAGGCTGTAGTCTGGTCCTGTAATTTAGGTTTCATGCTCTTGAAAAACAGGTCAAGTTGGCGTTAAACCCACCATAAAAGTCAAATTTGGCAAACGATATTCAAGAAGTTTCGCATGGACTTGCCAGCGTACTAAGCGCGCATTTGCACATAAAATGTTAAATGGTGCTGTATCTCTTCGCTTGAGACGAACCATTCTTTGCCTGCAGCCACAAAATCAGCCGAACCCATCGCACTCGACTGTAGATTAATGCCGCCGCGATATCGCTTATGTTCTCCAGTAGAGCTAGGAAAATCTCTTCTCCAGTTAGTTCAGAAGCTGTGTAGCACTTGATGATACGCGTAAAGAAAGCTTTGAAGATATCGTGGCCTTCCCCAGTAAACTTAATGTTCCAGCATCGGACAATCTGTCCTAGATCGTAGCATACGGGGTCGACGTACGATCTGGCTATCCTCGAATGTCTTCCTGGGAAGGCAAAGGATTTTTTCATCCTGGCTGAACGTGTGGAATTACCCAGTGCAGCTGGATAAGGGGTCTGGCAGGAGTACGTTAGATGTCTTGCCGTGCTTATCGTGTAATTGTATGGCCACGTCGTAAATGCTCGCATCTGCGTTGTGCAGGTAGGAAGTGCGGGTGAAAGCCTACTCATTTGTAGGCAGCTGAGTGATCTTATGTATGGATTTGTTACTGTGCATGCGCATGTTGAACATACCGTTTGACCCAGCTGAATGGTGGATGTGGACACGGAGGTTCAATTGATGTGCAGGGAGTCTGTGAGGATGTTGACAGTTTGACTATATCCCTTTTTGGCCGCTCTCGTAAGTAGTTAAATGAGACATGTTGAGATTCTCAAATTCTTTTTTGCATTTTCGATTCGTGTTTGAATTTAATATTCAGCTAAGTCGAGTTGTCTGAGTGCTAGAAGACAGTGTCAGCCCGAGATCTTAACGTAAAAAAAGCAGCGGCGCGTGACGTACTCAAGTCTATCCGTGTATAGCCTATACACGAGATCTATTGCGCTTCGCTGTAACCGCTACTACAGCTCCTACTACTTATCTACTATGTTATGTATGTTGCCATGATTAAAAAAAAAAAAAAACGACCAATCTGTGGTGTAAATGTCAACTAAGGACTTTTAAAATATTTTTTTGAAGTAAATGCATAGCCCCACATTAGAAAATCTTAAAAAATTAAAAATTTGTACAGATTTACGATAAAAATACTGTAAATTAACATAAGATAAAGAAAAATATATCTTATGGATGATTTGATCATGCACGCAACCGCCCAGTATAGTTTATGACATGAACAACGACTTTGCATATTCACGATGCGACAAGTAGCAATAATAAGGGTTGCACAATCAGTTTGTATAAATAAAAGGCTGTTGTGAAAATCAAAATTTTTAACTGATTTTACTAACAATATGTTAAAGAGGGGTGCAAAATATAATCACGGAATAAAAGTATTTCCCATAAAATTTACCTTTCAACAAAAATGAAAGATCAGGCAAGTTTGATGTGTTTAATGATTATTTTTTAAAGAACTTCTGAAGCCGTTATGTAGAGGCAAGAAATTAGATTTTTTTTAAATTAAGATAAAATCCCCTAATATTAATACACATTTTGATATTTTTTTTAGTCTAACAATTTTTTAAACAAATAATAAAAAGTAACTATGTCTACATGTATCTGTTATAAAACAAATTGTTTTGCTTTGTATGTATTTATTGTACTGCTAGCCCCAATTCTGGAATAGTAAAAATTTGCAAAGGAAAATCTATTTGCAAATTATTATGCGATGGATAAAATGAGAATTGGAAAAAGCGTAATAGTCAATAACATTTTATTTTTCATTATCACAAGTAATTTTATAAGCAGGAGCGTCGAAATATTAGACATGGAACACATTTGCTTAGAATTTTTTTATTACTAACATTGATACTTAAATTTTGAAAATTATTACTTACGAATAACTTAAGTACTTGTGTAAAGAAAATATGAAATGAGAAAAAGAGAAATAAGCAAATTCTTTTCTTGTTTTTGGGTTCAAAGCTCTAATTCTCTCAGTCAATTCTTTTATTTTTCAAGATGATTTTTTTTATCCTGCAGCCTTCTTTTCGCAGCACGTTCGTCTTTTACTTTTTTCATCTTCAATTTTTAGTTTTTCAGTCATTTACTTATCTGATGTACCTGTACCTAAAGATGGAAGCTTGGATTTTTATGTTTTTTGTATTTTTTTCCTTAAGTAGATTAAGACATGATTAAGAGAAAGTAAATGCTTTCGCTAAAAGCTTTTTGTGAAAAAAATAAGAATTTTAAAAAACGAATTAACAAACTATTGATTGCAATTTAAAATAATGAGAGTTGACTTACTAGTTTTATTTTGAAAAGCAGTTTGCTAGGGAATAAGTTATGACTGCTATATGGCTTCTGTTTAAAAAAAAATGTTTTTGTATATAATGTCACTGATTTCTTTGACTTCGTTTTTCATTACGTTATTAACATTGGAAAGACTCGTTCTTGATTGGTTCGAGGAATCCTTAGATTTCATTTGCTGGATGATAACTTTCCTTTGTGGAGGTTAACTATTACATGCAATTCTACCTTTATGATGGCTTCTGCATTATATTACACTTAATAATTATACTATTGGTATAAACATTGTACCTTTGTTTATCTGCCCTGCGAGGCAGGTTTATCGATATTATTATTCAGTCTATGCACAACTAGCTTTGCGAACGCTTCTTGCTCTGCTTACTACTACAATGCATTAGCAGTACTTGCGTAACTCATTGCTATGCTGAGGTTCAGACGCATTGCTGAACTAAGATATTATAGCTCACATCACTTACAGTTTTGCTTATTGCAATGTTAAAAGGTTGAGTGTTTCTTATTACTTTCCCCATATCCTGATCTATGACTTGACTTGAGTAGCTTGGCTCATCCGGTGCTCCCTTTTTACACATATAGTCCACTGTATATCGAATAACATTTTGACCCAATGCCTTGCTATCGACAATATTTTTTATCGAAAATTAAATTTTCTGTTATTATTTAACGTTAAAATTTATAAAGACATGGTCAAGAAGAAATTAAAAAAATATGAGCATTAAAAAGAATAGAAAAAGTTAACTAGCCTCATTTGAAAACACAAAGCAGAAAATCAATCGTTTGGCATGCAGCATTCAAAAAAATTAAAATGAAAAGGAAGAGGTACTCTACTAAAGCGGTAATAAAGCTTCGAATGCTACGAAAAAAGGAAAATCACTAAGAAAATTGGCAGAAAACCATCAAGGTCCAGTTTTAACTATTTATAGAAAATTAAAAAATCTGATTTATAAAGTCAATGATAAATCTGAACCATCCACTATTCTGAGTGCTAGTATAAAAAAAGAAATGCATCGTACGTAAAAACCAGATATAAAATTGTAATGCCTATATAATCTTACGTTAAGTGATTGAATTTGAATTGCTTATTCAAAAATGGTAAATCTGGACGTCGTTGGTACGAGAATTTTCTTAAGAGAAATCCGGATTTGACTACTTGTATCCCTCAGAACTTACCTGTCAACAGACCCGTTACAGAAGAAGATCTTAAAAGTTGGTTTCAAGAAATTCACACTTACTTGCAATAAAAAAATTTGTTAGGACTGGATGGTTCCAGGATTTTCAATTGCGATGAAAGCAGTATATATTCAAAGTCAGGTAAAGTTTTAAATGAGGTAGAAAGAGAGCTCACTCTGTTTACAAAGTCGTAAAAAACAGAGAAAAAAAGTGTCTTTTAGTATTATTCATGTATAAGGCTGCTAGGGACATACTTTCTTCACGGGTGGTTCACAAATACAAAGATAGAAGATCGTCCCATTAGCGATTACAGAAAACAGCTCCAAAGGATGGGAAATAGGAGTTTCAGAATCTGGGTGGATGACAATTGAGATATTTTACGAGCACATGGTAAATATTTTTTATTCATAGTTGACCAGAACAAATGTTATACTCCCAATCGTAGTATATTTGGATGGTCAGTTGGCACATATGAATTTACCTTTAGTATCTTTTGATAGGGAAAAAATATGGAGTTAATTGCTTCATATTTTACGATAACCCATGTCATCCAGATCATTGACATCGCATTCTTTCATCCCAGCAAAATTGCTTGTAAGAAACATTTATTGCACAAGCTAGCTGATGACCTAAGCTTACCGAGGATTAAGTTACTGTTATTTTCAAAGGTAAGTTGGATTCCATGGATGAAAACACTATTATAATGAAAAGGTTTTAGTCTGCTGGTATTTTTTTCTTTGATCCAAACGATATCAATTATAATTTTTCAAAGAAAAATAAAGAAATAAAGAACCACACAAACTACAACTGTCAACTCCAATAGAAAATACCATTGAAACTGTAGTACTTCAAATCCCCTTAAAAATAGCTTTTAACAAAACTAAAATGTTGGTAAAGTTTGATGTGTTGAGTTCATATTTTGTAAGGAGTTCCTGTAGCCTTCATACACTGGCAACGAATAGTTTTCTTCCTTATGAATTTGAAGCCTTGAAAAGTTCTGAAATCAAAATATAAAAACACTGAAGTTTTTTTTTTATTTTTAGTGCAGCATGCATTTTGTATGACATTCATAGTATAATACTGTTTAGTACTCATACTTTAACTAAATCAAACGAAATAATACTTTTGCCCTAACATTTTTATATACTTTCGAGATAGCAAGGCATGAATGTATTTGATGTGAGGTTTGCATAAAGTACCAGTCAAAAGTCAATATTACTTAGTTTGATTTCATTAAAGTACCAGTACTAAGCAGTAGGCATTACACTACAAATATCATACAAAATGTATGCTGCACCAAAAATGAAAAAAAAAACCACCATTTCTATATTTTAATTTCAGAACTTTTCAAGGCTTATCGAGCATGCATATTAATGGATGCATACTTTTTGCAAACTGCAACTTCATACAAAAAAAGCGCTTTCGTAAAATGGTCCTTGAAAAGTTCTGGCAAAAAAAGGCGTAATTTTTTTATAGGATCATCTTCTTCAATAGTTTTAGTTGACAAGTTGGTCATATTGTAGACTGTTGATTTGAGGACGGTATTAGTAGATCTCTTTTTAAGCTTCGATGCGTCCTTTCTACTTTTGCACTGCCTTTATGAATAAACCTAGTACTGGAACAACTTTTCCACATTTCAAAACTTTGGTTATATTTTTCCTGCAAATCAGATGAGGATATTAAGTCAATTAGTGGCTCGAACTGCTTACATGATCCTCTTTAGGAGAGGAAAATTTAAAAAGCTAAGTGTTATAAAGTACTTATATCAAGTCTTCAATAAAAAGATACATTAAGTTATAAATTGTTTGGTAACTAATTACTACAGTGCAGTTTGTTTCAGTCGACAAGTCATTAATTCATTTCGTGCAGTGATTCGAAATAGCACCATCTACATGAAAAATATGTTGATACTAACTAACATTAATACATGGTCTCTAATGGTCAATCACCTTTTACAAATATTTTCTTTAACATTAACGTATTTGTAAAGCTATAATTTTTCTTTTTCATTACTAAGAACTATTTTAGAAGTGAAAAATTATATTCATGACAAAAAAATGCTACAAAAAGTCCATGTATCTTTTACTTCTAGAGTAATACGCAGCAACAAAAATAACGTTTTTACTTGTCAAAGATACTTGATGGACGAGGTATAGGATACTTTGTGGTAGTCTCTGCAAGGAATGTTGGATTATGAGTGGCTGGAACTACTAACATGATGCTTTTTGGGAGTCAAATATGAAAAGCAGAATATTTATACGCGCTTGTAACACATCTTTATTATAAATATCACAAATTATTTGGTATGTATTTGCTGCCTTACTTGTTTTATTTGATAAGTCATTCCAAGTGTAGACTTATTTAAATATTATAATGTTCATTACTTTAAACTTTTAGATTTTTTCAGTCTACATCATAAATTACTTGTTGACTAAAACGACTACACTGCAGTAAATAATTACCAAACAACTAGTGAGGCTATGTTTGTTTTTATTGTAGATTTTAAATTTGTTACTAGTGTCACGAATTTTGTTATTCTAATAACTCTTTCGTAAGGAATATTTTCATCAGTTCCAGATATAAGTGATCTAAAATAATTTCTATATGAGTTGTAATAACACGAGCAAAGCGTTAAACTATGTCAAAGTTGTGGAAATTACGAGAAACTGTAGTAAGAGCATATATTATTTATAATGTAATAAGAATATTGATATAATATTAATATATTATAAAAGTTGTTTTAAACCGTGTTGATTTAAGGATCGTATTGGTGGCTCTCTTTTTGAGCTTTAATTTACCCTTACTATTTATAAAATGCTTTCATTGATGACACTTGTACCAGAACAACTTTGTTACAATTGAGTACTTACGTTGTTATCTCTACAAATTAGATAAGGATATTAGATTATTAGTTTGCCCTCAAAAATTGATTCCAACGGGGTTAACTTAGGCAAAATTCTCTCTATATTATATTTTCTGGAAATGCCACCGTTACGTATAAGCCTGCATAAGTATACACATGAATGTAGATATACGTGTACGTGAATGTATATACGTGTGCGTACGTGGGGGGACAAGTTACACCCAACGGTGAAAATTAAATGGAAATTCTCAAGTATTTTTTTATAAATTGCAAAATCACGAGGTATCACAGATTGCTGTACGTCTGGACATCAAAGTAATAAAGTGCACATAAGGCATCAATAAAGTGCATTAATGAAAGGCAGACACTGCAATCTTTGGTTATTGTTTACCAAAAATTGCTAGTGCACAAAATACAAACAAATTTTTAATTTTCAGATATGAAGTTACATAGTGAAGAAACAGATAGAGTTGTTAAAGAGGTGGCAGCTAAAAGCAATGCAGAAAATGAACAGCTAAAAGACGAAGGAGTCTTAAAAAAAGCCCCAGAAGCTGGTTAACGTAAAAATCCTCTGATTCCACTCACCCTGCCCATTAAAGAAAAGTTGGAGACACGAGACCTCAATTGTTTGACGAGTCCTCAAAATTGGATAAAAAGCTTGAAAAATGTTTAAATGCGGTCGTATAGAAAACAGGTTGGAAAAGCAAGAAGAGAATTTTGAACAATGAAAACTTAAGACGCTAGAAAATAGTAATAAAATATGTAACAAGTTAGATGGGGCTGTAAGTCAATTTGTTGAGAATACAAACTCATTAAAAGAAAGGTTTCTTGAGACTAAGTGCCAGATTAACTTGTGGAAAAGACCGGAAATAAGAGAGATTAAAAATAAGGTGAGTAAAAACGAACCTGATGATAATAAAATGCCAGCTAGAGAAAATTTTATGTATATTAGTACCGTGATTAAACAAATGTTGAGTCAAACGATCAAATAAAAATAAGAAAAGTTTAATTTATAGAAAACTCTATCATAAAACAAAACACACGTATAAGTTTCTAGTTTGGTAGGTGCAAATAGAATTTTTTTGAAAATAAAAGTAATAACACACAGAAATAAGAAGTAACACGTAGTTTAAGGTTGTAATTAAAAAAAAAAAAAAAAAAAAATTTACACGAAATATTAGGAACTAGTAAAATAGGGTTAATATTAAGGGGTTGAAAACTTTTTTTTGTAATTGGCGGTGGATCAAGATCCCACAGTAAAAACTATTTAATACAAAAGTTGTAGAAAAAAAAAATTATACACATGTATAAAACACATTTCGAAATTACCTCAGATTCTCTAAGGAAATGACAAAAACCGATTTTTCAGTTTCTTTTACTCGCGTAAAAATAATTTAATTTACATGAAAATTTGTTCAATCATATTTTTTATTGCGTTAAATTGGTACTATCCTTTTTTTAACGTGTAGGTGACCATTTTCCAGACTATAAAGTTACGGATTTCTTTTGTCTTAGTACCTACTCAATCGTTTAGTCGTAGTATCGTGTACGATTTGTAATGCGATCTTGTAGAAAAGCACGTGGTGGTTTTGTTAGTAAAAAAAGGAATATTCAATGACAAAAGTCTGCTGGTATACTAATCTAACGAGGTAAATTAAACATTTTACAAGTGTATTTTTTCTAGTATTTAATAGTTTTTGTTTTTTTTATGACTTTACTGTTATTTGATATTTATGCATGATGATTATAAATTCAAGTATTAAAATATCGTTTTATGAGTGAATTTTCTAATCAATCGAAAAAACAAAAGCAATTAAAATTCAAACAATAAAAGATAACGTCAAATCCAAGGGTTTTTCTATGTCATAAAGATTTTAAGAACGCTGACGTATTAGTTATAGATACTGCAATGGAACTGGAAGAAAGTAGTGATAAAAGTAATTTTGTCATAGGTCAAAATAATCCTTTTGTATATATCTACATATCTATTAAAAGCTTTAATCATGAAACTCATGAGAAATTGAAAAGGCTTGATACTCGTGTGGGCAGAAACTCAATGCAGGTTGCTAAGGTGGACAGGAAGAATTCTGAACGTTGTGCAGAGCTTGAGCGAGTTAGGGACTTGCAGTAAAATTCGAAAAAGTCGTGCTAGCTTAAGATCACTGGTCTGCCTTAGTCTGGAAACATTAATGTTCGTGATCTTTTAAATAGTATTTTTGCACTGCTTTCTTTGTCAGCTTTTTTTCTAGACATTGCCGGCTACAGATTAATTAATTATAAACAGCACGGCCAGTGTAAATAGAAATGCATATGACGCTTTAATTGTTACCTCTAAATATATCGTAGTGCGCGATGTTGTTCTGTGAACAAAAAAGTAACATGGGGTAATAAAATCAAAGGATCTCTACCCTGATCTACGTTGTAATAATTTAATTGGCACGTATGAAATGCTTACACCGGGTACCTTTGCTCTATTAATTTAAGCAGAGAAAAATGCCAAGGTATTTGGCTATGTCTGGGCAAGAGGGAACTCTGTGTATCTTCAACGAAGCAGAGACTCACCCTGCCAGAGTATTTACATGGCGAATAATCTGGATTTCTTGCAATGACTTTCATGTGGGCATTTGCCTGCACCCGTTGAACTTGTCCGGAGATCAGTTTGCGTCTCACGTCTGAATGCAAATTCAATTCGAAAACGTTTTATTGACATTTAAATTCTTATTGACAAACTTATTGTTAATATTTTGTGCGTAAATGAGACCTGGCTGACACTATTACAGTGTTTATATTTATGTAAACTTCCAGGCTTAGTACTTGTTTGTAATGATTGCAGATTACTGGTAGGGGTAGGTAGGTGCCAATGTGTGCAGACGGTAGAGTGGCTTGTTGCTTGCATTCGTATTTTCATTTTCGTGTCATTGTTTCTCCGCAAATTGAGCACATAAACTCTATAGAATATCTGTGTGTTGATGTGCTTTTCAAGGGAGAAATAGCGTTTGCTTCTTGCATCGGCTTACCGTTAGCTGAAAAGCGAAGTTCTCTCTGATTTTTTCAAGATTGTACACGATGAGGTGCGGTGCTTTTCAAACATTACAGTTGCAAGTATTTTGACCTTGGATCTCCTTTGTAATGAATATTATTCTAAACATTTGGATAGCTTGATTACCGAAAATGCTCTTTATTTGAAATTATTTGGCGTGACTCACCATCGGGACTCGTCTGATACATAGCTTGAGGTTATTTTAGTCGATTCAAGGGATAAGGTGGCCCATTTTGTGTCATCGCGTGCTCTATTTATCAATGGCATCACAATGGCGATGCATCACGATGGCGAGGATTTTTCAGCTGATAAACAGCCGCCCGGATCCTGTCACAAAGGTTTTCTCACGTCCGTCACTGACTAGTCTCTACACACTGGATTCCTCTCCTCCAGGAGGCTGCCACAGGTGTCCCGCCCGGGAACGCCAAACATGCCACAAAAAAAATTAAAAAGGCGAAAAAGGGGCAGTAATTAAGATTAAACACAATCACTGACGTCAATTTCACAGCGCGCTCACGCCATTTTTTTGTTCGTCCTCTACACACTCTTGAATATTACACACTTTCTCTCTTTCTCTTCACTATGAATATGAGCATTAATACTCGGAGCCTTCAAGGTCAGTATGCTATTCGTTGTATGTGTTCCGGTCGTCCTCGCTGTTGAACTTCTTCTTGGCTCGGCTGTTGGAGGCCCGCACCTACCTCACGTACGCAAGTATACACCCAAACGCCCTATATCACTCACACTTCGTAATGGCCACCATCCTCGCGCGTGTCACTAAACTAAAAAATCCCGCGCACACTCACGCGTTCCTAACATTCACCTTCTCCCCGCATGTACTCACACACTCGTTCGCTCGGATCACCCGGATACCTCTATCCCCGTACCTGACTCTAGTATGTTATGCCTAGTACCTTTGTAATATCCTCACGATTGCGCTGCGCTACCTGGGGCTCGTCCTAGTCTTGGCGGTGGCTCGGTCACGCCGCTAGCTTCCGGTGATTCCCTTCGTGGCAGCTGTCCTCTCGTTTAGCTGGCTACTCTCCTCCTCTGGTTCTCTCAATGTTTCTGTCTCTATTCTCTTCTATATTACATGGCACCTTCCTTGTAGTTCTCGACTCTGATCTCTACGCTCTGCTCTCTCTGATGCCTCGCACCACACTGACTGCGCTATGCAGTAAGTCTGCATAGATGCGCACGCCCCTCCTTTTGCATCTCACAACTTCCAACGCTCCTTAAAATCGGTAAATCGTTGGAGGTTTCCAAAACTAAATCCTTGACGTGACGAACTGGCCCTTGGTTTGTTTCCGACGCGTCGTGAGCTTATCCATCTACCGTCTCTCTCTTACACATACACTTACTCAACTATACCTCACACACATTCAACTTCTCTTATAACCTTCGTCTTTTTCTCTCCTCTTGCATTGTAGTTTGCGGCACCGAGAACATACATTAAATAATGTGTCAAGAATATATCTATATACCAAATATATACATTATTATAGGACTTGGTTGCTGCCGATGACTTGCCCAAAAATATAGGTAAATAGTGACGTGATAGCTTTAACTACCATGTCACAGTTGTAATAAAAGCTTTTAGCGCGTAGAAGATCATAAATGCTCTAATAAATGTCACAAATGTTTTCAATCACCACAGTGTGAAACAACTGGCAACTCTAAAAAATGTGACCCATGCAACCGATGGCTTATGAATAACAACTGTTTTAAAAATCACTTGGATAAAGGGTTGTTAAATAAGTTATCCACTGTTTGCGAAAAAAAAAAGTTTGTCGAATACGTTGTGAAATCGTGCGAACAAACAAAGAACATTTACACACTTGTTGAATTTCTTTTTGCAATACGTGTGGAAAATGCTTACCTATTGGTTATCTCTGTCATATACAGTCCATTAAGACGTCTGAAAACAAAGCGCCGTTTGTAGTACTGTATTTTGATTTTTAGACGCAACAGCTAGTAAATCGATGCATCGTGAAACAAGTTTGTGATTTTGGTATCGATTTGAAACAAGTGTCAGTTTCAACGAGATGCGACCACTGTGGAGTACATAAATATATTTTTCGAATTAATCCGATAAAAAAATTAATAGATCTTGCGGTAAATCATCAAAAATATTTTCAGTGAGTTGTCTGTATTGCCCATAATGCACAAGGATTCGAAGTACAATTTATTTTTAAGTATATCGTTAGACCACACAGCTAGCAAGTGACACCATTCGTCATTATAAATGGGTCTAAAATTATTTTGATGCAATTTATGAAGACAAAATTTATTGACTGTATAAATTATTTTCACATGCCTTTAAGTAGTCTACCCAAAGAGTATGGGCTACCTTGTATTGCAAAGGGTGTTTTCCCACATTCTTTCAACACACACCCGAAAATCAATCATACGTTGTTCATAATGACATTATAATGACGCGTCGGTCCTCTACCACCATTAGGTGTATATTCCTTATGGTATGTCTGCACAAGCAAGAGAAAATTTTTTGAAATAGTCCAGCGAACAAGTAGCCAACGATCATATGTTTGCTTTTCAACATGAAATCGTTAAATACTGTAAACAAGATGTAAAAATTTAAGTTTAGCTTTGCAAGGGGGCACTTCTATTACCTAGAATTTATAATACACGCTTTACATTTACATTTATATTCTTCTATTTATTATATTTTCTTGTAATAAAAAATCCGTCTAATAGACAATTCAATAGTACACATTTTTTTATATATACATATATTTCATTTTATAAAAAATTCCTATTTGAAAATTCAAATTTGAACGCCGCGCGCGGGGAATGTGTGTCTAGTACGTTAAGAAAACGCTAGAGCGCGTTCACCCAAAGAAGGGAAAACCTGCTACTCAAAAGGAAATAACGTTAGCATAAAAGGCACCAGTGCGCAATGCAAGTGAGTTCCTCTTCCAGCGAGCCTGGGACGCGGTATATCCGTTGCTCACCCAGACCTGGAACTTTCCCGTGCATCGGTACAATACCGCGACGAGCACGAAGGGAGAGAAAGAGACGAAGTACGAAGGCCGATAGCTGAAAAGTAAGTGTGTACACCACCAACAGGTAACACTTCCACTAACCGGTATCTACTTGGACTTTCGGTGCTCGACCGCTTTAAGCGTGGAGACGACGCATCCCCAAGTAGTCGAGGCACTAGGGTTAGCGACCACGTTCTTAGGCGAAGTTCCTGGGTCGACGACTTGAGCAGTGCTCAAGACACCCAAGGGCCCTGAGAACGACCTAACCTTACGTGACTTGGTCGGATAGGTAGTTACCTAACACTAACTTTCCGCGGTTGTAATAAAAATTCGTATTAGCCTAACCCAACGTGTTTAAGCAGAGATATTAAGGAGGGAAAATTCAAATTTTCATTTATGTAAAATTCTCTCTTAAAAGGGCGGATAAATTTTAAGTAAATTATCGAGTATATTATATATTTTTTTTTTATTATTAACGTAAATAATTGCGATTACTCAAATACAATTAATACATGTAAAAATTGAAGATACAATTTCCTTAGAATCATATGATTGAATAAATGTAAGATAATTAAAAATAAATTGATTGTACTTATTTAAGCAAACCTTCCCCTCCACGTAAGATTGCGAGTTCCTTTTTATAGTTTAAGATAAAAACTAGAAAAATAGCTGTTAAGATTTGAAATCGTTTATATAAACTGAGAATATTATCTGGACCCCAAAAAGGGACAGGAATAAAATAAAAAGGATATTAGATCAGAAAAATATTGAATAAGTTAAAAAAGATATTAAATTATCAAATTGATTAAATTAAGGCAATATTCAGGAGAATTCAATAAAGTAGTAATCAATAAACAATTGCTGTATATGGTGCAGGAATTAATTGATTATTCAACAAATAAATTTTGAAACTTAATAATAATTATTTTTTAAGTATTGTATATAATCGGCAATCTGAGCAATTTCGCTCTTTTACACAGGGCAACGAACCCGCCCTCCGACATACAAACACAATCATTGTTTGTGTGTTGGTTCCTAATCTTAGAGTTTCCTCGGTACAGATAATATTTTTAGCCGATTGTTACCACCACCAATTAACCGGGGTTATACTCAAAGAAAGGGAAGTCGTAGCTTGCGTGGCTCATCGAAAAAATTTCGCAAAATTCCAAGTAGATCCTTTCATTGAATGTACGACTATAGCCTCGACATACATGCGTATCTACACGAAAAAATTTTTAAAGAAAAACCAAATCGGTATTCTACAACCAAGAGGTTACAGATGAGTAAATGATCAGTCTGAAGTAGCGCTTAAGTGGCTGTGTTGGATGGAGAAGCGAGTTCTTGATCGACTCATCGAACATGCTGGACAATGCAAAAAAAAAACGATCACTGGAAGGTATCGTTGTCGATGATTATTGCGCTCCACAAATTGTTGTGGATAATCATCGTGGTATCGTATTACAGATTCTTGGTTGTTTCTGGCATGGTTGTCCACGATGTTCTGAAATAAACAGACATTTTTCTTTAACATTTGGCGATACAATGGACGAAAGATACGAGATAACCTGTGCCATCAGTGAAAAAAAAGCGTCTAGTTACCAGCTGATCAAAAAGTAGAAATGTCGTATGAATGAAGAAATTCCTAAAAATGAGGACCTTCCACATTTTATTTAAAAAAATTGAAGGTTATTAGAAACAAAAGCCTCTCCACCCGCATGATGCATTCTTAGGAGGACGTACTGGAAATACAGTTGAAAAGTAATAGTACTTGATTGCTAACTATCCGTCTCATCTCTTCAGTATTGTAAAAGAAAACAATAACACGCCGTGTCTTGCTACTGACGGTAAGGTGAGCAGGGCGTGACGTGTAACAACGAATAAATCAGAAAAAAATGTCTATTCTCTTTCGGGCCTCGTGTAAAATAAAAATAAATTGATACAATTTCGCTCAGTTGTTAAAAACCAAAATGTTTAACTAATATCCTATGCTATACTTGTGCTAAAAATAAGGGCTTGCGAAAATAAAAAATAAATAGTAATTCAGATAGATAATCACTCTTTTTCTATCTGTTATTTTATACTCACTTTTAATACTTTAATATCGGCATATTACTCTTTAGCACATATATCCTATTGGATTGCAAAATGTTATCTGATAATAATCAACAAAATAAAAAAATGTAATTATGGATGCCTCGCAGGATGAACGGGGTATGTCGGCTAAGTGGTATGGTAACACGATACACGAGAAAAATATAAAGAAAGATAGACAATTTGATCGGAAAATGAAAACGAGTACGTCTGTAAAGCCACTACGACAGATTTGTTGCTTCGGTGACGAGGGATTGTCACGAAAACGATCCACTAACTTTTGTCGTTAGCGAAATCAAACGATCCCTTTTACTTACAAACGCTTGAACGAAAATCCCGTTGAAATGATAAATTCGAAATCAAGTGCGGCATTGTCTTTTGCAGAAAATAGAACGACCCGGGCTCCACACTACGACCAAGAGTAAGGGTGCAATCGTGTGTATTCGATTTTTCGAGAGTGAGATCAAACGTGACCTAACCTTCACCAATTTTAAATTCACTTTAAAATGATTGACGTCTTGAAACCACGAGACTGCTTCGATGTATTGCGATATACCGAATACCACGATTGTACCCCTGCTGCTTGAGTCCGCTTCAAGCAGGCTCTCTCCTTCAACTGCTAATCTCGCATAACTGCTTCGGTCCCAGCCTCGTCTTCCCTTACCCTTCGCCATGTTGCCGAAACCGCTGCCGGCTTTCGTGCGTCTTTGCGTCTCCTTGCCCTGGGTTGTGGCCCTACGCGCTCACACGGTACTGTCTATTTGCATCCAACTCCCGCATGTACATGGCAGATCAGTAGATCAGTACGATAAAATATTTATTATGTATGTAGTAGTCTGTAGTATAATTACATATTACAGAATCTGTGGGAAAGGGTCCAAGCCTTCACGCGACATCTCTACATACCATACTTTTTGTACATCCATGCATATTGAATACATATTGGATAACATGGGCGTATAGAGTTTACGCGTGAAGGCTTGGACCCTTCTAGTACCCTTGTACTTGTCGTTTATGTTTAACTCAAATTATACTATTAATAAAACTTGATATTTTTAGTATCTATTTCTTGATGATAAAATCTATCAAACAAAACGTAGATGGAAAATTTAATGCTGAGTAAATTTTGTTTTACATGGTAATTAAAAATGGGTTTTGTATTACCATGTAAAACAAAACTTAGTAAGTATTACATTTTCCATCTACGTTTCGTTTTCCATCTACGTTTCATACTGTTAATAGTTTTTTCCAATCAGCAATAAGGGTTGTACTCCAATACCGTGGGCAATTTTTTCGATTTTCTAATCTCCTTCCTCCCCTTTCGTGCACTATGCGTAAATTAGAATTTCACCTCTATCCCTTTAAAAAAGTAACTTTAACTTTTCTTTTTCTCAGGTTTTGAAAGCAAGTTGTTAGTAACATGTGTATTTATTAACAACTGTTGAATATAATAAATTCAATTGAATTGTATTAATATTAAAAATTTTCGATGTTTTCATTGTGATAAACTGACAGTTTTTCAAATAAAGTATACAGCGTTAGTCATAATAAATATTAATATAAATACTAAATAAACTTAATTAAAAATTATTTTTACATCACACCTAGCCTGAAACTGATTTGTAACTGTGGCAGTAATGTATCAGTTCCAATCCAGGTAAAGCGTAAAATTATATACACACAACGGGTGGAAGTAAAGAAAGCTGAGACCTCATGTTTGTAACTCTGAGGTTTGTCTTTCGTGAAAATACACATGGGCTTGGAACATTCTTTACTTAACCACAACAAAAAAGAGCCTTCAGCTGTTTATTACATACCAATGATAACGGTCGTACCTTTGATTTTGACGTGGTACGAGTATTAGATCAAGAATCTTTCCATTATCAATGATTAGTATCTGAAATGGTTTATATAACGAAACTTCATTCTGCAAGAGCAATTTCAATAAGTCAAGCACAGTTTATAAACATCATACAAAACACCATTTTTAAGTTCTAGAGTTTTTAATTTAAGAATAATCCTTGATCTTGTGCTCGTTACCTGAAACTTTTAAAGTCAATCTCTTTTGTACTATTCATGGTGTACCGTGTTTGCATCTTATCTATGTAAGTGTACCCTAGCACTATCTGTATTAGAATCGGAACTTAGCTATCAGTGCTACGTACCGGCTGAGTTTGTAAGTTAAGAGAGTAGACTCTCACAAAAATCAAACAGTACAAAAAAAAATCTGTGTGGTCTCTTGAAAAAGCTTGCAAATTTGTTGCTGTGTCAACAATTTTACTAGTAAGCTCATATTTATATAATCAATATTCATCATTTTAGGATTTTCCGGGATGATAAGAAAACATGCACTTGTTTGGAATATACTATCTTATGGCCAAGTGAGAAAAAAGTATTTAGAAAGTTCCGACAAAAAAATGAAAAATGCTAGTTAACGCAGTACAAAATCACATTCTTTCTGAGAATATTGCGTGTGCCCATTAATTATTTCAATATTCTTTTTCCCGATGTATTTAAAAAAAAAAAACTCATAATTCTACAATGTAGCATCAGCTTTTATGAGGGGTAGTAATTACATTGTATTGAGACTACCATTTTAATAAATTAAAACTTTTTAGAAGTAGTTGAAAAATTTCTCCTGGATAGTTAAAAATAAGCAGTTGTCCGTTAAAAAATAAGAATGAACAAATAAAAGAAAAATCACAAAAAATTTTTCGAAAATGTTGTAATCAATAAAATGAAATCTTTTAAATTGAAATTTAAATCTTTTGAATAAGCACACTTTCTTCCTTCAGTCTTAATTACATGTTTCTCATTACATAACCTATAAAAGACAATATTATTTCAATTGTATCATACACAATTGTCAACTTAGGTTGACAGTGATAACAGAACGTTCTTATGGTAAGACGTATATTTTTTAGCATATTAAGTATTTATTTAATTGTATAATGTTGTTTTAAATTTTTTTTATTAAAACCAAATATTTTTATAGAAGACTATTCTTATTAAATAGCGCACTTCATGTTAGTCTCGCAATTTTCTGCGTTGTCCACGAGGGTGCATACTGTTAATTCCAATAGCTGTTAATTCGTAAGTACAGTGAGTAAGAAGAATTGGAACTTATATTTATTATTTTTGACTTTGCTCAGTCATAAAATTTTTTTATCTTGTGAGTTAAACGTTATTTTGTTGTCTAAGATAAAATAAATGATCAAGGCATGATTTTACTTCTTTTCGTTAAATGTAGTAGTTTGTAAAGGACTGCCTATGTACAGTCGAAATGTTGTCAACAGTAAAATAAAAGAAATTTTTGAACAGCATTGCCCTTCAGTTTGATATTGTTTTTCTCTATATTTGATCGCTGTTCTTGAAATATTAATAATCTACTATGTTGCACTAAGTTGATTTGAAGTCGATCCATATAAATTGCACTTCATTTGCAATTACAGGCTATTGAAATTACTTTGACTTAAAAGTTTAATAGGATATATTTAATTACATTTTGCGACTAATCTTGAAATTGACGTATTCTATCGTTTATAGTTATTTTAAAAAAAAAGTCAATACTACCCAAACTGCGGGCTAAGCAGATGTGTGACTTTTTCACTCTTGTTTTAGCTATATAATTGGACAGAACTGACTAATGGCTGGCCTAAAAATTGTAAAAAAATTGCAAACTATGGTTTTAAATTATTTTTGGCAGAAAATAACAAAACAAATAACGTATTAGGTTTGCACGTCAATCAAAAAATAGCATAACGGTCTGAACAATTTCAAGAAACGTAAAAAATATTGTTTGCGATTTAGGGAAAAACTAAGCGTGCGACAAAAAAGGTATACATCATTCTATTTTTTTTTTCTTTTTTTTTTTTTTCTAATCCGTCTAACGTATTAAATTAAAACAACAATCAAGTAAAATATTTACTGTTGCTTCAGTAGCAAATCTTTTTGGAAAAAAAAGTTTCAGTACTGAAATATTAATTTTTTTTCTCATTATTAAAATATAGATTATTTATGGTGTATATATTTACCCTAGCCACAGTTTTCACAAACAATTTTAGTTACGATATACCAAGTTAAATTTTCAAGCTTAAAAATTCATTAAAAAAATGCAATTGATATTTTGCTACAGACCTTGTTAGGCATCTAACTGTAGTTCTCTATCGTTTCATAACCATTGATTACAATCATTTGATTGTACAATGTTTGAAAATTTGAATATATTGAAATAGTCGGTTTATACTGTCCGTAGGTAATTTGTACAAAATTGAATCATCCAAAATGAAATGACTAACGATATTTTACATACCATTATTTACTTTAAAATCGTGTTTAAAGTTAAAGTATAAATTTTTTTCAGTAACTCATACATAAAATTATCTGCAATCTTAAAATTTTTAGAAAATCACTAACATAAATAAGTGTAGCAAATTTAAAGACGATTGCTCTTTAACTTTTCGACTTTTTAGCTAACAAATTTTTTTTCGACGCTTAACTGTACACTGCATTATAGCTTCCGTAATCGTCCAGTCTAAATCGTACTGATTTCAAGAATGAAAAAGATTATCAAACATCCCGTTAAAATGACAAAAAAAAAAATCAATTACAACCGATTTCATGACGATTTGAGTAACAATGATAGATTTTACACGCGTAAAAAATCATACAACTTTTTTGTTGTTCAAAATAGAGCTACTTATTCGCTGTTTAAAAGCTGCTATTTCTGTAAACGTTGTTGTAGTATGCTCAGGAATCAAGACAGTTTTTTTTCTTCGACAAATTCATGTGCACTCGTTTAGCAACTGATTGAGCTGCAATTCACACATGTTGGAGCTATGATCTCTAAGTTTAAAAAAAAAGTCATTTAGAGTTCTTACTTAGCTTTTGATTACCATTTAAATATAGTTCATTTAATGAATTTTGGCTCAGTGCTAAAAACTGGCGACAGCACTGTAGTGGGGAGAGTGGTACATTAGTGCGGTGGCTCGGATAGCGTAGCTCTGCAGCAACCAAACGAGCGACTGAAACATCAATCAGACTTGAAAAAATGTGAATTTTTTAGCTTCTGTTGAACCTAAAAATTTTTTTTGTGTGTGGGCTTGCGTAACTTGAGAAGGTAAAAACAAATTATCATAATAATTGTAATAAAATAAATAGTTTACCTTTCAAATACGGATCTAAAGTTACTGTCAGTTTTTTCAGCTGTCTTGAAACACTGAAAAATATTTATTATTAACATTAATACTAAACTTTTTGAAAACATCATATGGTTAAAATTTTATAAAAAAATAAATCGTCGAAGTATTAAATTTATTGTTACACTTATTTACAAGTATGTTAGTGATTGCAACATTAAAATTTAAAGCTTGCAGATGATTTTATTTTTGAGTTGTTACAAGTTGAAAAAAACAATCTTCTTAAACTTGAAATGCTATTTGCAGGTAAAGAATGTCAAATTTAATTAAAGATAATTCAATGCTCTACACATTTTTTATTGACGTTATGTATAAGTTTATGTATTTGAGAAGAAATATTACGAAGAAAATAGAAAAAATCAAATTTTTGAACTTTTTATTTGATAAAAAAAATCAAGCAGAGGGTTAACTTTTTAACAAATTTAGGACATTGATAAATGCACCTAAATAAACTGATTTCTGCTGAGTATCTAAATTGAGGGAAAAAAGCTATTTTACTTACTTTTTTCCGTCGGACATCTAGGCTAATAATGTGATTTTTACAGGTAACGATAGCGAGTTATACTTCAATGCTGGTGGTGTTGGTCTTACGACTTCGGCCTCCTCGTCCTTTAGCAGTGGGGATTCGGTATCGCGTCACGTAAACCGCCGACGTACTGATCTGATGCCAACGTTACCCTCGCCCCGAGATAGCAGCAAAGAATATCCAAGCGTCAGCTCGGGCCGTACCTTTAGTGCTAAATCATTCAATCACAGTCCAGGTAGGACACACTCCATGTCGAGATTAGACCAGCTGGCTCAGCCTAATCGGCGGCCCATAGCCCAGCAGCACTCCCAGTCGTCACAGCAGCACCAACAGCAAGATATTGTTGCTTTGAGCATGAGCCGTAGTATGTCGCATCTGGCGGCTGCGCATGGGATCCGGGGGGCTCTCGAGACCCTTCAGCGCGCTGAAAACTCGCGTAGTATGGGTACGCTGCCGGGCTCTGGGCTGGGGCTCCTAACACCTACGCCTCGAACCACAAAGGCCGAGCAACTCAAGCGCAAAGCTCTCAGACATCAAATCCACCTTCAACAGTCACAGCAACAACAGCAGCTGAATAATTCAGGTAAGAAGGAACACCTCTGTGCTTATCCAGGCTCGTCTTGTCGATCGAGATCCATAAGAAGTACTATTTATAAAGAAAAGTATACATACGAAAGGGAGATGTAGAAAGTGGTCACATCATAAAACACGTAGTACAACTGTACACATGGAAAGTCTCGAAGTATACCCTGTACATATCGATAATTTTGATGTAACAGCACTCTATTTCTTAATTCTGGATGTATTAAAAATTAACATTTATAATCTCAAAGTAAATATTTTGATATGCGTGATTCGGATATGTAGTGAAACGTATAGGTAAGTTCGAGAGGGACAGCGATATTAGCACACTGATGTACCTCTACACTCCACTGTGTATACGAATTGTGCATGTACAAAATTTTCATTTTGGAATTGGAAATGTTGTTTCGTACACCCAGAATCAAGAAGTACAGTGGCGATACATCAAAATTTTTTATGTATAAAGTGGATACTTCGAAATCTTGATATGTACGGTTGGTAATTTGTGTCTTTTGATATTGTCACTTTCTATAGCTACTTTCAGCATGTATACTTTTCTCCGTATGCTCTTGTTCCCCCAACTATCGGTAGTTTCTATAGCTTTATAAGACATGTGTTGCTTGGAGAAACTTGTCAGCCTTATATCCATCTAACGAAGTAACCAAAAGTATGAAAATTAAGTCAAACAGTATGATAAACGTTTCTACAGCTTTCGCATATTTGATAGTTTTCGGATACAAACAATCAAAGGATTGATTTGATATAATGACGTTAAGGTGAATGTCAATCAAAAAGTGTTGTAACATTTAAACTTCAATCTTACCTTGCTCCAAAAAGTATGCACTGTGAATACATGGAAATGAGTTAATCTTGTAAGTACAGATTTCACGAATATTTGTATTAAAAATAAGATAATAATGACGTGCTAAATATGACCCTTGATATATTTAACTGAAAAAAATCAAACTTCTTGTGTGCACGCACATATACCAGTTTGTAAACGTTGACCATAAAAATCTAGTGAAATAGTATCACATCTGGTGTTATCACTGGTGATGTAGAAATAACTGTACTAACAGCACCTAATATCTAATACTAATACTTATTTTCTTGCACTGTATACAGATTTTTTTGGTATTTACAGTAAATTCACAGTTAAAGTGACTTTAATTCATGATTTTTGTAGTCAATAGAAGTAGACTGTTATTAAATTTAGGAAAAACTTTTTTTATATCACTCTTGACTTGAAACATCCTTCATACTGCAAACTGCCGTAATTATTCTTATCACAATGGCAATACTCGTTAACTGTTGTGTGTTGTGATTACAGTTTTTAAGGTGGATGCTATAGTGTATGTATAGTATTAGGAGGAGTACTACCTGTATGATAGAGGTTTGTTTAGTTCTGCAAGTCAGATGAAATTTAGTACTTGAACCACAATTCAATTTATTTGACAGAGCATGTGATCATAATATACCTCTGGAATTGATGGTAGAAATATCGAATGTTAGGCTAAAGTTTTAATAAAATCATAAAAACTTAACTTTCGATCATTAATATGTTAATTTTTACATGAAAATTTTTGGAAACTCTTAATTGCTTACTCACGTTTTGTATACGTCTCTAAATTTTGTTGAATCAATTTTATTTAAAAAATGTATATTTCTAATGAAACTCTGTGTTAAGAAAGCATTTTTTATCCAACACCTGAATTTCTAATTTATAAGACTGCGAAGTTTTCCTCATTTTAGTACAAATTTAGTACAAATGCTTTTTGTAGGTTCTTTTGAAAAGATTATTTATCAAAATCTTCTTGTTATTAACTTGACTCGAACTTTGTTTTGAAGTTATATAGTTAATGAAAAACCTGCACGTAAGTCAAATAGGGAAATTAATGACGATTAATTCTTTCTTATTGTAAAAACGTACATTTTATATTTGTCACAAATAATTCAGTTTTACTTCACCGATGAAAATTTAAACTAACTTATGTTGTTTTTTTTTTTCATGCACCCGATTTTTAAGTACACATAACCTATGAAAAGAATAATTGAATCTGTATAAAATAAATATATATTTAACATATTTACAAATCCTTACATGTATGTATATAAAATTACATAGAATTTGATATTTATCATGATACTTCATAAAAATGCTTAATATGTCTTAATAAAATCATTCGTCGATTGTCCAATCTACTACAGGCGTTGTAGTTTATGATGTGGCTAAAATATGAACTTTAACTGTCAGGTAAACTCTGATTGAAATTGAACAGTTCAAAAGTGCTTTTAAATATACGGTTTGCAATTTAATTAAGTGACGAACAATTTGAGCAAGTAGTACAATTTTGTCAAAACAAAGCATAAATTGTAGTAAGAGAAATAAATCAATCAATTTTGTTTTTCATCGTAGAATAACAAGAAGCACAGGTATCTTGTTGCAAAGTTTATTTCAATAAAACAATAATTTAACTTTTATTTAAAAAGTGATACAACTTTTCAGAAAAAAACATTTTTTTTTTCACTTTTTATGTAAATTTTGCCTCACGTATATCGCAGAATTAGTATTTTATACAGCAGTGAAACTTCATAATCTGCAAATCAGAACAAAGTACAAGGTAAATAATAACTCTGTGAGTAGCATGCCTATCGGCAGATCTTAAAAGACTGGGGTTCTAATGCCACTTCTAAAACAATTTTTTACTACTCAAAATAAGGGGATTTCTTCCGAATAAGAGTTAAGCTTCCTCAAAAACATAACGCAAAAAAATATAGCTAAAAGCACAATGTCGTATCAAAGTAGCTATTCCTAAGCCTTCAGACTTTTATATGTATAATAGTAGAGCTACGCCCCCCTGTGCGCTCTACGCGCCAACCCCCCCTCCGCATTTGCAGTTCAAAATAAATTAGTAATATTAGAAAGTTTTTCATTTTTGTTTATTTTACAATCCATTATCGTAAAGTAATCTAATCAAAAATATAAACGCGTTATATTTAAAGATAAAATATTAAAACATGATAATTTTTATAATTCTAGCAATACTTTTGCCAAATTAATTATTTATTATAAGCTGGTCTACCATCAACAAAGAGTTGTGTAAAGTAAATTGAGAAGACTATATGTTTTATGTGAAAGGATTTATACGTAATGTAATTGAATATACCATTGAGACTTTCCAAGTGCGTCAAAGTCGCATATTGCTTGTAATACTTATTCAATCAGGCCATACTATAGCGCATTTGAAAGGTAACAGTCCACAGAACATTGTAGATATAACAGTAGCGCCATTTCTGTACTTGGGTAAAAGTTACTGCGCGTTGAAAATGGAGATTCTCGAAGGTCGTTTACGTCATACTTTGCTTTTTTACTTCCGAAAAGGGGAAAATGCAGCGCAGGTGCATTAAATATTGTATAACCCTCATGGTGATCAGTGTTTAAGTGAACGCAAGTGTCAAAAGTGATTTGCTTATGTTTGTTCTAGAAATTTTTTATGTTAGAGATAAACTTTTTTCAAAAATAATTCTTAAAAAAATTAAAGTAGATCAACATTCTTCATCTCGCGACATAGCTATGGAACTAAAAATTGACAATAAAACAGTTTTTAAACATTTACATAGAGCTGAATACCAAAAAAAGCTCGATGCTTATGTGCCACATAAATTAACAGAGAAAAATTTAATGGACCGAGTTTTCATTTACGATTTGCTGCTCAAGCAAAGTGAACTTTAACTATTTTTGAAACGAATGATTACAAGTAATAAAAAGTGGATCAAGTACGACACTCCTATGTGAAAAAGATCGTGGTCAAAGCTCGGAGAAGCTTCTTAGGCTGTTTCAAAGCCTGTATTGACGCCAAGGAAGATGATGCTGAGTGTTTGGTGGGTCTGGAAAAGAATTTTTTATCATGAGCTGCTCGAACCTCATCATGCAATTAATTCAACTCTCTACTATCAACAAATAATGGGATTGCAGCGGGCGATGAAAAAAAACGGCCAGAATTGATGAATCGTAAAGGCGCTGTCCATCATCATGACGACGCTAGACCATATGTATCTTTAGTTACTTGGTAAAAATTGAGGGAGCTTGGGAAGAAAATTTTAATTTATCCACCGTATAGCCCAGACCTTGCTCTGGCTGACTTCCATTTGTTTCGGTCTCTGCAGAACTCTCTTAGTGGTATAAAATTGGCTTTAAAAGCGGCTTGCGAAAATTACTTGATTCACTTTTTTCCCCAGAAGCCTCAGAAATTCTACAGTGATGGAATTATCGTTCTATCTGAAAAGTGGCAGAAAGTTATCGATCAGAACGGCACGTATATCGTTAATTAGTGATTGTAATTCATATGAATAAATTCGCTTTGCAACACATGAAAAAAACCAAAATTAATTTTTTTTCGACCTAAAATTATTACTATCGTCATTATTCCAATGATCATCATCACAATTATTATTATCATTATAATCAACGTTATTATGATTTTTTTTATTTTGGTTCTATTTTTAAAAATAAATTATATTAGAAAAAAGTAAAAACGATTCGAATTTGGATAGTTGAAAAAGTACATATAACAATAAAATAAATCTTGTAAATCAATGTGTTTTAAAATATTTCGGTAATATGGATTATAAATGTATTTTTTTTTATTTCACCATGTATAAATGTTCTTATTGTTCAGCAGTTTATAATAATCAAGAAAAAAAGTTTCAAAAATTGTTATTGCAAAAGTAAAATGATGGCACCACCTACAGGTTAACGTAAAAAAAACACATCGAGCAGACATTACTTTGTAATGGAACATTTTTGCAGTTAAATAATTGGGTTGTATAAGAAATTGTTCGTTTCAGTAACATCTAATGTAAATGTATTGCAAGAAAAAAAAGCAATTTATAATTGTAAATAGCTAGGTTACAACTACCATATTAATTTTTTTATTTTAAAGATACAAATTGGGACGTTAATTGTATATTTATAATTAAACACTATTTTCTAAATTATTTTTATCGAATACAAGCTTATGCGTTTCCAAGGTAGACAGCTCAATTTACAACTGTGTGACACTAGCACAATTTAAAAATTCTTGCTGTCTGCACTCACGTATCTAGCATCAATATTATTACTTATTACATTAAATATTTCTGGTCCTTTGTCTTTTAATTTTTGAATTTCAATGTATGGTCCGCCACTACCTCTATAAATGTAGTCATAAATATCTTTTATGATCTGAATTGAAGCGCAACATACAGCGTTAAAACATTTATATTTCATGAATAAAAATATTTCATAAGGTAAAATCGTTCAATTGTCTACTTAAATTTTATTTTTTGTCAAAGTTTAGTTTAGTCTTTCATATTGCGGGTAACTGGTTATTTGGGATGTAATTTCAAATATATTACGCTTGCAAAAGGTTTTGGAAAATTTTTCGTACACTTCTAATTAGAATAAATTATTCGAGGACTGTGTCCTGTATAAGGACTGTAAATCATATGTTTTATGACTACTTTTGTAAGTTCTGTATTTCCTGAACAAAGTTCAGCAGAAACAAGGGTATTAGTTTGTTTAGGGGCAGTATTTTCTTCACAGGATGTAGAGTTATTATAATGTGTACATGAAGTAAGCCAAGTTTCTAAAATTTAATCGTAAATTGTATCAACGTTCTGCCAACAGTCAATTGAAAATATCATTTTTCATATGATTGAAAACTGATAGTAACTTAAAACAAAAGAATCTAAGTGTAATATATAGAATTTCGTTTACTTTCATGTTTTTTAAAAATTAGGATCTGACATACTTTATTGTATTTCCATTTGTAATTACACGTTACTATTATAAGTAATTATGGTCTATTACATTTTCTTATAATAGCTATTGTTCACTAATTGTGCTTCGGCATATATCTTAGACTTGTTATATATTTTGGTGGCAGTATAAAGAGGTTTCCAGATTTTTTCCCTTTATTTTAAAATTTTTTAAGAATAATAATTCATCCTCTATGAATGATTGCATCAATAAACTTTAATAAAATTCATTTTTTAGACTTTTCCAAATATATCTCTCATGATTAAAACAAATGGGTTCAATTACGATGTAAAAATGTATAAAAAATTATTAAGTCTGTCTTTCCCATGTCATAATGGACTAAAATTCTCGTAATTTGATCTGTAAGTCAGTCTGTACCTATAATCATAAAACATAGTGATTTTCCGTTTTTCGTTAAGTAAATTTTAACACAACTAATACTCAAGGCTCAATTTTTGAGAGGTAATGATAATAGAGTTGTCATGAGATAAATAAAATAAGAAACTTCACTTGACAATCTTCTTTCAATAGTTATCTGGTGAATCCTTAGAGTATACACGTGATTAAAAATTTTTCAGAAGTTCTGAGTCTAAAAATTTAATAGCAACACATCCTGCTGTTGATAATTTTTTGCACATATATTTGTGTGACTATTTTTTTTGTAAAAAATCATTTTATAATTCGGTAGTTTAGTTAACGTATGTAATTTGATGCAAATGTTTGTAATTTTTGACTGTTGGATTATTTTTTACAATTTTTGTCAAAGTTTTGACATGCTTTTTGATAAGATTATAATTTAAAAAAAAAACTAATCTTCGATTAATCGTAATATAACTCGTGTATATATTGCTATTACTCTGCGTGCTTCACGAGCCAACCCCCATAAAAAGAATGTCATTCTAAGTTAAAAACATTTTTAGGAAGCTTCCTTTTTGATTTTTGATTATTTCACTAACTGTTATATTATTATATCAATCATAATTATAATAAATCACACATTACAAAAGTTCCAATAGAACTGTGTTTTTGTTTTTGTATTTTTTTCTTTGTACAAAATTTGATCATTTCATATGCACTTAATTAAAAAAAGCAATCTTTTCAATGTTTTAATGATTGTCCATGGTACCTCAAAACTAAGTTTACTTATTAGTTTTGTTTCTAAATAAAAAAAAAAAATAATAATCTCTTTAAAATAAATTTTATAAACATGGTCTTGGATGAATGCAACAGTTTTAAGTAGAAGCTACGGCTATAATAAGAAAATGTGGTGGACCAGATTAATTTTTTACTGCAACATGCAATCTGAAAGAAACAGAATTAAAAATTATATCATCCAAATTTTTTAAAACTACTTCACCAAATGATATTTAAACTATTACAGCTGGATTATTTCATAAAAAATTACAATCTATCTTAGATAATATTACTTGCAAATATATGTTTGGTGAAGTATTAGCTTACATTTATACTATAGAATTTCAGAAACTTGGTCTACCACATGCACATTTTCTATAACATTATATCCAAACAATAAGTTATTTACCCTTGAACACATTAATGCAATAGTAACAGCTGAAATACCCAATAACAATTAACATCTTGCACAATTAGTTATTGAGGAAGCTTGGGCGATTTTGAATAAAATGCTGGCTAGCTCTAAAATTCAGAGATTTTGTAAATAAAGTACACCAGATTTTTTTATGGAAAAGAAATAGGAAGATCAACACATTCACTTTCGAGAAAATCACTTGTGAAAATTTGTTATTTTAACACGTTACCTTATGGAACCCAAAATTGAATTAACTATTGTTCTGCAATTAAAAGCTGTGGGCCCAGAAGTCGAATTGGTACATATACTTTTAATTATAAAGAATCTGTTACTTTAAAAAAAAAATAGGGTCAACACGTTAAATTTTGAGAAAACAATGAGTAAAACGTCAAACGTGAGAATTGTTTTGTTCAGGTATTGTAAGTGCGCATGCACTGTACGTACATAAACATACAAACATAAAGATTGAAGTCCAACACAAGTATAGGTATAAAATAGCAGATGAGAGCAAGAGAGTACGGTGTTGTCAGTTTTATCGTGGCAGGGCCGTCATCTTTACACAAGGTACCTCAGGAAAACTAATAATTTTTTAAATATCCATTTCCCAGTGACTTTTCCGCGTATTATTGATATTTCGTTGACACACTTATATGATAAATGTATATGTGAAAAAAAAAACGAATAATCTTTTACATGATAAGTATCCCGCAGGGGCGTCTCAGTTGATACGACACCAGACGCCCAAGCCTTCTTACACATAATATGCTGTGTGATCCTCATAATTTACAGAGTCCTTGTTTAGATAAACGTAGTGATGAATAAGTCAACAAATTTCGTAAATCTTTCACAAATGTAACATTGTTACAGAACAATGGTTATACCTAGTGCATGAGACAAAATAATATTTTGGATAATCATTGTTATGAAATTCAAAACAAAGACAGAGTTCTGGTTGATAATTCAATGGTTATACCATGTAACAAATTTTTCTTAATGAAATATGAGCGTCTTACACATATTGTGTACTGGGCATCCATATAAAGTATTAAACATATGTATAACTACATTCATTAATGCGGTGATAAAGCATTTGTGAAAAAGAGTAAATAATGCCGAAAATGAAATTTCAGACGCAATTAAAAACTATGTTGATAGTAAACTTTTGAGTCTAATAAAAGCAGCATGAAGATTGCAAGAGTTTCCAATTTGTGGTGAAATCCAAAGTAGTAAATTTACCCGTACGTCTTGAAAATAAGCAAAAATTAATTTTCGAAGAAAATAAAATTGAAAACGATAAAAAAAACATCAAGACATCCTTAACAGCTTCGTTTAAGCTGAATAAAATCAATGATTTTGCAAAATCTTTAAAGTATATTAACATTCTAGAAAACTATATTTTAAATAATAATCTTCAGATTTGGAATTGAAAGGAAAAAAATGAAAAAAAAAAAATACAGCAATTGATTATTTTTAAAGTTATTATTGTTATGACCGAACATGTTTAAAGTATGGCCTTAACCATTTTATTGTAATGTTATTCGTGGGTCTCTTAGGATTCAGCTCGTGAGCTTTATTTGTTTTTTTTAGTCAAGTAAAAATAACTATTTAAACAATATGGATGATTCAATCAATGTTTAATTTTTAATTCTTTTATTAAAAAAAATCAAAACAGGTATTCTCTTAGATACAGTCCATTCAGATCACTTCACAGATTTTGATATTAATTATATTACTGACGAAAAACTACATCCATCACTGTCTGTTGTTACTGCTGCTTCGGAGTTTCCAAATGCTTCGTGCAGTAATTCCCAATGATTACTTATACTACTCGATATTTAAAATCGGTATTATTAGAAGTGGACAATCAAGTTGCACGTAAATTATTCATTCATACATACAATACGATTTCAATACATATTTGCATTCTTACAACGAGGCTGGCCGTATTCTATGTCAGCATATTATTGAACATTCACCTTGAAGCTATTGCACATACGCATATAAATGACGTATAAACTCCTCTTGTCATATAAGCTTGCTTTATATTAACAATACGTCTTATCTGAATTTGACGGACGGATAGCTTTTAGTTATAATATAATTCGTATCAACTCGGGATGTAACAGTGTCAAATAAAAATCACAGATCATCGTCGTTCGAAGATTTGAATACACTTAACAATATTAAATACGAATCGTTTAAAGATGCAGTTGCTATGGGTGTAATTGATCATGATACTCATAAAGATAGCATTTTCAAAGAAGCTAGCTCAATTCCGCTTCAGTTACGACAATTTTTGCGTGGTTTTAAATTTCTGAAAACGTTTAAAGCAACGGCATATTGATAAAATATGAAATATACTTTACGAAAGATTTTATTGATAATGAAAAAAAGAGTGCTTTTCTACACATAAATCGAATTCTTGAATCGGAAGGCAAATCATGCTGATCGTTAAATTTACCAGTTCCAAAAAAAAATTAACTTAAACTCAAACGATAATACTGAAAAAGTTGCATTCTGTATACATATGTTTAGTTCAATGTATCTTTAATTGCATAATGATCAAAACAATAGTTTAAGAATTATATGTGAGCAAACTAGAAGGATTTTTGTTATTTATGGGCCTGGAGGATCGGGAAAAACTTTCTTGTACACAACAGTGAATTACTAATTTATTTCTCAAGTCAAACAATTTTTATCAATGGCTTGAACTGGCACTGCATCGATTTTGCTTTCAAAAGAAATTACTAGTCACGGAACCTTTTGTCTACCGTTCGACTCAGACTACATACAAAGTATATTTTTAGAGACAGTATCTGAAAAAAAATCACGGTTAATTGATTCAATAATTAGGGACAAGGCATCGATAATTCCAAAAAATCCTTAGAAATAGCAGACAAGACTTTGCGTGATCTATGTCATACAAACACACATTTTGGAAACGAATTAATTATTTTGGGAAGAGATTTTTGTCAAATTCTTTCCTATACAAAAAACAGTAATAGAAGTATGGTAGTAGCTAAGACTATTAATCGTTATTTTTATGGAAATTTTTTCGTATTTTTTAATGAATTGTGAATATTGGTTTGATGTTTATTCATTAGTTAATCTAAATAATACAATTTTGCACCCACTAAACGAAAATATATTAACTTACTATAGCATGGATTACGCGAATCACAAAGGTAACGGTAAATCTGACAATAACATTTGTATAGATTTTAATTTTTAAATAGTATTCAAGAAGGTCTCTCACCTCATGAACTTGATTTAAAAGTTGGAGCAATAGTTATGTTAATAAGTATTTTAAATATGTGCTATGGTTTGTGCAATTGTACGAAGTTAATATTTACAAAATTATTTTAATATCATATTGAAGTAAGAATAATAACTGGAGCAACCGACCGTAGGTGGTTGTGGAGAAGTTAGAGGTTTAACAAAACATTGAACATTCTGAAATAAGGGAGAAATAAGTGAATTTTTTATTATATTGTGGGCGGCTATGGAGGGGTTGTGATGGTCTTTGAGGTGGCTGGGGGGAAAATTATGGCGAGCCTTATCTAAATCACTCTTTATACATACTTTAATATATATGTACATATATTACATAGTACACATTTTGTGTAGGGCATTTTACGCAAACCTTGCTACAGCCCCATATAGCCTCCCTCTCTTCTAATCTACTACAAACTCTCGTAGGTCCTTAATGCTCGCCCACAAAATAAGGTAAAATTCTGTAGTTTTCTCCCTTACTTTGACTTGGCTTACTTTTTGTTCAGATCCTCAACCATTGACAAATTCTCTCTCCTTGATAAAATTCCGATGAGGATCAGCTTAAAGTTTTTGAATCAACATACTGCTTTAAGCTTTATATTATTATTCTTAATTTTTCAACTTTAACAGAAGACTAGTTTTATTTCATCATATTCTACTTAAAATACAAATAATTACAAAAGTTTCTCTTAAACACGTATAATTTTAGCACACTGAATATTAATCAAATAACTTGACTGGTTCTCTAAGTTAATTTATAACAATGATCCTTTCTTATAGGGCAATACTTCCATGGTTTGCATTATTGTATAATTATGTGTTATTTTAATTTATGTATGTATTAGTATTATATCTAACAAAAACAAATTAAAAAATTGAAATTTCTCCCATAGTTCATTACCACTATTACTAAAAAAAGCTTAGCTTACAAAAACCTTTATGCTTATATATATAAATTGAAATAAATTTAATATGAATTAATTTATAATCTCACTTTGAGTTGTATAAATAAATACATTTCAATTTTTTCCTATGTGTAAAGTCTATCTTTTTGGATCTTAAGCAACGTGAAAAAATGTATAAAATATGTATTAAAAGTTTAATATTTAATGATTTATAAGGTCGGAAAAGGCCGGTAAGGTGTCTTGGTAAAAAATAATACAAATTAGAATAACAAAAATGACATTGTTATTAGTATGTATGTTACCAGCAAATTATATTCACTATTATACATGCATGTCATAGCTCATTTTTAAAGCTTATGTCTCATCATAGTTTGTTACTAAAATAACGTGTATGCATGTATGCGTATGAATAAGTGTCAGTGTCCGCGAAAGTTAGTAAAGTGCCACTAAGATTCCATAAATATAGCGTGGTGGTATGTGGGGTTGGTCGGTAAGGGTTAAGAAATATTGAGCGGGGGAGAAGTGGGGGTAGGTATGTGCGGGGCACTGAAGAGCTGTAAAGGTTGTGAAAGTAGGTGGTATGAAAGAAAGTGAGCTAAATTAAAATATGAGAAAAAACGATTAATTTTCACTTTTTTGGTAGAAAGGGAGCGTTGGGGCTCAACATAGTTCTGTTTAGGGTAGGGGATCGTAAGGGATTTGTGAGGGGCTGTGTTGGGTTTGAGGGGGTTGGTAGAATGTTTTATACAACCAACTGTATAATATAGGTAGATATATGTATATCAAATAAAATTACAAATAAAATTAAATGCTTACTTATATAAACATAATGTATACACATACATGTATACATACATATATGACACACTCACGTATGTATCCATATCGGAATCTGTAAAGATCTGTAGAATCTCTGTTACGTCTTCTAAATACGGTGTAAGGTTGTGGGAGTGGCACAGAAATGAGCTGTGGGAGCGGTAAGAGGTTTGGACAAAAATCGTCATTTAATGATAAGATGATCGACTACTACTAAATTATTTATTTTAAAAATTTGTGCTTTAATTAAATGTAATAAATCTAATTTGATTTAGCGATAGAAAAGCTTTCTTGTCTTATCGAAAGTTGATAATTAAGTGGAGTGAAAATATTATAAATTATATACATATGTGAATAAAATGTATACACACATACGTATACATACATTAACGACATACTCACGTACGTGTACCAGTGTTGCGATATACCCAAGACTTCTCTTGGGTGCTCTTGGCTAGTAGCGCAAGCGCAGAAGAACCATGCTCTCTCTCTCACCGGGCAGGTAGGAGTAGAGGAGCCCCCCTACCTAGCCTTTAACTTAAGCCCCGCTCACTTCTCACAACTTAAATACTACTTTCGACCATAGCTTCTCGTATCTCTCGATGGTCGAGCGGACTAAGAGTTTTGCGCTCGCTTGACTCGTAGCTGGATACTCTTCGATTCATGACCTTGACATTTTTTTTTTTTATTATTATAATTATTATTATTGTTATAACTATTATTCATATAATTATTAGTGTTATTATTATTATAATAATTATTATTATTATTATTATTATTATTA
This sequence comes from Copidosoma floridanum, assembly GCF_036245765.1. Taxonomy (NCBI): domain Eukaryota; kingdom Metazoa; phylum Arthropoda; class Insecta; order Hymenoptera; family Encyrtidae; genus Copidosoma; species Copidosoma floridanum. The sequence continues at coordinate 33,139,211 of NW_028321881.1, forward strand.
ATATGAATTATCAGAGCCGTAATTAAATTCGCAATAAAAATACTAAAATTAGCAGATACTCTTTCCTCACCACCTTGTGGTAAGTATCGGGGCGCGTTTTTTTTTTTTTTTTCAAGAAAAAATTATGGAATAATTTAATCACTAAGAAAAGAATGATGAACCTACGACTTTAACTAAAAATACATTGGAAAAATTAAGTAACTTTAAAAAGATGTATCAATAAATGAGTAGTTTTTTCGAAATAAACTAAGTTTACAAAAAAAAAAATAAAAAATGAATAAACTGGACTAATAAAAAAATTCTTATTAGTATCGTAATTTTTTCTTCTAGTGCTATCCCACATAGGCCTACTCCACTAACGATTATGTCTGAATCAATAATCTTAAAAAACACTTAATTTAAACAAAAATAAGAACAGAATAATTAAACTTAATTTTAAAACTGATAAGTTATAATCTACTTTAAAGCAATCATCGATTCAGAAATCTACAAAAATACTGTAAGTATCAAATTAATAATCTTAATAAATAAATAAATTACTACAATTCTAAGCAGTCTTTTTTAAGAGACTATCAACGATACTCTGATGAACAGCAACTATTTTATACTAACACTCATAATACAGGATTTATTGTAACATCCCTTAAGTAAAGTTATTTGGATAGTAACAAATAAATCTTAGGTTTTAAAATAATACTGTAAAGTGACACAAACCTAATGACTAATTTAAACTTTTTTTAATAGACGTATAGTATGGACACAATAAATAAAAAATGAATGAAATTTATTACATATAATTGAAATTAATGTAATTTCTTATCTAAATATAACTTTTTGAATTAAATTGCAATCGATACAAAACAAAGCAATAATTTCACAGACTCTAATTATTTAAAAATGTAGCTTTAAAAATAAAAAAATTAATATTAAATCTTGCACTTTATCGTAAAAACAGCTAAGAATTAATTATGCATGAAATACACAAATTGTAGGAGACATTTTAAACTTAATTAGTACGAAGTTAAAAAAATTTCGAAACACCTAACTGATCATAAGTTGCCTTGAATTTTGATTTCTGAATCGTCTACTGAATTGCGTTTATACATTGTAGAGTTTAATAGTTCAAGATGTTCTTTTGAGATATTAAAATTGATTGCATTAATACTTTCAATTGGAAAATAAGATCGAATAAAACAAATCGCGTTAAGTAAATGAATTTTATTTTTTTTAAACTGATTATTTATTAATAAATCTTTTTAAAGTTACTTAATTTTTCCAATGTATTTTTAGTTTAACTCATAGCTTCATCATTCTTTTCTTAGTAATTAAATTATTCCTCAATTTTTTCTTGAAGAAAAAACGCGCCCTGATATTTACTGCAAGGTGGTGAGGAAAGAGTATCTGCTAATTTTAGTATTTTTATTGCGAATTTAATTACGGCTCTGATAATTCATATTAATAATAACAATAATAATAATAATAATAATAATTATTATTATTATTATAATAATAAAAACACTAATAATTTTATGAATAACAGTTATAACAATAATAATAGTTATAATAATAAAAAAAAAAAATGTCAAGGTCATGAATCGAAGAGTATCCAGCCACGAGTCAAGCGAGCGCAAAACTCTTAGTCCGCTCGACTATCGAGAACTACGAGAAGCTATGGTTAAAAGTAGTATTTAAGTTGTGAGAAGTGGGTGGGGCTTAAGTTAAAGGCTAGGTAGGGGGGTTCCTCTACTCCTACCTGCCCGGTGACAGAGAGAGCATGGTTCTTCTGCGCTTGCGCTACGAGCCAAGAGCACCCAAGAGAAGTCTTGGGTACATCGCAACACTGATGTGTACATAGCATGGTCCGTGAAGATCGGTAGGGTCTTCGTCAGTTTGTCCGAAAGTAGTTTGGGGGCTGGTGAGGGTCAAGAAAGAATGCGTTGGGGATCTATTAGGGTCTGTGAGTGGTGGTTGTGAGTATGGAAAAAAATCGTGATGTGTAAAAATGAGAGAAAAAATCATGATGTGTGAAAATAAGAGAAAAAATGACGGAATTTTACTTTATTTTGTGAGGAGTCTATGGAGAGATAAGTGAGATTTGTGGGGGTAGGTTGTGGGAGATGCCCCTCACAGCTAAGTATATAATATATTTAATTTAATCTTACAGTTCTTAGAATTAATTTTTATTTTTTTCTCCTTTATTTCAGCTTAACTTATTTTTCGTTCAGATCCCTGCATTCTCCCCACGAACACCAGTGGCTCCTTTCATAAGTGGGGGCTGGAAAGTCATGGTTTGATAATAACTGTTCGGTACTGAAAACTAACTTATTTAGGCTGGTATTGAAATTATTACTCTCACTTTTACCCACCTCAAAAATTGCGATCATTTATACGTTAGTTGATTTTGTAGTATTAAATTCTCAGATTAAAAATTCCACCCAGAAAATCTTGAAATATCAAAAAAAAATTATTTGAGCTAATAATAGCCCTTTTAATGTAATAGATGAATATGTTTAGGAAAGATTATAAAAAATAAATAATTCTTCCAACAAAATAGTTCTAGGTCGAGAAATTAATAACACTAAACTAATAGTATTATCCTTCTTGAAGATCATGTTTCGGTTACAAAAAATATTTTCATAAGAACAAAAGGATAATTGTCTTCACAGAAATTGTCAATTTTTTATAATTTATTAAATTAGGAAAAGACTCATTAAACGATTATAACAAAAATAATCTAGTTTACAAAAAAAGTTGTAACGATAACAAGGCTTGTTGCATAGGGAAGCCTTCTGGTAGAAGTCGAAAAAAAGAATTTACAAACATAAAAATGATTGCAAGCATTTAAGAGATAACTCAGCATAAGTGCAACATAAGAAAAATACACCAACCTCACAAACCTTTGACTTTGCGAATGTAAGAAGTTTGGACGTTTAGAATGATAAGTTTGAAAGACCCTTCTTAGAAATGCTTTACATAAATATAAATCATGATAAAGTAGAAATATTGCTTGATACCAACATTTTAAAAAATTGTTGTAAATTTTTTATTGACAATAACTCTCAAGTGCCAATACATCTTTCAGGCAAATGACACGGCTCCTCTAACTTGTTGTAGGTCATTTCCTTTTTTTTTGACAGTTGTGTGTGTTACTCGTTGTAGTGCACACTTACGCACGTATACTTAAGAATTTGATACTATTAAAGCTCGATTTAAAAACGTTATATTCTTAGTCGCTGATTGAATATCTTTAGTAGTGCTAACGTTGCCCGTTATGCGTCCAAAGAAGTGTTTCTATTGTTTTTTGTAATGAAAATTCTTTGTTTTTTCAAATTGTATTGTAATTATTCAAAATAAACCTAATAAGGGCCTTAAACCTGTTTTGTGTGAGACAAAACGTTGTTCAACAAATGAAAAGTTTGACAGCATAATTATGTACATCTACAATTATTTTAGTGTCAAAACCAATTATTATTCCTTTGTTCATGAAAAGGACATTTTGCGGTCATACTACATTTTCTACTTTTAAGTTATTTTCTGACTCTATCTATTTGACACCAATATTCCTATTTTTACATTTAAAACAAGCAACAATGCTACATCGAGGCTGCGCTTAACGTACTTTTGTCTTCTTCTCTTTTTCTCCTGTTCTTTTCTTTTTTTTTTTTAAATTCGCGTTTTCATGTCAAATTAAAAACCATTTACATTTATATGTGCTTAGCATCAGAGTTAGCGCTTTGTGATGCACTTGTAAAGAGGGGTGGAGGAAGATAATGATGCAAGAGCTGGTTGACCTCTCCTTTCCTTTTTATCCGTTGTTAATTTTGTCTGAATATTTTCTGGTCAATTTCATAAATCAATTTCTATCTTTTTCTTTTGTGTCGTAGCTATTCGTAAAAAAGTTGACGTCGTTTAATAAGCAGGTGCTAAAGCCAAGATATTTTTGTCCATACATTTGGTCAACGTTCGCTAAATAAAATTTGACGATGGCACGTTACATCTCCATCTTTTTCTTGTCTTAGCAGTCTTTTAATATAACTAGCGGCCCCCCGGCTTCGCCCGAGACTCACTAAATATAACACCGTAGTGTGTTGACATGTAATGTAAAACGTTTTCACTTAAAAATTTTACATCTATTCCCGACACTTCCTAGACCAAAAATCTTATTAAAAATATATTTGTTTAGAATCCGTACAGTTGATTTGGTTAAATAATAATCTGTAAAAAGTGACAAAAATATAATTATGCTGAGAAGTACCATGGGTTCTTTATGCCATAAAATAATCGTTGGCCCAAAGAAAACGTTGATTTGCAGTTTCTCCCGTAAGATCTACGAAAAAGGCTATTTTTTTAAAGCTGTAGGGATTTAAAATTTACAAAAAATGCATAATTAAAAAAAATTATTTTTACTCATCTCACAACTTCATCATCAGAGCAACAAAGTCCTGAAGCTTAATCTCTACATTTTTTATCACCACAAAAATAAAAATACATTATTTATTTATTTGAAAATCTGGAAGATTTAAGAGATTACTGTGAGGATACAATAAAAAGCTGATTTCTCACAAAATAAATTCTTTATTTATTAACTTAAATGCGGATTTAATCTCGATTAATGTTCAGCGTCATTTTCTTCACGCCTAAAATTGTATTCTTTAGATGCATTTGAAGTTTTTCTTCCAATTTGACTTTTTGCGACTTATCGCATAGTTAAAAATTTTGTGAGCCCTAAAGTCCATTTTTTCAACTAGGTTGTAATGTATTTGTTGGCAAGGTAGTCGAAGACGTTAGTCTTTAAAGCACCTTTTTTTGCAGGCTAAGTTGTTTTGGTGATCTAAGGTGGAGATATCGGTTCGTGACGCTTGCCTGTTAGAAAATGTCCCATTGGCTCCAGTTTATTTTTCCTTCATAGCTGGTAAGTTCTCTCAGCACAGACCTTGGAGAGGATCGGTGATTCCCGGTTGAATGCTTAGAGTCGAGAGGGTAATATTACCCTCTATATATAGAGTCATCAGTCACCAGCGTTCCCATCAGCCTTGCGATGAACAACTCCGCTCGTGACGTCTGCCAGTGAATGACTTACTTGGTTTAATAGTGGCCGGTTTTACATAGTCTTTTAGTCGACAAATCGTTTCCGGAAATAGTAGTAAAAATGTATTTGTTGGCAAGGTAGTTTAAACTTAGGTGGCCCTTCAAAAAACGATGAGATTTATGGTTGAGAAGTAACGTAAATACTTATAATGGCCCTGAAAAGGGTCAGTGGTGAAATTTACAGTTTTTCCTTATTATTATTCTTGATGGCAAGGCCAGCTACGGGTAGCTTGACTCTTACCCTTCGAGTCTCTGCATGCGGCGACCGTGCTGGAGGGAGGTATGCTGCTGATTAAACAATATCTCGTCTTCAAGTCGTTCCCCGGATAACTAAACGTTCATCGTTAGTCGGGAAAGTGGGCTCAGAGAATACCTTTTTTGCGGGTATGCTGTTGGGACGACCACTGAAGAAGAGGCCGTTGTGACTGCTCGAATTTCTCAGGGCTGTCTTCCCTGGCTTGCATTTGTAGTTAGAAATTCACTGACGGTGTTGCATCCAGAGTTGATACAGACGAATCATATTATGAGTAAAAACGCAATCCATCCGTAAAATACATACAAGACGTATTGTGTATATACAGCAAGCTCATATGCCAAGTCGAGCTCGTACTTCGTTTATGTGTGCGCGTGTGCCTATTGGCTTTAAGATGAATGTTTCGTAATATGCTGACATAGAGTACGGCCAGACTCGTTGTAAGAATGCATAAATCTTATTGTATGTATAAATGAATAGTTACTTGCTCATTCATTATTTAATTCTGATAATGTATACTAATTTAAAATTTGTAATTCACATATTATTTCATTATATTCAAAATTGATTGTAAAATCCTCAAAAAAGACTAATTGTGAAATTTGTAAACTTATTTGTTACACTCGAACTTATATTTGGCGTTCTTTTATTGCTGATGCGAGCTACTGATCCAATCACTGATCCAATCAGTGATCCAAAAAACTCAATTGCAGTTGTCAGAAAAATGCGATTGGTACTGTTGTATTGTTATTTCCTAATACATGAAATCATAACATATAACATCGTGCAAGTCTACTGTTTGGCTGTTAACGCAGTTTGCAAGAACATCGCTCATTGGTTGACCTAATTTAACCAAAGGCCTTTTTCACTCGCTCTGATGCTATAAAAACACACCATCAAGAGAAAAAATCGCTCTTTTTGGTATGTCACCTGTCCTCTAAAGTTTTAGTCTACTCTTGACTCCCGTGACTCGTGAGTACCTTACAAACGTAAGGCTCAACGTGTTAGCTGAGGCAACTTGGGTGCAGTTCGAGAGTATTAATAATATCAGACTCCGCTAAGGAGCGAGGTACACTGAAAGAGGTCCGCCGAAAGTGGTTCCGGTGATAGCAGAGAAGGCAGAAACCGTAACCCCTTACAGGCCACGAATTCATTTGTGTAGTATAAGTAATCACTGGGAATTACTGCACGAAGCATTTGGAAACTCTGAAGCAGCAGTAACAACAGTCAGTGGTAGATTAGTTTTTCATCAGTAATGTAATTAATATCAAAATCTGTAAAGTGATCTGAATGGACTGTATCTAAGAGAATACCTGTTTCGAATTGCTTTAATAAAAGAATTGAAAATTAAAAATTGATTAAATCATTCATATTATTTAGATAATTATTTTTACTTGACTAAAAAAAACAAATAAAGCTTACGAGCTGAATCCTAAGAGACTCATGAATGACACCTAAATAAAAAAGTTAAGACCATACTCTAAATAAGTCTGGTCGTAACAATGGCACCAGACCCGATGATTGAACGGCCACAAAACTTTGAAGTGTTGGAGAAAGTTGTGCTCTTGCTAGACACATCTCCTGGTATTCCGCTGGGAACGTTATTGTTCAAAACATTTTATATTGGTGGCACTCGTCAATCTTGGTGGTTCAGGGTGTCATTACACATAGGTCGTTTACCCATTGGAGAAGAGTGTCGTTGGTAGCCGGGATGAGCCCAGCTGCATGACTTAACAACTCTGTTCATGATGTACTACTAGTGAACGATGATAGTAATGGTAGAGACGCTTGGGCCTATTATAACCACACTTATTTAATTCTATTGTAGGTAGCTTTGATTTCACGTCTATGCCACCTAGTGGATTCTACTGAACTACCGTGAAAAGCTAGCGTATTTTTGTAAGACTTTGAGCTTATTTATTTCTATTATTATTAATTTTTTCAAGAGAAAAACTATACTTAAACCATGTAGAAAGTGTCAATAACCAGTATGCAAAATTTCAGGCAGATCGTTTGAGTAGTCTTTGCTGTTAGCGGTTTCAATGGTTTTAGTGACTTTGCTTTTTATATTAGTAAGGTAGACTGTCAAGCCAAAAAATTGCGCGTACTATACTTACGCGACTTACTCTTGACCGCATTACCATTGCAGACGAGTGAATGCTGTGACCAGTATCGATACTGTATAATACTCCCTAGCAAATATGCGTAAATTCCTAAGACGAAGACAATATATCTTAAAAAAGACAGAAAAGATGTAGAAAATCATTTGTAGACTAATTCCAGCAATTTATGTTCGTCTGAAGGTCTGTGTTGCTCTCAATCATACATACATACATTATTTGTTTACCATTTTCTTAAAACAAAGAATAATTTTGCCTTTTTTGTTCTCATTTTTTAAACTAAAATAAAAAAATTCAGCATCATTTGAAAAAAAGTTATGACTTACATTTAACAGCTCATAGGATGCATATGAATATTTAGTTTTCGTTGTTTTTGATATTATTTTTTTCTGCCACCTTTTATAATGACAATTTTTTTTGTTTTTAAAAAATTTATTTTCGCATAAATCTTGAAAAGTTTGATTAACTATTTCTTAAGTTTTTTGGGTTCATTGAAAGTTTATCTTGAATAATTAAATTAACTTTTCGTATTTTTTTTTATTTTTGAAGATTATAGTTTTAAGAATACATTCCCTAACTTATCTTTTCTTTTCATCATTTTCTTAATAAGCGATATTGACTTGACACTAATTTATGCCATGGACAAATCTTTTTTTTGGTCGAAATTAAATAATGAATCATAGTCATGGACAAAAACGTATTGCCAATAGAACGTGGACTATCAATAAATATGATTTCTTATATATTCTTACGTGAGTCATAAAAAATATAGATTTTGTATCGTTTTTTACAGGATATAATTTATTTAACATTCTTCTGCTATACGTTATATCATTAGTGTAATTATTTGTTTCTTTTCTTTCATTTAAAGGCATAGGTGAATTGAAGTTTGTACCTGTCTTGTTTTCCGCCTCAAAAATTTTGTTGAACGGAAAACGTGCACTCTTGTTCTTCATTACTAAAAAAGTTCTTTAACGAGTAATTTAAATATTTATTTCAGGTTTTATCACCTAAAATATTTTCCGAACGTAAAAACTACGCAAAAATTTCTGTAATTTGAAAAAGTCTTATGTCAGAACTGCTTTTAAAAATCTTTATTGGAAATTAAACTTTTATACTGCTAATATTTTTTTTTGAAGTTTTAAGTTTAAAATTTATAATAATTTTTTTTCTGATTTGTTATCATATTTTTTATGTATTTATTGTACTAGTATACGAATATCTACATATTTAATATTTTTTGCAAAGTAATCAACTTCAGTTAATTTAAATTAAGCCGTTAAGTAAGTTTCCTACAAAATTAATTCTCTTGATTTAGTGACTTCAAAAATAATTTTTAGTCTATTTTTAATATAAACTGATAGATAATCAACTGCACGACTTCTATTAAGTATTGAAAATTGTTGCATTTGTATACGGCTTCATTGGACTTATACAGGATTTTCATTTTTTTTCTGGAACCTGTATAATGCTCCATTAAAAATTTATGTCCCTTATAGTATGTTAAAAAAAAAAAAAAAAAAAAAAAAAAACCATTGAATTATCCATCAAATTTTTTTCCTTTCAATTTCTGATTCTGTGCGCATTATTATCAGAGACATTACTTATTTTTCTACATTCCGGATAAATTTTAATTTTTTGAACGTTTTTCAAATTGAAAAAGGTTAAATTATCGTGTTTATGGAGATTTAAAATTTTTATTCAAAATTCGAGAAGGAGACAAAAGCATTAGCTTATTTGTGTATTTAACAATAAAAATCACTAAGCAACGCAATTCACTAATACTAGAGTGCTCCATGGCTACTGTCTTCAAGAGAAAAATTTACTCCTCGCTTTCTCTGTTGTTTTTCTATTTTATCGGTGACACTTGATAGGCGGTCTTGGACATTACCTTTCACATATAATTACCTTCTTACCGATCGCTAAGCACGCAAAGCTATTACAGAGGTTACATTTTTCTTACCATGGTGGATCGCTTTCAATAATTTAAGTATTTAAAGCAAATGTATTTACAAGTTATTATTTAACGGGAATCAGTGCTTTACCATATTTTGTACATATTATTAGAGACATGATCACTTTTTTTATATTAAAGACAACCATTTTTATAAGGATTGTTTGAAATACAATAAGTTGAATTATTATACTTATGGACGTCGTTCTCAATTTAAAAATGATCAATTAATATTCGTTGTAATAATGAAAAAAATTTTGAAATCATTATCAAAAATTTGTAAAGAAATTGCAGCAAATTTAATTATTTCTGATAAGTATATACCTAATTATGTCCGTTCTGAAATACTTGGTAAATTTTTAATTTTAATTTTTAACGTCATTTTCAATTAAATTGTACTTGAGTAAGCTCCCTCCCACTCTCCCTCGCTCCTCCTCCCCCTCCACCTCCACCTCCCCCCCATAAAATACTTATTTTCCTGTATTATATAGTTGTATTAATGAAAGTGAGTCTCAGCCCCCCCCGCTCCCCCTCAGCTCCCCCACTGCTCCCACTCAGCGCCACCTTGATTTATGTAGTTATTTGATTGTTTTAACGTCATTTTTGATCAAATTATATTTGAGTAAGCTCCCCCACCGCTCCCCCCCTCATACCTCCTCCACCTCCCCCTCCACCTTCCCCCCATAAAATACTTGTTTATCAAATTTTTTACCATCATGAATGTTAAAATAAATATGCAATTTAGTACCCAAGTCATACCTCGTTTTAAGGGTTTTTCAAGTCACTGATCATAGGTCTTCCTCTGTCTATTTGCTTCCCCTTACTCACTATATGTCTCTCAAGTACCATTATTTGTTTTACTTGATTGAACTTTTACATTTCAAATCTCTTTCTGGTCCATGTCTACTGTACCCAAATATAAAATTCTTAATTACCTGAGGACTTTATTAAGAAAAAGACAGAATTCAGGAGGAGGTATAATTACATAGACAAACACAATTAAGCTTTTGAAACAATAATTTATTCTGTTAGCTTAATTTTGTGACATTTCATGTGTCGTTTTAACCCATCTGTTCTTTTAAAACTTTCTCCACATTTTTCACATATTTGTTTTTCATGGTTTTTAGGAATTAACATACGTCTGTTTAAATGTGACGATTTTCAAAGTTACATATTTTTTAATTACTGAAAAATTCCTAGCTAAACAATATTTTTAATTTCTGATTTATTCTCGGATGCAATTTGAATAAAAATTCTTTTTGGATTCTTACATCTTAATAAAGCAACGTATAATTGTCCGTAAGAGAATAAAGGTTTTTTAATATACAATCCTAAAGAATCAATACTCTGTTTTTCTGATTTTTTAATAAATATAGAACATACTAATAAAAAGGGAAACTGTTTTCTATAGCAGACAAAAGGTAATGATAATAAGGTGCCGGCATTCAATGTTAATCTAGGAATATAAACTTTGCTTTTTTTTCTCCCAAAATTATTTCTGCTTCTATATTATACTTAAATAATTTTGTTATTTTTAATCTTGTGCCTCTACAGAGACCGTCTGATATACTTAAAGTTCTTATTAACAGTACTATAGAATTTAATTTTAATTTTAATTCGTGTGGTGGAAGACGCTCTCTAATATTATTTCAAAATACTATTGGAAAATTAATATTTATGGTTATTTAATTATGTTGAGTTAATCATATGTTTTATCAACTCCTTTGTGAGTCACGTATTCTGCTGTTGAGAACTAAATTTTAGCCTGCCTTGATAAATACACGAGTAATGTCGTTATTTAGTCTAGTCAATCTGTAAGTGGGGGATTGGCGCGTGGAGCGCGCAGGGGGGCGTTAGCCCCACTTGTATATTTATAAATATGTAACTAGAACTTGAAGCTGATGCAAGATGCAAAATTAAAGTCATAAGTGGGTTGAAAAGATTTAAGTCAACTTCTTTAGCTCGGTTCTATCATTATGAGAACAATATAATGCATTTGTTGGGCATAGTTTTATGCTTGTAAATCGTATTTTTTTCACGTTCACGAAAATAATACGTTTCGTTACTCAGCTTACACCCATAGTTTACGTTTCTTTGTTTTCCTACAGTTTATATGTCAATTGCTTCATGATAAATGAGTATATGGATGATGTAAGTATGAATTGATGTTGAATTACTTAAAAACTAAAAATGATTTCTGATGTCAATATTAATTTCGTCAATTTTCTCCAACTTATTATTTCTTACTATTATTATATGCCTTAGTAAGCAAAAACAAAAAAACAAGTATCTTTTATTACAAAAAAAGTATACTTTCATTTTCATAACATATCAACTTTGTTAAAACAAAAAAGGGAAAATAATTGTATTGAAAATATTGTGTAAGTTTTTCTTGTGTCTTTGGTTTTCTTCTCTCTTATACTGCATGTTTATAATTTCTTGGGGGTTCAAAAGTATACGAATTATATGAATATCCTTAGAAATTATTTTATTACTATGAAATTACAAAAAAGCCTTGCTAACGAGAAGTATCTACTTACGAAATTGTTAAATAGAATGAGTATTTAAAATTTTTTTCTTTCAACGTATTAAAACGAAGGTGCTTACAACGTGATGTATGAATTTTAATAAAACATAAATAAAGAAATTAAATAATTGCACTTAAAAGAAAAAGAAAAAAAAAAAAAAAAATCTGCCGACAGTTGGAATCGATCCCAAGACTGCAAAACAATTTAAAAAGTGACATAAGACTTAACCACCTTAGCTACCGTTACTTCAGATGTAGTAAATTTTAAAGTCACATACGTTTATTATTAGTTATGACTAGAAAAATTCTTCTTTAAAATATTACTGGATTTTAAAATAAGTTTTAAAAGTACGGGAAAAAGAAAAAAACGTCTTGAAATTAATAGTCTACGCATACAGTGATAAGTATTTAGTTTCACGATTAAATTAAATAAGATTGGTGGATTATATTGAAGCAAGAGCAAGAGAGCAAAAGTAAGTTAAATAGCAAGTACTTAGTTACAGTTAAAGTATATAAAGAGAAAGACTCATATTGTCACTAGCTTTGACTGTGCGCTCAGCTACATAGCTATAGTTGGCATTTTGACTCCTATCTTCGTAGGCGTACATTCAGTATACCCCTTTCACGTATTTTGAAAATGTGCGCCTACATGCTCATTTCCACGCGAATTCACTCCTTTTTTAGTAGGCACTTGCTCTTCGATACGACTCTCGCACTCTCAAAAAATGTGCACTTGATTCGACGGCTTGCCGCGGTGGGTTACCCAGATCAATGATAAAAAGTTATTTTGCACTGTAGCAATGGCGTTAGTAATCTTTGTACTGATCTCTGGCATTGGTAGACCCTTGCAGTACACATAGCTGACAAGAACTACAAGCTAAGCCGATCGCAGAGCAGAGATACGAGATGGTGTTAGCGCCAAGTTATTGTGAGCCCACACCATCTCCGTGCCTAGACCTCCAGAACCTCTTCAGCGTGAACGTTGACGGCTACTAGTACAGTAATCTAGTTGTTACGTGTCATGTTAAATGGTATGTGAAAATGATTGACGAGCAGTTGCGCTCTCACTCACTTCACTTCTGGCAGCCAAGAGCCACGCAAGTACTTTGTATCACTAAAGTAGAGTTCCTCGCTGTACTGCAAGTTGTAGAAGACATATTACCGTCACCTACGAGGTATGCTTGATAAAATTAGTGTCAATTTTGAGCTAACGTCCATTAAAGTCATAAATTCTTCGTGTTCAATTTCGAATACTTGTTCTCATTTCATAACGTTAGAGGATGTGAGCCAGTGCGTTCGTTGTAGAAACTTACTGCCTGAAAACCAGGTTTATGCATAGTACTGCAGCATAGTATTTTTGATATAAAAAGCGCATATATCACTTGGTATTGCTGCAATCAGTGCATTTCACGCGTTCCTTACATACGCAAGTAGTTGTTGCAACACTTTGGCCCGTCAAAACAAACACCCACCACTTGGGTAGGGGTCTGCTTTAACGGAGCCAAAGTGTTGCATGTAAGTATTTGTGAGGTGAGAATATAAAAAACTGTCGAGTGGAGGAGAGAACATGCGAAATCTAAACGTTGCGGAAAGAGAGAAAGAGAGAGACGCGGAGAGAGAGAGGCATACGAAATCTTAAAGATGCGGAGAGCGACGTGGTGTAATATTATATATATCCTATTGCATACGAAGAATGATAATATAAGATAACTGTACAGTGTGTTTAAGGAAAGTGTGACTGAAGACGTTAGTTTTGGGGACTGCATGATTGATGGAAGTGGTAGAGAGAAAAACACAAATTTACACACTACTGCTTGGATTGTAATTTTCCCAATTAGTCCCCAAAAATAGTGGAGCCAATCAGTGACTTTCGGACACTTCACTCACACTTTCCTTATGATCACTTTATTAATTAATGAAACCAGATCGCTACCTCTCTGTGACTTGCCACCACACCGTTGCACTAGCTCTTTTCCAAAACGCTCTAAGTCACGTGAGTTGCGCATACATAGCAATATAGTATACTATGAATATGAGATCAGAGGTAGAATGCGAGAGTAATAAGATCATTTTTTTAGCGAGCCACGCGACGACATAGCACATTGACACTCTATAAACAAAAGTCAGCACATTCCTGAAAGTAAGACGTCAAATACCCACTATGTAATATAAGGTAACGATTGTTTTGTAACTTTTTTTCTCTAATTCTTGAGAAATCAAGGTAATGGGTACTCTATACGAAATAATTAGCGCATTTCTAAAACAAATAAGGAGGTAACTGATTATTATGTAATATAGAACACCTTTTGTTTTATAATTTTAAAAACAAAGTATTTGGTTTATTATATACAAGAGTCGTCACATTCTTTAAAGTGAAGTAACGATTCTTTTGATGATTAATAAAATAAGACGTCTTCCGACTCACGGAGGAAAAAGTCGACCAATTACAATTTCTTGCAAAAATATATTAATAGCACAAGAAAAACGTTTAGCCCTCAGTATCGTTTCAACATTAACAATGGAATCTATTACAAAAGCTCATTTGATAAGCGTGCTTAGATGTTTGCTACGCGTTGCACTCGTTCGTGAACCACACATTCGGACTATGTGTGGTAGCGCCTGGAGTAGTAATTTTTAATCATTATCGATCAATATATTGCTCAAAAAATTGTATTTTTTTGTCTTACATTGTCGAATAAAAACCGTAAGTAACATGTTTGAACGTGATCTTTTTAATAATACAGTCGTTCACAAAACTGTTGTAAAAGCTGTTAAAAAATTTATCGATCGTAATCACCTATTGGCAAAAAATATCGTGCGCTGTTATCGTAAGTATACCTCATAATTATTGCTTTTGTTTACTTTCAGTCATTAAAAATTTAGTTATACCTACTGATAAGGCAGATGCATGATGATACACTTGGGGACGAATTAATTTTCAATATTGATACAATCACGGAATGTACACCGACCACTATGAGTGGTAAGCAAACTGTATTACGATATCAATTGATCAGGTATAATTTTTCATTTTTACTTGCAGAGAAAAATCCACAACCATCGACTAGCGGTTTAAATTGACCGACATACGAAAATATTAGTGGTGATGATGAAAAACATTCAGATACGGAAGAAGCAAGCGAAAGAGAAGATTGTAGTAATAGTAGTAGTAGCAGTGGTAGCAGTAGTACCAGTAGTAGCAGTAGTAGCAGTAATAGTAGCAAGGATGATCGTAAATATTATGAGATGCATCTTTTTCTCTAGTTATTTTCAAATCTTCAAAATGTTTTTTAAGAATTACCGTTGCAGAATGGCAAAGGGGAACGTCCACGTTTTATCATCGAAAACATAACAACTAGACGATATCGTAGATTTAATTATGAAGGACGAGAAATTTAAGGTGAATTTTTTATTTTTTAGACTCGAAATTTTATTGTTAAAGATTTATGGGATGTTTTGTTTAATGCCGTCCAAAGCTCGAGTGACTTTAAAATCGATGACAGTTTGTTGATTAATTGTGTCATTATAAGTGGTATCAGTGGAAGAGAACGTGTAGCCTTGACTGAGAACAACGTACAGAGAAAATCAATATTAACCATCAATAATAATGATAATCTTTGCTTACCACGAGCTCTAGCAGCAGCTAGCGCTTACGTCGTCCGGGAACAAATATGCACTGGTAGGCTACATAATTATTGGAACCTTATAATACGCGATCACGGGCCCACTCGAAAAAGAGCTGCCGAAGAGCTTTTGCGATTGACAAAAATTTGTGTGCCTGATACAGAGTTTAGTCTCGCAGAAGTTTACAAGTTTCAAAATTTATTTTCTACTCACAAGTCAGCAATTGTCGTTTACTCGGTTCGAAATTTTGGGCGTGGTCATCGGCCCCTGTACGATGGTACTCGTTTTGTTTTAGAGACTCAAGGACAAATCGTTTATACGTTACGATTAATGTACTATGAAAACGCTGAGCATTACGAGCCTATACTGAATTTGATCGGTGCAAGCGGTAGTTGCGGATACTGTATATTGGTAGGATTATGGATTGGTAGGATACTGTATATCGGAGGTATTGGCGTATCGAGGATCACAGATGCTCCAACAAATGCTACAAGTGTATGCAATCTTCTCTTTGCGATGTGGTGGGTCCATCAAAGAAGTGTAATTCGTGCCACAGATTATTTTTTAACTTCACGTGTTTTGAAAATCATTTAAAAAAAGGTTCGTATTGTAAATCTTTTACCGTTTGCAAAAAAATAAAAATTTGCCCGTTTTGTTGCAAAACTGTGCGACTATCAAACAAGAACTATAAACATCAATGCGGTATTTTTTGTTGTTGCAATTGTAAAGAGTATTTACCCGTAAATCATTAATGTTACATTCAACCGTTAAAATTGAACAGCAAAAAACCTAATTTTTTAATATTATTTTACGATTTTGAAACGCAACAGACGACACTCATCGCGGGTAATGATAAAAAAAAATCCACGAAGTAAATCTGTGTATCGTTTAACAAGTTTGTAATGCTTGTAGTAACGTACAAGATATTTTAATAAGCTGAGATCATCGTGTCATTTGAGAATATATTTTTTAAACTAATCCAATCAAACAGTTAGTAAATCTTGCTTCGGATCATCAAAAATATTTTGACACGATCATTTGCATAGCTCACAATGCACAAAGATTTGATGCTTAATTTATTTTAAAGTATGTAGTAGAAAAACATGATGAATGCGTAGTACCATTCGTTATTATGAACGGATCAAAAATAATATTGATCGAATTTATGAAAATAAAATTTATCGATAGTCTTAATTAGTTTCATATGCCTCCAAATGGCTTATCCAAGTCGTATGGTCTGTCGGAAAGTAAAAGAGGTATTTTTTCATTTTTTTTTTCTATACAAGCCTGAAAATCAGTCGCACACAAGTCCTCTACCGCCGCTCGACGTATATTTACCAGATAGCATGCATACGAAAGATCAAGATCAGTTTTCAAAATGGTACATTGATAGTAGAAAATAATTACATACTTGACTTTAATAATGAGATTATAAAATACTGTAGGCAAGACGTGAAAATTTTAAGATTAGCTTGCTTAGCTATTTGAAAAACCTTTGAAAAATTTGAGGTGGACCTTTTAGGGGAATGCACAACGATCGCTTCAACCAGCATGCGTATGTATAGAAAAAACCAGCGTGTGTATGGAAAAAAATTTCTGAAAAAAAATTAAATTGGTATTATGCCACGAAAAGGTCACAGAATGGCTAACAATCAATCTGAAAAAGCTTTAAAATGACTTGATTAGATGAAAAAACACGTTTTCCAGCGATTTATCGAACACGTTGGACACTGCCAAGAGAGACGCTTACCAGAAGGTATTCTCTTCGATGGATACTGTGCTCCTCTAGATGGTGTGCATGATCATCGTGAAATCGTATTACAATTCCATAATTGCTTTTGGCACGGCTTCCCACGGTGTTACCGCATAAACCGAGATACGATTTTGACGACCGGAGATTCAATGGATGATAGATATGAGAAAACTTGCACGATTAACGAAAAGATAACAATGTCAAATTATGAGTTGATAGAAAAATAGGAATGCGACTTTAACCGAGAAATACGTGAAAACGAAGAACTTTCAAATTTTATTCGTAAAAATAAAAATTAGAGTACAAAACCATTAAATCCACGTGATGCATATTTCGGTGGTTGAACAGGAAACACTGTAAAAATGTACGATTGTCAGGATGGAGAAAAAATTAAATACGTTGACGTATGCTTTTTGTATCTATATATTTGCAAACAAGGTATATTCCCTGTTGGTCATCCAACGTTATACTCTTACGAAGGAGAGTGTAAAAAAATAATAGGTGTCAATAATGATATTTTTTAAGTGAACGGATTAATCATGTGTGATGTGCTGCCGCCTAGAAATTTGTATCATCCTGTATTACCGGTGAAAATGCCTAATAAGCTTATTTTTCCGTTACGCCGTACGTGTTGCGAGAACATGCTTCAAGAGCACTGTATCCACGACGATGAAAGAGACCGCATTTTAAGAGATTCGTGGGTATCTGAAAAAGTCAAGGTGGCTGTTTGCGTAGGTTATTTCGTTAAAAATGTTTATGAAATATATCAATATCAGATAACACAGTATAATCTTGCAACGGACAAAGGAGGATTATATGCACATTATATTAAAGAGTTTTTTATAAAATACACTAGCCTCGGGTTACTCACCTACCTGCATATCTAATGAGCTTAACGAGTTCTACATAGACGAAATCTGTAGAACTGAAGAAATAAATCTCGAAAAAAATGAGAAACTTTAATGCTGGCTTAAGATCCGTTGCAAAATTATTACTCTATTCTTTGTGGGGAAAATTTGGTCAACGTGAAAATTCGACAAAATGCTGAGGTGGTGACGGTCTCACAGAAATTAATGGAATTACTTACGAGTGCAGTAATCGATGTAAATGGTGTTTTACTTGTCAACGATAATCTATTATACGTTAACTGCAAATATAATACTGAGGCCTTGACATTATCACCATTAAGTAATGTTGTGGTTGCCGAGTTTGTGACAGCACTAGCACGCTTACAGCTTTTTGAGTACATGCATTTTCTAGGATAACGTGCTTTTTATTACGACACAGATTCCGTTTTTTATGTTTTCCGAGAAGGACTGAACGATTTATCTATTGGCACGACACTAGGCAGTCTCACTGACGAATTAACCGATTAAGGAGTTGGCCCATACATTTTTTCGTTTTGTCCGACGGACTAAAGTTGAAAATTTTTTAAAAGTTGTGCCTCCGTTGAATCAACTACAAACATGGCGTCGATTTAGCGGAGAAGTGAGCAAGGTGAAAAAACAGAATTAAAACTTGAGAAGAAAAAAAATAGTGCTCTCGACGCTATAATCGACTTGCTACCGTTTGAGATGCATGTGCCTGGATACAAATTTTGCGGTCCTGGAACGAAGCTATCAAAGTGTATTGAGCATGGTGATGTGAGTATAAGTCCCTTGGACAAAGCATGTCGTCAGCAGAATCTTGCCTACGCTACGGAAAAGAAGGGTCAGCGTCTGAAAGCCGATCGGGCGTTGGCTGAATTTGCTTTTTCGCGTATGCTTGCCGGAGAAACATCGCCGGATGAGCGAACAGTTGCTTTATTGACAGCATGCTGCATATGTAGCAAGATTATATTTGAGAAGTTTTTTCCGCGCATCAAGAGAGCCATTGGATCTTAGTCTAAAAAAAAAGAAAAAAAAGAATAATGCATAAGACTTTGCAATAACTTGACTACGAATCGGCACGATCAACTGCATACGCTGGACGACTCGACGAACCATTTTAGTTGCAATTGCTTCGTAGAACTGTGCAGTTAAGGCGTGGTCGGCGTAAGAGTAAAAAAGAAAAAGGGATAAAGAACTGCAAGAGATATTTTTAAAGTTAAATTTTTTTTAAATGGCTTTTTTACACAGTCACTCTTGCGAGTGCTTAAAGTCTGGGCTTCTTTTGTTTGATGCTCCATCGACTCAAACAACTATCGAGGGATTGCACTGGATTTAAAACAAGCCGATATCATCGCTCATGGATAATTCACCGATCAAATTTGTCTTACCAGGTAATAGTGACGAATACATCGATCGCGCACACACGATGCTCAGTCTTTGTGTCAAGTTGACCGTCAATGAAGATGAAGAATTATCCTGACGTAACATCTAAAATCTCAAAGACGGGACCAATCAATAATTTTATGCATTTGTTGTTCAATCAAGTCGATTTGTTTTTCAATCAGAAACCTGTATCGCCTCCTAACAACGCGTACGCTTACAGAGCGTATTTGGAAACTTTATTGAATTACGGTCCTGCGGCAAAATCATCCCATTTAACGAGTGCATTATGGTTTGACGATACGGCGACAAAGATGGACGATGTGTTGGATGCCAACGCGGGCCTCGACAAGCGACGTACACTACTACCAGCAAAGAAATTGGTTGATCTTATTGGTCATCTTCATTGCGATGTATGCAATCAGGAAAAATTACTCATCAATGGCGTCAAAGTGAGAATGCGATTAGTACGATCTCGCGATGCATTTTGTCATATAAACACTTCAAACTTGGTTTCCGTTCATTTCGAAGAAGCAAATCTTTTAGTGAGACGCGTTAAAATAAGCCCATTTGTTTTTTTAGCTCATACCAAAGCTCTGTCAAAGAGTACAGCAAAATATCCGCTCACGCGTGTCGAAGTAAAAGCTGTGACGATGCATAGTGGTATTTATGACGAAACTTTAGATAATATTATTTTGGGTCAGTTACTTAGGCGGATAATCGTCGGTTTCGTGAAAAATCAAGCTTATAATGGCGATCGTACTATGAATTCATTTAATTTTCATCATTTCAATATAAATTTTCTTTGTTTGTACATTGACGGTGTTCAAGTTCCTTCCAAACCATTACAGCCAGACTTTAAAACGAATAATTTATATGTAGATGCTTATCATACCTTGTTTTCGGGCACGGGCGTTCACTTTCTCAATAAAAGAAACCACATTGATCGCGAATCTTATCCCAACGGTTACTGTCTCTTTGCTTTCGATTTAACACCGGATTTATCGGCCATCGAATGTTCTTATTAGAACCTTAGTAAACACGGTAGTGTTAGATTGGATGCTCGATTTGCCGACGCTCTAACTTCGACTGTTAATTGTGTAGTATATGCCGAGTACAAGAATATTCTTGAAATTGATGCGTCATGTCAAATCATGGTCGACTTTAGCGGTTAGATGGCACCACTTACTACATATATTATACTTACACTCACTACTCGGACACGCCAATCGTCTCTCGGGTTATTTGCTGCTGGTACGCTCAATCATCCATAAATCGCAATGGAGCTCGTAGTCGACATTCAGTATTTCAAGGTGAAGAAAGGCGTAATGGTGCCGAAAGAAGTTGCTATTGTTGCTTTGAACAACGACTTTTCCGCATATTGGGTGGTGACACCTCCTTGTAGTTTGCAAAAATTGAGTAAGGAGGCGCAACGACAAAATATTTGGTTGTCCCGAAATTATCATGGCCTTGATTTCTTTGAGGGTGAAGTACCTTTGTTAAAAGTGGCCGTTGGAGTTGGGCGACTTTAAGTGGGGAAGTACGGTTGGAAGAGATCAGAGTCACTCTCGAGTGACTTGAGCCGTCCATTTAAGTCGAACAACGATGGTAGCATTGCTTTCGATGTTGTTGGCGTTGTGGCTCCGTTTGATTCATTGGAATCCAACTCATCGAAGAGGTGCGGCGATTGGGCGGTAATTCGTAGAGGCCTCGACGAGTTGGTCGCCACGTTGACTAGTGTGTGTCTATTTTATTTTATTTTATTTTATTTTTTTTAGTACTTATTTATTTACTACATTATTACAAGACACCATCTCTCCTACCCTCGTCGGGGTCTCTTGGACTCGCCTCGGTGATCTTCTCGATGTCAAGAGGTCTCGGGATCTTGAAGTGGGAGTAATACCTGGACTATACTCCAGATGAGCGGCTTGGGAGCCTCCAACACTTCTGGGCTTGTAGCTGAAGAGGGTGCAGTAGGTGGAGGTGGCTGTCGGGGGGCAAAGGTACTTGGTTTTAAGGGGGTAGTCCGTACCCTTTGAGTGGGATCACTTCTAGTGGGACCAGTGAAAGGTTGGGTTATACCTTCGAAAAAATCTAGGACTAGGGAAGGTTCGAGGGGAAAGAAAATATAGACAAGAGTCTTACATTAGTACAGTGATATTTATTGATTATGTACATATCTACCCCGCTTTAAGTCAATTGAGTGGCTTAAGAGATATGCATTACACGTATTTGCAAATCTCGGATCGACCCTACTCAGTCGTTACACAGTCCGTCTTATATACTTTACGTCGCTTTCTTACTTGCGATTTTCGCTAAAGACTAGTGGTCGCCACCTGGCGAGCGATAGGTGGTACTATCAAGTATTAAGTTGGAAGTCGGAGCTGCACGCGAATTTCAAAATTCAAATTTATGTAGAAACGATCTAATTTAAGAAAAATGATTATTTTAATATACAATAATTAATGAAATAATGCTCCGGATGGTAACACCTTTAAAAGCAATTTTCAAAATTTTGAATGATATTGGAAGAAGTGCGAGAAAAATTTACGTCAGAGGTTGCGAAAAGTGGTACGATTACATAAAATAGCTCTTTGTCAAGTAATAAATTTAGAATACGATATTGACTGTCCGCCTTTAAAAGATTTATCATCGGTTGTGTACTGTATGCATCACGCATTAAAACCAAATCATCAAAAATATCGGTATGCCTTAAATAACGCTCATAAACTGAAATCTTGGCTCTGTGATCGTAATGGACAGCCTACAGATACTGCAGATTCTGTCGCAAATCACAACGCATACCACCGGTGTGTTCCCAGCTGATCAGATCCCACGGGTGTGGACGAAACCGACAGCACTCGTCATTAACACTGACGATCACACAAAACCAGGTATGCATTGGGTTGCTATATACGTTGATGCACATTCCAATGGCTTATACTTCGATGGCTATGATATTCAACCTTATGTACTGCAGCACATAATTCGATTTCGTAAAAATTGTAAGGAACTGCGTTGGAATGTCAAACAGTTACAAAGCATATCTTCAAACGTATGTGGTCAGTTTTGTTTGATGTTTTTGTTTTACATGAGCAACGGTTTAGGTTTACAAAAATTTCTCGACAATTTTTCCGCTGATTTAAAAAAGAATGACGAAATCGCCAGACGTTTTATGTCATTGAGATGTAGCAAAAAAAATTTGAGAAGCTCGGTGTCGGTCGGTAGCGGTTGTCTGGTAAAATGTTTACAAAATAGTCACAGTAAAATGTCTTTGATATAAGTGTATCCATGAATATACTTGTAGTTTGAACATCTAGTGACAGATACTAATGTTACATTATTACGAATTTCAAAAATAAACGATGTCAGCGTTTTGCGACCCTACCTCTGAAAGTTTATAGTTTGCAAAAAATTTCATACGCAGCGTTTTTTTATCCGCGCGTGATACACGATCATACTTGCTTTATTTAACGTTATTCTGAATGTGTTATCGACGCAATTTTGCATGCTGAAACGTGACTTACCACCTCCAAACGTTTTTTACACTGTCTCTTCCGAGCTACAACTAGTATAAAAAGTCGGATTAGTCTTTCGTCTCTGACTGCTCGTCATATCGTCAGTACAATTAAACAGAAAAATGGAGTTCCAGAAAAAGAGGGTTGGGTCATCGGTAGTAATCGATCTCTCGAGTGCAAAACAGTATCAACAGTCACCTCAGCAGATTTATTGCAAGCTTTATGGCTTGAATAAATTATTTGGCAAAAAAGTCATAGTTGGTCTGGAATATAAGAAATTACTTGACAACGATTGGGAACCTATAGTTCGTCTATTAGGCACAGATTTTGAAGAGATTCCTTTCAAAATTTCGGATTGAAACGAATTAAAATTAGCGTTTACAGACATTAAGAAGTATTTTACCACGGACGACAGCAACTTGCAGGACATCAAAATTTATGGGTCCAACTGGTCTCTAAAGTTTCCTGTAAGTCATAACGACAAGGCTATTGAGCTTGAAGAAGGACGAAAACAAGGTGTGAGTGGTAGTGTCGCGAAGCAGTACCGTCGTAGTTTAGTTCTAAAAAAGGTGACCTTTGATCATTTAAGCGAATTTATTGTCAAATGTATTGATTGAAATTTACGTGTATTGAGTGATTTGTCGGATTTGATGCCTACTGTTGTGCAGAAGTTTGTAAATTATATTTCAGAAAAAGGTAGTAATATGTATGAAGCGCAAATCGATCATTATAGATCCGATATTGTGAAGAAAGTTGGGGGGTGGACTTAACCGTGGTGGGGTCATGTCTTCCAGACCGCATGCCTTGTCTTTGCTCATCATGGAACGCTCCTACGTAGGTGGTGGAGGTTTGTTGTGACGGGCCAAAGTGTTGCAACAACTACTTATGCAACTATCAATACCTTTACTAAAAGAAGGTTGCGAGCTCCGCTGCCTCTGAGAGCAAGTAGTCTGCTCGTTATACTGTAGCATCATTTGTCAAGTTTTTGGTGGCAACAGTTCGTGCAAGTCATCTCGCACCGTAGCATTGTCGTTAGGAATCTCTCTACCCATCTCTGCCAAAGCAGTGTCTTGTTAGCAAGGGTCTTAGTTTAGGCTACCGAAAACGGCAAGGACAACTTCTGATCTCTGAGCAAATGACAATCGTTGCAGTTTTGTGTGTATGTGCCTTGTGCCTGCACGAATATTCATATTAAAAACTTCAGAATATGTCATTTTGTGCATTACATGTGTGCGTGTATATGTTAGTAAACCGGTTGCAGTAGGAAAGGAAAAGAGATCCAGACGTACAAGAGTACTGCATGCAGTATCTTTTTTCTGTATACTCGTTGCACAGGAGCGCTTTATTCTAAACGCTATTTATAGCAAGGTGCATTAAATAGACGTATGTTTTGCTGTCTATAAGACCCTTGACGCTGACTGCACATTTTGAAAGAGCTTGTGATACGTCAAATCAATAATAGGACCGTACGTACAGTACTTTTAGTTTAAATAAAATATTTAATTAAAAACATTTCAAGAATAGCGTCTAATTGCAACGAAAAGAATATTGAATTAGAGGAAAATTCTGTTCAAAATTTTCAAACAAATTTTTTTTAGTGTTGTTAAAATTTCTACTGCACATAGACAGTCCTTTTCAATTCACTAGATTCGATAAAAACAAATTAAGTTACTATCACAACAGCCTTAATCATTAATTTTTTTTTTGGCAGTAAAATAACGTAATTATTACAAGGTAAAGAATACTATCCCTAAGCTAAGTCCAGAATTGTAAAAACAAGGTACATATTTATTTACTCGTAGTATTGACGAATTAATATTAAAGCTACGCAGGTAGTGTCGGAGTACAATTACAGAGATAACACGTAACATGTAGTACACAAAGAAACTGTACAAAAGAGCTCGACTTTTAAAAGAGAGGTAACAAGTATTGGATGAAAAATATTCATTAACTAGAAACTAGCATTTTATCAATACCAATTTCATTATGACTATCTAAGACACAGAAATAAGCAATATCTTTAAATTTGAAGCTATTAATAACATTATGATCAGACCGTGGTAAGTTATTTTTTTTTTTTTTAATTGTCTGATCCAATTAGAGACAAAACAAGTAGGTGAATTATCAGAGGACACAATCAATCTCATTGTATCGTTAGGTTTGTGAACCGCTAATTATAGCACCTAGCTAACGTACAATTATCTTTTATATTTAAAAACATTTTTTTTGTCACCAAATAAATTTCTAAAATTAAGTCTAGTGCTTAATTTATTTAATCTATGTACATCATTTAAAGAATTGCTTTTGATTTTTTCATAAATATTTATACTATTTAATCTGTCTTTGACTTTCTTAATGTAAGCATGTAAGCATTCTTATATAATATTACACATGATCCACCCTTATTCTCTTTTGGTAGCATGACATTATTACTTTTCTTCAAAAACTGTAAACAATTTTAAAAACATTGTTTGTGTGTGTGTGTGTGTGCAGAGGTGACTTGTGTGGACACTCACATGTATGTAATGGTAGTTATAAAGGCAAAGTGGAATTACGCAGACGTCCGCATAATTCTACCATGTATGTTATTGATATATATTTTTGAAGTACGTGAAGTCCGCATGAGTCACTCTCTCTCTCTCTATATATATATATATATATATACACTGTTTTATTAATTCATTACATCTCTCTACGTCTCCATGCATCCCCCTTCATCCGCCACCCTTCTCCACAGTTAAAATACCTCTTGGGAGTTTAAGGGTATGATTGCATTTTGTTGGGTTGTTGATTTAATTGTGCCATTAAATTCGAGCATCGTACACAATACATTTTTAAAAAGACTTTACATTGTATAACAGTATATAAAATATATATTTTTAAGAAGTCTTAAAATTGTAGGACAGTTACATTTTTTAGAATAATATCCTGTTGTAATAAAGAAAAATAAATAAATTTATTTAAAAAAATGTACACACTATGAATTTACAAATTGTGATTTTTCATATGTCTTTTTATATTTTTTAATCTTGAAAATACTTTTCCACATTTTTTACAAATTTGTTTGATTTTACATTTACTGTAAATTTTTATGTGTCTATTTCAATGTGTTGATCTTGAATTTTTATTACAATGTACGCATGTCAATGTTTTTTTTTAAATTACTTTCCTTTTGATGCCTAAGGAAATTTTGTTTCAAAATACATACAATTTTATAAAAACGTAAACGTATAACAATTTTCGATGCCTTTTTATGATCTATTAATTTTTCAGGGCTCGAAAATTTTGTTTTGCATACATTACAGATGAATAAATCTTTCAAACTGAAACATAATTTTTTATTACAAGTATTTGAATAATTGTTTGAGATTAATGATATATCTTTACCTTAACTGCATTGTGTGGTCTTCTATACGTTTCAAATATATGTATTTATTTTTTAATTGACAATATTTATGAATTTAATTTTTTTCCCAATTTTTATTCCATTTGCTAGGAAATACCTGAAAAAAAATTTTAGTACACATGAAAAACAAATATATGTATAAAAAACAGATGATTACGTATTTATTTTTTGAATATTTTATTTTTCCAAATAAAGTTTATAAAATTTGCTAATGTACAAATTACAGATAACAACGTAAAATATAAAACGTTTATTGATAGATGAGAATTTCTTTGAATTATTAAAATATTTCGGACCAAACAATATTTTGTGTTTCAAATTCATTTTAAGCTTCAATTTAAATGAAAATGTTACTTGGATGTTTACATCTTGAAAGGGCAACATATAATTGTCCATGAGAAAATAAAGGTTTTCTAAAATATAATCCTTCCGAATCGAAACTTTGACCTTGAGATTTGTTAATAGTCATCGAAAAAGCTAATACAAAGGAAATTTGTTTTCTATATAAAATAAAAGGAAGTGATGATGAACTACTTGTACTTAATGTTATTTTTGGTATACAAACTTTTTATCCTTTTTTGCCACCTGTGATTGTTTATGCTTCTTTGTTATATTTAAATTGTTTTATTATTTTTAACCTTGTACCATTACAAAGGCCATCGGAAATACTTGAGTTTCGTAGTAATATCACTATAGCAATAATTTTTAAATTCGATTCGTGTGGTGGAAGTCCTTCTTGGATGTTATTTAAAAATTCTATTGAAAAGTTTATGTAAATATTATCGTCTGTTTTATCAACTCCTTTATGAGTACCAAGGTCTATGCTATAATAAGTCATTGCTTCTCCTTTCATGTTTCCTAAAATTTTGTTGTTCAAAAAATAAGTGTATTCATTATGTGACCTTAATATTACATTATTTATTGAAGAACTATTATCATTACTAAATATTTTCGAACACACACTGTTTGTTTTCCATCGTTCAGGTATTTTTAAACAATCAATTTTTCCATTAAAAATGACGAAAATTTTTTGTCTATTAATCTAATATTTGTTTTCAAATGTAAGATGTGAAATAATTTCCAAATTTTTGAGCTTTTAATAGTTTCTTCTATTATATTTATTTTATTACCATATTCAACTACAGGTAGAATTTGATGACAATCACCTCCTAAAATGATTAGTTTGTTTCTAAACGGTTTGTTTGTATCACACAAATCTCGTAGAGTTCTGTTAACTATTTCTAAAGCTTTTTTTTGTATCATAAAAG
The DNA here is from genome assembly GCF_036245765.1 of Copidosoma floridanum. Taxonomy (NCBI): domain Eukaryota; kingdom Metazoa; phylum Arthropoda; class Insecta; order Hymenoptera; family Encyrtidae; genus Copidosoma; species Copidosoma floridanum. The sequence continues at coordinate 33,166,971 of NW_028321881.1, forward strand.
CTTCATCCCAAATTATGACATCAACTTCACTTAGTTTTTTTTATCGGATTTTAATTCTAAGAAAGCATTTTCAATTGAATCTAAATCTAATGGTAATCTAAAAGTTCTGTGGCTCGTCATTCCTTTTGGTAATAAAATCAAGGCTATACCTGTCCAAGCCATAGATAAAATTTTTCTTTTTATAAAAATGAAATAATATATTAACGTTTTATATAAAAAAGTTTTACAAGAACCACCAGGACTGTCAATAAAATAAATTTTGTTTTCAAATCTGGTAACTTTTTCAAAAATAAGTTTTTGATTATTATTTAACTTTGAAAACATTTCGTGAAATTTTGTTTTGTAAATTTCAGTTTTAATTTCGTCGTTAACGGTATTTTCTGATTTGTGTGTGGTTGGTTCTAGTAAACAAAAATTCACACAAGATTTCTCATAAGAATTAAAAATTTCATTTAAATGTAAAAGAGCTGGGTTTTCGTTACCTTTACAACCCTCGGCAAAAATTTTTTTTACATTTTAGCCAAATTGTATTTCCTTGAAAGTTTTCGGATATAATGAACCACGCAAAAAATTTACGTAATTGAAATGGTAACATAACATAACTAGCTTCTTCGAAAATATTGTCAATTTGTAAATTATTTTCTACTAATCTTATAGTAATAGCTGTTTCTTTAAATGCATCACAAAGAATACTATTAACAGTTTTCAAATTGGAAAAAGATGTTTCACCTCTAACTTTGCTTAGTATTAATTTTAAGTAAAACCCCTTTTGGAGAAACAACATTTATTCTACCTATGGTAATACTTTTTTGTAAATTTTTTCGTCTTTTTCATTTTTTCATTTTATTGTTGAATATGTGATAAAAAGATATTGCGAATGACATGGGTTTAATCGAGTATTATTCACTGATTGACAATAATTTCCAAGAAGCTAGTACTTGCATGCTTCCTCATCAATTAAAAACATTTTTTGCATGGTTTTAATATCAGGGAATAAATAAGGTGATAAAATTTGAAATAAGTATGAGAACTTTTTTTGTAAAGATTTTATTCATAATGAAAAAAATTATGCTCTTTAGCACATCAACAAAATTTTTGAACTTAAATATAAATCATGTAAATTATTTAATTTATCTGTACCATTTCAAATTGACTTATAAAACCATGATGACGCAGAGGAAGTTGCGTTCTGTAAACATACGTTTGATGCGATGTATGCTCAGCTAAACAATGAACAAAAAAAATTTACATTTATTGTATACATGGTCCTAAGGGATCAAGAAAAACCTTTTAATACAAAACATAAATTTATTACTTCATAATACAAAGAAAAAAAACTTTGTCAATGGTATGGACTGGCATTGCGTCAGTACTACTACCAAAAAGTATGACCAGTCATAGAACTTTTCGCTTACGTTTGAATTTAAATAATATTTACCCTGCATTTTTTTAAATCAAATTTAAAAAAAAGAATTACGTGAAATGCATTTGGGATGAGGCTTCTATGATTTTGAAAAAAGCTTAAGAGATATTAGGCAGAACTTTGCGTGATTTACGCTATACATACATATGTATACATTTTGAAAATAAATTAATAATTTTCGGAGGAGCTTTCCGTGAAACCCTCCCTGTTATGAAAATGGTAATACAAGTATGGTTATATCAGAAACTATTGAGTCATCATTTTTTAAAGTTCTTTTTATATTTTATAATTAAATACAAACATTCGTTCGGTTAATAAACATTTTTCCAAATTACTTTTAGAAATTGGAGAAGAAAAACTGAAATCACTTATTATTCCTGGAAAACGGGAGATCAATGATGTATGTTTAAATATTTATTTAAAATCCAATTATTATTAAATAGTGTTATTCTGACTTCTCATAATGAATGCACTTTTTTTAATAAAAAAAGTTTTAATCTAATAAAAAGAAATACAAAAACTTATTATAGCATGGATCATGCCACGTACAATAGAGTTGATAAATCAGATGATAACTTTAACATAAATTTCCCTATTCAAATATTAAACCATATTCGTGAAGGTTTGCCACCGCATGAAATAAATTTGAAAGTAAGAGCAATATCATATATTATGTTAATAAGGAATTTATGTATAGCAGACGGTTGGTGCAAAGGCACACAAATCAAGATTAGAAAATCTTGCAGTATAATATTGAAGCTAAAATTATTACTGGAGAAGAACTTAAAAATAAAGTATTTATACCGAAAATCACTTTAAATATGGGTACTACCTCGTCGTTACCTTTGATACTTTACAGAAAGCAATGTGCAGTAGTCTTGGCATTCGCTATGACAATTAATAAATTGTAAGGGATTAGTTTCTATAAAGTCGGTATGTACTTAAAGAAGCCTGTATTTACTTATAGACAACTGTACGTATCGTTATCATGATGCAAAAACTTAAGAAGGGATGTTTATGAAATTTAAACGTAAAAATAATTCGGAATGAGACAATGTTGTTTGGAAAGAAATTTTTGAACAAGATAAAAAACACTGTTTGAAGTACTAATAATAAGTATAAAATCCATCCATTTGCCTCCTGGGTAGTGTGAAAAAAAGATAAGTCTACATAGCTAAGAGCTTGTTTATCGTAAGTTGTAGGAGCTGCCGCTTGCGATTACTGGCTACAGCTATTTTTAGCTCATGTATAGTTTGTGTGTGTAATAGCCTATCAATGTACTATAGACTGAGCTGCTACGAATCTGTAGAACTATCCCTCATTTTGCAAGAGATGCTGGATCGATAACATACAGTTGCCTGGCCACGGAGCTGGTTTACGGGTGGTGGGGGCACTTTCAAATGTGCAGTGGGGCTGCGGGGGGCGTGGGGAGGCTTACAAAAAAGTAAGGGAGATGTTTGTCTGTTTCATGGGTCAAAATAACGGGAAAATCAAGGGAGTTTTGCCTTATTTTGTGTGGGCTGTGGGGGGGGGGCATAGGGGGCTTTGAAAATTGTCCGGGGTGCCAGGGGGGCTTAGTGGGTCTTCAGCTATTATTTTGTTGGGTTAAAATATAATCGATAGTAATCAAATTTCCCTTATTTTGCGGGGGGTGGTGGAGGGGCTGAAGGGGGGGGGGTGCAGAGGCGTAGTGTGAAAAGCCCTGCTTTTAAAACTTCATAATATAGGAAGATATATATGGTAAACAACTTTCTTACTTCGTTGATCTTTGTAAGTGTTAAAACATCTATTTTTATTTTGCTACTTTTCATTTTACTTTCTTCCGCATACTTACCAACTTGTGTGTTGGGACTTTTAAAAGATACTCAACAAATTTCTTATTCTTATTAATCCCGTAATTCTGAATAATAAAAGTAAATCTTCGACGGAAAGTTAATATAAAAACTTTAGGTTAAATATTTAAGTCAATTAAATTGTGGATGGATCTTTTTCTTGTGGATTTGATTGTCTCTTCATTTGAAATAAGAATATTATTACCTATTGTAAAATGATTCTTCAAATTCGTTTTTTAATGGTACTCCAAAACTACTAATAAAGTTGTTTATTTTGTATGAAAAATCTTTTTGATATGATTTAAACCTTTTAATTCTAATCATAGAAATAATAGATCTTTTATATGTGGCAATGCTATTTTTTGGTTAAGTTTTTCAAGTATTCACATCTGCTATCTCGACCTTTAGTATCTATCATTTAAGTGAAATTCGCTAATTTTTTTTTTTTTTACGAAGAAAACTAAAAAAAAAGTTCCGGTTATTTTACAGGTTAATTAATTATCCAAAAGAATTTGTAGATAAGTATACAAAATTATAAGTAAATAAGATTAAGTAACATTTTGCAAATTTTAAAAGTGTAGAAAAGTTAATGTTAACATATAAGAATTATATTGTATTATTATACATAAGTAGTTGTGATGTAGTGATTAAAAACATTTATCATAAAATTAAATATACTATTATTTGAAAATCTATTAACAAACTGAAAGTTTTCAATAATTTAGGTAGAAACGAAATATATGACCGTGAAAAATTATAACTGTATATTCTTTCAAGTATAAACATTGTATTAAATGCTACGTAGGCGAAACTAAAAGAAAAACCTTAAATTTTAATCGAAGAATACACAGGGATTGCAAAAACAACAAAAAATCTTCAGCTATTTTTATACATATCAATAATAACGATCATTTCTTCGATTTGACTGGGTACAAAAACTGTACTAAGGATCTTTTCATTATAACAGATTTGTATAAGAAATAGTATTTACTGCAAAACTAAATTTGGTAAATACAAATAGAGACACAAATACTTTGAGCACAACTTTAAACTGTTTTATGAAACACTACTTGAAAGTAAAAGCATAATTCTTGATCTAATACTTGTTACCTAAAACTTTTAAAGTCACTCGTATTTGAACTATTCATTCGTGTGCCAGATGTTGTGTGTTATCTATGTAACTGTACCCTAGTACTACCTGTATAGCCCGAATATTAATTTGTCGGTACTACAAGTAGGAAAACATATACGTTAAATTTACAATTTTTACTTTACTCAGTGATAATACTTTTTCACCTTGTAAATTTTGCGCTATTTTATTGTCTAAGAAAAAATTAATGGTTAAGGCTGTTGCGATTATAATTTTACTTATTTTTTTCAAATCAACTGACTTGAAAAGGACTGTCAATGTGCACTCGAAACATTGACAGCATTAAAAGAAGATTTGAAGAAAAAAATTTTTTGAATAGCATTGCCCTTCACTTTAATTTCGTTTTCTTCAAATAAAATATGGCAGACATTAAGGCTTATAGCGCTGCTGGCCGCCATGTTGATTTTAACCAGAAGTTGTGGGTATATAGTCCTGTCACTTTCTTAGGAATCACTACGTCTCTGATGGTCAAAGTACCTTAATAGCCTCCCTCGTTTCAAGTTGTATCTAAAATATTTTTAATAAAAATATAATTTGTTGGTGAAAATTTTTTGAATTATTAAATGTGTTGTTTTTTCAAATTTAATACTCTAATTTTGTAATAACTTAGCTTTATTTGATTTGCACATGGTTTAACTTAACGCATTAACAAACGATAAACTGTTAGGCGACGATTTGCATAATTATTTTTCTTTTTCTCAGTGATAAAATTTTAAGGCTCTTAAAAGAGTCATCTTGAAGGAAAGTCGTCCCTAACGAAACTGACTGTATACTTTGTGACTCTCGGAAGTATCATGTGACAACCGAAGCGAGCTGCTAAGCTAAAACACATGAAATCAGCAAGTTCTGACCCCATAGTATGTAAGACAAAAAAGTTTTGATTAAAACTTTGCGCGAGGTTCATTTCTTCACGCGGCATTTTAGTCAGTACCTTTTCGCCCCTCATCGAGTGTGGACGAATTGTTGACTAATTTTGTCAGAGGTGACACTAATCAATTTACAATACGTAGCCCGATACTGTTCTAATGATATTGATATGAGTGTAATAAAGTCCAAATAAAGATGTAGAAAACATGAGTTTAAACTGAATTAAATAGTAACAAGATTACCCCAGATAGACTAGTAATTGAATAAGAGTATACGAAGGAAACAAGAATAATGGCAGGACACACGAACAGTATTGTAAAGAGCGTTTAAAAAAATGTATATAAATCTCTATTGAAAGAAAAATAAGGTAAATCAATTTAATGTTTTCCAATACCTAAATACACTCATTGTCTCTTCCTTTCTCTTTTATCTTTCTTAACTAGTAAATAACCAAATAGTAGAACTGTCTGCTGGTCCCACAGCCTGTGAAGAAACGCGAGACAGCAATCCACAACCTTCAGTTTCAAATTAAAGGCAGGGTTAAATGATATAATTTTTTAAGGAAAACTACGTAATTCTTTTTGAAGCGAGGGTTAGCTCACCCTTTTTTTATTAGATCAAATTTTATAGGTAAAAAAAAAGAAGATAATTACCGTATTTAGAAGGGAGCTTAGTAATATCAGACGCTTGTCGTTGCCCTGAAATCGCATAACTACAAAGTCACCGACCAGAGAGCTGGTTGTCTTTACTCTCATAGCGTATTAGTAATAAATTAAATAATGCGAAAAACAGTTATAGTAGTTATCGTTTTACTTAATAATTAAAAGAAAGAGTTACAAAAAAATTATATTTTATACATCGTATTTTCTCTTCTGACGTTATAAGTATTGTATCTGTATACGTGTTACTATAAATGCATCTCTGTATCCTTACCTCTTTGATTTGTATTTTCGTGTAATTACTTTTTTTTGCTGTTACTATTTTTCAGTCTATATACATATGTTATTTTTGTGAGAATGTCTTTTTTTTCTAGTTTTTTTTATCAATGTGGCTCTTAATTTATATACGTTATTTTGTGTTCAAATTTATATTTTTTCTTGGTATTGTCAACCCGTGTATACATTTTTTTGTTTCCTTCCTTATCCGCATGAATTGTATTTGTTAACTCTGACTCTTTTTTACTCTTATCTTAAATATTGCTATTATATGATTAATTAAAAGTTTAATTTTATGCAATACATTCCATTTCTGACTTGTTTTATGTTTTATTTTAGATAAACAATTTTTTGTTAATCCTTGCGTCTTGATAGTACAACATTAAATTGTCTATGAGAATATAAAGCTTTTTCAAGGTATAATATAAGATAATCAAACTTAGGTCTGTAAATTTGATAACAGTCATAAGGAAACTTTAACTTAAAGGAAATGGACTTGTTTGTTAAGTAGTGATTTAGTTGAAGTTTAAGTAGTGAAAATTTGGCTTCAATGTATGCTAGAGAAAAGTTCAAAGATAACAAATACATAATAAAGTTATTTCTAAGAAAACTCTTAGTATTTTATTTTGCAGTGTAAAGAAGAGCGCAAAATAAATTAAAAGTGAAATACTTTCTAACTTTTGAAATTTAAATAAAATGTTATTAAAGAGATGGAAGGAGGGTCATTTTTAAGTGACTTCTTAAGTAACGACAGTCATTACCTATATTGTAAAGGTTATTTGACAGTCATATAAAGGCTACAGCTACGACAAATTTTTTTAATAAAAGTATTTATGGTAATGTTAATAATAGATATGAAACAGTGACAGCAAAATTCACCATCGCCTATCTGTTTTATTTCACAATTAATTATCTCAGTTCTAGTCAGCTTACTCATTACTACAGCTTTATGTAAATGTATCAAAAATTAATACGTACATGACAAAAATTTATTCATGCCTAAAGCAGCTATTATTTCAGTACCAAAAAGTAAAGTAGCTAAGCCCCTCTCTAATCTCACAGGACGATTCTTGGATGAACGAATATAAATCTTGTACGTAGGAGCTGAAAGTGAACATGATTAGTGCTGTTAAAATGTTTATAACGTTTTTTTATTGTATGTAAACATTTATTTTTAATAGTAGTTTAATTTCGATAACTACTAAACTCGAAAAAAAACCTGCAGAAAAAAGCTAAACTTAAATAGTTTTAGTTTTTTGCCATGCCATTTTATGTACTTAGATTATAAAAAATTAGAACTACAAATAACTGTAAATAATATTACATTTTTTTAAGAAGGAATATGGCTTCAATAAGTGCTCTGCGATGTAAAGATTGTAAAGAAAAATTTCACATAAATGTCGTTCATTGCAAAAATTAGAATTTCTGGAAAATTTCTTAAAGTTTTGTGTTAAAAAAACAAATATAATTTTGAGTTAGCTTAAATCAATATTTTCCCCAGTTGACAAGCTTCTAGATTGTTATGATGAATAATTATTTATAAATGAAACGTTATGAAAAAAACGTTATTTTAACAGTGTTTGGTGATTGTTTCCATGTATAAGTCGTTTTTCACTTCGGTGAATTTTGAAAGTAAGATTCACCGTAAAAAAGCTCCAAGTTAATGGTATCATTCTCCAAATTTCTTTCCTATACTATCATAATAAACGATTCCCTATATGACAGTAATAAAAAAAAAATCTATTATATTGATAAAAAAAGTATAAATATATTGACGAGTACAGGGAAGCACAAGTGTTCCTTTGCATGCTTTATGTAGAAATGGGAGCCTTCATTAATCGACGTGAGATACACGATTTATGTGATAACTAAAGATAACGAGTAAAGAGTTTTTTTTCCAGAAGACTAGTTTGCCTTGAATTATTGAGCAATATTTTTTTGCTGAAGCCAGAAAAACCTTGCTGGGAGCATGCTTCTTATTTTGACAAGTATAATTTTTTCATTTTTGATGACGATTAGTACTCAATTGTGTCAATAAGTGAAAGACTCTCATATAACTTCATATGTATTATGCAAACATAGCAAGCAAAACTACCAGCTTTTGGAACAGCAGTAATCATGGTGGGATAAAAATGTGTTATCTCCACACTTCGTGGGTAAGAAATAATGTGTTTTGAAATAATAATTTTTTTTGCCAGAGGTTTGGAAAGTGAATGTTCTTGTTCGTTGTGTTAACGGCAATATTTATTTCCAATCAGCTGGGGCACAAAAAATCGAATACAACTCAGGGCCGGAAGTAAATGTCAGATCGTCTGGCTTTGTTGGCTCTGTCTCAGACGACAATACTCAAATAATCTAATACTTTTTTACTTTGCTGGCCTGGGGTCATAATTTACTATTACTGTAAAGAAACCAGTTCTACAATATAACCCTATATCTATAATAAAACAAATACATAAATTTATATGTCTTTTGCAGTAATATAACTTCATCTTATGTTATCTTATGATCGTCTTAGTCAATTAGTGCAATCTTTTTTTTGAACTATTTCTAATTTTTAAAATAATCTTACAAAATTTTTTGTCTTGTTTCATGACTTTAAAATAATTACTTTTCACAAAATACACACCTTAATATTATTTGCGATAACTGGCATATGATGTATCATTTAAATGATACGATTGAGATACCAAACTGTAGATCTCTGACGATTGATTTTTCAACGTAAAGTTTAGTAGAATGGAGCGCCAGATTACTGTTCTGTAGCTTACACTTCAAGCTTCGAGATTCATACTATAACCGTACTACCCGAAAGAAAATTATGTACTGTCAGAGAACAGGGATCAAGTTAAAGAGAGTACAAATACGCATTTAATCCGTACTGTACAGCTGTCTGTATGTAGCTATTCGTATCTATTCCAGGTTTGGACTCGTTTACGATATGATACCTTACTCAGTTCAGAAAAATGCTGTATTCTCTGAGCCCAGCTTTTGGAGCTTTTTCGTTCCAACCTTAGAACTCATAACTACTGATGTTAAAGTTATGGTACATATACATATTATATAGGTGGACACACTTATGAGGCGTTGCACGTTAGTTTATCTAGCGTGACATGTGAGCGCCGAAATGTCTACTTTCGAGCTCACAGTAGGACTAATAAAACTAACTCATATAAATTTTTAAAAGTACTGTTCTGATAACATTTTTCCCTTAGCAATTTCATACAATTATCAGTTTTGAAAAAGTTAAGTTTTTCACCTAGAAAAAAAAAAAAATACACACAAAATGTGTTATATCTCAGAAGCGGCATTTTTAATACATTTTTTTATAGTGTAGATCAAAAGAGCAGTTTTTTTACATCGAAATAGCTCTTTTCCAGATTAAATTTTTTTTATTTTTCAGAGAAATACGGCAAGGAACATAGGTGCATCGCGCGTTGATGTCTGTGAACGCACACTGGAAGTTCAATCAGTGTGCACGTGCGGTGTATCGCAAAGTCGTTTGGTCTTGAGTCACTTGCATTGACACACATTGGAAAAAGGTTCAGTTAAATTAAGTTTATTGATTTTTACATTGAAATTGGAGCATGAATTGATTTAGTCGAGGAACCAATTATATAGAAGTGTAGCTGTTGCTCTTTTTCGTGGTGTTAACGAATGAGGTGAATCAGTTTTATTTGGACGTAAAATAAGTTAATGTTCAAACGACAAAGGGTATAGTGCAGAACAAATCTGTTATATACATAAGACTTGAAAAGAATGAAGTTGGTATTCATTGGAAAAATGTAAAAGCTATGTTAAAAATAAAAAAATCAGATAAGACTCGTAAATGTTACATATAAGATGTGATTAAGGTGTATTAAAGGTTTTTATATAGTTTTTTATAAAGTCAATCATGCAATATTTTTATTTTAAAAATCAATAAATATAATTTTAAACAAATTCTAATTTATGCAGTTTTTCCCTACCTTCCTGAAACTTACAAATCGTTACTACATATACATTTGATCACATTTTTAGTAACTTACTCGAAAGTTGAAGTAAAATTATGTTGCTCTAATCCATTTTCACTATTCTTCGTTGCAATTGACGTTTCAAGACCAGACTGCTTGACGACACATCGCAAGTGCACACTGATCGAACTTCCAGTGTGTGGTGACAGACAACCGCCATCCCCGCCGATGCGTAGTACAGCACCTTATTCCACCGCATTTCTCTTTAAAATAAAAAAAACTTCTATTAATTAGACTGATATTTTGATGTAAAAAATCTGCTTTTTTGATCTCGACTATAAAAAAAAATATTAAAAATAGCGTTTCTAAGATACAACACTTGTGCTTTTTTTTGGTTGAAATTTTTTTTTTTTCCAAGCTAATAATTGTATCGAAAAGCTAAGGAAAAACAAGATTTGTATTTTTCAAAATTTATGAGAGTCAGTTTTAGTGCTCTTCCTGTGAGCTGAAAAGTAGATATTATGGCGCTCGCACGCCGCACTAGGAAAGTTGACGTGAGACGCCTTATATACGAGCATAAGCTGACAGCTTGAATGTTATAATATATACGCTTCAAGCACTAGGCTTTTGTACTGCGTTGCTTTGAACTGTACAAACCCAAAAGTAAAATAGCTACGCACAGACAGTTGTACTGTATGCGTTCATTGCGTTTGTGTACTCTCTTAAGCCCGACCTCTGCACTTTTACAGTAAAAAAACTTTTTCCGTGCACTCTTAGTGAGATAGAAACAGCCGAAAGTAAAGCTAAAACTAGACGGAGTAAATTGATTAAGAACGGGAACAAAAATTACAAAATCATAAAACTAAATTCAAGAAATAAACTGTTTCGATTACAGGGTTTAAAAAAATTGTAAAAATGTTTTTTTGCGTCATGAGGTATTATGTTGAGATAAAAATAAAACCTGAAGTAATCGTATGCACTGTAAAAAAAAAAAAAACGAAAAAAAAGGATCCCACTTTCTTACAAATTTTAAAAACTTGTTTTTGCTAAACATTTGTAAAATTTATATTTTAAGTCTATTTCAACGTAAAAAGCTGACATTTAATTGTGCTAAGGTTTTCAAATTCACTAACAACCAAAAAAGTTAATGCATGCCAACGTGCTAATTTTCTTAAATATCCAAAAAAACCTGGATTTGTGGAAAAAAAACAGTTAAGCTCGCACGTTGACATGCTCCTGCTGACACATCGTTGCTTGTCAAGTCAATAACAATACAGTAATGCTACCTCAGTCACTGTCTTTCGCATACCTGACTCATTATAACTTCTTCTTGTTCCTAAAACTTTAGAGGCCCATGAAAGGATAACGTTACGCCACGATAAAGATGATGAGGACGGCATCGGAGGACAAGCTCAATAAAATCACATAAAAAATACTTGTTTCAGTGCTTTGAGGTTTGGAAAAAACATTGGCATAATTGTATCATATCAGATAACAATAACTTTAAAGGAGATAACAGATATTCATAAATAAATAAATACTTTTTAAAAATGCAAAATTTAGGGTACTTTTTCAACAGACCTTAAGTGTATACTTTTTTTAATCTATTTTTTATCACCCAGGAGACAAATGGGTGGACTATATTTATACAAACGTATGTATTATGTGTAATACTGCATAATATAATCATAAAATGATTTTTATTACTTCAATTTTAATTGATTTGTAAGTATATGACTCCTGGTGCTCTAAAGTTTTTTATTAATATAATTATTATTAAACTATGAACAACTTTAATTCTTATGTGTCTTGTTATCACACGATACTAATACATGTATCAATTAAAATTGTTCTTTTTTAAATAATAGAAATCATGAAAGTATCGCCCTATTAGTTTCATAAGTAACCGCACAGAGCCTCATAAAACTACGAAGAAACAGAATTCCCTTCATCTTTTCTTTCAGTTAGATTTATCATGTTCAATTTGTGTACAAATTTCAACTATTAGTTCATACACACACTTATTTCTTTGTATATCTCATTATATACGCCAGCCTGACACTTATTTAGCCCTTCAGATTTACGTGCCAAAAAAACTTTAAAATTTTTTTTGTGTCACAAACCAGTTCTTATCCGCCTATTATTTTCAGACCCGAAATGTATTTTGTAATATAAAAACATACTTAAGTCAAATACATGCATTTGGAACAAATTTACCATAACATATATGAATCAATACCATAATTTTAATTAAAGGTTAATCTGTTAATCAAATTTTCCAAGATTAACTAAGAATTGAGGGTAAAGAGTGAAAAAATTAGAAGTTGGGCTAGATTAGCGTGATCCGACTTTTCACTTTTCTTCTTTATATTTTGATAAATCTATCCAAAATTAAGCTATATCTATTCCTTGTGGATTGAGAAATATAGGTCTTCTTCATTTCTTATATTTTTTTTTTCATATTATAGTGCTCTACGTCCGGCTCCTTTAATAAGTCCACTACTATGGGCACTTAGCACTTGAGAAAAGGAAGAGATAAGGGATGGGAGGCCTCCCATTACTGGGAGGGGGGGATAAGGGGAAATTAGGCAATTTTTGCTGCGAGAAGGTCGCCTAAACCCTCCTCAAGGAGCATTGCGTGGTGAAAAATCACAGAGGTACTTGCCCGTAAAGTCGCACTGTCCGGGAATTGAACCACGGTCTCCCGCGTGCCAATCCACGACCTAGCCGACTGAGCCACCGCGCGCTCAGCTGATATATATATATATATATATATGTATATTTCAAATCAATTGATTATTATAAACTTATCAAAATATCTGTTGATCGTTAGAGTAGAAAACTAATTTTTGTGGAGTAATGCGTTATAACCTAATTCTGTCAGGTAATTTTATTTGTGTCAGTAATTTACTCAACATAACTTTTGAAAAGGAGATAAAAGTAGACGCACATTATTTTATCCACAAGTAATAAATATAGCTTGTTTTGGTCAGATATATTTAAATATGAAGAAAAAAAGTGAAAAATCAGATCACACCTTATTTCTCTTAGAGCACCGACACCACCATTTTTCTCCTGAAATTTCTAATAAATTTTGGCAAGTTTGGGCTTAATTCATTCTTTAGAGTGTCGAAAATGTGTGGTTACTTTTTTTTTAATGATATTATAAAGCTTTACAATCAAAGTAACCTTATTGATAAAGTAGGAAACTTTAAATATCTCCAGACTGCCATTAAGCAGAGGAACTATAGAAAATGTCCATGAATTTACAATATATGATATGTACAAGAATAAATAAGCAGTTCGTGGTTAATAATATGTCTTGTTTATCATGCAGGACTAAAAAATCTTGTAAAAACTAAATAATTAGGAAAAATTGCTTTCTACCTTTTTACCTCTTAAACAAAATTAACCTACGGCTTGGACTTTTAACGCTTTTAATCTTTCATCTTCGCTAACCAATTCTCATCTACAGTTTCGGTTAAAAGAATATAATTTTAATTGAATGTCTTCAGTTTTTGTCACATGTGGCACACAATTAGCTGATGAAAGCTACAACTTTCGATACAGAATTCGAAATTCCCCTAAAAAGCTATGTAAAACCTTCAAGTTAAAATAAGTTTATATTTATTTTATGAAGCAGTATGCCCTGATATTTTAACTGTAGATCTATCAAGTTTTATCTTACTATGAATTTCAACCTGAAAGCAATGGCTCGGCTTGTAAAGTGGTGATGGAATCCCTTAATAGACCAGACGATGAAGAATAAGAAAACATGAAAAAATATTATTTATGTGTGCATATGGAGGTGTTTCGTAATAATCTTATAATATTTTAAAACTGAATCATTTTTTTTGTGTCTGAACAAAATTTTTACGTTAAAAAAATTGTTTAACGTAGAAAAAAATACTAACGCTTACTTTTCATATTAAGGGCAATCCGGAGATATTCAAGTATCTGTTGACTGTCCTTAAGATCCGATAATACTACTCTGTCGTCTATGTGTGCTAAATATTCTTCTTTCTTCTTCATTCTTTTGTGAAACCTCTCATGACTATGACTTTTTATTAATCTTTCGCAGTTTTTTCAAGTACAATATATTTCAAAGTAAACAAGTATTATTAATCTGAATCGGCTTCAGGTGCATAAAAGCTAATATTATAATTTTTCTGGAGCCCCACTAGTATGTATGTATACGTTACCGATACGATGGCTCAGTGGTAGAGTTGCAGTCCCGTCGATCACCAAATTTAATTAGCATTTGGCGTGATTAGTACTTGGATGCGTGACCATTCAAGTCTTGCAGTTCCGCCTCTGCGTTTTCGCTTCGTGGATTGATTGACAGATTTTCTGTCTCTTCGACATCGTAAGCGGGAGGTGTGCCAAATTTCTGCCCCGTTGTCTAAGTCTGCAGCTTGGATACCTGGTCAGAAATGAGGCAGGTACACTGGGCTGTTTACGGATCAGGTTCTTTCTACGGGAGATTTCCCGGGGTTTTCCTGATCCACATGACAATTGTCATGGGCGAATGCGGAGCAGTTGTTAGCCCGCCTTCCTTTCAACTCCTTCCCAACCCCAAGTACTAAGTATCCTAAGTAGTGCCTCTACAAGAGAGCCGGACGTAAAGCACTATAATAAAAAAAAATTTTTCAAATGTGTATATACGTTTGATTTTGACTAATTTTTCCCTGTTTTTAATAGGAACAGTATCTTAATATAATTTTTATTCCTAAATGATACAAAATAATAGCAAATTTATTTATATTATGCACATACTGTAAAGCAAACGGAAATCACTAGTACTTCTCAATTTATATTGTAATAAACTGTGACGTTCTCGTTATTATTTACGGCTAATTACCGAGGAGAAAATCACGTTGTTGACTATAAAGAAGTCGTGGGTTCACGGTACTTACCTAGACCATAACATTCTATCTAATGCATGAAATAAAACTAAGAATTATCTCCCGCCCTTCTAATGCCCCATGTAGAGATGAAAAGAGAGGAACTATGAAAAATTTAGATGTTTGTCAATACTCAATATATTACGAGTATATCAAACATCTAAGGAAAGATAATAGGATCCCTTACCCGCAAACCTATAAATTATCTTATGGTGGATAACGTTACAATTTCGTGAAAGGTGTCATAGTACATATAAATAGTTTTTTAACGCAATTAATATGCGAAATAACGTGTAAATCGAAAATATCATGTATTCAATCAAGTTATATACACAGGAGCACGTGACTTGAATTACATAAACGGCATAATACGCTCGTTTGCATGAAAACTTATTAAAGTGTTTGAACAATCATAAAGTTCAATACGCTATTCTTAAAACAAATAAATCAATTGAAAATCGTTATAAAAGAATTATCAAAAGAATGATTCAATAATTAATGAATAACAAGAATATGAAAATAGCTGGCGTAATTTGTACGCGAAAGGCTCGGACACAATGCCTCACCAAGCACGTCGCTATAGGCCAGTGTTGTGAGATCAGCCTAGAAGCTCGAAAAGCACGGTACTTTGACCTGCTAGGCAGAGAATCTAGAGCTAGAATCTGATGTGGCTGTGTCTTGATCGTACAGCAAACCTCGGTTTTTCGGCGGCTCGGCAATTGCTTTGTGAGGGGGAAATTTGCGGATTCTCATCATTAGTAGAATGTTGTTGTCTCTTTCCCTCTACTCCTGCACTTCATGACGCACACTATCGCTATATTTTCATATCCTACTTATCGGCGGAAGCTTTAAACACTAAATAATAATTTTATATTTTTAATAGTCAAAATTGATAAAAAAATTTACTATTTTTTTTTTTTTTTTGGTAGGAGTGACCGATGGTCACATAGCCCCTTTTTATTTT
Organism: Copidosoma floridanum; assembly: GCF_036245765.1. Lineage (NCBI taxonomy): Eukaryota > Metazoa > Arthropoda > Insecta > Hymenoptera > Encyrtidae > Copidosoma > Copidosoma floridanum. The sequence goes on from NW_028321881.1 coordinate 33,182,999, forward strand.
GTGGTAAAAGAATAAAATTATTTTGAAACAAAATAATCTAAAAAAATAAATAGAAGAAAAAGTAATGTACAATTCGCTTAAGAATTTGTGTCTCGTACAATTAATGCAATCGTTTTGTGGACGAATGAACAGAAAAATACTATAAAAATTTAATATTTTATAACTTAAGCTGGCTTTATTTATGCCCCTTTTAGTTTTCGGTACAGTACAGTTCATGTATATACTACGATCAAAAGAAAAGTGATTTCACAACTGCTATCTTGTGCTCCCTTTCAACCGAGGACTAACGAATAATGCAAATACCTGGTATCTCAATGCTATCAAAAAAGGCTTGGTACTTTTCCATACTCATGAACACATCGTCCTGATTGGTAGACACACCTCCAGTGCTATATTGCAAACCAAACTCCTCAAATAATTCGTCATCTAAAGAAGATGAGTAAAGGACCTTAGAGATCTCATCCGATGGAGAGGCACTGAATAAACATTCCGTTGATACACGAGAACGTTTCGCTTTTAGTAATTCATCATTTTCTGCATCACCCACACTAGTTGAAGGCACAGCACTTCGTTTTTTTAAGCGCATACCAGGTGGTAAATTTGCGTAACGTATTTCTGCATCTGGTAATGTAATTTTTTTTTCGGTGGTAAAAACCGTTAAATCACTTTGAGATTCTTGTTTTTGTATTTTTTTTTTTTCAATAAGGTGTTTTCCGCTGGCTTTATAATGGCGGGTCCCTTTTTAGGAGTCTGCGTTGCCTTGTTCCGTTTGTTGGTGTTTCGAAAATATCCCTTGAAATCGCCAAGCACAATCTCTTTCACGTTCGTGCTCAAATCGGCGTGAAATTTCCGTGGCTCGATTTCTCGGATTGTCGGTGGTTCCAATTGATGCTTCAATGATTCAAAAAAATAACCACTTACATTACACTCTATCATTTTCTCGTTAACCCATACACACGCGTCTCGTTTACACGGATACTGTGTGGTAATACTGCGTGTGCTCGACATGATTCAAATATTCATACTGAGAAATACTTTACCAATTCTTGATACACTTAGGAGTTTACTGAGAAATGGAATACGTCCTTGAAGATAGCACGATAAAGCAGTTGTTTATTTACATTTAAAGGGTATATAATATGGTCGTAACAACATTAGATGAAAAGTACCTCGAATTTTTCCGCTCTCTTTGTCACACACAACATATGCATCACCGTGAATTTGTACAATCTTATACGGGCCTTCGTTAACATTACAAAATTTAGCAATCCTTTTATTCGTAACATCTGATACATTTAAGGCCTTTACTAAAACTAAATTATCTAATTTAAAAATAAAATGTTTTTTATTTTTGTTGCATTTATCGGCACGTCTTTTCAAAAAATTGTGCATATTAATTTTCGCAAATTGTACTTTTTTATCGTATGCTAAATCAACATTCGAGTCATCAATTGATAAATATTTTTCCCAAATGCGCTTTGGCTTTTCATTTAAAAACAATTCTACTGGTGTAACTTGAGTTGTTTCATGGATCGTCTCATTTATAATACTCATAATGAGTTCTATATAGTTGAACCAAGTATTATGTTTGTCATTGAGACACGTTCGAAAGAACTTTGCAAGTTCACGATGTATACGCTCGACGATGTTAGATTGGGGATGTCTCACGCTTGAAAAAGTATAAAGAATATTTTCTTTTTTGATTTTATTCAACCAAATTTTCGAAGTGAATTGCGTACCGTAATCTTGCACTATTCTAATCGGCTTGCCGTAGTTTGGTATGTAATCTTTAAAGATAAATTTTACGAGATTTTGTGACGTAGCTTTTCGTATTGGATATAATTTTACGAATTTAGAAAAAACGTCTATTGTTGACAAAATATATTTGCAACCATACTTTGTACTTGGTAATGGACCATAAAAATCTATTGATAGTAATTCAAGTGGTTTTTCAGTATAAATAGGCGTAAATTTTTCTTGATATTTTACGGTCAAAACTTTATTTAATTGACACACATGACAATGTTTTATGTATTTGTACACTAAGTTCTTTAACTTTGGGGCAAAAAATCTCTCTTTAATTAACATTAAAGTTTTATATAAACCAATATGTGGATATAAGGTATGGATTTCTGATATAAACCTCAAAAGAAAATCTTTTGGCAACACAAGCTTTAAATTTTCATTTTCTTTTTTATATAAATATCTGTTGACCATCATAAAACGTTGACGAATACGTACAGCATTTTGTTCGTACAAAGATATAATTTGCTTTGTATAGTCGTCATTTTTTTGCAATTCCTGAAAATTTTTTAATGACTCTTGAAATAATGCACTTGGTTGATGAGCACAAAATAAGGAAATGATAAATTCATTGGGATCTTTGTTCGAAGGAAAATTTACACGACTCAAAAAATCCGCACGCGCATTGTTTTTACCTTGGATGTGTGAAATTTCTAAATTATAGTCTTGTAGTGCTAATTGCCAACGCTGTAATCTGGCATTGTTGAAGTTGCATGTTTTTAAAAACTTAAGAGCCTCATGATCTGTACGAACCAGGATTCTTTTTGCACCGCGTAAATATGTATGCAATTTATCAAGGGACCAAACTAACGCTAACAATTCTTTCTCTGTCGTGAAATAATTACATTCACTGTTACGCAAAGTACGACTAACAAAGGTGATTACTTCTTCCTCATTTTGATCATTTAGTTAAGATAATATGGTGGCGATAGCAAAATCACTAGCATCTGTGGTAAGTATGTATGGCTTATTTAAATTGGGAAACTTTAATATTATATGTTCATCGAATGCCAGTTTGATATTCTCGAACGCCTTTTGTTGTTCTTCATCCCATATAAATGGTTGATTTTTTCTTAATAATTTATTTAATGGAATGGTATAACTTGAATAATTTTTTACAAACTTAGTATAAAAATTTACAAATCCTAAAAATGATTGTAACATGTGTACGTTTTTTGGTGTTGGAAAATTTTTTATTGATGCAATTTTTTCGGGATGAGGTTTTAAACCCTCAGCTGATAATATGTGTCCCAAGAATTCAATATTACGTTGGGCAAAATCAGATTTTGGAAAATTTATGCGCAAATTATACTTTTGAAAACGTTGAAATAATAATTCTAATTGCTCGATGTGCGTATAAAAATTTGGTGAAAAAATTGCGATATCATCTACGAATTGCAACGTAAAGTTCTGTAAGTCAAATAATATATCATATAATCCGCGTAACAGCGCTGCACCAGACGTTTTTATACCAAAAGCAACTGCGTTAAATTCGTATACATGGTGATCCAACTTAAATGCAGTATATTTTTTCGAATCTTTCACCAAAGGTATCTGCCAATATGAACTCGTCAAATCTAATTTAGAAATGAAATTGGCGTTTCGACATCTGGGAAATAATTCTTCTATCCCTGGGGGTGATTCGAAATCATCTATTAATTGCTCATTAAGTTTTCTGGCGTCTAAACACAAACGCACAGAATTATCTTTTTTGATTACAATTCGTATAGGATTAATATACGGACTACTCGATCTACGAATGATATTTAAATCTAACATTTTCCATATTTCCTCTTGCACCTGTTGACGATAATTCAACGGAATAGGGTACTGTCGAGTAAAAAAAGGGTGATCATTTTTCAAAATTAACCGGTGTTGATATGTATTTATCGTACGTGGACGTTTTTCAAAAATATCTTTATACTTATTTATTAATGCTTCAAGTTGTGATTTTTGCGCACTTGTTATATTCGTATAAGAACCAAGTTTTGAAGAGATTTCGTTTGAGGATAACGCATAGTAAGAATAATCATTAGTATGTAAAGTTTCATCAATGAAATGCTCATTCGTTAAAATTGGCGACGCGTTGGTAGATTCCTGAGAATGTACCTTAACAACAATTTGAAAGGACTGAGTCGATACATTTGATTCAAGTCGTTTCAGCATTTTTGTAATTATTTTTTGATTATTTATATCGATTGATATCAAATCATTTTTTGAATCTATGATCATATTTAATTTTTTAAATACATCAAACCCGATTATCACGTTTCTCGATAATTTTGGAACAATCACAAATGGCAATGAAATATGTAAGTGCTCAAATTTAGTATTTATCCATACTTGTTTATTTACGCGTGTAGTCTTTTGGCCCGTGGCAACTTTCACCGATTTTCCTGTCAATGGCAATGTGGGAACATTTTTCAACAAATCATAATTCTCGTTATAAAATGTGTCGGATATACATGTTATTTCACTACCCGAATCGATAAGTGCTATCACTTCTCTTCCAAATAATTCTATATTAATTTCGGGACAACGAGTTTTATATTCAACATCGTCATTGGGATCGATGTCATGTAATAAGAAATCCTTTTGATGTTCATCTATAATATTCGAACTTTTATATATATTCAAGCACTGAAAGTTTTTTCGCGGAATCACCGATGTAGAAGTTTTAAAATTTAAAAATTCAAAATTATCCGCTATTACTTTTAATTGATATAACTTAAAATTACAATTTCCTTTACCTGTTTTAAACTTAAAATGCTTTACAATTTTCTTAATGTTGTTATATTTAGTATTTAAATTTATAATAATTTTTTTTTGTTTATATAAATGCAATGCCCATTCCCATGCTAGATCCACGATTTGATTGTGGGAGGTTTGACACCTATTCATGCTCAATTTTAATAAAGCGCAACCCCATGGATCTAGCATGGGCTTCGGTCGTTTTTTGATTGTTCAGTGTTCATTAAATTTTTTAATGTTCCTGTCAAATCATGATTTTGCGCACGGTCAAATGAGCTGGTAGCGTTAGGTTGAAAAGAAAACCTCCTATCCATGTGTTCTACCGCTTCGGTTTGATTTTTTTTGCCCTTGGAATGTACATCTTGTTTCGTCGTTAATGAAATTTGCTCTGTTCGCCACGGTTGAGAATAGCCGTGCATTTTTTGGAGATTTTTATTTTTTTGCGTATTGTCATTATAAGTGGGAGTTTTATTTACTTGTTGATTTGTCCTTTCATTGGCATCCCGATTGTTGTTTGATTGCTGAGGATTTGCGTTAGCGCGTTTATCATCGTTATCTTACTCTGCTAGCATATTCAATAAGGTATCAACGCTGATGTTATTATCGCTCATCACTGCTTGGCGTATAAATCGATCAAAATGGCATGCAATAGAAAGCAAAAAGGATTTTTTGCTAGAAAATATGCCTAGATCTCGCGCATATCCCAGAATTTGTGTTGCATATTCTACTCGAGTTATTTTTAAATTTGCATGATATCGACCGAATTCAATTTTTCTTTTCAATGATCTTTGAATATTGAAATCCCAATAACGATCTTTAAATTTATCCACAAATTAGTCATAATTAGTAACCTCCGCTTCTCGTAAATACCACCAATCCTTGGCATTTTCCTCAAAACGACCCCCAATAATACAATGCAACTCGATTTCGCTCGGATTAACGTATTTCAAATAATTCTCTAGCTCGGAAAGAAACTTGATTGGTCGTTCTTTGTCCAACCCTCGAAACTTAGGTTGTTGTACAACAATTTTTGGTGATGTAGCACCACTTAGCGATGACCTTTGAATCTTTTGATTTAACAAATGAACGCTACTTTCGGTATTTCGCTTGAGACAATCAAATTCATTTTTGACCTCATTGAAATGCTTATTTATATTGTCCCGTATCATTATCAAATCATCAGCCACGATCATATTCCCGTCGTGATCTTTGACCCGCTCGATTAATTCATCAATTGAACTTATCATCTCCTTATTGCGATCATCAATCGTGTTAATGCGTTGAACTAAACTTTTATGATCCTTCATTATTTTTAATACCTGATCATTTTTTTTGACTAGTGCTTGTGTCAATTGATTTATAACTTGTTCTAAATGTTCAAACTTGGCTTGATATTCATCGCGTATAGTAACCGTTTCATTATTATTTTGTAGGCGTTCAATTGTTTGTATACGTTCAGTCAAACTCTCATTGTCCGTGAACAGTTGTGTTACATCATCTATAACTGCTTTTCGCCAGTCGAGTTTTGTTTTGTTTTCCTCGTCTCCTTCTTCTGTATTTTCGTTTATCGTTTGCAAAAAGGCGCCCGTGCGTCTACGACGAATCATGTTTACGTTTATGTGCTGTCAGTATATAAAGCAAATTATTTAGAAGTCAACGGGTTCGTTTGATCGATAATAATGCTACACGTTCCGAACTTTCTCGATTCTTGTGAAAAAGCATACTTATACTCTTTGAATGATTTCTAAGAATTCCAAAAACTCGAGAAAATGTAGAAGATTCATGGTGATTAGAATAATTTAATTTGAAATCTATATCAGAAATCTTAATTTTCATTTGCTGTGATTCAAGTTTTAGTTCGTCAATTATCTCATAGTTTTTTTTTAATTTCACTTTTACATTCGTTGTTTTGTGCAGTTAACGTTTGAATGCACTCCTTATGCGTATCAAGTGTATCAAATATTAAATCAAAAGTTAACTCTCGTGGTATTCGTATTCTCGCATCCATTTGTGTTTAATTTTAAGTCAATTTTGTTTTTCAGAATGTTATCGTCTAGTACACGACTCGTGCCCAACTGTCGAGCGCCAAAAAATTTAGTATGTGACGTTCTCGTTATTATTGACGGCTAATTACCTTCTAATGCCCCATGTAGAGATGAAAAGAGAGGAACTATGGAAAATTTAGATGTTTGTCAATACTCAATATATTACGAGTATATCAAACATCTAAGGAAAGGATCCCTTACCCGCAAACCTATAAATTATCTTATGGTGGATAACGTTACAACTTCGTGAAAGGTGTCATAGTACATATAAATAGTTTTTCAACGCAATTAATATGCGAAATAACGTGTAAATCGAAAATATCATGTATTCAATCAAGTTATATACACAAGAGCACGTGGCTCGAATTACATAAACGGCATAATACGCTCGTTTGCATGAAAACTTATTAAAGTGTTTGAACAATCATAAAGTTCAATACGCTATTCTTAAAACAAATAAATCAATTGAAAATCGTTATAAAAGAATTATCAAAAGAATGATTCAATAATTAATGAATAACAAGAATATGAAAATAGCTGGCGTAATTTGAACGTGAAAGGCTCGGACACAATGCCTTACCAAGCACGTCGCTATAGGCCAGTGTTGTGAGATCAGCCTAGAAGCCCGAAAAGCACGGTACTTTGACCTGCTAGGCAGAGAATCTAGAGCTAGAATCTGATGTGGCTGTGTCTTGATCGTACAGCAAACCTCGGTTTTTCGGCGGCTCGGCAATTGCTTTGTGAGGGGGAAATTTGCGGATTCTCATCATTGGTAGAATGTTGTTGTCTCTTTCCCTCTACTCCTGCACTTCATGACGTACACTATCGCTATATTTTCATATCCTACTTATCGGCGGAAGCTTTAAACACTAAATAATAATTTTATATTTTTAATAGTCAAAATTGATAAAAAAATTTACTATTTTTTTTTTTTGGTAGGAGTGACCGATGGTCACAAAACGTATTGTAGTACACTATTAATTTTTTTCTGTCTCTTGATATCTACTTGGATCTTATTATAATTTTTCTTTTTTTATAACGTTGTTAAACTTATAGATATTAACTAATTACTATTCTTGAACAATACATTAGTCAAAGCATCTGTTATTAATAAATCGTTTACAAAAGTAAACTAAAGGCCTAAGAAGCTTTGAAGTACTGAAAAAAAATTTTATATCGTAAGACATAAAATTTTGTAGGTGATATACAAAATACATTGTATTTATGTCATTTTGCACATAGTTTGTATGGATTTTTTATTATTTTTTTCATTTTAGAATACAAATTGTATTAAGATACTGTTTTCATTAAAAACAAACAAAAATAAGTAAATGTATATACTAAATCGTAACTTACTTTTTGAGACTATTTGCATGATTATTAGAAACTTGTGATTATGTGCAATCTTAATATTGTTTAAAGCTTATGCACATTAAAAAAACTTTGTTTGAGCAATTGCTCTCCCAGCGAGAGGGTTGAAACTGAAGTAAATCGTTCGTAAGATAATTATGCAGCTGATCCCGTAAAATAATTGGCATTTAGCCATTCCAAAACTTTTTTGGTTGTTCAAAAATTGAAAAGGTACAACATATTAATTTTTAACCCAATTATGCGCTTATCCAAAGCTCATTTTATTGTCTTTTTTCTTCTCTTTTAAAAAAAGGCTATTGCTATCACACTATGTGGATTGTAAAAAATTCTGATAAGATTTTTTGGAAAGCAAAATTCGAGTGAATGCGAGTGATATGTACGTATGGACGTCTGCTGTAAAATTAAGCACATCTCAAGTCGATACGATATTTAGTACCACCTAAAGCTTTGGACAAAAACAAGCTTAGCTCTAGCATTGTTACGAAGAACAGTTAAAACATGATGACTTTCTTGACGGAAAGTATTAATTACTGCCATATTATGAAGACAATTGCCACTTATTTGTGTCCAACAAATAGAAGCACAGCTTCTTATGCTATGTTTAATACTAGTACTTGTCCATTGTCCGGAGGCAAAAAAATATGTTTTAATTTTGTGTTTTCCAGTAAAGAAAAAATTGGTCATTTCCTTACAAAATTTCTACAGAAATATAAGAAAAATAGCTTTATCCAAAACAGAAGTCGGCTTCATTTCTTCATTTAACAATTTATCAACAGATGATGATTTTTTTAATTAGTTTTTTGTTTGTATCTTCGCTTCTGTTGCTCTTAAAGAAATTTTATGACCATCATTTTTTGTCATCAACTTTTCTACAGAACAGGTACTTTCTAAAACCCATTATTTACTGTTTATAACGAGTTAATGATTAAAAAGTTCCAAAAAAATATTTCACACCAAAAAACTTCCGATCAACGTAAGAAAAAGACTATCATGTCAATTAGAACGTAAACGTAAAAAAATGTACATATGAGGTTGCATAAAAAAATGCTATTCTATTGATTTATCGATATTTAACTTCAGTCAAAACATTGTATTTGATGCTAATAATGGTAATAAACAAAACAAATATGATTTTTGCAATTTCTGACGAATTGCCAATATAAATTTAACTTTAACGATTGCAACTATCTCAGTCAATTTTGCATGATTTTTTTTTTTTTTAACAAGGGGCATTGTATTCATCATAAAAATCGCAAATTTAAAAAAATAAAAGATTCTTTAAATTTCTCTGAAGCCAAGATACAAGGAGTTGTTGTTTTTTACAATCGCGGACTAATAATCCAATTTTTTCAATGTGAAAAAATTTGTGTATCTTCTTCATGTATTTCTTCATAACAGTACCGGAGTACTTTATTTACTACATTGATGAATTAGCAAAAAAAACAAGTAGCACTCCGGGAGTGCAGGCAGAAGTGAAAACTTGAACTTATGGCGCGTTGGGCACTTTTTTGGGTGAGCATTTTTAGGTGCGCTCGCGACATGAGAAATTGTGCATAAAAAATTATGTTTATCAAAGCAATGTGGGCACTTTTTGAATGGACTTGAAGTATAATAATATAGAAACTATATTCGAAGAAAGTGGTTTTATTTAAATGAGTAAATATTAGTAAATAGTAAATACAAAATTTATTAATTTTTTTAACACAATATACCATAGCAACAACACAAGTCAAATTAAATATTTAAATAAAAAAATTTTCCGTTTAATATTCATTCATAAAATAAATATAAAAAACTCTCAATCTCGTCTGTCGCGAGGGCACGAACGAATGCCCATGCAAAGACAGCGTATCAGCGTTGGTCTGAGCATTATTCCACGCTCACAGTTCATGCTTGATCGTTGCAAGGAGGAAGTGACGTATGATATACATATTTCCAGAACAGAAATTTTATAGATAGTTTTTGTTCTAGAACGTAATATGATGTGTTTCACGCGAAATGCCCCAAGCCCGCCACGCGATCGCTAAAAATCACTGTTTTCAGCTCATTTTCTTGGTCTTATTACCATCGTAAAAAAATGTTGCAAATAGCATTTTCGATGTATTTTTCAGTCAGCTCTCCGATAGAGTAGTTAGTTTTTCTGAAAAACTTAATTTTAACCGAAAAAAAATAAAACATGGTATATTTAAAAAAAGGCATTTTTAATATTTTTTTTCGTAGGCTAGATAAAAAGTTGAGGTATTTTTAATTACAAACACCTTTTGGCACAGCGTGTTCTCACTGAAAAATTAGAGTAAAACGATACTAACGAGTGGACGCTCGGCCGTCTAAACGCATGCCAAGGGCCGGCGCCGCACTCTGCTCAAGTTACTTATCATGACCAATCTCATAACATTAAATTATCTATTTAACAATGAAGTATGCTTATACTTTATTACTTAATACAGTTTTGTAAAATTAAAATAAAATCTTTGATTTTTTATATGATTTTCATATAAGATAATACTAAATTTCTAAAATTTAGACGATCACACTGCATTTTAGCTGGAACTAGTGGTACATATAATGTATGCGTATGTATACGTCATAACAATTTTAAGCTTATTCTTGAAGCTATAGATCTGGAGCATTTAACGCAGAACGCTGACCTGCCTCTCAAAAACAACCACGACTGTATTAAGACAGTAGTGTGTAATAACTCTATTAAAAATTTTTTCTTACGTGAAAAATGTCTAGATTGTCCCACTAAATCAACGTCATGACCACATCTTCTTGAATGTTTTGAAAAATAGTATTTTTGAAATCAAATATGAATAGTAGTTTCAAACAGACAGATGTACCATTGCTACACAAACCTTGAAATCTCATGATTTCGTTGACTTATTAGGAAAAAAACAATTAAGACTTAAAACTCATGGTTATGTTGCCACGAAACAATCACTTTTTGTTAATTAACTAAAAAAGATCTCAAAGGTTAAGAATTTATTGTACCTTGTGATTTTTTTGGAACATGTTCGTTTATCATAGAGAATTCAACCCAATCTTTTCAGTAGAAGAATAACCAAGCTTCCATTTTTACAGTTCTTATTTATCATAAAAAAAAGATAAGCTTAAACACATAAGTACTGCTGTTATTTCTGATAACGTACTTCGTCATACAATTGCTGTATATGAGTATCAAAAAGTTATAATAAATTATTTGGAATCCAAGTTTGTAGTAAAGAAAGTTTTGTACATAACTAATGGGGCCAGTCAACATTTCAAAAATAGTCAACTTGAAGAGAGGGTGCAAGACGTGCAAGTCTTCAAGTTTTCCCTAATTTTAACAACAAAAAACTTGTACGACTGGGCAAAGAGTAATTGTAAGGAAACAAAAGTTTTTATTTGAGTAAAGAGTCATATAAAAATGTAGAATTCAACTTAAATCTTGATTTGATGAAAAAAAATTAATACGAGGTACTTAGCAATTCCACGATGCCATTAATCGATGATAGAATATTGAAATTAAAAGAAAATTTCCGAGCTCTGAGTATCAACTTTTTCCTAAACAAAATAATAAAACCAAAAAGCCTACAAGCCTCTCAAACTTTTTCTAAAACTGACAAATAATAGAAAATATTTGTTTAGACAGTATTACTAAATTAATATTATTAGTTAATTTAGGGGGAGTAAGGCGTGGCCTATTCTTTGGTACCGTTTTACTCAAATTTTTTAGTAAGAGCATAATGTGCCACAAAGCGTTTTCAATGTAAAAAAATCCCAACTATCTATCTAGCCTATCAAAAAAAAATATTAAAAATGCCTTTTTCAAGATATAGCATGATTTTTTTTTTTTTTTTTTTTATCAGTGGGAATAACATTTTTTAGGAAAACTAACCACGCCATCGGAGAGCTGACTAAAAAATACATCAAGAACGCTACTTGCAACATTTTCTTAGAATAGAAAGAAGGCCGAAAAAATTATCTAAAAATAATGATTCTTAGTGCTCGAATGGCTGGCCTAGACGTTTTGCGTAAAACGCCTCATACTTCTGTTTTTGTACGGTTGCATTCTAATTAACAGAGTAGTATTTTTTTAGTAAGATGATCAAAAGTTATTCAATATTAAAATCTTTTTTTCGATTTTTTTGCCAATAATGTGTTATAAATAATAAATATCAAATTTAAAAAAGTGTCTATTTCGTATAAAATTTTATGACGATAAAATGATGCTTACAAAATTTCTCTAAAAGCAATAGAAGCGGAGATACAAGCAAAAACTAGGTAAAAAATTGGCATCTGTTCATGAACTGTTGAATTAATAAATCCTGATCTGAACAAAACTATTTATTTTGTATTTCTGAAGAAATTCTTTAGGTTAGCAACCAATTTGTTTTTACGGGAAATTATAAGATTCAAAAATTTTTCAGATGATGAACTATACGTTTTTCGTATCTTTCACAAAATAAATCGAACATCGTCGCTTCACGATAACACTTACAACGATTCGTATACTCCGATAATGAATAATATAACTTGATGTCTCAGAATCAATATCGTTTAGGTCAAATAGTGAGGTATTAATTTTCAACGAGTTATCAATCAAAAGCACAAAAAAGGCTTTAGTAATAGGTATTAATATAAACTGATGTATACTTTACAGATCCACATAAAAAAAAGAAATTCCACCCATTAACTCAGACCACCCTCAATCGACCCCGTTAAGACTGAATCCAGGGTCAGAATAACCCTATCACATCAGGTTTTCTTTCTCACCCCAAAAGATATCCTAAAAATAGAGAAAATCTACAAACTTGGCTTATGAACTAAAACAAACCTCATAACCTCATAAAATATGGCAGCATTATCCAAATTATCTGAAAACTGTTCAACCACATTACCGTAAAACCTTAAAAACGATAACCCTATAACTCCATTGCCCTAGAACCTCATCACTTACTACCATATAGCCCCATCACCTAAATATCAGAAAAAAGCATTCATTCGTACTTACTCTTAAGAATGCAGATTTTTGGTTCTAGTGTATTTCTTGAACCTACAAACTTATCACCTTGTAACCTTATTATCTTATTACTTATAACCATACAGCCCCATCTTCTTAATATCTGAAAAAAAGCATTTATTCGTGTGTAAAGTTTAGGATGCAGATTTTTTAAGTCGTGTTTTTCTCTCATATTTTAGTATGTATGCCTAAGAAAGAAGATTTTTGATTTAGGCATACTTCAACTTATAATGTTTAACTTACTGGTTCTAAATCCTACAACCTCTCAATCTCAAATCATTGTTGCAAGATGTGACTCATGCCTTGTAAATTATAGCGATGTATTCTGATAACACTGCAATAACTTACATTCAGCAGATCTCAGGAACAATGACGTGGATGCAATAGGGTTTTGTTTCCTTCGGGGTGCATGATTAACCTGAATCACCTTGCCTCTCACTACTCGGGGTGCTTTATTAGCGTGAGTCCCCCTGCCTCTCATGACTCGGAAAACTTGATTAACATAGGTCCTTTTGCCTCCTACGACTCGGGGTGAGTTTCACGGTTACCATTAAATTCTCACTGACAATATCTCGTACTATTTTTTTACCTTATCTTACTTCTAATATAATAATAAAAAGTAAATGTTACATTACTAATCTTATCCCATACCATTTATACCATATCAATAATATGTCCCCTACTAATTTAATCAATCGTTAACTATGTTAAACCAATGTAAGGTGCACTAGTCATACTCCCAGTATAAAAAGCTTTGCTTTTAGTTATTAAAGATGAACAAGCGATATTTTTTTGTGTTATAGTGACGAGCAAAATTCTTTCTTTCGTTAAAAGTTACTGACTCGTATTTGTCTTCGTAGAAGCGCCATAAGTTGTACTTATTTTTGTTGCAACAGAAAGAACTGTACTTAATTAGTGATTGAATCAGCTGCTATACCATACGCTCTAACATTAGATGTCACTAGTAGTACGCCGTTATACCACCTGACATACTCAAGTGGTATCATGTTTGTACGTACAAGGACAACAAGTGTTTTTATTTTCCCTCAGAATTTTGCATAAATTATTGCATTTACCGTATTTCATTAAAATAGCACTGTGAGAATAAGATTTATGCAATTCTCATAACAATTTTTCATACTTACACCTAAGATGAAGAAAGATAATTATCATGTGGTTCATATGTTTACAACTCATGATCGATTTTATATATCTTCTTTTAGTACAACAGCTAGAAGGGGTCTTCGTGGCTAATTTACTACCATGAGAATAAGTAAGCGTTTTTTTGTACTTTTGCCCACAGAATCCGAATCTAACACTCGCTTTTTTTGTTAAATTCTGAAAAGAATTATTAATAACTATTTAAATGCTTATTACGCTATGAATATTAGTATAAAATGTGTATTAACATATTAACTTAAAAAAATTGATAACTAAACTTATTAAAAATGTGTCTGATCAAGAACTTTTTTTTAAATTTTCATTCGAGCCCAAGAAATTGAAAATTTAGGACAAATAACTCAAAACCGGCGGTTTTTCAAACTTTTATTACTCATAACTTGGCTTTTCAGTAATCTACAGAGCTTTAACATCTTTTATTTTAAAGTTCAAGATTAAAGCTTAAAAATCTATTGGGATAGCATTCATTGTAAACATTAAGACAAAATGTCTTATCATTTTTAAATTACATTTTTTCTCGAAAACAAGGTAAGCAATTTGTTTATAAGCCTTTTAACTGTAGGCATATCAAAAATATTTGCGATTAAAACGAAATTTTGTGACTTGAAAAATGTGAAAAAGTTAATTTTTCTCAGAGATATAATAATTTTTAGGCGTGTGTATGGCTTTTTTTTAAGCTTGTTCTTCGGCTCTTTTTTAAGACTTAATATAGTGAGCATAATGGCCGAACACTTAAGTATTATTAATAAATCTGTACTGTGATCGTAAAAAAATTACTTAGTAAAATAATTGCTAAAACATACGTCCATTGGTGTTAAACATACGCACTATTTTGTCTTGCATATTTAACAATTCAAACTAGACGTAAGTTCTATTATTGACGGTAGCATAATACAATTTTTTTTTAGGCATCAGCATATGATGTAATGCTCAAAATTAACTAATTTAGTATCTTCACTCCTATTTCACATGCATAATAACACGTTTGTGGAATTTACACGCCTTTTTTCATAACGGCTTTCTGATTGCCACAGTAATTGGCAGTTTTTTTGCATTTAATTTGTAGTTCAAGTCCTGATTTCACAGTTGTTATTAAAACAATAAAAACTTAAGGACTGCTAACTTCATACCCAGTTAGTAGTCCACTTATGCGTACAATAAAAAAACCAAGCCGACCGCAAAATTCTGCATAAGCTAGGACTTTGTAGTTTTTTTGTATTTCTCCGAATAACCTGATGCTAATTTTGCATTTATTCATTTAACAAAAAATATCTTGCGCTACTAGGTTTACAGATAAAGAGCAGTCAACTAATACCTACAATGAAAACCAAGCTGTGAGAAAAAATGTTATTTGATTTTTTAATGACAGTTTTTATTGAAACATTAATTTTATAATAAGAAACTTACTCACTTCAAACGCATTTTATACGATGAATAACTAAATTTACAGTGTTAATAACTTTTGCCGGTCATGTATGTAGCTAAAAAAAAACGTGGATCATACGTAACCTTAACGTTTAAGTTATTACTGCAAATCATATTTTTTGTCTAATTTTTTGTTTTAATTAGGAGTAAATTAAAATAAAATTTTACGTATACTTTCATATTACGACTTCCTTAAAAACTCTCGATAAAAGTTATAATTTCAGCATAGCGCATAAAGAAAAGTTGTTAGACTGTAGATACACCTGGAGTCGTGTACGTAAAATAGTACGCAAAGCATGGTACAGTGGACGAGATGGAGCGAGCGACGTCAAGTCCACCCTTACTGTTTGTCATGAATATGCTGTACACGCATCCTGCGAGATATTTTTTATACTGCATTGATTGAACAACTATAAAATTGGTTATTAAAGCAAACCTTATGTATGTTTACGTACGTACAGTTCGAACTGTTTGTATGAGTTATGAATCTATGCTGTGTATAATGAATGTGTATTATAGTCACTTGAACTCAAGTTACAGTAATATAAGTAGCACAATCGTGTAGCTGAGTGATGATTAGATTTGTGACTAGATTAAAATGCAATTTTGTAGGTGGTTTCGTTACGAAGATTGAATTATGTAGAGTTATAGGAAATTCAAAGTGATCAGTGATCCGTTGGGGGCGAAATGTAAGAAAATAAATAAATACAAGTAAAGTGTATTTAAATTTTCTGCGTTGATTTATTGATGCGCAACGTTTCGCTGACAATATGCGTCAGCCTCATCAGGCGCAGATACGCGAGAATTCGTAAGTTTGGTTGACTTACTCGTCACCTGTCGTGCTGTCGACTGACAATCAATTACAACCACAAGCCAGCGCTTATATAGGCGGAGCCGCAAAGGTAGACGGTAAAGGGCGATGAACTCGATCGGGACATTTAAACTTTCCTAGTAAAGGAAGGTATGCTCTATTAAAGGAAAGCACATCCTCCTTTCTATTGATGTTGTGTTTATCGAGTTTTATATAAAGCATTTCAGAAATAATTCTTTTTTTATAATTGGATTCTTTGTCAAGGATTTTAAAGTTATCCCAATCGAATTCATGGTCAAAATTGATTTGGTGTGCACAAACAACGGAATCGGAGTTTTTACTTTTCATATGTTCACTGATGCGGACCTCCGCCGCTCGCTTTGTTTCACCCACCTACAAACACCTACCCTCTCTGCAAAATTGGCATACCATATATTGACAATAATTTTGAAAAAATTTCAACCATGTTAAAACCCTACAATATTCACACTTACCCTCTTATTAACAATAAACTGCAGCATATCGTCCGCTTGGGAAAAGATACAACGAATAAACATAAACAGACAAATGTAGTATATAAGTTTTATTGTAAAAATTGTCCCGCGTCATATGTGGGTGAAACAAAGCGAGCGGCGGAGGTCCGCATCAGTGAACATATGAAAAGTAAAAACTCCGATTCCGTTGTTTGTGCACACCAAATCAATTTTGACCATGAATTCGATTGGGATAACTTTAAAATCCTTGACAAAGAATCCAATTATAAAAAAAGAATTATTTCTGAAATGCTTTATATAAAACTCGATAAACACAACATCAATAGAAAGGATGACGAATTCTCGCGTATCTGCGCCTGATGAGGCTGACGCATATTGTCAGCGAAACGTTGCGCATCAATAAATCAACGCAGAAAATTTAAATACACTTTACTTGTATTTATTTATTTTCTTACATTTCGCCCCCAACGGATCACTGATCACTTTGAATTTCCTATAACTCTACATAATTCAATCTTCGTAACGAAACCACCTACAAAATTGCATTTTAATCTAGTCACAAATCTAATCATCACTCAGCTACACGATTGTGCTACTTATATTACTGTAACTTGAGTTCAAGTGACTATAATACACATTCATTATACACAGCATAGATTCATAACTCATACAAACAGTTCGAACTGTACGTACGTAAACATACATAAGGTTTGCTTTAATAACCAATTTTATAGTTGTTCAATCAATGCAGTATAAAAAATATCTCGCAGGATGCGTGTACAGCATATTCATGACAAACAGTAAGGGTGGACTTGACGTCGCTCGCTCCATCTCGTCCACTGTACCATGCTTTGCGTACTATTTTACGTACACGACTCCAGGTGTATCTACAGTCTAACAACTTTTCTTTATGCGCTATGCTGAAATTATAACTTTTATCGAGAGTTTTTAAGGAAGTCGTAATATGAAAGTATACGTAAAATTTTATTTTAATTTACTCCTAATTAAAACAAAAAATTAGACAAAAAATATGATTTGCAGTAATAACTTAAACGTTAAGGTTACGTATGATCCACGTTTTTTTTTAGCTACATACATGACCGGCAAAAGTTATTAACACTGTAAATTTAGTTATTCATCGTATAAAATGCGTTTGAAGTGAGTAAGTTTCTTATTATAAAATTAATATTTCAATAAAAACTGTCATTAAAAAATCAAATAACATTTTTTCTCACATAATCCAGAGCCCTTTCTTGTATTTTACGATCTCGTCAAAATGAAATTAAAAGAGTTAATGGTATCATACTTTATGGGAATTGAAGAAGAAGAGTGCGTGAATCGTGTGTGTCTTGTTAAATATGTTAAAATTTATTTTTCACTGTGTCGTATATCATATTTCAGTTAATACTAAATTGAATGTGTCCCCATTTTTTAATAAAAAAATTTTTTGAGGCATACATTCAAGACCGAACTCATTATGTTTGCAACATCATATACTATGAGGGAAAAAATCAAGAACACCGGTATTAGTCAAATTGGCACATTTTTTCATTGTTGATGTTGTTATTATATCTGTATATAATATATATATAGGAAAATAATGTCACACCAACCAAAACCCGTCTTTACAATTTTTGTGATTAAAGTCAGACTGGTCTCTAGGGTGTGTCTTTAAAAAAATTCTTAGTGTAAATAGGGGACAAATTCAAGATATACGAAATATTCTTTGTTGAAATACTCATGTATTCTTCGTATTTTTTTTTTTACACAAGACCTTTGCGCACGCAGGTGTATGGCGGTTGAGTCTTTTAAAAATGGAAGAAAACCAGGCACGCTGGATTTTTATGCTTGTATATGCGACTTCATTTATTAAATGACGTTTACTAAATGTGCTTTCCTGCTGCATAATTCCATGAATGAGTAAGTATCAAAAAATCATGCTATTCACCCTTTCCATTGTTTTTTTTTTTACGATAATTTGTTTTTTCTCTGAGTCAGGGTATTAGGTAGTGTTCCATAACATTTATGAGCTTTATTCCTTGAAACATTGTTTTTCAATGTATTATTTCAACACTCATTTTCATATTTAAAAAAATTTATTATTTTATTCTTTGGCTCTTTTCTAGACAATTATATATTGTGCAATTTTTTTGTAGAGTGCATTTTTTTTGAGAAAAAAAATTTACAAACTTAAAAAAAAGGTTTTCTTATGATTTCAAACCACGTATTAATCAGATGTCAATGCATTAACTTTAACTTCACAAGGCTAAAATTTAACCATTAAGTATGTACTTCCACATAAAAAAAATTAAGGTTAAAATTACATGTAGCCAAAAGTAGCTGATGAATAGGAACGACCAATCAGCGCTATTTACTAATTGGCACCATGACAACCTGCTCTGATAACTTAAGAGGATGGTGTGCCGAAGTTTTACCGTGGAGCCTATGACTACACCTATAAACTTATACACAAGATTGAAACTCAGGCAGTAGCCACTTGGGGACGGACTGCATGGTGTTTTTTCCACAGGAGTTTTCCTGGGTTTTTATTGTCTTACGTAACTTGTACTGGCCGAACGCGAAGTGGTTTCAAGGTACCCTTACTTCTTCTATATTTTTTTTTTGTTCCGTAGGGCCACGTGCCCAATAAATATTGTAAGACTCAAATGCAAATTCTTTTAAAATTCTGTTAAAATTCTTTTAACAAATGCAAAATACGTGCTCAATTAATGATAGATTGCATGATTCACTCACTACTTACTCTATTTCAGCAGACCAACTGCCATGTCAAGCACCAATGAGTAACTTCGATCAACTTTTCTCTAAACTTTAATCCAACAATTTTTTACATTAAAATTACAGTTGATTTGATTTTATATTAATTTTTCCAACCTCGGTATTTTTGAGGGTCGGGTGTGCTCTTGGTATACCCTGCTTTGCAGGTCCCTCGTGCCGCAAAATAGCCTGGGAGGCAACGGCACTTATCCGACAAAAACTACTATTTTCTTCTATAACATTTTTTAAGAGTCAAACACTTCTATCTGACAATTTTTTGTGGGATTGTCTACTTTACGAGCGACTGTTGTTATCACAAGAAAATTTTAAATTATTGAATTCATCCAAAATAGTCAAATACGTCAATTATGTGCTGCTTCTCTTTCTCCTCCCCTCTCTCTCTCTCTCTCTCTCTCTCTTCTTTGTTTGTTAATTATCTAGTCTTGTTTCTTTTTTTTATTTGTTTATTTATTTTATAATTGTTATTACTTAACACCCATTCTGATGAGCTGTGCCCATGACAGGTCTGCATTGCTCTGTGGCTCTGTACATACATGCTATCGTCATTAGCATAGTGGAAAACTGCCTCAGATTTATTGTGAATCAATCGTTCTACCAGTGATTGGGTCATTTTGTTTTACATGGCTTCCAAATCATAGGACTAGAGGTGTTAGCTAAGTGAATAAAGGCTGGAACTTGAACTTGTAAGACTGCGTTTTCAATCCTCCGTGCTACGAAAACCGCAAAAATGATGTAATTACTTTATATTATCGTTAGAATGCATAAAAAAATTGTTTATTTAAGAAACGGACAAATTTTTATTGTTAATAAACAAATAGTAAAAATTGACCCATTTTTTAAAAACTTATATCACTAAATTGTTTATACCTACTGTCAAGAACATCAGATCAAACGTTTTTTTTTTTTTATCTCTGAAAAAATAACCACAATCAAGTTAAATTTGCTACATTATTGTCAAATAAAAAAACTATTAAGTTATAACAATTTTGATTGATAACGAAATTAAATTTTATAAAAAATAAAAAATTTCTTCTTCTTTTACATTATCACAGTTCTTACCATCTCGAATGAAATACATTTTAAACATTTGATCTACTTATATTTTAACGATTAAGATAACCAAATGAATTTTAAAATTAAGAATTAAGGCATTTTCGTTGAAAAATGCAGAAAGTATCGATACCGAAACTTCAAATGATGACTTGAGCATCACAGCTTCGCAAAAAAAAAAAAAAAAGGTTTGAAGATGATTTAACCTGCAGCAAACGAAAAAATAAATCAATCAATTTTAACTATTTGCTTTGTAAGATTTGAAGCCCACGCGCAATCATAATACTGAGCGATTTATAGTAGTTTTTGTACTTGATCTGTTTGAATGCGCCCTTGGTGCGAACTCTATTTTTCCTCCTAAAGGTGCAATAAATATCCACAAGAAAAAAACTGCTCAAAGTAGGAAGAATTGTTTTCGTGATGGTCACAGAAAATACTTTATTGGCCATTTTTTTATGTCTCATCTACCTGCCTGAATTTGAAATAAAATGTAAATCCTAGTATTACGAATATAAAAGAACTGCACAATGTTAAAAACTCGTATTTCGGGCGCTTTTGAGAGGCTCATGTGCCCTCGACAACCAAAGTAGGATTCGCCACATAAGTGCCACTGCTCCGTAGCTACTTTACGTCCATTGGGCCGTATAAAAGCCCGAGAGACGATAGCACTTATCCGACGAAAACTGCTATTTTTCTTTTATTATGGCATTGCAATTATGGAGCAAAGGTACAAGAAACAGTAGATAACTTTTCTAACGAATTCACTAGTCTTAAAGTGCAAAATTATTGAATCAAGATTGGGGTACAAGTGTGGAAAAAAGCCTCCCAGAGGTAAAAACAGAATGGAAATAGCAAAGGGCGCACTAGACATGGAGATTCTGTGAAAAATGCTGTAGTAAAATCACTATACTCAGCATAGGTAAAGTACAGACCTACGCTCAGCATGGGGATTTTACTATCTTTTACTATCGGTTCGTAAAATGTTTTTCCCGTATAGCAAAATTAAGTGTCAAGATAGTAATTTTCAGCGAGGCCGGAATCTTTAGAAATTTTTTGCGATCGCGTAGTAATTTTACTATCCCAAGCATAAAAGTCATATCTTGGATATGAGAAGCACTATCGTACTGTTCATAGTTCCATTTTCATCAAAAAGGTTATGTTATTATATCTTCACATTACAGACACATCTTCATACACAATTGAGAAACATCTTCATACAGAATTTGTAAGAGCACTGATAATAAATTTACTTTTAATCCTTATCACAATTATTGATTATAGTGCGAGAGCGCGAAGCACAAACCATAAATTAGGTAGAAATATACATGTACATTAATGTAGTCAATGCAAGATTCCCTTACCCCTATCAAGAGTAATAGCTGCATGTAACTTTCACACTAGATTGTTACGGGGTGCTGCCAGTGCGGAATAGCGAGGCGGAACTGGCAACCTCGACCGGGCCTGTGTTGCCCGGGTTACCCCGGCGACACCTCCATTAAAACTTTATACGCGGGTCTCGCTCTCCGAGACCCCGCAGGTGACGAGTATATAGGAAATAGACGGTAGTAAATCAATACAAATAACTTATGCTTCCTATTTTAAAGTATCAATATTTATTATCAGAATATTCATACATTTGATACAAGAGCGGTTGACAGACTGTGTACAAATTCATTAAAATATTATTCATCACACATTCGCGTTGCTAGGCAATTTACACATTCTACCGCGATGTTCGAATATATGAATCGCCACATACCCCCCTTGGCAGAGAATTTGGCTATAAATCCAAAACGTCTCTGAATCTAACTTTTCTGCTGGAACTTGTTGTGCGTTCAACAACTGGTGGGAGCACTGTAGGCACATCTTTAGTATTAAAAATAGAAACAGGAACTGACGTAGAAACAGGAACAGGTGTAAAAACTTCATCTTGAACAACAAAAGCTGGTTTAACACGGTTGATTGAAACTTTTATCGAATTGCCACGAATTCTCAAAGTAACCGTTTTTTGATCTCGTTCAACTATTTCATAAGGCCCAGTATACGGTGGCTGTAAAGCTTTGAGAATCGGCCCTTCTTTCAAAAATGCATGGCTGCAATCTGATAATTCCTTGAAAACAAACACCCCAGGTTGACAATGCCTTGATGCTGGAGCTGGTCGTAAGCGTGACATGAACTCTCGTAAGCTCGAAAGGAAACTTTTTGGATCATCAAAACTCTTGTTCTCAGGACTTGAAACAAAAAGCTCATGAGGCAGGCGAAGAGTTTCTCCGTATACCATCTCAGCTGAAGTAGCCTTGATGTCTTCTTTAAAAGCTGAGCAAATACCGAGAAGTACAAAAGGTAATGCACGAACCCAATCGATATCGGAGTGAGCCATGATTGCAGCTTTCAATTGGCGATGTAAACGTTCAACTAAACCATTTGAAGCAGGATGCCAGCTTGTAGTTAGCTTATGCTGTATTCTGAAAAGTTTCACAAAATCTTTAAAAAGATGCGAAGTAAATTGAGCTCCTCGATCCGAAGTTATCGTTTAAGGAAAACCAAAACGTGAAATCCAACAGTCCAACAATGCATGAATCACTGAATCTGCAGTAATATCTTGCAAAGGGTAAACCTCTGACCATAGAGTAAAACGATTGATAACGGTCAAACAATATCTAAGAGAACGTGCAAGTGGAAGCGGACCAATCAAATCTATGTGAATGTGCGAAAACCTTTGTGTCAGAGTTTCGAACGATCCAGTAGGAGCACGAACATGACGAGAAATTTTTGATCGCTGACATTCATTGCAAGCAAAAGCCCAATTCTTGCAATCCTTATTCATAGAAGGCCAAACGAAACGGTCGCTAATTAACTTGAGTGAAGCGTTGACACCTGGATGGCTCAAGTTATGAAGTTGATCGAAAACACAACGACGAAATTAAGGCGTGATAAAGGGCCGAGGTTTTCCTGTTGATGTATCACAGAATACAGTTAGTGAAGATCCAGAAATTGGGACTCGTTCGATGTGCAAAGAAAAATTTTCATCGATTATTTTCTTAAGCTCTTTATCATCTTTTTGAGACTCGACCAACAACCTGTAATCAAATGGTGCAGAAACAGCTTCGATTCGTAAAAGAGTATCAGCTACAACATTGTCAATATCTTTTATATATTGAATGTCAGTTGAAAATTCCGACATAAAAGACAGTTGGTTTAACTGCACTGGTGGAAGTTTTTTACGCTTGTGTTGAAAAGCATAAATTAACGGCTTGTGATCTGTGTATATCGTGAAAGAATGCCCTTCTAATAAATGTCGAAAATGCTGTATTGCAGCATAAACTGCTAGAAGTTCACGATAATAAGCAGGCCAAGAACTTTCCTTCGAAGACATTTTCTTAGAAAAGAATGCAAGGGGTGGCTAAACATTATCAACAAGCTGTTGTAAACAAGCTCCAACAGAATGGTTTGAAGCATCTGTAAACAAACCAAGTGGTGCACCAATCCGAGGATGAACAAGAAGTGAAGCAGTAGTAATGCAGTTTTTGCAGGTTTGAAATACTTCTTCTAAGTCAGGTGTCCAAGTGATTGGTTGAGAACCTTTTAAAATCGGTTTGCTGATTGCATCATGTAAAGGAGCTTCGTATTCAGAGGCATGAGGTACAAATCTGTGGTAAAAATTTAGCATACCTGGAAAACGGTGGAGGCCTTGAGCTGTTTTCGGCAAAGGGTATTTCTTAATTATTTGGACACGCTTCTCAGGCGTTCGGATACCAGCAGCAGATAGATGTGTAACCTACAAAGTCAATCTCAGAAACTCCAAAAATACATTTCTTCAAATTTATTACCATCCCGTATTTTGCGAGTTGTTCGAAAATGGTTTTAAGATGTCGTTCATGCTTTGTCTTTAAACGAGAGAAAACGAGAATATCATCCATATATACAAAACAAAAATCCAATCCATGTAAAACCTCGTCCATGAACCTTTGAAAGGTTTGACCAGCATTTCGAAGACCGAACGTCATGAACGGAAATTCAAAAAATCCAAATGGAGTTATTATAGCAGTTTTACAAATATCTTCTTCAGCGACTGGAATTTGTTGATAAGCTTTTACAAGGTCAATTTTCGAAAATTCCGTACAACCATCGATGAAGTAAGTAACATCGTGAATGTGGCGAATAGGGTAACGATCCGGAATAGTTCGAGCATTTAACGCGCGAAAATCTCCACAAAGACGCCAAGTCGAATCACTCTTCGGTGCTAGATGCAAAGGCGATGACCAAGAGCTTTCGGATGGTCGAGTTGTAGCTTGTTGTCCAGCTTGCAACATGTCGTTGAATTCTTTACGAGCAATTTTCAACTTTTCAGGACCTAAGCAGCGCACTTTGCTTGTAACCGGTGGTCCAGGAGTAGTTCAAATATGATGAACCGTTTGATGCTTGATTTCTCGTGGTAAACCAGGTGGACGAGTAATTTTAGGAAACTCAGAAACAAGAGCCGAAAAAGTGGAATAATCCTGAACAGCTTTAACGCTGCACTGTGCAGAACGTTGAAATGAACCTTGAGCTTGAAGTCCAGTGGAAACATCAACAATGCGCTTCGTACGACAATCAGGCAAAAGGTGGTAATGTGCGAGAAAATCCGATCCAATGATTGGTAAATCCACATCGGCAACGATGAATTTCCACAAGAAACAACGTTGGAGTCCTAAGTTGAGATTTAAGGTTAGAAAACCGTGTGTCTTTATTTTGCTTCTATTTGCGGCGCATAAATCATAATTGACAGGAGCACGACGTTCTCGTAATAAACTGCTAGGAAAACAACGTAAATTTGAACCAGTATCAACAAGAAATCTTTGTTTTGACTATTTATCAACCACAAAGAGACGGCTATTAAATTAACTGCAGTCAGATGCCGCCCTTACAGACTGCTTTGATCGTTTTCCAAAAAATCGCACGGAGGAATGCACTTTTTAGCTTTTTGCTGAAAGTTCGCATGATACCAGCACAAACGATTTGTTCTTTGCTGTGAGTCTGCTCTTGTACGTGACTGACTCCTCTGCCTAAAATTCCTGTTAGGACTGCGAGAACGCGAACGAGAAGTTAATGACTCAGTGACTTGCTTTTGTAAATCAGCAATCGCATTTAACAAGTTGTTTTCGGTACCTTTGTCTCTAAGTGCAGCGTTGACAGCAAAAGTTGGTGTGCTCGGTGAAACTTCAACAATTTTGTCAGCGAGCTCTGCAAGCTTATCAAGTGCCAATTCGGACTGTGTCGGAAGTATAGCTCGAACATTTGACGGTAGCCGATGAAGCCAAAGTTGTCGCAAAAGGTTGTCTTGCATGACAGTTGAGCCAGCAAGAGAACGAAGGTGACGGAGAAACTGCGATGGTTTGCGATCGCCAAGCTCTTCCTCGCTGATTAGTTGACGAACACGTTGTTCCTCAGACGCAGATAAACGTTCAATTAATTTCGTGCGCAAAAATGTGTATGGATTTATTTGAGGGGGATTGGTTATGATATCCTCGATTTCCAGTGCGACACATGCGTCTAATTGCCGAGACAACGTAGTGGAATTTTGTTACCTCGTTTGTGATTTCAGAAAGTACAAACTGAGAATCAGCTTGTGCGAACCATAAGCTTGGTTTGTCTGTCCAAAAAAGCGGCAATTTTACAGCGACTTGGTGAACTGAAGGTTGAAGATCAGCGACGTGAGCGGCGAGGCTTTGATTCTGCGGTGGTTGTTGTTGCTGTTGTTGTTGTTGTTGTTGTTGTTGTTGTTGTTGTTGTTGTTGTTCCGCATTCTGGCGAAGTTCTTCAATCTGTCATAGAAGGTGCTCGTTTTCTTCGCGTAAAACGACAAGTTGATCCGCGTCACGTAACATTTCGCGATTATTTTGCGATGCGTTATTTGTTGGGGTCACCAATATAGGAAATAGACGACAGTAAATCAGTACAAATAACTTATGCTTCTTATTTTAAAGTATCAATATTTATTATCAGAATATTCATACATTTGATACAAGAGCGATTGACAGACTGTGTACAAATTCATTAAAATATTATTCATCACACATTTGCGTTGCTAGGCAATTTACACATTCTACCGCGATGTTCGAATATATGAATCGCCGCAAGTATCGCGGCGATCTTGCACGTCGTCGCCTCTCGTGACAACTTTAGTACGACACAAGGGGATCGGGCACACACAAAAGGAAGCACTCGCGATTAAGTTTAAAACGAGAAATATATTCAATTAAATATATAAAAGATTACAACTCGTACTCGCACGGAGTGTGTTCTCGCACGTCGAGCGCGATTGCTCTACGTGCTCGCGGCGCGAAAACGAAAACCGGGCAGACCTACGTGGGCTAATCTAGGGCTGCTGCCCTTTACAATAAACTGCCTGTTGGCTGGTACTTACAGCGATGCGGGGAGATCGCTCCTCGTAGATGCCTTGGACAGGCGTGTTAAAAGAGGCCTTTGGGGGTGGGCGACTTTGAACAAGGGGGGTGTAGTTGGAAGAGATTGGAGTCACTCTCAAGTGTCACAAGCCTTCCCTTTAGGTTAAACAACAATGGTGGTACTATGTCCGATGTTGTTG
This sequence comes from Copidosoma floridanum, assembly GCF_036245765.1. NCBI lineage: Eukaryota > Metazoa > Arthropoda > Insecta > Hymenoptera > Encyrtidae > Copidosoma > Copidosoma floridanum. The sequence goes on from NW_028321881.1 coordinate 33,210,312, forward strand.
GCGTAGTGGTTTCGTTTCATTCCTCGGAATCCAACTCACCGGAGAGATGTGGCGTTTGAGCAGTGATGCGTAGATGCCTCGATGGGTTGGTCGCCAGGTTGACCGATGGGTGTTTGTTGTTGTTATTTTTTTTTTTTTTTTGAGAGGAAAAAAAAGGGTGTAGACAAGTGTTTTGTATTGGTACAGTGATGTTTATTGAATATGTACTTTAAGCAATTGAGTGGCTTAAGAGGTATGCATTACACATATTTGCATAACTCGGATCGATATCTATCAGTCGTCACACAGTCCTTCTTATATACTTTACGTCGCTTTCTTACTTGCGATTTTGGTCACCACCTGGCGAGCGATAGGTGGTACTATCAAGTACTAGTTGGAAGTCGGTGCTGCGCGCGAAATTTCAAAATTCAAATTTATGTAGAAACGATCTAATTTAAGAAAAATGCTTATTTTAATATACGATAATTAATAAAATAATGACTTTGTCAACGGGTTAAGGAGCCGGGTCATGGCACCAACACTTTACCGTGACGTCGAATTATCTCCAAACGTTATCGCCGAATCACCCAATCACTCCAACAAAAACTTCACGCACCAAAACAATAGAAACAAAGAGAGGCGGCAAAGAAGGAAAACTCGTTTCACGCGCGTTCGCTGGCCCAAGCTAATCTGCCGCTCTCTCGGCCCTTTCTTCCGTTCCCCTACTTTCCCTTCCCGCTTTTCCACTTAGGCCCTTTTTCACTCTTTCTCCCTTTCCCTGCTTCCCTACCTGCCCTAGCCTACTAATGTGGCGTAACGGTGGGGCACCGTTACAATATATTACTTTTACTATTTCGTGTTATTTTGATCATTGTACTTTTATCATTGGAGCGCAATATTACTATTATCTCGTATTTTTCTGAGGGATGTTAAACGTATTTTCACTATCGGAACGTATAATCTCCATTGTCTTGTAATTTTAATAGCTGATTGTATTTATCATGCAGCTAGTAAAATCGATATGCTGAGCATAGGTCTCACTGTTATCTATGCTGAGCATATTAATTTTAATAGCGGATAGTAATATAAATACATTGCTAGTGAAATTACGATGCTCAAGACATAGTTTTCGCTATCAGATATCATAATCACTATGCTCAGGATAGTAAAAAATGTTACAATCTGCTATTGATTTCACTACAGTATTTTTTACAGTGTATTTAAAACTTACCTACAAAGGAATTACAAGATCATGGTCACCCTGAGCCCCTTTTACTTTACAGTGATGATGTAATAAGAAAAGCAAAATTCGAGTTAGAACAATCCAGGTGTTTTCATAAAATCCCATAAATGCCTTGGTAAAACTCTGAAAAAGCTAAAAAAAAAAAACTGACGACTTCAAAACTTTATTTATTTAATCTAAACCATTATTTATGTACGTTTTCTCTAATTTTTAAGAGAGATTGTGCAATCGTTATTTCAAATATGTTTTTTAAATTATTGATGTGACATTAAGTATAGCCCAAAAACTTGTGTAAGGTACAAAAAAGTCTCAATCACTATATTTATATCTTGGAGTTATAAACTATGATTTAGAACAATATGCAGTTGCATACGCAATCACAGAGCGATAAGATACGCTGTAATTTAATTCCTACTTAAACTTTTTTTACAACACGGCGCTAATATTCCTTAATAAGTGGTACGTATAAAATATGGTTATACAATTAATTTATACTTTTTTTTAAGTTGCGTAAATGTTCACATTTTTTAATACCTAGACAAAAAATTCTCGTATATTGACAACTGAAGTATTTTATAGCAGTAGAGTAGATAGAGTGGGCTCTGGTATTTTAAAAGTTCAAAGTATTTTAATTAATATTTAAAATACTCTAAGAGGAAAGTAGCACATGCTATGCTTCTACAACATGGTGATACTGAGGTCATTGATGATGATAACAATGATTTTTATTGTTATTAGTATTACTACTACTATTATTCATGTGTTTAATATAAGTTTGCTTTAATTACTGCACTTTATTCATACTTTTGTTTTATAACCCCCTTCCCCTTTTAAAAAAACTAGCTTCTCAGTCCTTAGTGAAATGTCTCGTGTAGCTCGATACTTTAAAGATGCAATGATAGTTTTCATCGGATGAGTGCTTTTGTCTCTGAGGCTGTTTTGCGGCTCGAGGAACGTAATGGAGCCACGAAGCGATGGTCCTTATGTGGCGAATCCTACTTTTCCTACCGAGGGCACACCAGCCTCTCAAAAACTTTGTACAAGAAAAACTTTATTAAGAGAGTGTCCGAAAAAAACTTTCTTTCAAGTTCAAAAGTGGCATTTCATTACTTTCTTTTAGACAACCGTTGGAAAAGAGAGACTTAAAAAAATATCTCACATCAAAGTAAAATTAAATCTACTTATAATTTTTTCAGAATTATAAGTTCCATAATCCGTTTAACAAACCGAATAATGAAAGTTTTAAAAATAATGGTTGATTATTTAAATGTACTAAGTAGTGCAAACAATTTTTATACAAAATGTATTTTAAGTATCATACAAAAAGGAATAACAAGTCTTACGAATTAGAATATAGGACAAATTCTTCTAAACTTAAAAGTATTTACAAAAGAAAATTTTAATCTCGACAGCATTAATGAAATTATTTCCGTTTATTGTTCTACATTAATCGACAAACTGTATTTATTTCTATTTGGTACACAAATAGCATATTTGAATGGAATTGCTAAGCGTATTTAAAAATTAACGTTAACTTTTTAAAACGCTTACTCATCAACGCGGAAGGTCATCTATATGTTCTTTGTGTGAAAAACATCAACATCAAGCGAACATCAGTACGTAAAAAATTTTAGTTTTAATTTAATTATAAATTTAAGAGAAGTTCCAATTTCAAAAAAAACAACTTCTGTCAGATTTTCTTGCAACTCATCCTGAAAGCTTACTTAGTTATTGATAGTCTGTTTAAATTCACGAAACGATTACCATACTAGTGTAGTTTATAAAAAAAATGATCTTTCAAAGTTTTTATTATGAATTAGGTGCGTAAAACTTTAAAACTCAAATTGTTGTTAACATCTTTCCTATAAAATATATATGAAAACTATTATTTCTTATGTGTTTAATTATTATATTTTAAAATTTCAACGTAATTGATGGCACAGTTTTGCAAAAAATACAAGCTTAAGTTATGATTTCTACACCTCTTCATACACCAGTCCATGTAGCGTTTATATGCTAAAGCATACCAGTATTGTTTGATTTTATATAAATCGTAAATAGAGAAAGGTTTTTATCCCTTTTTAAGGACATGCCCACGATTTTAAGGGAAAGTTCTAACTATACAAAAAAATTTCTATATGTTTATGAAAGGTGACTTCTGCAGACTATGTGTCTCTAATCCTTACATGAATAACATTGTAAAGTTATACGGACAGAATAAGTTCGCTTGCTCCAATATTGTCCTCATAATAACTCCCACTACTTATGTTTCAAAAATTACTGTCCGCCTAAGTCACTTTTAGACAATCTATACTTACGTATATATTTAATATTACATGGTTATTTAGAGTTTATAAAGAGAGTAAATTCTTTGCCCTCCCCATGGATACGACATTGACCTTTTTCTGTCGAAAATTACATTTTTTACCATGGGCGTGAAGTGCAGCAAGTTTTTTACGCCCTTGGGCCTTACTTTGTGCCCTTAAATCATCTTGCGCTCATAAGAGAATGGATGATGACTGTGCCCTTGGATCGCTGAAGTTGTACTTTGCGCTCGTCATATAAAGACTATTTTTAAAGTACTGTATTAAATTGTTCACATTTATTGAAATTATTTAACGTGCTAATAAATTACATCCAATTAAAATTTTAAATAAAAGTGATTGTAAAAACTTCAAGTTTTTTGACGCAAAAAGTATCCTACGAAAAAAATTTGAAAATATTTTGTACTTAAAATGAATTTAAAAATACAGAATAATTTTTTTTCTATTTTAAAAATTTTAGATACATCTTTTAGAGAGAGAGAGAGAGAGAGAGAGAGAGAGAGAGAGAGAGAGAGAGAGAGAGAGAGAGAGAGAAAGAGAGAGAGAGAAAAATAAATCGTGTGGAAGGGTAGTGGAGGGGCGATGAGGGCCAGTGGAGAGGTGGTGGGGGGCAGTGGGGGAGTTTGACCTAATATTTATTGGGTTAAAAACACGTAAAAATAAGACAAATGTTCCCTTTCTTTGTGTAGGGTGGTGAAGGGGAAGTAGGAGGATGGTGGGGGGTATTTTGGGAGAGGTGGAGGGGCAGTGGTTGGTTGTGTGATATGCCCCATACATCTAATTATATAATATAGGAGGATATATCTTTCAATAATATTTAGAGATTTTGATAGGTTTGGTAATAATACCCCCCCCTATGCCCCCTACACTCTCCAATAGACCCCCCACAACTTAAGGTTAGATTCGTTTATTTTTTCCGATAATTTGACCTTTACTTATCATTCATCCCCCACTGATACCCCCTTCAGACCACCTCACGATATTGGACTACCCCCCACACACCTCCGACTGGCCCCCCCACACAATAAATTAAAATTCGTTATATTTCTCCATTATTTGATTGGGTTCAAATTTTCAATCGTCTTCCCACCATCTCCCCACAATTTTTAGAAATATCTTACAGGCCCCCACCGCCCCCCACATGATAAGCAAATTTTCACACCCCCTATGAGGTGTTGCTAATGGTGCATTGATTTTTTTATTTATTAAGTTTTTAATAAATTTATTAATGATGTTATTCAGAAGTATAATTTTACTACAATATAAAATTATACTAATACAATATAAAATTAATTAACTAGTTAAATATCTAAATCATGGTTCTTGCCGTTAGCCCTACTTTTCGATTTAAATAATTCAATAAAGTTGACTTTGTTATTTACTTAGCAGTTCATGTACTGGCACAAACTACTTAACTATAAGTTGGAACTTTTGTCTGATTTTTTTACTTTTAAAGGTAATTTTTTTTGTTTTATATTTCAATAATGATAATATTAACAGTTAAACTTAAAGATAAAATTAATCAGTAAAATTGGTTTATTAAATACGATTTAATCACGTTAAAAAAATTTCTTCCCAGGCTATATTTTTTATTTCTAATTTATCATCACGGTCAATTTGAATGGATAATTCATTTTTACATTAGCATCTTTATAAAGCAACATACAATTGGTCGTGCGAGAATAAACGTTTTCTTAAATGTAAACTCACTTTGTCAAAACTTTGGCCTTGAGATTTATTAACGGTCATTAAAGATGCTAATACTAAAGGAAATTACTTTCTGTACAGAATGAAGTGTAATGATAATGTATTTCCAGTATTCAAAGTAATCTTTGGAATAAAAACTTTTTCTCTGATTTTTTCACCAATTATAACTTCAGCTTTAATGCTATTTTTAAATAATTTTGTAATTTGTAATCTTGTAACATTACATAAACCGTCAGCAATACTTCAGTTCCTGATCAACATTACGATCAGACCAATTTTTTAATTTAGCTCATGAGGTGGCAAACCTTCACGAATGTTATTTAAAACTTCAATTAAAAATTTATGTAAATATCGTCGTTAGACTTATCAACCTCTTTATAAGTTGCACGGTCTATGCTATAAGTTTTTATTTCTCCTGGTAGATGATTAAGAATTTTGTTGTTTAAAAATTGAGTATATTCATTATGAAAAGTAAAAATAACATTATTTATTAAACAAATTTTATTTTTAAAGAAAATTGTCAAGCACACATCATCAGTTTTTCATGATTCATAAACTTTAAATGATTTTATCCTTCCTTCTCCGATTTCCAACAATAATTTAAAAAATTCTGAGTCATTACAGCTAATATCAATACTTAATTTCATTACATGAAAATATGACCAAAGAAACGATGATTAAATACTTTCGGATATAATCATACTTCCATTACTGTTTCTTAAAACCGGCAGAATTGACGGAAATCTCTACTTGAAAATTATTAATTTGTTTCCAAAATGGATGTCTGTATTACATAAATCACGTTAAGTTCTGTTGACTATTTCTAATGCTTTTTTTGGAATCATTGAAGCCCCATTCTCAATTATTAAATCTACTTCTTTTAATTTTTTTCTTTCTGATTTCGATTCGGAAAATGAACTTTCAACAAAATTCAAATCTAAAGGTAAACGACAAGTTCTGTGACTTATCATTCCTTAAGCAAGTGAAATTTAGGGGATACCAGTCCATGCCGTCGATAAAACTATTCTACCTACCGAAATAAAGTAATATATTAAGGTTTTTTTATATGAATATTTTTCCTCATCTACCAGAATCATTAATAAAAATAATTGTATTTTTTCCTTCACATGTCTTGTTGCAAATTTTTGTTTGGTCAGCATTTAACTTACCGTACATACATTTAAACATTTCTGTACATAATGAAATTTCCTTACGATTACCATTTTCTTGTAATTGAATATTTACAGGAATCGATAAACTGAACGGTTCACAAGATTTATCTTCTAATTCAAAAATTTAATTCATGTGTAAAAGAGCATGATTATGTTTATCATCGATAAGATCTTCACTGAAAGGATCTTTATACTTTTCTCAAATTTTATTACTTGTATATTCTCCGAAATTAAAAACAAGCGAAAATTTTCCAGAATTTTTCAGAAATATTTAGCCTCTAATTTAAAAATTTGATTTACGTGTAAAACCGAGATTATGTTAACTGGCTTCTTGAAATATTATCGATAATGTCTTAACTGAATTGATCTTTCTATTTCTCCGAAATTTTATCACCTTGTATATTTTCTGAATTTTAGTAAAACGGAAAATTTCTAGAATTGATAAAATAACATAAATATATTGCTAAAAAATTAAATAAAAAATTTAATTTATTGATCTTTTGGGAGGTTGGTGTGCGGAGCACTGCTTGGCACCTCACTTGGCTCACAGGACTTATAATTTAGGACTTAAAATAAAGTAGTCATATTAAACCTCAAAATTCTTATTTTGAGATAAAATATTGGGGGCTTAGCGCGAAGCGTAGCATGTATATATAGCAAGCGTAGTATGTATATATAAATATATACATTTTTTTTTTTTTTATATTCATCATGGCCCCTTCAGGGCTCAGACATGGCTATTTTGACACTATAAAGTGTATTTAGCCATACGTTGGGTTTAATAACAGTAGGGGGAAACAGTAGATAGATCGGTAGGTTTATTGAAGTACAAATCCCATCCAGAAAAAAACCTCATTCATTGATGAAATTTTTGTCCAGAGTGGGATTTGAACGCCGGCCATCAAGATCTGTAGGCAGACACGCTACCGACAGAGCCATCATGTGGCTCTAAATATATACATACTATGGTAAGCCTACAGCTTACAAAGCAGTAAAACGTGTACAGAGATGTTTTTGAAATTTATGGTTTTATCTTCTACAATTAAGTACGTAAAAATACTAACCTAAAAAAAAGTCGAATAATGCTTTAAGAACGAATATTCGCACGATCATTATAAATGCGACTCTAAATTCACCATTCAATCATGGAGTATATGATAAAAAAATTAAGAAGAATGATAACATAGGTTTAAAAATCAAAGCGGCAGCTTATGAGAAGATAGCGATAACTAAAAATTGCCGTGAAAAAAGTACCAACTTTGGTTTTAATCACAGCTTGATCGCAAAGATTACTTTTTGCAAACTTTGTAGTGGCACTACTGCTTTTTTTACGATAGTACTAAATGTATTAATGATATTTCAATGACTCATTATTGGTTGCCTTTTTTTCTTTCAATTAATTTATCTCACAAAGAAATTAACAGTCTAGCCCTTAAAAAAAAATTTCTTTGGGTGGACGCTATTGTAAATACGATTTATGAACAGATATATAGATATGTTTTATGAAGTTTAGAATTGATTTATGGTACTTAAAAAAATGTCTTTGTGTGTGTGTGTGTGTGTGCGCACGCGCGCAATCCATCACATCGTAGGATCCTTAGTTTTTTTTTTTTTTTTTAACTTGGATTCTCAGTACTTCTAAAAAAAAATTTTTTATTTTATCATTTTTTTTTCAATTTCGATTTTTTTAATCTCCAAAAATTGATACTTTGAATAAATCAAGTATAAATTTATTTGTTAATGTTTCAGTAAACTTCATTTTAACAAACTATAAAAAAATGATATAATAATATAATTGTTCAAAATTACAAATGACTATACAATGTTTTGTCTTGTAAAAAGTTATGAAAAATGTGTATGTTTACTTGATAGTGCGAAATTTCCATGGTTTCTTTATTAATTTTCACGAGTACTTTTTAACTTTATGACTGTGATGGTAAAAACATTTCTTTATCTCAAATAAGTAGAGTGGAAACAAAAAGATAATAACGCAAAATGTGTAATAATAAATAATAAGTCATATTAATTCCAAACACCAATATCAGAGGGCCCGAGATTGATTTAATGTTATAAAAAAAGCTCTCACAGAGTTTTGACAAAACATTAAAAAAAGTCATTTTTAATGCATATTGTCATTTATACAAATTATATGCTTCTTACAAGTAAACTTATTTGCCCTAAGGTTTATCATTCATTTATCAAAGCTAGGTAGTTAGATCTGGAACTGTATTACCTACCAAAAAAAGTCTAAAAAGTCTTGAAACATAACTCAAGTATACACAAGTTTCTGAACAGGATTTTTAAAGACTACTTAAGTCAAAGAACTAAATATGATGTTCTATAAATTTTCGTCTTAAATTTGAAAAAACATTTTCAATATTATATTGTTCTTTGACATCTCTAGAACACACGTATACACTTTTTATTTCCAGTGTCGACGTAAGTAATTTACTAAACTTACTATAAAGTTAACAGCACACGTACTGATTAAAAAAAAAAGTAAAAACATGAAAAATCAGCATAAGGTTATTTAAAAAATGCAAAAAAATAGCCAATTCCTAGCCCATAGAGACTCTTGCAGCGGGCTTTGTTGTCGTTGTAGGGGTAAGTGCATTGCTAACTTCCAGTGAAGTTAGCAGTGCATATCGTTATTTGAAAAAGGAAAAGATAAATAATAAAAATCAAAATTGGGCTATTCGGAGAAATGCAAAAAACTGCAAATTCCTAGTCCATACAGAATGTTGCAGTTGGTTTGATTTTCGGTGTAGGTGTTAGTAGACTGTTAACTTTCTGTGAAGTTAGCAGTGCCTTATTTTTTTTTTTTTTTCAATAAACTGCAAAATTGGGATTTGAATTACAAATTAACTGCAAAAAACTGCTAATTCCATACCAATCAGAAAGTTTTTTTTTACCGCACTGTAAGGGTCATTTTTTTCATCAAAGTTTATTATAATTCTGCTATAATTTTCACAGTGGAGTAATGGTAACTTTTCCCCTTACTTGGCAGTAAAGAGGGGATTATGTGGAACGGAAGGGAAGCCAAAGCAAGCGTCTGTTGCTATTGTTGATTTATAAAACTGACATGCTTTTCATGAACCCTTCTCGTCACTGCCGAGTAAAGAGAAAAATTACCGTTACTTCACTGTGAAATTTGTAGTAGCATTAGGATAAACTTTGCTGAAGAAAATTATCCTGAAAGTGCGGTAAAAAAGTATAGTGTTTGTCGCACCGTCCCAACTTTACCCCTACTTTGACGGTAACAATTCAGATGATTCTTTGTCCGTCTAGTGACGTGCCAACTTACCAGATGTCATGATAGCACTGGTTGGACGATTAAAATGAAAAAATTCAAATAATTTGATAAGAACAAAACTATTGCAGATCGATCTGATATTACATGACTTGCTAGCAGAAGTTTGCTTGCAATATCTTTAGTCTTGGTTTTTAGTGTTAGAACTTGTCGAAGTTTATTTTATGAACGTTCCACTTAGTCGCAAAATTTTGAGCTTGAAGACAATTAAACCAAATTGAAAATAACTAACTTTTCAAATACAATTTTATATTCGGAAAGCTGTATTATGTTAAATATTTTTTATGATGAGACTCGTTATGAAAATCAATTAGAAGAAAAGTAAATACAATAAAGATCATAATTAAAAAACAAAAACAAAGTAACGTTCAAAAATAGAGTCTTCAAAAATAGCTACTGCGTACATACCATAAATTAACCTCATTACATCCTTCGAGTCGCAATATGTTTGATTTTAATCGTACTTTAACTGTGAATGGTAATTATGCTAATATTTTTTATGTACAACTTTCTAGAGATAAAGAATTTTGTCTGAAAGTTATTTAAGGATCCTAATTTTAAGCTTAGATTTTTAGCTTAATAACTAAGAGGTGTTGGAACTCTATACATTAATGAGAAATTATGAGCAAAAAAGCTTGGAAAAACCGTTGTTTTTAATTTTTTTGCACCAAATTGACAGTATGTCAGACTAACATCAACATTTTAAGAATTCTTGATCGGGCACATTCCTAATAACTTTAGTTATCGAACTTTTTAGCTATCTTGTTTTAACACTTATTAATGTTTTTGATACCATTATAAATATTTAACAATTTTTGAACAACTATTTTACAATAAAATGAGTTTCAGATTCGGATTTTGCAGGAAAAAGTATATCTCAAACGCTTACTCGTTTTCGTGCAACAAATTGTGATTTCAAAGTTTTTTGCACGTAAATTTAAAGTCAAAAATATGACCCTATCACCTGATCTACAAACTGCTAACACCACCTGTAGGTAAGCTACAGCGATTCTGGGCCACCACCCAGTTTTCCCCAGCTTAGTGGTGAGGATGAGGCTCATTTAAACTGTTGTACAATCGAGCAGTGGGTAATACAAGAAGAGTAAATTTCGATCACATGGTTGGTGGGGGAGTGGGTGCTATTGATTGTATGCTCGGGCTATGACGTCAGAGGTCCTCATGCTGTAACATCCAGATGCTATAGTAGCTGTGACGTTTTATCATACCGTTCTTCAAAGATGGCTCCTTTCTTTTTCAACTACAAATCGAGCTCTGACGTCAAGATTGTCCCAAATCCGTGGTGTAGACTACTCGAGCTGACAAGCCTGCTTCAACATAAAGCGAGAGCAAAAGGAAGATAATCAAGCATGAACGAGTATTTCTCATAAGCTGATGCTTTTTTCCTTTCATAACTTGAAATTTCTGGAATTTTTCTGCTCGACAGTGGGCTTTTCGAGTGACTTGAGAAAAAATGTATACTAAACCAGTACCCAAAGTGCTGAGCATATCCGTTTCCAGTGACTACCGTTGGTTGATTTATTTTAAATGCAGTGTCTTACCTATAAATAAAGCCAGCTATCGGATTCAGATGGAGATTGTTAGAATAGTATGCTAGTAGGTCTTACTACCAAAAAAATTTAATTTGAATACATTAATTTGTAGTAGCTTAAAAACTACAAAGAAATAGTTATGATCTTGACAAGTGCTGATTATTTGCTTTTTTTAAATCATTTAAAGTCCATCATGTTGCGAAAGTGCACACTTTTGGAATAGTATAATAATTTCTTTTTACTTGTGTTTGAGATGCCTTCAACACATTTTGTCTTCCTTGTTGGATATCTAGTTATTTGGTGAGCTCAGTTGTTACAGGATAACTGAAGCTGTACGCAAATTTTTAACAGTTTATAATAAGGCACTGATTTCTCTAGCATATAGCACTGTAAGATGTAGTTTAGTTTTTAATCCCACATTTTATTCCTTCTTTTTTTTGTTGCAATTATCTGCACAGTGGTCATTATTAGCAGTATTAGATGTATCAGTAGTTTCCCAGAGAGCAAAGCCATAACATATCTTTATTGTCCATTCTGCGAAGATTTTTTTAATCTTATTTTTTCCAGTAGAAAAGAATTGGTCACATCTCTTAAAAATTTACCGAAGAATATAAAAATAATAGTTTTGTTCCAATCAAAAGTCGGTTTCATTTTTTTAATTAATAATTTATGAACAAATGCTAACTTTTGTTGAGTTTTTTGCCTACATCTTCACTTCTATTGCTTTTCGAGGAATTTTGTGACCATCAGTTTTTTTGTTATCAAATATGCTACAAAACAAACACTTTTCAAAATCTATTATTAATTGTTCATAATATGCTAATAGCAAAAAAATACTATAAAAATTTTTAATACCGAAAAACTTTCGATCGACGTAGCAGGAAAATACCTGTTGATCTAATTTTTCGCTTTTTTCTGAAAGTCTACGGTTACAAAAAAAGTTTTTTCTAATGTATTGGACGTTGTAACAATCCAAACATACCTAGAACATATTGATAATAAGAGGATACTCATACAAATCCTGATTGCGGAAACTCAAAAATAAGCTTTTTTTGCAATGAAATCGAGCAAACGAATTTTTGTTTGCCTGTTGCAGTTATATAAGGTGCAAGCCACTTAATCTGAGTCAGTATAAGATTACCCTTGTAGAAAATTCGATTGACAGGTGTTTGCACAACAATGCTAACATCATCTCTCCATCTTGTTGAACACAGAAGGAAGCTAAAGCGGCCCTTAACCTTACAACCGTGTTATGCACGCGGTGGTGATCTAAGGATCCTGTGAATGTAGAATATAGAAAGCTAGCTTAATATTAAGCAAATAATCATGTTTAAAACTAAATAACGAATAGTGCAAGTTTAAACAACACATGTCAGTAACATTTATAATGTACGTTAGTGGTGTACTGTTGGTATAACACTGGTTTTACAAAAAAATTTTGTTGTTACATTTTTATTATTAATTGTTACTTATGATATTTATGTATTGGAAAAATTAACACTATCAACGTTATAGGTAATTGACAACTTCTGTCTATCAATAGATTTCAACAAACTATTAAATAATTACATATTATTCGCAAGACGTTCAGATAATTGATTTGGTAAATACAAGTGGTAATCAAGCTCAGTGATAGCCTCCATGCCGAATTTAATGTTAGTTTTTTGACTTTGTCACCACATGATTAAGCTCCTTTGGCAATTTCCTTGTTCTTCTTTGTTGGTAGGAATCCTTCGCAGTCCAATTTACCTAGTGCTGCTAAATCAGCAATCTTACACATAAAAAAGTTGTGTGAGTTTTTAAAATCGTAAGAAAAAAAATAAATTAGCAAGTACTCAACAAACCTTTATATTTAAGATTTGTTGTTTTGAACAGATCTTTGAATTTCCCTAGAAATTTTCCAATGAAAAACTTTTTCTTTCAAGAGCTTTTTGTTATTCTAAGCTGCTTGCATAGGATGATGCAGTTGATACCTTTAGCTGCTCTTGTAAAGTCTGGATGTGCTCTGCTGGATGGTGTTGCTTAGGATATAGGAATTATCCTACTACTTGGATAATCTTCCTCTCTACGTTTGCTACTAATCTGCTTTGCTTGCCTATATACTTCGCAGCTCTTTGTTTTTCAGTTACTTTGATTTTATAATATTTTCAAGATAGCGTATCTGTAGTCTTACTAATATATAAAGCAAAGTCGCTAAAACCGTTGTAATCGCTAACCGCGAAAACTACTGAACCGATTTTGCTGAAATTTTGCACACTGATTCATGATACTTCCTAGATGGTTTTAGTATAGTTTTTATCTCAAAAAATTTAATAACAATAGCAATAAATGAGCTCAAAGTTTTGCAAAAATACGCCAGCTTTTCACTTTAGTTCAGTAAAATCCGCTAGGTGGCGTCGACATAAAATCGAAGCTACCTGCAACATAATTAAATAAGTGTGGTTATAATAAGCCGGAGCATATCAATAGTGGAATAGTCGAGCTTCGGCAGCTCAACAAGCTGTGTAACGATTGTAAGTGATAGTCCTGCAGCTGGGTATCCCGGTTACGGACGACACTCTTCTCTAAAGGGGAAGGGACTTAAGTGTCCCTTAACCCTGAATCTCGGCGAGTGCGATCAAAAAAAAAAAAAAAAAAATTAATTCCAACTGATGCCGTCCATGCCACAATACCAGGAGACATATCTAGCCAGAGCACAATCTGCACCAACTCTTCAGAGTTGTGTGGCAGTCCCACCATCCCACCTGGTGTAGTTAGAGAATTTGTGGCTACAAATGTAAGCAAGGGAAAACAGCTCTGAGGGGCACGGGAAGCCACAACGGCTACCTTCTTGGTCGTCACGTCCCCAACGCGCTTACCCACATGTTCCCGTCTAAAGATGAGCAGTTGGTTATCCGGGGAACAACCCGAGACGAGATATTCTTTGGTCAGCGGCGTACCTCCCTCCATCAGAGTCTCCGTACATCGAGACTCCCAGGGTAAAAATCAAGCAACCCGTAGCCAGCTCTTCATCATCAGGAACAATAATAAAGAATAGCCTGGAAGTTTCACCACTGGCGCTTTTTAGGGCCATTATAAGTATTTACGTTCCCTACTTAACCATCAATTTCATCGGTTCTTTTTAGGGGCCACTTAAGTGTAAGCTACCTTGCCAACAAGTACATTTTTACTACCATTTCCGGAAGCGATTCGTCGACTAAAAGACTATATTAACTAAAGACGGGCACTATTGAACAAAGTCAGTCATTCACTGTCAGACGTCACAAGCGGAGTTGTTCTTCGCAAGGCTGGAAAACCCGGTGACCGACGACTCTATATTACCCTCTCGACTCTAAGCATTCAACCAGGAATCACTGATCCTCTCCAAGGTCTTCGCTGGGCAAACCTATAACAGCTATAAAAGAAAAAAAACTTGAGCCAACGGGACAGCCTCCACTGGGCAAGTATCACTAACCAATAACCCCTTCTAAGATCACCAAAACAACTGAATCTGCAAATAAAAAAGGTGCTTTAGACACCAACGTCTTCGACGTTATACCGGAAGAAGTTGGGAAAGATCCCAACAACTAGCTCCAAAGCTTCGGACTTTGTAATTTTTCTCCCGATCAGTCTGGGTCTTCAACAGCAAGTCAGAGAAGATCACCCTGAGGTATCCAGGCAGTCACAATTTCTGTTAACTGCAGTCAAGAAAGAGTTAAATTAAGAAGCTCACCGGTCTTTTTTAGGGCCATCGAACGTCGAACTTCCTTGCCAACAAATGTATTAAAATTAACAAAGTTGACTGAAAATTGCCTTTAGGGATCATAAAAGTCGTAAGCATGCCAATAGTTGCAAAAGGGTATATTGGAAAGAAAACTTCAAATGTATCTAATGAATACAATTTGAGGCGTCAAGAAACTGACGCAGATAATTTATCGAGATTAAAACAGCAGCGTCAAAATCGACAACTTAAGAGTCCATTACGTGAGAGATCAGCTTTTAATTGTACCCTCACAGCAATCTCTGAAATCTTTAAAGATCCTACTTCAGACTTTTAAATTAGTAGAAAATGTATTTCTGTTTTTGTGGCAATAAAAATGTAGGGTTTAAGGTCCAGGACTTTGTTGCTCTGGTAATAAAATTGTGAGATATGAGAAAAAAAATTTTTTTTTTAATATACATTTTTCGGGGGTTTAAAATCTTAACAGCTTTAAAAAATAGCCGTTTTCGTGAATTACACAGGAGAAACTGTAGATCAACGGCTTCTTATGGACACCGATTATTTTATGGCTTAAAGAACGCACGGTTCTTTTCAGCATAATTATTTTTTTGAATTTTTACACATTATTTGACCAAATAAAACTATATAGATTCCGAAAAAAATCTTTTTAATAAGAAGATTTTTGTTCTGAGATGTATCGGGAATATGTGTAAAATTTTCTAACTAAAAATGTTTCACATTACATGTCAACACACTACGGTGTTTTATTTAGTAAGTCTCGGGCGAAGCCGTGACGGGGGGCTGCTAGTATTTGATAAAACACATTTTTTTATCTTGGGGACTGAATTTAATTTTATTCTGCCTCTTAGTGTAGAGCTAATAACAATGTGATCTTATATGAATACGCTTTTGTTTAACGTTTAGAATTAAAATCTATGGTACTTTTTACGATATTACTCTAACCACCATATGCCTTCTTAAATATATTCTTATTTTTAACGAGAATACTTGACATCTTACTTTTCAGCCCAACAAATTTCAATGTCATATTTATATCACACTCATCTTTCATGAGCCTGACGTTATTTTTTTAACGGTATCATGAATTTATTTTTTTGATAATCTGATGTATCAAATTATTTAGTGTTCAGTTTTATTATTTTACAAAAATCATGGTCCGTTATCTCATACATCAAACTATCTTTTAGTTTTTGTTAACTTAACTTCTCAACTAAAGCCTGGAGTAGAATAATGGTGAGTGGATTTTAATTTAAAAATCTTAAAACCATTATTTTGACGTTTTTAAATAGTTCCGTTGACAGAAGTTCATCAGTTTTCAGGTGAGGATATGATTGCTGTCCGATAGTTTTAGTACAAAAAATTTTCTATACCATTTGACTATTGACTATGTGTTTAATTTTCACTCCCTATTATGTGCATCGTATAATTGACTGTAAAAATAATTTTTAGATAAAAACGTAATTTCTATATATTTTTTGAATGGTGCTACACAATCGTATGGGAATACACCCTTTTTGCATATTCGTATGCTTAAAAGAGTATGCATTGACTAAATTAAAAATCTTTTTTTTAAATATAAGTTTGTCGTTTAAACGTTATTCGTAAAGTTGATTTTTTTTTCTTAATTCCTTTGAAGGATTATTCTTACGTATTAAGAAAAGCAACTTACAAGTTCTTAATACATGGTGCACAATTTTTATTTATGTGATTTTGAAATTTTAAGAATTTGAATATTGTACCTTGACATATTTATTTTAGATTAATGTAGTTTGAGCACTCCACTGTCAATAATTGTAACCATTTATTATTTGTCGAATTACAAAGACAACGATCACAAATATGTATTTCATGTTCATGTTTTGTAAAAGATTTTTTTACTAGTATAAATAAGTTTTGAGTCCATACGCAGTGATACTTAATATCACTGTTTTGGCTTTCTTTTGAATGTTCTCTTTTATTTTCTTATCCCTGCTCCTCTTCACTGATTCCCTCAGCATTAAGGTAGTTGTTTCCCAATATATAGGTCAATCGTACATATAGATGTACAATACTAAGGTTGATATATCATCCCGTATTCAAAATATCAGAGAGAAATGTGAATGCCTTTGCGTACACTTATACGCACATAAACATATACATCTATCTACTTGTACTCATGTGACAATAGGACGTTGCCCCATACGTGATACTTACTTGGTTATCTTCGAAAATCAAACGAAGAGCACTTTTTTGATTACTATTACTTTAAAACTGTGTAGTAAAAAATTCTCAAAAAATGTATGTGTTTCTCTACTGTCTAAGGTAGTTTTTAGTAGTTTTATAATTATTTATAGATATGCAGTAAGTTATATTTTTTTAAATTATGGGGCTATGTTGTGTTTGCACCATTGCTCCAATGTTAAAAGAGTGATTTTTTGGCGAGGATATTTCAATAACGACCGGGTAAATCGGTCTCAAATTTTTTACTCATATTTCTTGACGCTTATGTTAGTTTTGCTGAAAATTTTGTACCTTTTTAGATACTTTTGATTTAGAAACAACTACCTTAAGAAGACTAAGGTAAAGTAGGTAGTACTAGAACAGCACATAAAGTGGCATCTGTACTGGAACGACGCTAACAAAATGTTGTTACAGACGTTATATAACTGTAAATTATGATAGAAGAAATATATTTACATTCCTTAAAATACTATCTGTAACAATGCACTAAAATAACAGCATTTAATAGTGAATAAAAATAGTAAAAAAATTTTACAATACCCCTTAGGTGATGCCGGTTAATTTACCTATTTTTTTCATTTTGAATCTCAATATCAATTTTGCATTTTGCGATAGAAAATAAGAAAAACCGTGATCAGTACAAAAATAATTATTAATTGTCATTAATATGGTAATAATAATTATTTCAATTATAATTGAAAGTAGGTATTGAATGACCAACAAAAAAAATTTTTTAACTAAAAATCACTCGTTCCAGTATGCATCCCAATTTTAAAATGAGTATTCAATACTGGAACGAAATGGCGTACCTCGTTCCAGTATTGCTACTCTTTTTTCATCTAGGATCAGAACGTAAACAAGTGTACAATTGACCGACTGTCTAAACTCTTGCTTTAATCGTAGTTAGTGTTTATGAAGCAAGATTCAATAAATATTAGTGATAACGGTATTTTTACTTAGTATTTTGATTAAGTGTTCATATAAGTGCGGATGGATAAATGTGAATGGGCAAAATAATACCCTCTTGCTTATAACGCAGTCTAACCTCAAAATTATTTACTCTGGACATGTAACGGTAGGTTATTTATCATTAACTTTAACAAGTAAATGATTAAGTACGTGCTTAATCCCTTTTTTAATAACAAAAATAATTGGATTTGACATACTTGTGCTTCAATAATTATCAACTAAAGTTTAAAAAGGGCTAAAAAATACGAATGAACATAAAACCATTAAGAAAAGTGGACTCATTCAACAAAACAAATAGAGTAAAAATAAATTGATTAAATCACAAGTGTAAAACATTGCCACACAACAAGAGAACAGCGCTGTAAAAGTTAATCTTTTAATTAGTGCCAGTGAGTATACACTGTACGCCGTTCATAGTTTCTTATTTATCATACATTTTTAAAAATTATTCATTTAAGGTGATAACGAAAAAGAACCAATTTTACCTAATTTTAAACTGGTATTTTCTTACCCTGTATTTCAAGCTCAAAAATAAGAAAAATAATACTTTATCACGAGAACTTCCACCAGCAGCCTTAGTTGATGATTTGCTAGTAGTTCTTTAGCAAAGAGAAATTAAAAAAAAAAGAAGAAAAAGTTTTACTGAAGAGAGAAAAAATTCAGAGAAATTTTTATAAGAGAAAAAAAACCAGATGCCAATAAAATTTATCAAGAAACAAAAAAGATATTGGTGTAAGACCAAAAAGATTATAATTTACAAATAAAAGAGTTAAAAAAGTCATTGAACAGTAAATCTATTAAAGAAAATAATGAAAATAAAGCAAGAAAAGCTATAAATTTAATTATATGATTATACAACGGTAAACTATTAGTCAATATATTTTTGTACTTTTGTGAGTCACCATTAGAAGTCATTACTTTTAAATAAATTAAATTGTGATTGTAATAACGTATACCATTACTAACGTTCCACTACTACTCTCGATATCGTTCCAGTATTCATGCCATACGAGAACACAAGTTCCAGTACTACAGCAAAACAGTTTTTTTTTTTAAATCAAATTATTTATCATTTAAAAGCTTCCTAGCTTTTTGTTTTGTTTTGTAATTAGTTCATCAAATACATAATTTCCAAAAAAAATTAAAATACATCAATGAAAGTGTTAATTTCGTGAAAAACAAAGGATTTACAACTTTCGTTGTAGAATGTGTTCCAGTACTACCTACTTTACCTTATTGTGCTCTTTGTTAATTTTTTATTTTTTTTATTTTTACCTGTGATACGATATAGTACTTCTTCTAATCGCCAAACGATGCCACTGTCCAGAGAAAAAAATTTTTTGTCTTGCTCGCTCTCTTCGTCAGCCAGGTTCCCTATGAAGGAGTCTTTATTAGTTTAGAGTATTATGTCAGGGTCAATAAAAATTGGGGAGAACTGAATCATTATTGTATGGGAGGGGGGTGGGGGACTTCACTAGGAGTTCGTTTAAACATCAGTTATACTTCCTTCATCTTGTTTGAGGATAATTCTTTGTAGATGTTTCATTTAATTATAAATTTTGTTTGTTAAGCATTGTATACATTTGAATAACCGTTGGTTTCTTATATAATATTCAGCCTAGTTTATTAATGTGGTAAAGTGAAACACAGCCTTCCCAGATCTATTAAATAAGAAAATCTAGGGATAATCTTGTTATAAGTATACATCTATATAATTTCTTACAAGTAGTAAATTAATATGTTTATTTTTTTTCCTGCTCTGAAATAAAGAGGTAAAGTTTTGTAATTATTTTTTTTCTCCAAAAAATAGTTCTAATCTGCAACAGTTATAATCTTCAACAGTTTCTGAATTTTTTTCAGTATCGAAAACTATGCTGCCAATACTATATTATTTTATGAAGCATTCTGCTTATCGAGAATTTTTCACACTTTTAAATAAAGATTTTTTCTGTATAAGGAATTTTACTATAGCTTAATTCTCACTCTTTGCTGTAACTGCCGTCCTTACGTTATAATATCTTTCCACAACTTAGACTCATTATTTTGACTGTCTCATTCTTCATCAAGTCCAGACCTTCGCACCTCTACCTTTGTTAAAATTCTGCTAAAAACGTTGATGAAAGATATTCAACATTTAACAAATTTTCATTCACTTTGATGACAATTTTATGGACTGCTTGTAAGTCAGAAATATTTTTAAACACTGTTTCATTATTATCAAAGAAATATCGTATCTTGGTAGTGTTATCACTATTTAACAAACGTTGGTATTCTATCAGTACTATTATGCAGAAAATTACTTAACTCTTTATGGGGCGTCGGTATTCGCGAAATTCTGTGAAATTTCTTTGTCATGCTTACAGCTTGCGTTAACGTATTCCAACGAATCACACGCTGCTTCAACTTTTCTTTTATACCGATCTACCTTCTAGGAAAGTGATAAGGATGATAACAATTCGTGGTTGTATATAAGAGGATCACGTATTGATAGACGGGTTAGAATGATTGTTACAGCGTTTAGTTCATGAATTATATGGTTGACGTTCAATAAGAAGCTTCCGATAAGTATCTAGCTAAAACTTTTTAAGCCGTTATTCAAAAAGATAATGTTATTTACGTAAATAATCTTCAAAATATTAAATGGATGTTCCAAGTGCTATTTAATAGGTATATTGCTCATGGTTTGATCAATACACTCTATTCAATATGTGTATAGTAGAATAATTTTTTGTATGTATATTCATGAAATCACACGATGCTGTGTGGGTAAGAAATTGTAACTACATTTATTGGCAAGGTGCTGCGTTAAAAATGAGTAACCAGCGTTGACCAGTTAAAATAGGAATACGCCATCTGCTTTAAGTAATGAAACAACATTCTAATATTTTTTTTTTTTTTTCTAGCAGCTAGCAACACTTGATGCATCAGCTCTTAAAAAAAATCCATTATACTGGTTTTTTAAACGACTAAATGAAAAGAGAAAAAATTATGGGTTACGGCTAATGCATGTGTATAGATAAGTAATCACAGTCCTATTTATAGGCAAGGTATTAATTACATCGAAGATAAGTAAGTCAACGTTGGTTAGTAAAAAGGGATACGCAATCCACTTTTGAGACTGAAATAGTGTACATTTTTTCACTAACAACTTGCTACGCCCGTTCTCGAGAAGTACAAAAATTACCCTGATATATTTTATACCTCAATAATAAGAAAAAAAAAATCATCGACAGATAAGTAACACTGGTTCATGTTTGATCATCTTTCTTTTGCTCTTACGATACGTGGGAGCAGGTTTGTTAGCCAGTAGCCTACACCGTAGATCTGGGGACATCCTGATGCCAGAGCTTGATAGCTTGATTTGCACTTCGAAAGACAGTGTTACGTCGGGAAACGTAGCTAGAGCGTTATTAATTTTAGGCCTAAGTTTGCGCTTAATAGTCTGGAAAATTGACTGGACTTGGAGTATATTGACTGCACATATATTTAATCAGAAGAGTGTGTCCCGGCTACGCTGCTTCTTTCACGTATACACTGTCTGGATTCCCGCTGGGTCTGTTGTCCAGCTAGGGTTAGGCTACCTCAGCAATGATGTATACGTGAAGACGCCGATTGCTTTAGAACAGTCATAGTAGGCAACGAGGTGGGCTCCTTTTCCTCTATGAATGTTATATATGTGCGTCCAAGCTTTCCACTGGATTTCCGTTGGTTGGGGTTAAGTAGCCTCGGAGTGTAGTCGCACATATGTTGGAAGGTGAACTTAGAGTGCAGGGTCCCGTTGCCCGTTACTCTAGTTTGCTAGTGCGAGTAATCTAACAAGTCGTAATTTAGAATTACAGAGTCGTGCCTAAATTTTGCGGGTGGAAAGGTTTTGGGAAAATAAAAATATAGAAAGAGAGAAGAGTTGAATATAACTTACTCTTTACTTAAATTTAGATCGTCAAAAGAATATGGCAGGGTAGTGGAACGCGTGCGGGTAAGTCTCAAGCTCGAGTATACGTCCTGACAGGTTCAGGTCGCTCTTTCAATGCTCGCTGACGACGGTCGCTGGGTATAACGTATCGGGGTTGTCCTCCGATACAATCATCCAGGCGAGAGAGTTTTCTCCGGATTTGTCCTCCAGACGAGAGCTCTCATTTTTTCCCAAATACTTGGCCTTTCATACGGTTCCAACATCTTGCAATGCAGTCTGGCAGGGGGGTCGCTAATGACTAGTTCTCCAATCACGACTTCTTTGAGTTCCTCTGCTTCACTTGCTTTCTTAGGAAGCAAAGTGTCTTTCTTTTCTTATGTTATCGCGTTCAGCTTTCCCATACAAAAGTTCTCTAGTGAATACAATTTTTATTCAGCAGGTTGTAAATCTTAAGGTTAAATGATTTGCATAACCGATTTAGGCTAATCAAGCTGCTGAAAAAGGAAGGAATAATAATAAAAATGTGACTGCATGAGCTTGATTAGCTCAAACCAGATGATTTTACAATTCCTTATAAATTCGTATCGCGTTATATATACATACATATTTATTCGTTTCCATTTGTTGATGTCGCAGTTTTAAGAGGATGGTTAATTTTGCAACTTAAAGTGCAAATTGCATAGGCCCTCGATAGTGTTGAAATCGTGGGAAATATTTCTTATTAATTATTCAGTGCTCGACCATTGTCAGGTTTTAGTTATGTTATCAGAGTGCACAATGGCTTATCTTTTGTGCTTGTACATAATTTGCGGAGCTGCGTAGTTAACATTTATTTTTAAATGATCTTGAAATTTTTGGTCGTTGCACTGAGCAGTTAACTAGAATTCAAATATGCGTCCTTGACGTTACAACAGGAAGCCATGTTTAGAACACTGTATCATCTTACGTCACAGATAGCAGCATCCGGGCGTTCAAGAATAAAGCTCCCTGACGTCACAGCCTGATCGTGCAATCGCACAAACTTAACTGGCCCTCTCTCCTACTAGGTACTACCTATTGCTCACCTACTATCCCCCTCGTGGATAAAAAAAAAGACTGCATAAATCCATACATAGGAAATACCAAAAGAATATATGCTTTATGTGGCTTTATTTTTGTCTGTAGGTTTTCGAAGCGGTGAAGTGACACCAAGTAGCTTCTCCCGGCCCCAAAGTGCAATGAGCCAACAGAGTGGAATAAATAGTATATCCAACGTCGTCAGCGGTATCGGAAGTGCCATTGGTGTGAGTCTACGGCCCCGCTCGATAGGTGCACCAAGGCGCCGAAGGCCTGCCTCTATTGCTGGCACAGGTGTCTCCTCTTCCCCTACCACTACGAGCAACAACATTAGTGGTGAACGAAACAGTAAGCATGTCTTTATTTCTCTATCTCTGTATACAAAGTATTACCTCTATCTGTACCCGTGTACGCAGTCGCACCTTCCCTATTCTGTCTATCATATGAATATTGTTATAATTTTAGAGTACGGATTAAAACCAAATTGAGGGTACGTTTTTTTAATGTATTGAAAACACTAAAGGTCTGACAAAATAAGACTGATGTCCCGGTCTTTCAAAGCCATCACATTATATTTTCATAAAAATTATGAAAAAGTTTTTTTTTTATAACTCAATATTCTAATTTAATACTTAGAGCGTTTGAAATATAGTTTCTATGAGATTATATAGTTCTATTTTAGAATAAATATTTTTACAGTATATTACGATCTTAGGCTAGAAAAGTAAAGAAAGTCTCAGATTGCTCGTGTACTCACTCTGAGGCAAAGTTTAGGATGACAAACGGACGATTTAAGCCTTCTTTACTTCCAGCTTAGGGTTGTAAACGACTTTTCATGCTGCAGTGACAGGGAAGTAAGTTTGCGCTATGAACGAAAATGTTCACCTGCCAGGCTGCTGTCAGAAAAAATAAATTGCATTTGTATCCAACAACTACTATTAAGAATTTTTGAGACATAGATTTTTACTGTTTCGGCGACAGAGTCAGCCTTATCATCTCAGTATCAGTTCCCGCTGTTTATTACTACTAGATGGCACAAAAATATTATACCATGCTCAGTAGAAAGAAGTTTAGTGACGAGATATTTTAAAAAAAGGAAGCTACAAATATACCTAAAAAATTGGTCGTAAAATGGATTTGTACCCTGACCCTTTAGATACACTAGCTCTAGATAAGCCATTAACAGTTAGACAAAGTTCTATAAAATTTCTTGATTGTCATTGAATATTTAATCGTTCAGGGAAACTTAAGAATAATACAAGGGTCCAAAATAGAAGGACGGTACTATTTGTTTTTGATATTTTTTACCCATTTACCATGTAACCGAAGTTGTTACTGCTCCATCGCGTCACATGATCCATTGGAAATAAGATAAACGTGCCTATCATGCATAATGCATTAACTCCGTTTATAGTAATCATTGAAATGACACTCTTCTGCGCAAACAAGCATAAAAAAGTTGACTTTTGAAGTGATTTTGGCTTTAAATTCGCGTTCAGAGTCCTAAGAAAATCTGTACATTCTGTGCTACCCTTATGAATTTTATATTTGATGTAAACAATGGGCTGAAAGTTACATGAATATTTCTGAATACACGTTTTTATAACATTAATTTACGAACCATATTTAAATTTTTTTCTAAAATGGTTCTTGCATACACTGTGATGTACGGGAAATAAAGTTTACACGTTAAATGCAGAAGAAGAAATTGGTGACATTGTGAGACGCGAAGTATCAGTTGTGCACATTAGGAATCTTGAATCTACCATGTAGGTAAATGTGAAAGATTACTATAAGTCAGTGTTCATCTGAATTGCTCATATCCAGAATATTTACTTTATGGCTTAAGATGTAAATTTTTTGTACACCTAGGATCAATAACCACAGTGGCGCTACATTAAAATTCTCGATGTTTGTAGTGAATACCTCGAGATTCTTAATGTGTACAGTTGGTACTTTGCGTTTCACGTTTTAACTTCACGTTTTAAGCATGTATACATATTCTTTGTATATGTATAGCATCTTATCTACCAAGCGACAACGCGTGACGCTTCCCTTAAGCAATTGATTCATTAAAAAGTCAACACAGAGTTCTTTGTATTTATTTCTTAAGCAGCACAAGGTCGTAGTATCTTACGAAACTTTGAAAAAATACTACAAAATCTTGGTCAACTGCTTTGTATAGATTGAAATTTTCATTAAAAAGAAAAAAGATGTATTTCCCAGGGAAAATTACACAAAAAGGTGACAAGGTACGTGTTATACTAGTGTGTTCTGTCAACTATATACTTAGATCTTACGTGTACGTATAGATCACTTGTGTTTGAAGTAGAAAAATGATGACAGAGACGAAGAAATAGACTTGCTGTAGAATTGCAGAGCGTGCAAAGAATAAAGGAAGACCTGTGCGCATGTGCGCTCCTAAAACAGGGTGTGGTAAAATTTTCGCTTATAAATTAAAATATACCTTTCAATATTACTCGTAATCTAGTGACTACTGTTATTTGAATAAAAAAATTTGTATAATATAAGTTGATACGTTATGATGACAACGCGTGATTGCTGCAATTTTACAGATTCTTATTTGTTCTGATGACAGAAGGATTGCCATAGCTGATTTAGCTCCAAGTTAAATAATAAAAAAATTTTATTCATGAAAAATTATAAAGAAGCTTGTTATGAATTTAAATTCGAAAATGTAAACATATATTTAACAAAAAACATATAACATATAAAAATAAAGACCAGTTATCAACAATAACAATTCATCCAAAAGAAAAATGATAACTTCATCCATATAGAAATATTGTCGTAATGACATCAATAATTTATAAACATTAAATATTGAAGTATAAGAAAATTTTGTAACCCTTGTTTAGCAAACAAGTAAAATGCGGAAAAAATTAGAATTAAAAAACTTTCGTATCAAATTGACAATCACATTCAGACGGAATTGTATCGAATAATCAATGACTGTCTATTTTTTTGTACCCCTACCAAAGGTGGTCCACCTCCTTAAGGGGGTTTGATACAATCTTTGTGTGGGGTGGCGAAGCGGAGTCAGAGGTGTGGGACCCTCACGGCATCACTGGCAGAACGTAATACAGTTTATTTCTCTAATATAAATGCATCAATCTCATAAACCTAACCAAAGTTTTTTTTTTATTTTAAAAATGATGATCTCTTCAATTACAATACAAATAAAAATCAAAGGATCGTGTAATTTCGCAGTATTTGTAATATCGAAACATTTTTTTTTTCGATTTTTTAACTATTACTAAGGTGTTCTATTTTTAGGTTATAACAATTTTTTTATAACAACCCATGTTAAGTTGCTCATTTTTTATTTTTAAATATCCTAATAACTACGTGGCTAAGACCGATCAAAAAATGAACGTATGTTTTTTACTTCACACATAGAATGAATCAAAAACTAAGTTAGAGCTTTTAGCCATTGTCAATATGTATTGAATCTCCTTAAGACATCTAACGTTATCCTTTTCTAAAAAATTGATATAATATTTATTGTTTTTTAAGCCTGCAAGATATTTTCTTAAAGTAAGTGCTCAGTAAATTTTTATTTAAAAACCAAAATTTGAAATACTTATGCTCCCACTTTTCTCTATAATATTGTTTTAGTTTTTTCATATTCTCACTCTTTACATTTAATTTTATTAGTTAATGACGGATCAGTAAAAATGTAAGCAATCAGGAGTTAAGAATGAAAATAAAATGATTGTGAAAGATGCATCTATCATTGATAATGTTAACAATGAACATAAGTAAGAAAAAAACGTATGGATAAAAATAATATAATCGTAGTTGTAGTCTCATCATACTCAAATTTATCAGTTAATGACAGAATATGCGTGTAGGTTTTCGATTATTAAACGTGAATTGTAATATGTTTTTTCTCTTTCAACCTCTTTAACTTGAAATTAGAGACACTAAACTCAGAAAATTTTTTTTACCGATAGGGCTTTATTTCAGCTTTTATTTAAACTGATTAGGATCACTAAAAATAGTTTACTACTTTATTGCTTGTATTACAAGTTAGTTTGACATTACATGTATATCTTGCCATAATAGGTCCATTGGACCAACAGAGCCAGAGAAAAAGTTTGGTAAATATCAGTTGCCTGAAGGCAAGAAAAACATAAACTTAGATTACATTTTTTTTTGGCTGACAGAATTGGAACTGACTGAATGAGCTTTAGATAGTTTGTACAACTCGTAGACGAAATGTTAAGATTTTTCTAAAACTAGCTATTACTATTAGATACTGTTTAAATAATAATAGACATTTAAATCTTTTCAAAAATTGCGAAGAAATGATAGTTGTTCAAAAATTTTCATGAAAGTTGATACTTTTTCAATTAGCACTTACTTTACGAATAAACATACTCACTGTTTTTAAAGTAAAACAATTTTGACGACCTATTTTTCAGATATAAATCAGGTAAAAAAATTTTAAACTCCAATTCAATAATAAATGATAAAGCTTTATAAAGCTTTCTTAACTAAAAAAAAACTTTAGTAATAGTTTATGGACATTTTTACGATAAAGAAACCTATCGTTCTGTATTCCATTGATCTTTCAAAATCATCAATTCTTTTCTTTAGTATACTTACAATTAGAGTGTGGATTCAAGATTAATCGTTCTTAATTAGTTTTAATATATCACTCAACAGCTTTATACAATTTTTTTTTAATCCTCTCTATGATTGAGAAAATGTTGCTTTAAGTATGATGATATGATAATTAACAGCTATGAATCCGTAGAAATACTTTAGTTCTATTAGCAATTCGTGAAAAATTGAAATTTTTTTTCAAACTATGCTTTTATTTCTAAATGATTATCAAGCATAATTCAAGTAAAAGTTACATTCTTACTTTGCATTTTAGTAATTGTTAATCTAGTTGACTATGAAATTGTTTTTTTTTTTTTTTTTTAATGTAAAGTAACGTTGTCAAGAATTTGTACTTAATATTTATTTATAGTCATAAAAAATTTTTTGATTATAAATAATTTTTAGTATGGAAATTTTGATACTAATTCTTTTTTGTTTATGATTTTTTTTTTAATGTTGTACTTTAATAAATCTGTAATCCATAAACCTTGACCCATACGTAAAATTCTTATTAACGTTGTTGCTCCAAGTATTAAATTGAGCTCTAGATGTGCTGGCTCTTTATGACCACTATTTTGTATTTTAATTGAAAAATTTACAATTCACAAAAATTTCATCGTCAGATTGACGTATACTTTTGTAGGTTTTGTAATCCATGCTAAAGAACATTTTTAGTTGCTCTTTTCAGTTGGTTAAGAGTTGTATTATTTAAAATAAATAATTATTCATAAGAAGTTCAAGTAATTTTGTTCATTGAAGAAAAATTTTAAATTATGTATCACTTATATTCCATTCATCAAGAACTTTAAAAGTTTTGAATTTTTCTTTCCCTTCTTTTCATCATTGATTCTATAAATCTTTCTATTAGTCAAATGAATTGGAGTGGATAAATTTGTAATAGAAACAAGATGACCAACGATATGATGTTGAATACTTTTTAATATTGTTATACTTTTGCCTTTTTTTTTTTTTTTTTTAGTAAAAAGTATTTAAAGTGAAAAACTTCATAGAACAATTAACTTTTTTTTTGATACGGAAGTCTTTTTTTAAATGCTGAAAGTATACTCAAAAGCGCTATTACTGTTGATGAATTGTGGGCTTATGATTATGATCCCGAAAAAGAACAACAGTCTTAACAGTAGAAGTTATGTGTATCACTCAGATCAAAAAAGGACGTCAGAGTCGGAACATTGTTAAGTCAATGTTGATTTTTCTTTTCGATTATGACGGTGTTGTACACCATAAATATAATTCTAGCAGTAAAAAAATCAACATAGTATTTTATCTTCAAGTTTAAAAAAAATTGCATACGGAAATTGAGACAAAATGGCCTCAACTTTGGTTGAGCGGACTGGCTTGTTCACCACGGCAATGTGCCATCGCATTCATCAAACCTTGTGCAGCACTATTTAACAAGTCACTAAGTTGTACAATTTTTTCAGCCTCCGTACAGTCTTTACACATTTTCCTGTAACATACAGACGATTCAAGCAGATGTGGAAGATGTACTAAGAGCTATTTCGGATTGACTTCCAGGATTGCTTCAAGAAGTAAAAACTTCGCTGGAAATACGTTGTCCAATCACATCGGGCTACTTTGAAGGATGACGAAGACTAAAACCAGCGTGGAGGTATCAAGGTATTCTGGACACATTTAGGACAGACCTTGGACACGTAATAGCAATATGCAATTGCAACTTTGAAGTATACATTATCACTCTTCTATTTTCATCCTAAAATATACAATAAAATGTTCACCATTTAATTACTGTTGATTTAATAAAAACAAAATTGATTGTTTTTAAGATTGCACGAGATAAAAGAGCTTACATCTTATGGGAGCGTAATTTTCAAGCTACATAATTTTTGTGTTATTTTTTTAATTAATAAATTGTGCTTCCTTGAGTATCCCTAATTTTTTATTACCAAAAACTTGATTTTCCTTAAAAATTTGTCAAAAGTGTTATATGTAGGGTTTAAAACTACATAACATCATTTATAAAAATATCTCAAGTTATTCTTTTAATCAGTTGTATTTAAGGATCCTGTTAACAGATGTTTAAAAAAAAGAGCTTAAAATATTTCTTTTTGTTCTTCGTAGAAAAAAAACTCAGGTTAAAAAAAAGGAAATTAAAGAAAAAAAAGTAATGTAATAATATATGACAAAAAATGGAATGAAATAAAAAAAGACATAAAAAAATACAATGGAATGAGAAAAAAAAAATGAAATAAAAAAAAAGAACGAAAAAAAGAAGATTAAATAAAAAAAAAGGAAAAAAAAAAAATACGTAAAGGAGATTAAAAAAAAATAATGGAATGAGAAACAAAAAAAATAAAACAAGAAATGAAAAAAAAAACCAGGGGGTATGAATGGGTCATGGGACCCACGGTAAGAACAAAGTTCTTTAAACATGAGATGAATATAAAGACACACAATTTCTCAGGTAACAAGGGGGTCCCCAGATCCATATGAAGAACAAAGCTCTATAAAAATAAGTACTACATATATGAACTACATTACTACGTTTTATTCTTTTTCTTATTTAATTTCATTATTATTTTTTAATTTACTTTATTTTTTTTTTTTTTTTTTATTCCATTGAATTTTTTCATGTCTTTTTTGATCTCATTTTATTTCATTACTTTTTTTTTTAATGCATTTCGTTTTTTTCATTATTTAAAATTTTAGTTCCTGTATTTTTATTACATTTCTTTTTCCATTTTTTTTTTCATTTCATTTCATTTTTTAATGTCTTCTGATTTCATTTCCTTTTTTTGATTTCATTTTTTAATTATTTTCCATTTTATTTTTCTTATCATTTCATATTTGTTTATTTTATTTTTTTTCCATTGAATTTTTTTATTTTGATTTTATACCTTTCTTTTTATTTTTAATTGTTTATCGTTGCATTTTGTTTGAATTTTTTTATTTAATATCTGTATGTAAATTTTTTTAAAATTATTCTTTTTGTTACTTATTTTTTTGCAATTGTTTAGCCAATTAATACAAATTTTGTTTTACTTTTACATCATTATATAATGACATTTTGCCATTATTTACTTATCAAATTCAAAATAAGTGCCCTTGAAAACCATTAAAATTATATGTAACTCGAAATATACATGTACAATGATCTTGCATAATTTATTTATTATTGATTTTACAAATTACTATATTTGTATAATTATGTGACATTGTTACATAATTTGTTTGTCGAATTCGAAATAAGCGCCCTTAAAAACCATTGATACGTTCTGCAACTCTGTTGTATATGTTTATTTTAATAATTCTTTTATTTATCAAATAATTTATTTATAATAAAAATTATTAGCATTATTTTAATGCCAAAAAAACATTAGGTTTAAAAAAAATTGGTTGGTATTTTATGCATTAAATGCATAAAATACTAATATGTAATGCGTAATAACGTGCCTTATTCGATTTAATCTACATAATCATATTTATGCTAATTAAATTTTTTGTTTTTTTTTTAAATTTGTTATTTCGAAAAAAAATTTTTTTTTTGGAGGAAGAGACTTCTAGTAAGCGACTTCCGTTTTATGGAAATCTGTCATTTTTTAAATTCCAGTCCCCGAAGCATGCGACATAAAGAACTTCATTTTAATAAATAATCAAACAAATAATTTACCATTAGTTTAAAGTGTTTTCAGTGAATGCATATAAAAATGAAAAATAAGTTACGAACCACACGATAAGTACAAAAAACCGAAATTCAATAGTCGGCAGCGCTTGTAGCAGAGTGGGTAAGGTACTCGATTTGAATGCAAGAGATCGAGGGTTCAAATCTCCTTCTTAGGAAGTGCAGCACGGTTGGAAGATATAGGGTGGGGTGAGGGGAAGTTTGTAGGGGACTGACGGTGAGGGAGACGGGGTAAGGGAGGAAATGCAATGAATTAGGAGGAAGAGACTTACGGTAAGCCACTTCCGTTTCATACAAATCTGTCGTTTTGAAAATTTCAGCCCCCCCCCCCAGTACACGACAAAAAGAACTTCGTTCTAAAAAATTTCGTATTACGAAGTAAAAAAATGACATTATTTCTCATTTAAAATCATTCTAAAGGGTAAATCTTCTTCTTATTTTTGTTACAGCCTCTAGATAAAATAATAGTTTTTTACCTCATTAAGTTTTATAATCGTACATTACGTCACTAAGGCACAAAGTACAAATATGAGCACCTGAAAGCGCGGTGGTTGTATGGTTGTATCCGAGTTGCGTATTTTGTTTTTCGTATCGAGGGCGCAAAGTGAAATTGTGTGTCCATAAGTACACTTTGCGCCCAGTAAATCACTTCTAGCTTTCGGGCAGAAAAGTATTTTGCTGTTCGCGGGCCCAAAGTTATTACAAGGACTCAAAGTGTGTCCCGAGGGTGCAAAGCGGCAGTTAGACCGGGCTCAAACAGTGATAAACCGGGAAAAATTATTCGCACCCAATTTTTTTGTGCTTTCGTGTTCAAATATAGAAATGTATTTGAAAGTTCATCTTGCCACCCAAGAATGTAGTCAGGTATTGTTTAAACAACTTTTTTGTAAACAATTTCGTCAAAGTTGTTTTTTCGATCTGAAAAAAATATTCTCGGATTCTTTTGCACATTTGAAACAAAAAACCAATTGGAATGTATATACCTAAACCCCACAGTTCTCGAGTAAAAAATTCCCAAAGTTTCGAAAAACGCATTTTTCCCGATTTTCAGGGCTCTACGAGACTACTAAATAACGATATTTTTATATGTTACAACACATAAACATTAACTACAAACCTTGCTCTACAATCTTCAAAAAAGAAAATGTCAAAAAGTTGAGTGGCAAGATTGTTTTTGCATTAAACGTTCAGGGCGTTTCAGAGCGCGATCCTGCTTGAGTGTATACTTATATATGCGTTGCGTGTCTCAGCGTGTAGTGAACATATATAGGGAAGTGGAAGCGCACTCTAAAACGCCCTGAACGTTTATTGCAAAAACAATCTTGCCACTCAACTTTTTGACATTTTCTTTTTTGGAGATTGTAGAGCAATGTTTGTAGTTTATGTTCATGTGTTGTAACATATAAAAATATCTTTATTTAGTAGTCTCGTAGAGCCCTGAAAATCGAGAAAAATGCGTTTTTCGAAACTTTGGGAATTTTTTACTCGAGAACTGTGGGGTTTAGGTATATACATTCCAATTAATTTTTTGTTCCATATGTGCGAAAGAATCTGAGAATATTTTTTTCAGATCGAAAAAACCACTCTGTCGAAATTGTTTACAAAAAAATTGTTTAAACAATACCTGACCACATTCTTGGGTGGCAAGATGAATTTTCAAATACATTACGATATTTTGATCACGAAAGCACAAAAAAATTGGGTGCGAATAATTTTTCCCGGTTCATCACTGTCTGAGCCCGGTCTAAGTTGCTCTTTGTGCTAATGGTAAGAAAATATAATACAATAAACTTTTCCCAGAGAGCGGCATTGGCTCAGTGGTAAGCGTGCTTGTTACTAATACAACGCTGTTCTAGGGGTCGTAGGTTCGATTCCCGGTGAATGCAGATTTTTTTCAAAAACTGTTTTCATCGAGAAAAGTTCGTATGTAACCCTGGCTGTTTTGGGGCGGGTTTTTCCGTGGAATTTTTCTTCAGAGTAGTTTCAGAGTTTTTTCCTTGCCTCACAGGTCTTCAGGCCTAGGTGAATACGAAACAGTGTTAGGGCTATAGGTAGGGATTAGCGAATCCGATGCCAGGTGTCGGGCAGGGATCGCTGGCTTTACCGGCGAGGAGTGATTCCTGGAACATGGGGCTTTTCCGGTAATGCTTATTGGCCTAGATCCGATACTTCGGCAGAGTGCACTGGCTTAACTGGTGAGGAGTGGACATCCTGGAATATGGAGTCCTCTCCGAGGAAAGGCTACGCAGTAGCGAGTGGACCCGATGCATCATTGGTGCAGAGTGTCAGCTTAACTGGCAAGGTGTTCCACCATTGTGCCCATGGATTCAGGTATGATATCAGTAAAAAGGGTTGGAAATAAGTGCGGCAATACACCTCCACTCATAGGTGGTGAGTGGGTGGACCCGGTGACTAGGCCGGCAGGCTGTCGTGGTAACCCGGTAAAAAAAAAAAAAAAAAAAAAAAAATCCACCTGGGACGTTTCTGAGGGTTGGGTGCAACGTCAGTAGAAAAAACAGTGTTTGACACACAAATGCCATCTATTTAGGGCTACCTTACGGTTTTTGGGGTCTTCGCAGGACCCTTGGATTGGAAAGTAGCTCCGGTGATCGCACTTTTGTAACAAAAACTACCATTTTACGATGTACAAAACTATTTTGTATTCTTTTTTTTGCTTTTCTACTGCCAAAATATCCTTTTTTTACCATGGGCACACTCAAGCCATACTTCGCGTCCTTGTAATCATAATTCAAAAAAAAAGTGAATGAAAATATTTTAAGAAAGCTTTGCTCTAAAGAAAACTTTTTAGCCGTTTTTAGACTGTTTTGCATAAAATTACACTTTATTTTTAAGTGGCTCGGTGCTTTTTTTAAAAAGAAGGATTAATACTTTATTTTTCAATAACTTGCCAGTACAAGTAAAAAATATCTGATATAGAGACCAGAAGTCAGCGTAATCAATATTAATTGGTTTTAATAAATTACTAGTAATCTTACTTTAATTAGTATTCCACAGTTTGAAATACTACAAATTTAAATGAATTTCGCCTCGTTTTAATGCTGAGTTGGAGAGAACTTTTCCCACAGTTGCTCATGTAAAAACCAAAATAAAATAGATATAGAATTATGTTGTGTCATTTGTTGTGATTTTTTAGTTTTTAATGGTACATTATTGAACTTAAAAATTTCAGATTCATGTTGATTTGTTTCAATAAAAAATGTATAAAAATACATTCGAAAATACTATCAAAATTATAATTTAAAGATGATCACAGGGTGTGTAAGTGCGTACGTGCACGCACACGTGCATATGTGTAAGAGTGTGTGCCTGCACATATACCTGCTATTTTTAAAAAATTTTTATTACCATATTTGCTTTTTATTTTCTAAATAATGAGTAGTATGCACGTGTTTCTAGGAGAATATCAAATAATGCAAATATGTACATGAACTCGTAACTTTTTTATTAATGTATTTACTTATTTATTTACTTCTAAAACAATATAAATTTTTTGCAAATTTAAAGTAGGCTATTGATTTGTTTACTTAGTTAATTTAATATTTTTTGTAAAATGAATACTTGTTTAATATCAGAATTAAAAAAAGTCTTTTTTTATTAGTTGTAGAATGTATTGATTCCGACATTACATGTAGTCAAATACTACATTAAAAACTGCTAAAAGGATCGATTAGATGAGCCATGTCCAACCATAGTAATAACATTGCGTCATCTTAAGCCAATAGAGAAACAATTTAAAGATAGTGTCCGTGTAAACCAAAGTATCATGTGTTACATGGTTTAATCTAAATTTTAGCGTTTTGAACGTTGAATTATATTTTGCTTCTGCTATGTGATCTTGTTAGTGAATGCAAGAGAAATTTAAGAATAAAACACTCACAGGTATGTCAATGAAAAAGAACAATCTATTTTTATTGAATCAATGTACGTCACAAAAAATTAATAAAAACATAAAAAAGTAAAACGCTTGCTTGTGAAAAGATAACAATAAAAACTTAACTACTAAAAGATAAACGAGTAATTGGATTCAGTTTTTAAATATTACTGACTCTTTTTCTCAAGCAAGTATAAGCCTTGAGAAAGTAAAGTTTAACTAGTAGACTTCTGCTGTCTCTGGGAAAAAAATGGATGTGCCATAAGAATAACACTGCACTTCCGCTTTTTTTCCTGGAATGGTAGACTTGTGTACTACTAAATAGGATTTTTAATACGATACCATCACCATGTTTTGATTTAAAAACGCTGACGAGGGCCATAATCTTTTTGAACAGATAATGACTAACGCAAATATGAGAAAATATCTTATCTTTATAAGTACCGTGAATATACTGCTCAACTTCATGTATTATGGATCCTAGCAACGTAGAAAAACATGAAATAAGTGAAGAAAATTACGTTGATATCATAAGCGTTGGGTTTCCGTCCTTAGATTTTGCCCTCAAATAGTTGCCAGCGCCTCTCACGGAAAAACTAAAAGCTGATTTAAGTAGGTTGAGTATTGAGTGACTCTGATATCGATATTATCGAGTATCGAAAAGTAGAAACGATAATGTTTGGTCTGGATACTTGAGACGACGGAAATGTCACTATAGCACAACAGCAAATGAGTGTTTACGTTCTACAGGCTTTAATTTCGTAAATATTAAGAAGCTGAAAATGAATGTCTAATCCAAGACGCTCAATGTCAAATATAACATATTTTATTGAAGATCTGTGGATCGATTACACGTACAAGAACTTTACAGCAACTCGAAAAGTCCTATGCAAACAAATTTGCTTTTACTAATAATATTACTTAAGTAGTATCATGACACCCGAACAAGATGACAATGCCAAAACTGTATTAGTTATCTCCTTAAAGCTATTTCATTAATTTGATCTTAATATTACTGTATATTAGAAAAGTAAAACCATAAATTATTATAAGCTAATGCTTATCGTCTGCTACTTTAAAGAGACTAAAACAAGTTCATCAATAAATAACCTAAGTATATAAAAAAACATATCAAGACAAAATTTTTGCCTAAGTGCTGAGCAGTTGATTAATACAGATTTTGCATAACAATCATTTTTAGGCACCCTAGTTTCAGTTAAACGTCCCCTAGTCTCTGTTGGGATATTCGTAACGTAGGTGGTATATTATCTATCAAGACTGGTTATTTTAGAATAAAAATACTAAATATAAAGCTTGTTACAAAATTAACTATTTTCAGGATTTACCAGACTGGAAAAGTTTTTTTAGTTCTTGGGAACGAACAGAGAAAAGTTACAAAAAACGGAAAAAATAAACACAGAGATCAATGCTTTTAAACAAACTGTGGATTCATCAGTTAATATAACACCCACTTAAAAGTTTCTTCAAGATTTTGTTTTTTTGTTGTCTGTTACACCAGCAACAATAAAAATATTATACAGCCATTGGAGAAATTTCAGCTCGTGCTGAGATACCTACCAACTATTCTAATGTAAAGACTTAATTAATCAACTTTTTGTAGTTCTTAAAACATTTTCTCTTTACATTACTGTCTTAAATTGTATGGGTTAAACCTCAAATCACTTTTAGCAATGGTCATCTGTTGATAGATTGAGAAGATATATTATAACTATTTAATCAATGAAATGACCTCACTCCGTAAGAAGGTAGGCAGATAAAATGTATGTATCAGCTTTGAAGAATTATATGATGCAAATTTTGAATTATCATTATTTGCAGGCCCCTTAGTTCTCCGTAAATGTTTTTAAATCTCTATTTACATATTTGTAATGTGGTTTGTGTATTATTTCTTAAAGGTCCAACTTTGTTTTCGATAAATTTGTACACATAAGGTTTATTCATTAGACCCTATGTTATTGTTATTAGTAGATTTACAATATGTAAAAAAAAAAAATAATAAAAATTATACAGAAACAGCAGCGTAAAAAACGTGTACTCCGTTTGGTAGGAAAAATATCTAGTTAATCTTTTCTACGCTAGGCTTATGTATTTCTGACATGCTTCTAACAATAATTTCTGTAATATTATGCAAGGATTTAACAACAAGACCTCAGATAATATTTTATAAGAGGATGTATACATATTGTGGCATATGACAATGTATACTAGAATTTACGAAAATGCTTATATTATTCATATGTTAATTTAACAGTTATATTACAGTTTGATCGCACTTTACTTTTTTAGGATTTTTAGTTTTTCTTTTTTTTTTTTTTTTATGTATTTGAACTTTTTTATTTCTTAGCGTTCTTTTTGCCACGTTCATCTTTCCATCTTTCACTTTATTCATTTTCTTCGTTGGGTTCTACATTGCTATCAAGATTTTGTCCTTTTATTTCCTTCATGTCCATGCCAACCTACTCTTCTTCCACCTCCACTATTTCCACCACCTCTTCCATTACCTCTACCTCCTACATTTTTTCCCCCTCTGTGGAATTTTCTTGATGTTATATTAAGACCTAAAAGAACACAAAAATTTAATTTTTTTTTTTTTTTTAATTTACGTCATTTAAAATGTAAAACATGTATTTAGCACAAACTAAAACTTTACTGCTCTGAAATCATTCTTGATTACAATAACAAGTTTCTAATGCTGTGTTTTATTGTTATTAATAGTTTTATTACTATTATTATTATTACTATTATTATTATTATTATTATTATTATTATTATTCTCATTATCAGTATACAATTGAAGCTTTTACTGTTTTTGATGTAATACATAAAACAATTTTAAAACCGTGGAAAATTTCATAGCTTATGAAATATAAAAAATTATTTGGTGTGACAAGTGAAATACATAAGAGGGACTCTATAGATAAAATTAGTAACTTTCCGTATCATACAATGTAGTACATGAAATTTTGCAGCAATCGCACCTCTAGAATACTATTTTGGTCACAGGTATTCCTTATAAGAAAAAAAACCTCCAACAAGCGATCCAGGACTTCACACATACTTTCCTATCCGGTTGTTATTTTCAATACTTGATTTTAAATTTAACTTTACCATTTTTTGACTCTCTTTATCATAACTCTGTCCCCAAAGGTTAGAGACAGTTGTTTAAAAACAAAAATAAAGTACTTTAGATAAGCTTAGTCTTCTTGTTTGAAATGTCTCTAACACAGCCAAATGTCCATATTTATTGACATTTACTGCTTTATAAAAGAAAAAAAGTTTTAAGAATTTATTTCGTTGTTAAATTTTTAACCTTATTCAGCTTATAACTTTTGCTGGGGACTATATTATTTAGTAATTCAAAAAGGAAATAAAAGCTTATCTCCAAAGCTTTGTTTTCCTATTTTGAAGAACTCTGTACGACGCACGTTAGGGACCATACTCATCAAACACGTGATAATAGATGTAACACTATATTTTCTGATTTTTAAGCTATTGCATAGCTTTTATCGCGGGCTTTGAGCACGGTGATCAAATAAAGAAATTTCGTAACAAAAAAAACCTAACACCCCTCACTCCGCTTACCATGTAGCTCGGCTGAGCGTTCGCTTAACGGATATGAATATGGTACGACTGTACGAAGCTCGCACGGATCGAGACAAGCTGCTCCGATATCGGTGAATAGTGTTCTAGTCTGCGGAAGAAAACTAAACGTGACCTTGTCAGCTTACCGTCACTGAAACTAATGCCAGGCGTCGCTAAGTAGGTGGTGCTCTGAATTGGGAAGCGTGAGATTTAAAAATAGAAACCCTCATAAATAGAATATAAACGTGATTAATTTGGTAATCCCGTAACCTGATTAATTGGAATATTAATATTCACGCTGATAATTAATTAGTTAATCAATTGTTAATTACTATTCTGTTTGAGTATTATACATCATAAATTAAAAAACATTTATATATTATTGTAAACATTATTTTGCTCTAATTTCTTATAAGACGGTGAGTAAGAATTATTTCATCCAAATGTCCTTGTGGCTTGATAATATTTCTCCGCTAAAAAAAATTAAATTGCATGGTCTACTGATATACACAAGAAAAAGAGAATGTGCAAAAAATTAAGTATACTTTAACAAAATAACTATTAAAAATATAAGTATACTTACCTGTATATTTGGAACCACAAGATTTGATTGCTCCAAATATGCAGATAAGTATATTTATATTTGTGGAGCGCGCGGTGGCTCGGTCAGCTGGGTCGTGGATTGGCATGCGGGAGACCGTGGTTCAATTCCCGGCCAGTGCGACTTTCGGGCAAGTACCTCTGTGAGTCTCACATGTGCTTTTTCACCACGGAATGCTCCTCGAGGAGGGTTTAGGCGACCTCCTCGCAGCATAATTGCCTAATTTCCCCCTACCCCCCTCCCAGTAATGGGAGGCCTCCTATCCCTCTTCCCTTCCTTCTCCAAAGTGCTAAGTGCCCTCAGTAGTGCCCTTATTAAAGGAGCCGGACGTAGAGCACTATAATATAAAAAAAAAAAAAAAAAAATTTTTAATTTGTGGTTAGCTATCGAAATTATTAATGTTATAATCTGCAATAATAGTTCGTAACATAAACTAATTTATTATTATTTTCTATTATTACACTACGTACAAGTGTGACATCTTCAATTTGTATAACTATTCGATTAACATGATACTGGTAAGACAACAAGAAAAGATTTGAAATATTCAATCATATTCATTACAATAAATTATTAATGATATTAGACTTAGCAATTTTCTTATTCTTTTAGTATTGACGTGTCAAATATTAATCGATCATTCTCTCTAGTGATTGAAACTGACCATCTTTGCCTGTTTCACGAGCTGTGAAAACTTTTTTTATCGGTCACCAAGCTCAAAAAGTGTCACTTGAATTAATATCAAAGAAAAAACTTGAATTAATGTTTAAAAAAAAAAAAAACTTCATGAATGAAAAATAAACAAATAATTACAATTGCATAAGTTGATGAAAAATGCTACGGAATAGCTTTACCGTGGCAGTCCCCGAGTGCTACACGTCTGATTTTTTTCTACTACTTTACTCAAACCTACAGAGTTTTTAAAAAAACGAAAATAATTATTTCTTTTAAAGCATTTGTATCCTTTTAGAGTTGTTACAAAATAAAATAGATCAAATAGGTGAGCATTTGAAGTATAAAGAAAAATCAAAAATAAGCAAATTTTAATTACTTTACTTTTTTGAGATTCAGTAAATCATTTAATAGTAATAATAATAATAATGATAATAATAATAATAAAAATAATAATAATAATTGTTGTTATAATAGTAATAATATTAATCATAATAATAATAATAATAAATATTGTAATGATTTGATAATTATGGTTCTGTAATATTTTAATATATCATCGAAAGTAAGGAGTGAAACGTTATAAACAACTTCATACACGGAGCATGGTTTGTATTTATATATTATATGTATATTTTCTGATCTGCCAGGAGATGATCTGGAGGGAGTCAGGATAGGGTAGAACTGTTCTTATTGTCAGCAATACTAGTGCTTTCACGCGAACTATTTCGGAAAGGCTTTTGCATATCCACGACGAGTATTCTTATCATATAGTAGTTGTTGTGACTCTTTCTCACGAGTAATCTTTGCTCGAGTTGTCGTCTTCTCGATGACTTATCAATAATTTTACTTGTGGTGAGGAATTGTCTTATTTTTATTTGGGAAGAAAATATAGGTGTTAAATATATGGATGGAAAGATGAAATTCAGGGTGCGAGCCCAAAAATCATTCTTACTACATTCATATATGTACCAAAATCAAACAATAGATACAAATGCTCCAAAATTAGGATTAAGTTTGTGATTTATTAAAATTTGTTAATTTTAATATAATACACACGAGTTTGATCTTTTATCAAAGCATACAGAGCTAATCTTACTTATATTAATTCTGTTCGTTTGGTCTTGGCAGAGCCATAGTAGAAGGACAGTGAGGTATAGGGTACGAGCCTACTACTCTCTATTGACTCCTTGCTGGGACTGCCGCTTTCCGCCAATTCTCGCTTGCTCATCACCACGGTTTTCTCCCACTTGCTATAATATTTCTCCTTTTTCTAAAAAGTGTGGAATATTCGCTTTTAATACTATAAGAACAGTTTTTTTCGTTATATTATAAGTATATCTACTATGAATATTAATGTAAGTATAAAAAGTGTAAGTCTGAGAATAAGGATAAATCATAATTAGATTCGCCAATTCGACTTTTCATAAAACTTTAAGCTTATTTGTTATGATATTTTGAATGTACATTGGGTAGAA
Source organism: Copidosoma floridanum (assembly GCF_036245765.1). Classification (NCBI taxonomy): domain Eukaryota; kingdom Metazoa; phylum Arthropoda; class Insecta; order Hymenoptera; family Encyrtidae; genus Copidosoma; species Copidosoma floridanum. Next base: position 33,252,015 of record NW_028321881.1, read on the forward strand.
TGGAATTTTCCGTTATACTACACATAGGCACATACTTTAGTTTAACAAACGTTCGTGTGTATTACTTTCTTTGTCTTTCTGTCTATTTTTTGGATACCTGTTTACTGTGCGTAGTCATGCACGTGCGCGAATTTCGTTGGCTCTTTACTGAAGACGAATTAAGATGGAGTTCGAATAAACACAATTAGAAGATCCTGGAAAAACTTTGCATTATAGTCCAAAATTGATATTTTAAAACAATCCTGTTCACAGGAAATAAATTTTTTTAAAAAAGGTGGAAAAATGATACTAATTCTAATGTTAAGTAATCATATTCTACAAGCACAAAATATTGAAAAAAGCAATGAAAAAGGCCTACCTGTATGAGTACAATAGAGATCAAGCGAAAGCAAGAAAGCGCGAGAGCAGACCGTCAATGGCTCTTTCTATCTCACTTACTTTTACAGGTACTGCCAAAATGCATTTTTCATTTTTTTTTTCTCAAAATTTTGCGCTTGTCGAAACAAAATTAAAAGTGCTTATTGATAGAAAACTTTTCGTCCTACACGCTGATATTTTTATTTTTTCTGTATATCAAACCGTTGAAAAGTATAAACAAAACGAACTTTAAAACATAATTTTACACAATTTTGACATTTATAGATCTTTCAAAAGTTATCATAACTATTTCTTTCGAGATCGGTGGGCTCAATTATATATAATATGAAAAACGCCCAATTATAGATCAATTTTCTAATTCACAAGTTTCTCGGTTGATGTCCATAAATAATAAGAACAACGATTGGATTGGCGTGCTGCGTAGCACAATTGATAAGGTCCCCAACTACAAATCCTAAAGATGTAGTTGGATTCTCAGAGTAAGTATAATTTGAAAATTTTATTTACACACAATATATATGCGACCGTGTACATATACGAGCTATTCAATTCTCGTATGCTATTCAATACATGTATGACATTTAATTAACATAGAATTTTCCATATAGCTATAGTAATACGGATAATACACCTTACAAACGAGAGAAAGGTGGCAGTGGAAAAGAGCGTGGAGAAAGAGACAGAGAGCCGAGCCGAGCCGAGCCGAGCTGAACCGAGGTCAAGTGGAGATCGTGCCATCTCACGGGTCACTTCGTCACGATTGTCGAACTCCCAAGCGCGCCAGTAGATGTTTTAGATTAAAAAAATAAAATAAAATAAATATACAGAAACGGGCACCATACATGTCAACATTTTAATATACTCGCATGTCATTAAACACAGAAAATTTAATATTTTTCACACGAAAAAATTAGTAACAATTTATTTTAATTAGCAGCAGAACAAAAGGCTTTACGTTTTTATAGAAAGTCGTAATGCACAGTTTCGTACATCATTGAAGAATTATTTATCATTTACTGTTGTAGCGGTAAATTATATCGATGCGAGTACATTTATCAATGTAAGGCTCTTTCTTCATGATAACTTATACAAAGTATACATATATCAGAGCCACTATGTGTTGTATGTTGGATTCTTAGACACTGCAAACATCTGACGTGGTCTGTTGTCAAAAAGCAGAATATACAAACGTTGCTTACATTTTCTGATATGTGCAACAGTAGCTGTTAAATGTACATTCTATAACTCATAGGATAAAAATATTTTCGCATCGGCCTCTTACGTCCTAAGCGGTCCATGTAGTACATAATAAAAATGCTACAATTAAAGCCATCTTTTAGAAGATGCCTTGATTTTGTCAATACTTTTTGAATCCAAACGTTAGAAGGTATGGTATTAAATGAATGATTGGCTTATATTTTGTCAGATTGCTATAAAAATGCAATAAAATTTTATAACACATTTTAGATTTATTATCTATATTTCTTAAATCAATTTTTGATGGATCAACATATGGAAGGCTTCTTGTTTTCATGTCAATAATGTAAAGAAGCCAATGTTGAAAAAACTCGTAGGGCAGAAGTATTGTACCATCAAAATCACTTGGTACGTGGTATAAAAAGTAATCAGCTAATGACTTAATTCGACTGATAAAACCTTTGCGTCAGATTAATTATAGTGTTGTCTCATTCTCTCTCATTTACGGTGCAAAAAGAATCAATAACGTCACTACATATGAAACCTGACTGACCCTTTTCTAGGAAACATTTATAGTCAGACGATGTTAATTGTATTTTCCAATTTTTTATGTATAATTTCGGTCTGTAACCATCTGCAGTAACAAGACGATAATAACGTATTGGATGGTTAATTATGCTTTTGTATCATCTCACAGTACATGGGTGCATTTTAAGTTTGTAATATTTGCAATCGGCTTGCACATCATTCGAAAGTATATTTTCGACTGGAATGGTGTATGAGTGTTCAACTGCATTACTACAGAAAACAGATTTTTTCAAGGATTTTAAATCTTCACATTCAAACTTTTTGAGTTGCAATTTAAGTCGATCTAAGTTATTTTTAATCGAATCTTTTTGACTGTCATTAGCACCACTGTTAAATTTTTGTGGTTTTGGTAAACGTATGCTAGAGTTTTTATCATAACAATCATTTCTTCCTCTAGTCCTGAATTTTTCTTCCTTTTATGGAGAACGAGGTCATCATTATTGTGAGTTAACATTTTTTTATAATCACTGCCTTCTGTACTAATTATTGTATTTTTTTTTACTTTTTTGTTAAACCCGTGTGGTGGATTAATGTTGCACATATCGCTTACGATTTTAGCGTCATTAACACTTACATTTTCTAAAATTCTCAAGGATTTATTGTAGATAAAAGTTTCTTTGTGTAATACAACTAGATTATCAATACTAGAGACATTAAAACTATGTTCATGAACATCTTTCTCAACTGGAAAGATGTTCATGAACATAGTTTTTATGTCTCTAGTATTGATAATCTAATCTAATTTTGCAGTTTAGTAGTTCATCATCTACAGCTTCATTTGCTATCAATTCAGTAATTCCATAAGCTTCGAGATCTAATAGATCTTGTTTAGCTGTAGACTCAGTATTTTTTTTTTTTTTTTGTAAGAGAAGAGGTGAATTTTTGCTCTAACATCCATTCAGTAGGCTTAAATTTAAGATTTCCTCCATCATCTTTAATGTATTGAGCAGCTAACATTATAGAACGTGCTGTTTCAAAAGCTAGTTGGCCTCTATTTTTCGATTTCTCTTGTTGAAGTTTACTTCAAGTTCGTTCGGGCTGTGCATTTGAATTTGGTAGACATAGTACTTGAAACAAGAAGTCTGATATATTTCTAAATAAGTATTTGTCGGTTTCCTTATCTTGGACTTTTCTCATTTTAAACCAAAACTCTTTGACACTTGTGCAATTGCTGAAATTAGTTTTAAATTTCTCTGGAAATTCGCACTTAGTAAGACTTACCTATTTTTGGTTGATCTTTTCTTGCAAAGTATTTTGATTTGAAACAATACACTTAAATGCAGCAAAAACTTCTCTTATATCAGGATACCTTTTAAAAAATTCTGGATCAAAAGCATTATCAGGGTGAAAGCATTTCAAGTGTTTTTTGAAATCATCAAAGTAAAATTTTGTTTTGAGCTGTTGACATACTATTATTAAAAATGATTTTTAGTTTTTACGAAATATGTTTATGTCATCTTCTTCCAATTCACTGTCTTCAAAAATATTTTCGGTAGTCTGACCAATGCATACTATGTTAAATTCTTTATACTGATCTTCATCCCCAAGATTGACAGAAGAAAGTCCATAATTTTCAGTGCAATGATTAATATAACTTTCTTTTATGAACGTGTTCAAGTATGAAACATATAATTCAGAAACTAGATCTATATTTTTTGGTATGATTAAATCACCTGCTTGTAATTTTTCATTCATTTCGGCCATCAAAGAGAACTTAGTTTTCATAAAGGTAAAGTATGCATGCTTAACGGGGTTTTTTAATGTCCTCACAATATATTTAGGGCCTTTGAAGTTTTATACTGAGAAGACTTATTCTTCCTACATTCGTAAAGAAAGAAAATATTTAACGCTGTCCATCTTCTCAGTATGCACATTATACAGACATGATATGAAAATCACCTTGTTCCACGAGGGCATACAATTATCAAAGGATCAAATCTTAACATTTTTGTGCCTTCCTAAAATCTCTTTTTCTTTTAGAGCTAGAAGACATGCAATTATAAATGATAGATATTAATTATGTGCACTGTTTTGGCAAGTCTTCTACAGCTTCTTGAGCACACAAGGGCTGTATGTGATATACACACTTTATTGTCATAACATCAGGAAGTTCATCGATTAATGGCGAGCTGACAGAATTGTACTCTCCTATTAGAACATTTGCATTGCCTGTACAGAGAGACGTTATATTTTTTACATCAATGTCAGCATTTAAAAATGTATTCATAATTTTGGCGTACAATGTATCTACATTAGCAGGTTAATTATCATCCTTATCGTACACAGAAATGATGTCATATAAAGAACTTACGATCTCCTCTTTTGTTTCATCCACGTTCTTAACATTTTTACACAAGTAAGAATCAACAGTGTGGTCAGTTAATTCGTCGATCAAAATAGAAAATTTTCTGGTTTTTAATATTTCTGACATTTTCTGCGAATGAGCTAGGGCTATGATATTGTTAACGATATGTTGGACCTTTTTTCGGGATAACGATACACTTTTCATAATATTTAAATAATTACTAAATCTTTAAAAAATAGAACAAGATCTTCCGTGAAATGGAACAATTTATCAAAATAAACACACATGCCAGGAACTTTGATTTCTGCAACTGCTACTGATAGTCAAAGATCTTCTTTTTGGCCACTATTTATGAGATGTTTCTTCGTTAATAAATGCTCATCAAGTACTTGTCTATGAAATGCATATTCTTCATTACGAGTTAAATATTTTACTTTCGGATTTCCAGCTGAATTGCGAGTAAATATTGAATATTTTAAAACTTAAAACCAAAGCTTTCGAAATAGTTGTCGGTTTATTTTCCGATCAAGAAATAGTGAATTTTGGAAATCTGAACTTATAAAGGATAAATCTAATAGCGCCTTGTCAAGTGTTTCAGTCCCTAACTCAAATTCTTTATTGACGGTGGGTTGTGATACCAGACCGTTGAGATTCAGGGCTAAATTTTTACAATTAATTGTTGTTCTTGAGAGTGATTTATCTGTTCTTCAATGTGTTAATTGCGTTCATTAATTATCCTATTAGCGATGTTTCGTTCGTTATACTTTTTAATGTGCTTTGCAGATTGAAGATGTCTGTCTAAATTAAAGGTATCACGTTTTAATCTTGTACCGCATGCTTTACATCAGAAGTCTTCGATAAAATGGGGACTTCTGCATAACCATGAGGAAAAATGAGGTTCTTTCTCCTAAAAAACACTATATTCCCTTATTAACAAATAATTTTTTTGTATAGCCTATGCATATGTAAATCTCCATATGGATAAAATGTTCCTGTACCCCTGTATTCTGTAAGAATAAATCACGTAAAAGTCGTAATTGTCGTTAGCATTTAAAATATCTTATTTAGTACTATTATTTTTCGAATATTATTGTTTGCTTTTTTCTCAGACATATGGAGAGATAAAATAAAATGTACTTTGATGAATTAGTTGTAGTACATTTAACTGTAAATCAAGTGAGGGAAAGACAAGTAAAATGTAAAATATGAAGCAGTGCTAATTTTTTTTATTAGTTACGAACAAAAACTATCTAATAAAGGTTTAATAATTAATTGTCCAAATAAGGACACCGTGTCAATAACTATGGAATTATAATTTAAATATAAATCAAAACTTATTGAAGTGAAGGCTTGTAAGAAATAAGTCGAAAATATTTTCTAATTATGATTGTAAATTCTTTTCGCTCACAAAAATTGCGGAAGTTATTTTTTTTCTGTGGATAATAACAATACAAACAACACAGTAGATTAAAACGTGGACTAAAATACTGCATGACGGTAAGAAAATCTCAAAAATGTAAAAACAGGGTTTTGCAATTAGTGGGAAAACTAAACATTTGACAAAAAAATATATCGTAGTTAAAAGGAATTGTATAACACTTAATTGTGATAGTGGTAGATCAAAAATCAGTAAAAAAGATAAATTATAAATATAAATGTATAATTGTATGAGAATATTTTATTTTGTAACGATGTAGTCAGATCATTGTCATTTTTTATTTAAAAACGTTAAAGAATAAAGAAAATTATAAGCAGTATGTGCGTAATTTTGCATACAGCTACATTTTGAATTCGGAGGTTTTCCACTTCCAGACATTAAAAGCTCTTTTTTTGGTGCAATCAGTTTTTGTGATACGTCTAGTTAGCCAAATGACACGGAATTGTTGGATGGTGTAGAGAAACTCCTTGTAAAAAAAGCGCTTTTGAAAAATTGGTCTATGCTGGCCCAGAACTTTTTTATGGACATCTTTTCGAACGGCTGTTTTTTCGTTTTTCAAAGTTTCTCAAAAAGTTTTTAATGGATTTTCATAAAATTTGGTATGTATGTTGAGGCTTCTAAAACACATTTCTTAATATTCGATGTGACGCAAGTTACAGATCTTGGGGAAAATGTCGAAAGAACGCGTTTCTTTACCATTTACTCGAAAACTACTGGGCTGATCGGGGCTCAACAAACCTTATTCGATTGATTATTTGATACAGCGTTTTCAACTACCATATGGTTTTTTGTCGAATGCGTGGTTTTTCTCTGCTAACCCCAAAAAACCGTTCTTAAAATTTAAAAAAGTGAAAAAATCCACAACATCTTATTGAGATTAGGAAAAATAATAGATATATAACTATTTTTTATTGTAAAATTGTAATTTTTCATTCCATTCATTTTCTATAATAACTTATAATTTAATATTAAAATTTGACTATGCTTAGCTAATTTCTACTGATCTTATTAATAAAAAGAATGTAGGTTTTGGTCTCGTGACAATTTTTCTTATAATACATTATAAAGAACAGAAAATGAATAAATTTATTGGTAGGATATAAAAGTTGTAGTTTTGCCTTTAAGATATGACTCATTATTTTCAGAATTATAACGATTATGTGTATGAATCCGTGTAACATATTTTTTTACCTCAATAATTATTTTCTGTACGTGGAATTATTTTAGGCCTATCTGGGTTTCTTTTCGAAAAACGATTTGCGATCTAATTTTGGAAGGTTATATTGTTACAAAAATTTTTTGAAGATTTTGTCAACGTCTGTATGAGTTTTCCAAACATCCCATACTAAATAAAAAAATTTTTTTGACTTGTTCTTTTCAAGATACAGTTGAAAAACCAAAAAGTTCAAGTTATGTTTGTGCATAGTTCAACCCCTCTATATTTGTGCACCTTGATCATGTAGATTCCCTTTAGGGTACTCGTAGAAATTGTTATTTTTAGCCAATTTTGCTTTCCTTTCGAGATACAGCGTTTTTTTTGTTCTTAAAAGTTTAATTGTCGTATTATACATATTTAATATTTTACGTACGTTTTTTTACATACTTATGTACAAATGAAAAGATAAATAGGAAAAAAGAACGATTTTTACTATGTTTTTTTGAAGACTTAGAAAAGATCAAACGATGTTTTGTGTCAGACATTATTTACCTGATAGTACCTTAGCTGTAACAGAGGCCCAGTTCAGCTCGTATTACAGCCACGTTACGATTTCCACCATGCAGCAGTAGGTATACCTACTCTACATATAGAGTATACAGAGTACTATTAAGAGAGAATCTATTATATATATATATATATATATATATGGATTTTTTTTATAGGGCTATACATCTGGCTCCTTTAATAAGGGCAATACTATGGGCACTAAGCGCTTGGAAAAGGGACAAGGAAAGGTCTGGGAGGCCTCCCATTAAAGGAGGGTGGTAGGGGAACTTAGGCAATTATGCTGCGAGGAGGTCGCCTAAACCCTCCATGAGGAGCACTGCGTGGTGAAAAAGCACATGTGAAAAATCACAGAGGTACTTGTCCGTAAAGGCGCACTGGCTGGGAATCGGACCACGGTCTCCCGTGTGCCAATCCACGATCTAGCTGACTGAGCCACAGCGCTCTCCGTTATATATATACATAAAGTAACTACAGCGCACTATTGTGCATATGCGAGAGGGAGGAAGAGAGAGTAAGAGAGACAGGCAAAAAGATACCTTGTTGGCAACGAAGTCAGCGCTGGCTGGTATACGTACAGACAAAATATGTAGATACTTATTTGCACAGCAGCGTTTGTTTGCTCGCTTGCTCCTTTCATGGGTTAACTCCCCACATAAGGCACTGTTAAAAAAATTTCAATTCAAAAAAATAACTAAAGATTCGTCTTACTTGAGCTTGTCAAGATTTAATCGCTCTAAGAAGTACGACTTTGAGTTAAGTGAGGTGACAGAAAAAGGTTACTCTAATGTCTATTAATTTTAATACTAATTTATGAAGTTTGAATATTGATAAGATAAGTTAAACATTATTTCAAAGGTTTAAAAAGGTATTTTGAAGTGAGAGTAAATATTCAGATGAAAATCTAGACTACAATAAAAAAGTTGTCTGTCATCAAAAACTCTGGTTAGTTGGTACCGAAAGAAAGAGATTCAATTTAGGCATTTTTTTTGCAAAAGTAGAGAGCTTAGTGTACTGCATAGATGTAGCCAGTCTAATTAATTGTGTTTTATTTAAGAAAAATTAAATTATAGTCAACATTATTAACCGAAATTTTTTTTACAATCTTACTAACAACGAGGTTGGCTTACTAAATTCCCTTGTTTTTCATGGGAAAAGAACAGCCGAGTGGGATAACCATTACATTAAGAAAGAATGATCGCCTAGAAAAAATTTGACAGTTGGTCAAAGAAATGTTTTAAAATCTCTTCTAGTACCTGTTAAGAAAGTCCCGATACCAATATGCATATGAAACTAAGACTTCTATAACACTTCGTGTATGCTATATGAATAAAAGAAATAATGGGGCTTTTAAGTACATACTTTTAAATTATGGAAAGTGTCAGAAGCTAAAATAAGTGCAGGAGTTTCCGATGGTCAGCAAGTCAGAGCTTTATCAAATTATGAAGATTTTAAAAGTTAAATGATTGAAAGCGAAAAAGTTGTATGCTATAATTTCAGAGACGTTACTCACGGATTTTTAGTAAACATAAAGGATTTGGAGTACAAAGTTATCGTTAAAAAACTTATCAAAAAATTTTATAAATTAGATTCCCTTATGAGTTTTAAAATACATTCTTCAAACTTTCATTTGGAATATGTTATAGAGTGATTTTATCGAAAAACAGGAAGAGGTTCCATTGGGACCTAAACTTTGAAGAGAGATATCAAGGTGATTAGGACAAAATACTGTTAGCTGACTGATGTTGGACTATGTACAAGAACATGAATATAAAACGTAATATGAAATCTATTAAATGATCATTTGAAAATAAAAAAACTCGCTACTTAAGCAAAAAATACTGATTTCATATTTAAATATTGTACAAAGTATATACCACAGTGTCCAAAAAGTAAAGTAACATTTGAATTTAAAATGCGCACACAAATAGATTTGAGGCAATGCTTTTATTATTGGGTTGGCAGGACTGTCTTTGATGTATTTCCTAAGATTTAAATCTAAATATTCATTAGAGTTTGAGATACACTTCGTTTTACAGGTTGCTGGAAGTGTATTTATCAATTTTTATAATTCTGCATTTGATTTCTTTGATTATCTCGGCATTGTGCGTTTTAAGTTCCTTTCGTCGGGTGAAATTGCCAACAAAGAATATTATTTAAACGATATGCGTCGTTTGCGTAAGGCTTATCGTCGAAAGAGGCCGGAATTGTGGCGAGACAACTCTTGGATTTTTCACCACGATCATGTACCGTCTCACACTGCATTTATTCTTCATGACTATTTCACTGAAAACTTGACCTATGTTGTTCCACAACCACCAAATTTACTTGATTTGACTCCGTGTGACTTTTGCTTATTCAACAAACTCAAAAAACTGCTCTAGGGACACCGTTTTGAGTCCATAGGAAAGATACAAGCTGCATCTAAGAGAGAGCTGAAGGCTACCTAGAGTAAGAGATCTACCTGCTGTGGACCCCATTCTGAAAACTCGCAGATACTGCAGAAAGAAAAATTTATTCATACACAAGAAACTTAGACTTTTCAGTATCCGTCTTCAGGAACAGCTGATTTTTAGTGCAAGATTGTTGTTAAAAAAATTCGGATAGTAGCGAAAACCACCAAATTTGATATCGCGTGAAAACTGTAAATCATACAAAAAAGTGGTTCAGACAAAAAATGTATCTCTTAAAAAGACCTAAAAGAAAAAAAAAAAAGAAAATAAAATCGGTTATTTCGTTCGTCCGCAAAGTTAAAAAAACCACTTAAAATAGCGTTTTTTTCGAATGTCAATAACAAATACCCCCTCAGAGCAAATGTTCCCGAAATAATTGGAAATTGTGCCCCTTGATGGTGTTAATAAGCCCTAAAAATTTCAAATCGATCGACTCAATAGTTTTTGCAAAAGGTCAATTGTTTATTAATAAGGTGCTTTCGTAGAATCGCTCTCATTTTTTTTTTTAAACAACTTACACTACTAATTTTGATTGGATTCTCTTCCTTAAGAGTTACTTTATCAAGTAAAAAGTGGATTTTATGGATTTTTACACATTTTATTGTTGTAAAACGCTACTGAAAAGCAGGTACGTTTTGACAGTATAAATAAATGAAATAACTGTTGCATTTTCAGTCGTACAACAACAGGAGTAAGCGCATATTGTAGCTGCTATTTTTCTATAAATTTAAAACAACAAAAAGTCGCTCTACGTAACGTAGAAGCTGAGATAATTTTTTATTTTGTTTTTATTGTATCTCGGTGAAAAATAAGTTGTTTTTTTTCAATTTACACAGTGTATGCATCGAATGCTCATCTTTTTAATACTAAAATAACAGATTGATAAAACCGGCTACTGTTGCATAACGGCCTTTTCAAAAGCAATGATTTTTCAATCGATAAAGGCGGATTTTCGAGTGATGACGTCACAACCGCACTCTTGCGGCATGCAGAGATCTTTCTATTAGCCTTAAAACAGCAGCGGCCGAAAAAATTAGCGATAACTCCGGAACCATAGGTCGTAGAGCAACCATTTTTTTTAATTTGGGGTAGCTCGTCAAAATAATAACCTTGAACATAATGGTGATTTTCAAAAATTTATTGCAAATTATTTAACAATTAACATTGGTCGGCGAACGCAGACATCGTTTATCTCGCTTTAAACTTATCTGACAATTACAATTAGGCAAAAATTTCCTCTTACTCGTGTTATATATATATATACATATATATATATATACATATATGTATATGTGCTACTTTGTCCGTACATATTTCGCCGGTTGAATAGATATCTACGTTCTCCCGCTCTTCCGCACAGGCCGCACTCCGGTCACCTCAGACCTCATATACAAAGAACGATATACACATGTATGGAATAAATTTGTGGGTATCGGTATGTATATGTGTGTACTATGCTACTGTGTATAAGCTCAAACAAGAGGGAACGGAGCTAGGAGACCCGGGATCGGACACGACCTCTCGTTTTTACAAAAAAGGAGAAAATAAGTTGATTACAGTTCTCAACAATCATCAAGACTTGCAAGATGCCGCCAAAGTGTTCTACAACCCTGACGTTAGTCCGTCAACCATTGCTACAGCCGGTAATAAAATTATATCGAAACTATACACTACTAAGAATGAAAAAGGGGAGCTGAACGAGCTGAGATTTATGCATTCCAGGAAATCAGCGAACAAATCCGCTTCCGTATTGAAATCTCTCCCACCTACTGAGGGTGCTGATGAGCAGCATAGTTTTAGAGTGTATCTTCAAGTACAGCAATGAATAGGCAACAAAAAATCAGCATTGCAGTGGGGCTGGAAGCAAACACCTAAAGGTTTAAGCCCCGTTTACTCTTGCTCAGAACTGATTCCCCAAACCATTTTGAAAAAAATAACATGCCGGTGTGCTTTGAAGTGCAAGTCAAATGTATGCAGCTGCAGAAAACATGGGCTGAAATGCACTTCACTGTGCTTCGGCTGTCATGGAGAATCGTGCACAAACGAGGACGTTATCACAGCTGTTGTAGAAGACGATTTTATGCATTTCGATGAAACTATTGACGAAGTACTCGCTGCCACTAGAGCTTAAATAGATGGATCAGAAGACCGACTGAAAATTAATGTATATACTGAGAAAGAAGAAGAAAGAGAAGAACAAGAAATAGTAAATAATTAAGGATGTTTTAAACAAATTTTTTTTTTTAATTAATGACAGAGATGTATGTATGCATATCCAAATATGCAGAATGTACCAAATGCAAATATATTGATGTATTTCTTTTTTACGCCCCACCCAACATTTAACAACGATTATTTCAACAATAGAATATAACTGTATGTGCACAATATAAAAATAACAATATTTTTGATTTTATACAAGAAAAAGGAAATTTTTTGCCCAATTGTAATTGTCAGATAAGTTTAAAGCGAGATAAACGATGTCTGCGTTCGCTGACAAATGTTAATTGTTAAATAAATAATTTGCAATAAATTTTTGAAAATTGCCATTGTGTTCAAGGTTATTATTTTGACGAGCTACCCCGAATTAAAAAAAATGGTTGCTCTACGACCTATGGTTCCGGAGATATCGCTAATTTTTTCGGCCGCTGCTGTTTTGAAGCTAATAGAAAGATCTCTGCTTGCCGCAAGAGTGCGGTTGTGACGTCATCACTCGAAAATCCGCCTTTATCGATTGAAAAATCATTGCTTTTGAAAAGGCCGTTATGCAACAATAGCCGGTTTTATCAATCTGTAATCCTAGTATTAGAAAGATGAGCATTCGATGCATACACTGTGTAAATTGAAAAAAAACAACTTATTTTTCACCGAGATATAATAAAAACAAAATAAAAAATTATCTCAGCTTCTACGTTACGTAGAGCGACTTTTTGTTGTTTTAAATTTGTAGGAAAATAGCAGCTACAATATGCGCTTACTCCTGTTGTTGTACGACTGAAAATGCAACAGTTATTTCATTTATTTATACTGTCAAAACGTACCTGTTTTTCAGTAGCGTTTTACAACAATAAAATGTGTAAAAATCCATAAAATCCACTTTTTACTTGATAAAGTAACTCTTAAGGAAGAGAATCCAATCAAAATTAGTAGTGTAAGTTGTTTAAAAAAAAAATGAGAGCGATTCTACAAAAGCACCTTATTAATAAACAATTGACCTTTTGCAAAAACTATTGAGTCGATCGATTTGAAATTTTCAGGGCTTATTAACACCATCAAGGGGCACAATTTCCAATTATTTCGGGAACATTTGCTCTGAGGGGGTATTTGTTATTGACATTCGAAAAAAACGCTATTTTTAGTGGTTTTTTTAACTTTGCGGACGAACGAAATAACCGATTTTATTTATTTTTTTTTTTTTTCTTTTAGGTCTTTTTAAGAGATACATTTTTTGTGTGAACCACTTTTTTGTATGATTTACAGTTTTCACGTGATATCAAATTTGGTGGTTTTCGCTACTATCCGAATTTTTTTAACAATGTTGCACTAAAAATCAGCTGTTCTTGAAGACGGATACTGAAAAGTCTGAGTTTCTTGTGTATGAATAAATTTTTTTTCTGCAGTATCTGTTAGTTTATGTCAAAACCGTAGACCTCTTACTCTAACCCTGGAAACGAACTTTAATAACTGTTTTGAAGACAACAAAATCAGTTGGTACAAGTGCGTTGTACCTGGGGGGGATTTTTTTGAAGTCAATGAAATGAATAAGGAAGAAAAATAAAGATTTTTCAAAATGAATGCTGAGTCACCTCACTTTTTAGACACAGTGGTGAAAACAATAATTTTTGAAAGATTTCACTAAACAATTCCTATATGCTCATATCTTTGAAAGTTATCACGTTAAGTGGGTTAGAGTGGTAAAGTCAGCCTCAAAAGTTAGTGTGAACTAAAAATGAATGTTTTTTTGTCATTATTCTTGATCAATCATGCTCGCTATTTTATATTGTACAGCAGATTGCTACTAAGTAAGAAAATAAAAAATTATTACTTAAAAATTGTGTTTATGCGCAATGTTTTATTTCTCGTTTGCTGCACATAGATATACCAACAGTATTTCGTTCAAACTTTTAATTAAAATATCTCTCAAACCGTGATGACAGGCTTTCTTCAATTTGGATATGTTATTCTAATTATTGTTTCGAATAACATACTAGTTTTTTTGAAAAATTTGTAAGAATATCTTCCATGTTATTGGTGGAAATGCAAATGCCCCGATGACGTTTCCATAAGAGCCTGTGTATAAGATTCTTAGTTTGCTATTTTTTTTCTCAAAAGCTGTGACGCTACGGTTCATGAAATTTTTAAACGTTATTAACATAATGAAAATAAGCACATTATAATTTTTGAAGACTGCCGTAAGAAATTTGGTTTTCGCTGTAAACCTCTTAAGTGGTAGTATTTTTTTTAACATAGATTCTAATTTTGTCCAGGTATAATATTCGGAATCTGAATTTTTATTGAAACTTAAAAATTTGTGAAAGACAAGTTCAGAGATTGATTATATTTAAAAACTTCTTACGAGCATTTTTTCCTTCCGTTAAAGGATTTAGTTGTACTTATAATGTTAAAAATTCATTGTATCACAATTAATACATCTTTTAGATGGTAATTCGTGTATTATCAACTACTTTAATAGATATTCTAACAAATGTAAACAATTTCTGGCAGTCTACATCTTCATCCCAAGTGCCTAATCCAGCTGTTTGCTTTTGTCTCAAGATTGTTTATTTTTTTGAGGTTACGAATTTGTTATAATGCTACTTGGACATAATTGTGGTATTTCTACTAAAGAAAGCATTAATGTTAATTTTAAAATCCTTGCAGTGTATTACTTTACAATGTTACAAAATCTTTCTACAATTTTAAACACGAAACTTGTACGTTTAGCTAAAAATTCCAGCGTAATGAAGCAATTTGGACCCTGGACCTCGATTTACTACCTTAAAACACATAAAAAATATATAATCCCTTATTAGTACCCTGACGCTATTTTTTGTGGTCTTGTGCAATCGGCTGTACATTTTTTCTAACTTTAGCAGTTTTTTACTTAAAAACTAAGGGGCCTTAGTACATGTATCCCTATGAGTTTTTTGCTTGAAATGTACCAAGGTATGTAAAAAAAAATTTTCCCAACCAACATAAAAATGTTTCTATTGTTTATAAAAATTATTATTAACACTGAATTAGCAATGAATCGAGTCAAACACCTTTGTTTACCGCATCCGGAGGTCAAAACTCATTAATTAAAGAGGACCCCGATTTACTAAGTACTCTTATTAGCAAAACCTCACTTAGAGGAAAAGAAAAAAATTGATATAGCTGTCAGTCCACGGTACATTTTATAGGTTGCGTAAATGCGATTGTGTTTAAATTTTGTAATCAAACCTTTTTTTTTTGTAAATGGACTGTTGGAATTATTTAATATCTTGAGTCATACAAAAATTTTGGGAAACTTCTGATATTTTATATGGAAAATTTTTGTACGATTCCTATTTTTATAAGCTTCTTCATAGTCAATCCTCGGTAAGATGAAGAATGTAAATATAAGAAGCGTTGAATTAAATATAGTTACTAACGG
Organism: Copidosoma floridanum; assembly: GCF_036245765.1. Lineage (NCBI taxonomy): Eukaryota > Metazoa > Arthropoda > Insecta > Hymenoptera > Encyrtidae > Copidosoma > Copidosoma floridanum. Next base: position 33,267,732 of record NW_028321881.1, read on the forward strand.
CATTATCTACTATCGGTGAAAGAGAAAAATTAAGTTAAATATTAGTTATGAATTTAATTTGTCTTTGTGCTTTTACAATCTCTATGGTTTTTAATAAATTTAATTTTTGGCTTTTGGGTGCATTATGTAACAATTTTATATTATTCAAATCTGGAAAATGTGCATGTGAACTACAATGTTCACTGAAACCAGTCGAGTGTATATTATTATAAATAGATTTAATGTGTTCTTTAATACGTGTAGAGAGGATGCACCCCGTATGTCCTTTATACATATCGTTGCAATCTAAGTATTTAATTAAAGACACCCCACTTTTCTCCAAAATGCCAGATTCTTCTTCATTATTAACTAAAACGGTTTTGAGATTGTTTGTTGACTAAAATTGAATTTATTTTGTGTCTTTTTAATAATTTATTAATGTTTTCTGAAACTATGAAAACATAATTTAACATGTGGAATATTTTGTTTTCTGGCAATATTAAATAAAAGTGTTCAAGTAAAAGTTTTTTGCGTATTTTTCTAATTAGACTTTCTATAATAGTTTCGTCGTATCCGTTATTTGTTGCTAGATATTTTGATAATATTTATTTTTCTGTCGTGGAGATTTTTTCGTGAAGGTATCAATAGTTATCTTTGTATCAAAGAATAAACAGCACTCATTTTAATTTTGACGGACTATTTTAAATCACATACATACCTGAAAACTTATAGGTCTTTTTGATCGTGGAGAAATACTTCGAGCTCTTTTCGATCGTCGAATAATACTTAAAGCTTTTCTCGATTGTCGAGAAGTACTCTGTAATTTTTTTAATTGTGGGAAAGCGCTTAAGCTCTTTGTCGTCGTCGAGAAATAGTCGGAGCTGTCCTTGATTGTCAAGAAATACATGGAGCTCTTCTCAATCAGCGATAAAATCATTAAATTTTGAGGGTTATCTTTTAATTGCTTGTAGCTGCCAAACTAACTCTGGCAGAGAAGTTAAGTTATATATTTAAATGATTATTTTGTATCATCTCTCGAGCTGCAGTTACTAAGTGTGAGAATCGCAGATTGGGAAGGAGAATTTGCCACATTATTGCTAGTTGCCGAAATTTGTGCACCCTTGACGAGCAAAAGAAAAATAAAAATGTAGTTTTACTGGCTTTCATTGTTTCGGAAATGAAAATTCAGCGATTTGCTGAAATATTTAAAGCACTTCACAAAGCTTAATTTCTTGTTTTAATAATAAATAATATCAGGTAACCACACACACACACACACACACACACACACACACACACACACACACACACACACCTGTGTGCGCGCACGCACACCAAGCACACGTATTTAAACATGAGTACGCAAATTTTCATATTTATCGCATTGGTTATGCGTTAGATATTACATGCTTGCTTATGCGTCATATAACATCTATTAGATTAGTATTGAACAGTAGAAGCCAAGACATATATAAAGTTGTGTTGGGGTTGATCCATACTGCGACTGATACGGGGCATTATATGGCATCGAAACTGCGTAATGTGGATTATTTATTTAACTGCCCCATGGAATTAAAGCATAATGCTGTGTTGAATTTGTAAAATTAATTTGTGTTCGTATCAAATTCTGAACTTTACAACAATTTTGAGGGGTACACGGTGTCGATACTGTTTACGTTACATTTTGGTCATTGCATCAACTATGTGATTCAGAGTTTACTCGTATTAATCCCCGATGTTTATGAGCATCGTTCGATGGTATTGCCTGATAACTTTTTGACTGCTGGTATATATTTGATTAATGCAGAAAATAAAGATTCTCTGCTTGTGAGTTCATCGCATGAGAGGTATAAGTTTATTATCTACTTCTATTACGCATGAAGAAATATGGTTGTTCTGCTTACGAGCTGGTAATTGTGAATTTATAGGACATCTTGTTGACAATCATCCTTCTAATTGACGTTGTTGGCACGTTGAAACTCATTAACGGATCAAACCAACTTTATTTTGAGACAAAACTATATTGACGTTAAAATTTCCGATGGTATCAGCATAGCCAAGCTTTGATTGACTTAGCGGAGTCAAAGGTTTTGAGTTGCTGAAAACTTCTACTAACTCTACTAATTACTTGCTGTAATATTTTGAAGTACACAAAATTCATTGTAAATCGTATTTCGGTAATTTTCTAACATGGGTGAGGTAACAGGCGTATGGTACAACTACTAAAACCAAAACTAAAACTAACTTATATAAATTTTTGAAAATACTTTACCGATGTTTTTTTTCTCAGCTTTTTGATATAATTATCAGTAAAAAAAAAAATTATTTATCCTGAAAAACAAAAAACGTGTAATATCTCAAACGGCATTTTTTTATATTCATTTTTCATAGTCTAGATCGAAAGAGCAGTTTTTTTACATCAAAATAGCTTTTTTCCAGACAGGATTTATTTATTTATTATTATTTTTTTTTTCGAGAGAATTATGGTGATGAATATTAGGTGCAGCACCGTGCGTCGGCGCTGGTGGTGGCTGTCTGTCACCACACACTGAAAGTTTTATCAGTGTGCGAGTGCGATGCATTGCAAAGTTGTCTGATCTTGAAATTTCAATTGCTATAACGTATAGTGAAAATAGATTATATCAACATAATTCATTTTAATTTTTGAACACTCTACAGAAAGAGTAACTTAATGTATAATATACGTTTTAAAAAATTTTGGATTTTCATGAAAGGTAATGTATATGTGTTCCACTATTGCCTGCTAATATGTAGTGAACAGGTCTAAGTAAAGTTAATTCAGTAAAGCCAATCTGTACATTTTCGTAACTTTAAAAAAAAATTTTTATGTAAGTCATTAAGGTCATCAAGCAACAGTCTTTTTTGAACATGAACTCTCTCACCGTCATTTTGTTTAACTGAAGTAAAATCTTTTATGCCTGGCATCAGTCAAGTTATATCACCACAATTATAAAAATTTTTAACACGGCTTTGTGTCTCAAAAGAAATAATTTACCTTCTTTTTTATTCGTAGCTGCCATTATACCATTTTCACTGGTAAAAACATAGTGAGTAAGATAATTATTTTATCTTGACTACTTGTGAAAGCAAATTGTTCTTTAACTTGCTTAAGAACTGCAATACCATCTCTATGATGGTCATTGTTACAATATTCATGTGAGTTGATTCTTGATTTTTTTTCTTTTATAATATTAGCTCCATAATCATCATTTTGAGACTTCAATTATTAAGTTTTTGATTTGCACTTAATGCCAATGTTTGATCTATCACAAACAGTTAGGTAACTTTCTCTCAACTCTGCAGGAAAATTGAACAAATTTTTCTTCTTACTATCTTGATTTGGTAGCCCCAAAAGATTACAACACCGAGATGAGAAATCAGTCGTCTTTTTATTAAAACGTATCATCAAAAATTAAAGCTCAATTCTACTGTGTATGAAGTGAAATTATGTCATTCTAATTTGTTTTTACTATACTTTATTGAAATTGACGTTTCAAGATCGGACAACTTTACGATACATTGCACGTGCATACTGATTGAACTTCCAGTGTGTGGTGATAGACAGCTGCCATCGGTGCTGACGCGTGGTGCAGTACCTTATGTTCATCACCGTATTTTTAAAAATGCTGTTTCTAAAATATAACACATTTTGTATTTTTTACAGGTTAGAAACTTTTTTTTTTGAGAAACAAATAATTTTATTTAAAAAACTAAGAAAAAAATACATTGGTAAGGTATTTGCTAAAGTTTGTATAAGTTTGTTATAGTGTTTTTACTATGAGCTAAAAAGGAAATGTTTTGGTGCTCTCATGCCGTGCTAGGAGAGTTAACGTGAAGCGCTTTACATGCAATCGTTGTTGGCATATTAAAAAACTTCCTCGAGTTCTATTGCGATATCAATCACTTGTACAGCAATAAGGACATATTATTTTATATGGCTTTTGAACACTTGTACCTAAATTTGATATACACACTTAAGAAAATCATTTGTTAGAGGTACGAGCCAAGTAACTAATGGCTTGAACTCGTAAGCATGTGTTACTAAGCTTTAGAGTTACAAGAACCACTGCGTAAAGCACTAGGCTAGTGTGGCTGCAGGTTTCATTTGTTAGTTGTAGAAGTTTTGTTTTTTCTTTCTGAAAATGCTCTTGGCTCTCTGAAGTTTGCTGTTTTTCTTCTGACTTCTGTAAATCTTTTAACTCTCCTGAAGGTAGTTCTTGTTGAGGCGTACAAAATGTATTTGGATCACTATTTTCAAGATCTTTTTATGTGTCAATTTGACGGTCATTTTGCATTATTGTAGCATTTCAGCCAAAGTTTGCGAGGTCTCTGTTGTTTCTGGAGAAAATTGTTTAAGTATTTTTTGTTGTCCTGCTTCCGAAATATTTTTATGTTGCTTAAAAAATAAAAGTACTAAATGTGCTTTTTTAATTTGCACTGAATCAACATTTTCCGGTCTTTTTGTTGAAGGTTTTATTGAAATTAAGGTGCTAGATTCCCTCATTCTTTTGATTGCTTAATTGTTCATAATCTCAGCAATATTTATACGACTTTTGATGCTTATTTCTTCATTTTTTATTTTGTTTTCAGAACACTACCTGTTTTTCCCTCATAATTCTCTCTTGGTGCTCCCTGCGACATCAAAGATCACCCAGGTGATTCATAACATGTGCGGAAATGGGCCACAACATAAATAGATGTGGAGTACTTCTGTGGTTGCTTTATCCTTTTATCAGCTAAATATTGACGTCAATTATGATGATCACACTGATACACATTATATATATAGTGAAATTCTATTGATATTTTTCAAGAAGAGTTCGAATACGGGACGTTATATACTCATGCGTGTTAGTACGTATATTATGGATGGTCCCCCCCCCATTTCGGCTTCGCCCAAGACTCACTCAATGTAACACCGTAGTGTATTGACATGTAATAAGAAACGTTTTTAGTTAAAAGTTTTATATCTATTTTTGACACTTCTCAAAACAAAAATGTTCTTGTTAAAAACATGTAAGTTTCAAGTTGCTTTAAACGTGAAACTTCGGACGGTTAGGAGTGGTGTTGAATGGCACAAAATCAGACACAAGTTGATGCAGAAAGAAATATAACTGGAATTTTAATAACAATAATAATTGTAAATAACATTACACAATATTAAAATTAAAACAATGTTACAATGTTGATTACCTGAATCAACAATTATGTCGCTTTAGGTGTTACAAGCTTACATTAACAACTTTACATTACACAACAATTATACAATACAGTTTTATATTTGGTGCAAACACATTGAGCGCTTGTAGCTAACTGACTAGAGTACGTGGACAACGAGAGGCGAGGGTGGTGATGACGGTTGAGCTGTGTGCTTTCATAATGACTCATGAGAATCATGAGTCGCACCAGCGGCTAAGTTTGTAAGTGTTAAATACAACAAACTTACATCCCCCGTCCCCGAGAGGATTCGGCAGGAACAGGATCGTAAGGGATCATTTCACTCTTATGAAAAATATTTAAGCTTTTTTTTTTTCTCTCACTGGTATCTATTTCGTAAATGGATTCGGATAATTTTTTTGTTATTCTAAATGGACCTATCCGGACTGGATCTAACTTCTTCTTATTCATCTTATTACCACTCTGAATATAAACTAAATCATTTTTTTGATATTCTATATTTTTAGTATGTTTATCATAATACTGTTTGTTTACAATGTGTGATCTGTTGGCATTTTTTTGTGCAAGAGATCTGTTAAAGTCTAAATTATTATTTATATTTGTGTTTAGTTCTCTTGGAATTATTGAGTTATCCTCTTCTGTTAATAAATAATTGGATGAAAACCCCGTCGAGCTATGTATCGTATTATTATATTCGCGAATACATTGTTCTGCAATAACAGACCATGGTTTATGTTTATTTTCGTATTTTCTACAACGGATTCTGTTTATCAAAGTTTGATTAGTCCTCTCATTCTGTCCGTTTGAAAATGCACAATCTTCTGCTGTGAAAATTAATTCAATATTTTTCTGATTTAAGTAATTTTTAAATTCTGTGGAATTTATCCCCGGATATTGATCTGTTAAAATCATCCCAACATTTCCTTTGTTTTCAACCGTTTTTACTAAATGAATGAAATCCCGTGCTATTTGTGTTTTTGATGTCAAAATAAATGCGTATCGAGTTAATTGGTCCACCATCAAGTGTAAGTATTTTTTTGGGGATCTGTTTCCACTGAAACCTCCAATTGTATCTAATGATAGTATTTCTAACGGTTTTGACGCTGGACCTAATTGCGACAACGGAGCTTTAAAATTGCCAAATCTCGTTTTATTTTTTATACATATTTCACAACTTCTGCAAACAAGTTTAATGTGTTTATGCATATTCTTAAAATATATGACTGGTGTAATTGTTAATAACATTTGTTTGACACCAATAGCCCTTGTGAATCGTGCAGTTTCTTAAGAACCATTAAACCAAATTTTTCTGTTAAATATATTTTTTCTGTCCTATTTAGGTTTTTATATATAATATTATCTTTTATTTTACAATATTTATCACGAACTAACTCTTTTTGATCATTCAAGATATTTTCCAATGTTAAAAAATTTACTATCTTTATTTTTGATTCCTCAACATTGTTGTCATCAGACAAAACGGGATTTCTTGAAAGACAATCAGCCTCCGAATTGTCTTTTCCTGGATTGTACTGAATATCAAATTCAAATTGCGATATATAATTTAAAATATGTAAGAGTTCTGTATCTTTACAATTTTTTATATTAAAATTTTGTGAAGGCTTGTGATCAGTGAATACTTTAAAATGTAGGCCTATTAAATAATACTGCCAATATAAAATGGCTTCTTTTATCGCTAAACATTCGATATAAATTGCCCTTTTTGTCTTTTGAGATGAGTTGAGCTTTCGTGAAAAATAAAATACTGGCTTAATAGATCCGTCTTCCTGGGGTTGTTTCAAAATTGCACCAACTCCTTCTAAACTTGCATCGGTGTAAATGTATATAGGTTTATTAGGATCAAATATTGCTAATATCGGTGAAGTACACAGATAATTTTTTATTTTTGTAAAATTTTCCTCACATTTGTTTGACCACACAAAATTTACATTTTTCCTCAGAAGATTGTGTAAAGGCTCCAGTACAATTGCTGATTTGGGGATATATTTTAAATAAAAATTTACTTTGCCCAGAAATTGTCTGATATGTTTTCTGGTTTTCGGAGTGGGAAAATTTTTTATCGCTATTATATTATCGTTAATTGGCCTTATGTTATTGTTTGATATTATGTTTCCTAAGTATGTTACTTCTTTCTGTGCAAAACTGCATTTATTTTCATGTAATTTAAAACCGTGTTCTTCTAAAACTTGCAACGTTCTTTAAATATGTTGTTACATCGAGGCTGCGCTCGACGTACCTTTTTTTTTCTCTCCTCCTCCTCTCCTTATCCTCCTCGTAAAGCCGCGTTTTCGTAGCAAGCTAAATGACATACACGCACACATACACCAAGTACCGAAACTAAGGCTTCGTGATACACAAATAAGGAGAAACCGAGCAAGACAAAGAAGAACTAGTCTACATCTCCCTCCCTCCTTATACGTCGACATCGCCTGATGAAATTTAATAATTTTCTATCCTTTCCCTCTTCTGTGTCCTAACCATTCGTAAATAACCCGATTCATTCGACATTCGCTTTGACAGTAAAAGAAAGAGATAATATTTGCGGGTACAACATAATCAGAACAGAACATCCAAAACTTCTAATCTTCGAAACAGAAAGAGGTCAATCTTTTGCCACCAATAATGTAAAAAACCTCGATAATATGGATTTATTCGCATACATAAACTCCAAGTTTATCTACGTAGAAAAACACCTTCGATCACAAGTCAAATCTTTATACAAGGACATCTTGACTCAGCGTTGCAGAGTAGAGCGCATTGCGCTGCAGAACGCTTTGGCAATAGCTGATAAATCTCCAGATCAATTTGCTTACAATGTTATGAAGGGACCCGGATATATGGCCATAATTACCGGCGAAGCCATACGTATAATCGAGTGTATTCCAATAGAAGTAGCGTTAACAAGGACCGAAGAATGCTACGCCGAACTTCCAGTAAACAACAACGGAACTACAATGTTCCTAACACCTAAAACACGCATACTAAAAAGATATGGTACGAAAATTACCTGTGACCATATTTTTCCACAACTATATAAGATAAACGATAAATGGTATCAAGTATCAGGTACTCCAGTAGAAGTAAAACCGCCCAAGGCCTTAAAACCCATGACACAAGCCACATGGCACTATATCAAGCCATCTAATTTAGCAACCAGCGGCATTTATACAGCCAGTGACTTGGAAAAATTAAGAGATCGCATAATGTTCCCGATTGAGCAAAATTCACTCCTCAACGATCTAGCCCGTGATATGCATGGCCAATCATCCGGCCACGAAAAAAACTCTATATTTAAACTACTGAACGAAGAATCTCTTAAAAAGCTAGCCAACTCGACGTGGAAGAGAATCTGGGACGGACTAACCAATTTTGGAACTGCAAGTGCCGGTTTCATAGCATTATATATCCTATTTCAATTCATAAAAACGCTAGCAGAAGCAATGATAAACAGTTACCTACTACATCAAACTTATGGATGGTCTGTACGAATGCTCGGAGCTTTATGGAACAGTCTAGCAAATTTGCTACTTTTTCTTGGCGAAAGAAATAATAATAATTATCACAGGCCTAGAAATAAGACTCAATTTCATCAAGAAGATGTAGAACCCCAATCTCCGCAAATTCCTCATCAGAATCCAACATCAATTCAACAAGAAAGGTCAACAATGCAAGAAAAGATTCCATACTACCCACAAATTATATACACTCCCATGTTAGCAAACCAAGGAAATACCCCACCTTCTTCAACCATTACACAAGCTACAATTCCAAGTGCCCCAGCCGTCCAAGCCATTCCAATTATTAACAAACAAAACGAAAACCAATTCTTCGCTGTTCAGTAATTAACATACCTCACCAATTTACATGTGCACTGTTAGACTTTACTCCTTAAAGTTTTTGTAACTATTCTTGTTCGAGGAAGCTTCTAAAATTTAATAAATGATTAAGTAAACGATAAGTTGTACCTACGAAATTATAAGCACATGTCTGCGCAATACCATAGGTTATACATGTTTTAACAAATATATTTTAAACCTATAACCTAACTAACACTTAGTTTGTAAGGGAAATTATAATCTTTACCAATACTACATTATGAATTATATACCATTATGTACCGTCCTTCTCCTAAGGCAATGTACTCAGCGGACTGTTCCCAGGTCATCATTGGAAGCCCTAGTACCAGTTTTAGGAGGGGGGTGATAGGAGAGAATTCGACTAAAAATTATAAAAAAACACCATTTTTTTTTTTTTTTTTTTTTAGGTGTAAGTTCTTGCTAGTTACCATTAGAATATCACAATCATATAACCAATAAAATTAACATTAGAATTAAACAACTAACATTACAGTATAAAAGTAGTAATAAGTTTTTGCAAAAACCATTATGTAATAGTTAGTAAGACCTAGTGCGATAAGATTTAATGAATATATATTTTCACACAGCGAACTGTTCCCAGTTCTTCGTCCGAAGTCCTAGCAACAGTCTTAGGAGGGGGGTGTTACATCGAGGCTCCGCTCGACGTACCTTTTTTTTTCTCTCCTCCTCCTCTCCTTATCCTCCTCGTAAAGCCGCGTTTTCGTAGCAAGCTAAATGACATACACGCACACATACACCAAGTACCGAAACTAAGGCTTCGTGATACACAAATAAGGAGAAACCGAGCAAGACAAAGAAGAACTAGTCTACATCTCCCTCCCTCCTTATACGTCGACATCGCCTGATGAAATTTAATAATTTTCTATCCTTTCCCTCTTCTGTGTCCTAACCATTCGTAAATAACCCGACGCGCGAGCCGGGATGTTGATCTACACATCGGCCAGCGTTCATGCAACGCGACTTGACAACAGCATGCTATACTCCTACCACCTTCTTTCTCTAACACTCACATATCCAGAGACGCCAAGCCGAAAAATAACGCGAACTATAATACGACCTAATCCCGATAAGCAAGCACTGGGACCAGTATCGTTACTATATTATATTCTTTAGCAAGTAAGCGTCACCCCAAAACCAAAACAACATATGTAAAGGAAGACGGAAAGCGTATAGGAAATCTTTCCCTCTCCCTGCCATGAGATGATGCAGACTAATTCTGAGAACCTATGTGCGTCTTGTCGTCTCTGGCCGTAGTGGCAGTGATAAGGAGGCAAGATCTTCGGCTATATAAGCCCATGGCCTCCTGCACGAGCAGCTCAGTCTCAAAAAAATTCGTTCAATGGTCAGGCCAGCCTGGGTGTATACCTAGAGCAGTAGCCAGACTAAAGGCATATGACCTGGAGAACCCGATCGATGCATTCAACGGTCAGGCCAGCTTGGTAAACCACCGAGAGTAGTAGCCAATCAGGAATACACGACCTGGAGAATCCGGTCGAAGCCTATTCGTGACCTGGAGAATCCGGTCCACAATTTCAATTTAAATTATATCCGGCCACCCGGATCTTGCCTCGAGAGCCACTTATATTCCCCCTTTGTTTCTTTTTAATAAAAGTAAGTAACAATACTTTTTAAACTTAATCCTCATATATCCCCTAATAGTTTTTTTTCTTCTCTTCGTAAAACCCACTTTGCGTGCCGTTCAATCCGGATATTAATGGCCAAGCAGGTGGTGGAAAAATTTTTAATTCAAAAAAAATTTTAATTTAAAAAATCAAGCAACGTTAAGTTGTGTGCCGGTTGGTGCAAATGCCGATGGCCAAACAACTAGCCTCCATTTAAAAAAAAAAATCAATCAAGCAACGCTAAGTTGTGTGCCGGTTGGTGCAAATGCCGATGGCCAAACAACTAGCCTCCAATTAAAAATCAAGCAACGCCAAGTTGTGTGCCGGTTGGTGCAAATGCCGATGGCCAAACAACTAGCCTCCAATTAAAAATCAAGCAACGCCAAGTTGTGTGCCGGTTGGTGCAAATGCCGATGGCCAAACAACTAGCCTCCAATTAAAAATCAAGCAACGCTAAGTTGTGTGCCGGTTGGTGCAAATGCCGATGGCCAAACAACTAGCCTCCATTTAAAAAAAAAATCAATCAAGCAACGCTAAGTTGTGTGCCGGTTGGTGCAAATGCCGATGGCCAAACAACTAGTCTCCAATTAAAAATCAAGCAACGCTAAGTTACGTGCCGTGGGTACAAATACCGATGGCCAAGTAGCTAGCTAACCCTCCTCTAATCATCTACCCTGTTCCTACCCTAGTGCCTCGTCTTCAACCCTTGCTGTCGTGTCCCCAGGCTATTGAGCGAAAGCTTAGGCCTAAATACAGAATTTACTATTACGCTGTCTTCGACGTAACAATGTTTAAGATGATCAGAATAGTTTTTAGAAAAAATCAGAATGTCATCTATATAATTTATAGCAAAGGAATCCAAATCGTTATTTCTTAGTATACTAGAAAGAATCCGCTGAAAAATAGCCGGAGCTGACTTTAACCCAAAAGGTAAGCATCTCCATTGCCAATGACCATGATGAGTCACGAAGGCCGTTTTGTATTTATCCTTAGCTCGCAAGAGAATAGACCAGAAGGCCGAATTGATATCTAGTTTTGAAAAGTAAATACACTTTCCTACACGTACCACTAGATCATCAATTCTAGGAAACGGCTGGCCTTCAGGAATAATTAATTTATTTAATTCACGATAGTCAATACACAATCGCGATTTTTTCCCTTCATCTTTTTTATAAGTCAAAGTGACTGGCGCGGCATATGGACTGTACGACTCTTCCACGAGTCCCACTTTTAACAAATTGTTTATTTGCGTTTCTATTTCTGTTTCATCCGGAATTGAGCATTTATATGGTTTTTTTGAAATATATTTACATTCAGTTAACTTGACCGTTGCCTCGAAATTTTTTACTGTACCAATATCGAATTTAACCTTAGCAAATATTGCCTTATGTTTTTTCAAGAGATTATTTAAATCATTATTATCATTTTTATCTTCAAGCATCAAATTTTGGCATTCTTTGGCATTTATATTTTTAGAAATAGAATTCGAACTTTGAAAAATTTTTAAATTTTCATTCTGACACAGAGAAAACTCCTTGATACAATCCAAACCTATCAATAAGTAATCCTCGAATAAATCATTTTTAACAATTGTAAAAGAAAATTTTCTTGTTAAATTAAAAATCTTTAAATCTACCGTTACTGTTCCATAAGCTTGTATTGAACCATTTATTGTTTTTATCGATGTGATCCCGCTTATTCCGCTTGTTAATGGTAGTGTCTTATAAAAATTGTAGTTCATCAGTGACACATTGGCTCCAGTATCATATAGCCCACTGGCCTCAGTATCATTAACAAATATCCTTAATTTTATAAGCGGGATCGAATTTAGTTTTTTGTTTCTGCTGATTTTATAATCGAATTTGTTTTGTTTCTACATAAATTTTCTGGGTGGAATCTGTTCGGGAATCCAATTTTCTCGCAAATACGACAAGGTAAGTACTTTTGTTTCTGTTTATATGTATCCACCTCGGATCTCCTCGTATTTGTGTGTGTGTTTACAGTTTGCTCAAGTGTGCGCAGTACCGACATTAAGTTTTCAATTGTTATTATGTTTTTCTTATTTAAATGTGTTCTAACGGATTTTGGTAAAGCCAGCACAATAAAATTGATTTGAGAATTTATACTAAGATCAGGATCAACGTTTATTCAAAGATTTCTCTTTTTTAATGCAAAATCCAAGAAAGGTCCACCCAACCAACGGAAAGAATAAGCTTTTTCAATCTCACACCAAGAAATCTCCCCGAATGTATCCAGAAAAGACTGTGCCCAATAATTCCAAGGCTTTATCAAAGCACCAGACTTAAATAGAACCGAAAACCAATCTAAAGCAGGTCCCTCCAAACAAGTTTTTATAACCTCTGGAAACTGGGATTCGGCGATATTCAATCTTTTGCACTCAAGAATAAATAAATCTAACCACGACTTTGCGTTTTGATCCTTACTCGAAAATTTTTGCAGAATCATGTTGCTTGCGACAAATTTCATCGGATTATCATTAACAGAAGTGGGCAATGTGCTGTCCGTGGGTGGGGGGAAATTATCAACTACCTCTAAAAAGTAACCGCCAAACACCACATTACCTTCCTCATCCGTGTAAGCTTCTTTTAATTTTTCTGTTAACGTGATGCCAATTTTCCTGAATTTTCCTCTCGCATTCAGACTCTTTACAGCTCCCTGGATCGTTGACAATTTTATCAATTCTGTATGTTGAGAGATGGGCTCAAATTCGGGCAGGAAAAAAAATTTCTCTTTTTGTCCCAGGATTTAGATAGTCTTTACTTTTACAATCGTGGTTTTACTATCCTGAGCTTCCGCAGATAGGAGAAATGTTGCCTTGATTTTGCCTTCCATAATTGTTGATTTGTAAGTTTCAAGTTGCTTTAAACGTGAAACTTCGAACGGTTAGGAGTGGTGTTGAATGGCACAAAATCAGACACAAGTTGATGCAGAAAGAAATATAACTGGAATTTTAATAACAATAATAATTGTAAATAACAATACACAATATTAAAATAAAAACAATGTTACATTACCTGAATCAACAATTATGTCGCTTTAGGTGTTACAAGCTTACATTAACAACTTTACATTACACAACAATTATACAATACAGTTTTATATTTGGTGCGAACACATTGAGCGCTTGTAGCTAACTGACTAGAGTACGTGGACAACGAGAGGCGAGGGTGGTGATGACGGTTGAGCTGTGTGCTTTCATAATGACTCATGAGAATCATGAGTCGCACCAGCGGCTAAGTTTGTAAGTGTTAAATACAACAAACTTACTAACATTTTTGTTCGGAATCCATACAGTTTATTTGGTTAAATAATAAGCTATAAAAAAATGAAAAAAATATAATTATATTGAAAAGTACCGTGCGTTCCTTATGCCATAAAATAATCGTTGGCCCTGAAGGGCCATTGATTTGATGTTTCTTCTGTAGAATCTATTAACAGGGCTATTTTTTAAAGCTGTAAAGATTTGAAACTCACAAAAAATATATAATTACACAAAAACTTAATTCTCTTATCTCGCAACTTTATTACCATAACAAAAAAGTCCTGGAGCTTCATCTCTACTTTTTTTATTGCCACAAAAATACAAGTATATATGCTACCTATTTAAAAATTTGGAAGATTCAAGGGACTACTATGAAGGTGGTAGTAAAAAGCCGATTTCTCACTTAATAAATTCTTTATTTCTCGATTTTAATGCTACTTTAATGTCAATAAATGTTCAGCAACATTTTCTGGACGCCCAAAGCTGTATTTATTAGATGCATTTGAAGTTTTTTTTCCAATTCGACACTATTATGACTTTTGGCATAGTTAAGACTTTTGTGAGCCCTAAAGGCTATTTTTTCAACCTCATAAGGTTGTAATAAATGTGTTGGCAAGGTAGTTCGACGTCCGATGACCCTGAAAAGGACCGGTGAGCTTCTTAAGTACACACTTTCTTGACTGAAGTTTCTAGCAAACGTAATTGCCCTTGTACCTCAGGCTGATCTGCTCCGGCCTGTTATTGTAGCACTACACTAATTGGGAGGAAACCTACAACGTTTAGAGTTTTAGAGCTGGTTGTAGAGATCTTTCCCAACGTCTCCTGATATAACGTCAAAGACACTAGTGTCTAAAGCACCTTTTTTTCAGACTCAGTTGTTTTGGTGATCTAAAGTGCAGAGATTGGTTCGTGATACTTGCCCGTTGGAGACTGTCTGGTTGGCTCACATTGATTTTTTCTTCATAGCTGTTAGGTTTTCCTAGTGCAGACCTTGGAGAGGATCAGTGATTTCCTGGTTTCCCAGTCTTGTGATGAATAACTCCGCTCATGACGTCTGCCAGTGAATGACTGACTTGGCTTAATAGTAGCCACCTTTTTAAAGTTTTCCAGTGGACGAATCATTTCCGGAAATGGTAGCAAAAATGTATTTGTTAGCAAGGTAGTTTAAACTTAGGTGGCCCTTGAAAGAACCAATGAAATTGACGGTTAAGTAGGGAACGTCAACACTTACCTTGGACCTTAAAAGGGTCAGTGATAAAATTTGCAGTTATTCCTTAGTATTATCCTTGATGATGGAGAGCCAGCTGTGGGTAGCTTGACTTTTATTCTAAGACTCTCTGTGTACGGAAACCGTATTGGAAGGAGGTACGCTGCTGACCAGAGAATGTCTCGTCTTCAGGTCATTCCCCGGATAACAAACCACTCATCGTTAGTCAGGAAAGTGGGCCTGGAGAATACCTTCTCTGTAGGTATGCCGTTGGGACGACCATTAAGAAGGAGGCCGTTGTGGCTGCTCGTACTCTTCAGGGCTGTTTTTCCTGGCTTGCATTTGAAGTAGAAAATTCTCTGACGGCTCCAGGCCAGATAGTTGAGCGGCCACAAAACTCTTAAGTGTTGGAGCAGGATGTGCTCTGGCTAGACACGTCTCCTGGTATTTCCCCCGGAGACTTAAACATTCCAAATGCCAAAAAGATTGTCGTGGATAGCTGGGCCGCCCAGCTGCACGACTAACAATTCCGTTCTTGGTGTACTGCCGATAAACGACTACGATAATCGACAACTCGAGGGGGCGTCTTGTAACTACTCTTCACTATCCACGATTACGGGTGGCTTCAATTTTACCTCGACGCTACCTAGTATGTCCTACTGAACTAAAACGCAAAGCTAGCTTATTTTAGAAAATATTTGAGCTTATTTATCGATATTTTTACTATTTTTTTTAAGAAAAAAACTATGCGAAAACCATTTCGGAATTATCAAGAATCAGTATGCAAAGTCTTAGCAAAATCAGTTCAGTTGTTTTCGCGGTTAGTGATTATAACGGTTTCAGTGACTTTGCTTTATGTATTAGTAAGATAGGGAAGGACGCATAAAAAGACAGGAGACAATAAGGATTTGTAGTTTGACAGTTTGATTCATACTTTCTCTAACACGTATTACGAGATACCTTAGTGAGAGCATGTAGAAGCGAAGTCACGTTTGTAATACCCCTTACCGTTAGTACTCTTCCTTTCGGGGTCACTTACTCTACAATGTACAAGTACATACTCTCTTATGCTAGTTATGAGCTCAATAATTAGCCAATACCTCGAGATCGCCTAAGTTCGCACTATCCTGAAGATCCGCCAGTTTACTGACTACTTTACCTAGAGAATCGCTCTGGTTTGCTTTGGCCTGGAGATCCTCAAATTACCCTAGTTGTAGGAAAGAGTAGCCACTGGTGGACGGTGGAAAATAGGAGACTACTATAGCCTTGACGTAACCCGTCTTGCCAGGGTATTACATATTATCCTAAGTATAAGGTAAAAATTTAATATATATGTAAAGAAAACGTTTTCTTCATTAAAATCTGCCGCGCTTCAAGCATAGTAATAGTCTAGTTTATAATCACTTTCTATCACTTGTTACAGAGCAACAAATTGAGCTTTTTTTCGTAAAATTTCTCAATAAATAATAATAAGATAATTTTCTCACAGATATTAGTATTCATCACAACATTGCTTTATATACAGCAGCATTTTGATGAGTAGAGCTCTCTAGCCAAAGTACCAGACTATTTGCTAATACTTGAAGTAGTTAGGCAACGCCTTTAATGCCCATAACGCAGACGATAGTGGCTCTCGGAGTTGGTAGCTTGGTGAGAGAAAGTTTCAAGCTCTCGCTTACGGTATATCTTGATGTTATACGTTTGAGTATTCAGGCACTTTTTAGTTTTTGAATGGCTCGTAGATTCAATTTTTCAATAGCTTTGGTTTGGTAGTAAATTTAATTATAAATTAGGAAAAATAAATTAACTCAACCCTCAGATCTGATTTATTTGGAGTGAATTAATTATTCTATTTATCATGAAAAATCATTAAAATATTGGTTAGAAAAGTATTATAGAAAAAAAAGATAGTAGTAAGCATCGAAAGGAAATCAATTAACCAATATCACGGTAGTATAATGTTGATACTATAATTATGTTCTAGATTACAACAAAATTTAGTTTACTCTTCGGTATTACTGTTGTAACTACTCAATTGAAATTTGGTCAGCCTGCACAGCGTAGAAGATAAGTTATGAATACTTTTATTTTAATGTATTTGCATGGGCTTTAATGGCAAATAGTAATTAAATTTATTTTTTAAAGGAACTACAGTTTAAATTTCATTAAAAATTAGTAGAATAAAAGCTAAAGATGTAAGGTATAACTATGTTTGCTTTAAATTTTGATGCACAGCATGTGAGAGAAGAAAGAAATATCTGTTAAAAATCTTGATTTTTTCGCATGTATAGGTATTGGGACATTTAACACCTAAAAAAATTATACTGCAACTCTAACAACAGTACCACCTTAAAAATAAGTTCAATACTCTAAGACTAAGTTTCAATTTATACATTGTTTTCTACATTAGACATCTGCAGGAGTATTATAAAACTCTAAGCAACTAACCATTACTTTTAATCAGTTAAACGCTATGGTATTGGTGTTTAACAAAATATCACGATTTTAATACTTTAAATTAGTCAATAAACTATTTTAAACCATTTCATATCAGCTTCGTTTGGTTAAATAGACCAGCATCAAGGATGGTTTTCCCTTGTTATTTTTCAGTATGAATCACTACTATGATTGACTTTTATTAAAATAAAACTAAAACATGAATTACAACATCAGTAAACAATGCAATGTAAAGTATTATGTACGTCGATGTAACAGGTGACCTTAGAGCGCAGAAAGAAGCAAAACCACCTCTACCAAGGCTCAATACCAGTAGCAGTAGCAGTAGTAGTTTTGCATCGAAGAAGCAACAAATTACTACCATGGCACTACAAACATCTACAGTTATAAAATCGACCACGTCCGACCGAAAATTTTTGGGGGTAGGCTCGCGAAGCAATCGACTGTCGCTTCACTGTACCCTAAAACCGTCGCCACTTCCTAGTCCAGGTATCGAGCAACTGCCAACACCTCAGCTGGAGCTTACTAAATTTAACACTATTGACAAGCAGCAGCAATCAATACAGACCACCGAGAACGAGTTCAAACACAAGCTTCTAGTAACAGATGACTGTAAACCACAGGTATGCCTACACCTTAAAATATCGATAGTTGTTTGGAAAAAAGTTGAAAAATAATTTAATGTTTTTAATTTTGCATCTTTTTTTATAACTTTTCAATGTATATTTTTAAACACATAATTAAACGTATGTGAGATTGAGATTTAGTAATGCATTTAACACACAATTATAAAAAGTTAGAAAACATCCGTGATCACTAATATGTTGGGGTTCAATTGCAACAGAGTTAATCAATACATACAAAAATTACTTATATTTTGTTTTCGTTACATAAACGACATATTACTCTTTGTTAAAGAAGACCACATTAACAAAGTTTTTAATGTTTTTAATTCATACCACCTTCAACTACAGTTTGCTCATGAAATCAAGATTGACAATCAAATAAAATTCTTAGATTTGACAATAATTAGAAACTCTAACTGTTTTAGCTTTGACTGGTTTGAACGACCTATTTCATCTGCACGAATTTTCAATTACTTTTCAGATCGTCTAATTAGTCTCAAAAGAAACATTGTTTTTAATTAAAATGTTAGAGTGTCATTATTATTAAGTACAAGATTTTACAGTTCAAATGCTGTTAAAGTAAGGAATACTTTGATCAATAACAACTATCCGTTAAGATTTATCAATAAAAATGTAAATCAGAAATTAAAAAGTCAAAAACACATTATTCATAAGAAAACGTTATAAAATACTTGCTCTCTTTGCAAAATTGGCATACCATACATCGCAAAACAAAAAATATCAACAATGTTAAAATCTTACAACATTTGCACTTAAACCCTTATTAACAATAAAAAAAATTTCGTCTTCTCTTTGGGCAAAGACAGAACTGATCAACTCAAAGCGGCAAATGTTGTATATGAATTTTAATGCAACAATTGTTTTACGTCGTACGTGCGTGAGATTAAGCGCACCACATAAGTTCGCATAAACGAGCATAAATGATTCTGTCGTTTATGCACATCAGATTAAATATAACTATGAGTTCTATTGAGATAATACAGAAATCTTTGACATTATTATGAACAAATTATTTTGGAAATAATTCACATCAAACTTGATAAAAGTAATATGAATAAGAAGGAAGACGTTCAACGTACTCAACTTTTCTCGCTTACCTTTGCTTCGCTGTCTACATAAGCATGATAATTGACATTGTGTATTTTTAGTCTATCGTTCGCTTTTCAACAAGTGTGCTAGTATACTTACGAAATGTTTGTATAAATAATCCTCTCGCGTACATAAGATATAGACATATTTGCGTCTTATATTAACTTTGTTCTAAGTACATTTTCAGAAAGTCTCTAAAAAATGTGTATTTAATTTTGTTTACCTTGATAAGGCTAGCGCAAATGGCCATCGGAACGTTGCAATAACAAAGGAGCAGTGAATTATAAGTACATTTTTGCATGTATTTATTAACTTCCTGCCAATTAACTTCTAAGGGATCACTGATCACGGACGTTTTCTAAATCTCATCAGAGGGCACTCATAATTTTCTAATGCGATTGTAAAAATTATAGAAAATGATTTTTTTTTTTTAATTCATTTCCAAAAACTGTGTTTCTACTGACAGCATCTGTTTCTTTTATTTACTATTTGTTGAACATTACTGTGTCAAAATATAGCTTACTTGCGGGTTTAGCACTACCTTTGTGTGCTACTATTACTTGATTTTACACATTCTAAATAATGAGTTGTAAAATCATTTTTCCTTACTTATAAAATTTTATTTGCCCTGTCGTAAGTACCGACCCTTCTATCCTTAGTCATTAATGAACTATTAAAAATAGCTTTTAACAAAACTAAAATGTTGGGTAAGTTTAATGCGTTGAGTTCATATTTTGTGAGGAATTTCTGAAGTCTTCATACAGTGACAACAAATAGTTTTCTTTCCTATTAATCCGTAGCCTCAAAAAGTTCTGAAATCAAAACATAAAAATAGTAAGGTTTTTTTTTTAATTTTTGGTACAGCATACATTTTGTTTGATATTTGTAGTATAATACTGTTTAGTACTGTTGACTTTTGCCCTAACATTTTTATCACTTTCGACATAGCAAGGCATTAATGTATTTGATGTGAGATTTGCATTAAGTACCAGTCAAAAGTCAATATTGCTTCGTTTGATTTTGTTAAAGTACGAGTATTAATTAGTATTATACTATGAATGTTATACAAAATTTATGCTGCACCAAAAGTAAAAAAAAAACTTTACCGTTATTATATGTTGATTTTAGAACTTTTCAAGGCTACAGATTTAAAAGAAAAAAACTATTCATTGCCACTGTATGAAGGCTTCAAAAATTCCTTACAAAATATGAACTGAACACATCAAAGTTACTTAACATTTTAGTTTTGTTAAAAGCTATTTTTAAGGGGATATCATAACTCCTTTGGAAAACACTATTTTGAAATGTTTATTTAAAAACTTAATAACATTATATATCGCTCTTATTACAAAGTATTGTGTAGAAATGCAGTATGTACAACATAGCTACGTTGATCTACAACGGTCCCACTAAATTTCTACTTAAAGTTGCTCATTAAAAGATGTTTTGAATGTATAAATGAGTGCAGACGTTAATTTGTACAAATATTTCATAAATTTACCAAATAAGATAAATTGTCTTAAAAATACAGTTTTAGGATTTTTATCTAAGATGCTTTTTTTGTTATTAAACTATTTTGTCATATCATTCTCTGCAATTTTTCTATAAGCTTACTACCTAAATTCAATTACTTCTTCCAACAAAATTTTAATAAAATACTAAGTAATTATACACATCAAAAATCATAAATTTGTCATTTATTCAACTAGCTTTTATCATTATGCCTTTTTTTGTATTGATGAAATCTAAACATTCCAAATTACAGCTATTTAATACCTAAGGAATTTTTACAAAAAAACTTGTTAATTACGAAAATACAGACGAAAATCATAAAAGTGAAGTATGAGTTACCAAAACAATTGTTTTTATTAAAACTTTTTTTTTACTACTACCTGAAAAATTGATTATTAGTGTATAATTATTAACTACCCAAGTTGCTGAGTTAAATTAGGCTTAGGTTTACAGCTTGTTATTCAGGGCACTCCGGAAAATAATTAAAGTTTTCTATCTAATCGATCAGATTATGTCGATACTGTTACAGCTGTGTTGAAAAATTTATTTTAAATAGCTAAAAAAAGTACACTATAAGAATAATAAAATTTATTGCTGGTAATTGATTTATTCATTGCAAATTTTAATTTAGATACTAAAATTAAGGTGTTCACATCTAAGGCACACGAAATTCATGGTTAGGATAATAGGATGATGAAGTATTTTAGATATTTAAATTTTCATTTACATTCAAAATTTTCTGCCGAGTAGGTATCCTACCTTAGCAACACCACGTCTTGTCTGTCGTTCTTTAGATGGCTGGGTACATTGTACATACTTTTAAGTGCATACATATATATTCGACTTCGGTTTGCTACATATATTGCATTATTTGTATTATTAATCATTTAGGGGACGATTTTGCTATAAGAGAGTCATATCCACTACTCCCCTTTTCTAAGGCATCGTTGTTTATTTCTATTAACTGTATATCCCAACGCTGCACGCTATCGACTGTGAAATTGGAAAGTACCTGTAGCCAATATCATACTGTTGGCAGCTCTGCTTGATTTTAAGAACACGCCTATCCGAATTATACACAGGAAAAATTTGGCTTACAGCTAACTTAATGATAAGACCATTTCTCGGAAACTAAGCCTAAAAAAATCTTGTTTTGAGCATTTTGAGATACACATGTCTTGTCTTCGTTGTTCTAACGATTTTTGACCTACATTTTTTGATAAAGCTGTGGAGTAGGATTAAAGAGGATGAATGAAACCAAAATACATCAGGCATACCGGCAGAAATACGTATTTTTCGGTATTTGAATATTCGAATATACAAATCTGAAGTAAATAATAGTGGGGTTGCCGAGGCTTCGTCTGCTTTCTCATAGTCGTTTACGGGCAGTACATCAAGAACAGAGCTGTTAGTCGTACAGCTGGGTATCTTTGCTACCGACAAAAATCAGACAGTTTTCAATGGAAAAGCAACCTACTTCGATTTTCTCCCGTGACCGACAAGACGATCGAGTGCCACAAAAATGGGCGTTTTGAACTTTAACTTCTGCAGCCTCATACCAGAAGACTCCCGGCCATAGCACAACCTGCTTTAACACTTCAGGGTATCTTGGCTATTCTTCCAACCAACCTGGTGCTGACAGAGCATTTTTTGCTACAACAGCAAGCCAGGTAGAAATGCCCTGAGGAGTTTAGACAGCCACATTAGCAGAAAATTTCATCAGCCTTCTCTTTAGAGGTTCGTTCCGACGGTATGCCCAGGGAAGAAGTATTATTAAGGCCCACTTTTATGACCAACGGTGAGTGGTTGATCATCTGAGAAATGATCTGAAGATGAGATATTTTTCGACCAGTGGCGTACTATCCTCCAGCATGCTCTCTACATACAGAGACTCCGAGGGTAAGAGTTAAGCTACTCTCTAGGTCCATATACCTGAGCTCCGTGATCTCCGTAAACTGAGCCGAGTCAAGTGGCAGATCTGCGCCGTTCACAGAACGTCAGCCCTAGTTTGTCAAATCATCGATCCGCAGCTGGCTCTCCATTATTAAGCATAATAATGAAAATCGATAAAGACATCTTCTCTGGCTTTTTAAGGACAATTATAAATATTATTTATGTTCGCTAAACCACCATTGATTCCATTGGTTCTTTTTTGGCCCATGTAACGTTGAACTACCTTACCAATATTTCTGACAAATATTTAAGATCGAATTCCGTCAACGATTCGTCCACCAAAAGGCTAAATAAAGTAGGCCACTATTAAACCAAGTCAGTCATTCATTAGTAGACGACGAGAGTGAAGCTGCTTGTAGTGAGGCTACGGTCACCAACGACCCTGCATCATCCTCTTGACTCAGCATTCAACCAAGAATCGCTGATCTTCCAAGGTCGGTGCTCAGCCTACTTGGTCTAGTTCACTGATTTTTTTTAGGGCCATCTAATGTTGAATTACCTCACTAATAAATATATTACAATTTATCAAAGTTTGCAAATACTCACAAAACTTGTTAACAATGCCTAGAATCACATGAAGGTAAACTGTGAATGCTTCCAATGTTTACACTTTTAAGTATCGAGAAAATGACGCAGAATATTTATCAACATAGAAACAGCAGCGTCAATATCGACGAATAAATAAACATTTAAGTGACATATCAGCTTTCCATTATAATTAGAGCATTGATCACTTAAATTTTTCAGAAATTGAGATAGGTAGAAAAATACACAAATTTACACTTCTTATGGCACTAAAAAATAGGTAAATGAGATTCTAGAACATTGTCGCTATGGTTGTAAAGCTTCACTTCATCCATTGGAAAATTCTCCTAATTGAGAAAGATGTTTATGGATGAACATCCTCTATTAAAACATTTCCTTTACAATATCAGATGTCACACTCAATTTTAAATGTCCTTCTTTGGAAGTAAAAAGATTAGAGTAGGAAATCTAATTTCAACTTTCAAAATTCTAGGTTAAGTAAAACTTTATAGGCAGCTTATTTTCTGAAAATAATGAAAGTTCGAAGTGCTTACAAATTTATTTTATGTGTTGAACAGAAAAAATTTTTATTCGTTCAGGTAATGTTCTTTAAAAAAACTTTAATATAATCATGACAAAAATTATGCATGATTGCAATTCTCTTCTAAGAACTTTTAAATTTTATTATAAATATCGAACAGTAGATAAACTTGAAAAGTTAAAACTGGTTATTTATTCTGACTAAACCCTTAATGGTGAGCATCGAGAACAATATAATGTGCCCAGAATGAAAGAAGTTGCTGCACTGATAGTTAACCAAGAAAAAGTTTCTACAAGCATTGTTCTACATGGCCAACATATACAGTTTAAGCATGTTTCTTGTCCATCGGTTAGATGACTGTTTTTTTTTTTTTTTTTAAATTGATACTCTATTAATAGTTCACTTCACTATCTGCCAAACAAAACTGTTTCTGGCATGTAGTTCTACTCTTCTAGGTTTATGTTAAAAATTGGTTGTACAAGTTATCTGCTGTATAATAAGATCTTAGTCAATAATTTTGTTACTAATATAATGGTCAAAATGATTACAGAGCTTTTGCTTTACGTGCAAACACATAAAAAACTGAAAAGAATACATTTATCTACGAGATGCAGTAAATAATGATAGTAACATTCAACCCTCCAGTATCAGACAGCTAGTAATTTAATTAAAAATGAATTACATAAAAATTAAAAACTTTGAGATACGCATGGCACTGTCTCAAGGGTTTTTCACTTAAAACTGAGGTCCTTTTCACGTGCACATACTTTTATGACTGAAAATAAAAATTCAGCCAGATAAAATATCAATATTATTACAGTTGAATACTAGATCTTTAACGAGATTCCTTGGTATTTAATATTATTTCAAAAAGTAAAATTTATGGGCCCTGTGCCGAATTTAACATGGCTTCATCATGTGTGGATCACAAGATTTTTTTTTAACAGTACCCTTACAATTAAGCAATTTTGTAAAAAAACTTAAACTGCAGATGATGGCTACCCTACCTATCAAGGAAGATGTCCTACAGATAAAAGTTACAATTCTATAGTTACATACAATTCGTGGTAAAGATGGACAAATTGATAACCGTTGGGTTATACCGCACTCACCCATCTTATCTCGATGTTTCAAAGCTCATATTATTGCTGAATTTTGTTATTCAGTGCAAGAAATTAGATTTATTTTTATACACATCAATAAAGGAAGGGTCGTACTACTTTTTTAATTGGAAATATCTACAAAATTTCAAATTATGCCCATGAACGCTATTTTTGTTTCTCTGGAGGATTTTGGTGTTTTTTTTTTATTTTTAGATTCACATACATATCCTACAATCCTATATTTAAATGT
Organism: Copidosoma floridanum; assembly: GCF_036245765.1. Taxonomy (NCBI): domain Eukaryota; kingdom Metazoa; phylum Arthropoda; class Insecta; order Hymenoptera; family Encyrtidae; genus Copidosoma; species Copidosoma floridanum. The sequence continues at coordinate 33,292,998 of NW_028321881.1, forward strand.
CTACTTTAGAAATCATCAACGAGTAAACATTAATTTGCAAAACATTTATGAAGTTTTCGAAAATCCGAGAAAAACAACGGTAACTGCGTTTTTTTTTAACAAAGCGTAATCGATAATTTTGCAACAACTCTTTTGCCATCCGAAATTTCCTCTTATTACCGATGGGACAGTAAAAAATTCGGAAGAAGAAAACAAGGAAAGGATGTACCAGACTGCCCAGGAGGAAACAAAATTTGAGCTACAGGTAGAGTCTTTACGATTCATCTCACCCAATCAGAGTTCTTCCATTTTCGAATTTTACTTCAATGTGTTTGATGCCCAACTTTATTTGAGTACTTGAAAACCTTTGATGGTTATCTACCTAATAAGCTGTTACTTATATAACTTAACTAGCTGCCAGCCGTGCATTTGGCTTATCAGAAAATGATAATCAAAGAAAAAAAATTCGCAGATACTGTTTTGTCTAAAAGTCCATCTAAATTACATGACTTACTTGCAATTATTTCAGTTCTTTTGCGGGCCATCGTAACCTTAAATTTTGTGGGACACGTTTGAACTACAATTATGCGAACACTTTCTTTACTCTTGACGGATTGAACTAATATTTAATAGAGATTTAATTTATATTGAAAACAAGGTCATCTCGCTTTCAGAAAAAAAATTTGCCTGAATTTGGGCAGTTGAATTCACCAGTTTGAGATAAACTCTGTACTAATTATCCTTTTGAGCATTCTATCAGACGTTGTTATGATTATAACCATTCAAATAATTTTGTTGCAAAAAATCTTCCAAAGTTGGTTACAGATTAACGACAAGCTTCTGCTGGAAAATTTCCCTTGCTTTTAGATCTTGTCATCTGTTTGTGATTTCTAGATTTTGGTATGAAATTTTTTATGTGATAATTCAACACTATAATCTACCCAAGTGTAAACCACAGCTATTTTTGTGTTACAAGATCGTATGAATAAATACTTATGTACCTCCTCAGGTGCGTAGGGTTTTTATAACGGTTAGTAATAATTGAATTGTCATCTTGAATTATTAGTCTCAAATCAAGAAAACTAATTTGTTGGCAACTTGTTTTTTTAACTGAAAAGTTAACCGTGAATTTATATCAAAACTGTTAAAAGTTCTCAGAATTTATAGAATAGAGAGAATGGGGACACGAGCTAGAATATTGTCAACGTAATGTACATAAAATGGAACATCAAGCCTAGTCTATTGAGTCGAAATTCTTTTTAGCGTCTCATGACCAAGTCCCATAAAATTGGATGTATAGGATTTCCATAAGTGAACCAAAAATTTGTTAGCAAAACTTATTGTTAAGTTGAAAAATAATAGAGATAAGTACAATTTTAACATTGTTACAAAACTCTCAAAAAAATAAATTTATTTTATTACGTAAATGTTTTTCAGTTATCATCCATCGACTCTAAAATAATCTTTCAAAAAGCATTAGTAAATAAGCTAACAACATTTAACCTGATAAGTGTATAACCTGTTAAAATAGTAAATGAATCTATTTTCTCTTTCAAATGAGAGCTATTTTTATACAAATAAGTTAGTTTTTGAAATGTTATCATTTAAAAATTTTGTTAAAAACTTTGATAACCCATTAAAGTGGAAATTTATTGCGGAAACTATAATACTTACGTAAGAGATGTGTTTCTTTATGTATTTTAATCAAGCCATAATACCTCGCTAGAATTATCTTACCAATATCTGTTGGATTCAAACAAAATTTATAATCTTTGAAAGTGCCCAGATCAAGACAATGCTTTACAAAAGTTATTTTTTCTTCAAATTATTTATTTCATGGATTTTTCCGTAACTGTATGCTGTATGTAATATTTGTAATTGTTCAGCCGTTTTTTGACATTGTCTATACAATTACGCTCATCAATAATAACTGTAGCATTGCTTTTATTGACTCTAGCCGCTAATAAATTTTTATTTTGTTTGAGATTTGTTTTGTTCTATCAGTAATATTCATCATTATTATATCATCCAAACCCTGCCTGAAAGTAATTTTTAAAATGATTTTAAAATGTTATTTCTAAATTTATTAACATCCGAACGTAAAAAGTGTAATCCTAATTCATGTGATTTAAAAATTTAAATATGAATCTAATGTCGATATCACTAGGAAAGTTGAAACGTTCGCCTGGTTTTAACGTGTCGAATACAGGTTCTAGTATATTTGTATTTGTGAGGTTATAAAGCCACTTTGAATTAAAGTTGTTTCTTATAATACGAGTAGAAGGTAATGTTATGTGGTGCGGACGTTGACCCGTCAACTGATAACGAGTATGTGTCGTATTGTGTACACTAGGTCTATAACTATCAGAGCGGTATTTGTATTTGGAATAAATTTAATTGCTCAATTTTCTTTACAATTTCAAGTTAAATTTATTCGCTGTGAAAGCTAATAATGTGAAATTAGTTTTTAAATTTGTTGATAAGTTCTCGACTTTTATGAAAATGGAAAAGGATGGAGTCGATGATACCGACGTGTAATAGTATGTATCCAACTTTAAAAGTTGTTTTAATTGTGAAAAATTGACTAAAATATTAAACATATCGAAAATGTTACACATCCATGCTAACTCTTATAATATTAACAAAATACTACATACACATAAGTTAAACGTTCGTTACAAAAACTTTGTTATAAGATTATTTAGTTATTATGTCTTATTATCACCAAAGTCTATAACCTTTATCATATTACTTGTAGACACATACTTTTAAATCACAAAAAATGCGAAAAGTTTTGCAAATTTAAGTTACGGAATGTATTTTTTGCTGTTAATGAAACAAACTTATCAAACTGAAGTTGGCTCAGAAAATAAAGAAAGGGAAAATAATTATTTAAAATTTATCAACGTACAAGTATTTGAAGCCAATAATTTTGTAAAAAAGTGTTTAAAAATTTTATGTATTGGAAAAAGTTATTGTTGGAAAAAAAAATTTTGGAGAAAACGTCTCCCTATCACAACACATACACATTAATAGCACATATATAAGACATGTGCAGATAGTTTTAAGTATTGTATGTTTATTTAGTGTTTATTTATATTTATGATGACAAAGGAACAAGTTAAAGGAGTTCCTCGATATGCGTATGTTTAAATATTTTATTCGCAGCTATACCGACATGTGTGCTATGTATGCGTCTCTGTCTTGTTGACGATGGTAAGTTGTTGGTTGTAGTGCGAGTTTTTCAAAAATCGTTACTGTCTTTAAATAGTTTTATACATTAAGTTTTGCATATTTTATCCATCATTATTTTATATTGTACCTGATAAGGGTCTTACTATTTTTATAACTGTGTGGGCTGACACGTTGTTTTATTATTTATTTAAAATAAACATAGTTGATAGCATTACAACCTAAGTCCTTTTCATTCATATTATGTGTGCCTCTTCATAATCATTTTTTCTTTGGCATTGTGTAGAGTATTTTAATTTACGTACAAATATTAGAGCACACCTCTGTAGAGAAAACATAGAATTTCTAACCCAGCTGTTAAAAATATTAGTGGCACGATTAAATACGGGCACAGTTCTATCACTATAAATCAATTAATTAGAAATTTGGTTCTGTCAATGATTTAATTTTCGTAGTTAATTGGCCATCAAATTTTTATTTAAATCATTTCAATGGTCACATGAGGTGACATTCCACCGAAAAATGCTACAACAGAGAAAACTAATAACAATATTCTTCAAACGTTTGCAGCTGATTCTCGAAAGTACCTGTTAAATAACGTTTACTGTCATTTAAGTTTGTTTTCAGCTTCAAATCAAAAACCAAAAACTGTGGACTACAGTCTCACGCTCCTTCACAGGCTGCAGGACAGCAGATAGTCCAACTATTTGTTTGTTTAAGAAAAATTGAAAGGAAGGAAGAAGTAGAGTGTTGAATATAATATCCAGATTAACTTACCTTTCTTTCCGCTAATTATTGATTCTGATGGCCTGCACTTCCTCTTTCCGTCGATTTATAATTATTTATTTTTTTATTTATTTATTTGTTATTTATTAATTTATAATAATTTAAATTCCTTTTCCAATTAGTTTTATATTACTTTATTTTATATTACTAGTATACATATAAAATAAAACAGAAAAGGAAAAAATAGACGGAACGTCTGGTTAATCTTATAAAATTAATTATTACGTCTGCACTTGATGAGCGGCAGCGGGCTACTGACTAAAACGCCGCGCAAAGAAATGCACCTTGCACGAAGTTTTAGTTAAACTTCTTTGTCTTACTTGCTATGGGGCCGGTACTTGCTGACTTCATGTGTTTAGGCTTCATGGCTCGCTTTGGTTGTCACTTGACACTTCCAAGAGCCACGAAGTTCACAGTCAGCTTTGTTAGGTGACGACTCTCGTTGAGTATGACTCTGTAAAGAGTCTTAAAATTTTATCATTGGAAATGAAATATAACAGGATAAAATAGAATAAAAATAAAAATTGTTCATTTACGCAAGTCGTCACCTAACAGCCTCCCCTTCTTAAAACTATCACCTTCCTCGGTGAATACATTATATTATATTATTTTATAAGTTTTTTTTTTTTTTTTTTTTTTTCTTCTTATAAGTAAACATTTATGAGCTACATAACATAAACATTTTACAATAATCCTTATAGTAATGTAATAAAGTATTAATTTACAGAATTATTACATTTGTTTATTCGGGACTGAGAGAAAGGGAAGGAATGGATTCGTGAATATTGCGTCTTCTTCTTCTCCTTGGGCCCTGATTTTGTGCTGTTAATTACTAGTCTATTAAATGCATCAAGGTTTGCTGACACTCCAATCTCAAGGCATAGTTTATAGTGCCAGTCGTATTTTACCAAGTTGATATTTTCCTGGCATGATGGGCAGATCTTTTTTAATTTCATTTGTGTTTTGCACAGAAGACTGTGCACCTCAAGATGGAATTTGGATATTAAATTTCCACACGATGAATGTGTTATTATTTCACGGTTTTTTGGCGAGTCTTTTTGGAAGTAATTCGCCCCATACATTTTGAGTCCTTTGAGGGCCCTTTCCGTCGATTCTTCGTTACAGTATGTAGTGAAGCTTAGGTATAACTGTCTTCCATCGTCGCGTTTGACATCTAATGGGTAGTAGTTTAAATGGCTCAAAGGGCCAAAGGTCATTAACAACCAGGTGTATTCATCCGGATTCATAATGGCCGGTACCTTAGATACTACTTTTCGTGGAAGTGAGTCATTGATTTTGGATCGTTATTTATTTTGATCGTGTTTTCTGTTTTTGGGTTTTTTGTGAATACATTTTTTGGCTGCTGAGTTATGCAATACACTACTATCTGGCGCATGTTTTCTGCCCACTCAGTGGATCCATACGTTATATGAACGGGAACAATATCTTCCCGTGTTTGTTTTTTGGTTGAAAAATAAATATCTTCTATTGGATATTTGTTTTCGAACAATTCAATAATATAATTTGTGTTAATAGATTTTTCTTAAATGACGCTTATTTTAGTCCCGGTATGATTTACTCTTACAAATCGTAATATTGGACTAAGCTCTTCTTCATTAATTTTTTTAAAGGTTTTGACTTCCGTCGTTGATTCTACATTCTTAGCTAGTGCTTCGATGTTTCGTGAAGATGATTTGTCTTCTATTTCTATGGTTGTTGTATCATTTAAGGTTGCTGCAGCAACTGCTGCATCACATAGTTGGTAATATTCGACTTCGTAGCTGGTGTATGGGGCCGAACATGGCTGTTCTTCTAATGATAACATCGGACCAAATTTGTTAAGCGATATTTCCAATTGGCGCTTGTCAATGGGTTTTTCGGTCATTATGTTTAACCAACGTCCATTTTCCGATATATTGTAGACCTTGACTTGTCTTTTATTTGGCAGAAGGACAGGTGCCGTTGACTTTGCCCAATTCCTCTCGTCCGATACATTCGACAATGAGTCGAATAGCTCCTGTAGCGTTGGCGCTGCATTTAGGTTATCAGCCGCTAACGCTGCCTCCCGTGGTGAAAGGAATGCCACTTCGTAACTTGAGTACCCCATAGCACAGGGTTCCTGTTCGATGGACCTCACTATCCCGAAGTTTTCCAGAATTTTTTTTAGCATTAGCCTACTATAATCCCCCTGCAGCAGTATGCTAAGCTGGGATCCATCAGCCATTGCTTCTATGATATTAGCGTTTTGTTTGATATTGCGTTTGTTTGAACTTTCGCTAAGTGAAATTGGTGTAACGGAAATTTCAGTATTTGTCATGTCTGAGTCTGAATCAGTATCCGTATTTGAGTCTATTTCTGTTTCAGTCAGTTCTTGCCGTAATCCACTTCGTCTAGGGTCATATACTGGTATTTGAGTATCTTCTCTTGACGATTCTTCAGTATCGCTTGGGTCATTTTCGGAGAACATACTTGTTCTTGACGATGCACCAAGGTTAATTATATCTCTAACTGGTAATTGTGTCATTACCTCATTTTTTGAACTATTATGTTTTATTTCTGTAGTTTCTAAATTTGTATCACTAGCGTGTGATGTTGAGGCAATTGATTCTGAAAAATTCACTTTTAATGAGCTAGAATCTTTTGATGTATTTTTAGTGATATTTCTTAATATATTTGGTTGAGATGTAGATGATTTCTGTGGCTGTGGAAATGTTTTTGTTCGGATTCTTTGAGCAATCACACTATGATCTAATTTCGGCCGTTCTTTGTTTGTTTTTGAACCAAGGGGTTGTCCAGGGCCCTTGATCAACTTCGGTACATCTGGTTCTGATTTGGTCATGCTTCTTGGTTTTGTTACTCCTATTATTTCCTTCGAGGTTGTTGGCAATGCTTTAGGTTTGATCGTCGTTAATTTGGGTGCTCTTACTATTCCTTTCCTCTGACTTTGGAATTCTGTTTTCTTCTTTTCCTCTATTTTCTTTCGACCCATCATCATAATCTTAGTAATGGTAATCCATTGTTTATATTATTTTCTGCATAAAAAAATGGTCCTACTGGGTTTCTAGATAAGGCATCAGCGTTGGTATTGAGTCTTCCTGGTTTGTATTTAAAAGTGTATTCATAGTCGGTGAATTTAAACATCCAGCGCATCAAACGCTGACCTGGGTCTTTTCTTGTATGCATCCAATTCAATGGCTCATGATCGGCTACGAGAACGAATTTATTTCCTAATAAATACAAATGAAAGTGATGCATTGCATATAGTGCGGCTAGACATTCCTTTTCAGTCGTGGAATAATTTATTTCGGCTTCATTTAAAGTTCTTGAAAGGTAAGCGACAGGATGGTCAAACCCATCTTTTTCCTGACTCAATACCGCTCCAATTGCATAGTCAGATGCATCTGTTGTTAACTTGAATGATTTATTAAAGTCGGGGAATTGTAAAATAGGCTCTTGGCATAGGTGATCTTTTAGTATTTGAAAACTCTTTTTCTGCACTTCAGTCCATTAAAATTTTTTTCCCTTTTTTAATAAATCTGATAATAATTTAGCTATTTTTGAAAAATCTTTAATAAAGCGTCTATAGTATCCTGCTAGTCCTAAAAATTGTCTAATATTTTTCATATTTTTTGGTTGGGGTAATTCTCTAACGGCTTGTATCTTTTTGGGGTCTGGTTCAATCCCTCGTTGACTCACTATATGCCTAAGAAATATTACTTCTTTTCGCAAACATTCAACTTTATCTGGTTGGAGTACCATGTTCGCTGATCTTAACTGATCGAAAAGTAACCTAACTTTACGCTCGTGATCTACTAGATCTTTTGCGTAAATAATAATATCATCTAAATACACTAGCATTTCAACATTCAATAAGCCTCTCAATATGAGATCCATTAGTCGTTGGAACGTGGCAGGTGCGTTTTTCAGGCCTTCGGGCATTCGTCTATATTGGTAATGTCCATGGGGTGTCGTAAATGCTGTTTTATACTTATCATGTTCATCCATGGGAATTTGTTGGAATCCACTTGCCAAATCTAAAACTGAAAAATATACGGCTCCTCCCAACTGGTCCATAATATCTGCGATATTAGGCAATGGATATGCATCACCAATGGTCTTTTTATTAAGTTCTCGGAAATCAATTACTACCCTTCATCTTGGGTTTCCCTGGCTATCAGGTTTTTTAGGGACAATCCAAAGAGGTGAATTATACGGTGATGACGAAGGTTCAATTATTCCATCGTTAAGTTTCTTTGCTACGTGTTCCTCTAAAACTTTTCTATGTACTGGTGGGTGACGATATTGTTTAGTGTTGATAGGGATGTTATTTTCCGTCAGGATTTCGTGTGCGACGAGGTTAGTACACGGTAAAATGTCTCCTGGTAACAAGAAGATTTCTGAGAATTCAGAAATCAATTGATATATTTGGTCTTGTTCTTCCAAGTTTAAATGACCGGTCCGCACGAGTCCTTTTAGGTCGTTTATTCTATCTCGTTTATTTTTAACAATTGGTCTTTCATGTTTGCTGCTAGTATCGGGATCAAATTCAGGTGCAATGTATTCGAAAGGTAGGATTTCTCTTGGGTCTATTTCAATCGTAATATCATCCTTATTAGTATTTATTGCCACCATATTACATTTACCGTTCTCATTTTTTAATATTCCTTCTCCTAAATATATGTTATCACACCCTACATCTATTCGCGGTAAGTATCCTTCAGTTAAATTAGTATTAATTAAATTAATTCTTACTATTTGATGTGTTCGAGCCTTAATCGTATATTTAGTTGCTTTACTGGTGTTTTTTTGTTCCTCATTAGGGCAATGTTCTACACTAGGAGTATTTTTATTCTGTTCAATGGCATTGGGTTGATTGACTAATTCATTATTTTCACTGTATATCCCACTTTTATCAGTTTTATTATCAGTGGCCTTCATAAGATTTTCACCTCTTTCTGATAAGATTAATTTATCAAACTCATCTCGAAAATGAAAATTAGCTTTTATGTTTCCAAATTTTTCGTACTTAGGTATATTTGACCTTTCGGGTGGGCCTACGATGTATTCGTCATAAAATTTCTGTTGGTTAATTTTATCCTTAAGGCATTCCGTCTCTTGGTTAGTATCAAGGGTTGTAGCTAAAATTTGATTTTCCTGTGCTTGTTTTTTAAGTTTGATAGTTTTTTGTTCTTTTTCATCTCTTTCCAATTGCTCTATTTCCTCAAGAGTTTTTAAAAAAGGGATGGGGTTCATTACGTCATAATCTAGTACTATAGCATCATGATAATATGATAATGTGGCTCGTCGTTCCTTACAAAAGTTTCGACCCAATAAACCGCCATCTTTGATCGGAAAATCGTTAGGGATCACATGAAAAATTGTAGGTTTTCCTTGTATGGTCATATACGTTGTTCCTTTAGTTAAAACTGGGTGAGGTGTGATTCCAGTAAGGTTAATAATTTCACTAGTCTCTACTTGTGAATATGGGTGCAACTGATCTAATTTAATCAGATTTGTGGCAGCGCCATTATCGAGCATGAGTGTTATGAAGTGATTTTTCCCTTCTGGGATTGATAACCTTATACTTGTAGGCTCGTCGTCTACGCCAAGTCCCTGGCAGGTACCAATGTGGACGGTTTCAATTATGTTGCTATTTTCATTACCTGCGCTGAAACATTCGGTGTAGGAGTTGAATTCTGTCTTTGGGGGCTCACCTCCGAACGACGATTGGGGTGAGCCGCCTAAGAGTTTATATGATGCGGCAAACGATCGCCTCCTGGTTGGTATTGATTTTGTAAGTTCTGATTCTGATAGTTAGGATTAAAACTTTGTTGATTATAACTATTGTAATTATTATTTCGGGAATACCTATTGTAATTCTGACCTCTGCCTCGGTATCCTTGATTATTACCAGGATTAAAAGTAGCATTCCTTTGAGTGTAATAATCATTAGGATTTTCGTTATTATATCGTCCGAAATTATTCTGATAATAATTAGAGTTTCTCGATTGATTTTGAAAATTCCAATTTCTTCCCTGATTCTGATAATTTTTACAGTAATTCTGTCCATTATTTTGTTGTTGATATTGTCTATTATAATTTTGATAATTATTATACTGCCTATCAGCGTGATTATTCTCATTGTCGATCTGTTGTTTATTAACTTGTGCCACTTGATGTGTTGAGAATGGCTGATCGGAATACCTATTCTGCTGTTGATATGAGTTGTTTAAATTATTTCTAAAGTCACTATGAGGTAGTCCTTGATATCGCGTATCCGAAATTATACCCGCTCTCATTCGGCTCTCCAATCTCAACGCGTAATCGAAGGCGTCGGCTAGAGAAGCAGGTTCTTTCGCATCTACCTGCTGGCTCATCATAGGTGCTAGTCCTTTTATGAACATATCCAACGCCATGTCTTTTATAGGGGTCATTATATGTGCGTTGTATGTATTGCCTTTATCTTCCATCAAGGCTTTTTCAGCACCGCTTAGGTTTACATAATCATAATATTCACCAACCGATTGGCCTTGTCGTTGGCGCCCTTTCCGTAGCTGAGTTTGATAGTAAGCAACGGTTTTTTCTGTTGCATATCTTTTTTTTAAATGGGTTATAAATGCTTCAAGGTTTTCGAAATCTTGGCCACTTACGCTTATGCGTGTGGCACCTCGTAGATTTTGCAATACTGCTCTTTTATATAAATCTTTTTGATCATCTCTGACCCAGCTTTCTCCATTTCTAACATCTTGTATATAATCCTTCAGTGGAATATTTTTCCCATCGAATATAGGGATGGATTTAATCGCATGTTGAAATGAGAAGTTGGCATTGAGAGACTTCATCAGCGCTTTGGCTACTGTGATATCGGCATCATCGTTTCCATTGACTATTTTTTTAGTTGTATAATACCTTACGTGCGGTTTTTTTTTCTCCATTTTTTTTTTTTATTTTTTTTTTTAAACCTTTTTTATTTTAATTTTTTTTTTTTTATTCTTTATGTGTGTAATACTCACAAAAAAAAATTATACTACTATTTTGTTTTGTTTCTTTGTTTTGGAAAAATATTCTATCAAATCCTTGACATTTATCGCAGAAGACATAAGAAATAAAGAAATAATTGTTTGTATATATGTATATATATATATATATCTATATATATATATATACTACATATGTTTATATATATGTATATATCTGTGTATTTATTCGTGTGTGGATGTGTATGTGTTTAACGTGAGCGTTTGCTTAACGCATGCAAGTGCAATAAGTTTGCTTTAATTTTTATAGGTATACGATAAGTGTACTATGTGTATGCCCAAAAACTAAAGTGAGAGAGTGTAATCGAGCACGCTTATATGATATCATCTGCTTTAAGCAAGGGAGTATACGGCGCAGGGATTTCTAATGTGGCATGTGTAGCTATACATACAAATTGCTACGCGAGCATCAGCTAGTGCGCGGTGTAATATTGAAGGGCTCTTTCTGTACGAGAGTATCCGACTTAACTTAACATTTTTTCCTCTTTAAGCAAGAATAGGCTCGACGGTCACGGTTTAAATACCGTATTAATAATTTTTTTTTATATTCGTATGTATATGAGTAACTCCCTGCCTATGCGTTTATATGTTCTTGAGTGCCTTTAAGAAACTCTTTTTTCGCGAAAGCAATTAATTCATTAAATTGTGTATTTAATCTAATTTTAAAATTATCGCATTTCCGCTGAACATTAATTTCTGAATTATAAAAATTATTTTTCTGAAACGTACTTACTACTTGTTTTTCGATTTTTTTGTTTTTTGATAAATTACTGTTTAATGTATCACAGTTATAGTTATTTTGTAACTGATTGTTAATAAAATCTAATTTTTTTTCTAGAACGTTTTTCTCTCTTATAAGCTCCTGCATAAACAATTTTCTACCACTTCTCTTACCTTTTTTATTACTCGCAAAATTATTTGTTGGTGGTTTCATGAAACATTATTTTATAAACAATCGTGGGTATATAAGTGAAATCATTAATTATATTAAATCTTTACTCCGTTTTTTTAAGAATTATTCTTCTACTAACACTTTTACGTGCAAATATGTCTGTGTGTATGTATTTGTTATTTTGATAGACCGCTCTGGTTAGCAGATCTTGGGTATAGAATGTCCGCTATTTCAGCAGGACAAGAGGGATGATCCGCTCTGGTTAGCAGATTCAGGGTAGGAAGAGAAAGACCGCTCTGGTTACCAGATCTTGGGTATAGAATGTCCGCTATTTCAGCAGGACAAGAGGGATGAACCGCTCTGGTTAGCAGATTCAGGGTAGGATCAGTGTATTTGTTCTGTCTTGTAAGCATGTAGTATAAGAGGTCACTATTTTCTTATTTTTCTTTTATCATTTAAAACACATTGTTATATTATTACTTATTTATTTTTTGTTATTTTAACGACAGTTTACTCTTATTTATTTTTCCGGTTATTTATTGATATAGTATTATATTTATTATTTTCTTTTTTTTACTTTATTTATTTATTTATTAATTTTTTTTTTTTTTTTTTTTTAGTTATAACGAAATATGGCATATACCATGCTATCCGCAAAAGCACAGCATATACGCGTCCACGCACAGTATATATGTACTGCATGTACTATATGGGGTATTACGCGTCATTCATTAACATGCTTCATTGAATGGTGTTTGGTGTTTCTTAAGAGAAAGATAGTAATAAGAGAATATATAATAAACAAACAAATAGCTAGAGACCATAAACCACGCTCTGCTACCAATTTTGTTAAATAACGTTTAATGTCATTTAAGTTTGTTTTCAGCTTCAAATCAAAAACTAAAAACTGTGGACTACAGTCTCACGCTCCTCCACAGGCTGCGGGACAGCAGATAGTCCAACTATTTGTTTGTTTAAGATAAATTAAAAGGAAGGAAGAAGTAGAGTGTTGAATATAATATCCAGATTAACTTACCTTTCTTTCCGCTAATTATTGATTCTGATGGCCTGCACTTCCTCTTTCCGTCGATTTATAATTATTTATTTTTTTATTTATTTATTTGTTATTTATTAATTTATAATAATTTAAATTCCTTTTCCAATTAGTTTTATATTACTTTATTTTATATTACTAGTATACATATAAAATAAAACAGAAAAGGAAAAAATAGACGGAACGTCTGGTTAATCTTATAAAATTAATTATTACGTCTGCACTTGATGAGCGGCAGCGGGCTACTGACTAAAACGCTGCGCAAAGAAATGCACCTTGCACGAAGTTTTAGTTAAACTTCTTTGTCTTACTTGCTATGGGGCCGGTACTTGCTGACTTCATGTGTTTAGGCTTCATGGCTCGCTTCGGTTGTCACTTGACACTTCCAAGAGCCACGAAGTTCACAGTCAGCTTTGTTAGGCGACGACTCTCGTTGAGTATGACTCTGTAAAGAGTCTTAAAATTTTATCATTGGGAATGAAATATAACAGGATAAAATAGAATAAAAATAAAAATTTATTAATTTACGCAAGTCGTCACCTAACAGTACCTCTATATTAATTTAGACATCGCAACTCGAGATGTTATTAATTTGTCCCATGAATTTTTGAATTCCCTACCTTTATCAGGATTTCCACCCTATAAGTTGAGTTCAATAGTTTGACCTCCGATTACGCTATCACATAATTTTTAACCCATGAACCTGTGTAATGTACCAAGTTTTAGATTTAACCTTTGCAAACTAACCCTATAGAAGCTATTATTTTAACAGATCCAGAATCAGAACAAATAGCTTTTATTCCTCTATTTCGGATGATACCATCTGATCTACTTGTTCAATTTAAGTATCTACAGTTTCTTGGCGAAATTTCTTTTGCAAGGACAATTAACAAACTGCACGGCCAGACTCATAGTTTTGTGGGTGTAGATTTCAGATCAAACTGCTTTCTACATGATCAGTTGTGAGTTGGGCGTTCAATATCTAGTAGTCCACATTATCAGATTGTTTTAATTTCTTTTGGAAATAAAACTAAAAGTGTTATGTATACTGAAGTTTTGTGATTGCAAAAAATAATTTAAAATTTCTTATTAACAGCAAGGTCCAATAACTATTTTATAACCTAAAGAACGCACGGTACTTTCCAGAATTATTACATTTTTTTACTTTCTTACAGCTTATTATTTAACCAATACTGCATGGATTTTAAACAAAAATTTTTCTATTACAATTTTTTTTATTTTGAGAAGTATCAGAATTATATGAAACCTTTTAAACTCCAAATTTTTTACTTTACAAGTTAACACACTAAAGTGCTACACAGTATGTATACATCAAAATATCTGTGAGAGTGTATACATTATACTTCGATAACGTTAGTCGTCGCCTTCATCGTCATTATTGGCACCCATGTATGCTCTTATTTTCTCATGGATTCATAGATGAACCATTGTACTTATATTTTAAAACTCGCTTTCATTACGTTATACATATTACGTTTTCTTAACCACTAAACCAAACCAAGTACCTGAATAAAGCACAATTTATCTTATTTAGCTTGTACGCCAGCATTTAATAATAGAATTTTACAAAGTTCAGACATGTTTCGGAACTTGTCCAGTCATAAAACATTATTATTATTGATGTTATTATTATTATTATTATTATTATTATTATTATTATTATTATTATTATTATTTAGTCAGAATCAGTTAATCAATAGTAATCTTAAAATGTTTCAAACGCCAAAAAAATACAAGTATGTAAAATTTTTTCATTCAAATATTGTCTTCCACATCATTACTTACATCTCTTAACTATGTATACATATTTTTAGATCTCGTTAACTCATATAAAATGAACATAAAGCCATTTTGGACAACAGTATCGTTTTTGGCACGTGTTATTGCGCTTTTGTATGAAAATTTTAAAATAAACTGTACCTCAAAAAATTTTCAGGTATCAATTGATTCGTCTTAAATTAAGCTCTTATTACATTAATGATTTTTCGATTGAATTAGATAAAAAATTATCATTAATAGTAATAGTAAGAAAATCACAACTTACAAGAAAATACATTAATATTCATGTTACCACTTTTTTCAGTGCTGGATACATTTGAAGGTAAAATATTATTGCTTTTGACTACATAAGTAAATAAACTCTTCTCAATACTTTGTAAAATTTTGTTTATTTTACTGCAAAATGGTGTTGAACTAGTGCGATGAATAGAACTGTCTCTGTTTGCCGGGTATTTGCTGTATTAGAGCGTGATTTCCATCTGGTACCATCCTTAGTTTTGATTGTGTCTTGTGCTTTTTTATCAGTGGTGAATCGAGCAACCAATTTGAGATATTTTACTATTATCCAATTGTGGTATAATTTAACACGTAATTCTAGTTCTTAAGACAATGTAATATACTATTTTCAACGTTACAATTATCGAAGTGGCAGTTACTACGAAATGGTGGATTACCGTACTTTAAGGGTCAAGTACATATTTTGGCATACACGAGATCATACATTTATTAATTTTTAGCATAATAATCAATGCCTTATTAATTTTCATTATTAAAAATATTTAATGTAATCCTTAATATTAAAAGAACAACACATGGCTAAGTATCAATTTTTCTAGTAGACATTTTTAAAGTTTTTTTTTTCGAAATTATATATTCCTTCAAGTCATTTGTGTAGAAATCTGATTTTTTCGTTTTACCTGTAGGATTTCCAATTTTCGCCTATATTGATGTTGAAGCTAATAGGAGTGTAACAATTCTATATGGTGAGCTTATACTTACGTACACACCTACTTAAGAAATTATTGTCTAAAAGAAGTTTATAGAAAACAAAATTTTAAGATATAGCTGAACCTTTAAGAGAGACTCTACTGTTTCAGGAAAAATCAGTTTTTACCTACAGTACTAGTAAATAGCAGGGTCAAAAATATTCAAGTTAAGTTAGGTAGGGCTTCAGCTACACAGAATATATCGATTTATCTGGATTGAGTCAGTCGCACACTGTCACAATTGTACGAGTGTTGTACTTGTATTTCTGCGAAAGAATCAGGCGATAAAGGTGGTTCACAGAAAATAAAGTGAAAATCAGTTTGAAAATAGTCAATAGCACTGTTATACGATATGCTAATCCTATAGTGTACTATAAGGAAAATGTTTAGGTTGCGTAAATAACAAACTTAATGGTAAGGTGTGTTAAAAACTAATAATTATGGTTATTATTTTTAAACATACATTAAAACATTAAAATGTAGAAATAAGTTGGCGGACACATGAAAAGACATAGACCACTGGCATAGAAATCGACTGCAAATATATATGAGTAGTAGATGATTACCATCGGTGAAAGGCAATGCTGCTTGTCCACATGCTATCTATCTCAGCTGATTTCTTATCGTATTAAAGCCGAATGTTCCCCCTACTCCTAAATAAGAAAAAATAATGTACGAAGGGAAGCAAACGAAAGTGATAAGTGAGGAAAAATCAGTGAAAAGCAGCAGTCCCATCAGGAAGTTAATAACGAGTAGTGGCTCGTACTATGGACTCACTCAATAAACTGTGCAAGGCAACCACGTTTCTAGAGTTAAAATAGGAAAAAACTTAGGATCTCTTTGATGAAAAGAGAACAAGTTTAAAGAGTACTAACTCTGATTATACTGTGTAAGAAATTGAAGTCATTTTTACTACTCCAAAATTAGTTAAATCGAATAAATACAAAACTCAAATTGAAGTTTCAAGTACTTGTATTACTTGTTTGCTTTTTGTAATCACATAAGTGTGGCAACAAAGGCTTTTACCTAGGCAATACCTAGTTTTCGTTGAAATAATGTTACAAAAATTGCTGAGGCTGGAAAAATGAGTTTTTCAACAGTATCTCAAAAACCATGGATTTTTTAATGAACATAACATAGAGTAAATGTAGCTTGTAAAAAGACCTATAAAGTACCGTAGAGTTCATTAAAATCAATCAATTAGCTTATTCACTAATTCGAAAATATCCTGAAAATGTGTCATTTTTTCATTGCTAATGAGTTATAATTCTTTTATCTGAATGGTACAAAAACAAGTGTAAGTTGTGTGTAGTAACGGTATTAACAAATGCTCCAAATATTTAATTGATCGCTTTATTAGTTTTAAAAAAAAGTCAATTGTTTGATAAAAAGGTCCCTTTGTTAATAGGCTACCAATTTTTTTTGCAGGCATCTTAAAATGACTGTTTGAACGAAATTCTCTTGTTCAAGAGTTATATCATCGGGTAAGATTTGAACCTTATCGATTTTTGTGACATTAATTATTTCAATACATGTTCAAAAAACAGGTATGTATGAGCGTTATAAATAAACTAGCACCCTCCCTCTCGAGATTCACTGAATAGAACACCAAAGTGTGTTGACATGTAATGAAAAACGTTTTCAGTTAAAAATCTTACATCTATTCCTGACACTATTCTCAAAACAAAAATCTACTTATTAAAAACATATTTATTCGGAATCTGTGCAGTTTATTTTGTCAAATTATGAGCTGTAAAAAGTAAAAATAATGTAATTATGCTGAGGAATACCGTGCGTTCCTTACGCCATTATACAATTTCTAGCCCTACAGGCCCGTTAGTTTGCACTTTCTTACGTTATTCTAAATGTAAAGGGCTATTTTTAAAAACTATAAATATTAAAAATTAACCAAAAAAATCTAATTGAAAAATTGTTTTTTCTAATCTAACAACTTTGTTTCCAGAGCAGCAAAGTCCTGGAGCGTTATCTCTCCATTTTTTATTGCCACAATGAATACAAATACACATCATTCTACCTATTTAAAAATCTGGAATATTAAGTGATTACTGTTAGGGTTACAATGGAAATGTTATCTCCCACGTAAAGGATTCCTTATTTGTCTATTTTAAAGTTGCTGCTTCAATCTCAACAAATGTTCTGCGTCAATTTCTTGACGTCTAAAACTGTATTCATTAGATTTATTTAACGTTTTTCTTCAAATTCACCCTCTTGAGACTTTTGGCATGGTCAAAACTTTTGTTAGCCCTAAAGGCTCTTTTCGTCATCTTTGTAAAGTTGTAATGTATTTGTTGGCAAGGTAGTTTGACATTCGATAGCCCTTAAAAGGACTGGTAAGCGAAACTCTTTCTTGACTTCAAGTTCCAGCAAAACTGAGTGCCTGGATACCTCAAGTTGATCTTCTCAGCTAATATAGCCCCAAACTGATTAGGAGAAAAACTACGTCTGAAGCACTGGAGCTAGTTGTAGAGCTCGTTCCCAACGTTTCCTAGTATTACGCCGAAGACGTTAGCATCTAAAGCGTCTTTTTTTGCAGACTCAGTTGTTTCGGTGATCTAAGGTGAAAAGATTGGTTCATGATGCTTGCCTGTTGAAGACTGTCCCATTTTCCAAAGTTTATTTTTCCTTCACAGCTGTTAGATTCACCTAGCGTAGACCTTAGAGAGGATCAGTGATTCCTTTTTAATGCTTTAAGTCGAGAGAATAATTTAATATAGGGTCGTCAGTCACCAGGGTTCCTTGTCTTGCGACAAACAACTCTGCTCAGAACGTCTGCCAGTGAATGACTGACTTGGCTTAATAGTAGCCATCTTTTTAAAGTTTTTTAGTGGACGAATTGTTGCCGAAAATGGTAATAAATATGTATTTGTTGGCAAGGTAGTTAAACGTTAGGTGGCCCTAAAAAGAACCTATCAGATTGATGGTTGAATAGGGAATGTAAATACTGATGATGGCTCTGAAAAGGACTAGTAGTGATAGTTCTAGCCATTTCTTATTATTATTTTTGACGACTGCTGACTTTTGATGTTTGTCCAGGTAGCTTGACTCTAACCCTTAGAGTCTCTGCATATATGGAGACCGTGCTGGAGGGAAGTACCCCACTGACCAAAGAATATCTCGTCTTCCGGTCGTTCCTTGCATAACCAATTGCTCATCCGTAGTCGAGAAAGTAGGCCTGAAGAATACCTTCTCTGTGGACATGCCGTGGCTACGAACCGCTGAGAAGGCTGTTATGGATGCCCAAACTCAGGGTTGTTCTCCCTGGCTTGCTGTTATAGTATAATCTGCTCTGGTAACAGCACCAGATTGGATGGAAAAATAGCCATAAAATCTCAAATTGCTTGAGCAGATTGTACTCTGGCTAGACGTCTCCTGATATTTTGCAGGAGACGTTTGCACTTAGGACGCCTTCGTGTTGGTGGCACTCGTCCTACATGGTGATTCAGAATGGAGTTCGACGTAAGTCACTTGTCTAATAAAGGGCAGTGTCATCGGTAGACGGAATACCCAGCTGTACAAATTCCAGCTCTGGGCTACATGCACTGACGGTAAACTACTGTGTCTTGGGTATGTTGCTCGGGCCTATCACAACAACACTTATTGAATTGAATTGCAGGTTGCTTCGATTTTATTTCGATGCAACCTAGCGGATTCGACTAAAGTAAAGCGCAAAACTAGCGTTTTTTTGCAAAACTTTGAGCTTTTTTTTGTTGCTTTTGTTATTTATTTTTTCAAGATAAAAACTTCGCTGACACCATCTAAGAAGTGTCAAGAATCGGTGTGCAAAATTTTAGCAAAATTGGTTGTGTAGTTTCCGCGGTTCACGATCACAACTATTTTAGTGACTTTGCTTTATAAATTAGTAGGATGGAATAACTTTCTAATTTTTGAAGTGAAAACATCTTTAGGTGCGTTGGATAATTTTAAATGGGAAAAAACTCTTGGTTTTGCGTCAGATCGCTCTCATTTAAAAGCAAGGCGATCCCTGCAGAGAGTCGCGTGTGAGCGTGAGAGAATGAAATGGCGGTGAGGGAGGCGGGAGGAGAGTAGAGAGGGAGCCTGCTCTGTATTGGCTGGCAGTAGAGAAGGAGAGAGTAGCTTGGAGGCGTGGTAGAGTGCGACGGGGTATGGCCGTATGCATACTCATACTACCATACCCCGCCTCACTCTGCCGCGCCGAAAAAAGCTAATTACTCTCTCCTTGTCTAATGGCAGGCACTGCGCAGTGCGCATAGTACGTATTTGAATTTCCTTATAATACTGACAAATGTGACAACGAGACTACCGTTAATAATTTTTAATTAAATTATGCTTTATAATATCTTACATTATACTAAAATTATTTTAACTTATGAAGGTATAATTTGATATTTAATTGCAAGCTTAATCACTTATTTCTCTTTCTTAAACAAATTTATTCGTAGTGATGAACAATTATTCTACAAACTATTTAATAACCTTATTAGAAACCTCAATTATTTATAAAAAAAATCGAAATAACACTTACTTTTACGTAAGTATTTAGGGTTCCCGCTAGAAAATCAGTTCGATTATTTACAAATTGCATGTCGAAGACTCCAAATAAATTTATTAAAAAATGATAATAAGCCTACATCGGACGTAAATTGTCTACGTTCCTTAATGAATTTTTTCTGACTCCTCAGTATATGCTGTAGTAAAATTTAAAACAAATACTTTTAATAAAGAGATATACATGTTATCATATTTATTATCACGACCCACATAATTAAATAAATGCCATAATTTTAGATGACTGATTTCAAAAACAGAAAACAATTTTGATAGCTACTAATTCCTTTCAGAACTTAAGTACAAATGTAATGCATAATTTTAAGTTTCCACTTCTGTTGGTAGTCCCATGATTGCCAACTGGTTTTTTTTTGTACAGCTCCATGACAGGTTCATTGTAAAGCTGGAAATCTTTTACGAATTTAAGAAAAAAAAATTGTTCTTTCTCACTTGAGAGCCGAGACAAACATTTTTTTTTTTTAGTTGACCATCGTTTTTTAATAAAAAATTATTTTTTAACCAAATTTGCACAGTTACTTAATCATTTTTTTTATCTAATACATGTAAAAATCGTGAGAACAACTTGTCAAATCGTTGTTTAGTACTGACTTTAAAAATTTCAATATTTTTTCGTTTGAGGTCGAAAAATCACGTGTAATGATGTCACTGGCTACAAGTGGTTGCTCGTTGGTTTTGGACTATGACACTTCATATCTCATTGATCGTAGAAAAATACATTATTTCAGCAAGTATAGGTCCCAGCAAAAACCATTTTTATTCGTAGTTGTTTGCGAAAATTGTAAGACGGGAGATATTAACTCTTGCAAAATTAGTAAAAGTAATTCATTTTACAGTGAATAAATATTTTCATGAAATTTTGTTTCTATTTCGTCTAAATGCAACCCATGTTATTATTAAAACCTAAAAATCTGTATAAGTGTGTACATATATAATAAACTAGTGCCCCCCCCCGTCTAATCCGAGACTTACCAAATGGAACACCGTAGTGTGTTGACACGTTATGTAAAACATTTTCGGTTCAAAATTTGTATCTATTCCTGACACTTCTCAGAACAAAAATCTTTTTATTAAAAACACATTTGTTCGGAATCCATACAGTTTATTTAGTCAAATAATAAGCTGTAAAAAGTTCAAAAAAAAAACATAATCATGATGAAAATAATCGTGCGTTCCTTATGCCATAAAGTAATCATTGGCCCTGAAAAGCCGTAGATTTGCAGTTTCTCTTATGTAGTCTACGAAAAAAGCTATTTTTAAGAGCTGTAAGGATTTAAAACTCATAAAAAATATTAATTAAAAAAAACGTTTTTTATTTAATCTCACAACTTTAATCCCAGAGCTAAAAAGTCCTAAAGCTTAATCTCTCTATTTGTTATTGCCACAATAAATACAAGTATATATTATTCCACTTATTTAAAAATATGGAAAATTAAAGTGATAACTGTTAGGGTTATAATAGAATTGTGATATCCCACACAATGGATTCCTTATTTATCTATTTTGAAGTTGCTGTTTCAATCTTGATAAATGTTCTGCGTTAATTTCTTATTGCCTCAAACTGTATTTATTAGGTGCATTAAACATTTTCTTTCCAATTACTTCACTTGCGACTTTAGGCATGGTTAAAACTTTTGTGAGCCCTAAAAGCTGTTTTTCGTCAACTTTATTGAGTTGTTGAGTATTTGTTGGCAAGGTAGTTTGACATTCGATGGCCCTAAAAAGAACTGGTAAGCTAAACTCTTCCTTGACTGAAGTTTCCAGCAAACTTGACTACCTAGATTCCTCAGGGTGATCTTCTTTGGCCTGCTGTTCTAGCACCAGAGTGATCGTAAGGAAAACTGTAACGTCTGAAGCGTTAGAGCTTTTTGTAGAGCTCTTTAACAACGTCTCCTGGTGTTACGCCAGAGACGTTGGTGTCTAAAGCCCCTTCTTTTTTCTAAATGGTTAATTAGTGGCTGCCTTTATGTAGTCTTTTAGTGGACAAATCCTTGCGTAATATGGTAGTTAAATGTATTTGTTGGCAAAGTAGTTTAACGTTCGATGGTCCTTAAAGGAAATGATGAGATTTATGGTAAATTAGGGAACGTAAGTACTTATTACGGCCCTGAAAAGGGCCAATGGTGAAACTTCCAGTTATTTCTTATTATTATTCTTGATGATGGAGAGCTAGCTACGGGTAGCCTAACTCTTACCCTTGGAGTCTCTAAGTATGGAGACCGTGCTAGAGAGAGGTATGCCGTCGACCAAAGAATATTTTGTCTTCGGGTCGTTCCGCGGATAACCAAGCGCTTATCATTAGTCGGAATAGGTAGCCTAGACAATACCTTCTCTGGAGGTATGCTGTTGAGACGACCACTGAGAAGTAGGCCGTTGTGGCTGCCTGTACTCCTCAGGGTCCTGAAGATCTGCCCATCCACCGATTTACTTCGGTTTGCAATGTTCCGGTTGTCTCGTCTAGCTAGTCTCAAAGCTAGCCTCGTCGTCGTTTTATCTATTGGTATGTTTTATAAAAGTTAAGATTAAATAATAAATAATACAAGTTTAAGTGAATGTATATACAGGGATATCCGAAAGTAAAAAAAAAAAAAATGTAATGAAATAAAAAGAAATATAAAAAAATAGTGAAATGAAACATAAAATAACACAAGAAGTGAAAGAAAGAATAAAACAAGAAATTAAAAAAAAAAACAAAATAAAAGAAACAAACCAGGGGGTATAAATGGGTCATGGGACCCACGGTTAAAACGAAGTTCTTTAAACATGACATGAGTATAAAGACACACAATTTCTCAGGTAACAAGAGGGTCGCCAGACCCAACGAAGCTCTATACAAATAAGTACTGCATTCGTGTAGTTCACTTTTTTTTTTTTCATTTCTTGTTTTATTTTGTTTTTCATTTCATGTTTTATTTAATTTTTTCATCTCAGGTAGGTAACATTAATTTGTATGCCTGTCAATGGCTCGTCTTACCTTACTTAACTGTTTCTACTAAATTTTTCTGAAGAGTATGAGGCCTTTAAACTGTACTTTTTTTACAATGTTTATAAAAAAAAAATAATCCACTATACGTGAACAACAAAGTATTAGCGAAGGGATGATTAGTTAATTTTTTAGCAGATAAATATAATAATGAAATGGTGGAAAGTAAAAAAAAAATGCACGATTGGATGAAAGCACAACCGCTAACAACGTATGTTATTATAAATCAATCAATCGTTTTTACTCGCACTATCAATCAATCATGCGTTAAGCGAAAATTAATTTTCCTATTTTTCCTTTTGCTTTTATTACGAAAAGCGTACCTCAATATTTTATTACCAGCAGACAAATAATTACGAGCAAGTATGTTTTCCGCCATCTCTCCCCTGCAGTAATTAAATCCCACAAACACAAAAAAATTATTAACATTACTGTAATGCCAAAAAAACATCTGGTTTAAGAAAAATCGGTTGGTATTTTATGCATCAAATGCATAAAATACAAATATTTAATGCGTAATAACGCGCCTTATTTGATTTAATTTACATAACCATATTTATGCTAATTGAATTTTGGTTTTTTTAGATGTATTATTTAGAAAACAAATACATAATTTATCATTAATTGAATGTATTATCAGTGAATGCACATAAAAATAGAATATTATGGTTACGAATCACACGATAAGTACAAGAAACCGAGTTTCTGCAGTCGGCAGTGCTCATAGCAGAGTAGGTAAGGTACCCGACTCGTATGCAATGCAGGAGGTCGAGGGTACAAATCTTTTTACTAGAAAGTGTTTTTTTTTTTTTTTTTTTTTTTTTTTTTTTTTTTTTTTTTTTTTTTTTTTAGAATTGTAAAAGAAAAAAAATTCAAAGTCACATAAAAATTATTGTGGGAAAATAAAATTAAAATCTGTTTGAAAATGAATTGCTAGGGAGTGTGAAGGCGAATGGTAAGCAAAGGTGTGCAGGAGAGTAGCGCGGCATGGTTGGCAGATATATGGTGGGGTGAGGGGAAGTGTGTAGGGAACTGTAGATGAGGGGGACGGGGTAAGGGAAGAAACTTGAGAGGAAGAGACTTCCGGTAAGCCACTTCCGTTTCATCAAATCTGTCGGTTTTAACATTCCAGCCCCCGAGTACGTGACATAGAAAACTTTGTTCTAAAAATCTTTTCGTACAGTTATTTATCTATTTTAGGTTTCTGATACTCAGCCCTTTATCTTCTTCCAATTATTTTATAGCTACACATTTCTACCAATTTCATTTCATCTGAGTGCCATCTTTTGCCCGCTAGGTTATTTCTTTAGACTTTGTTTACTGACCTACAGGTTCGTTGCTATGTTGCCGCGATCAATGACAACGCACTTCATAGCATCCCACGCCATGGAAATTTTCGTTCGAAACACGCTAGAATTGAGCACTTTTATGAATTCATTTACTCAACGAATGATTGTCGAAAAATTATTCTGCAAACAGATTTTGACTCAGAAAAAGCTTCTCTACACGCCGGTTCCCGCTCCTCAAGTACTTTCAAATATCCCTGTATACATTCACTTAAACTTGTATTATTCATTATTTAATTTTAACTTTTATAAAACATACCAATAGATGAAACGACGACGAGGCTAGCTGTCCCTCACTATTGCGTAATTTTTTGTATCACTAGAGTAACGTGCCGAAAACCGGTACATTGCGAACCGAAGTAAATCGGTGGATGGGCAGAGCTTCAGGACCCTGAATCTTTTTTAATGATTTCTTTGGAGTGCAGGAAAGTGCTTATTTTTTTAAAACTTGATATTTTAATCATCCCAAGAAATTTTATTTAGTGTTACAACTATTAGAAATATGTTTGAAATTTTTCAGAGCCTAAAACTCATAATTTTTACTATAAAAGCTATCGTGGAATCATGAATCAATATACTCAATAAAATCGATTCAACAATGGATTAATGAAAGATAAACTAATTATGTGCTTTTGTTCACTTTTCAAGCTAGGAAAAGTTCTGAGCATAGTTTTGGAAATAAAAGTTACAAAAAACGAACTAAAAAAACTTTAAAAAAAAATACAACAGTAGCCAAATACAGTGATCTTCTCAAGTACACTCCAGGTACTATTAAGTTTGATGATGCTTGGTGGAACTTAAACAGCGCCACGTGGGCAGTACTTAAGGGATACTTCATTGGCACTTAGGCAGTACTTGGTAGGCATTTAAGCAGCAGCTCTTGCGTGGCACTTTAGCGGTACTTGAGTGGTATATTGGCGGAAGTTGGGCAGTACTTGAGCAACATTTAAGTAGTGACACTTGGGTGGCATTTTTGAGGTACTTCAACGGCATTTAGGCGGCTTTTTGGTGGTACTTCGGTGGCAACTAGGCAGTACTGAGGCAGCATTGAATCAGTGGCACTTGGGCAGTATTGCAGCGGTACTTTGGTGTCAATTAAAGCAGTGGCAATGGACGGTGATTTGCTGGTACTTAACGGCATTCAAGCACCGGTACTTGGACAGCATTTCGACTGTACTTTGACAGTACTTGGGTGGAGCTTGGTGGCATTTAAACAGCGTCACGTTCAATAATTACTTTATAAAAAAAAAATGACAAGCATTAGAACAATACCTTGTTCCAATTAAGTAAGGTAGCGAAAAACAATCATTGACTGATGACAGCCCGAGTACCACCTAAGTGCCGCCAAAATACCGTTGCTGAAGTGCAACCCATGAACCAACCAAGTCCTACTAAAGTGCTGATCGAATACCGCTGCTTAAGTGCCACCCACGTACCACCCAAGTGCCACTGCTTAAGTACCGCCAAAGTACCACTGAAATACTGCCCTAGTGCCGTTGTTAAAATATCATATAAGTACCGCGCAATCGCCGCAAAAATTCCACCAAAATACCGTCCACGTGGTGCTAAAGTACTGGATAAATTACGCTATAGTACCACTGCTGAAGTGCCACCCGAGTTGTGTCTAAATACCGCTCAAGTCCCACCCAAGTGCTGCCTACGTGCCGCCAAAGTACGGCCGAAGTGCCGCCTAAGAACCACTGCTTGAATGCCACCAAGGTGCCACCAAAGCACCACTAAAGTACCATCCAAGTGCCGCAGCTTAAGTGGCACGCAAGTGCCACTAAATTGCCACCCAATTGCAACTGCTTAAATGCCGTCTAATTATCACCCAAGTGCCGCCAAAGTACCGCTTCAGTATCGCCCAAGTGCCACTGTTTAAATGTCGTTGAGTACAACCCGAGTGCCACAGAAGTACCGCCAAAATGCTACCTAAGTGCCACTGCTTAAATGATGCCCAAATACCGCTCAAGTGCACACAAAGTACCGCTTAAGTACCACCCAAGTTCTGCTAGAGTAATGCTGAATTCCGCCTAAGAACCGCCCAAGTCCCGTTGAAGTATCG
This sequence comes from Copidosoma floridanum, assembly GCF_036245765.1. Taxonomy (NCBI): domain Eukaryota; kingdom Metazoa; phylum Arthropoda; class Insecta; order Hymenoptera; family Encyrtidae; genus Copidosoma; species Copidosoma floridanum. The sequence continues at coordinate 33,319,684 of NW_028321881.1, forward strand.
ATTAAGTACCGCCCTGGTGCTGCTGAACTACCGCTCAAGTACTGCCCAAGTGCCGCTGTTTAAATACCGCAAAAGTGCTGCTAAAGTACCGTTTAAATTCCGGCCAGGTACTGCTAAAGTACCGCTGCCTAAATTCTGCTAAAGTACTGCCTGAGTGCCGCTGAAGTATTTCTCAAGTGCCACCCTAGTGCCGCTGCTTAAATAGTACCCAAATACCACTCAAGTGCACACGAAGTACCGCTTAAGTACTACCCAAGTACTGCTTTTTAAATGCCACCTAAATACTGCCCAAGTGCTATTGAAATAGTGCTCAGTACCGCCCAGAGGCTGTTAAAGTACCGCTCAAGTATTGCCCAAGTGCTGCTGTTTAAATGCTACGTAAGTACCGCCCAAGGGCCGCTGCGTAAGTGCCACCCAAGTATCGCTGAAGCACCGTTACTTAAGTACTGATTAAGAACCACCCAAGTGCCGTCAATGTCCCGCCTTCCAAGCACAGCTGCTTACATGCCTCCCAAATGCGGCCGATGTACCGCAGCACAATTGTCACTTAAGTGCATCTGAAGTACAGACTAATAGCCGCTCTAGTTTATTAATTAATTATTTTCAATATAAGTATTCATAATTTTTATTATTATCATTATTTTAGTTTATAATTGTATTTTTAATACTACGATTACGTTTATCATCATGTTTATTATCGTCATTATCATCATTATCATTAACTTTATTTTATGTGACGCTTACTATAACAATAATTTGACAAAAATCTTTTGGCTAGAGTAAATAACTTTTTTGTACAGTTATGTATCTATTTTACGATTCTGATACTCGCCCTTCATCTCCTCCCAATAACTTTATAGCTACACGTTTATACTAATTTCATCACATCTGAGCGACATCTCTTGCCCACTAGTTTATCTCTTTGGACTTTGTTTACCGACCTATAGGTTCGTTGCTATGTTGCCGCGATCAATAACAACGCACTTGATAGCAGCCCGCGCCATTGAAATTTTTGTTCGAAACACGCTAGAATTGAGCACTTTTGTAAATCCATTTACCTAACGAATGATTGTCAAAAAATTATTCCGTAAACGAATTTTGACGCAGAAAAAGCTGCTCTACACGCTGGTTCCCGATCCTTAAGTACTTTTGAATATCCCTCTTATAAATTTATTGAGTATAATTAATGTACACGACGCTTTTAAGAGCTAAGCTCCTAAGCAACGGGTTAGACTTAGTACGTAAGGTAAAAGAAGACAGACCAGTTCTTGCTCCTGCTAGCCCTTTTATACCTGATTTTGTGGCATTAGTTTGAATAATGTGGCTTGGCTGTTGAAGAAAATATAGTTCCACACTTGAGTTTTATTTTTTTATGGATAGCGCTAATACGTATTTTTCTTTTTTCAGACAGCCCTGAGAACTTTAATACGCTAAACCTTTATATTAATAGTTTATTACATAATAATTATACTCTCATAACATATATACGTAACAAAAACTATAGAAGTGGGGGAAAGGGAATCTCAGCTGCAGGATGACGGTAAGGTTTAAAAATTTAGAACACATCGTACTGTTGTTATTCTCCGATGAGGCCGTTAATAAGTGCCTGTTGCCCTAGGACTGTCGTAGTTGCTTCAATTTTCTCATCAGTGTTAAAATAATCTGACGTATAATTACGTGCACAATTTCATTTATGACTAGAGACGTATGTTCGTCAAACGATGTATATTATTTATCTGTAGGTTACGCAACCACTTTTTTAACACAAAGTTCTCTTTTATATATGATTTTCTAATGTGACATGGTTGCTTTTTTTTCCTTATTAGTTTAATAAAACTATAAAATATTTACATGCAACTTACGTTTTTTTTAAGACACATGTTATATTAATCATTATATTAATATTAATTGTACATTAATTATAAGATTATCTTACTAATGTATACAGCAAAGCTGCTAAAACCGTTGTAATCGCTAACCGTAAAAACTACTGATCTGATTTTGCTAAAATTTTGCGTACTGATTTTTAATAATTCCGGAATTGTTGTCGCATAGTTTTTTCTTGAAAAAGTTAATAACAATAGCGATAAATAAACTCAAAACTTTGCTAAAGTAAGCTAGATTTTCACTTCAGTTCAGTAGGATCCGCTAGGTGGCGTCAACGTAAAATTGAAGCCACCCGTAGTCGTAGATAGTGAAGAGTAGTTATAAGACGCCCCCTCGAGATGTCGATTATCGTAGTCGTATATCGGCAGTGCACCAAGAACGGAATTGTTAGTCGTGCAGCTGGGCATTCCAGCTACCCATGACACTCTTTTTTTTTGGGCAAGCGAAATAAATTAGTTTTTACCCTTGATCGCCAAGATAACCGAGTGCCATAGAAAAACAGGCATTTAAAACTTCAACGTCTCTGGGGGGAACACCAGAAGACGTGTCTAGCCAGAGCTTATCTTGCTCCAATACTTTAGAGTTGTGTGGCTGTTCAACCATCTGGCCTGCAGCCGTCAGAGAATTTTCTACTTCGAATGCAAGCCAGGGAAAACAGCCCTGAAGATTACGGGCAGCCACAACAACCTTCTTCTTAGTGGCCGTCCCAACGGCATACCTGCAGAGAAGGTATTATCTAGGCCCACTTTCTTGACGAATGATAAGCAGTTGGTTATCCGGGGAACGACCAGAAGACGAGATGTTCTTTGGACAGCAGCGCACAGTTGGCAAAAATGCCATTTTTTGTATCGAAATAAAATATCGGCTGCTGTAATAGGCCAATCAAGATGATTCTTTTTGGACCTCCAAGCCTAAACACCAGTGTAAGAAAAGTGGTCCGAAGTGGGAAAAAAAATGTAGAAGTTGAAAACTACCCCTACACGTACCCCGTATAACTTTATCTTTACAATATCATAATCATTAAATCAGGCAAACTCACATTTTTACAAAAAACTACAAATCTATAGATTTCTTGGGTCGCTGATAACGAATATGACGTCAAAATTTTGAAATTCAAAATAGCGGATCCAATATGACGGCTGGAAATATCAAAACGCTTTAAAAATTTTAAAAAATGTGACCATAGAGATTTTGAAAGTTGCTTAACACGAATTTGGTATCAAAATGATGAAATTCAAAATGGCGGATACAATATGGCGGCCGAAAAAGTCAAAATGCTTTAAAAATTTAAGAAAATTTGGCCACCGGGATTTTTCAGGTCTTCTAACATGAATCTGATATCAAAGTTACATAATTCAAAATGGCGGATCTAATATGGGGGCCAGCAAACTGATACTTGTTAGAATCTAACAAGTTCTTGGCTATAGAAGTTTTTTAGGTCGCTGAACACGCATCTGGCCTTAGAATTGTATTGTAACTATGAAATTTAAAATGGTGGACTCAATATGGCGTCCGAAAAAGTTGACACCTATTCAAACCCTACAGAATATTATCCCTGGTGGTTTGTTAGGTTGCTGAACACAAATCAGGAATAACATTTACATTAAAAATGGTGGATACTATATCTTGGTTGAAAAAAAAAGTACAGATGTTGAAAATCTGTCGATAAAAATTTTTGAGGTCGCTGAACACCAATCTGGAATCTAAATGTTTAACGAAAGAATACAGGATTTCACATGATTATCATTATATTTATCAAAATTTACCTAGAGTCCATTACGTGATAAAACAATGTAGATAGATTTCGGAAAAAATCTTAGCAATTATTGTTGCTCGATGCTCGTAAGCCTAAGACTAGATTAATACATTATTGAAGAATACATTGTTTACCGGGAAAACATTTTCTACTTTTAAATAAGAACAATTACTTACGTACCAATGTATTTGTACTGTAACAAATACTGCTAGTCAAAACTAGATTACGGATTAGCTAAGCATCTCTACAAGTTTAGAATGTCAAAGCATAGATATGTAGCAGAATTGTGTCAAAAACTTCGTAACATTTTCACTTAAATATTCTTATTGTATATAAATTTACATAAGATTCAAAAATTCTGATTTTAAGCAATAATTTTTAATTTTTTACAGCTACGTCACAATATACATTTTTTACAGAGTTAACTTCTAGTCTTTGGCTTTAATGGATAGTATTTTTTTCCTTTAACTAAATAACAGTCACATGTTTAGATTAATGTTGAAAGATTGATTTTCGTTCATTCAATTTCTTCGTAGTCATTTTTAGTTTCTGCTAACTCGTCTTCCATCTCATGGTAATTAAAATTTTCTCTACAGCCAAATAATATTGCCATATTAAGTGATGGATGTGATGGAGTGGAATAAATAACTTACTAGCTCAAAACGTTTTATTTTAGACATTTTTTTTGCAATTTCTGAATTTTTCACTAAGATAAACAGAGTTAATTTTCTCATGTATTCCAAAAACAAAACTATAAGTTAGTGTTGGCGTTAAAATAAAACAAACGTGACAACGAGTAAGTACATGTACATTTTTAATTCGTGATGAATGAAAGTTGAAGTAGTTTTGGAGTCTAATTTTTGAAGGGATTTTGCAAACTTACGATAAAGCCGAGTTTTTTTTCTCATTGTAACAGTTTTGTTAGATTTTCCATCACTTTCAGATATGCATACATTTTATTTTGATCGCATGATAGTAGCTATATATCTTATTCGAATTAAAAAATTCTTCTTTATGTTTGAAATTTTATAAATGGTTGGACTCAGATATTTTCAACCACATGTACACACACTATATATCATTAAAAAAACTTACGTTCCCACTAAGAATTTTTCTGCTTTTGTCAACATCTAGTTATTTTACAGAGTCGAGTGTCTCCACTATGACTCATGACTCGCTTAAGATTCTTAAAAGCTATTTTTAGGCACAACTGTTTAAGTGCAATAAACGTGAAATAAACTTTTATAAATGCATTTATCTCATAGCCAGTCCTCCATTTTCAAATTCATGACTGATATCCTAGATGTGTGTTTAGCGACCACATAGACTGTTAATGACAGATTTCTTTACATTTAAAATGTATATATATATATTTTTTAACCATAATACGGTATCTGACGTTGCCAATATTGTAATTGTCATCTTAAATTTGTGATCAGTCACAGAAGAAACCTTTGTTTTAACGTTTTTCACCGCTGTATTATCTTGGCTGATTAAAATTTACTAATTCTAATGCTAAATTTGTGTTGTACAATCTAAAAAAATCTGTAAGGCTAGATTTTCGTACTTTTTTATAAGTTTAAACTGTTTTGGCTGCCATATTGGATCCGCCATTTTGAATTTTGTAATTATGACGCAGTACTAATGCCAAATTCGTGTTTAACAACATAATAAACTACTAGGGCTGATATTTTGTTGGGTTTGAACAGGTGTCAACTTTCTTGAACGCCATATTGAGTCCACCATTTTAAATTTTATAATTTTAATACAAGTCTAATGCCAGATACGTATTCAGCGACCTAAAAAACTCCTATAGCCGAGAAATTGTTAGTTTTTAACAAGTATCAGTTTGTTGGTCGCCGTATTAGATCCGCCATTTTTAATTATGTAATTTTGATATCAGATTCATGTTAGGTGACCTGAAAAATCCTGGTGGCCAAATTTTCTTAAATGTTTAAAGCGTTTTGACGTTTTTGGCTGCCATATTAGATCCGCTATTTTGAATTTCGAAATTCTGACGTCATATTCGTTATCAGCGACCCAAAAAATCTACAGGTTTGTAGTTTTTTGTATAAAAAGGGGGGTTTGTCTGATTGAATGATTATAATATTATAAATATAGAGTGATTAGGGGTGCGTTTAGGGGTAGTTTTAAACCTCTAAATTTTTTTTTTTCCACTTCGGACCGCTTTTCCTACATTCCGCGGTGTTTGAGCTTCAAGCTCCAAAAAGAGTCATCTTGATCAGCCTGTCCCAGCGGCTGCTATTGTATTTTGACACAAAAAACGGCATTTTTCCCTACTGTGCGACGTATCTTCCTCCAGTACGGTCTCCATACGCAAATACTTCAAGGATAAGAGTCAAGCTACTCACTGCTGGCTCTTTATTATCAAAATTAATAATAAGGAATAACTTCAAATTTCACCGTTAGCCTTTCTCAGGGCCATTATAAGTATTTAAACTATCTAACCTTCTAAACTATCAATCTCATCGTTTTTTTTAAGGGCCACTCAAGTTTAAACTACCTCACCAACAAATAAATTTTTACTTCTATTTCCAGAAACGATTCATCGACTAAAAGAGTGTGTAAAGCTGGTCACTATTAAACTAAGTCGGTCATTCACTGGCGGACGTCATAAGCAGAGTTGTGAACCCTGGTGACCGCTAACCCTATATCACCCTCTCAACTCTAAGCATTAAACCAGGAATCCTCGATCCTCTCCAAGGTCTGTGTTGTAAGAATTGAACAGCTATAAAGGAAAAATAAACTTGAGCCAATGGGAGAGTATCCAACGGGCAAGCATCATTAACTAATTTCATCATCTCAAATCACCAAAACAACTGAGTTTGCAAAATGAGAAGGTGCCTAGACACCAACATCTTTAATGTTATATCAGGGGATGTTGGGAAAGAGCTCTCTAACAAGCTCCAAAGCTCAAAACATTGTAGTTTCCCTCCCGATCAGTGTGGTGCTACAATAATAGGCCAGAGAAGATTATCCTGAAGTAAACGAGTTATTTGAGCTTCATGCACGCTATGAAGCGCGATACTTGCAAAGTTTTTACTCAACCAACCATGGACAATCGGTGGAGGGGCTTGCAATAAGTAAAGCCTCTAAACAAATTTTTGACATCGTTATACCGACAATACTGATGTGGTTTAAAATTCATTGTATCACAGTCTCGATTTGTGTCTCGTCAGGGAAAAAATTGATCAGCAATAGTTAAAAAATAAGCTTTTAGCTATGATTGGAAACAATATAGTTATACATACTGTAAAAAACGATTGCATTGGTTGTTTTGTTGATTGTTATGGTAAAATTTTGACCAAGGCATGGTAAACGTCGCAAAGAAAACAAAGTAAGGAGGAAAAAAAAAAGTTAGTTGAGATAACAGGTCATATCTGTCCTTAGGATATGAAGGCATAATTACACAACTCGAATTATCCTGTTCCCAGTAAGTTTCTACATGATGTTGAAAGTGCGATTCCTTCAACCCTACAATCGATATTCAACATTCTCATTCTATCAGGGAGAAAATACTACTTAGTTTGTCTTCCATGATTCACAAAAAACATGGCTTTCGCTATCTCCTTGATTCACTTTCACATTTAGGATTGTGCAGTTTGTTTAAAGATTAAACAGTTACGTTTAAGTCGTCTATAGCTTATGACCCAGAACTGTACAAGTTTGAAAACAACAATGTCAATTATGTTTCGGATCATGTTAAACACGATACGTGCAACCTCGATGGCCGCAACACTTTTTATACAACGAGGGATTTAATTTGTGTGACTCTTTAATTGTGAATTTAAAATTTAGATTTGTTCAATATTGATTTAAATGACATTTGAACTGACTCAAGAGATTTTCTGTTTTTTATGTAAAAAATAACAAACCCAGCCCAAAATTTTTTTAGAAAGTCGTGCTCTTGCCCTTCGTCACTGCACGAGGCTCTAATTATGACACGAATTTCACTGTTCTGCTCGTGTAGCTGACATATGTGGCAAAAGCAATGGCCATCTACACACTTCCGTAACATTTAATCTACCACTGTACGACAAAGCACAATAAATATTAGCATACGCAAAAGGCACCAATGTCAAAAATAAGTTGAGTTCCGTGATATTGTGGTTAGGCGGATTTTACACCGCTATGTCTTTCCTTAGACCAATTGGTTACATTATGGACAGAAGTAGGCATAAAGAGGTTAGAGAATACATTTTTGCTGCTAGATCTATGGATGCCATTTTCAGCTGTAATGCTTATTCGAGAGCAGTGCAGGGTCACATGCTAGTCCAGTGCGTGCTAACTGACATTATCATAAAATCTTTAAGTTTAAAAACAATAGAGAAAAGTACGTTGAAAGAACTTGTAACATAACTAAGTAACCCAGAATTCACTAAAAAATATAACAGACAGGCAGTTACCGCAAGTAGGAATGACAACAACTGTGACGCAGATAAGGAGTTAAAAGAAATATTACTTAATGAAGAGGAAGACAATTAATATCAGAAAATAGCAAAGAAATTTATTAAAAAATTATTTTGTTAGTCATTCTAGCATGTCTGTTTATTAGAAAAAATTTTTAACTAAATTATAATTTCGTTGAATTATGAACAAGCTACAAACAATATATCACAATTTTAAATAGTAAATAATCATTTTTGTCTTGTCATATATACTAGTAGGGCTTTACCCCTCTGTGCACTTCACGCACCAACCTCCCAAAAATTATTTAAAACTTGAAAATTTAATAACTAAATAGTTACAGAATCAAGGACTTATTATTGATGTTATCAAGTTGTAACAAGTATTACTCTGTTTGTTCTACTTTTCTTAATAATGTTTCTAATATCTGAATATACTTGAAATCTACATACAACATAGAGTTTTGTACAACATTATTTTATTATAATTCAAATACAGTATATACTGAGAACTGAGATATTCAGAGATAGACGAAAAAAGTGACTCTAAAGGTCTGAGACCTGGACGCTATTGTCGTGGAAGATGAGATTAAAGAGGCTTTTGTCAAGATTTTTGAACTAAATAGCCAGGAGCCTAAAGTAGCTCTCTTAAAACCAAATATCAGAGGACAGAGGCTGGCGTTGATAACGGTAGACGAAGCAACTGCTAGACAATCAGAAAGTGAAGGCAGGTTAACAGTTGGCTTCGTTAGCTGCCAAATCCGATGAAGAATCGAAGTAACAAGATGTTTTTAATGCCTAGGATATGGACATATCTCAGGCAGCTGTAAAGAAGAAAATAGGTCCAAGCTTTGCTTTTGGTGTGGAAGCTGCAACCACCGAAAAAAGAGTTTTCAGGCCCAGTACGGTGTTTTCTCTATCCAACGACGGACAGCAAGCACGAAGCCGGCAGTGGGAGCTGCCCGCTGCTTAGAAAAGTGCTAGGAGAGGCCAGAAAAAAAGCTCAAGCACGACGCAAATAAGGTGGGAAGGCCTTGATTAGGAAGGTAGGCTAATGAGTACCTAGACCTACGCTGCGCTAAGTACTTGTACCTATCAGCAAGGAAAAGCACTAAGCTTATAGTGGTGCTTGCTAAGTTTGCAGCGTACTATGGAGCGCAAGACAGGGTGCTGATCCTCAGAGACCCCGAGTCCTTTTCAGGACCCGAGAGGATTGGCACCTCTAGCAATTGGTGGCGAGATTAGTCTTTAATGCTGTGAGACGCGATGGTCCCTGGTGGCTCCACCCTGAAGTAATACTAACGCGGTTCTGTGGTGGAACAAAAGCCACGTGGTATAGGGGGGGTTTAGTGGGTATTAGTGGTCAAATAAAAAAAAATATCTACCCATGTATTCCCTACCCATTATTCAATAGTTTTAATAACCTACAAATCCTTACAACTAATAACAGCATTCATACATATACAGTATCAACTAATAATCAATATAACACCCATCATATTAACGCTTACAAATTACATAAAATGACAAAGATAATTGACACCATCGTTAGTCGACATTGCATAAGCCTTGTGATCAAGGGCCCTGTAACCCAGCTAGAACTGAAACAGTTATTACAACAATACGGCACAGTTCAAGCCTTACAAGAGCAGCCCTGTGTTGTTCCATACACAAGCTATGAAGCCATAGACTATTAAACTTCAGAGGCTGCAACGGCAGCCGCTTACCTGACAAACATAAAAATAACCCAAGTACATAATAGTTTGGAAAATGGAAGAGGAATCGATATAATGATGGAAGGATCAATAAATACACACCAATAAGAGACAATCCTAAATAAGTTTGGCCTATTGGAATTCTTGAAAGAACAGCCATGTATCACACCCTACACTGGATACAAGGCCGTGTATCACCAACTGTGCGATGCTGCAGTTGTGGCAGCGACTCTAAATGAAACCCCAATCACAGAAACAGAAGGGGGTAATCGACCATTATTACCAAGGCCGGAAATCGACATGACTGTCCATGCAACGAATTCAAACAAAATAATTGAGGACCCCGATATGGTACCAATAACCGAAGCAGCAGCTACGGCCCTTAAATTAGTTGAAATAGCCCTCAAAAGTAATTGTACCCCTTTGAAAGACCTATTGACTTTCATGCGTGAAATTATAGGAATGCTAACATCTGTCAAACCCAGCCACCCCAGTAACGAAACTGCCGAGAAAGACTCAAACACCTTTTTACTACAGTTTGTGAAAGTTAACCGTAATGGTAAGACAATACACGTGTTGTTAAAAAACCCGTTTGACCCAGATAATGTGACTAGGTTCTTCGAAAGCAGATTTGGAATTGAAGACATTTACTTTTCAAACAGGAATCAAAGTAATATTATAACATCGATACACATACACTATGAAAATGAACAGGAAGCCGGAGAAATGTGACAAACAGAAGTACACTACATTAAAATTTGAGGTACTAAATCCAAACTTGTAGCAATAAAAGAGAATAGCGATCGTACTTTACAACTACGATTGATGTCAAAAATGCCAGTCAGCAAAACAATAGATGAATGGAACGAATGTCTAATGAACTTTGGGCCTCTAAACAACATAACAAACATGCATCTACGAATACAACGGGTAGATAATAAAACCATGTATATGATGTTTTACACATACTGCTATTAGTTGTCAACACAAAGAGCTTTGGAAGAATTACAACAATATGGCATGAGATCTGGCCATAACTTTGCCACTCTAACACAAATAAAAAGCAATATAATAATACATGATAAATGTGGCAATAAAATTAACAAAAGTAATTTATAAAAAAATATTACATATTGTAATGTACAAAGTATAACTTTGATCACTTGTTACGAATGCAGCGGTCACATTCCAATTACAAAATATGATAAACACCAACAAAGGTGCATTAAAACAGAAACAATTAATAGCCATAGTTCAAGAATAGACATTCATGATAACACAACAACAGATTTGACTTTGCTTGATGTGGAACATGAGATTCGAGTGTGGGACTTACCGCCACCCTTGGAACCTAATTTCTCTCGAATTAACGCACAGGATAAACATATTACTATTACTACTTACATTTTTAATTCATTTTACATATCATGTATCATATCAACATTTATCTTTTTGTTATAGTCCATTTCCTTTTGCACAATTCCAAATACATGTAATAATATTATACATTAATTATCCCATACTTTATTATATTACATTATATTATTTTTTAATATACAATAATATCATCATTCATTAAAATACTAGTATTTAAAATAGACTTTTACACCTACGGTTAGAATAGCTTTAATAACGAAGATTTATATTTAACTCTGATTCCTAATATATATTAACCGAGGATGATTATAGGTTTAAAAAGGGGAGGCTAATGTTAAGTGACGATTTGCGTAAATAAATGCATTTTATATTTTTATTCGGTTTTATATTATATTTATTCCCATGATAAAATTCAAAGGCTCTTAAAAAAGTCGTACTTAACGAAAGTCGTCACTTAACAAAGCTGACTGTGTACTTCGTGGCTTCGGGAAGTGTCAAGTGACAGCCGAAGCGAGCCGCTTAGCCTAAACACATAAAGTCAGCAAATACTGGCCCCATAGAAAGTAAGATAAAGATATTTAAACTAAAACTCCGTGCAAGGTGCATTTCTTTTCGCGGCGTTTTTATCAGTAGCTTTCCACCGCTTATCGACTGTTGTTCTTAACTATTAGTTCAATATTTCAATCTAATTTGTTTTATTGCTCGATAAGTTCATAGTTATATTGCTTGACAAATTCATAGTTATTATTGCAATTTATTATGAAAGTAAATAGAATTAAAAGAAAAAGCATGTTTGACTGTGTAGAATATTTTATTTGTTGAAATTCAATAAAGTTAATAATATCAAAAGAAGCAGAACTGAGGAATCATATAAAATTAAATTAAAAAAAAAAGAAAAGGTAAGTGGACATTTATATTTTACAAAGCTTAACACTCTCTCTCTTCATTTATATTTTCTGCTTTTCCTTTCCCCAATATACAAACGAACAAATAGTTGAACTATCTGCTGTACCGCAGCCTGTGAAGGAACGTGAGAATGTAGTCCACAATCTTTAGTTTTAAACCAAAGGCAAAATCAAATGATATTAATTATTATTTAATAATCATCATTAAGTAAGTATAAAAATTCACCTTATAAAGTCATAAAACAATACTTAATAATGTTATTGATTGTATACATTTTTCAATTATTTAAATAAACTGTGCAATGATGTTACGCACAATTTAATACTTTTGCAAATGTATAAAGATTTAATTTTTCCATCCACTTTAAATAAGTTAGCATTAAAAATTTCTTTTCAAACAACATTTTCTATTTCGAAATGATAATTATGTTCTATTGAAATATCAACTCCATTTTCATTTTTACGCACGTTAATAACGTGATGTATAATTGGCCATGTGGAATCTAATTTTTTTTAATAGAATCCAATATCATAAAAACTTTAAACTTGAGATTTATTTATAGTCATATAAGACGCTAAGACTGAAAAAATTGTTTTTTGTCTAAAATGAAAGATTATGATAAAAATTTTCTGTACTTAGAGTTATTTTTCGGTACAAAACTTTTTCTCCAACTTTTTTTAAAGTTAAAATTTTTGCTGTTATATTGTATTTTAGTGAGTTTGTTATTTGTAATCTCGTATTGTTGTATAAGCCATCCACTGTACTTAAATTTCGAATCAACATAACAATTACTTCAATTTTTGAATTGGGCCCATGCGGAACAAAGCCTTAACGAATATTGTTTAGAAATTCAATTGTAAAATTATATAAATATCACTATCAGATGTATTAACACCCTTGTAAGTAGCATGATCTATGCTATAACATGTTCTTATTTCTCCTTTTACATGATTTAGAATTTTATTATTTAAAATGTAAGTATACTGATTGATAAGAAGTAAGTACAACGTTATTTATTAAAAAGATAATATCATTTTAAAAAATATCGGAACAAACATTAGCTGTTGTCCATTAATTTGGCCCTTGCAATCATTAAATTTCATCTTCTCCAATGTTATATAAAAATTTATCACCAAAACGTACATTGGTATTACAATAGGCAAGTGGTTTTGGCCGCTCGGTAGGTCGAGAGACCAAGTAATTTTTTCTAAATTTTAACATGAACTCCTCAGAATTTTGATAATCAAATTATAAAATCTGTTTCATTCACAGATATAAAAATACAATTATCATTATTTTTATATAATAATAATAATAACAACAATGAATTTTGATGAGAGAAATCAAAGCAATGAAATATGAAATCAAAGCAAAAAAAGAAGAAAAGAACTTGTAAGTACGTGCGTTGGTCCCTAATCGGTGATTTTAAGCACGATAAGCGATGAAAACCTGTATCGACGGTTCTGTATTTGTTCCATAAAGAAACAAAACGTTGTCCGTAAAGGAGGAGACGTCGTCTGTAAACGAGATGCAGCCTTTGCTAACTGGTAGCTGATTTGCCAAGAGTTTGGGCTAACGGAAGGCTGTCTCCTCACCGTCGACCGCAAAATGAAAATTTGTGTTTGGCAGAATCACAACTTGAAAAATGGTACACACACAATCACGACACAGCTCTAAAAAGTATTCCGAAAGAGATGAAAAACAAAATAAAGTTCTTGTGGTTATGACTAGGGAAAAAAGTTTTGTTATTGCTGCCAGAATAGAAATAATGATTTATTGATTCACCGCTGGAATTTATCTTTTTTGTTTGCCATGCTATCATTCACAGGAAAAGAATATCGAACAAAACAAATCGATTAATCATCACTTTAACAATTTGAAATTAATTTTGAATGTACAACAAAAATTAAAAAAATTTTCGACGGAACAGTTGTATATAACACGTCATGTTTTTTTAAGTGTTTTCAACGTTTTTTTGTGTTTCAGATTTTTAATATAAATTGTTTCATTTTTCGCATAAACATTTGATCCAAGTATCTCTAGACATAAAAAACCTGACGAAGAATTCTCTCAATTGGCATGGCAATATAACGTTAAATCCTTCTTTAAAAATATCATGACTTTGGAAATCGTAGTCCACTAAACCTTAAGCAATAGCAGCATCTATTAATGTACTATAAAGTTTTCTGTCAACTTTTCTTTACCTTTCAAGAGGTTCTGCTCCACTAATGTGATTTTAAATTAGTTTTAAATGAAAAGCTCCGAGTTCTTTGGGGCTATGATGTTAAGTTGACTTAATGTGAAATTATTTTGAACTCTTTTCCGTTGCACCCGAGTTTTATACTTAATTGAAACAGTAGTATTCTCAAGTACTAATACAGCGAATTTTGTTTTACAAAACTTTGACAATGTAAAGGACAAAAATTCGATTGTTGTAAACGTGGAAATATTGTTTTCTGCTATAAGTCTGTATGCTAATAAATTAAAGCAGTGATTTCTGAACAATAACGATTTTAGATATTTTATTCAATATTGCAATGATATTTTTTCTTTTCCATCACTTAGTACCAATGTCGTATGTGAAGAAAAAAAAACTATTTATAATCCAATAATTTAAGGTTATGTTTGTCACATAACACCTAAATTTATTATTAACAATTCTGATGATCCTTTTTACAGTAAGTTATATATACATAAATGATGATTTCACTTTTGTAGAAAATAGTTTGCCAAACAGTTTGTTCTTATAAATTTTTTTTTGTATATGAAATTCTTATTTATATTTTAGAATTTGTTATCTTGCAACTTTTTTTTTAATTATAAAAGTTTTTGTTCATATTTTTCTTTAGTTTTTTCTTAATTTCGACATTATTATGTTGTAACAAGTCATAATGCCCGCTGTCATTATTACCAGAAAAAAAGTGTTAAATTCATAGTACTCAAATCATTTTTAGTATTATGAATAAAATTTAAATGTTGACATTTCATAAAAGTCAATTCCTTTCTACTAAAGAATTTATATGCAATACTTTTTACTTTTAAAAGTAAAAAATCTCATGACTTATAATTTAAGACTTGAAATCACGTAGTTATATCAAATCACACAACTGTTATAGTGAGTGAGTATTAGGTTTGTGGTGCTCTAAGCAGGCAGGGGGGGGATAAATCCTACCAATGTACATATGTGTGGCTTCGCTCCCCTGCGCCCTCCACGAGCCAACCTCCCAATTATAGAATATCAGCTGAATGTTTTATTTTTTCAGTCTGCCTTTTGAATAAGAAAAAATACATAAATCTATATAAAGTAGTTTTTTGAGTTAAAACAGAGGTAATGTAAATGTAATAAATACTTCTTGATAAATGTTTCAAGTTATTTTCTATCTGGTTCTCAACCTTGGAAATTAAACATTTTTAGAAATAAACAATGTTAATGATGAGAATAAATAAATTTTAAGTGAAACTAAAAAGTATGTTAATAGTAGACACTCAAATCCAATGAAAGCTTCCTGAAGATTCCGAAAATTCCCAATTTGTGGTAGAAGTCATTAAGTATTATATTGCCCATTTATTTCGAAAATGCACAAAATCTTACTTTTGAAAAAAAAAAAATTTAAAAGTACAAGAAAACAATGGTAATCACCGCTAATATCACTGCAATTAATGATTTCGTGAAATCAATGAAATACTCGAACATTCCAATGTATTATATTTTTCATAACCAATTCAAAATGTGGCAAAAACAAAAAAAAATAAAATCAAATACACCAGCTGAAAGATCAAACCTTGTATCTCCTAAAAATTACTTAGAATTCTTTTTTAATTGATAATGAAAAAAGTAAACGAAGCAATATCATTTAGGGCTTTAAAAACATTAATCAAGACAGTACATCCAACATTTGAGGATTTTGTAGTAGCCATGGGTTTAATGAAATTTAATAGCTGAATAGATGATATTTTTAAAGAAGACAGTATTGTAATGTTACCATATCAGTTACGATAAATTTTTTTCTAGTTTCTAATTTCAGAAAACATCAAGGAAGTTTAATTAAGAGAACATACAAGAATTCTTTTATGGATGATTTTATGAACAATACTTAAAATCTTGCACTTTTAACGTACAAGTGAAATTTTACAATGAGAAGACAAATCTTGTAAAATTTTTAAAGTACCCACATCAACAAAAACTGATGTAAAAGAAAACAGTACCTTAAAAGACATTGTTTTTTTGTACTCAAATATTTAGTTCAATGTATTGTTACGTGGGATTTCGAAGGCTGGGGGTGCTTAGTAATAAAACGGCAGTTAAAATTAGTTAATCACTTTATTACTATCCCTTGAGAGAAGGCGCTTAGTGGTCCCGAGTTATTTGTTAAGACTACCCTCTTTCTAGTCCCAGCGTTTTAGAGCCCTGCGGCCACTGCTGTGGGCCTTTTTATGCTCTCTCCTCCACCACTCGTCCTCCTTCCTTCTACTAATAGCTGAGGCCCATCCCACATAGTATGTTCCATACTGTACGTGACAGTGTAATGAATTAAATAAAGATGAAATTTTATTTTTTTAATTATATATGATTTAGAAAAAAACTTTTTTTCATTTATGGCCCAGAAGGTTCAGTAAAAACATTTTTGTATACAATGTTAATTTATTATATAATTTCTCATGGAAAAATTTTTTTATCTATGGCATAGAATGGTATAGCATTAATATTACGTTCGTAATGAATGACCAGTCATAGAATATTTTGTTTGCGTGTAGCATTTCGTTTGACTTGAACAACATAGTAAGTTCGTTCTTGCTATTTGAATCAAAAAAAAAAGAAAAAAAATTATGAGGAGTAGATTTGATCATACAGGACAAGGCATCTATTACCCCAAAATAAGTCTTAAAAATAGTTAAAAGAACATTATGTGATTTAAATAAAACAAATAATTATTTCGGGAATAATTCAATTTTTTTAGGAGAAAATTTCATACATAATCCTCCAGTTTAAAAAAAATAGTAATAAAAGCATGATTATGCCAGAAAATATTAAACCAGCATATATCTCTGGTCCTTGTTCCGTATTCTAAAACTTGATTTCCACCTTTCTTTAATTGACAAAATATATTCAAAGTTATTATTAGATATTGGAAAACAAAAAATTAAATCTTTGCTAGTGCCAAATAAATAAAAAATAATTAATATTTGTTTCAATATCTTTGGTAAAGATTTTAATTTTTTAATAAATTACAGAATACTTACTTCTCATAACAAACGTACTAACTTTCTGAATTATAAAATTCTATTCGCTACGTGCACAATTTTGAAGCAGGGCCACCAAGGAAAAAACGAGAACTATTGGTCTGGCACAGCAAAAGACAATATTCGCGATATGTGCTTGATACCTATAGGAACACAGTACCTCGATGGATACACGAAAGGTTCTGTGTTTATTATATCACGAACTAATACACTGTCTTAAGTGGTACAATCCTATGTGAATAACTAAGGACAAAATTTGTACTACAAGCACTATAAGCGCTTGAGTATTACTTCAACATAAGTCCGTGTACTGTGTGATACGTAATACGTTTTATTAGTTTGCAATGTAGTCAACACAGACCTCCTCTGACCAATCAGAGAGCTCCATTAGCCCTATACTGGCGTATTCACCCAGTATGTACACACGTTTATATACGATACGCTTAGAGGATCTGACCCCAGCTAAAAACTCTAAGAAATACACAGTATACGATGTATTTCATTGCGCTTTCAATGAACATGCATGAGTAAAATATGTACGTACAACTCATAATTTTATTAAAAATGTAACCCTTAGAATGGTTGTCGATGCATAAACGCATAACTTTCTAATAATAGTAATGCTTAGCAGTCTGCTAGCAGAAGACAAACATATCGTTTAGTTTTACATATTAGCACAGGTATTGCTGCGATCGCTTTTTCAGCTTGTGCACGTAGCGAATATCATGTAAAAGAAGAAATGAAAACGTATTACATCATGAATCATGTAACTTACGAGGGTGTTAATAAGTCTGATGGTGATATTCGTATAAATTTACCAATTGAAGTTTCAAACAATATTTTTAGCTCAATTAAAAAATTGAAACAATCGTTCTGTTGATACGAAACTTGAGTATAGTTAATAGCTTATGTAACAGTACAAGATTTCAAGTAATAAACATATTAAAATAAAATATTGAAGCAACAATTATAATTGGAGAAAAAGTTTTTATACAAACATCAACTCTAAATGCAGGAAATTCTTTAAGGTCAAAGTTTTGGTAATCTTGGATTATATTTAAGAAAACCGCTGTTCTCGCATGGTCAATTATACGTTGCGTTATCAAGGTACAAAAATTAAAACTAAATTTATATTTAAATATAACGTGATGATAATTTAGGAATAAAAAACATTATTTGAAGAAAGAGTTTTGACGTTAACGAATATTTAATAAATAAAAAAATTCGTTGATGATTAACTGTTATACGTAAACATTATTTTTAGTACAACTGTTTGGTTTTATTAAATATCTTTGAATAAAAAAAAATTGAAAAAAATGTTCTTTAATACTGATTTATTTTGAAAAAGTGTTTTTTTAGCATGAAAAACATTAAATTAAAATATGAAAGTACGCAAGTGTTTAAATAACATATACAACAAGTTTTAAAATAGTGTGAAATTATTATTGCATGTACATTTTTTATTTTTTTGTACGTTGTGCATTACCTAGGTTAAAGACAAATGAGTAAACTTTAATTAAATATTTGACAGATTTCAACAATGAGGAAAAGATGATTTTCAGCTTTTCGTGGTAAATAGGGTTTCGTACAAGGTCCACGATTTAAATATTCTATAAGATTATTTTTTGTTTTTTGATAAAGTATTAAAATATCATGTCATGTTCTTACACATATTCAATAATGCAATTGATGAACTTATTCAGAAATTAAGAAAAAAAAACTAGCGTGCCTACTACTGTCTCAAAGGCCGTTTGGAAATGTGCCAACAAACAATATAGAAAAAAAAAAAAAAATGAAGATAGCTTATCATCTTAATACTATCTGTTTGTGTGAAATTAGACTATTACACCTGACAAAATTGAGTATCAGCCTTAGGCAACCAATGCTGAAATTTCAAATTTTAAATGTATTTTTTTTTTCATTTTCGTTGACAACGTGCTTTGATATTTCAATTGTACATTCGTGAAGTGATACCTCTCCATAGATTTTAATTCAGATGTAGTGGCTCGACTTTTAAAAAGGTGATGAGCCTCCTTAAAGAAGTAGTGGAAAATGGATAAAGAGAACTAGAACGAATGTTAAAGAGTTGCTTAGACAAGGTGTTTGGAAATCGTGAGGGGCTGAGAGAAATTTCTTTAAAAAGTGTGACACCCCATGTCATGTACTTGATATTTATTACTTTAAAACACAGAGTTTAAATTTTAAATTATGAAAAGCAAAAGCTCAGTGATTTCGAACCATCGAGCGGTATACCTGATTCTGCAATCGCGTGATATACGAGGTGTGATCAAAAAGTAAGGTGACTTTTTGAATTGCGCGCGCTCTTTACACTCTAAGTTAAAAATTTTTTTTTATTATGTTGGTACACTAGTCTTGATCATATGTTCATAGTTTTGACTCTACAGCATGTGTTGTTTTGATGTGAGAGACTTAAAGGTTAGACTCGTGTTTGCGTACTCGGCGATTTTTTTTTGTTGAAAATAATGGAGCAAAGAGTTTGTATTAATTTTTGTGTATAAAACGGTATTAAGTGCTTAAAAACTCTTGAAATGTTGACAGTGGCCTACGGTGAGTCAGCTATGAGCGAAAAAAATTTTTATAAGTGGTATAAGTTATTCCAAGAGGGCCGAAAAAATGTTAATGATGAACCTCGCTCTGGGCGACCCAGCACGTCAAACACCGACGAAAATGTTCAAAAAGTGCAAGAAATGGTGCTAAAAGATCGTCGAATCACAATTAGAGAAATAGCTTATGATCTTGACGTATCGTTTGGCTCATGCCAATCAATTTTGACGGATGTTTTGGGTATGAGACGTGTATCCGTAAACACCATGATAATGCACCTGCGCACAAGTCGTTATTAGTTAGTAGTTTTTTGGCCAAAAACAGTACTTCCATCATGCCTCAGCCACCATATTCACCAGAGTTGGCCCCCAGCAACTTTTTCCTCTTCCCAAAATTAAAAAAGTACACGAAAGGACAAAAATTTGCCACGATTGAGGAGATTAAAGCTACATCGCTGGAGAAGCTCAAAGCCATACCCAAAAAAGCATTTCAGAAGTGTTTTGACTACTGGAAAAAGCGTTGGCACAAGTGCATTGTATCTGAGGGGGATTATTTGGAAAGAGATACCATAGTTTTAGATGAATAAATAAAAATTTTTTTATAAAAATGAAAAGTAACCTTACTTTTTTAACACACCTCGTATAACTTACTTTTTTTGAAACAAGCTACCGTCACAAAATTCGAACTACGCGTGCAACCTCAAACAACCATATAAAACGCTCATCTTAAAAAATAAATTCGCACAAGTACACAAAATAATGTGATTAATCAACAACTTCAACATTCTTTACTGCGTATGTACACAAGAAACATCATACACAATCTCGACAGCAACTTGTACTTAATGTAAAATCCGAGAGATCAACAGTTTTAACCATCAATTACTGTGAAATTATCGCTCCACGACTGTGCTCGTGTCAGTCGAGGATAATTACGTTAAGATCTAATTGCTCGTTCGGATCTTCAACTTGACGCGTCCTCCTTAAACGCAAGAGTATAGAAACTCCTTGTTCATAACAATATTCGTCTTTTCTCTTTCATCAAGTGCTCTAAAGTAACTATAGAGATTCGAGAGTTAGTTCTGTTGCGTCTTTTAAGCTGATGTAAGACTTAATTCGGTGATTAAGCTACGTGTTAAAAGCGTGAATTTCAAGCAAATGTAAGATTCAGTTCGGTGACTAAGCTGTGTGAGAAAAGCTCGAGCAAACCAGGCCACTGCTGACTTGCCTAAATAGTTAATTAAGAAGGAACTAGAAAAAAAGGACCGTCGATTTGAGTTTCGACGTTAAAAGCAGAAGCCTAATTATTGTCATTGCCACGAATGCTCTCGTGTAGGATTAAGAACATCGTTGCGGTCAATCTTTTAAGATCTTGCGACTGCGTGCGCGCAAGCAGCGGCTAACCAACGATCATAGAAGTAAGTCAAGTTAAGGAAACTATAAATTGTATAACATTGTAAATGCGAGTCTGAAACTTTATTTTTTGTACTATTTGTAAAATTAACTATTTCTGGCTTGTCTAAATTTATTAAGTCATCAAATAAGACATTACGTAGTTGTTGATTAAGATAAGTCTCTTATTTTAAATACATTTTAAGTACTAAATTGTAGAAAACATTTCAAGATCTAATAATTCTTATTGATTGACGCATGATTCTTACCTTAATGAATAATTTGAATATGGAGGAAAAATAAAATAGACACTGTAAGACAAAGGCCTTTACAAGGACGTGAGATAATAAGACGAATACGATACACCACTACCGTATGAAATAAGCCAGCTCAGTGTACATTACTCCATACTTATCGCTCGGTGAAACCTAACACTACAACGCTGAGTTAACGATTTTAAAGTAAAAGCAAATAAGGCCTTTGGGCCGATGGCTGGTTCTTAACGAACAAAAATTAAATTTATTTATTTGTAGAACGAATCTACGAGTTCCACTCTTTACTTATAGAAGTTCGGACGTAACAGAAGTTTTAAAAGCTGAGAGGGGGAGTCAGTAAGTAATTTAACTAAAAATAACATAACCACCGATATAATTTCACCCCATTAAGAGATGCGACTAAAGAGTGGCTGAATGGAATCCCATAAATTGTAAGAGAGGCTTATTGGGTTATCCAGTTATTTTGTTATTTAATTGTAATGGGTGGCCGTGGGTAGTGGAAGGAAGCTACACAAAAGTTTTACCAAACAAAAGTAAGGTCAACACCGATCGAAGCTTACTTTAGTACGAGGAAGGCTGGGGGGGGGTTGGCAGGGGCTCTTTAAAATTGAGCGTGGTCTTTAGGGGGTGAATGGGGTTGGAAGGAGCTGAATAATAAATGTAACCTTATAAATTACTTAACTACTAATAAAGTTTATTCTTATTTAGAAGGGGGTCGTGGATGGACAAAAAGGGTTGTGTTGAACGACCTACAAAAATTACTACATGTATGTATGTACGGACACATGCACGAGGAGAAAAAATATCATTCTCTATTATCTCTATTTAATTAAAGGG
This sequence comes from Copidosoma floridanum, assembly GCF_036245765.1. NCBI lineage: Eukaryota > Metazoa > Arthropoda > Insecta > Hymenoptera > Encyrtidae > Copidosoma > Copidosoma floridanum. The sequence continues at coordinate 33,342,061 of NW_028321881.1, forward strand.
AAAGGCGTCTAATGCATAAGTATCATCATTATTTTATACATAAAAGGTAATTTATGGATTTTTCAAACTAGGTCAAGAGGCTAATTAAGTTTTTGTTAATAAAGGTGTAATTTATTTTAATTTCAAATTGTAGTATAAAAGGATACTATTAACATATTTATAAAAGAGATTCGACGTATATAAGCCTACTATTACAATTCAGTTTTACTTTAATTCTATCGTATTTTAAATTTAACGTACGTATCAGATGAGAGCTCATTTTGTACAGCCTGTATTAGTGTCGCAAACGTTATCCTTACGTGTTATATTGCCATTCTAGAATAGTTACATCCACGACACATGCATACAAAGGCCGCCCAAGTCATAGAGATATGGAGGGGCTCACTACATATAAATATATATACATTTATCTTATTGAGTTATTCGTATTTTTAAGAAAATTTGTAATCAATTTAAAATGAGTAAAAGATACAATATGTATTATTAATTATTATAAACCTACTTAGTATATGTATATACATGTTAACTATGCAACAACATACATATAATGACCTTAATTGTCGATAGTTTTTCACGTATTTTAATTGAATCAATCAGCAGCTATGTCAAGATAAAATTAACTTATCATAATTATAAATTATTAAAAACATATTTTGTGATATTTATCTCAAATAAAAATAGATAATTAAAATAATTTTACATTTTTTGTGGCAATTCAAATGTTATTTGTCTTTCAGCATTTTTCAATATAAATTCTCTTAGTAATGGATTTAGATCTATGTTTCGTGCTCTTGATTTGTGTACACATAATTTTTTTTTTTTTTTTATATTATAATGCTTTACGTCCGGCTCCTTTAATAAGGGCACTACTGAGGGCACTTAGCACTTGGGAGAAGGACAAGGAAAGGGATGGGAGGCCTCCCATTACAGGAGGGGGGTAGGGGAAATTAGGCAATTTTGCTGCGAGGAGGTTGCCTAAACCCTCCTCGAGGAGCATAGCGTGGTGAAAAAGCACTTGTGAAAATACACAGAGGTACTTGCCCGAAAAAGTCGCACTGGCCAGGACTCGAACCACGGTCTCCCGTGTGCCAATCCACGACCTAGCCGACTGAGCCACCACGCGCTCGTGTACACATAATAGAACTAGATAAGTCAAACGATTATATACCCGAAGCGTTCAATGCTTTGTAACCCAACTAATCGAGTACCTGCACTGATAAATAATTATTAAATAAATAAATACCAAGTGCGCAATGCTTTGTAACCCAACTGATCGAGTGCCTGCACTGATAAATATTTATTAAATAAATAAATACCAAGTGCGCAATGCTTTGTAACCCAACTGATCGAGTGCCTGCACTGATAAATAATTATTAAATGAATAAATCCTAAGTGCTCAATGCTTCATAACCCAACTGATCGAGTACCTGCACTGATAAATAATTATTAAATAAATAAATACCAAGTGCTCAATTCTTTTTAACCCAACTGATCGAGTGCCTGCACTGATAAATAATTATTAAATGAATAAATCGTAAGCGTTCGATGCTTCATATTCCAACTGATCGAGTACCTGCACTGATAAATAATTATTAAATAAATAAATATCAAGTGCTCAATGATTTGTAACCCAACTGATCGAGTACCTGCACTATAAAATAATTTATTATTAAATTGATAAATATCCCAAGCGCTCAATGCTTTGTAACCCGACGAATCAAGTGCCTGCACTATTAAATAATTTACTTTTACATAAATGCATCTCAAGTGCTTAATGCTTTGTAACCCGATGGATCAAAGCTTTGAGAGCAAGGGATTTAGTTAATTCATTATTATTCAATAGTTTAGGCACTCGATCCGTCTAGTTTTAAAGCATTGAGCGCTTGGGATTTATCTCTTTTTAATAATAAATTATTTTATAGTGCAGGTACTCGATCAGTTGGGTGACAAAGCATTAAGCGGTTGGGATTTATCTATTTAATAATAAATCATTTTATAGTGCTGGTACTTAATTAGTTGGGTTACAAGTCATTGAGGTCTTGGGATTTATTTATTTATCAATTGTTTAAAAGAGCAGGTACTCGACCAGTTGGGTTACACAGCATTGAGCGCTTGGGATTTAATTTCCTAATAATAAATTATTTAATAGGGCAGGCACTCGATTGGTTGGGTTACAAAGCATTGAGCGCTTGGGATTTATTAGTACAATGCTAATTGAACGCACCCTTTGATTCGCTTTTTTTTTTTTTTATGCGTAAAGTTATAAAGGAGCTGTTCACATAGACATTTTGTGTTTATTTCATTGTGAACGTTCATATTGAAAAGGGGGTTCCACTGTTCCGCTAAATTCAAAGTGAGTGAACAGACTGAGCAGACCTATACCTCTTTTTTTATCAGGGTCCGTACTATATAACTTTTCTTCGCTTTGCGGGCCTATGTTAAAACAAATGCCCGCGAAGCGGAAAGAGTTATATGGTATGGCTCCAGGCAACAAAGCCTATGGTTGCAACTATGTTGACTGACAGAGAACACAGTATAGGTCTGTTCAGTCTGTTCACTCAGTTTGAGTTTAGTGGAACAGTGGAACCCCCTTTTCAATATGAACGTTCACAATGAAATAAGCAAAAAATGTCTACGTGAATAGCTCCAAACTAAAGCAAAATTTGAGTATGACTATCTGTCTTTTTTTTGTCATTTTGCTCGCGAGCAATCAAATATTTTTTTGACATTTATGTCGGAAACTCAGGGGGGCTGCGCCCATTCAGTTTGAAAGTTGGGGGGGCTCGAGCCCTCCCTGCCCCCCCCCCCGCCTGGGCGGCCCCTGCATGCATATTATCTGTACATGTATATACATAATTATATATTTATATGATTGTTTATATACATTATACATAACAGCAATATAACATGTGAGTACAACGCTTATGACACTTATAAAGGCAGTATATATAGATATCCTCCTACATTATAAAGTTAAATGTGTATAGCATTCTACATAATTTTTCTCACAGCCCCTAACAAATTAAGGGAAAATTTATCTTGATTTAACGTTATTTTAACCCAATAGATATTGGGTCAAGCCTCCCCACCGCCCCTCCACTGTTCTTCCACACAATTTTTCTTGCCCTCCCCCTACTGCCTCCCATACCACTTACACGATTTTTTGACTGTTTCAATGCTTTTCCATTTATAATATTCACAATTCATAAATAAAAAATATAACCCCAATATTTTCGAATGTAGTGTATGCAATATAGTTATATAAATAAAAATTTATTACGTACGCCTCGTTAGAGAGCATACGTATTGTAAAATTATATCTTCTTCTATCTGTGAGCGACAATGTATAAGAGCAACACTTTCATGGCGTCATTTAAGTACACAACCCGGAGCACAATAAAATTTGTAGACATAGTAGTATTTGATATATAATTTTCCTAGTTCTGACAGAAAATAGATTAAACTATTTTGAATGGGAATCAAAGGTCAATGTGTACCCATCAATATTAAAATATTTACGAAACTAAGAAAGAAAATAAAAAAGTAATAGAACTGATTTATAATAAATAACAATATTTATTGTTAGAATATCTCCAGTATTCTGCTGCATTCATTTCTTTTGTAAGTTAAGTAATCATATTTTATTTATGTCTATTATAAACCTCTCTTAGTTATTTATCACAGGTCCACTAAAGCTTTTATGACAACCATAATTGACTTATCTGGAAGGTATTTATTATATTTTTTAAGGTAATTATTATTATCACTTACATAATTCATGTATTTTAGTTTAAAAATTTTTTTTTTTTATTTAAAACCTTTTGCCTCCTACTTCAAAGTAGGAGCTCTTCTAGTGTATGTAAAGACGTGTGCGTGGAAGACTTTCAACAGCGTGACGTCATCCCATTTAAAATAACATGGAGTGACGTCATGCTGTGATAGTCTTCCGCGCACACGTCGATATGTATAACGATAATACGCATACATTATAACATAATAGTTCTATAACAGGAATACAACATGTAAATACAACGCTTACGGTACTTATAATGGCAGTACAAAATAAACTCTCATTCGATACACACGTTGAACTTTAAATACGGCAGAATCACAGTAAAACTGAATTGTAATAACTGGCTTATACGTTGTATCTCTTTTACAAATATGTTAAGAATATCATATTTCAGTGGTTTGTAGAGATGTAAATATCATTTTTAAGCTGACGACTTTTGTTTTTATATGCAAGGTAAGGCTCAAGAAGACAGAAATATTATGCAGAAGGCGAATAAGATTCTAGCAAATATCTCAATGTGGTTGGATACAAATGGCCTTATTGCTAATGATAGAAAAAACAAAAGTAACTTGGTTTGGCACAAAAGGTAAAAATAGTCGTCTATATACAAAAAACTTATTACATGATGTATTATTTAACGATATGATTATTGAACCCACTGAAAAAGTTGAGCTGCTAGGAGTCATGCTCGATACTACATTGACATGGAGACCACATTGTACGATAATTGCAAACAAATGTTACTCTGCATTAGCACAGATAAGGCGCTTTAAGGATAGTCTCTCGAGTAGCACTAGACTTCTCTTGGTACGTACACTTATATTTCCACACTTGGATTACTGCGCGTTTCTCTTTTATGGCCTATCATCGGAAATGGAGCTTAAGATGACTCGTTGCTTGAATGGTGCCCTTCGCCTCATTGATGATATTCGAAAATTTGAGCATATCACACCAGCTTATAAAAAGTATGGTATAATTTCATATTCTAACAGAAAAAAATATGTTATGCTGTGCCTTTTGTAAAGAATCCTTACATTACAAAAGCCTACATACATCGCTGAACTGTTTACTGTCAAATCTGTCTCAGAAATGCAATCAATTTCAGAAATTCGAATCCCGCAGAGTTACTAGTGACGCGTTTTAATCTAGATACTTATAGACATTTGTTAACTATTGGAGCTGCTATTGAATGAAATGCATCACCTAATAACCTACGATCCATCCAAACTTCGGCATTGTTTAAAAACAGATAATTTAAATATATCATTAGTGAAGATTTCAGACTCAAGTAATGAAATTATATTTTCTAATATACGTTGTTACGTGTGCAATCAAGCTCGCTTATATTTCTGAACACTTAAAGAACACTACAATTAGTAAATTTTATTATGCTTGATTTCTACTATTTAATTTATTTTAAATTATTTTAACTATTATTTTACACTTTATCTCAGTTAACTTTATTGTAATTAATTTATCTGTGATATATCATGTATTATTGTGACCTACGTGTCAATAACCTTGTATAATCTGCTTTTAGCAGTCTTGTAAAAACTTGAGCCTAGGCTAATACGGATGGCAGGCCCTTAGCTTAAAAAAACACACTCTACTCTACTCTACTCTACTATACTCTCTTTCTCTCTCTCTCTCTTTACCTATCCATCAATTCTAACACATCTGGTTAAACGCACGAACAATGGTGGCATTCCCGAGCATGTACCTCACAGTCTCTCGTACACCTCGTCTCGTCAACACACACACACTACTCTCTCTCTCTCTCTCTCTCTCTCTCTCTGCTTACACTTTACGCTCTCTCTTCCTTTTTCTCTCTCTCTCTCCCTCTGTCTCTAGCCTCACCTCCTGGTCAAACGTCCGCGAGTCTAACCCAGCGCAATATCGTCTGGGGTGCTCGAGCAGGTCGTCCATTTTACGGCTTCGCTATTTCTCCTCACTCCCTCTTACCCTCTTTTTTCGTCTGAGCTGCTTCCGTCGTTCTCTGCCTGGATACTTCGTCGTCCAGGAAGAACACAGCAGCTGCTAGGCTTGCGCACACACTTCTCTTTCTTTTCTCAACACTTTACACACCTCGAAAACTCTCTCTTTCTCTCTCTTTCTCTCTCTCTCTTGCCACGAAAACCTGCAAACCGCCGAAACTCTTGCTGCTCGCACCCAGGCCCACGGCTCGAGACTCTCCGTGAGACTGACTCCCGGTCTCTCGCTTAGGTAAAATGGTAACCGCCACTTCTGTAGTGCTGCTACCACGTATCTACCCTCGCAGTCACTTTCGACATAGCAGCTACTGATTGTTCACATTCTTCATGTCCTTTTGCGCTAGCCCTGCTGCGTCTCTGCAGCTCAGCTGGCTGTCCGTTGGCGTCCTCTCCTCCTTGTCTTAGCCTATATACAGCTCCCCAAAAATAAATAAATTTGGAGAAGCTTCGGCTTTATGCTCTGTGTATATACGTTGAATCAGCGAAAGCATTTTGAGACGTAGAGGCCATTTTTCCTCATTACAAATAGTTTTAATTAATATAACAATGAAAATTCTGAAAGTTATTATGCACAACAAAATTCAAATTTTAATTCTAGAAACAATCAGTCTTATCGAAACAGAACAAATAGTTGTTATAGGTATCCTAAAAATATCTATAATGGGTATAATTAACAAAATTTTGGTTCTAATTATCAGGGACAAAATTTTTAAAACTATCAATTGATCAGAGATAATTATTCGCCTCGTTATTTAAGTTTGCAAGCGACTCACGCTCAACGTCATTCGGAGGTAAACTTCCAGCGTTTAAAAATTTTGTTAAGGCTAATGGGCCACATTATACTATTACGATACCATCGTGTTAGGTGTTTTGTTATAAATCATACTCCATTTTTAAAGCTACTCGAGGAAATAATATTATTATAAAAAAGTGAAATAAAACGACCCATTTAGTAACTTAAAAACCAAGCTTATGAAAACAAAATTTCAGCCACTATATTTGATCTTAATAAAAAGTTAGATAATTATTAAGATAAAACCAACCAAAAAGTCCTCATGATAAATATATAGCAGGGCCACCAGAAAAATTAGATATACCAGGATACAAAAAATTTGGTATTATACAAGTGAATATACAATTCCAAGATAAGTATAATAAAGTTTTGACTGGAAGAGGAGATAACTTTTAAACCATTACTTGCCCTAATTTCCAAAATAACGAAATCAATCAGTGTAAATATAGTAAATTATTTCACAGCAAGTCTCAATGCACTTTATGACATTACATTCTTTAATACGATAACAATATAAAACGATACAATTTTAACTAAGAATAGTAAAATAAAGATGAATCAGTTAAATATACTAGTAACGCCTGTAAACGTCAAGTTGTGCAAACATCCAATTAACTCCAGGTTATTTACCGCGAATAGATGTAGCAAATTGTAATAAATATTTAGGTGAAGGAAGAGTGCAATGAAAACGATCAATGTACTATTATGGCTATTAATACTTGTGAAGAAAATGTTACAATCCATGTAGACCCAATAGTGACTTTGCCCTTTGAATAGATTAACCCCGAATTTGACCTGGATACAATAGTGAAGAAGAAATTTTCATAGTTTAAATCAATTATAAACAAATTAAAACACTCAAGAAACTCGTGCGTACAGGTAATTTAAATTTAGTAGAATGAGATACATTTTATTGTTTAATAAAAGAATATCTAAACATTTTTTTACTACCAGGAAAGTCACTACCGTGTACAAATTTTTTCTTCTATTGAATGTTGAGAAAAAATAACATCCTTATTATTATCAAACAATACTACCATCCAATTGTGCATAAAAAAGTTTTAGGGGAACATATAAACAAAAAAATGACTGATGCAATCATTAAACCTACATCATCACAATATAATACTCTTCTTTGGATTGTTCCAAAAAACCAGATAGTAAAGAAAATTCAAGATGAAAGGGTGTAATTGATTTAAGAAATTTTGATAAAAAACACATTAGTGATGCATACCCGTTACTGAACATATCTCATATCACAGATCAGTTATGTATGTCAGTATACTTTTCAGTGTTCGACTTAACAGGTCGATTTCAATAAGTACCGGTAAGTGCGCAAGATAAATTCTATACTGTGTTTGCCACACTACATTGACATTACCAATATAGTCGCATGCCAAAAGGTTTAAAAAATGGACCCGCTACCATGCAGCGATTAATGGATTCAATAAACTGAATGTTAAAATACTAGCGTACCTAGACGATATTATAGTCCATGCGAAAGATTTATTAGATCCTGATCAAAAAGTTTAATTACTTATTAACAAATTAGGAGCAGCAAGAATGGTTTTTCAACCAAGAAAAGTCGAGTTCTTCAGAAAAGAAGTAATACTCTTGGGCTTATTGTAAGTCAAGGGAGAATTGAATCAGACTCCAAAATGATACAAGCCGTTAAAGAATTTTCCCAACCAAAACTGTGAAAAGTATATGACAATTCTCAGAATTATCAGGATATTACATGCGTTTCATTGAAGCTTTTTTAAAAATAGCAAAGCCACTATCAAATTTAGTTAAAAAGGGAGAAAAATTTGAACGGACAAAAGTACAAAAAATTTTTTATATTAAATACTAAAAGACCATCTAGTTAAGAGCCTATCTTATAATTTCCCGACTTTAAGTTTCCCGTGATTTAAGTTAATAATAGATGCATCTGACTACGCTATTGGAGCGGTATTGAGTCAAGTAAAAGAAAGGTTTAACCATCTTGTTGCCTATTCTCCAAGAACTGTAAATAAAACCGAAATAAACTATTTCACGACTTGAAAGAATGCCTGGCTGGCTGCAGTATATACAATACACTATTTTCGTTTACTATTATATTACTTCTTAGGAAATAAATTCGTTTTTGTAGCTGCTCATGAGCCGTTCAATTAGATGCACACAAGTAAAGATCTGGTACAGCGTTAAATGCGCGAGGTATTTAAGTTTACCGATCACAAATAAACCTTTAAATACAGTCCTGGAAAAATTAATACTAACGCTGATACATTATCTAGAAACGCAGTAGAACCATTTCTGTTTGCAGAAAATAACAAAAATTACGGGTTATGATTATTAAGAGTAATAATGGGTTGAAAAAGAATAGAGGATATACGGAAAACAGAATTACAAAGTCAGAGAACAGGAACAGAAGGAACATCTTAGTTAACGACTGCCTAACCTAAAACATCTCTAACAACTCTGAAGAAAGCGGTAGAAATAACAAAAACTTAACCAAATCGAGAACAGATGTACTGTAACTGGCTAGTGGCCTGGGACGACCCTTTGGTTGAAAAAAAAATTAAGAACAGCCCAAATTAGATCATAGTGTCATCGCTTGAAAGACTTTTTTACAAACAGTGTCCCAATCAAAACTATTACCACCAATTTTACCAAGTGTATAAAAAAAATCCCCATTAAACCGTCACGAAAATCAAGCTCTCTGAGGACTATCTTTTCAGATACTAAGACAACTGTAAATTGAGAAACGGCTTCATCACCATTATACATATAACAGTGGCACAAACGAAAATAAACTGCAGAATGATCAAGAAAAAGTAATTTTGCCATGAAGAGGGATAACACATGTTGGTGCAACTTCAAAAAAAGCATGCTAATACACGTGTACTTACAGCAATAAATTTTACGCCTTATATAATAGTATTTGATAAAGTAGCAAGATACTTGAGGATAAAAGGTTACAAGTTTGGTTACAAAGGTTACAAAGGTTACAAAATAGATTACATTTATAAGATTTTATCAAGCGACTTTAAGAAATACAAATTGTGGCAGGAAACCAACAAATAAAATTAAAAATGCAAGCAAAAACGAGTTATAACAAAAAAATAAAGACTTAAAATGTCAAACCAGGAAGTTGCGTGTGCGTGAAGAAGAAAATACGTACTTATAAATTGGATCGCTAGTATAACATACCCCTGAAAGTGAAAACAGTTTTAAAGAGAAGCAATTTATTGGTTAAAAAAAGGATAGAAAAATGATGAAAAAACTTACCGATAAAAAAAAATCTGTACCAAAATAATACTCTTGTAAGTGTTGTGTTCTTCATGCACTGCAGGAAATAACAAACCATACAATGTATAATAAACCAAATTATATAACTAAATGTTAGAAAATCTAAATAAACCCAGGAATATTCGAGCTTCAACATGAACTTAAACATTTAACCACACATATCATAAAGAGAATTTGTAATGATTACTAATTAAAAAAAAAGCTTATCTGGCTATATTATAATGACTATTACAAGATGAAGATGATGATTTGTCCAAGCGTTAGGAACATGTACCAAAAGTCTTAAAATAATAAATTATGTCACTAGATTTAAGCATATATACTAGCTCATAAATCATGAGCAATTACAATTCTTAAATGCCTGTATACTATTCCAGAATTTCTCATCTACACACAATCAAAATGATTATTTATATCATCAGCAATATTTTCTACGTTTTAATTTAACTAATAGCCTGAAAACTTGACGTAAACACTTTTTTTTCTTTATCAATTTTATAATGTAACAGAAACAGAGAAAAAAAGGAAAGAAAGCAAATAGTATTATATTGAGTTCAAGAAATACACTTATACGTAATGACTGCAGTAAATAAGTTAATAAAAATGTCAAACATTAAAAGTAGCACCATCATACCTATGTATCCCATATAGTTTTTTTAAAGAGATAACTAAACTCTACTTCATATGACATCTAAAACATAGTTGTCTACATCTACAGCCATGTGTGAGGAAATATTGAGGTAACTAAAATCTGAATACTATATCAAGATTGTAGTGAGGAGCTAGAATTTAGAGGTGATACAAAATATATCTACATAGAACATGTATTTGTGCAATATAAGACAGTTCTTGCTCAAAATATGAGTAAAAATAAGTAACTATTTGCAATTATCTCTCATTTTTTTAACTTTTCCAGAACCTGATGCTGCTTCTATGATAGTATAAAGGGCATTTCTCGATCCCATGCGATAAAATTCTGATAGAAATTAGTGAACTATATGAAAATAAACTTACTGCTTCAAGCTTTATCTAAATATTTTTAACTTTTTAACTTTCAAAAGATAATACTATTTTTATTTTATCATACTCTACGTAAAATACCAATACTTACAAAACTTCTTTTTTAACATGTATATATCTAATAGCAAAATAAAAATTAATCAAATTACTTAACTAGTTCTATGAGTTGACTTCTTTAACAAGGCAATACTTTCATAGTTTTTATTATTGTATATTTAAGCGTTGTTTGGATTTATGTATGTATCAGTATCATATTGTATATGGACAAATAAAAAACTAAAATTTTTTACATAGTCTATCACCAACATCTCCAAAAAAAGCAAAGCGTACATAAAACCTTATACTTAAATATGAATTAAAGTAGAATAAATGTACATTAATTCATGATCTCACTCTTAGTTCTATAAATGATCTGATTATTCATTATTAGTGTGTACAAAGACTATTTAGTTTTATCCTGGGTAACGTCGAAAAATATTTAAAAAAATGTATTTAAAAGTATACAAGCAAGTGTGTATATATACAAATTTATATTACCAGCTAATAATGCCCACGGTTATGTATACGCTAGCGGCCCCCCCGTCTCGGCTTCGCCCGAGACTCACCAAATAGAATACCGTAGTGTGTTGACATGTAATGTGAAACGCTTTTAGTTAAAAGTTTAACACCTATTTCTGGCACTTCTCAGAGCAAAAATCTTCTTATTAAAAACATATTTGTTAAGAATTCAAACAGTTTATGGGGTCACGAAAAAGCCCTAAAAAGTGAAAAAAATATAATTATGCTGAAAAGTAACGTGCATTCCTTATCCCACAAAATAATCGTTAACCCTAAAAGGCTATTGACTTGCAGTTTCTCCCGTATAATCTATGAACAGGAATATTTTTTAAAGCTGTAAAGATTTAAAACTCACAAAAAATACGTAATTTAAAAGAATTTTTTTCTTTGATCTCACAATTTTATTACCACAGAAACGAAGTCCTGGAGCTTACATTTTTTATCGCCACAAAAATACAAATACATATTCAACCTATTTAAAAATCTGAAAAATTCAAGAGATCACTATGAGATTAATAGTGGAAAGCTTATCTCTCACTTAATAAATTTATTATTTATCGATTTTTATGCTGCTTTAATCCCGATAAATGTTCAGTGTCATTTTCTTGACGCCGAAAATTGTATTCATTAGATGCATTTGAAGTTTCCTTTCCAGTTCGACATCTGGCTACTTTAGGCATAGTTAAGACTTTTGTGCGCCCTAAAGGCTATTTTTTTAACTTTATTAGGTTGTTACGTATATTTGTTAGCAAGGTAGTTCGACGTCCAATGACTCTGAAAAAACCGGTAAGCTTCTTAAGGTGGTTCTTCACCTAACCCATTTACTTAAACTTACAGAGAAACTTGGAGGGATTGTTATCAAAGTTATAAGGCATCTTCTCTTAAAATTTCAAGTCCCTTTATCAGGCAAATTTTTGAAAACAAGTCAGTCAAAAAATGCACTTTTAACATGTACTTTTATGTAGGTTACTTTTCCATACTACGATATCATGTAAAATCTCGTAAAGTAGACTTAAGATCGTAATAGAAAAAGCTTGTAGTGAAAGAAGAACTTTTCAGCTTTCTAATAATATAACAAAAGTATGGGCTAATCAGGGAAATAGTATACGATATTTAATCGTAAACGTAATCAGTTATCGATGATGCAGAAATCGGTGGCAACGTCTGCTTGAGTAGGAGCGTACATGCCATTTTCAGAACCTTGCGTCAAAAAAAATTTTGTTTATAACTCTTACTCTGACTTTATTAGCATGTTTATTTGTATGTAAATGCATGTTTATTTGTATGTAAATGCAATGATATTATAGTCAAGTGCCAGTACAACATATTTTATGTTGCAAATAATACGCTAATCGAAAATTAGAAAACCACAGGGTCCCGTGTCGCTTTGATACGGCAACATCGTGAAGAACCACCTTAAGTAAACAACTCTGCTCGTGACGTCCGCCAGTGAATGACTTACTTAGTTTATTAGTGACCGGCTTTACATACTCTTTTAGTCGATGAATCGTTTCCGGAAATGGTAGTAAAAATGTATTTATTGGCAAGGTAGTTTAAACTTAGGTGGCCCTTAAAAGAACCGATGAGATTGATGGCTTAGTAGGTAACGTAAATACTTATAATCGCCCTGAACAGGGCCAGTGGTGAAATTTGCAGTTATTCCTTCTTATTATTCTTGATGATAGAGAGCTAGCTGTGGGTAGCTTGACTCTTATCCTTGGAGTCTTTGCGTACGGAGACCGTACTGGAGGGAGGTACGTCGCTGATCAAAGAATATCTTATCTTCAGGTCGTTCTGCGCATAACCAACTGCTCATCATTAGTCGGGAAAGTGGGCCTGGATAATACCTTCTCTGTAGATATGCTGCTAGGATGACTACTAAGACGGAGGCCGTTGAGGCTGCCTGTACTCTTCAGGGCTGTCTTCTCTGGCTTGTATTTGAAGTAGAAAAGTCTCTGAGGGCTGGATGGTTAAACAGCCAAAAAACTCTCAAGTGTTCTTGATGACTCCTGTTATTAGTGCACTGCCGATGAACAACTATGATAATTGACAACTTGATGGGGCATCTTATAACCAATTTTCACTATCTTTGATTGCAGATGGTTTTAATTTTACCTTGACGCTACCTAGTGGATCCTACTGAACTGAAGCGCAAAACTAGCCTATTTCAACAAAACTTTGAGCTTATCTATCGCTATTGTTATTAACTTTTTTAGGAAAAGAACTATGCTTTAACCATCTCGAAATCATCAAGAATTAGTGTGCAAAATTTCAGAAAAATCGGTTTCGTAGTTTTTGCGATTAGCGATTACAGCGGTTTTAGCGACTTTGCTTTATATATTAGTAAGACAAATGTATTAGTTTTTCAAAAATTTCATGTCTCACTGTAGTTTGCTAATAAAATTAATTTTAAAATTAGGGGGGTTGGTGTTGGGCTTCTACGCAGATGTGAGTAAAAGTGAGCGAGCGAGCGAAAGAATTCAAGTGGAATTTAGTGCTATCAATGTTAGCGTGCGTGGCCTGCAGAGATGAGTTAGAGTAGTTTCGATATCCCACATGAAAACACGCGTGTATTGCCCATCTGTCCCAAACATATATACATGTGACTCTATCTGTGTCATTAAATCACGCTAACGAAGTGACCTGCTACCAAGTGGATACTTTGGGTTGCTAAGATCAATTGGACCCAAGCCAGGTGGTGACTCTGACTAATAAATCTCAAGCTTAACAGCTTCAAAGCGCTCGCAACATCACTGGTATTGAGGTTTAGGCTACTATAATTTATGTTAGCGTGACGTGCAAGCAAAATAAGCCCTATGGCCATAGCATCGAAAGCTTTTTCTCTCTGTATCTGGTAAAGCTTATCTGGAGGACTCTGTAAGATAAGAGAATAAGGAGATGGGATCCGAGCAGCATGCTTGCAATAATTATAAATTTAAACTTAAAGAATCGTAATAGTTAGTACTAAAGTAATACAATATTTATTATGTTTCTCTATTACTCAAACACAGCCGCAATCTTATAAATATGCTTGAATTAGAAGTTAGTTATTGAAATACTAAAAACAATTTTCTTTATCCCAAAAAAAAACAAAAAAAAACAATAAAAGTCATGATTAGATTGACCCCTCTTATTCACTGCATCGTATAAGTAAATATATATTCATATAATTCTTGTTTCTAAACCTTGCTTTTTTTTATCATTTTAATAGTTTTTCTTTTATAATCCTGCTGAGTTCTCAATGAATCAGATATGTTATCTTTGGGGACGGTAAAGATAAATGATAATACTTAAATAGGGGTTAAGGAGAGCTGTTGAGAAGCATGAATGCGTGTGTGGGAAGCTGGAAAACTAGATTGTGCATTACGTAAAAATAAGTGAATAACTATATGAGTTTAGGGGGAGCTGAGCAGAAGCTAATGTCAAGTTTAGAGGAGTTGGGGGAAGCTGCAACTTATTTTTATCCATACAACTACATATAGCGAGCTCTCTCTCTCTCTCTCTCTCTCTCTTCAGCACTTCGTGCTGGTATAGAACGCAAATCCCATACTATAAACTATGGCGAATAACACCACAAATGTGAACACTAGCAGATTTGTTATAAGACACGTAAATGCACAATCTTTACCAGCTCATTTACATGGCATTGAAAGACTTGTCAAAAACTATAACATGGCCATGTTTGGTTTTAGTGAAACATTTCTAAGCCTAGTACACCAAGAAATTTGTTTCATATACCAGGATATCGTTTAATTAGACATGATCGGATTACCAAGGGTGCTGGAGGTGTGGCTGTTTATTCTCACGATTCACTCAAATGCAGAATAATTAAAGTATCTGACACCCCTCCTGTGTATGTTAAACGTCCGGAATTCTTAATTGTGGAAATCAAAATCAAGTATTTAACTATACTCTGTGTCGTAGTGCATAGCTCGCCTAAATCTGGATTCTGGGCTGATGTTGAGACCACAGTAGTAGATAGTGCTTCCGCGTATGATCAGCTAGTTATAATAGGTGATTTTAACATTGAGTGGAATGTTAATTCTACTAATAAAAATATTCTCAAGTGTTCTCTGAGTTCCATGAGCCTGGAGAGGTTACCTTTTAATCACATTCATCATGATGCGAAGTCAGATTCTACAATTGATTACATCTGCTTGAATGAAGTTCGCTATGTAAAAACTTGTAAGTAACTGAGACAGCCATAGATCTCTGCATACGATGTTATCATGGTTGAGTTAGATATTCTAGCATCTATCTTAACCTCCAAAGATTAAGAAATATTTTCGGTCCTACACATGCATTGATGAAATTAAAGTGCTTAATGATTTGAGTGAAGTTAATTGGAGTTTTTTTGCAAAATGTTGATCAGAAGGCGTAATCGGGTATGGCGAGATTATCGACGTTATAAGACTAATGAGTTTCATACTGCCTACAAACAACTGCGCAACGACGTCAAATTAAATGTAAGGAATGCCATGCAGGCACATTATAGACTTATTTTTTCTGAATGCAAAACAACTGCATAAACTTGGAACACCATAAGGTCATTGGGTTTAATTAGACGCAGTGAGCCCACTACAGATTTCCCTATCACTCCTACAGAACTTAACAAGCACTTTATTGAACCGCAAGACTCTCGATTACTACCATTACCCCAAGGACTGAGAATCTCACCAGACATATATTGACGGCCTTCAGCTCTGTACATTCTAATGCAACCGGAACTGATGGACTAAACTTAAGATTTCTCAAAGTATACATGCCGGTTATTTTCCCAATTTTGATTGATATATTTAACTCATCACTCCAGTCTGGCGTTTTTCCAGACGTATGGAAGTGAGTACTAGTCTTGCCAATGCCCAAAAAGATTAGTCCTAATCTGGCAGGCCAGATTTCAGAACAATCAGCATATTGTGTACTTTGGGCAAGATTTTGGAGGCAATTGCATTAAAGCAAATAATGAGTTGTCTTGATGAGAATGATATACTCGATTGTTTTCAGTCTGGTTTCCAAAGATAGTACTGCTGCCACACTGCACTGATCCGAATAGTCGCCGACATTAGGGAGGCTATAGACGGGAACTATGTTACACTGATGATAAGCCTTGATCAGTCACAAGCCTTTGATGTGGTCAATATTAACTTACTTGTTGCCAAACTTTTGACCATTAGCTTCTCTGATGTTGTGGCATCGTGGATCGGGTCTTACTTGACTGAAAGATCGCAGACCGTTCGTGCACCTACTGGTGAACTTTCTCAGACACTCTTTCGTGGCTCGGGTATGACTCAAGGAAGTTTACTTGGGTCATTGCTTTTCTCAATTTTTTTCAATGATATTTCAGTAAATTTTAGAGATTGTAAATATTATATTTATGCCGATGACTTTTGTTTTTACATACAAGGTAAGGCCCAAGAGGCCAGAAATATTATACAGAAGGTGAATAAGATTCTAGAAGATGTCTCAATGTGGTTAGATATAAATGGCCTTATTGCTAATGATAGAAAAAACAAAAGTAACTTGGTTTGGCACAAGAGGTATAAATAGTTGTCTATATGCAAATAACTTATTACCTGATATGTTATTTAACGGAGTAATTATTGAACCCACTAAAAAAGTTGAGCTACTAGGAATCATGCCCGATAGTACATTGACATGGAGACCACATTGTGCGATAGTTGCAAACAAATGTTACTCTGCACAGATAAGGTGCTTTAAGGACAGTCTCTCGAGTAGCACTAGACTTCTCTTGGTACGTACACTTATATTTCCACACTTGTATATATTGCTGAACTATTTACTTGCAAATCTACCTCACCAAATGCAATCAACCTCAGAAATTCGAATACTGCAGAGTTACTAGTGACACGTGTTAATCTAGATGCTTATAGACATTCGTTTACCATTGGAGCTGCCATTGAATAGAATGCGTTGCCTGCTAACCTACAATACATCTAAACTCCAGCATTGTTATAAAGCAGATTATTTAAATATGTCTTTAGTGAATATTTTGGACTCAAGTTATGAAATAATATATTACTTCATATGTTGTTACATGTGCAATTAAGTTAGCCTATATTTAAAAATTTTAAGAATACTGTAACCATCAGTAGATTTTATTATATTTGATTTTTGCTATTTAATTTATTTTAAATTTTAACTATTAATGTACATTTTATCTCAAATAACTTTATTGTAATTAATTTATCTGTGATATATCTTGTACTATTGTGACCTGCGTGTCACTAACCTTGTATAAACTGCTTTTAGCAGTCTTGTAAAAACTTGAGCCTAGGCTAATATGGATCGTAGGTCCTTAGCTTAATTTAATACACTCTACACTCTACTCTCTCTCTCTCTGTGTGTGCGTGTGTGTGTGTGTGTGTGCGTGTGTGTGAAGTCACTTTTACAGGCATTACGTGCTTTTGAGATGCATACTGATAATATGGGAAACTTATGCAGATTGATTGGATAAAAGTGAAAAAAAGTCTGCATAAATAAGCATTTTACTTTTTGAAAGTTACCATTTATCAGATTTGACGTATAAAAATATTTTCGAATACAGCTCTTCATTTCATTTTTTTGTCTTACCAGGAGCACATGAGGAATAACTCCGGTGACACACCGTGCCAGTTAAGCTGGCACTCTCCACACCAATTGTGCATTGGGTCCACTTGCCAGTGTGTAGCCTTTCCCTGGAGAAGACTCTGCATTTCAGGACTTCTTCTCCATTCCGGTTAAGCTGGTGCTCTCTGCTGAAGGATCGGATCAATGCTAATGAGCATACCCGGAAAAGCCCCATCTTTTCAAGGACGGCTCCTCGCCGGTAAGGCTGGTGATCTCTGCCTGGCATCGGATCCGCTAATCCCTATCTATAGCCCTAATATTGTTTCGCATTCACCCAGGCCCAAAGACCTGTGGGGCAAGGAAAAATCCTGGAATCACTTTGAAGGAAAATTCCACGGAAAAACCCTCCTCGAAACAGTTGGCGTTGCATAGGAACTTTTTTCGGTAATAACAGTTTTAAAAAAAATCTGCACTGACTGGGAATCGAACCTATGACTACTAGAACTACGTTGTATCTGTAATAAGCACGCTTACCACTGAGAAAACGCCGCTCCTCTATACATCTCTTTATTATATCATATACATTTAATACCAGCCTTAGTGACTTACTTCCTCACTCCTATTTGACGCCTCATAATTTTGGAATATTCTCTCAGCCCCCTTCTTAAAGTAAAGAAAAATTTTAATATCTCTCTGTTAAATCAAGCCAGCGAGAAATATTATATAAAAATGTAGCCACCTGCCCCCTCAGTACCCGTTGCACTTTTAATAGCCCTTTTTCGCCCCCTGATCCAATTACCTATTTGGGTTATTTGAGTAGAATAATATAAGATGGTCAGAATCATTACAATTCAATATTGTTGTATAGTTTTTTGCTTAACCGTAAATGGAAAATATTAATTAACGTGTAATTTGATAAAAAATCTGTAAGAAAAAATTCAAAAATCTAATTTTTGTAGGTAAAATACAAAATTTTTTTTACAAAATTCAAAATTAATTTCAAAATTAATTAATAAATAATTTACGAAATAAATTTTATACATGAAAAATAAACAACAAATAAAATTTTGTACTAGTAAGGTTAATGTCAATTTAATTTACAAAAAGATTTTGGTTGTTAAGTGAGAATGATTAAATCAAGAAGTGATAAGATTGTTGCACTCTATTAGTATGACTCAAAATTCAACGGTAGGTCAGGTGGTATGCTGACCAAATACTTTTGATGTAATCCACCAACTTACTTGGTTGTTGTGTGCTAAAAATTTTAAACAAGAGGTGATAAGAATTACGCTTGGTATAAATACCATTCGAGATTCAACAATAGAATAGGTTGAATATCGATCGAGATACTTTCTATGTACTTACTGAAATTCATTAGTCGTTAATTGACATTCTTTGGAACAAGAATTTTATTTATTGGATTCTGAAATATGGCCATTTATATTTATTTCACATTCAAAGTTGAGTTTAGTACTTGTGTACCTGTGTTTAGTATTTATGTCCTGCTTCCATTTTTTTTAGGTATGTTAAAGAAGTATTCAAACTTAAATGCTGGTAATCACAACCTTCACTTTGTTTCAAAAGCTAAAATTATGAATTACTAACTTAAAATTCTCAAAATCTATTGTTTTATAAATATATGTTTGTTAACCACATTACATGTATTGAACATCATCAGGTGCAAACGCTATAACAAGAAAATGCTATAAATCAGATTTTTTCATAGCTATGGTGTGCAATCACAAATCAAACAAATTAAAAGTATTTGTTTTTTTCAAATTTTTAATAATACAATAAGATTATTTATACTCAACATTACTGTTAGATTATATAGCGCAAAATTGCAGTTTGTTTTACAAATTACAACAACAAAAAATTTTTTTAGTATGATCCTTTAATTTATATGAAGAGATTTGCTTTAGCTGCACAAAAGCCACCGCAAACGGCCCACTTAACTGCTAAATACGACATTTTGACCGCGTAAGTTTGGCTTTAAAACACTAACAAAAAAATAATAAAAATGATAACAGAATGTGTTCTCAAGTGTCTTAGTCTCAGCTTTCGAATAGTGTTAATCATTTACACGATTTTTCCTTACATAACCTCGGAAACCGCAAATTATAACAGAAAATATATTTTGAGATGATAGTTGAATTTTTTTTTTTTCTTTTTGACCACACAGATCAAAAGATTAGGTCTTTTTGCTTTAATAAATTTTGTAAAAAAGGTGTTTCTCGTTTTGACGAATAATAAAATGCGAAAAGGGCGATGTTTGAATACTGTGCGCGCCAGCTGGGCGTCACAACGTTACGAGGTGTTGTCAGTTGATCTTTGTGTCTGATGCATTGCAACAATAATTAGCAATTTTTACAGGCTTGAAGTTAAAATAATTTTTTTGTAAGATGATGGCTCGATTGAATGATTTATGTTTATAGTCATTGTTTACAATTAAATTAAATACGATTGTATAAATTTGATTATTCAGTTTCCTATTTTTTATTTTTACTCGTAAATTGTTAATTTTATTACCAGAAAAGCATTTTGCAGGATTCTTGAACACGTAACTAGACTTTCGTTTATGATATGGTTATGTTTAATCCAAAAGATTACAGCAGTTGACCATCGTTATTGAATTCTAAAGAATTAAATATATTAGCTCACTGTTATAACCATTTCAAAAAGTAAATAAGATTTAGATTGTTATTAATGTGATGGGCGTTGTAAATTTTATTTACATTACGTAAAAAAATAATTTAATTAATGATAAATCTGTTATGTATGTCTGAGTTCTAAGCTCATAAGTGCGCACGGTGTTAGAATACTTCTTTGTTTCACATTTTATTATTTATAAAAAAAACAAAAAAAAACTTTTCTTAAGAATGTTTATCGAAATCAAAAGACCTGGTTTTCGATCTGTGGGGTATAGAAAATTTAAAATTTGAAGATTAAGCTGAATACACATTTACATTTTAATTTGCTTTTTTTAAGGGTATGTAAGTAACCGTACCTATAAATAACGCTTAATCTACGTATAGTATACGTGTAGTAATTTGGCTAGTATTCTAATACTCAGTATTTAATAAAACGATAATATAAATAAGCTAATCAGTGAGTACATTGACTTTTTTTTCATCGTCAAAGCATATAAATATAATTCTTTGTTAGCAGTAAATGTATATCTAATAATTTACTAAGTTGAAATAGGACTTCAGTTTTAGGCTTTTTTTTAGTGCTTAATTACTTCAATCTTTTGCAACGAAAACAGTTTAAGAAAAAATATTTAGTTTGGATGTGAGATAATTAGAACTGCTCTAAAAATAATATTCACAGAATTAAAAATTTCAATCGAACAAATTTGAGTAAATTATTTTTGTAAAACCATATTTTACGTATTGTAACGGGGTGTCCGTATTCACTTATGGCCCTGATAGCCACAAATCAGTACTAGGGATACTCTGACCGTGACTGTGTTTCCCGGGCACCCACGGAGACACACTCGCATTACAACGCGGACAACGAGTCCGCTTTTCCTCGTTCACGTCTGCTTGCTGAGGGGCCAGCTCAGCTCTGGCTCAGCTCAGGACGCTCGCGCATTGGTGTTTACGCGCGAGCCCGCGGAGGCAGCAGGATAAGGCCGATGCTCGGCTTACAGTTCCCTTTTGGACGCCAAGATTGCTGTATAAAACCTGTAAAGAAAGAGTAGCCGGAAGGGCTTCGTGCAAGAAAAGGCTCACGCAAAGCCAAACAAACATTTAATGATCAAAAGAACGGAAACTATATTAATTGCACTAGTACAAAAGCATACGCGCGCGTGTGTGTGTGTGTATTTCGCTCGATCGTGTTGACGGCAAAGCCTGTACGGTCGAGGAAGGCTTTCCTCTCGGGGCCGACGGCCTGCTATAATTCGACTGGGCATAAAGAGAGATTACGCGGCTATTATGATTCTCGCGCACGCACTGCGCTTACCTGGCTTTTCGCAGCCTATTATTTACACTAGCTCGCCTAGCAGTTGGCCTCTCAGCAGGAATGCTCGACCTGGTGTCCAGCCGGTAAGTCTTCTCGTCGTAGGTACGTGGCTACTGGAGCGGGCGAGGCGATGGCGAGGTTGTCCTCTCGTGGCTTGACAAACGTAGCGGGCGAGAGACACACACGTGGTTTACCTACCTATACCTAATCTCTTCTGGCCTAATGGCCAAGAGCGTCCCTCGCTAATACTTATATCAAGACGCTTGTCTCTCCTTTCTCTCTCTCTTTCGCACGCATTATAATGCTCCCTTCCCCTCTCGCTCTTTCTCTCTCTGGCCTTTCTTCCTCGCGCAGTCTAGATGAGTGTAAACGGCGTTTGAGTATTAACCGCCCGTTATAGTATTCATGCATGGAGTTTATTCAGGACTCAAGACTCAAACGAATCCTTAAAAAAACGTTGATTCTTCGTATTTACTTTTACCTAATAATAATAATTTAAAAAAAAATCTATGTCTTAAAAACTAATGACATAAAATTGAGTGCTAATTGTAGAAAACTGTTAAAAATCTGTAACGTGTTTGAATCGATAAGCATGCAGTAATAAACAAAAATTATTTTAATTGATGATCTTGATAGTATGAGCGGGATCCTCTTGTACAAAACTTTAATTTATAATTTTGTTGAAAGCCAAAATAATTTTAAGGTATTAGAAGTTTCATGTAACTTTATCACTGGTATAACAAGAAGTTTTTGTCATACATGTGTATTTTCAAGTGAATAGGCTCATATTGATAAATGTTCTGTTTCCAGAACTTTCAGTCCATCCATGTCCTTGTATGATGAAACATGATTTGTTAAGATTGAATTTGAAGAAATTGAAATTTTTATGTTGAAAGAAATTTCGAACTATTCGTAAAAATGAAAAAACTCTTCCCTGGGTGTGGATTAACCACACAACTTCCTGATTGCTAAACAGTTATTCTACGACTTGAGCTACCGTGGGGTTGTGCATTACCACATAAAAAAATGTGTGTCTATGGTATGAGCTGATATTCCCTTACTCTAACTCCTTAAGGAAATGACAATTAAATTAATGTTATTATTACTAGAGTTAGACACTATCAAAAGTACACGCTTGGAACTGCCATTTAGATCTACTAAATAAACAGTTGCAAAAAACTGTTTAAATTATTTAAGATAAGATTTTTATGATCCTTAAAAAAAGCCTTGGAACTAGTTAATCAAATTTAGCAAAACTTATGCAACAATAATGAACCGTTTGAAAACAGACAAATTGATTACGGTAGTGATTTTGGAAAAATACTTCCTGCTATGAAGAAAGGTTAAAGAAGTGCGATAATATCTAAAACAATCAAAACTTCTTATTTTTTGTGATCATTCAATGTAAAAAAGAAAAAAATAATCTTTGTTTAAGTATGAATGAATTTTAAAAATTTTTAAAGAAATGAAAATATAAAATTCAAAATTGTCAAAAAAACCATAAACAGATCATGTATGTTTAAAAATATTTTTAAAAAATCAGATTCAAATTAAAATGGAACAATTTTCACAACATTTAATAAGTAAACAAATTTTTTAAATAATGAAATATTGCTTTTTATTGAAAAAGGATGTGATACTCTCACTCATTAAAGTGAAGATAAAGCTAACTATAGAACTATTTTTTTCAAATTGGTATTAATATTTAAATATTTATTCCAGTAAATATTTTTAATATTATTTGGAAAGTCTCTAACCTTATGAAATGAATTTAATAGTTAGAGCAGTAGTAATGGTAATTTGTTATTTAAGTAAGGTAGATGGACTATGTAATGTAACAAAAATTAAATATAAAAGAATTATTTAAACTTGATATTAGATTGAATATTGTAACAAATGAAAATTTGTTAATAAAATATAAATCTTACATTGAATTCGATTTAAACTTGATTAAATATTTTTTTTTTTTTTTTTTTTTTTTTTTAAGAAAAACTGTTATTTCTACATGAATAATTGAATATTGCTTTCATATGTAAAGAAAATCAAATAACCTTTACATTCAATTAAAATGTATGAAAGGAAAAAAATTTTGTTGAGTTAATGTTTTCAATTAAAAAATCTGTTAGTATAATTTATCTAAATCTGTAATAAATAAAAATATTGCTGTGTATTCAGAAACTGTAGTTACCATCAAGATAGATAAAAGATATTTAACCATTATTTTAATTGTTGAAAATTGAGTAAAGTTTAATATATTATAATAGACTTGTAAAGCATATAGTACAATGAATAACTTGAAGATTATATACATTACTGTTTGAAATATCATACCACACAACTCTTATTTTGAGTTGTAGTGGTTAGTGATTGGTGCAAAAAGTGCCACGTATACCTTGTGACATCATAAAGGGATTAAGACAGGGCTTATCCAAATCCCCCACAACCACAGTGCCCATGAGCTAAATAGGTCAACCTTATAGTCTTAAATGATAATAGAAAATGTTTTCTTTAAATAAATGAACTGAGTTAGTATATCTATTTCCAAAATTTCTAAGCTGGTCATTACATTTGGAAGCATTATTTATGCGATGCCAGTCCAAGCCATTGATAAAATTTTATTAACTTGAGAAATGAAGTAATTGATTAATTTTTTGTGCAACAAAGTTTTTCCAGGACCTCTTCATCATCATTTAAATAAAAATACTTGGAGCTCATCATGTTTTTATAAAATAAAACTTTTTATTTATATTATGTTAAGTCTTATTGTTTTAGTATAAGTTAGTTTTTTTGGACGTGTAAATTAAGTCATAAGCATGATGTACCTTTATTTTAAAAATTTGATATGTGTGGAAGAGCACGGTTTTTTTTATAGTAAAAAAAATTTTCTGTGAAATAACAATTATATTTTTTCGTTGTATCGCCTGCATTACTGTTTTCTGAATTTAAGAACGACGCAAACATCTTGCGTTATTGAAAAAAGCACATTTGTGCTAGCTTGACATGCTTCCCCCTCCGCTCAGTACTACTATAGCGGAACGTGTGTATAAATATATATGGCTGCTACTACTGCTGCTGCTGTGTTTTAGCTGCTGCTACTGCTGTTACTGTGTTTTAGCTGCTGCTGCTCATGCTAATGTAGTATTTGGAGTTGGTCGTACGAGCTCGGAAGTGGTCGAGTTTTTCCGTCTTGAAGGCCTTCTCTGATCTCTCACCGACTTCGTATTCGGATTACTAGGTCGTACCGTATACTTTATACGGCTGCATGCATGTTCCATGTACATGGTTTATGTGTGTGTGTATGTGTGTGTACAGTGTACACACACACATACACACACATTTTGATAAATTTTAATGAAGATTAATTACAGATCCACAGATTTCTACAACACGATTAGGGACAACTATTGATACAGTTTTTGCAAGATTTTTAGATAACATTACATCGATAGTATACGCATTATATATCAGTTATCATAAATAACCTATATTTTTATTTTTTAAATTAGATGATCATAAAATAATACACATGAGTGTTCAACTATAGTTAGAGCCAGTTCAAATGTGGATCAAGAAAGAGTCAAAGTACTCTTAACAGTGCCAAACGTACTGTGTAGTTATTTTTACAATACTAACAAAAAAATTCTATTATTTATCAGTTGATGTTAGAATATATATTAATACCAATTGTATCTACACTTTGTATATACTGCTATACTCCGCCCGAATAAATACCTTTTTTTACCTATATTTATTTCACTCATTTTTTTCAATTTTATTAATTTCTCATTTTTTTATTATTCATTTTCTTTTAGCAAATAATATATACTTACATATTCGACATTAATTTGTTAGATGTTAGTCTCAGAAATATACGTGTGTAAGAGTGAGTGAGTGGGTTAGTATGTGGGCGCTCGCATGCTTTGGCATGTATATGTATGTGTGTATCTAGAGACATTATTGGTACAATGAATGTTGGATAATGTTTTTCTGTCACATTTATTAGGCAGCTTCGCTTCTGTCAGGGGCCCGAGACCCTTTACGCTTGGTTTTTTGTTTGTTTTGTTTTAAGATATTTATTTGAAATATTGTTTCTAGAAACATAAACGTTTTTAATAATTTTGCAAAATCATCTATTTTATTGAGCTGAAACCAATAAATCTGTTAAGAGTATCTTCCATTATTTTATCTTGTATTAAATTTTATTTTCCTTGAATATTGATTTTTGCTCATTTCAAAGGTGTGTAGCTACGTTTCATACTTTGTGATATTTACTAGAAGAACTTTAATTTTTTAGTTTTATGAGATTTTTCAGTATGATAGATTATGAAAACGATACATAAACGTAGTTTAAAAAATAGCGATAGACAGATCAACCACAAAAAATATTCTAGACATACAGGTGTAGCTTTTCGAATAATTAAAATATAGATTAGGCTTATCTCCAATGCAACTTAGTTGCACGGAATTTAGTATTTTTTTAAACACATGTCACCCCCCCCCCCACGGTAAAGAATTGTTAAAATCTGCCAAATTTCAAACTGAAAATCAGATATAAAAAATAACGATAGGCTAATATTATTTGGGACGAAGCATCAATGATATAAAAAACAGCTTTAAAAATCGTTGATGATACATTAAAAGACTTTCGCAATACTAAAAAATTATTTGGTAACGAATTAATAATCTTATGTGGTGATTTTCGCCAAATTCTATATCGTAAAAAATAGTTATAATACAATGATTGGAAGAACTAAAATTTGTATCGCTGGCTTTTTATAAAGTTTTGAAATTAGAAACCAATGAATCATGTTTGTTCAGAAATTTTTAGGAACAATGATGAACTAATTTTACAACAATCATTGGAATCATTTTTTTATATATCTATTGATATAATTCTAGTCAGTTAGTCAATATTGTATTTAGGCAAGTAGTTTTAAGTTGTTACTTTTAAGGATGCTGCTTAAATATGTAAGAAAAACTCATTAAAATTAATTTAACGGCCTATGTATCTTTTAACTCTGACTTTATTACTGTGCAATATTTATTTATAACTTTCTTTTGTAATTGCTTGACAGTGTAACTAAAGAGGTCCATAAGATTTAATTTTAATATTAATAAAATAAACTGACAATATAGCTTATAGAATTCTTGATATAATGATCAAAAATGTTATGAAATGAAATAACAGAGAAAATGGATGAATTTTTTCTTACTTTGTGAATAGGGAACTGTGGGGACTGTTGATAATTGGGTGGAATGCCCCACACAAACAACCATATATTATTAGAAGATGTTTAAGTGTAAATAATTACGCTCAATATTCAGCAGTCATGCTGATTGCCCTCTTGCTCTCTAGCGGTCATTTTTTATACTGTCTAATTATATATGTGTAAAAACTAGACAAACTTATTTATTCAAATAATGTTACTAGATATTGTAATAATTTTCTTTAAAAAAAATTTTTTTTAATTTTTAATCCTTACATTGAACTTAAATTAGCCAATGTATAAAAAATCTCAACTTCCTCAGGTCGTCCAACAGAGTAATATAGGCAGCATCACCTTGAACAGTAGCATGGAAGAAACTGAGTTGGCAGCTAACGAGTCGAGAAACCCAGACAGCACGACTAGTGAAATTTTTCTATCTTCTTGTCCAGTTATTGTGATGCCAACGATGTTTACTCCCACTGAGGAGCATGCCGAAGTCATAGTTCCGATGGAACAGCAATTTGCTAGCCTGGTAGGAAGTGTGGATAAAAAGGAAGAGTTTGATTTGGCCAAACTCGAAGCTGACTTCGAAGAGCAGTGTGACATGACAGGTATGTATAAAGGTCAGAGTACAGTATTGACCTAGGTTAAGAAATTTATGTACTCAGTTGATTTCCAATAAATTATTGTTAAGTTTAGTATGGGAATTAATTATAGATAACGTAACAGTTTTGATGAGATTTGTGAAGTAAATACAAGTACTAAATGAAATATTAACACTTAAAATTTAACTTGTATAAATTAGTCAATAAACTAAATTACACTAATGCAATTAATTTAAAAAAAATCTTTTTACATATCGTGAATTTTAATAACAAAAAAGTGTTAGTAAGCCAGAGTATATAAGTGGAATCTCAGATGATCTTACTACATAATTTCAGTCGAGTTTGACCCTGATGAATAGGTCTTCGTGACAAAAAATCTTCAAGATTATTATTTTAAAAATCGGTGTATTTTAATAAATAATTCAATGAGCATCATAATGTTGAGTCAAAGTTCACATAATTACTCCCAATTAATTTATTTTATTCACGCTTTACCGACGTACACCCTTGTAACATAGAAAACATACGGAACTGGCAGATACAGTTAGTAAGGTAAAATCAAATATTCATACTAGTAATCTACATTACGTAAGTAATCTTAGTAATCTACATTATCGAATAAAGAGAAGAAAGTCAGCAGAAGGACTATAAAATAATATCATATTGAATTCCCACAAAAAATTAACTAACCACCATATGTATTTTAGTTACGAAAGAAAAAAAAAAAGATAAAATTCAAACAATTTTACTTATTCTTCCGACTAACGTTGTCGTAAGCGCAAAAAAATTTATAGTTATCGTTACGAATATTTTAAGACAAATAAGAACTCAAAATAAAAGCAATCTTGCATTCTTACCACTGTGATAATTTTTTATAACGTACAAAAAGCATGTATAAGTTTATAATTTTCTATTTTTTGTTCGTTATTGTTCTTAACTGTACTCATCAGACTTGAAAAAGTATGTTACATTCGATTTTTTCATTATATATTGAGTGCTTTAAATTATTTTCATTTTGTAAAACTACTAGTGTAATCTGAATAGCATGTAAAAAGAGAAGTGCTTTGCATAAGTAATCTCCCAAATAGTTGACTTAATTAGTGGAATGCAAAGAAAAACTTTTTGACGGAATCAAACTGCAGAATGTCTTTAAATGTTTAAAATTATAAAGATAACTCTAAAGTTTCATGAATAAATTTATGTTGGATATTTTAATCATAATGTTAGAAGTTTCTCTTAGTTTGTACAAATAAAAAGTGATTTTTACGTCTACTTTTTGTTAACCATGCTGATATTCCAACTCATCTATTTTAGCGATTTTGGATTGCAATCACACATAATTTTCATGTTTTTTATGACAAGATGTTTTAACTCAGTAAAAAACATATAGTCATTTTATGACTTAGTCGTTTAGTAGTAGTCTATTAGTCGACCAATAATTTAATTTTCTGCTTTGATTAGTCATTTCACTATATAATGAATTTTTCGACTTAAAAAAAACTTCTTCTCGTTTTTTTTTAATTTCTTGACATGACTTAAATCGTACGTCAGTAAAAATATGACAGTAAATTTGATTCCTCCATAAGGATAAAAAGATTTGTTTACGCATTTTCTTCTCAGTATTATTGGTATTGCATTTACTGGACTTTCAGAATATCTACTATTTGCATTTCATGTAAAATCTTGTATTTATTTTTTGTGCTGGTAATAATATTTTGACGTGTAGTGGTTTTGTGTTAAGATCATTGTTTTCATTGTTCTTAACAGAATTGGCTTCATTATTTGTGTTAATAGTCCCATATACGTTCTTTCGCTTTTTGGCTATTTAAAGTTTGATGGCAGTTTAGCCTATTATTAAAATACAAGTTTGCACAGATATATGTACTGTTGTATTGTGAGGTGTTGTATGTAGGCATACCCAATGGCTGTACTACGTGGATTCTGGAAAAGCTCACACGATACAGTTACACGAGCTTAGTATAACACGTATATACATTTCACAATTTTTTGGCCAGAGTCTTTGGCCCCATTTTGACGGAGCAACAATGGACGGGACGCTTAATAACAACCCTTCATTTTCGATATTTGCCATGTATGTCTTACTCGCTCTCACAGGTTTAATGGAGGTTGACTACCTTAACCAATTTACAGTCAGTTTTTAACTAAAATTGGTGCAGAGCTTTAAAAATGATTAAAAAAATTTATGCAAAGTTTCAACAACTCTGGATGCTTATGAAATGAGAAATTAATAAAACAAATTTTGTGAATTTTACATACACACATGTAGTCAACAGTAAATTAACATCTTCCTTTTTATTATATAAAATAATCACGTCGACTAGGTCCTTGTAAAAACCGTTATTAATGAATAATCTGGAGTGTAAATACAACTCAATATTAAATTACCAGACACGCGCACACATTTTTAACCTAAAAAAGGCACAAAGTTGGACCTCTTTCTCGCACTCCCTAAAGGTAGTCAACCTCCTTACTCGTCTCGTCCATTGCTACTCTGTCAGAATGCGATCAAAGACTGCAGTTACAAAAATTTGGAAATATTCATGTAATTCCCGAAAAAAAACTTTTTAAGCCCGTATAACTGTATCGTGAGCTTTTTCATAATCCACGCATACATACATGACCACGGTCCAGGCTTTCTGCTGATCACCAACGAAACCCAAAAATCTCAAAAATGTTTGTCCAGACCACCGAGACTCCCCAAAAGTCTCAAAGGTCTCAAAGATTTTCTATAAGACTTTCGAGACTCACAAAAGTATCGTAGGTCTCAAACATTTTTTTTGAGACTTCCAAGAGTCTAGGAAATGTCGAGATTTTTTCGAGACTTTGAGATGGGACCAAGACGAGACAAGGCTTTAAAAAAAGTTTCGAGACCGTGACCCAAAAATATCGAGACCGATACGAGAAGTCTCGTTGCATTTTTCGGTATCGTACATGCCTAACTCCTATGTTATTTTTCTCTTCACTTTGTCATTTGAATCATCAATTATTACTTATCATTTCTTATTTTTCCATAATATATATCACTGTTCTTATTCACACCTTGAATATTCATTTAGGTGGTGCACTCATATCGCAAAATTATTTTCTTTCTTGCTTCTCTGCAACTTGTTGTTTTTGGCACTATATTTACGGATTTTTCTCTTCTTTTTCTATGACTAGATTTCGGACAGTGTATCTTGCACTTTATTAGTCATGGTCTCTAAGTAATATCAAATTTGTAGGCTTTTAAGAAAGTCGTCAACATTTGCAAGAGAGAGGTCCGACTTTTTGACACTTTTACATTACTCATATGCATGCACATCCTATACACAAAAGTATTGGAAGATCAATGATCTTTAGGATCATGTTTTTAAAAACATGTTTTGAGAGTCAGTGCAGTCCGCAGAAATTATTTCATACTAATAACCCCTATCTGATCTGAAGAATGCTGTTTTATAAGCGTCGTATACATGTATTTTGGCTTAAAAAATTCTCGTTTTATATTGGTAACCGTAATGTAACATGTGAAAAAAATTTCTTTTCAAGTCCTAATCGCACAACTTTTCTTACAAAACAATAAAAATCGCCATAAATGGTTATTTTTAGACATTTAATTACAGAGCTGCTACTGGTACTAAAAACTTATTTGGGGCTTAAATTGTAGGTATTTATAATAACTAGTTTTGATGAAAATCTGATTGTAAAATTTGCAAAAACGTAAAAAAGGTATTTTGTAAAAAATAATGGAGAAATTGCCAAGAATGGTCCATATTTTATTTTTTAAAGCAATATGTATTGCGCTTATGTTTCTCTTGGATACAATTATTGTTTTGGTTTAAATTTTTTGATATGTATTTAGAATACTCATAATGTCGGCAAGCTCTCAAATAACGCATTTCAAATAGAGAAATTTTGTGGCTTCAGGCGCCGAGGCGAGCCAGTGAAGGAAAAAGAACGTAAACATCTCTGTTGCACTGCCCAGACTCGGGTAGGTAATCGCTTAAAAGTGAATGCACGGCTTCAAATCTGCTGTGTAATAAAAAAAAAAAAAAAACCATCACTCGGAAAGTACAGGACCTAATTCAATTTTTTTTTTTTCAAGTGGGGTACCTTGCAAAAATATTAACAGCTTGCCTATTCCCTTAATACAAAGAATACGCGATTATATTTAATTTTCGTCTTGGTACGGAAGCTTTGTAGTAGATACAATATTGTACAACAATTTCTTGAACTGTTCTTGATGAACTATATAATATTTTGTCGTACTGTAATACATCATAACTTTATTACCTGAAAGTTTTTAGTAGAGTGTTAAGTACTTTAGCATAATACAATACATGTTTGAACATACAGAATATTTTGAAAAATTAGTAAAAAAACAATATGGTAACAAATTTTACGTATTGAGTGTAAAATATCGTGAAAATTTTTGAAGTTTTACTTCAATAGTTTGGTTATGCTCAACGATTTTAGATTTTGACCTTGAGAAAAAGTGTGATGGAAGTGGATTTTGCTTGATTCTCCCCCTTCACCTCGTCTCACGTAACGAAATTTCAGTTTTCGCTACACCACGTGACGCCACTTGACATCATCATGCCACACATTTTGAACTTTATCAACATTATTTTTTTTAACGAATTCTAAAAAAAAAAAAAAAAATAATAATAAGAGCAGTTTCCAAAGAGATTTGAACACCGGACCTTCTGCACACTGGTCGAGGCCCTTACCAACTCTGCTACGAGCATGCCCAATATAAAAAAAAACTCGATTACTTCATTTTATCGTACAGTTCGTTGCTTATTTTCAATGTAATTTTTTATTTACTGTGTATTAATTCATGGGGTCTGGTTATACATCAAATAAACATTTAATTTATTTCATGAAATCTATCTTTTAGGTACACATTATGAAACTTTCTAAATCAGTATATATTAGCAGAGCAGCTTTTATATTATGAAATAACAAAAAATTATTTACTTTTCATTAATTTAGAGTTAAACAATTTAGAGAAGTGAGAGGAACGCTATTGTGTGCAGTAAAGCTAGCTATTGTTTTTCTTATGTTGATGTACTCACATACATGCTTTTACGCACACTTTATCCCCTCTTTCTGAATTAATTTAAAAAGCAACTTGTGGGTCTATGTAAAAATTCGATAGGTTTATCTAATAGTAATGTTTTGTACCCGAAAAACTAGGAGATTCCTACAAATCATATAAATATCATTTAACGTGATTTTTTCATAAGATAACTTGTTAAGAGGCTGTTTACATAGACACGAGAGCGCGATACATTACCATTAGTTTTAAATGGAACTGTGTGAAACTTCACTGAAACTGTCGGGCCTATGTAAACAGCCTCTATATATTGATTTTTAAAATTTCACATATATAAAATAATGGCACAGTCAAACAAGCTAGAATTTTTGTGTGTATTTTATATGCTATTTCAATATACGTTTGCTGTTTAAATAATATCTGTCAAAAAAACCGATGTGTGATGAACGTCCTGAAGGGACATTCACTGGCATGTAGTACTACCCTATTGAGGAAAGCTATACTACAGGATGGTTTTTCCTAATTTTCTATGTACAGTTAAATTGTGGGTATTAAACATGGACTAGGAATAAGTGGGTGAGCGTGACGTCACTGATGTAATCAGCGTATAGGTAGGAGGAAGTTGTTTTGAAATTATCCGAAGATTCGATGAAAGCGCAGTCTTGTACTGGCCAGCCTATATATTATTTTTATTGTATTATGCCGTTATATATTGTTTCACTGTTGTCTCCTACCAGTCGTTCTTCCGTATGTAACATGATATCACTCTCTGGATGAACAAGTACTAAAAGTCATATCCAACACTTTTTAACCATCTTGCGCGCGCATTTGTATTATCATTGCCGACCGTTACAACATTGTTAATGTTTAAATAGTTCTCTACGTGACAACTGATACAGAGACTACATTTATTACACTTTGAAACAGCAATACTAAAAAAACCGCTAACAATCAATTATCATAAAACTTTTTTATGCAGCTTTTCCCATTGTTATTGTACACTCAGCTATCTCAGATAATGTTGCAAGAACACTCGTTAACAGTTTAAACATTCTGAAAAACAAAAATAATTTCATTTCAATAAGTAATATTATATATAATACGAAGCATCCGTACGAGAATGAAAATTAAACGTGATCGTGCATTTATTGTATTAGGGGAATGTACTATCTGTTAATTCTTTTGCAAGGTAATCCACTTGAAAAAAAACTTCTCAATTGATCTCTTATTTCCTAAGTTATAGTATTTTTTTATAGAACCGCCAAATTAAAGCCATGCATTTACTTTTAAGCGCTCGCCCGCCTGAGTCTGGTTAACGTGGACAGAGATTAGTAGGGAGACTGCTAATGCTTATGCTACGGTGCAAGGCGACTTTTTGCCACTGATTAGGTTGACCCATCGTGCCCAGCCATCTAACCAGGCGCACATTTCTTGAGAGAACGTGAGTTGTACCGAAAAGCAGGTGCCTACTAAAAGAGGAGTGAATTCGCGTGGAAATAAGAATGTAGGCGATTATTTTGCAGACACATGGAAGAGATATAGAGAGTGTGCGCCTACGAGAAGAGGATTGGAAATGTTGACTGTAGCTATAGAGCTAAGTACACAGCCAGAGCAAGCAACGGCCCCCTCTATTAAAGCTAGGTTTCAGGACTTGTAAATCAAACAAACTTAAGTCCAGAATCTTATAGTAACAATTTGACTGTGTATAAATGAAAATCAAAACATTGTTAAAATCAAAAGGGCTGCAAAAAACAATTTAAATTGGGAAATGTAGAGAATGCAGTGAGGGAGAACGAGCATGCGGCAGCGTCAGCAACTGTTTTGAATGCATTTACATACCTATTGTTAGGCGTCTGACGCTGTTTTTTTATTTAATTGTAAAAATAACTTGACAATCTCACTGTCAATCGAATATAATACCAGTATTATAATATTGCGTCATGCAAAACAAAATTGGAAAAATTCTACATACCATTTTTTTATGAAATCCATTTTTATCTGACTCCTCCATAAAGTTACATCTTAAATTGAAGTTTTTTCAACTTTCAAAATCTAAAAAACAGTGTTGTGAAATGGTCTCAAAGTGTACATGTGACTTTCTAATATCGTTACCTATTGAAATTTCAGGAATATCTTATAGAAAATGCTAAGTGTGACGAACGTTCTTACAGGAGGAAAACATTTTTACGGCGTTCTTTAGCTTTTTTTTTCTATTCATTCTTCTTTCAGCTTTGCCTATTGTTCTTTTATTATTTCTTTTTCTTCTTTCATTTTCTGCTTCTTTAGTTCATTTTCTTCTGTTTTTATTTTTCTTTCTGAAAGTCTTTTTTTTTCTCATCCTTTTGTTTATTTCTTTCTCTTCAATGACAGTTGATAGTTTCTTATTTTGGAGCCTGTTAGAATTTAAGTAAGTTGTTGATGTACCTTACCTTTTTCGGGGAGTGCCCACACTAGTTACGCTTCCGACAACTGTATTTTTTTCCAGCGCGAGATACAAAGCTTAATTACAAATATTTTTTAATTAAAAAGTTGAAATCTTACATTTACAGTTAGATAAAAAAAAGTTATTAACCATTATTAACAAATTTTCATAACAAATTTATTTCTAAATCGTTCATCTACTGGTCGTCGCTTATCTATTGGATGGTTGACCTTATGTTGGAATAAAATATAAATGTATGATTCTCAAAAGTGTCACTTGATAATAAACATGAGGCGAAATTTTATTCATTAAAACCAAAACTTAATCACTTATACAACTATTGATTGCTAGTAACAAATAAATATTTTTTAAATTTAGTGCTTAATGTAGGTGAAGACTTTTTGCAGAGAGAATGTTAGTAAAATCTTTAATTTATATTTGAACATTTTAAATCATTAAAACTGTAATACTAAGAAAAAAATTAAGCGTTTTTTATTATTTTTATTTTACGACTACCTGTTGCAATTCCTAATTTTGTTTCTGCTCTGCGTTTTTTATTATTTTTCCGAGTAGTATTAAATACTTTTCATTTTAATGAAAATTTTTAAAACAATTCGATTTCAAGAGCACAGAATACTTGTGTCATACCATTTAGAAAATTTATTATTAGTAATTATTCTTACAACATCGATTAGACACTCATGGAGCTTCTTCTGTGGCCAAAGACTTGCATAATGTTGTTCATTAGCGTGTAACTGGCAAAAAATAATTTTAGAAAAATCATTTACAAGTCTGGTTGAATACGCAACGTCATTGAGTATATCATAAGTATGAGTGTATTCTCTACATTTACTGTAATACTCGTTAGTAATAACTTCTTCCTTTACAGTTCTAATAAATACCTTCTTAGAATTAGGATATTTAATGATTTTTAAAGCATCTTTAGCAGTGTAACCACTCGACTAAGTAACAGTATTTCTTTCGTACATACCTTTGGTTTTGAAATCCACTTTTTTCGATGAGTCTATGATTACAAATGCTTCCATCATTTCAGCGCCTTGCAAAAGTTCTTTGGCCTTAGCAGTAGGGATCCGAGACTCTCAAATTTTTTTTGTGACAAGGTACAACCAAGAATTTATTAACAATGTTTGCCCAAATCATTTAATACTTTTTATTTATTAATAGACTTGAAAATAACTGTACAATTGATTTTATTTAGATATTTTTTTATAACTAGATCAACACCTTTTACGTAGGGCAATACTACAAATTCTTTAGTTGACGTGTGACACTCTATTCTTTGACAGTTCGCAGATTGGTGCCTTAATTTTTTCAACCGTGAATTTACATGTTTTTCTAAAAAGGCTCTTGGGTAATTATTTGCCTGTAAAATTGCTGATACTTTCTTTAAATTCCCTCTGTGGAAGGAAGAATGAGCAAGTTGAATTGCTCGGTCCACTAAGGAAAAAATAACACCAATCTTTTGTGATGCAGGCGAATGAGACAAAAAATTCAAGTAGATATTAGAATGGGTGTCTTTCTCGTACCACTTGGTAATTACATTTCCTGTATTATCCCAAATTAAAGTTGTATCCAAAAAGTGAAGTGAATTAAATGTTGGTTTTTCTATAGTAAATTTTATGTGTTCATCAAATGAATTTAAGATGTTTAGTAAATTATCAATTTTGTCAGTAGGTATACACGCTATTGCATCATCAACGTAAATTTTGAAATACTTGATAGGAATATTAGAAACTGTAACTAAATTCTTGATCACGTCCTGCATCACAATATCAGCTAAGATTGGGCTACACGGTGAAGCCATTGTGGAGCCGAGTTTTTGTCTATAAAACTGATTATTAAAAACAAAGTAGTTGTTATTCAGTGTAGATCGAATAATATTTAAAAACTCATCAAGATGCAAATTAATTTTTAATGTTAACATGTTCCATCTTTTTTCAATTGCTTTTTTAGAAATTACTTAAGCTGTTGTGATTCTTAAAAGTTTATTTTATATTGTTAAATTTAGAGACTTGAGAAGGACTGCCAAAGTGTAGTTGAAATGTTGTTACGACACAATAAAAATTGAACAGCATTGCCCATAAAGTTGTTTATTGTCTTTATACAAAATTTGAGGGTCCAGGGTTTCCACCGCTTAGGTTTATTTATTAATGCTATCTCATCAAAGTAAAAGGGCATATCTAGAAACTTTTGAATTCCTTTCATTACCATTTATATTTTTTAAACCTTCTATCTTATCGTATTTTGTAGAAAAATTTTCCATTTCTTTAACGCTCATCTCTTCAAATTTCAAAGAACATATACGCTTCTCAGCAACAACGAACTTAACTTTTGTTCAAGTTTTCTTGAACGATTCTCATTCAATCCTGGCCTTATATCCAACTGCGCTATCCAACTCCTAACACTTGACTTCGTGGCTAACCTTACCCCTAATTTGATTCGCTGAGAAAAGCTAGCTGCAGAATAATACATTATTTTACATAAACTTTGTTTGGCAAGTGTAAACTTTTGTCTATATTTCGGTTTGAATTGCATTGCTCTTAAGGTCTTATGAGACTTACTACAATGAAGATCTATCATGAAATCCTTAATATCTGTCATTTGTTTGACCTTTTTAAAATCTACGCACTGTTGTGATCGAGAAATTTTTTGTTTGATATTTCTGCAGGCCGTATTTAAATGCTTCACTTTTTCTTTAAAAAACTTTATCTGACGCTCAATGAGCCGTGTTTTATTTTCACACTTGACTGAACAAAATTTTCTAACAGTGGCTTTTTCCTTCGAAATTCTGTTACTTTGAATACACTGATTTACATGTTATTGGGACTCCAATCTATTTATTGGCGGTATTATTACTATCATGATCAATTTAATGGCCTATGTTACGCTGCTCTTTGGCCTGCAAGCGAACAGTATCGTCTTCATTCTGTATCACGTCATCCTCCGCAACATGGTCAGTGCACAGATCTGATGATAGTGTAGAGAATGCAGACCAAGTACGAAGATTATCGTTTCTTACATAGAAAAATATTTCACCAATGTACTTTCCTATTTAAAAAATACGTTTACTGAATAATCTGCTTTATCATTGGCAAAATATTAATAGTAGTGTTACGAATAATAAGTAAGGAAAAAATGTTCTATTAAGTTGCAATACTTTAGTATTTGCTGTGTGTAAGTATACTGGCGCGATATTTGATGCCAGACTTGTGCAAATTTGCAGGATTTTTTGAGGACTCACTGCATTGTTGACTTCAAAGAGTAGAAGTTCAGTAAATTATTACAATGCCAAATGTATATATTAAACGAGCAACAAAAAATGTTTAATGCGATTATTTTCTGTTTAAAATTTGTAAGCACAAAACATTCGCAATTTTTAAATGGAGACACCACCATAGTCAGTAACATAACTCCAATATCATCGTGTTGAAGCGTTATGAACTGAGCTAGTGTGTAAAATGACGTGGATGTGACGAAAGTGACTGCAATTGAAGTCACTGCTTACTTACGATTATATAATGCATTAAGTCCGCAAAAACTTCTGCAACTCTGCATTCTTCTCTCACCATAATGTTCGCTGTCGTTTTTTTTTACCCTCTCCAGTGACGTGTATACAA
Source organism: Copidosoma floridanum (assembly GCF_036245765.1). Taxonomy (NCBI): domain Eukaryota; kingdom Metazoa; phylum Arthropoda; class Insecta; order Hymenoptera; family Encyrtidae; genus Copidosoma; species Copidosoma floridanum. The sequence continues at coordinate 33,380,968 of NW_028321881.1, forward strand.
TAAAAGTATCATCATTGAAAGTCAAATGATAAAAATATGTTATATTAATTTTAACATTTTAATCATTTTTTGCAAATAATATGAACCAAGATGAAAAAAGCTAACTTGGTACAAAAGTTGGTTTATATTTACGCGTGCGTGTATGTACGTGCTTGCACGTGCGAGCGTTTACAATCGCTGAATCTCTCCATTAGCAATTCGCGTACTTCAAGCCACAATAGTACTTCACCCCTTCATGGCCTAAAGTAAGACAATGGGTGCAAAAATTTTATTTTGCGCTTTCGTTATAAAATATGACACTTACATCTTAGGCTACTACACACAACAATATAGTCTTACATAGCTTTTTAAGTACGACACACAGGGAAGATTACGATTTCCTAGGTGCTGCAGTTATCTGTCTTTCACTATCCAATAACCCAGAATACCAATATGTGTCATGGCTCCCAAAAAATCGTAATCTCCCCGAAGTATACACTATAACCTACTTTAGGACTTTTTTTAAAACTTAACACCCTCATCAGAAAAAAAATTATTCACGGCATTGGTACTATAGACCCCGAGTTAATTTACGATCTCCGGAGCCCTGCTTTGCAGGTCCCTCAGAACAGAAAATAGCCCCGGTGGCGGTGACACCTACGATATAAATTACTAATAAAAAAACCATCATCTTGAATCCAGTATGAAATTATTGGTTTTACAGTCGCTTGAAATATATTTACTTATAAAGAATTGACTTTAATAAATCAGTTGAAAAAGAAAAAAACATAAGACTAAGTTTTTATTTCTCAAAGATCATCCGAATTAAGAAAGTACCGCAGCATAAAGAATTAACAAAAAAAAATTGTTAAAATTTAATCCCTCAGGTCAATAAGATGATAAATAAGGTTACAAGACCTCCAATATGTTTTAAACCGAAAAATTACAAAAATAATTCTTTTAAACTTAAACATGGCTTCTTATGGAAAATCGTAAAAATGTATCTTCTATTATAAAGGTCTGATTAAATAAAGGGATGAAATTCAATGAAATTGCAAACACAAAGTGCTATGAAACCTTTTTAAAATATCTGTATTAATAAATTATTCTATTGGTTGGTATTGTGAAGATAAATTAATAAAAACTCTGAAGTGCTAACAAAACGCCAATGCGATATGATAGGACATGAACGCGCGCTTCTTATCTAAAAGTTTAAAAAAGTCGGATTTCTCTCGCAGACTCACCTTGACTAACGTAGTTGCTGCGGTACCTCCTTAAGAAACAAACAATAATCAGCCGTGATTTATTGAGGAATATTTAATGCAAATTGAATAATGACAGCACTTATGATAAGGTATTCTTACTGTAACAAACACGATATGAAAAACTAAACATAGTGCAGAATTCATTGATTATGATGATCCTATTGTATTGTAGCATTAGAAAACCTAAAGATCTTCGCCACTGACTGCATGATGTCTGATAGCCCCAGTACTGACAAAAATTGTAGATTGTCTTTGTCATTTCAACCTCTGACAACAATAACTATAACTTTTTGAGATCTTTTTATCATCAATTCTTTATTAACAATATGAACAAATAACTGTCTGCTTGTATACTGAGTTACTACAACACATACAAAGAAATTTTATTTTTATAATTTGTACATTGTACCGTTTGCTCTTTCTTCAAACTTAATCCGCTGGTTTCATTAAAATGATTTGTTGTTCGCTGCTGCTGGTTAAAATTTTTCATACAAGTGTGGTAGTCTTCCTAAATGGCTGTTTTTTTAGGGAACGTGTTGAAAAATTAGTTATAAAAAATTTACTTATGTACATTGATGAATTTGTCATCAATCAAAAAAAATTAAAAAAAAGAATTTTAATAGCTGGACAATTAAAAACAAAAAAACAAAAATGAAATAAAATAAAAAAGAGCCCCCGGGTATTTCAATTCTTCCAATCTGCAAAGAAAAGGTTTATGATCGCGCGCTCTATCCAATTTTGCTAGTAACGCATTAAATACTCAAGGGTTAAAAGTTGCATTTGTTATTATTAAAACCTTGTTCTAGAACCAACAATTTATAATTAAAATTTAAACTACACATTAAATAATTATAATCAGTATAGCTGATATCTTTAAAAATTATTTACCACAAAAAATGGACAAAAAATGTTTCAGGAGTTTTGTGCTCATTCACTAACTAAGAGCGGTTTTTTTTGTCAATAAGTACTTTAAATGATTTTAATGGATAACTTTAGAGTTTGTTTTCGGATTCAAAGATTACGATAATTGTATAGTTAAAAAAAATATATATATATATTTGTTCAGAAAAGATCAATTATTTCTAAAAAATAAAACAACACTCTATAAATTAATAAAATTACTTACAAGTTTACTAATAACAATTTGTTTAACCTATTTTCCTTAGTAGAGAAAAATTGGTCATTTTCCTATGGAATTCCTACAGAAATAATTTTTCATTTGGTTTCTTGCCTATATCACTGCCTCTATTGCTATGAGTAAAATTTTTGACCACTCTCTTTCTTATTAAATTTCTTATAAAATGTACACTTTTTCAAATCTATTATTTATTGGTAATACTACGTTAATGGCAAGAAAGTGCGAGAAAAAGTTTTTATGTAAAAAAACTTTCAATCGACATAAAAAAAACTATCATTTTAAGGACGTTACCCTGGATCTTTTCGTCTTGACCAGTTACCTGTATTATTTATCGACGTAGAATCGAAACTTGGCAACACCGCCGGCTGTTGTTAAGTATACTTGTGTATGGGATAAAAGAATATATACTAGATACAGCTGATTGCTGTTTATTATTAGGTATTAGTAACTTGCTGTAGATTTAGTATCGCACACGAGGTACATTTGAATGTGCCGCCAATGTCCCGCTCTCTCCTTCGTTTTCTCTAAGATACGGTGTTGCCACGTTAACCTTCAAACATCTTTTTTCGTTACTATTTCCATTGATATCTTAATAAAAAGCATTATAACATGGCTCCAAACTTTAAGGGTGGAATAATAAAGTATTTTTTTAATTTTTAACAAAATATTTCTCACTTGTGTTATTTCTAACAGGTTTTATAAGGTTATTTCAATCGCTGTCCCATAAGAACAGTGTTAAACTGCTTATCATAAATCGTATATTTCTCTTTTTTTTTAGTATTATAAGGTATGCCCAAAAAACGTGTATGAGTTCACAATGGTTTAATCTATCACACTTTCAAGTTTCGTCAAGTTCTGTAATCATTTTCATAAACAGGACAACGTCCTTAATCTGAACATTGTGAGAAAATATAGATATTGAGTTGCATAACAAATAGCTGTTTGTAAAATTGCAAAATGATTGTTAGTTTTTGTTAATTAATTTCTTAAAGTAAAACTTTTAAGTGTTAATACAACCTTTATGGTCAGTTTATCGGCATTTCGCTTCGATAAACAGATTGTGTTCAATGTTAGTAGTGAAAAAAAAAGTTGATTTTTGTAAATTTTGACATTTTACTACCAAAAATTTTCATTTGCATTTTAAGCAATTGCAAATATTTTAGTCAATTTTGCTTATTTTTTCCATTAAATTGCATTTCATTTGTCATAAAAAAACAAGAAATTTTTTTTTTTTAAGCCAAGATACAAGAAATCAGTATTTTTTGCAATAATGGACTTACAACAAAATTCTTTACTGCGAAATAATTTATGTATCATTTTCATGTATTTCTGCATAAAAGTGCCGTAGCACTTTTTCAATTTCAATAAAAAAGAAGCCTAAAAAAATTAAGAAAGACGCGCTGTAACAGCTGGGGTAGCTCAGCGCTGCTATCTGTACCACTCTCTCGCGACTAGGTGACCAACTGGTTGCAGTGCGCATGGGACAAAACACGGGCTGCAACTGTCGTTTGAATTTTAATATGTTCTTTTACATAATGATACAGTTACAAACATAGTATTAAACGTTGAATATGCTTTATTAACTAATAAAATACGAAAAGTAGGTGTATTAATGAATATATATTTAGTCAAATTTTTGTGCACATTAAATTTTAATTTTTTTAATTCATTAAAATTTTGCTTTTTTTATGATCTTCTTTTGCAACAACTATCATCTATCTACAAAATTATGTGTTAAATCGGTACTAACTTCGTCGTCTATTCTATCAAATCCAGTATTGTGTCCGGGTTTAAAGATATTTTTAACAAATCGTCATAAATGCAGTCTTCTTTATGAATCGAAACTTTCACGTGCTTGATTCTAGAGAAATTTTTTTCTAAACAGTATGTACATATTCTTCTGCAAGTTAAACTACTTGTAGCTCTATTTAATCGTAATGAAAATTTTTTTTTGCAGTACAATAAAGGTACACTTGGTTAGGATTTGTTAAGTAAGCATGTTCAGTGTTTAATATTATGTTTGTAACTAAATGATTGTATAAAATTACTTATTAAAATATAGACGCCAGCCACAGCCCGTGTTTTTCCCCATGTGCACTGCAACCAGTCCGCCACTTGGTCGCAAGAGAGGGGTATAGATGGGAACGCTTAGTTGCCTTAGCTGTTACAATGCGACTTTCTTGATTTTTTTAGTTTCCGTTTTAATGAAATTGATAAGGAGCTTCAGCAGTTTAATGCAGGAATATTTAAAGATAATGTATAAGTTATTTCGTAATAAAATAATGTAATTATTTGTCCTTTTTGTAAGAAATGCTAATTTCTTGTGTCCCGGTTTCAGAGTGACCTAGAGCATTCTTTTTTTTTTTAATTTATGTTTTTTTTTATGACAAATCTAACGACGTTTGTTAGGAAAGAATGTAACCAAAATTCAATATCAATATTATTTCATTTATTGTCATTACTAACATTCAATACAATCTTTTTATTGAAGTGAAACATTAATAAATCCGCCGTAAAGTTTGTAATAACACTTAAAAGTTTGTTAAAAGCATCCTGTTGGGATGGACGGCTTTGAACTAAAAAGGGGAGTTGGGGGTGATCAGTGTCGTTCTCCAAAGCGTCAAGACGTCCCTTCAAACCAAATAACGATGGTGGTATCATACCCGAAGCCGTGGGAGTGGTAGGTTCGCTGGTCTCATCGAAGTCTAGATCGTTGTAGGTGTTTGGCGATTGTGCAGTAATTCTGAAACATCTGGATAGTCTAGCCGCCAGGGTGGTTGATGTATAGATACTGTTATAATATACATAGTTTTTTTTTTTTTTTTACCAGACTAAATCCGAGAAAAGGAGCGTGGACTGGAGGTGAAAAAGAAGAAAAATGTAGAAAGTTTTATTGTACAGTGATATTTGTCGAATGTCTACGGTTTTATACTACTGCTTTATACTATGACAGTTGGAAGAAAAAGATACATGCAATGAACGTATTTGCATGATCTAGGCGGTCTTGTTAGGTCGTCGCGCAGCTCTTCTTACATACAATAGCTACTTTCTTACTTGTGATGTTTGCCAGAAACTAGCAGTTGCCACCTAGCGAGCGGTAGGTAGTACTACTAAGCACAAAGGTTAAAGTTGGAGCTGCGTGTGAGATTTAAAATATCAAATTTATGTAAAATGATTAAATTTAAAGACAATTGATTATTTGAGTGAATAATAGTTAATAAAATAATACCCAGGGTGGTAACAAGTTTCACTTTAAAAAATTAATCAACAGAAAACTAACTATCACTTTTAATTTTACAAATAGCTATGTGTTATAAAAGTTAATTCCTGTATTTTTCTTGGTTATGTTCAAATTAACATGATATTTTAAAAGATACATTAAAAGTTTTTTTAAACAAAAAATTTTTTCCGGAATTTCTTGCCATCATCGTGTTACTACCAATAAATAATAATGTGCCAAAGTGTCTATTCTATAGGAAATTTGATAAGGAACAGATTGGTGGTCGAAAATTTCTCTTAGAGCAATTAAAGCAGTGATATAAGCAAAAAATCAAGTAAAAAATTAAAATTGTCATAAATAATGAAACCAACTTTTGATTTGGACAAAACTGTTTTTTTTTCTATTCCTAAAGAAACTCTGTAGACGAATGACCAATTTTTTCTCCACTCGAATACATAAGATTAAATAGTAGTTTTCTGCCTCTCAGGGTGAAAAATTAAATTTAGATTATTTTTGGCGATTTTTGCACGATTTTCGCAAAATGATGGTTTTTTTTTTTTTTTTTTAATTGTGGCCAAACTTAAAACAAACTTTTAATTTTATTATTACTCGAGTTAGATATTGCAAATACCTTCAATTTGAGCCCCCAAAAAGGTTCCGAGGAACCGTAAAAGCCCTGTAATTGAATGTCCAAACATTGCTATTTTTGGCGGTTTTGGTTTTTTTGTGGTTAAAGTTATAAACTAATTTGGACCCAAAAAAAATTGTTTTTTTTTTCTGTTTTTTCAAGCTCGTATACAGACTATTTTTTGTTATTCGAAAAAATTTAACGCATAATCCGACTTACCTATACTACTGTGATTTGTGTCATGCGACTGCTATCATTCTTTTTCTTGTTACATGGCAGTTTCCTGTCACTAAATTTTTTTCGATTGTTTGAAATAGTCGTATTAACGCATTTTTAGATGTTCCTACGTCGTTCCTTTCAATTTCAGATGTATTTAAACACTTTGAATGGATATCACCATTATACCGTGTGAAATGATTGTTTCTTGTATTTGTTTTTAGTAGTAAGAATTTACTATATTTGCGGATAATGACTTTCATGCTTTAACATTGTATTTATATTTTATGGGAATTGTTCTCCCGTGTTCTATTTGCGATTATTAAATTAATTCAAAGTTTTTCTCAGCTCGTATTATGTGATTCGTTTGTGTTTGATTGTAGAGACTTATTTTGTGTGCCTCTATTATATTTTTGTGTTCTTAAAAGCTTTATGGCTTATTTTCGCTCGACTTGTTCTTTATTGCTTTGCCATGCTTGATAATTAAGAAATTCTTCGAACATTCTTGGTTTTAAATTGCTTATTGCGTTTAACCTTCTCATCAGTTGTCTTTTTATTGAAATGATAATTTTTTTCGAGTATTAAAGTTATGATTTGAAAAATGTTGTTACTCGTATTCCAGTAGTTTCTTCTTTCGTCATGTCTAAAATGCAACGGTCGCTGCTTATGTGATGATTCTGTTACAATTATTTTTTATCGTTACCATATTTTTATAATGGTTTCTACTGTATTGCTTCCATAATGTTAAAGATTTTTAGAATTACTAGCATTCTAAAGACAGTAACTATTATTATTAAAATTTTTATCGTAGTTTTTCCGATCATTAATTTTCTGTTTTCTTCATTCCATCATCTGAGAGTTTTTATTGTGCTTTTTCATAGCGGCCTACATGAACTTTCCTTTCTTCTTGCAGAGTTTGATCTCTTCTATCAGTTATATGAGCCCTTTGTCACATGTTCCATGCCATTTCATTCCTTTATATCTAATTTTTTTGCAGGATTTTTGCTACTGACAAATCCTTTCACAGTGTCATGCTGTTTTCAAGCGTTATTTGTCTTACACCTTCTACTCTGCCTTATGAGCGTCTTACGGCGTACACTGTATTCTTTGGCTCAAGTATGTAGCATAAAATAAAAATCAGTGATTACTGCAAAATCTAACTGCACTCAAAGTACGACTTCTATATTTTTACCAGAGAAAAAAGTGTATAATTATAACCAAAAGTTTTCTAATTTTTTTAAAAGTAAGTTTAGACTGTATGACACAAAAAGTCAACGTGTTTTTTTAATTTGCTTTCTTCAATGATTATTTGTTTACTTTACAGTTATACAGATAATTAATAACAATCAAAACAGTAGTAATTATTCTATCAAATAAACTACCAAAATTTCATAGCTGCTTGATTTTGATTAGAAATATAGCATTTTCGCTCATTACTGTTATGAAACAAACCTACAATTTTCACTGTTATTTCTATTTAATTAGAATAACATCGTAGAGAAATTAAATGTTCATGTAATCCATTACCTTTTTTATTTTATCGCACGTAAGCTTCAAAGTGTGAGCTGAAATAGCTTAAGAAACAGATTTTCTCAAAATTATTCATCAATAACCCTTATTTTTTAAGCAAAGGGATGGCTTACTAAAAATAGAGAAACATAAAATGTTACCAAATAACATGAAAAGTTTATTTACAACTTCGTTTGTTCATGTAAACTTATCACTGCAATAGGTAAAACAACGTTACTTTCATTGTCTTTAATATTTTTTGCCATTTAAAAAGATTTGCTACTAGACAGCTTGCTTACATCCGGAAGAAAAGATAAAAATATCAAAATAATATTTTGGTGGGGTCAAGTGTTTTCAAACACTCATACTCATAAAATTTTTTTGTAGAAATAAATTATCATTACGAAAAATCATGGTGACATATGTAAAATCCTCACTTTCATAATAGTGAGTTACCCGTTCATGAAATTGTAACAACGCAATTGGTAAAATCACATAAGTATCCATGTTCTAGCAGGCAAGTCTGCAAAGTATGCTAATTTCTGTATAAAATACTTCGATGTGTACAATTTTTTCTTTTTTTTCAATAAAAAAAAAATTTGTTTTTATTTTTTTGTTATTTTCATAAGATTGAATTTTTTCCATTTCCCCGGCTATTTTATGAATCCTTCTGCATCCCCATGAAGGATAATACTTGTTTCTTTTGTAGCCTCTCTGGACATTAAAAAAAATTCGATTATTTCACTTGGTTATTTTAAGTTAACTATCAAACCTTCCCCTCTGAAAAATATAGTTCGTATCTGGGGCGTATCCAATCCGTGAAAGCACAAGGAGTGGCGTTTGCCTTGGAGACATGCGCAACATCAGGTACGAAGACGACTATTTTTTTTACCATGGGTGCAAAGTCTTTGCACTCTTAAATTACTCTGTGCCTACGGGCAAGAGAGTACTTTTCCGCTCTCTGGGTGCAAAGTGACCTTTAAGGGTGCAAGGACCTTAGGCACACACATATACTCCAATTAATCTACGAAAACAGATAACACAATTATTATCATAAAAAAAACTTTGTAATAGGCAAAAATAATCCAAGAAACGTAGCACTCTTTATTCATGGGGAATCACTGGCTAAGTTAACCAAATAATTCACAAAAGTAGAAAAAACGGTTTTTTTGAGACACAAAAAAAGTTGGCATCGTATGTACAAGTATTAAAAAAAAGTTGTAGATCTCATGAAAAAACCTATTAATAATCTCTGGTAAGTCTAATTTTGTTGAATAGGTGCCGAGAAAACTCAAAAAAAGAAGTGAAAGTAGACGTTTCTTAATTTTTTTATAGCTTTTTTTTTGTTTTTAAAGTTGATATTAAGTGAAATTATGGGTAATAGGTTAACAAATCTTAAATTTTTTTCCAGCAAAAAAATTAGAATATTTTCCTAAAATATTTTCTCTTGATCGAGGAATTATGGTAGAGAGATTGAAATTTAATTAATTTTATTAGGGCTTAATTTCTTTGTCTAGATTTGTTCTATTGTAATATTTTAGCAGCATATGCAACTTTTTAGTTTTTAATGCCGAAGTCAAGCCTTGAAAAAAGTGCATGTTTTGGATGGGTATTTTCGAGCTTTTTTCCGTATTTTTATGATTGCACGTATTTAACCTACTAAAACTAATTATTTTATTTCATTTTTTTTTTTTTTAATTGTTGTTGCGACCATTAAAAGCCAAGTTAGATTTTTAAAATTAAAATTTGCTATGTCATAGTAAAACTTGTGGAGCTCTGAAACTTGCACCCATCATTAATAAATACTTACTTTACGTATAAAAAAATACATTTAAACGTTATCAAATCTTAAATGGTGGCTACAATCCCTTCATAGTATAGTGCTTCTGCTTGCCGCACGTTGACTGCATACTAGAATACTATACTATATGAGGCATTGCACGTCAAATCGCACAATCGGTGTGCAAGACTACTTTTTATCGTTTCATTACAGTACCAAATCTTTCGATTGAGATAAATCGAAGTAAGGGTCTCTACTGTATTTTTAAAATCAACTTTTCAATGAAATTTATAAAATTGCAAAAAAAAGTCAACATAAGCCCAAAAATGTAAAACATGTTACATTTTCAAAAGGGTGTGTTGAATTTTTTTTTTTCTAAACGAAAGAGGGATTTTTTTTGTTGGTATAATAATTTTCAGAGTGTCTACTACTATCATATTATATACGAAGTCTCTACTCTTGTGCAACCGTGACGGACTGTCTGGCGGCGCAATGCGGCATTTACACTGTATCTTACATTTAAAAACAACGCAATATTCCTAATTACCGTTTCATAGTAAAATATGAAAATTTTCACATAGTAATAAATAATTTTCATTTACTTAAACCTTAATACTATGCAGTATTACATATTTTCTCGTGTTATATAAGAAAAAATGAATGTTTTTTAAACATTAGAAGTTTTCAGAAATAGTAAATTTTTTAATTTTTACATTGGAAATTTTCAGAAAAGTTTGAAATATTAAGCTTCAAAATGTATGACGTAGCTTGAATGTGTTTTGACCAACATGAATAAATGTATGATATCAAAGAGTTCCCGGTATCATTTTAGCTTTATCAATACAAGATTCTCTATCACTGAATAACGCGTTGGTTTCTTTGCTCTGGCCTTTGGTGTATTTGTAAAAGTCTTCAGCTTTTAAAATTCTATTTTAAAAAGAGTTTTGTAAGCTTGCTTTTCTCGCGCCTCTTTTCGAATTTGCATCAATACCGTTACATCCACTCTTTCTATGCTCAGTGGGAAAAAACACCATTCAGCTGAAACGTTAAAACATCTTCTGTGGAAAAGAAGGTTTTAAAAAATGGTTTGATTTTTGAAGTGTTAAGGTGCACCATCTGTTAAGTGATAAATTTTTTTGTCTTCTAATTTTTTTTAAGACAATCGAAAAATCTTTTTTAGTACTCATAGACGGCAATTTTTTAGACTACAATTCAATAATGGCACAGATTGTCAGAAAATATACCCATACTTTAATGTAAAAGATCATTTTTACTCCTAAAATAAATAACCACTGTGAATACAGCTGCCTGTTTGATATTTTTACCGTCGGATTATTTTCTTGAAACATGTTATAAATTTTTCTTGAATTTTTAAAGACCAATCTTTTCTGGACGTGCTTACAGATGCTGTCTTCCACTTTCACAGAGATATAGTCCTTCATGTCTGGTTTAGAATGACTTATATTATCACTGTTATAAAAATCTTGGACTAAAAAAACGGTATCATCCGCAAGAACTTAACTTTTTTTCACAGATTTTGGAAGTAATGCCTTATTAACAAATAACTTTTTTGATAATATAGTTGTGTGATTATACCAACCAAATACTTTTCCTAAATCTTTGATTGACTAAAATTGTGGAGCTATAGTAATAAGTAAAATTCTTTCCCTACTTAACGTTAATTCTAAAAATTTTTTCATGTTATAAAGGATATATATATATGAAAGTCGAATCGATCATGATGTACCTCATCGAAATTATTATCAGCGGGGGGGGGGCGATATCATTTGTTAATTTACGTTTGTACATTTAAGATCTACAAACAGAATAAATCTTTGCTAATTCTAGGATTAAAAAATCCTCAGCTCTTTCAGTCGATGGAAATTAAACCAACTGTTTTGTGTGTTTCCTTAAGTTAAGAGGATAAATGCACTGTGTATTGAAAACTGAATTTATCATAATAGATTAAATTTAAACAACCAAACCAACTTACAAAATAAATAAGTTACTTTTTATTACAAAACCAATTTTTGAACCTTAAGTTATACTTGCTAAATTTTTTAAAAATTCAATAAACGTTATAAAGAGTAGCCATTACACAAAATACATTATTTGAAAATATAAAACTAAGAATTACATACATAAGTTTATTTATATAAGTTTATTTCGTTAATCTTCTAGGGCAAATGAAAACACTTAGTTTAAGCGACGTTTCGTCGACTGGTGTGCCGACCTCTTCAGGCTTTATTAACAATAATAAATTATTACAATGACTATTATAGACAACAGATACATATAATGTAGAACTGACAAATAAATAACCTTAATTTAAACCATGAAAGACAATTTATTTAACGTATCGAGCAAATGGCTCACACGCAAGTCAAACTGGCAAAGGCTCCAACACCGCAATATACCCCGCTTTTATAACAAACACACACACACCCAAACCCACACAAGTTTCGCAGTGCGATGACCCGAGCCCTCAGTTCACATATCACATTATCAGTATACAATTCTAAGAACGTACATAGTCTTTAAAAACGTACAGAATTAAAGAAACTTCGATAAGTGTGACTTAAATTATAAACATCTTCTTTCTTATTTATATTATAAATGTTGGAGGTAATGTGTAACATTTCAGAAATCAAACGTTTACCATAATTCGGCTCTTTGTCTAATATTTTTATATTGTCCCACTCAAAATTATGGTTATTAGAAATTTGGTGTAAAGTAACTACCGATTCCGGTTTGTAGTTGTTTTGGTGTTCTCGTTTTCTCTCTTTTAAAGCTCTCTTCATTTCACCTGTGTATTTTGCTGAACAGTCACTGCATAGGATTTCATATGCGACATCAGCATTATTCAAAGTATGAGTAGTATCTTTTCCCAACTGTATAATATGATGAAATTTTTTTGGATTATTCTTTATTTCTTCGTATGTGTCAGTGTCAGCCAGAAACATCATCATCTTGTCGATGTAACAAAGAAAATTCCAGAGCAATTACCTTTAAATAAAACCATTATAAGCTTACCATTTTTTCCAAATAATTTTGATAAGATACAACGTTTTTTGAAAAAATTTAATATACTAGTAATTCCGAGAATAAACAAAAAATTTAATCATATTGTACAGTTGGGAAAAGATACTACTGATACTTTGAATAATACTGATGTCGTATATGAAATCCTATTCAGTGACTGTTCAGCAAAATATACAGGTGAAATGAAGAGAGCTTTGAAAGAGAGAAAACGAGAACACCAAAACAACTACAAACCGGAATCGGTAGTTACTTTACACCAAATTTCTAATAACCATAATTTTGAGTGGGACAATATAAAAATATTAGACAAAGAGCCGAATTATGGTAAACGTTTGATTTCTGAAATGTTACACATTACCTCCAACATTTATAATATAAATAAGAAAGAAGATGTTTATAATTTAAATCGCACTTATCGAAGTTTCTTTAATTCTGTACGTTTTTAAAGACTATGTACGTTCTTAGAATTGTATACTGATAATGTGATATGTGAACTGAGGGCTCGGGTCATTGCACTGCGAAACTTGTGTGTGTGTTTGTTATAAAAGCGGGGTACATTGCGGTGTTGGAGCCTTTGCCAGTTTGACTTGCGTGTGAATTATTTGCTCGATACGTTAAATAAATTATCTTTCACGGTTTAAATTAAGGTTATTTATTTGTCAGTTCTACATTATATGTATCTGTTGTCTATAATAGTCATTGTAATAATTTATTATTGTTAATAAAGCCTGAAGAGGTCAGCACACTAGTCGACGAAACGTCGCTCAAACTAAGTGTCTTCATTTGCCCCAGAAGATCAACAAAATAAACTTATATATATAATATGGAGGGCGAGAAAGACTCAAGTACTAAGAATTACAGATTGCCGCTATCGTTATCATAATTAATAAAATAATAAGAAATATTATGGCTGTAATTAGGCTCAGAGGAAGAGAACCGAAAATCTTGGCATTAACTTTTTTTAATAATATGACTAAATAATGATTGTGAAAAATGATATAGTATTCATATCAACTAATAATATTATGCTCAAGGAACCATTCTTCTTGCTTTGGTGAGTCATACATTGACATTTATAGCAAGCAGGCCGCGCTGAGGGACAGTTCGTTGTGGTGGCACGAGAGCTTAGACTTTCGCGTTAGATTTCTGAAATTGTATAGTAGTGGATACTGTAAAAATAACCACACCAACGCCAAATAACTTTTTTTTTTATTTTCAATTTAAAAAAAAATTTAAGGCACTTTTTTAAAGATATGACATGTCTTTCACTTTCTTGAGGTCATGTTAAATTTTTTTTTGTAATCTTAATAATTTCATTAAAAAGCTGAGGTTGGAAATTCTTATTTGGATTAATCTCACTCCTAAATTCAATACTGTAATCAAACGATAAAATATGATCTCGAACAGCATCTGTGCAATTTGACGTGAAACGCCTCATATACATGTATGTAATAGCTTATTTTTTAAATCTTATGTCTTTCCGGGATTGGCAAACTAATTAAATTTGATAATAGAATAGTATGTATACATTTATTTGTGTGAAAAGGTGTCGGGGTCCGTAATAGTTAGTAAGGTGTCGGTAAAATTCCACAAAATTACGGGTAATATAAATAGGGGTAAACAAAAATTCTGCTAAGTGTGATGTGGGTATGTGGGCCATAAAAGGTAGTGGAGGACTGTGAAGGGTTGGCGGTTATCTAGACAAGAAGTGAGCAAAGTTCAAATAAGAGAGAGAACGACAGAATTTTACCTTATTTTGTAGGGGGTCTGTTGGAGTTTGTAAGAAGCCGTGGTTTGTGTGAAATGCCCTATATAAGAAACTATATTCTATAATATAGTTGTTTAGGTAGCCCATAATATATATAAGTGGGGCTTCGCGCCCTGCTCACTTCGCGCACTAACCCTATGAGCATTATATTAACTTAATATCTACGAAATAATGGACTTGTGAGATAAACAATCAAATATAAAAAACATCGTAGTTAAAATGTGTTTTTGCGAAAACGTCAGAAAAAGTTAACTGTTACAAATATATAAACTTATACAAAGTCTACCCGACATTTTAATTACGTGATTTTTTTTTATAATAATTTTTCTTTTTGTAACTCTGTATATTTTTGTTACTAGGTATCTTCTACTTCTCTTGATGCTGTTTTTCATCTCTGAATGAACTTAAAATATACATAAAACATATCGTTTTGTATAAAATGTATTATAATGTGGTCAGTACAACATATACTTGAAATTAAAGTATTTAGAGATAAAAATTATATTATAAAATTTTTTTTTGTGATAGGAAAATGAATATTTGTTCATGAAAATATAGATCAAAATATTAATATCAATGTTTGTTGTATAGTGCGCAGCACGTATAAGGTCTACCTAGTCCATTGTTTTTGTTAACACTATATTTTTCTAGAGACAACTAAATTGTCTTGAGGTGCTATGCTTGTAACTCTTAGTACCTGTTAGTTATCGGTGCTTCTGCCTTTTGGACTTAATTCTGGTGCTTTAACTACACAGAGTGTACTCCTTACCTCAATATGCCTTTTGTGCTGGTTCTTGCCACATGAGCCTCGACGATTATGGCTACTGTAATAAATCGGTCACCACTGGTTCCCGCTGTTAAAACTGTAGCAAGGCTTACCTTGTTTCCAAGTTCCGCGAGTGTAGCGCTGTTGCTGATACATACTTGCCCTCTGACGGATCACGTTAAGTCTCACATCAGTTGAAGAGACAGCATCCTGATACTCAGAGCTCCTTGACTACTGTCAATGATTTATTTGTTTCTGCTAACATGTTGTATCAAATGAATGCTGTAGAAGGCACGCTGCTGGACGATATAAAGAGCCTAATAAAATCTTTACTCCTTAAAATCACTTCGCTGGAAAACGAGGTTTATACTAGTAAAACTTCCATTAAGACTCAAGTTGATAAAGTGAATGAAAACATAAAAACTTCAGTGACTTTATCAGTCTCTGTCTTAAATATGGATAAAAGGCTGGAGACCTTAGAAAAATCTTCTCCTGCTACTCACAGTTTCAAAGATGTTCAAGCAGTTAAGAGCCTCTTTTTCCTTTCCAATGAGGCAACTTTGGACAACTTTGCAACAGAGATGGAGGACAAACTTAACAGATCTTTATATTCCATTCTGTATAATGTCTCCAAACTTCAAACGAGTTCTAGTTAAGGTGCAGGGACAAGTAATCTTCACTAAAACTTAGATAATACTACATACTTTTGACTCCAAACTGCCTCTACCCCACTACAATATTTACAGACAAGACGGGTATGTAGTTGAAGAAATTCGTAGACGTGTTGGCGGTGTCTTAGTGGCAATAGACAAAAATATACCATCTAATTGAATTCTGTTAGAAATAAACTTTGAGTTCGTATTCGTACGTGTATGGGGTGCTGCGTTGGACTATATTTTGATAGTGATCTATATTACTCCAAAATCTGCTCCAGCAGCCTATTTTTAATCTCCATGACCATGTTGAGTCCGATTGACGATGACGATTATTCCACCTGACCAGCGTCACTCACCCAGCACATTCTACATCCACTTAGCTTGCAATACTTCTTTAACTAACTAAACTACTAACTACAGGGACTTTAACAACTGTGATTACCAAACCATTTGTGTGAAACTTGATGAGGTGATTTGGCCATTTCGTTCTGTTTATCGTGTCACACATTTTAGGTCGCCCGCATGGTTTACGCAGAAACTGCTTGACCTAACTCATCAGAAAAAACGTGCTCATCAGGTTTGGAAGTATACCAATGTATTGACAGACTTTATTATAATTAAAAGACTTAGAGCTGAATACTTAGGCTTTCTTGACCATTATATGAAGAATTCATATTGAAATCAAAATTGGGCCGAGGATCTGATACTCAGCAATTTTGGAAGTTCATCAAAGATCGCTCTAAACACATTCAGTTTCTAAATACGCTAAGTCTTAACGTAGTCCGTGCTTCTACTCCTATCAATAATTACAACTCACTTGCTAAATATTTTTAGAACGAAGTTCTTTATGTCGCGTACTGGAGGGGCTAGAATTTTACAACGGACAGATTTGATGAAACAGAAGTGGCTTACCGGAAGTCTCTTCCTCCTAAGTTTCCCCCTTTACCCCATCCCTCTCACCGTCAGTCCCCTACACACTTTTCCTCACACCACCCTAAATCTTCCAACCGTCCCCCACTACTCTCCTGAACACCTTTGCCCACCATTTCCCTTCACACTCCTAAGTAATTAATATTTACACGAATTTTAATTTTATTTTCCCACTGTAATTTTTATTTGACTTTGAATTTTTTTCTTTTACAATTCAAAAAAAAAGAAAAAAAACAACACTTTCCAATAAAGAGATTTAAACCCTCGACCTTCCGCATGTGAGACTAGCACTTTACCCACTCTGCTACGAGCGCTGCCGATTATAAAAACTCAGTTTCTTGTACTTATCGTGTGGTGCGTAACTATAATATTTCATTTTCATATGCATTCACTGATAATACATTCAACTAATGATAAATTGTTTATTTAATTATTTTTTACGTCGCGCGCTTGGGGGCTTATTTTAAAAACGACAGATTTCCATAAAACGGAAGTCGCTTACTAGAAGTCTCTTGCTGCTGAAAAGAAAAATTTTTATTTAATAATAAATTAAAAGAAAACAAAAAATTAAATTAGCATAAATATGATTATACAGATTAAATCAAATAAGGCGCGTTATTACGCATTAAATATTAGTATTTTATGCATTTGATGCATAAAGTACTAACCGATTTTTTTTAAAGCTAATGTTTTTTTGGCATTAAAATAATGCTAATAATTACTGTTATGAATACATTATTTAGTAAATAAATAAATTATTAAAATAAACATATATAATAGAGTTGAAAAACGTATCAATGGTTTTTAAAGCCGCTTATTTCGAATTCAACAAACAAATTATGTTACAATGTCACATAATTATATAAACGTAGTAAACTATTAAATCAATAATAAATAAATTATGTAACATCATTATATATGTATATTTCGAGGTCCATATCAATTTAGTGGTTTTTAAGGGCGCTTATTTTAAATTTAATTAACAAATAATAGCAAAATGTCATTAAGTAATAATATAAAAATAAAAAAAAAATTGTATTAATGAGCTATACAATTGCAAAAAATAAGTAAGAAAAAAGAAATTAATGAAATGAAATATGGAAATAAAATGAAATGAAATTACAAAAGACATGAATAAATACAACGAAATGAAAAAAATATGAAATAAAAAAGGGAATGAAAAAAAAAGGTTAAATAGACACATAAAAAAAGAAATTAAATAAAAGAAATACAAAAAAACAAAAACAAAAAAGTAATAAAATGAAATATAAAAAAATAATGAAATGAAATATGAGAAAAAAAAAACAAGAAAAAAAAAAATAAAACATGAAATGAAAAAAAAAGAAAATTAAAAAAAAAACATAAAAAAATAAAATATGAAAAAATAAAATAAAATATAAAAAAAATTGAACAAGAAATAAAAAAAAATAATAATAAAAAAAAGTAAAATAAAACAAGAAATTAAAAAAAAAAAACAAATGAAAAAAAAATAAAGGAAAATAAAACAACAAACCAGGGGGTATAAATGGGTCATGGGACCCAGGGTAAGAACGAAGTTCTTTAAACATGAGATGCGTATGGACACAAATTCTCAGGTAACAAGGGGGTCGCTAGACCTGTAGGAAGAACGAAGCTCTGGAAACGTTAGTACTGCGTTCATGTAGTTTACTAAAACAAAAACTTGAAAAACGAATTAAAAAAAAAAAAAAACAATTGGTTAGTACTCACGATGGTTAAACTTCGTGAGTACTGTATCTATGCACGACGTTGTCACGAAGTTTAACAATCGTAAGTACTAAACTATTGTTTTTTTTTTTTTTTCGTTTTTCAAGTTTTTGTTTTAGTAAACTTCACGAATGCAGTACTAACGTTTATAGAGCTTCGTTCTTTCTACGGGTCTAGCGACCCCCTTGTTACCTGAGAATTTGTGTCTATACTCATCTCATGTTTAGAGAACTTCGTTCTAACCCTGGGTCCCATGACTCATTTATATTCCCTGGTTTTTTGTTTTAATTTCCTTTCTATTTTTTTAATTTTTTTTTTTTTTTAATTCTTGTTTTATTTTTTTTTTTCATAATTTATTATTTTTTTTTATTTCTTGTTTTATTTTTCTTAATACTTCTTTTCATTTTTTCATTTTTTCTGAGTTTATAAGCAACCTTTATCTATTCTTTTTGTTACCGTGAGTGCTCCAAAGACATTGACCATACTTTCACCCCTTCAAATATTCTTGTTGCTATCTTACAATTGAAAAATTCAAACCAATCAGACTCAGGCCTAATTCCATCCTCTATCATAATTAGTGGTTCTTTAAGTATCTGTCGCCCACTTACATTTTTTTCTCTAAATTTCTGGCTGAAGGCGTCTCTCCAAGTGCTTGGAAACCGATAAGTATATTTTCCATCTACAAATCCGAAAACTTATAACTGGCTAATAACTATAGACCTATCGTTCTGCCGAGTTCCATATCAAATCTGCTTGATCATTTAGTACACAAAAGATCTGCTCTTCTTTTACCATGTATCTTATAACAACAGCACGGATTGGCTGAGGGTCGCTTCGCCGTTACAAACCTATTAACGCTTAGCCATTTTGTCTCATCTGCATTTGATTCAGATGCACAGGTTGAAATAATTTTCCGGAACGTGGTTAAAGCTTTTGATAGGGTTTCCCATGACATACTTCTTACTTAGGCTTACTCTATTAGTGTCGGTGATACTCCTTGATGGCTGGCGTCATTTCTTACAGCCAGAACGTTGAGAGTTGGCCTTTTTGGTGCCTTATCGGATGAGTGTATTATGCCACCTTTTGGGTATCACAGGGCTTGTGTATTGGTCCGCTATTATTTTTATTGGTCATGAACAGCCTTGTTTGAGCACTCTTCACTGAATTATCTTGCCTAATCTACACAGATGGCATGAAAATTTTTGATCGTATTTCTTCACATTCAGATTCTCTACTTCTGCAGTCCAATCTCTTAAATGCAGCTTTGTGGCGCTTCAGCAGCTGATTCTTAGTTCATAAAGATAAGTGCAAGGTTTTTTAAGTTAATAAAAGCCAAATCACATCACACTATAATTACTCAATTAACGACAACGAATTAAAACGGGTCAATTAACTAACTGATCCGTGTCCTATTACTCTCCCGCTTTTCTATTACACCCCGTTGATGTTGAGCTTACAGTATTTATTTAATTATTTTTTAGCTTACATCTATTTACTAGTTAGTTAGCTTACGTATTCAACAAAAACTTCGCTATTATTTAACAGTTGCCTCATCTTTTTTATTTTCATAAAACTTTTACTACAAATCTTTTATACACGTTTATACAGTCAATTATTTAATTTTGCTACACAGAAATAGTTTTTGTCACAGAAAATAAAATCATAAAATTTTTATTATTGTATAGTTTGCGTTTAAAAATTGACTACAATTTTTATAATTATAAAATTTCAAATGCGAAATTAGAGGCTGTTATATTTTTTAATTTTATCACATTAATTTTTTACTAAATATCAACGTTTTCAAGATAAAGGTCAAAAATATAACTAACGTAAAAAATTTTATAACGTGGGTATTTCCTATTCTTTTTTTCATGTATAAAAGTTTAAAATACAGCGTTGTAATAAATAAGTCATTTATTTTTGTGTTTTCACTTTTCGAAAGTGTAACTTTTAAGGTGCATTTCACATATTTCAAAACTAAATTCCTTAAAGAAAAGACGAAAAATTATAAGGAATACACTTGGACAAAAAAGCATGAATCAATTGACCATCAAAAATTCTTTTCTATACAAAATTTTTAATGTTCGATTGATTATCTGGATTATTTAGTATTCATAAATATATTTTCAGAATTTTTTAATCTTGATACCAATACGTACAGCTGACCATGAGAAGACAAAGGTCTGTTGTAGTAAAATCCTAATTTATCAAATCTTTGACCTTGTGATTTATTAATTGTCATGGAAAAAGCTAGAAGTAATAAAAAGTGTTTTTTGTATAAAATTAACGGTAAAGGTAAATTATTACTGATGTTTAAAGTAATTCATGGTTAATAACTGTCATTTGGAATGTTTGGATGTCATCAATTTATAGAAAGACACTATGATAGAAGCTAGTCATATAAATAACATATTGAGGTTTTAAAGTGAGGTGTTGCAATGCACAAAGTAATTTTGAAGAAAGTGTATTTATTCGATTTAACTTAAAGCTGTTTCTATGTTTAACCAAGCCTCTATTCATGTCTTGTTAAGATCTCTATTCAAACAGTTTTTAGGATAAATTTAGTGGAACTAGTGTAGTACACCGTAGCTACCTTATATATAATTTGTTTACGTCTAGTACTTCCTAAAATGAGTAATATTCGGTTTAATGCACTTCTTGAAAACAAATATAAAGAAATGATATTTCCCTAAAAAAATTATGATATTCTTGGCTATCAACATCTGGAAACGGTCAAACATTGTTTCGTTTTTCGACGCAGCTTTCATTTTGTATGACACTCGTAAATTAACCAAATAAAACTAAGTAATATCGACTTTTGACTAGAACTAAATTGAAACCAAACATTAAATACATTCGGGCCTTTCCATGACATAAGTATATGAGAACGTTAAAATATTATTTTTATCTATTAAATATGAAGTTTGCGTAAAGTATCAGTAATCAATGGCCAATATTACTTAGTTTGATTTTGTTAATGACCTAGAGTGTCATACAAAAAGTAAACTGTGCCGATAAAATAAAACAAAGCTTGACCACTCATAGATTTATATTTCAGAACTTAAAAAGGCTAACGGTTTATCAAATAGAATACACTATATAACCACTTTATGAGGGTCGACAAAATTTCTTTAAAAAACATCCAATAAACTCATCAAACTTACCTCTGTTTTAATTTTTGTTTAAAGGTCAGTTTTATAAAGTTAGATTGCATTTTAAGGAGAAAATTGTAGCAGACAAATTGAAAACTTACACTTTTGATAAACACTCTTACATCATACTGTTCCGGTGCAAGCCAATATTCGAGCTTCACCCAGATGCGTAATTGCCCCTCCTCTCATCGCTTTGAGAATGAGCTAGCCTCCGAAATCCTCCGTTTTTTCCATTTTCCTCCCTCTCTTAAGCTCCTGTTGTCTTCTAAGAGAACGGTCCTAACTGACTGATCCCATAGCTAACTAAATCCTGCTAAACAATCCTCTTAACCTGTTTCAACCAATTACACAACGAATAAAATATCTGCAGTCCCATGATCAATAATTTTAGAGCAAAGGCTTAAATGCTGATGGAGAAGCGTCCTATTTAGTGGCCGTGAGCTGACTAACTTTGCTGCACAGAGCAATCTTCATGTAAGTCACCTTGTGCAAAAGTTTGAAAATATTTCGTATGAATGATAGTACATAAGTATGGTACATTCAATCTTTATACATAACAATATTTAGAAACATAAATATAAATAGATCAAAGTCTCTAGAGCATTGATTTTGATTCCAGTATAAGTCTATGGCAAATAAAAAAGTATATAATAAATATAATAAAAATTCCACATCATTTAGAAAATACTCACTTTGCACTGAAGAATTAGATTAAAACTTTCAATTTTTTTCATTTAAAAAGAAAAACTATGATACTCATGCGATAAAAAAATTTTTTGTAATCATCTAAAGAAGATAGTAACATTTATGCTCAATGAAATTTTTATAGCCTCAATGATTCAAAAATTTCGAATCATGACGGAAGAGGAAGCCAAAGCCGCTCTTGCAGAACGTAGAAGATTAGCACGTGAACAG
This sequence comes from Copidosoma floridanum, assembly GCF_036245765.1. Classification (NCBI taxonomy): domain Eukaryota; kingdom Metazoa; phylum Arthropoda; class Insecta; order Hymenoptera; family Encyrtidae; genus Copidosoma; species Copidosoma floridanum. The sequence continues at coordinate 33,403,657 of NW_028321881.1, forward strand.
GCTGAGCGAGAAGCTGAAGTTGAAAGGCAACGATTGGTGCGTAATTCAAATTTTAACTTAACGATTATTTTTATAAGTTAAATATGAGTTTATAGAAAAGAAAAAAATCAAATCTAAGAAAAACTAGAGCAAACAATTTTTTTTTAGTACTAGTGACTCCTTTCTAGCTAGCTAATTTATTGAAATATGTGGTTATACTGACATTTAATTTGCAGGAAAAACTAGCTTTTTTAGAGGCTGAAAGATTTCGTGCCGAAGAAGAAGAACAGCGCCGGCTTGAGGAGGAAACGCTGCGACTGGTGCAAGAGGCTCGTGAAGCAGAGGAGCAAAGACTGAAGCAGGCGATTGAAGAGGCAAGGCGCCGTGAGGAGGAGGATAAGAAGCGTCGTGAAGAAGAAGCACGGCAAAAAGCTGAGAAAGAAGAGGCTGAGCGCAAGGCAAAGATAGAAGCTGAAAAGTACGTTAGTGGTACTAATATATTTCTAACCTTTCAAACGATTCTACCTTTTCAGTATTATCATTTGGCTTTCCTCTGTTTCCTTCTTAATCATACAATTTAAGTCTGCTATGAATTAATGATCTTATAATTAGTGATAAGCAGAAAATCAGTGTGGTTGTTAATTGGTCGATGGTAATGTACCATTATGTGACAGACTATGTGCTGTGGGCATTGCTTTTTTGTTTGTCTCATACTGTTACAAACAATATTTTTTTTTGAAACAACTTAGATACTACAATTTTATATCGGTTTAAATTTGTTTGATATTCAGAGTATGGAGTCTTTAACTTCTCACGCTTAAAAAAGTCTGCAAAACCAAAAAATATAACTATTATTAAGCGTAATCGAGCCTTAAGTCGATTTTATTTTTTCTACGGAAGGAAAAGCAAGACTCACCATATAAGTGCCATCGAACCGGGTCGATAAAAGAGTCCTCCAGACCTGGTCATAGCTCTGGTGACGATATGCGATAGTGCTCATGTGATAAAGACTGTGATGAGAACTACTACTTAGACTCGTATTTAGTACCAACGTTTTTTGATTGATACAAGCTGTTATAAAATGCTCATCTTTGTTTATAAGATGGAAGTGTTACAAGTTTGCACACTATTTTCGTATTAAACTGCAATACGAGAAATCTTTTGCTTTTTATAACCTGTGGGTTGCAAACATGAGATATTGACCAGTTGGAAAAGATTGAAAGTTGCAGTTGAAGTAAAAATTTGAATTATTTCCCGGTACACCTGAATCAGCTAGTTAACGAGCGTTCGTACCGGGAAGGGTCTTATGAAGCTAATTTTACACGCGTGTTTTTAATTTAGCAAACGTTAGTCATGAAATTGGTTCTACAGCGTCATAGAATTAAGTACCATAGTATTAAAATAAATTTGAGAAAATGTTACTAACATACTGGAATATGCAAACAAAAATAAAGAAGTAAATTAGGGAGAGATACAGAGCATAATTAGAATAAAATAACTATAGTACTTCTTGATCTTATAAATTAATAAGCCTACACTGAGAAAGAAGTGGGAGAGCAGAACTCTTTCGAAGGAGCTCTGCTTTACCAAACAGTAGGGCTTCTTATCTCCGCTCGAGTGGGGCAGCTGCTGTCCCACAGCAAGAGACTGAAGCCTCCCTTGCGGTGCATACACAATCTCACTTGACGAGACTGCAACTGTCTCCTATATGGCTATTTCACTGACGGTGCAATTTTTTCCACCCAGTGGGACGCCACAGCTCCCACTCATGCAGGATACAAGCGATCCTTCGAGTGTGGAATACCTGTTGTACCGTAAGTGGCGCTACATACGCTCTAAAACTATGAGAGCATAACCTCACCACCGCTGGTACATCACCGCTCCCACTTCTTTGTCAGTGTGCTTCCAAAAAATATTTCACACAACAATTTTTACGTCCCAAATAATAAGACCTCAAAAGCGTTATATTTAGTTAAGAGTCAGAATATCATTTAATTTTTGTGGAACTTCCAAATCTAACAAAATTGAACTTTAGTTTGCATTTTAGTTAAACGCCAAAACAATTATAGATACAACTTAAGTACGAAGATAATTTGAGTTTTGTTGTCTCATAATTTGTTTAAACATATCTGTATGAATATAATATTGTTTTTGACACAATTTACACGTAAACGTTTTTTGGTACGAATTTTTACATACCAAATTTATACAAAATTTTCATACAAAATTAATATGTAGTTATAATAACTGTATGTAGTTATGATAACTACATATAAATAAGAATAAGAACAATAACTTTAAACATTTAAATTAAAACTTTTCAAAATAATAAATTCTTTTTTTTATTACTAAATGTAAAACTCAGATCATTAAATTAACTTCTGACCTAAAATCGTAAAATCCGCGATAAACTCTAATGGGTTATTAGACCCTGGTTTTTTTAACAAAAAGTTGGAGGAACAACAAAACTGGAGGAACAACTAGTCCTATAAAATTACTTTCTTTTTTCAGTGAGATGATGGCATCCCGAATTTTTCTTATATCTATCACCGTTAAAGTTGATGCCTTATTACTTATCTGGTTACTCTCGACAATAAATATATTTTGTTTTTGAAGAACAATGTATTAAGTGCTCATAAATTCAAATTCAAATCTTTGTCAAGTAAACCTGAAACACATCATTCTGTATTATATTATTATGTGATTTCAATCATAATCATGAAGCTTCAACAATTTTTTAAATTTTCAGCTGACTATACATTGCTTACGACAAGAAATTTAAAAGCTTTTTATTTTCAATGTGAATAATAATCAGATAAGAATTAATCTACCAGAGTCATAAAAAATAAATTTAAACACAATTATCTGAAAATTTCTTAAATTTAGGCAAGTAATTCATGCCATATCTTAAAAGTATTTAAGATGATGCTTGATTAGAAAAAACTGAGTATCAAATTAGAAAAAGTTAATAGTTGTTAATAAGCAGATTAATTATTTAAAGTTCAAATAAGTGAGTCATTTAAAACATACAAACCTTTGAATTTTTTTTACCATCCTTATTTTCATATTTATGTTCTGGCTTTTCAGAGACATCTAAATAATTTTTGCACAAAAAAAATTAAAGTCTCACTACCTTAAAATATTAGCTATATATGGCCAGTATACATATTTTCTTATACATATTAACTACGAATAACTTAGTTTAGAGAACTAAGGAATTTTGAATGTTTCCGTGCTTCAATTTTCTTCTACTTATACGTAGGTAGACTGATTCCTATTATTGAAATATCCATAGAATGTTAATGAGATGTTCTACCTATTACGAAGAGATCGAGTGATAATTTTACCCGAGGAACATCGTTACTGTTCTTAGTGCCTTGAATACTTAATGGTGTGTCATTTCTATGCTTGAAGCAGTTGACCACTGAAAGTACAAGTAAATACTGGTTAGTAATCAAGCGTATACTCACTTTCTCTACTTCAGCTCTATTGTATTATCCTCAGTCTGCTCAACGTGTGGTGGTCAACGTTAGTACTGGTGAGTCCAGGTCTTGGTAGTCACCGCATTACTGCGTCCCGGTTTAACTGGAGGAGGATGCTCTTCCTTGCTTGAGAGCTTTTTTTATAGGCGATTGATATATCAATTCGCCTTGGTAACCTCCAATGTATATCTGTGCACCATTGGTTCTATGTATGTACTAATAACTCACGCGCAAAGATTATCTAGTGTTCTGCGCTTCTTCGACAGCGCATGCCGATTGAATGTTGCAACTAAGCTGTAGCTGGATCCTACGTTGGCATTCTAACTAGCCTATATCTATCCAAGTGTAGCAAGTCCATTGCTTTAAATAGCGTTCTTATTTTGCTGTTACAGCGTTTTAGGGTTGTTATAGTTGTTACGGGGGAAAAGCTCAGCTCTACCTAGGCATCCTAATTTTTTTGCATATATATATATATACACATGCCGAAATAGGTACAGTATACAAAATATTTTTTCATAAAATTTTTAGAACTTTTCGAAAATAAAAGAAAACAGACATCGAATGAAGGAATTAAATAGTTCATTAATGTAATAGGCAGATAGAGCTTTCACCATTTTAAAAGATATCTACACTAAAAGCAATTTTATTATCCTCATTGACTCTTGAAATTTTCGAAGCACGGTACTTTTGCATTCTTTTGCTAGTTAAGGACTCTTTCTAGTTAATCTAAATAGTAACAGAACTACTTGAAACTTAAAAATATGATGGATTAGAGTATTTTAAACGTACCCTCATTTTTTGAGTGTACCACGTAATCCTAAAAAAATAATAATATGGGTACAATGATGATCAGTTTGCCACTAGTTATATGGAACGGCAATTAAAATAACCTAATAAAACTTGTTATAGGTAAAAATGTTTGATTTTTTTTGTATGATGTAAAAAAAATATTAGAAAACTCAGTCTGTGCATTTCAACTTATGTTACAATAATTTCTTATTAAAATATTTATAAAAATAATAACGAAAAAACATATTTAAGGTTAATTGTACAACGCTGTATCTCAAAGAAACGAAGAGAGAGGGCTAGACAGTTGGAGACACTTTTAACTACTTAAGACAGAAAGATCCAGGGCAACATTCTTAATGCTCTTTAAGACTATTTTACTTTCTCACCAGTTTTACTGAAATTGTTAATAAACTTTAGGTCTGAAATTCCGCTCACTTGTGTATGTATATTGTGACACATTTTCCGGGGATTGCGGCTAATGTGTACTATCACTTTTATTTTTATTTTGATGGGGAGTAATATGTAATGGCTTCTGCATAGTGTCATCAGCAGTAACTCGTAGCAGTGTCTTGCAGTTAAAATATGAATACCCTTTTTTATTAACATCACCCACGGAGTCACTACTCAACTGCAGCCGCAGTTAGCGTTACCCAAGGTAGTTAAAAAGAGCAACACAATATTCTCATATTAATTTGATGTATATTAACTTGAATGAACATCTAGACCACAAGTGGAGCGGTGTCACACCGTAAAGGCGACGATCCTTAGCGTTGTGGCTTGCTGTTACGAATGCAATTTGTTGTAAACTGGGTGTACCTTATAGAGTAACTCACGATAGGGGACTTCATGTGGACCTTATAATATTTAGGTAGGGTAAATTGCGGCTACTACTTATGCACGACACAACACTCAGTACCAACCCTCGGTATTTGCACCTATTGGGATATCTCCGGTCAAATTCTCGTTAGCGTTCTCGTCGTGTCTGGGGTACTAAGAGTTTGAATAGTTATGTATTGATGCGCTGGTATTTGTATCACCTGGGACTCGATCTTAGCCCTACTCAGTATCCTGTCAGGCGAGAGTCTGTCGATGCCACACCGCGCTGCTTCAGTATCGGCCTCGTGACGAGGTCAAGTATATGTCCTTGTCTCGGTTCGCAAGCGCACTATATGCTATGCAGCCAACTATATACCATGAGCCAGCACATCACTGTAGATTGGCCACCACTGCTGTGCTACCTCTCGGTAAACGGATACACTGGTAGCTGCCGTTTATACACTCATACAGTGCACATAAATTCCAAGGATGCAGGTAAGAAGCACGGGTGGAGAGTCATACTAAGTCGTACAGTTATTTCTGATGCTGTGTTCTCTGGGTCTTAAACCGGAATTTTGCCTACAGCAGCAAGCCATACGGGAGAGAGAAAACTACCCAAGAGACTCTCACCACTGACTATCGGTGACAAGGGGTCTGTAACGTGTTTGTACATATTGCCAGTTTACCACTTGACAATATGTACATGTCTAAGATAAGAAACAAGCTAGTAAATCTATATGTATGAGAGAGTATGATTTATAGAAAATATAGAGTTAGGCATTAACTGGTGCCAACCTCATGCCCCGTAAAATGTAAGCCCTAGCTAGGCAGCCTAGTTAGGTCCCAACCCTGCAGCCAGGCAGCTCAGCTAGAATTTTCAGTTGGGATATTATTTGTTTCGTGCGTGTTTATTTTGAACTCAGATTTGGTATGAGTAACGCATGTATTCAACTTATTTTATTTAATAATTTATATTCATACAAAAAAAACATTTTAAATAAAGCATTTTCTTATTTAAGTTTTAATACGTAAAATACCCTGTTACAAGGAAAATAAGCATCATAGGCAGTGCCATATTTATATCGATTACGGCAACATATTTCGATCACTAGATTGCAGAAGTTAAGAAGATATAACATAATTGTCTGAAATCTTCTTTTGTTCTGAAATTTAACTTAAGTATGAAACATAAATTTGTTTACGACAACGCTTTCACATAAACTAGCTAAAAAATTTCTCCCAATATTCTTCCCCCATTGTTATGATACATCATCTGACTCATAGACTCCTTTAAAGTAGTTTCTTTTTAATAGAATAATATGATCTTAACCCCCATTTCTTTCCTGAAAGTAGCTCTCGTACTCGCTTTCCAGTATTGCCTTTAAAGTATTTGTCACATTAATTAAAATAATTTGTTAATCATTACACCCGAGCCCTGTAAGCAGCGTTTTGAATCTTTGAAATAGCTCAAAGTCTCGTATATTGCATAATTTTCGCGTATTATACCCGATCAGAAATCTAAGGTGACTACTGGACGAGTTTGGAAGGCTCTCTGTAGGCTACCGATGGTGGGTCACCGGTGGCAACGTAAGAAGAAATGGTTGATCCAAGGTAGGCTGCCGAAATAACCGAAGTAACTTAGCCTTATTTCATGGAAAAATATATAAATTTTAATGTATATATGTATATACATAAAAGTTTTGTGTTTGGTAAGATTTTCACTATTTCGGCAGCCAACTTCAGACCTACCGTTCGCCCCCTTACGCTGCCACCATAGGCTCACCTTAGGTACTTCGGCAACCGAAAGGGAACCTCCAGTTTTCTCTTCACCCACCCTTCACAAAATAAGTTTATTTCTCCGTCATCTACTTTAAATTTTTTTTCCTAACCCCCTTCGCACTCTTACTGCCCTTAAAACTCTGCTAACTAAGTGAGCCTATTGTTTTCTATTATATTTCTTTTGTCACCCCTCTTCATTTTTGCTATATAGAAGATTTTCTTACCATATTTCAGTAAAATTAAAGTTCTATCATGTTGCATTGAATTTTTTTGTGATTTAAATTGTAGAACCTATTGTACCACCTACCACTAAGTCAACGGCGCTCCTCATATGAATTTACTTACATACACGCTTTTATGCATACTCGACTTCTAACAAATCGTGTTAACAAATGGGATGGATACAAATAACAATGTTATACATAAAAAACAAAAACTTATGAAAACAAGCTACTTTGGCGAACGGTTTTCTACAGAAATGAGATCATCTTATTCATACAACTAACTGTTAAAAGGATAATAAGAATTGTTTGTAATCGGTTTAGGTGTCATGTCACAAACTTGACCTTGAATTTTTAAATTATTAATAGCTTTTTTTTCTTCACTCATGAAAAAAGATTATTTTAATATTGAATAAATTGTTTGAAATCATCATCTTTTCAGCAATAGTAACTTTTATTTATTGTTATACAGACTAAAAGCAAGTAAAAGTATTCTCCCTTGTTTACAACAATTGAATTTTCGTCTTTTACTTTGCCAAAATTTTTCAAATGATAATATTTTTGAAAACTACTGTTTTAATTAAGTAACAAAAACTGGGGAGAAACGGAAAAGAGTTTAAAATAATTTAAGAATAGGCCGACTTAACATAATCCTTAAGAACTAACAACATTTTTTTAAAACTAATTTTAAATCGTATTAATGGAGCACAACCTTCTAAAATATTAAGGAACAGTTGACGGAAAACTTTATAGTACATTTAAAGATGCTGTATTGCTTCAGGTTAAGTAATCAGAACACGATTCTTAAATTTATAACATTTTTTAAGAAACATGTACCGGTATGCTGCCATGCTAATTAAGAAAGTTTTCTTTGCTTGGTTTCAATGTCTGTAGATAGTTGTGGCAAATATTTAAAGGAAGAATTTTAACGATTTTTTGATAAAGATTTCAATAAAGATAAAGCAAATGATGCTTTCTTATAGCTGTATTCAATTTATTAAAAATTAACAATAAGAAATCTATTGAATTTTTTTTACAAATGAATGAAGTCATGAAAATAGTGCTGTCACAATTTAGAGGCATGAGGATTCCTAGGAGCTGAGTAATTAATATTTATATTAGAGCTGAGTAATTCGTATTTAGCTTATTTTTTCATGAAGGCTTATAGGCTGTCGTCCTTTTAAGCGCTTTCATCGTAATTATCTCACTTATTAACAATTAACTTTTGGTAAACATTTTATCAATAATAAAAAAATATCTAATGATTGCATTTAATTTTATTCAACATCTTGAAGATCCTTTTGAGAGAAAAATTAATTGCTAAGTGAGGTAAAAACTACAAAAAGTTGCGTCTTCTCCGGAGGGCAAGAAAGACAGATGACATACCAAACTGTAGAAAGCGTCGCGTCGCATGGACTATATCGAGGGATAGAACCTTCGTAAGTCAATGCACAAAAATAGAATAATAATGAGATACGAAGATTTTAAGTTGATTTCAAATTCATCCCTGGCCTAGAGTCTTCAGAACTTAAAACATTTAAGTACATAGGCATCCTTAGAAGATGTGCGGAGGTAGATATTTAACGTTTCTTAAGATGTAGAACGTTGTGAGTCACTAAACTCTATGAACTAAGTGTGCCTTGTTTTGATATTCATTGTATTAAAGTGTCTTCACATAAATATAAAGAATAACAGTCAAGGAAATAAAGAAAATAATATTATAGATTCTTGTAAATTAAGGTAAGTGAAGGTCAAAAATAATCTGAATATTTTTAGATCTTTATGCATCACACTTTCTTATGTGACGACGGTGACGTAATCTATTATATTACAATGATGTTAAGGATAGTGTTTGCATTCCGAACGATTACTTATTTGTTTTCTCTTTTTTTCTATAAATTTTTAATGAGTTCAATCATTTGTAATAAGTTTTTGTCAATAAATATTCTTATCAACTAATACAATCAACACGTTGTATTTAGATCCATTGATCATGTATGAAGTGTAAATAAAATAACATCATTTTTACCTAGAGCATATTTCTAGAAATTACGCTCCTGGTTCTTTCTTGTCTTTTTAATAATATTGTTAAAGAACTACAAGAAATTTAAAAGAAGTTGGATGTAATTTTTTTTGTTGTGATAAATAACGACAGAAGCTGGAAAAATAATAGAAACTTTTTTTTTGTTTTCTAATAACAACTAACAGGAATTTTTTTATTAAAAAGTTATTTTCTTTTTATTTTCCAGAAATTAATGAAAGTTAAAATTAAACATTATTTTTAATAACGAATATTTAACGTTGACGCGTTCAAACTTACCTGCAATCAAAATGCGCCGTAGTACCCTTATGAGACCGGTTGCAAAAACAAATAAGAAGAAAATGTTACAATGCTAATTTAAATTATTTGCTTGGCTCACCACAATATTTATGGCTCTTGCACAAAATTATAAATTTTGATGACCTTTTCACGAAAAAAATGGGTTGCCAGGCAGAAACGGTTGCGAAAGTTCCGGCAACCCTGATTTTGCAATGCAAATTTGAGTTATTTACTTGGCTGATCGGGCTCGACAAAATGTAATTTCTTGCACTCTATCAAGAGGATTGCCAGAACTTTCTGAACCAGTTTCACCTGGCAACTCATTTTTTCCGTGAAAAGATCGTCAAAATCTATGCTTTCTAGCAAGAATCATCATAATCCCGATCAGCCAAGTAAATAACTCAAATTTGCATTGCAAAATCAGGGTTGCCGAAACTTTCGCAACCGTTTCTGCTTGGCAACCCATTTTTTCGTGAAAAGGTCATCAAAATTTATAATTTTGTGCAAGAGCCATAAATATTGTGGTGAGCCAAGCAAATAATTTAAATTTGCAGTGTAAAATTTTCTTCTTATTTGTTTTTGCAACCGGTCTCATAAGGGTACCACGGCGCATTGTTATTTCCTGAATGAATGGTGTCTTACAACCAAGTTTCATTTTGCTTTTATATAAGCAAAGAGTTTTTACGGTCAGCTCCCAGACTATGTATACTTTTACGTTATTTAGAGATATGGCTGAAGGTAGTTCTTTAAAATTCTAAATAGGGTTTATTAGGTTATCGGATTATTAGATTTTTAAATTGTAAAGGGCAGAAGGAGGCTATCCAAAATTAAGTGGTGGCTGAGTAGTTGTGAGAGGGTGGAGGGGGGTTCAACAACAATTAACAACAATAAAAATAACGTTAAAACTGATGAAACTTTACTTTATTTAAAAGGGCGTGACGGGTGGGTGGATGGGAGAATGTGTGCAGTGACCTTGTAAAATCTGTATGTAACGTAGAAAGATACACAAATAATTAATTTTCCCGACTATAATGATCACATATAGCTTGTGTTAACGTCGATAAGCTTACATTTCACAAGGTGTGTTTATTTCATTTCGTATCATATTGTGTGATCATTCGTTGGTTTTTTTTATAACTTATTTTAAATTTGTGATTATACAATTACTGTTATGCATAATAAGGGTTCAGGTCTTACTGCTTTTGAACTTACGAACTGATTATTCATGTTATTTAAGGGATCATTTTATTGGTATTTGTATTAACATTTTTAATTTTCATTAATATTTTATGTGTCGGCCATGTATTTGTAATTGAATTTGATACTTGTCGTTAATTTCATGATACATATTATTATTGCTTCAAGTACTTTTGTTGTTATCGTAATTTAGCTGCCACCGCTATCGATATTCGTTCTTCGTTGCCTACTCTCCTCTTTATCATTCGCCGTTTTTGACTCGTCTCTGTTTTCTTGTTCCTGTACACAGTCGTGTGGCTCCATTTTTGTGCTTTCTCTGTTGATAGGCTTTTTTCTATTATATGATGTATGTTGTTCAGATCTCCATCTTTATTTTGCTATTTACTTTAATAAGTTGTTTAAAATGATTATTTTTGAGATGTAGATGCATACATAGTTTTAGATAGATATATATATATAGTTTTTTAGTTAGTTTTTAAAGTGGCTTTGAAGGTTTTGTATAGTTTTTCATAAAGCTTTGATAGTAACCTGCCAGTCCGAGAAATTGTTTTTTTTTGTTTTGCATTGGTTAATTCCTTACGGCTTCCATTTTTTCTGGGTTCGTTTTAATTCAGCCGTTGCCTAGTATGGGTTCGAAAACTTGAGATTTTCTTTTTTTAAATTGACACTTCTTGAGCTCTGTTGTGAGGTTTGCGTCAGCTAGTTATTTAAGAAGCCTTTTAAATCTTAATCCGTGCTGTTTCAAATTTTATGCAAATACTGTAATTTCATCCTTGTACACTTCTTTTTTGCGCCTCTGTAAGACAGATAGTGCTAATTTTATGACGTGCATTAATGTATTTAGGTAATCGATGCACCCCACAGGCATCCGCTTATACTGATAGTGTCCATTCGGGCTCGAGAATGCTGTTTTGTGTGCGTCATTCTCGTTTACTTTGACTTGGAAACATACCTGCTTTAAAGCAATCATAGTAATATACCGTGCCACTGCTAAATTTCTTAAGTTTGATTTCAAAAGGATAGTGTCTAAAGTTTGTGACGACTCTCTATCGTTTTCCGCCATGAGGACCAACGTGTTTTAGGACGAACTATACATTTGAATTGTACGGTGATTTCTAGGGTTCAGTTATATTTTAATAAGTAAGTTTGTCTTGTTTAATTTGCAATTTACCTATTAATTTTATATGGTATCTTACTCTTTTTACAACAATGAGCTTATTTGTCGACGTTTCTATTATGAGTTTGAGTAAGTTTGTGTTCCTTACTGGTTCTCTCTCAAACCATAATACAACAGGACTGCTTTCAATAAATTTTTGCACATGATATGATTCTTCCTTGTTGCAACCTGTCGTGTGGACTAGTTTCATTGTTTTGTCAACTCGTATCTTTATGTCTATTACTAATTCGTTTTGTCATTTCTTTAATGTCCTTATCTTGTTTACCTTCATCGTATTTACGTACTTCTTATTTTCTTATGTTGATCTTATCATATTTCATATTATGATTTGAGTTTTCTTTATTAAAAAGCTTAATCATAGCTTTGTTGAAGCCTTTAGCATTGTTGCTATCATAGCCTATCGTCTGACTTTATATTCTTATAATTCTACTTTTGGAACAGGTAGTTGCATCTGTTTGACTGTAAAATTTATTATGTCTGCATATAATTTTCTATTGTTATTTGCAGCACTACATTTTCCAAATGAGCTTTCCTCTTTTATGTTTCGTATGGGAACTCAATAGACTTGTATGATTTGATATGTCTTTTACGTATGCAGAAATAACTTTCCTCGACTGAGTGGAAATTTCAAAACCTAAAGGTTTTAAAAGGGGAATTCTGGTGCTATTAAACTATAAAAAGTTTTCTTTGGCGCTGGCAAGCACATTGTTGAATTTAAGAATGTCCTATCTAGTAATATCTTTTATCTCAATTGGTAAGTTACGGGAACTATGTACAGAGTAACTCCAATAATACCATTTATCAATATCTTAATCGCCCTTAGCATGCTACATACTCTGTGTGCGACGCTAGTTATAAGGACTCTATCTCTGCTATTCATACGCGTGTCTTCTGTTAGATAGCTTTTCTTTATAATCGATATTATGGCACCCGTATCTTCAAAGAATTTTGTGCTGCGTAATTTAAATTTATTACTGTATAAAAGTACAGGTGGTGGAGTGCGTTCTGCACTTAATAGGTTTACTACGGAAAGAGATATTTCCGTATTTTTGTTTATTTTATTCTCGCTAAACAAAGGGCTATAAGTTTGAGCCTTTTTTTCATATATTATCTTTGTATTTATGTTCAGCAGTTTGAGAAGCCTGCTCAAAGTCTGATTCTGGCGTAACTTCAATTTTATTGCCTCCCTTGCAGTTTTTCGTGCACGGTATCTTACTCGATCCATCTTTAATACATATTTTATCTGCCTTCATTGGCTCCTTCTTTTTTTCTCCATCTGTCATGTGCACTCCATTTCTACTTTAGGGCGTGATAAGCATTTTGTGAGATTAAAATCTCTGTACAAGAACCGTCCGTCCTGTTTCCGAGTGTATTGTTCATGTTATGATTCGAACATCCTCTGTCCCCGATGATAGTTAGTATAGCATAGGACAAGAAGTATAGTTCCTGTTATAATTTTGATTATTATATTTGCCATTATTTTATCTATTATCACCTTAATTATTATTGCCATTGTTATAATTGCTATTGTTAGTATAGTTGCTCCTCTTGTGGCCAGAATTATTATTGCCATAGTTGTTCCCAGTATAATCATTCTTATAGTTCTGGTTATTGATACTATATCACTAGTATTTAAATCATGATATTTTCACAGGTAGTAGGCACAATTATTATCCTGTTCTAGAACAGCTAAGCTGGTGAGTCGTTTACTTTTACATCTGGATTACGGATTTTCCTATCTATCGCGTCTGTTACTGTTAAATATATTTATTTCGAGGAAATCAATCAAGAAATACTACACTTAATTATATATAAACAGGTTTATTAAACAATAAAAACTCAGATTAAATTAAATTACAAAATACTTTCTCATTGTACCGAGAGACCTGACGAGAGCGTACGTGCGTGGCAACGGCCATGTCCTGTCTACTCTAACTGTAATACTATACAAAATACATATACATATCATCTTGCACTTACAGTATTTATGCCGCACAATGGATGTCACTAGTTTTACATCTAATATGAATTTACTTATATTCCAACACGCCTCCTTAAATTTATATTACAATCTCAATTTTCGTTTCTAAAACTACTTTACATTCAACATACTTCTAAACCTTTCTAATTTATTTTTACCGAAAGCTTTGGTAAAAATATCTGCTACAAATTTTCTACTGAATCATCTTTTACAATATCAATTTCGTGTTTCACATAACTTTCGTTTACAAAGTGATACTAAGTTTCAATGGATTTCGACTTTTTTAGTAAAATTTCCGAACTTTGCGATATTTGTCGCTTCAGAATTATCTTCATATATATTAAGTAGATCATTAACTTGGATATTAAAATCAAGTAACAAATCTTTTACAACTTTCAATCCATTTATACACTCAGACAACGCTATAAACTCATCTGATGTCGAGGATTTTGTCACACTGTTTTGGTTCTTAGATTTCCAATCAATTATATTTCCATGCATTCGTATGACATAACCTGTCGTTAATTTTCTATCATTAACATATCCTACCCCATTGGCATTGACATACCAATTATTAACATTATCAGTAAGTTCCTTTCCAAAAATCAAATAATGTGAGGTTTTTTTTATTAAATTCTGTAAATTCATGCAATCCGTTGCCCCTCTAACGTAAGATTCTTAGCAGACTAGCCTCGATATACAAGCCAATAACACATAAATTTCACAACCATCAAAGCTTGCACAATCTAACGTCAAACTTCCAATAATCCAGTATCTAAAATTTTTCACAAAATTATGGAAACTTTTGCTGTTATTAGTACTATAACCAAATATCACAAACAGAGGAGCTTTAAACATAAGGTAACAAGTATAGAATTACTTTCTGATATACCAAAGCTCAAATAACCTAACCTTCATCCCCCAAAAATGTAGTAATGTAAGTTTTGTAAAAAAGTAAAAATGTAATAACAAAAGATTTTTAGCAGACTTGCCTTAATACGGAAGCCAACAACACAAAAATTGCTTTCTGAACCATCAAAGCTCGTACAACCTAACCTCAGATCCCCCAAAATCGAGTAACTTAAGCTTTTTTACAAATTTTAAAAACTTATGCACCCATTGGCCCTATAAGTTGAGATCTTGAACTAAGTAGCTTTAAACATAAGCTTAAAATCATAGAAGCACTTGATAATGTACGAAAGTCCATAAAACCTAACCTTAAACCTCCAAAAATCAAGTAAAGTAAGTTTTTTTACGTATTTCTGTGAATTTACGTAACCCATAGCAACTGTGACCAAAGATGGTTAAGAGACTACCCTTAATACATAAGCCAATAATATAGAATGCGCTTTCCGAGATATTGAAGCTCTCACAACCTAATCTCAAACCCTCAAAAATCTAGTAACTTAGGCTTTTCACGAAATTCTATAAACTTATGCACTCATTGGTCCTGTACCTCAACATCTTTAGCAAAATAGCCTGAATCACTAGCCTAGAACCTTAGGGTCGCTGTTTGAAGTACCAAATCTTAAGTAACTTTACCTTGAATGTTAAATACCGAAACCAGTGAGTTTTTTTTACGAAATCCTGTAAACTAATACGCCCAACAACCCTATCTAAAATTAACTTAGATTCCACGTAGAGTACAGATAAACTTTTCCAACACAGTAAAGGCTGTACGTAAAGCCAACAGGAATCAGCAATGACCCTGATGGATCTTTGGTTAGAAAAATATTAAAATTTTTCCTTGTTATTTCAGGTCGATCCTTATTATACACAGAAAAATGGTAAGCTCAAATGAACCTGCTCTCACCAGAGCGTTACAGCGGAGTTCCATGTAAACAGACACTACATCAACATTTATAGTTAGTACATCGAGAACAAAAGAATAGATTAGATCTTACATCTTGACTGTAGGTACATGTAAAAATACATATCGTGATTCACAATGAGCAAATCACGGATTTTGATGTTGTCTTAGTTTACATAGATTTGAGCTCAGATAACGTCAAGGTAAAAAAAGATACCCTGGTTACATACATACATTTGGAATGCCTCATGAACCTCAAACTCCACTTCTTGGACTCCCACCTCAAATATTTTCCTAAAAACTTCAGAGACTTAAGAGACTAGGAATAACAGGGAGAACGATTTCATCAGGATCTTAAAAGTTTTAAGAATTGCTATTAAGGAGTTTAGGATGAGACCATGTTTGCAAAGTACTGTCAGAGTTTTAAAAAAGACACAGCTACTGTGCATAAAATGAAATCTCTTTGTCGATCATTCGAAAAAAAAAAATTGTTACTCCCAAAAAAAATGAATTTCAGCAAAGCAGCATGATTTTATTTAAAATCATGTACATACATTTTTAATAACATTTTTCCTTGATTTAAATATGAATCCCATAAGTTACTAAAAGCATATCATTTTTTTTATTAGTTGTGTTATTTTTATGTTAAAATTTAGAAATTTATATAATAATCACAAAATATATATTTGTTTAACATTTTTTGATGTAAAAAAAAAATATAATACAGTGTAAAAAACGCATTAAATTTTTGACGGTCTAATTAAACGGAATTTCGCTATTTGTATACAGTAAAACGTACATTAACTTTTGATATATTTATCATCGCGTACCGACTTTTTCTAAAGACGATTAAAGTACCTTAGTGATTTTTTACGGAAAAAAAATTGAGGCATTCAGTTCAAGGGATGAGTAATATAGCTGAAGAAGCCTTTTGTTTTAGGGCTGTTATCTCCAAGATCATTGGTTATAAGCGCTGTAGAGTGCATAAGTTTATAAAATATCCCTCAAAAGCTTTTGTTATTAGATAATTTGAATTAAAAGTTAGGTTATTAGAGCTTTGGTGTTTCAAATAAAAATTCTGAAATAGTTGGCTTGTGCTTTAAAGCTAGTCTGTTATCCATCTTTGGTTAAAGTTGCCGTGCTTTACGTAAGTTCATAGAATTACGTAGAATAGCTTGCTTTACTTGATTTTTGGAGGTTTGAGGTTAAATTGTTTGAGCTTATGTTTAAAGCTATTTCATTAAAGATCTTAAGTTATAGGACCAATGGGTGCATGAGCTTATACAATTTTGTAAAAAGGTTAAGTTACTGGATTTTTGGAGGTTCAAGGTTAGTTTAGACGAGCGTTGATGGTTCAGAAAGCAATGTGTGTATTGTTGGCTTTCGTATTAAGGCTAGTATGGTACTAATATTTTGTTACAGGAGCCATGGATTGCAGAAACTTATGGAATTTTGGGGAAAAACTTACGTTATTACATTTTTTGGGGGATTAAAGTTAGGTTATTTAAACTTTGATGTACCGGAACGTAATTCTATGCTTGTTACCTTATGTTTAAAGCCACTCTGTTTGTTACCTTTGATTATTGTACCAGTAAGGTCAAAAGTTTTTACGAAGTCTTACGAATCTTCGTAAAAAAACTTAACTTACTGGATTTTTGGAGGTTTGAGGTTAGGTTGTGTGAGCTTTAATGGTCAGACAGTGATTTCTGTATAGTTGGCTTTCGTATTAAGGCTAACCTACTAAGAATCTTTGGTTAAGGGGGCCATGGGTTGCATGAATTCACAGAATTTTATCGAAAAATTTACATTATTTGATTTCTTGAGGTTTTAAGATTAGATTTCACAAAATCTTGACGTTCTGGTGTAATTTTAACACCAGACTTAGATTCATGCTTATTGCGCAGGTTCTAGTTTTAAATTAAATTTCATAGGAGTTACATATAATTCAAAATTCATAGTATTGCTTTGCTAGTGTTCCAATATAATTTTTTGATCCAACATTATTTTTTTCCGCAAATTTTGTAATTTACATTTATACCTAAATAAGTTTTTACATTTTCTAATCCTTTCGTGTTAAATCTTTTTAATTATAGTTTTTCAACAAAATTCAATTTTTCATTATTTTTACAACAGATTAATAAGTCATTAACAAAGTGTATAGAATATATATTATTATTTTTATCATCTAAGATACGTAAACAACAATCATTTTCGCTTCTTTAAAAATTTAAATTTTTCAAATAAGTATCAAAACTTTCATGTCAAGCTGTTTGGCTTTCTCTTAATCCATACAATGCTTTTGTCAATTAGAGTCCCTTATCTGTCCCATCCTTATAGCCTTGTGGCTGGCTTACATAGAACTCAGATTTTACCTTTTCATTGAAAATCGTGCTTCAACATCCATCAGTTCAATAATTAAATCATTTTGACAACAATAAGAAATTAAAACTTTTAAAGTTTGCATTCTTGCAACTGGTGAATAGATATAATCAATTAAATAATTTGTTGATAACCTTTGGCAACTAATCTGTTCTTAAAAATGTCATTAGCAGTTTAAGAGTAAGCCCTTTTGAAATCCACCACTTTTTTATGATTTGGTCTTTTTTTTGTTCAAACAATACATTTCCTTATTCATTGCTCTTCTCCACTTTTCAGACTTACAATTATTCATTGCATCATTATAAGGAACAGGTGTCTTAGCATTTGCATAAACAATATTACTATGTACAAAATTTTCATATCCATGTCTATCAGGCTTTCTGAATTTCCTAGTTGACTGTCTCAAATTCAAATTTTTATTTTCATCATTGTCATTTCTTTTTAAATCGCCATTTTTTCAACTATAATTTCTTTTAAGCTAAATTATATTATATCGTTTTCTGATTTTAAACCAATACACTCTGTGTCATCTTCGATTATATCCACGTGTCTAGCTACTTCTATTTTATTATTTATCAGAACTCTATAACCAACATTTTCATAACCTAACGAAATTCCTAAATCTGCTATTTGCCCTATTTTGAATTTCTTTTTTCCTCTGGTATTCTCACAAAAACTCTACTTTCTCGAGTTTTTAAATTTTTTATACGGGGCTTTTCCCCAAACATAATTTCTAACGATGTTTTATTTTTTCTAACAGTATTAGCGATAGTTCTATTTTTTAAATAAGCTGCTGTTTGAACTATTTCTGTCCACAATCTATTACTGACCCTTGCTTCTTTTGATAAACATTCAGACATATCCATAATATCCCTATTATACTTTTCTGCCGTTCCATTCAATTTATGTATATAAAGTGAACACGGTTCAATAGAAATACCTCTCACACTTGCAAAATTACTTATATCTTTATTTATATATTCCTTTCCATTGTCACATCTCAATCTTTTTATTCTTTTTTCTACATTATCTTTCATTAAGTTTTTATAGTTAACAAAACAATTACATACTTGATTATTCGATTTAATATAAAAAACTTTAGCTACTTTACTATAATCATCGATAAAAGTCAAAAAATATTTTTCGCCGCTAAAGCTACTATGTGGTTCATTCAAATCAGTATGTATAACTTCTAAAATATCTTTGGCCCTTGACCTTTCATTTTTAAATTACAAGCAATGCGTTTTATTATTCAAACGAATACGACATTTTAAACAATCATTTTAAAATTCGTTAGGTAAACCATCAAAAATTTGGTTATCACACATTGTTTTCAAATAACTAAAATTTACGTGACCTACTGTTCTATGCAATTTTTCTTTTTGTGTTACCTTTTTCTTTGTCATTGAATTTGACTCGCTTTGCAGAATTCTACTTATCATATGATAAATATCATTATTTTCAACAACCAACGTAATTGAATTTCCATTTTGATCAGGAATTTTTGACAAATTTCCTACCAATACAATTTTATTTTATTTCATTTTATTTATTTTTTTTTACTAGGTTACCACGACAGCCTACTGGCCTAGTCGCTGAGGCCACCCGCTCACCACCTATGTGTGGGGATGTGTTGCCGTACCCATCTCCGAATTCTTTTACTGATATCAAACCTAATCCATGGGCACAGTGTGAGTATATCCGGTGAAACACCTTGCCAGTTAAGGTGACACTCTTTGCACTAATGGTGCATTGGGTCCACTCGTCACTGTGTAGCCTTTTCCCGGAGAGGATTTCACATTTTAGGATATCCCTTTCTTGCTTGTTAAGCCAGTGCTCTCTGCCAAAGCATTAGATCTAGGCTAATTAGCATCCTCGGAGAAGCCCCATGTTTCGAGGACCACTCCTCGCTGGTAAGGCTATCGATCCCTGCCTGGCGCATCGATCCACTAATCCCTATTATAGCCCTAACACTGTTTCGCAGTCACTTAAGCCCGAAGACCTGTGGGGCAAGGAAAAAATCCTGGAATTACTCTGAAGTAAAATTCCACGGGAAAAACCGCCCCGAAACAGCTGGTATTACAAGGAACTTTTCCCGATGAAAACAGTTTTCGAAAATATCTGCATTCACCAAGAGTCGAATCCACGACCCCAAGAAGAGCGTTGTATTAGTAGCAAGCACGCTCACCACTGAGCCGATACCATTCTAATACAATTTTATTTGCTTTTGTTACTTCACTGTAACTTATTGAATTTTTATTAATATCTTTAACAAAAAAACTAACTATCAATAATATCAACTTTTGTTGCCTTTAAAGACCTTCTGTCTCCTACTTGTATATTTATAAGCTCTTATAATTCAACAGATTCATAAAACTATCGATCATCATCTATAACATGACCTTAGCAACCGCTATCGAGTTACCATTCAACCTTACTATCACATATTTTTACTTCAACACGCCTCCTCGACAATCTTGACTAGACCCTCTACTAGCTACACAACATCGGCCTTGGCCGCTGCTTGTGCTACTTCAATGTGGTCACTGCTGTTGTTGATGTTGTTGTCGCCTGCCTCGTTGCTGCTGCGCACCACCTTGCTTCCGTAAATTATCGCTTTGTCTCATTCTCGCTCATTATGCCTTGAAGTGTCCATATTTTTCGCATTTAAAACATGTTCTATTTTTTCTCTCTTAGTTTTCAACGTACTTGACCTGTTTTTGCTTCCATCTTTCTTTTCTTTTAATTGAAACATTTTTATTTTACTTTTTACATACTCAACTAATAAATCGGATTCTTTCAATATGTCGATTAAGTCACTAATATATCTTAATAAACTTGGAAACATTTTGATCATGTAGCTTAATTTTTTTTTCAATAACATTTGCACCAGCACTTTTGTAATCATTAGTTAATGTTTTAAGCTCAGTAAAAAATGCATTTAATTTTTAAAGTCTTCTAACTTAAATTTTTAAAAATTATTTCTCACACAAATTTGTTGTGCAGTAGACTCCTTTACGCTCATTTCATCAAATTTCTTTATTATTTCGTACGCTTTCGTTTCTTTGTCCTTCACGAACTGTAACTGATCATTAGAAATTTTACTATATATTCCATTGATTGCCTTCAAGTCCTGTTCGATCTACTCTTCTTCTTTATCCGTTGTTGCTCTGGCTCGAGTCACTATTTTGTCACTCTTTTTCAATTTGAGAATCATTATAATTTGTCTTTTCTAACACTCAAAATTTTTTCCATCAAACATAAAAATGTTTACTTCATCCGTCATTTTGGTTTTTTCTTCTTTGTTTGAATCTTCTAGAATTTTCTATATTATAAGTACTTTTTTTCATTTTTAAGAAACTTTTTTCTAAAGTTCCTAATTAGTGTTGGATTGACACTTCTACGTTGGGCCCTTAGTTAATTTCACGGGCTGCTGAAGCAAGCGTGAAAATCAAAAAAGTGCCACAATAACCACGGACTCAGCTTCTATGTGAAATTTAATCACTTAGAGGTATTTGATCAGCAAATGTTATACTTAATAGCATAAAAAAGGTTTATTCAACAATAATAACTTAGTTCAAATTTGATTACAAAATATTCTCTAGTTGTACCAAGAGACCCGACGAGAGCATGCATGCTCGGCAACGGCCATGTTTTGTCTACTTTAACTGTATCACTATACGAAATACATATACATTTCATCTTGCATTTATTGTGTGTATCTCGTCCAATAGATGCTGCTAGTTACACATCTGATATAAATTCACTCGTATTCCAACAGTCACAAATGTCATACGTATTTTAGAAAGAAATTTGCTATATTTGTTGCAGTACAAGCAAAATTAATAATCGTTATATGCCTCACTATGTTTTGATGTGTTCGTTACTTTTGTTTTATCGTGAAAATATTTAAGGTCGTTTAGGTACTTGTCTTTAGTTCTCGATGGATATGGAGCAAGCTAAGATCTCTCTATTTTTAAGACAGCCACTATCGCTTCCTTTATTTTTTTGGGATTAAAGTATGTTATTAAAGCATCTTTCTGCGCTGTCTTTCAAATTAAATTTTTCTTTTGCTATGTGAATTGGATTTGAGTTGTATAATATTTTTATTTTATCATACAGATTTTCTACTTGTTCGCTACATTCTTTGATAGTTTCCCGTTTGTACTGTCTTACTACTTTTAATTTTGCAAATAGCGTATCAGCAACGCCCATGCCACTGTATCTATTTGTTAGTTCTGATGAAAATTCTCTTACAGTTCTGAATTGCGCCACGCGTGGTGTATTTCAGTTGGTTTATCTGCAAATTTTTTTCCTATTGCATCAATTAAAAACTTTTCATACATGGAGCCGACTGTCCAGGCCACTGTTCTAGTCATTTGCTCAAAGAGGGGTAATGTTACAGGATCGCCGTCAAACATTGGCACGTTGGTTACTCGGTAACTCAGGGAAGATAAGGTATTATGTAGCGGGCGTGCATGGGTACAGTTTTCTGTACGATATAATCATTGAGTGAATTGATCTTGTCCTTTCACATAATTTTCATTTGTCCAACATGAGTCGAATTCTTCTGCTGCATAGGATGGTACAGCAGGTATTTGCTTAAAGTTATTATTATTTTATTCGCATTACTCATTACTCTGTCGTTTCTCATCATTTGCTCGTTTTGTAGTAGCAGTATTTGTGTTTGTATTTGATGCAGTGTCGTTTGTTTGTGTATCTGTTTCACCAGTGAAATTTTTAATGCGTAAATGTAGATGATGTTGGGTTTGCGTATTGTAAAATAGTTTGTGTGTCTGCTCCTTTTATTATTTCGTTTTAATTTGTTTTTTGTTAATATAGTGTTTTTGTATGTATTTGATTCCTGATCTGTTGATGAATATTAGTTCCACTTTGGGTAAATATGTTAAATGCGCTATTGGATATATGTATTTTCAGACAATGTTACACGAATAAGTTTTGATGACTCTGCGTTGTGTTCATTTTTGGGTTGATTGTTCGGTATTTGTTATCATCTAACCTTCGAGTTGATTTTTTTGACATTTTCATCATTAATAATTTTTGTTTCTTGGTGGCTGTTCTCAACTTAGTTAGGGACTCTGGATCATGCTCTAGTGTTATTTGAACAATTTTCTTTCCGTAAGGTTACATTGTATTTTATTATGTATAGATTTATGTATGTGTTTAATTCACGAGCTCCTGTAATTCCCGGCTTTGCGCACCGCTTATGTCAAATAAGTCCATTGTAATCTGTGACAAAAAGTATGAAGACGAAAAAAAAAAAAAAAAATATTTGTAACAGAGAATCGAGTGCTTAAGTTTATTTCCATTTAGTAGTCGAGTTTCAAGAATTTTAAAATCATGAGCTTGCTCAATATTTCTTTATAATTTTCAAGCTGTCCTAGATGTTTATGATGGGTATTTATAATATAGTGCTACCAAAGCTGTCAACGGTTCGTTTAACTGCCCGCTTTTCTTACAATGCCACTCTCTTGTTAAGACTATTCTTACGCTATCGTTTTTTATGCTGTATGAGTCTATTAGACTGTAAGAGGCAGAATTATATATATTACTGATATATAAAGCAAAGTCGCTAAAACCGTTGTAATCGCTAACCGCGATAACTACTGAACCGATTTGCTGAAATTTTGCACACTGATTCATGGTACTTGAGTAGATGGTTTTAGTATAGTTTTTATCTTAAAGAATTTAATAACAATAGCAATAAATGAGCTCAAAGTTTTGAAAAAATACGCCAGCTTTTCCCTTTAGTTCAGTAAAATCCACTAGGTGGCGTCGACATAAAATCGAGACTACCTGAAACAGAATTAAATAAGTGTGGTTATAAAATGCCGCAGCGTCTCGATAGTGATGCAGTCATGCTTTGGCAGTTTAACGAGCTGCATAGAGAATGTTGATGATAGTCTTGCAGCTGGACATCCCGGCTACGGACGACACTCTTCTGTAAGGGGGAAGGGACCAAGGTTTCCATTCACCCTAAATCTCGACGAGTGCGATCAAAACAAATTTATTCCAACCAATAACGTCCCTGGCATAATACCAGGAGACATATCTAGCCAGAGCACAATCTGCACCAACTCTTCAGAGTTGTGTGGCAGTCCCACCATCCCGCCTGGTGCAGTCAGAGAATTTTTGGCTACAAATGTAAGCCAGGGAAAACAGCTCTGAGGGGCACGGGCAGCCACAACGGCTACCTTCTTCATCGTCGCGTCCCCAACGTGCTTACCCACACATTCCCATCTAACGATGAGCGGTTGGTTATTCGGGGAACGACCCAAAGACGAGATATTCTTTAATCAGCGGCGTACCTCCCTCCAACACAGTCTCCGTACATAGAGACTCCCAGGGTAAGAATCAAGCTACCCGTAGCCAGCTCTTCATCATCAGAAATACTAATAAAGAATAGCCTGGAAGTTTCACCTCTAGCGCTTTTTAGGGCCATTATAAGTATTAACGTTCCCTACTTAACCATCGATTTCATCAGTTCTTTTTAGGGGCCACCTAAGTGTAAACTACCTTGCCAACAAATAAATTTTAACTACGATTTTTGGAAACGATTCGTCGACTAAAAGACTACATTAACTAAAGATGGGCACTATTAAATCAAGTCAGCCATTCACTGACAGACGTCACCTGCGGAGTTGTTCTTCGCAAAGCTGGAATACCCGGTGACCGATGACCGTATATTACCCTCTCGACTTTAAGCATTCAACCAAGAATCACTGATCCTCTCCAAGGTCTGTGCTGGGCAAACCTTTAACAGCTATGAAGGAAAAAAAACTTAAGCCAACGGGACAGCCTCCACTGGACAAGTATCACTAACTAATCTCCCCATCTAAGATTACCAAAACAACTGAATCTGCAAATAAAAAAAGTGCTTTAGACTCCAACGTCTTTGACGTTACACCGGGAGACGTTGGGAAAGAGCACTACAACTAGCCCCAAAGCTTTGGACTTTGTAATTTTTCTCCTGATCAGTCTGGGTTTTCAGCAGCAGGCCAGAAAAGATCACCCTGAAGTATCCAGGCAGTCACAATTGCTGTTAACTGCAGCCAAGAAAGAGTTAACTTAAGAAGCTCACCGGTTTTTTTTAGGGCCATCGGACGTCGAACTACCTTGACAACAAATATATTAGAACTTAACAAAGTTGGCAAAAAACAGCCTTTAGGGGTCACAAAAATTTTAAGCATGCCAAAAGTCGTAAGAGGGTGAATTCGAAGAAAAACTTCAAATGTATCTAATAAGTACAATTTTACTTAGGCGTCAAGAAACTGACGCAGAAAATTTATCGAGATTGGAACAGCAGCGTCAAAATCGACAAATAAAGAATCCATTACGTGAGAGATCAGCTTTTATTGTACCCTCACAGCAATCTCTGAAATCTTTAAAGATCCTACTTCAGATTTTTAAATAAGTCGAAAAGTATTTGTGTTTTTATGGCAATGAAAATGTAGGGTTTAAGGTCCAGGACTTTGCTGCTCTGGTAATAAAGTTGTGAGATATGAGAAAAAAATTTTTTTTTTCATATGAATTTTTCGGGAGTTTAAAATCTTAACAGCTTTAAAAAATAGCCCTTTGCGTGAATTACACAGAATAAACTGTAAATCAATGGCTTCTTATGGCCACCGATTATTTTATGGTATAAAGAACGCACGGTACTTTTCAGCATAATTATTTTTTTGAATTTTTACACCTTATTATTTGACCAAATAAACTATATGGTTTCCGAAAAAATGTTTTTTATAAGAAGATTTTTGTTCTGAGACGTGTCAGGAATATGTGTAAAATTTCTAACTGAAAACGTTTCGCATTACATGTCAACACACTACGGTGTTTTATTTAGTAAGTCTCGGGCGAAGCGGAGATGGGGGCTACTAGTGTATATATATATATATATATATATATATATATATATTTAAGAGCGCGTGATGGCTCAGTCGGCTAGGTCTTGAATTGGTACGCGGGAGCCCGTGGTTCGATTCCCGGCCAGTGCGACATTTTTAGGAAAGTACCTCTGTGATTTTTCATATGTGCTTTTTCACCACGCAATGCTCCTCGAGGAGGGTTTAGGCGACCTTTTCGCAGAAAAAATTGCCTAATTTCCCCCTATCCCCCTCCCAGTAATAAGAGGCCTCCCATCCCTCTTCGCTCCCTTCTCCGAAGTGCTAAGTGCCCATAGTAGTGCTCTTATTAAATGGAGCCGGACGTAGAGCACTATAATAAAAAAAAAAAAATATGTATATATTCAAAAATGTTTGTAAAATAGTAAATGAATTTACAATCTCTATTGATAATTTATTGTTTACATTATGTGACAAATTAAAAAAAAAAAAGTGTGGGTCTCGGGACCCCCGGCAGAAGTGAAACTTCCAACTAGTAAGTTATTGAACTCGGTGTAATAGAAATCGTATGGTGTTATGTACACTTTTTACAAATTTTAAAATTGAATTTTTGTATGTACGAAAAAAAAAATTTGATAAGTAGATCACCTGTATTTATTTAATTCATGTTATATGTAGTCACGGTGTCATAATTACAGTTCGGAAAATATTTTCAAGTACAAAGTAGTATTGTATAGTTTTGTATTCATGATTTTTTATTTTATCATGCACAAATAGAAAAACATTACAAATGTCGAAATTTTAAAAGACTTACACATGTACAATAATATGAAAATTAACATTAAATTATTTTATTTTGTGTTGAGTCTTCCTGTGAGAATTTCATAACAGAAACAATTGGTCTATGGTAACTAAAATATGAAATAAATAATTTTGATTCTATTTTTTTAATATATCGGGAAAAAACGGCATCTTTAGTGGTCCCATGTCTAGTTGTAGCTTGATTACGATTATTAACCATGTTTAATTTGAATTCGTCTTGTAGAAAATCAATTAATGGCAATGAATCGTTTGATGCAAAATTTATGTTGAAATCTCCAGCAAGAATAAGAGGAATTGTATGATAATTTTTACTAAGTAATGCAGCACCTCTAACAGTATACTTTAGTAATGATTCATGGATGAACTCAATGATTTTTTGAACAGTCTGATTTATAGAATGTATATGGAAACCATTATGATTGTCAATCCGGTCGGTAAAGTATATTCAATAGCACACAAATCACCAATTGTGGATTGACTGTAAATCAGTGACTGTAAAAAAGAATAGAGAAAAAAACGCAATCATATTACTTACAATATATATATATATATATATATATATATATATATATATATATATATATATATATATATATATATATATATATACATATATATATATATATATATATATATATATACAATCAGCACGTATGTACTCTACACAGAAAACGCACACTCTCGTAGTCTGCTTACCTCTATACTGACTACGGCTACGGTAAACAGTTTCTCTACATCACATCAGTACTTTCTAGTGCCAGACCTCTACGCTTCTATACCTTATTACCTTCTCATACGTGCACGCACACACACACACGTTCCGGCTTTGGATATATATATATATATATATATATATATATATTTATTTATTTATTTATTCGTTTCTATACGTATTTCTATACACGCGCGCGCTTGCTCTTTCTCTCTCTCTCTCTCTCTCTCTTTCTCTGTCAACTGTTGACTGTTGTCGTACGTCATCGCAGCGTATCCTCTCCCCCCGCACATCTACTCAACGGTATACGGTATATATAGGAATAGTTCCTGACTGCTTCTTCTGATGCGCGTGCGCGCTACTCTCTCCCATGCCCCGCTCCCCGCTCTCTGCTCCCCCCTCGCCACCAAGAACCGGATGGACACTTTTGCGTTGCATCAGCCGGTTTTATTCGCCTCTAGACTTCCAATACGTGGCTATAAAAGTTTTACTTCAAAAAATTATATGCGTTATATAGGCGCTTTGTATACCATAAAGAAAGACATAATTGTTCAAGGGTGGTAAGGAGCTTCAAAAATTGGTGGAAGATAGGGGAAACTATGGTGTTAGTGAAGGGACTTTGGTAGTGTACTAATAGTGGAGGGTGGTAATGAGATTTGTCCCAGGTCCCACCAATATATATGTATAGAAAGCTCCACTCCCCTGCGTGCTTTGGACCCCAACTCTCGCTATTATTTTTCATTCCATGGTTTTCTTGACTATAAAAATGTCTTTACATAAAAATGTATTTGTACAATTTGAGAAAGTTCTGGCTTAGAAAACACGCAAGAATAAGAAAGTGTTTGTATGTGCCTCCCATTTGTATAACTTTTTCAGATCCTGATATTTCTTCTGTGACAGTATGAAGAGCGTTCTTTGAACCTACTCGTTTTTAAATATAATGATAGAATGTTTAACAATGCATTATCATTTGCTATTCTCCCTAATAAATTGTATGGCCGGTATGAAGAACTCCCTTACTTCTGTTAAAATCTCTACTTGATAGGGATTGGAGAACAAATCTCAAGTATGCCTATTTCTTCAAGCTTTTTATACATGTTTTTAATCTCTACACTCCATTGCAATTTCATTATACTATGCTCAAAATTCAAACGATTTTTAAACTCTCTTATAAACGTATATACTTCTAACAGGACAATACATATTTTTTAAATTTCTTGACGGGCTCTGTAAGTTGAGTTATAATAATGAGTTGCCCAATAGGGTGATGCTTTCATTTTTTGTATTGCTGCATAACTAAGTGTAATTTGAACTTATGTATGTATAAGTATCATGTGACATAAAGTCGTATAAAAAATTTTTTTCATTATTTATTGCTTATATTGACAAAAAAAAAAAGCTTAGCGAACCAAGAATCTTATACTTGCATATAAATTGAAAAAAAATTGATATAAATTAATTGATGATCTTACTCTTAGTAATATAAGTGCAGTAACTATCAACTGTTTGTATTTATAAAGTCCAACTATTTCATATTTTCTTAAATAGTACCCCTGCTTAATACGGCAACTTTGTTTAAGCTTCTTAAAAAAGGAAATATACTTTACATAGTTTAAAATTTTATAAACCAAATAATAGTTTCATCCGTTCACTCTTGATATATTTTATAATGTAAATGAACAAATGTACCTTTAATTGAAATAATGCTGTTGTTTTTATGTAATAAAATGAATTTTTTATAAATCTATATCTATATTTTTTCGGTTATACACATGAAACAGCTTATGGTATATGTGAGTACATGTATATGTACACTACTAATGCTTTGCTCCCCTGTAGGATCTGTGCGCCAACTGTTACTAGTTATAATAATAAAACAATATCAAGTAAAAAGAAAAAAACAGCAGTTCCTCATACTCTTAATGATTACATAATCTTTAGTTTGAATATGGTACATGAAGTTATAATATTTATATAGAATGATTTTTTTTTTTTATTTTTTTTTTTTTATTACTAAATAAAGGTTAAAACTCCAGAAAATTATATTTCACAAGTTATTTCCAATGAAAGTAAAAAAAATTAGTAATCATTAAGTAAGGAATCAGTTTTCCATTATATCCGTGACAGTAATTACTTAAATCTTATAGCTTTTTCAATAGGTAGACTAATATGTACTTGTATTCATTGTGACGCTAAAAAATGGAGAAATTAGGCTCCAAGACTTAGTTGCTTTGGTAACAAAGTTTAGAGATTGAAAAAAAATTAAAAAAATTTTTTTTTTGTCACTTTAAAATATTTACAGTCTTAACAATTGGCCCTTTTCATGTATTACAATGTAAGAAAGTAAAAATCAATGAACCTTTAGGACTGAAAACTATTTTGTGGCGTAAGAAACGCACGTTACTTTTCAGCATCATTATATATTTTTTTTTCATTGCTTATCATTAGACTAAATAAACTACGTTGATTCTGATCAAATATGTTTTTAATAACAAGTTTTTTTCCAAGAAGTGTCAAAAATAGAAGTGAAATATTTAACTAAAAACGTTTTACGTTACGTGTTAATACACTACCGTTCAGTGAGTCTCGGGCGAAGCGGAGAGGGGAGGGGGCGTTAGTCTATTAATAAATGAGACACACAAATTATGGAGGAGGATCTGAAGGGAGCTCTAAAATGAGGTAAAAGGACTGTTAAAGGATTTAAAGGCCTCAGGGGTGATTGAGAAAAATTTAACTGAGTTAAGCTAACGAAGAAATGGAACGAATTTACCCTCATTTTGTAGGGTCTGTAAGTGGCTAATAAGAGGTGTCTGGTAGTTGTAGAAAAGCTTATTGCCTGTCCCACTCAAGTAGCTGTATAATATAGTCATTTATATCAGTAAACATGGTTAAGGCACCTCTATGATTGTTCCGTTATCAGGCTTGCAATCCATGAGCAATGATAAACTCACACAATTCGTTTCACGTCGAAGTCAGCGAGTGTTATTCCGCTAGGAGTTACCTTCTCTTTACAAGAATATGAAGAAGTATATCGTGATGTACAACGAGCATGCTTCAACTCATATTGTCTTTACAGTCGTCTGATCTAATACAGAGCGATTACAGCTCCTTTTCATTCTCTGAAGATGCAAATAGGTACTCCTGGACAGACAGGTCATCTATACCGTCCAGCACTGTATAAATAAGGGACTGCTAGTAAATAAATTACTTACCCTAAATACCACTTTGGACCTACTCTATTTCCTATTTAAAAGTTTATTATACCGTATAAATTTTTTTCCATTTGGGCAATCATTCAACCAACAATAATTGATAAAAGCAGTAATAAATAGTGGCGATTGAGGGTAGTCTAGAGATAGTTGAAGTTTCCTACCATATCGATAATTTTGATTACATAGCATCATAACATTATTTTTTTGAAAACTAGCTATTTTATCGAAAAAATAAGAAATTTATATTCTTGAAACTTCTAAGAGTGAATCAAGCCCAAACTTGGCAAGATTATTTAAAAATTCAAAGTGGAAAAAGAAAAATCAAATGGATTGATAAGGTGTCAACTGATTTTTCACACTTCTTCCCCATATTTCAATGAGTCTCTCTGAAATAAAGCTATATTTATTACTTGTAACTATAGAAATTAGCGTCTTATCATATTCTGATATAAAAATGTTTCAAATCAGTTGATCATTGTAAAATAAGTAAAAAATCTATTGATCGGTGGAGTAGGAAACTAATGTATGCAAAGTAATAATAATATCTTATGCCTAATTCTGTTGGATAATGTTTTTTTCGTAATAATGTACTTGACATAATTTTTAGAAAAACAAGAGTAGACGCACTCTGAAGAAAAGTCAAAAATCAGATTACATCTTATCAATCCAACACCTGATTTTTTTTTTCGCCTTTAATTCTCAATAAATCTTGCCGAATTAAGGATCCATTTATTCATGCCGTTGTCTAGAATGTACGTTTTCTCTTATTTTTTCTATAAAATAGCTCTTATAAATAGTGTTATAAAGCTATACAATTGAGGTTACCTTATCGATAAGATAGAAAATTTATGCTATCTCTGGACTGTCATTAAGTGTCGGCGAGCAGTGAAGCGTCACGCATGTGCAGTAGCTTGGAAATTTCTTAAGTAGAGCTTTTTGGCGCTGTGCCCGTCTTGTGTCTTGTTATTGGCGTCATCAATCATGCCAATAAAAAATCCTTTAGAATATTTTGTTGCATTCATTCTTACTTAATTTATCCTCAATTTTATAATAATCTTGCTAATCTATACGAACCTTATACATGCAACCTACCGTGAATAGCTGTTTTTAAATAATTTTTTCTGTATAGCCGATACAATATGCATTCTTAGAAGAATTAAGAAAACAGTAAATCTTCTCGGGTTGTACATAAAAGTATGTAGTTATTGTTGGTTTTTACTTGTATATTTACATTTAAAAAGTACAAACCGCTTGATTTAATAGAAATAGAAGAAAAATGGTTTTTCGATACTGTATAGGATATTTAATCAAATCTAGCTTTTTTTACGTATGATGTATGGTCATTCTTTCGCGTATTGCTATAGCTTCTATCATCGTTACTTATGTTACGTCCAAATTTCTATAAGTGAAGGTTGCAACTCGCAGATTCATTCTACAAACAATTAAATTTAATTTTTGTTCGTGAGAAACCAGCCATTGGCCCAAAGGTCTTATTTGCTTTTACTAACAGTATACTTTTCTTTGAAATCGTCGACTCGGCGTTGTGGTGTTAGATTTCAACGAGCGATATGTATAGAGTGGTGTACGCTGAGCTGGCGTTGACTTACTGTTAGAGTTTATGTCCTATGTCATACGGTAGTAGCGTAACTTATTCGTCATTTTATCTCACGTCCTTGTAAAGGTCTTTGTCATACAGTATCTATTTTATTTCTCCTCGATATTCAACTAACTCATTAAGGTGTGAATTGTGTTGATTAATTAGAATTATTAGATCTTCAAATATTTCATATAATTTAGTATTTGGAATGTTTTTTACTTGAGGAAACTAATTTAATAAACAACCAAGTTATGTCTTAACTGATGATTTAATAAATTTAGAAAAAAACCGGAAATAGTTAATTTTACAAATAGTGTAAAAAATTAAATTTTGGATTCGCATTAACAATGTTATACAATTTATAGTTTCCTTAACTTAACTTACTTCTATGATCGTTGGTTAGCCGCTGCTTGCGCGCATGCAGTTGCAAGATCTTACAAGGTTGACCGCAACGATGTTCTTAATCCTACACGAGAGCACTCGTGGCGATGACAATAATTAGGCTTCTGCTTTTAACGTCGAAACTCAAGTCGACGGTCCTTTCTTTCTAATTTCTCCTTAATTCACTTTTTAGGTGAGAGTGACCTGGTTTTCTCGAGCTTTTCTCACACAGCTTAGTCACCGAACTAAGTCTTACATTTGCTTGAAATGCACGCTTTTAACACGTAGCTTAATCACCAAATTAAGTCTTTCATCAGCTTAAAGGACGCAACAGAACTTACTCTCCAATCTCTATAATTACTTTGGAGCACTTGATGAAAGAGAAAAGGCGAATATTGTTATGTATGAGGAGTTTTTATACTCTTGTGTTTAGGAGGACGCGTCAAGTTGGGGATCCGAGCGACCAATTAGATCTTAACGTAATTACCCTTGACTGACACGAGCACAGTCGTGGTGCAATAATTGAGCAGTAATTGATGGTTGAAACTGCTGATCTCTCAGATTTTACATTAAGTACAAGTTGCTGTCGAAATTGTATATATTTCTTGTGTACATCCGCAGTAAAGAATGTTGAAATTGTTGATGAATATCATTATTTGGTGTACTTGTGTAAATTGATTTTGTAAGATAAACGTTTTATAAGATTGTTTGAGGCTGCACGCGTAGTTCGAGTGTTGCGACGGTAGCTTGTTTCAAAAGAAGTAAGTTATATGCCACGGGATTGCAGAATCAGCTATACCTCTCGATGGTTCGAGATCGCTGAGCTTTTGCTTTTATTAATTCAAAAACGAAACTCTGTGTTTTAAAGTAATAAATATTAAGTATATGACATGGGATATTACACTGACATCATTTTAATTACTTAAGGTCATAAATATTTTGGAACGTGCCTCGGTCATTTGCACAAATTCCTCTACCGATACAGCAGTAAAACAAATAGTGCAGAGCTTATCAACTTTTATAAAGCGTTCTAAATACAGTGATAAAAATAAAAAATTATTTACTTTATTCGATAACACTGACCACATCGTAATGCAAGAATGACGAAAGCGTTGATTTGTGTTTTTTTACCATAGACGCTAAGTGAAAAATTCTCGCCTGAAAGGCTAGGTTTATGTATGCTTGTGCCCGAGGCTTTAACGAGCTTTTTTTTGTCCGAGGGTGAAAAGTTGTACTTTGGGCCCGTGAATACACTACGTCCACTCATCACTCGAGAGATTTAAAGGTTAGAAGGAAGACCGGAAAGCGCCAAGTGATCTTATCTACGGTGGAAAAAATTTATTTTCAATCACCTACGCCACGAATAGCATGATATCAAGTAGACAGTATTATTTTTCCAGCGAAACTCTGCACTTTAAATAATTGTTCTCCAATACGTTTTTAATAAAATTTTTACCTTACCGCTTCGTAATATTACAAGTTTTTCAACAGTGACCATGCAAAAGTTTTGGTCAAAATTTATTTAGTAAAATCTACTTATTGCTTGAAAATTGTGATATTAGTCTGTTAGAACTGGCCTGTAGGGAAAGGTTACTTAAAGCAGTAAGGGGAACTTGGGGTGGCGTGAGTCGCCCTTGGGGATTTCGAATCGACTGTTGCCATTAACCATTGATTAGTACCCTGTACTTGTAGCTTTGGTCGAGATAAGATAGTCCTTCCACTAAATTTTGAGCTGCTGTTGGAGTTGGTGCCTTTGGTGGATGGTTAAGGAGTAATATGCAATAGTCGAGATAAGCCTGTAGCCAGTGTGTTTGATGCTCGATTCTCGCAGTCGTTCTATAATAGATCCAAGAAAAATAGACGAAGGGGGGTGAGAGTGGGTAAAAGAAAAAATCGACACATTTCAACAATTACAACATTTTAAATGGTATTATACGATGG
Source organism: Copidosoma floridanum (assembly GCF_036245765.1). Taxonomy (NCBI): domain Eukaryota; kingdom Metazoa; phylum Arthropoda; class Insecta; order Hymenoptera; family Encyrtidae; genus Copidosoma; species Copidosoma floridanum. The sequence goes on from NW_028321881.1 coordinate 33,438,114, forward strand.
TGTTTATTGCATATAAGTAATGATTTTGCCACTGCCGAAGCGTAGGTTTCGTTGAGTGAGCGAAGACGTAACGTTGGCTAAAGACGGGGTGATCCGGGTGTATGATTTGGAGTCGTCATACAGTTCCTCTTATAATTATAATAGTTCATTAGTTTTCAGCCTTTTGGCCCAGAAAAAGGACTTTCGTATACATGTAATAAATTTATATAATAATAATACATTCATGAGCTTAGAACTACTGCATAACTTACTAGCTTATATTTATAATAATATTTATATGCTACGGACACCAACCTATACGTGTAACCTTATTCTATACATAACACGTTATTTACTTACATGGTTCTTATAACAAACACTTTCATTACAACCCTGTCACTATAGCCTTTATCTCATACAATTATCACGTTGATCTTATTAACGTTAACTACTCTGCTCATAGCGCTTTTTTCTTTCCATTTCGATCTTATTATCATAATTTTTCAAAATCTTATACGCTTTTTTGCTTAAATTTTATTTAACAACCAGCTAATCCTATCATTTACATTTACTTTTTTCGGAACATCACAAAAATCAATAGCGTCGCATTTATCAAGTATATGCTCAAAGTTTTTCTCGCCTTTTCCACAAAACATCCAAAGATTCTTATCCCTCATTAACAAATACTTATTACCAGTCTCTATATTTCCACACCTTGCTCTTGCTATTACGCTAATACTTTTCTTTTCTTGATAAATTTTTAGATACTTTGGAAGCTCAGTCCTACCCCCAAATTTATATCTTTTATTACACTTCGAGTCTCATACTAACACATTCATTTCTTAAATTTCAATATCTTTCTGTCTCTGCGCAAGTGTAGCAATAATATTTGAATTACCCCTCCTTCTTTCTAGTTCACCGCTACTAAAATCCAAACTGTTCAGACATTTTTCTCTTTCCAGACTATTCCTTAACTTAGTTCCCGCTTTTTACGATTCTAATAAAAACAATTTTATAAGTCTGTCATCCCCTTTATTGCGTATTTTTTCCTACAACTTATTGGCTCTCATGCTCCAGTGGAAATTAAGTGAGTTAAGATTTAGTTCCCTTTTGATTAGGTTCCTTGGAGTACAGAAGTCTAGCCTTAATACCCATCTAATGTATTTAATTTGTATCTTATCAAGCTCCTTTGCCCCCTCCCAACCGAATATTTCCGCTCCATAACCCATTCCATTCTTTACCAGATATTCGAATAACATCTTTCTTCTCATAAAATCTTCTCTACATTTTCTTTTTCCCAAACTCCACGCTTTCTTTTCAGCTACTATACCTTTTCGCTTTAATTCATTTATATGATCTCTAAAGCTATCGTCATTATTAAAATTGAAGCCTAGATACTTGAATTTTTTCGTCTCTTCAAACTCTCCCTTATCTCACTTCCAAACTTCTTTTTTACTGTTTTGTGCTTTGTTGAAAACTACAACTTTGTACTTTTCTTCACTTACTTTCAAACTTCTTTCTTTTACGAATTTCATTAGCGCGCCCATCATATCTAACATGGCCATCCTATTATTGGCTTAAATTACCTTATCATCTACATATGCCAGTGACCAAATCCTATTTTTTCCTATCGCTATTCCGCCCAGATTTCTTTTTCTAAATTCCTCATTGAGATCTGCAATATACAGACAAAATAGGATTGGGCTAAGCACACATCCCTGTCGCAGACCCTTAGTTACCCAAAATTCATCAGAAACCTATTCCCCTACTCTAATCTTAACTGTTGTCTCTTCATACAAGCTTTTAATCCACCCACAAGATGTTTGTTTATCCCCTTCATTTTCATTGTTTCCCGTAACGTATCCCTGTCTACAGTGTCAAAGCCGCCTTGTAATCGACAAAAAGAGCATAAACTTTTTCTTCATCTATCTTAGCCTTTTGTATAATATGATTTAAAATATATATGTTGTCCATTGTCGCTCTGCCCTTCCTAAACCCTGCCTGATCGTCTGGAAGCAAGTTTTTCCTCTAGTTCCAATCTGTCCCTTATTATTTCGATATAAATTTTTTAAGCAGTTGTCAAAAGCGCTATCCTTCTGTAATTTTTCGGATCCTCCATATTTATTGTACAAAGGTACTACGACAGCAACCTTCCAATCTTCCGGCATTGCATCCCTTTCCTATATTTTACGCAAAATAGAATATAACAAATCCATGGTATCTTTGCCAGCATGTACTCAGGCTTCATTAAAAATTCTATCTAACCACGCAGCCTTCTTTCTTTTTAATTTCTCAATTGCTTTGTAGACTTCAATTTTGCGCAGACCTATAATCGAATCATTGTCAACCTCACCTTTCACACCAACCTTCCTTATTTCGTCCCCGCCTAATAAATCCCTAAAGTGTGTTTTTCATAATTCTAGGCTGATGCTATTTTAAATTATCTCTCTTTTTTTCTAAATTTGTTTAAAATTTCCATACTTCCTGTTCATTTTTTATACTTCTCAAAACCGTTTCTTCCTGCAATTTTTCTGCTTTTTCTTTTTCAATGCATGTCTCCTTCCAATGCTTTTTAGCTTTTAAGTAACCTTCTTTATTGACAATCTCCCTTTTCCATGTTCTTAGGGCTTTATTAATCTCCCTTTTCAGCGTACTACACTGCTTATCTCACTATGATTTTTCGCCTAGCCTGCGCTTTTTAAACTTTATCTCCTTTTGTTTGATTATAGCCTCATGTATCAGCTTTTTCGTTAACTCCCATAAAACATCCGCCTTTGTATCATTATTCAATAAGTTTGTACACCCTTTCATACTTTCTTTATACGTTAATATTCTCTCTTTACTCCATGAGTAGACTAACTTTTTTCCTTCAACTCTCTTCTGTGCCTTGCTTAACTTAACACTTTCCCCATTGTCGTAAAGTTTCAGCTTGAGTGGCAAGTGGTCGGACTCTATTCTATCCTCTATGCAAAAACTATCCACCTTGTGGCAAAAATTACAACCTACTATAACATAGTCGATAACTGAGTTGTCTCTTGCCCCTGTATACGTGTACTCCCCTTCCTCATCCCCAACCCATTTTCCATTCATTAAATACCAGTTTTTGTCACTTATTAACGCTGCCAACTTGTGTCCCTTATTACTAACTATCGTGTCAATGCTTTTTTTACCAGACTCAGCGCTTTTTTCTTCAATACCTGCTCCACAATCTAGCTCCCCTATTCTGATGTTAAAATCATCCCCAATTATCAAATTCCCCTCCTCCAAAAAATCGATATCTTCTAATGTAACTATCTCCTTGCCCAAATCCCCTGAATTATATACTGAGTAGATGTCTAGCGTTTTTGATTTGTCTATATTCAATTTCGACCGTATAAGCCCCTCTATCACTTTTTCAATTATTTGGCTTTCACGACTTATACATTTTATCTTTACTCTGACCAAAAACAGGTATATCAAGCTAGCTAGCTGAAACCTCATGCCACACTAGACATTAGCTCTACAATTTGTCACTAATTTGTTGCTAGTTTGTTACGTCAAAACCGATTTTGTCGCTCATTCCCCTTCTTAAGTGATGATGAAAATGTTAGCTTGATATCAAGCTAGCTGACCACACATGCGTATCTTCAACTAGAAGACAGATGGCTCCACAGGATTTGCGCGATGATTTGTCCCTAATTTGTCGCTGAAAGATCAGCCTATTGCTGATTTTATTGCCCATCTTAAAACAAGCGGAAACGCGATTTCTGCTAATCGGCATATCAAGCTAGCTGGCCCCACGTGCGTATCTCCGACTATAAGACAGACAGCGAGACGATTTTGATACTAGAATTTTTCGCTTTTTTTTGCTCAAAAAACAGCCGAACATCGTGTCTCTAGTTAGAACGCAGATATAGGTCCATGGGTTTTTCACTGTTCACGACGATGCGGTCAAGTATATTTCTACCTCATGCTATGATATTGTTGTGATATTAAACATATGGACGCCTTCTGCAAAAACTAGCACCGTACAGAATTTTCCGTTTAAGGTAGTTGTTACCCAATATAGGTCAATCGTATTTATAAATATACAATACCGAGGTTATGTTCACATATTATCCCGTATTCAAAATATCAGAGAAATGTTGAATGCTTTTGCGTACACTTACATAAACATATACATCTATCTACTTGTACTCATGTAACAATGTGACATTGCCCTATACGCGAGACTTACTTGGTTATCTTCCAAAATCAAACGAAGAGCACTTTTTTCATTACTATTACTTTAAAACTATGAGATAAAAAATTCTCAAATAAATGTATGTGTTTCTTTACTGTCTAAGATAGTTTTCAGTAGTTTTTAAATTACGTATAGATATGCAATAAGTTACAGTTTTTAAAATAATGGGGCTATGCAGTGTTTGCACCATTGCTCGAACAATAAAAGAGTGATTTTTTGACGAGGATATTTCAATAACGACCATTCGATGACATTATAAACTTTACTTAATTAGGAAGATGCTTGCAAAATTTGAGTTAAAAATAATAATAAATAAGTATTCGTCGTATTAAACAATTAAAAAACTTATCTTGGCTCCTAGATGTTCTAGAGTAATTTTTTTTTTATAACATCGTAGAAAATTGCCAGCCATCAAAATAACAACGCTGTGTGACAAGACACTCACTTGTTGTTAAGTTATTGTCAAAAAACGCTGCCCAAAAAAGTAGCAATATTGTTGACGCTATTTTTAAAGTTAAAATGAACAATAATCGATACGGCAATACCAGATTTACAAAATTAGGGTTTTGTTGTCAATAAAGCCCGGGATAAACCATTTTTTGATTACGGCAAGAGGTGAATTTTTAATCAAACATTATAGATCTTTTTTATTAACAAACATAATATTTCAAGTAGTTATAAATATTTTGTAACAAAACTTTTTTTGTAAGTTGAGTGCAATAAAATACACATTCCACTAAACTTTTACCACCCTACCTCTTCTCTTTTACAGTAAAAATTTATTCAAAATTTCGGAAATTTATTCGGTTGTGTGAAATCAAAAAAAAATGATCAACGAAACTCAATTTATCAGGACGTAAATTAATTAATTTTGAATTATCTTTAAGATAGCAATATTAAGAAAAATTATTATCATAAAAATGTAAGCTAATAAATATGGTGCTTAAGCAATCAATATTGGATAGGAAATGTCGATAAATTTAATTACTCGCATTGACACTTACCCATCGATAAAATTATTAGCTATTTGCTAATATTGTATATACAGTATGACTTTGTATTTATATTGGTGCTAAAAAAGACATAGATAGGATCTAGGACTTTGTTGCTTTGGTAGTAAAGTTTGGTAATTAACAAAAAATGTTTTTAGTTATAAATTTCTTATTTCAATAAAAATTTTTTTAGTTAGGATTTTTTTCTTATTTTGACAAGAATCAAGAGTAGATGCAAAATTCTGAAACATTCATAAACTAGAAATATTTCACTTAACACACTAACAGTAAATAAGGTCAAAAGTGGATTATAATGCGAAACCTGTTTTAATTGCCTTGAAGTATGATTACGTTATTGGGAAAAATATTTTTCATCAATTAAAGCGCATGCTTTAAATTTTATCAAGTAAATACCAAAAAACAACTAATTTTTTTCTATTTTTTCGACTATAACTTTTTTTTCATGTAGTTGGATTGAAAAAATAGCCTAAGATAATTTGTGCCTTATTTAATTATCTCTTGATCTGGAATGGTCCAATTACCAACGGTTTTTTCGAAAAGTTATAGTGCAAAAAAGGGAAAAAATCATGATTAAGGATTTCACGATTTAAACATTCATAATTTCAACGTTTCTTTCTAAAACTCTTTTAAAATTCATGATTTAGTAGATCTTGTAGAGGGTTCAAGCCATACACAAGGGTTTTGTTGTTAAGTTAAAGAAGACATCACAAAACCATACTTAATTTTAAAATGTAGAATAGCCTCCTGATTGAAAAAAAAGATAGAGGTAGACCTAAAATTTCAAATAGATGTTGTTAAGAATACGAAAAGCTTAATACGAAAAAACTAATTTTTTTTTTTAATTTTGACTTAAAGAAAGAAAAAAAAAAAAAAAAACGATTTTGCAATGTCAACAAATAAAAATAACGTCAGTATATATATTGTAATGGTGCTCCACCGTTAGGCCACATAGGTAGGCTCAGTCAAGTAGGGAAGTAGATAAAAGAGGGAAAAGCGTTAAAGGGACTAGATAGAAATGGGGTAAGAGAAAAGAGGGGAAAGCAAGAAAAAGAATCCGGGAGAGAGCATTTTAGCTTGGGCCTGGAAGCGCGTGAGAAGCGATTGTTTTTGAAATTTACACGAGAAGCGCCTTTTCCATCTTTTTTGTGTGTCGCGATCACGGCTTTTGCGACGTCCCAGTGTAGTGCTGGTGTTGTGACTTTGTTTCCGGTCCTGCTGCGAAAGGACGCAACGTCGTGCTGAAGGTCCTCGAGGCGACAAGCTACGAGTCACTACACTACGGCTCGGTTTGCAGAGACGCCTGCTGATATCAGAGGATACGAGTCATCCTCCTTAACACCACAGCCATCGGAAGCTATAGGGTCCCGACGACCGAGTGATCCGCAGATAGCGTCTATAAGTGCTTGCCATCAGGTAGCTTTTGTAAAGAGCAGTGGCTCTTGCAAAGCCCGCGTAGGTTTGCCCGGTTCGCGATTGTGCGCTACGAGCTCGTCGAGCGTGAGTGCTCGAAGAACGCGCGCGCGCACACACACACACACACATACACACACCTACACCTGCGAGTAACATTTCGTACTTTATTATTTTAGTTAAATAAATATTATTTCATTTTATAATACTACTCGCGAGTGCTAATTTCTTGGTGTGTTGGATTCCCCCCCTTGTGTTGTATCGAGACAGTCGCGAGAAGTGACAACAACCAGGTTGCCGCGATATTAAGCCCCAGCAGTGTCTCAGCGAAAGAGATCCGCATACATCATTTACAGGGAGTGTCGTTGAGGGTATCCGGGCAACACAGGCCCGGTCGAGGTCGAGCTTTCCGCTTCGTGATCACCCCATAACAATATATAAAAGTCTATATGTATAAAATATTTATATACATAAAAAGTCATTTTACACAATATAACAACGAAACTAATTATAAGTGCTCAGTTTTATAAAAATTTGACAGTAAAAAAAGTGCGATACAAGGTTTACGATAATGTTATTAAAAAATTAACATTTTTCAAAATAATTTTGTTCTCATGCATTATTTTGACTTGAAAAAATTTCTGTACTAGCTCAGACTTCGCAGAAGGCAAATAGATCGATTTTATATTAACTAATAACGAGTACAAAAAACATCAAACATCGTTATTACTTTATATAATTATTGATAAGTATACAATTAGAGGCGTGCTCACCTTTTTTTTTCTTTGTAGTATTTCTTTCTTACATTGACTTTTAAATAAATACGTGTAATTGGATGACATGATATGATCACAAATATTTATCGAAACTTAAGTAGTAAAAAAATAATAGAAACTATGGTAGTCATCGCCAGTAGCCTTATAAAATCAGGAAGAAACAGAACTCCCCGATATTCGATTTAAAGGAAAAAAAAAACAATAATTGAAATACTAATTAAAGAAAAATTCATTCATACTTCTGTGCATTCGCTTATAATTTTTTTTTCTTCAAAAACTTGTCTGTTTTAAACCTTCTACTTTTTATGTACACAAATTAAAAAACAACTATGTAATACGTGAAACTAATCATTTCATACAGAACTCTAATTTTTATAAGATAAGACTTTTAGTACAGAATATTCAAAATTAATTTTTTTAAATTATCGTTTTTCAATACATACATGAAGTTATCACAAAAATAAATCAATTTTGCTATAGAACATTAAAAGAAAGATTTTATTTAGGGAAGTATTAAGAATAGTTAACCTTAATCAAAATTTAAACTTCAATCATTTCTAACAAAATGATAATTTCTTCTGAAACAACATTTTCTGATTCCAAATTATTTTTACTTTCAATTTGCTTGAATATCCCTTCTTTAGTTTTGCATCTTGATAACGATACGTATAGTTGTACATGAGAAATACAGGCTTTTTAAGTATATACCGACTTTATCGAAACTTTTCCCTTGAAATTTGTTAATTGCCACAGCGAATGCCAAGACTAAAGAAAGCTGCGTTCTGTAAATTATGACAGGTAACGACGAGGTATTACCTGTATTAAAAGTGATTTTGAGTAAAAATACTATATTTCTAAGTTTATCTCCTGTGATCATTTCAGCTCTAATATTATACTTGAATAATTTTCTAATCTTTATTTGTGTGCCGTTGCACAAACCGTCTGCTATACACAAATTTCTTATTAACATAACTATTACTTTAACTTTCAAATTTAGTTCATGTGGTGGCAAATCTTTACGAATATTGTTTAATATTTGAATAGGGAAATTTATGTTGATGTTATTGTCAGATTTATCAATACCATTGTACGTGGCATAATCCATGCTATAAAAAAATGTCGTTGTTCCTTTCATTAGATTAAAAATTTTGTTATTTAAAAACATAGTGCATTCATTAGGAGAAGTCAGAATAACACTATTAAATAATGGTAGTTTTTTTTACTAAATATTTTAACATACATCATTGACCTCCCATTTTCCAGGAATGATCAGTGTTTTTAGTTTTCCCTCTCCAATTTCTAAAAGTAATTTAGAAAAATGTCTATTAACCGAACCTTTGTATTTAATTCTAAAATATAAAAAGAACTTCAAAGAAATTATGCCTTGATAGTTTCTCATACAACCATAATTCTAGAAAAATTTTTATAAGAGGAAGTGTTTGACGGACGTCTCCTTTCAAAATTAATAATAATTTATTTCTAAAATGTATGTGTGTATTGCATTCATCACGCAAAGTTCTGTCTACTTTTTCTAAAGATTTTTTCAGGAACATAGAAGCCTTATCCCAAATCATCAGTTTCACGTTATTTCTTTTATACAGATTCAATTTCAAAAAATGTAGGCTCAATATTATTTCAGTCCAAATGTCAGCAAACAGTTATATAACTGGTCATACCTTGTGATAGTAGTACTAACGCAATGGCAGTCCATGCCATTGCTAAAAATTTTTTTTCTTTGTGATGTAAAGTAATAATATAATTTATGTTTTCAATAAAAACGTTTTTTCTTACCCTCCAGGACCATCTATAAAATATATCTTCTTAACGTTTTTACGTACAGTTTTAAAAATAGTTCTTGTTTACTATTTATCTAAGCATACATTAAATCAAGCGTATATTTACAGAATGCAACATGCTTTGTGTCATAATTTTTTTGTTGGTAAATTTTAAATGGTACACGTACATTAAATGATTTTCATGATTCATCTTTGAGTTCCAAAGTTTCATTGATGTGCAGAAGAGCATTATTTTCTTTATTACTAATGAAATTTTCACAAAAATAGGTCTTATACTTATTCTAAATTTTATCACCTTGTATATTCTCTGATATCAAAACCATGCAAAAAATTTTCTTGATGGAAGAGAAGCATGCAAGTATTAGCTTCTTAGAGAATATCATCAATCTGTGAATCATACTCGATTAAACCTATGGTAATCGCAGTATTTTTAAATGTTGTATATTTTATATCTTTACATGCTTTTAAGTCTTGAAATAAAGTTGCTCCATTCTTTTATTCAATAATAATTTTTAAAAAAATGGTTAATGATTTTTTGATGATACTGTACTCAATCCACCTATTGGAGTATTTTTAGAATATACACTCCCCGTGTATTTCCTGTGTATAAAGATGGTTGGGAACGGGGACCTAGCAGCCAGAAACCGTAAGGGCAAAATCGTGCACTTGTAGGGAGGGGGAAGACAGAGCAGTAGTGGTGACACAGTGAGAGAGGGGGGGAGAACCAGGTAGTGCAGGATCCCATCAACTAGAAAGTGTAAAAAAAAGCGTGCACTCCTATTTTGGCTGGCAAAAAAAAAAAAAAAATTGAAAAGAATTTAGTTGTGAATGAAATACGAAAAAGAATTTTTGCAAAAGGATGTTATTTAAATAAATAGGAGCACTTTTTTGGTTAACATGCATACACATAACTTTTACACTCATCTAAGCTCAGGTGCCTCAAACACATAACTGGTAGAAAATTGGTGACAAATTTGAAAATTGAGATCAATAAAATAAATAATATTAAAACTGTATACACTAGTTATTATTATTATTTTAATAAAGTACATTAACAAATAATTTTTGCATATATTACAGATCGATGCAGATAGCCAGTATTGATTAAAAGGGTATTTATAACATGGTATAACCTCCAAATATTAAAAAATACGCCATACCTTTAAAACGAAACAAGGTAGAGCAAAAATAACGAGTTTTACGGGTTTTATAAAAGGAATAAAAATATCATGACGAACAAAAACACAGGCGTTGAGTTATGGCAAAACATTACCTCAATTTTTGATGTTTTCGGTGTACCTTAATGGAATGAAGAAGGGAGATTATTAGAAAAGTTATATTACGTTTAGTACAGGATAATGATAATGCAGAAATGATTTTCCATGGTCATGCGTGCACACAACCTTCAAATATTAAAAATACGCCATATCTTTAAAAGGAAGCAAGACATAGAGAAATAAGAAGTTTTACAAGTTTCCTAAAGGAGAAAAAAACGTCGTAGCACATAAAAAGAGAGGTGTAAGTTATGTGAAGAGATAACCTCGAATATCAGTATTTTTAATATTTTTCTATAAAATCAAGGTTAAAAGTTTGTAAAACAATTATAGCATTTTTGTAAAATTATTACAAATATGTAGGACATACTTCTTGTTTTTTGCCCAACAATAACCTTAAAAGTTATTTTTAAAAGTTCTCGAGCCTTTCATACATGACAAATGTACGGAGAAAAAATAAACATACTGGCGTAACTCGTGAAAAAAAATATATTTAACTCACATGTATTTACAAACCTTGTCTTTTCCAGTATACATGTGATTTCTACATATATGCGAAAACTTCGTACTTACCGGGGGACTCCGAGTTTCACAATTTGTTTTTTTTTTTTTTTTTTTTTTTTTTTCCCTATTTTTACACAAATTTTGAGTTGATTAAAAATATATTTTTCTGGTCTATTAAGATACTTTAAAGATTTTGCAAAATTATTAATTTTATTTAACTCAAATCAAGCTATTAAATGCGTTTGTCTGTTACTCACGAGTCGCGAGAGTCAAGAGTTGACTGAAACTTTAGAGGACAGGTGACAGACGTAAGGAGAGCAATTTTTCCTCTTCTATGGTGCATTTTTATAGCATCAGAGCGAGTAAAAGAGGCCTGTGGTTAAATCAGGTCAACCAATGAGCGATGTTCTTGCAGATTGCGTTGACAGCAAAACAGTAGGCTTGCACGATGATGTTACATGTTATGATTTCACATATTGGGAAATAACAATACAATAGTACCAATCGCAATTTTCTGACAAGTGCGATTGAGTTTTTTTTTTGGGTCAGTGATGATGAAAGCTCGTATCAGCAATATATAAGAACGCCAAATGCAAGTTCAATTGTGACAGTAAGTTTACACATTTTGAAATTAATCCTTCTGGGGAATTTAACAATAAGTTTGGAATGTAATGAAGTAATGTGTGAATTACAAATTTTAAATTAGTATACATTATCAGAATTAAACAATTAATGAGCAATTAACTATTCATTCATACATACAATACTATTGACTTATTCATACATACATGCATTCTGACAAAGAGGCTGGCTGTACTATATGTCAGCATATTTTTGAACATTCACCTTAAAGCTATTACACACGCGCATATAAATGACGTATAAAATCCTCTTGTCATATGAGCTTGCTTGATATTCACAAAACGTTTTATTTGAATTTGACGGACGGATAGCTCTTAGTTATAATATAATTTCTATTAACTTGAGATGTAATACATGGGAAAATATAATTTTTTTCTGATATTCCAAAAAGGTTATAAAGTATTAAAAGCAAAAAATTGTGAGAATTTCATCATATGCTCATTAAAGTAGAAGTTCAAAAGGAGTTGTAGGGCTTAAGGGATAAAATAGAAATCGTATTTAAATAAAATAACTACCAAACTGTAGTAGTTTTACTTTATATTAAAAGTGAATGATGAAGGGCCAAGTGGGTATCAAAAAATATTAGGCTTAGGAGATGAGTTGAAAATTGTATGCAATTTAAAGAGTTTTAAACAATTTTGAGGGTGGCTCAGGTTAACCAACGGGTACAATAAAAATGAGTGGAAGCCAATAGGGTTAAAAAAATATTACTTGATTTTAGGAAGGAACTCGGAAAGTGAGAGCATTTTGTTTCTATTTTTTTCGTGTTAAATAGGTTAGAAAACGTAGGTATTTAATAAGAACGAATGTTCTGTATAGGTAGTTGTTGACAAGTGCTCGAGTCAGCAACATCTTGGTAGGGTGCCTGCTGCCCAAGGCACGACTATGCAGTTGGTGCTTAATTGTATACTTGAGAAGTCGTGCATGCAGAGTTAGCTAGTGCGTAGCTGTTCGCCGTGTATGACAAAATACACATTTTTTTCCGTTTTGACTGTCAGGACTTGACTGTACACCGGAAGTTGTGATCATGGAAGGATCTGGAGCGCAGCTATCCTCAGCCTGTGACGAAATCAAGAAAAGAGCCATCGTTTGACCGAAGTGAATAGTCGAAGGTCAGTGCTTGACCACCTAATAGAAATGACGAGCGTTAGTAAGTGCCTTTCAATTTTAAATAAACTACAGACAGTAAGTCAGGAAAAATTGAAATTGATAGAGTTAAAAGGTTTCAAGAAAAAAACAAATAGGGAATGATTATTTACTTAATTACAAAATAAGTTATTTCCTTAATCATAAAACTCGTCTTTGATTACTCATAAAAGAAAGAAATTTGTTAATTTCCAGGTTGTTGTTAAAGAAGAAGTTTATTTGAAAAATCAAAAAAATCTATTTACTTTGTACTTTGATTACTTGAAACAATACAATTAAAATCAAAGTAAAGTATTTTATCATTATTTTAAATCAATGACTCTCTTCCCCCATTGAGAGGCTTTTTTAACAAAAATATATAGTTCACTCAATAAGTTATAAAATTTACAGCACATCTAAAGACAAGAAAATTTTGTTCTTTGTAAAATTTTTATCTAGTTAAACAAAAAGTTTTTCGTACCAGATTGGGGGAAAAAGAAGATACCGTTCGACTTCAAGTACGTGCTCTGCTAGCATCGAATTTTTGTACAGCGTTCATCTTGAATACACCGAAAAATCGGCTAAGCAATAAGTATTCGTTTATTGATATATCCACGAACTTGACTCATGTTCATTATTAAAATGTTATTTTATTTCTATTAACGTAACTTTGTATACTGAAAAATTTATTTTGCTTCTTACTAACTTTATTGTTTAAAACATCAGAATTAATAAAAAATAATAGTGGAAACCATTTGGTTTTTCTATCATGATGAAACAAAAATTTTGTTTATTTTAATGACATTCTAGTCGATAAGCTAAAGTTACAAAAAATATAAATTTATTAGAAAATGTTAGCTCATGGCAGCTGTTAGTTTAAGATCTTAAGCATATTGTATTATTTTACATGATATTTAAAAACTTTGAATTGACTATAAGCAGTTTATTTTTATTGATCAAAGAAGGGTTTATTTAGATTTAAAGTGAAAAAATATGTGCTATTGAATACAGGTCGATTTCATTGTTACTTTTTTGAAACAAAGCTGAGCTTAAAATCATATAACATATTTAAGTTGGGAATCTATAAATAGCTGTAGTAAACAGCCGTAAAACATAATAGAAATCTTGCTTAAAGAGTTAATTTCGGTTCTAAAAATAAAAAAATGAATTTTTATTATAAAAGTAAAAACTCGTAATATCTTTTGATCGTGGACGTGCTCTCAAATTTTTAAAAATTAAGTAAAAATAAGATAACTAAATGACAAGCTAAGTTACATTTGAAACGTCTAGCAGAAGGATACGCTTGCTTGTAAAATTATAAAATAATCATGAGATTATATTGAAACACCGCAACTATGACCTAAAGGCTGAATATTTTGCTGACGGCGTTTTTGGAAAAATTTGCGATGATTATTTTTTTGCACAACGTGAATTTTTTGATATTTTTGACTTCCATGTTAGATGAATCCCTAATCAATCACTCGTTAAATCAGACTGTCAGTGATCCTTCTGTTACACAACTTCTAATAGTCAATCTTCCAACCTTTTCCGGAGAAGTGTCAGAATGGGAGTCGTTTAAGGATCTTTTTCGTTTACTCATACATCGACGTAACGGATCAACTGCTTTCATTAAATTTTATTATCTTTGCACTTAACTAAAGAAGCTGCTAGCTTAGTGATGAGTTAAGCTATTTCTAATAAAAGCTACGAAGTCATGTCAGATATTTTAGTAAAAAATTACGGTAGGAATCGTTGATTAGTTGTTAGTTACATTCAGCCTATGCTTTTATGTAAGATTATGCATTCCGATTCTTTAAGTGAATTTAAAAGATTAGCGGTGAAAATGATACCCGTCTAGATGCGTTGATTGATATAGGGAGGAGCGAAAAAGACAGTAACCTTTTTATTATAATAGTAGATAGAAAATTTGAGATTAAAGCCGAAAGGACTCGCAAAAACAGCTAAGTTGTGTATCGCACGTTAAAGCAATTGAAACACTTTTTATTAAATCAAGCCCTGCTATTGGTAGACTACGATGAAAAGTCATCCACTTTTAAGCTAGTATACAGTATTATTGTTATATATGTGAAAATATTGTTGTACTCTGAATCAAAGATCATTTCCACCATATTGCAAGTAAAGTAATAAGAGTGTCTACGTAAATGCAATGTGTGGATCGAATAACTGTAGCAAACGTCTTCTTTGCTTTTCCTTCAAGTTCTATAATCCTTGTAACTATATAGTCTTCTTAGGAAAAATTTTACCGTCATTACACTGTAAAAATACTGTGGATTCAAGATAAATTTTACATAGTCCTTGAAACTTATCGTAAAATTTAAGCTAGTGCCGTATACTAAATTCATTCACTGCCGTGAAAATTTACGTGTTGATAAAATTTCATAGAATTATCGTTAGTTTTACATTAAGAATTGCCGTAATTTTTGCATAGTAGACGCTTTGTTGTAACATCGACAGGAATGACACTACCATTAAAAAAACTACTTATTTACTGGGCTCTGACATAAGCATAATTGCATGTATGTGCGAAAGTTGTGTTTTTCTGTCATATACGAAAATCAAACGTCCAGTATGATTAGTGTATTCATTTTTACCTCTGTCTTCTGTTTTATCATATTTGTTAGTTTGAGAAACATCAAAAGCCAATGCATTTTTATACTTAGCTAATTGAAAAAATATTAATGACTTAAAATTAGTTATATAGTTGAACGTAAGCTAATAGCTAGTAATGAAAATCATTTATGTATAACAGCTAATATTTCTGACCCCAAAAAAAATATCAACATAGTCTGTTAAATGTAATGAAATAATTAGTATAATTATTTGTATATGAAAGATGATTTTTACTAACATTAAAAATTAACTTCATTAATCATATGTATAATGTATGTGTGCCTAAATCAACTTTTTCGGTTACAACAGCTAAGGAATTTTTTGCTTTCTTATAAATATATCTTTGCTTCAGTCAAAATAAAGTTTTTTATAAAATACGTTAAAAATAATCTAAAACTTAATAATACAATAATCCTTAGCTTAATATTTTTTAAGTGATTTATAGTTTTCACCTATACAATAGGTATCGTAGGTCAGTAAGGTTTGTACAGTTATTATAATATCTTAAAAAAACAAGCTTTTGCAATTGTTCTTAACTATCAGAAGTATTAATTACTATATCAATTTGAAAAGTATTTATTAGTACGACCAAGTATTTTTCTTAATAAGATTATAAATTTAAAAAGACACACACTTATATTAGAAACATTAAAAAGCTTTTTTTTCAATAAATTGTTTATTATTAAAAGCGAATTTCAATTTAAAAAATGACACTGACAATCTCACCTTTTATAAATCAAGCAGTAACCAAGAAAATGAATGTTGATTCCACTTCATGTTAATGTATTAGTGTAAAATCGAAATTCTCTTAAGGGACCCACACATATATACGATCCTAAGCCCTTGATCGCCCTTCAGTGATTCTACTCTATGCATTCTGCACTTTATGTGATTCTAGTTGTATTTTGAATGATAAAATTTTTAAAAGATTTATTTTAACACTAAGTTGTAATGATTATCTAGGATGTTGCTCATGATAAACTAGATGGAGAACATAAGGGGATTAAAAGTAGTTTTTTTATTAAAAAACCGAACTTTATTGAAATTTGTATGGGGATGAATGTTTCCTATAGTCCTATCAAAATATACCTGTGTCTAACTTTGTTACAGGCAACGACTCGAGATGGAACAACGTCTAAAAAAGGAGGAGGAAGAAAGAAATGCAAGACGTAAGCGCGTTGAAGCTATTATGTCGAGAACACGGAAGAGTCAAGCCAATGCTCAAAAAGTAAATAAGTATCTCATAACAAATGAGTCGATTGATTTTGTTTTATGATGTTTATAATTTATTCTGTATTCGCTCCGTGCATAAGGTTGGAGGAAAAGCTGGAGCTATTGTAACTGTAACACGTTGTTTTATGAGCATAAGGGTTTGGATTTATTTATTACACCTACTCAAACGAATTCACGTGAGATGGCGGTGTGAAATACGTGCAGGGATATGATTCCAATCTTTTGACATGGACGCAAAACGCTGTTAGTTGGTCAATTAAATGTCATATATACACTTCTTCATTACCTTCCAGTGTCATACATCCTCTCTTTTGCAGAACTCGATATTTGGAAATAGAATAGAAAAAAGAATAAGATAGGGTAGGCGAAAAATCAGTATATTCTTTGAGTACTGACCGAGTGTCTACTTATTACCTCTAGGATTAACTTAGAAAAAGAATCATCAAATCCAACAAAAAAACAAGTAGCGCAGGCGAACGGTGTGGATTACTTAGCATTCATCTAAGTGTTTACAGCGATTGATTTTCTTTAACATCACTGATCAATGAAGCTGCAACTCCACCGTTATGCTACCTTGGGGACATCTACATTTTGCTATGATATCTAGTCATTTTTTAAAATATTAAAAAATCCACCCATATATCACGTATATACTGTAATTTTTATTCTGATTAGCAAAACATTAAATACATCTTTAATTATTCTTCCTTTCTTCCCCATATTCCAGTAAACTTTTTTTCACTCTCTACTCAACCTCCACATACCCTATAGATCTTTCATAAGAGAACAAGAAACAAAGTTTATTTTGCTGTTTTTATTAATTTATTTCTTATTTTTTACCTTCTCCATAATCTTACTTCCCTAAACATATTTTCTCCAGCTTACAACGAAACCTCACAAAAATAACGGTTTTAGTACCATAGTATACTAAGGTCTACATGGTTTCTAACTAGACTTTTCAGCACAAAAATCACAATTCATAACACTTAGTTCTAAGTTTGTAGAGAAACGTTATAACTTATATATTATAAACTGTAGCTGAGTTTTAGGTCTCATAATATAATAGATTTGTTGTGACTACTAGGATCCCTTTACAAATGTTCATTAATAACAACAAATTATTGCATACAAAAAAATAGTTTTTAAACACTTTTGTTTAGTTTTATAGAATATTCCATTTCTTTTTTAAACACTTTTAGACTTGGTCATCCATCCATTTTACTGGGTACTATTTACAGGGTGCAGTGATTATCTCAAGCATGCCCCAGCTATTATCAAGTTAAAAATAACCCCTTCCTCCCACTTTGAAAAGATACCTCGACAAGAAACGATGTAGGGAAGAAAGAGAAGGTGCATAGCGTAACTGTACTAAATTTTTTCACCCAACGTTCTGGGGTTAAAATGATCTGCATATTACTAATCATATCGATTGATTTTCTTCATTAGATAATTATACTTTGCACTCCTATTACTCATATTTTTGCTTGACGTACATTAAAGTCTTATTTTTCTATTGCCATTTCTTCTGTTTACACAATACTTGTACTAGTTTTTTTTGTTAAATACTATTGTAGTGTCATTATTTATGTTACTTACTTAAGTGGACTATAAAGGATGTGCTAATTGCATACATGACTCAGTCATATTTAATATGGTTTTTCCTTCACCTGATGTTAATTTTTAATGCTTTTAAAGCTATTATCAATATTTGTTCCTTTTTCTGATTCAAGACTGTGCGTATATTTGGAAGGGAAGTTTATAGGCACTTTTTTGGTATTTTTAGCTTTTTTTCACACTGGTGTGTATATCTTCTGCTATGGTAGTGCTGACATTCACTGATATACCGTTTTGAGTTTCAGTAGCAGGATTGATAAATTATTCTGGTAACTTACGTCTAATGACTGCTGTGGATTCTTATGAACCATACCACATATGTATCTGCTTAGGTTGTTCCGACTTCGTTCATAAGACTGATGACTCATATTATTCTCTTGAGTAAAGTTTATTCATACAAATACGTGTGCATGTGCGTATATAAAATTATATATGTAAGTATTTTTCTTTATTCCGTTTTATTTAAGTCTCATTGTGTAAACAAATTTGTTTTCCCAGAAATCTCAATAGTTGTTATTCCTCAGTCACTGTTCAGTTTCATATCATGATCAATCACAACTCTTTCTCTGTGATCGCAAGACAGACGATTTTTTCAGATACATGATGGCTCATTTCTTTTTGCTTCTGATTTTGCTGATAGATGAAGAGTATTAGGATCTTTATGGATAATGTAATTTAGTAACTGAAGCTGAGTGCCTGATAAATAAAAATTCCAAATTGCAAGTGTATTTCTTCATAGATTAAATTAAAATAATTTAAAAATAATTTTTTTGTCGGCAAAATTTACATATCTCACATCCTTTGGAATCTACTAATTACACAGATCTGAAGGGGCCCACATTAACTCGTAAGTGTATTTGTAAATATGTTGTTGTTTAATTTTTTTATTTGTACGATAGTTACATTTTTTTTTATTTGTTGTTGTTTTTTTTTTTTTTTTAAATTTTTTGGTTTACATGGAAACAATAGTTTATGGGTCCGTAATACTTAATCGAGATTTTTCAAACGCTCTGCTGGGTATGTCTGTAACAAGTATAGCTTGATTTGTTTTTACACGTACTAATTTCTTTGTCTGACATGACCTGCATCCAAGTATAAATTGTCTTACGTCGGTCTTCATATTTCTCCAATAATAGTCCTTCGCTATCTTATTGTAACTCTTGTTTATTTCTCTATGTCCCTCGATTGTTGATTCATGGTATTCCTTAGTAATTTCATATTTTTGATTTACCGGTGGCGTACAACAAGGGTGTTCATGTAAAAGGTGGCCTCGATCTTAAGATTCTTAAAAATTTTCTCAAATTGCTCCACGAAGTAGATCCATTGGCTTATGTTGGATTTGTTAAGTCGCGTGTTACGCCTATCGATTTTATATTATTAACCATCACGAGTGCCTTGAGTGACGTGATGCATTTCTTAATATCTAATTTCAGCGCAGTATCTTTGGAGTGTAATTTAATACACATTCGCATTACCGCAATCTTTCTTACATTTATTTTTATGACGTCTCCAACTGTCTTGTCCTCGTTATTAAGGACTATTGGGACTATGTACCCGTGCTCATAAATGGCATCTATCGTTTCTGTATCAGGCACGCTTTCTGTTACAGTCGTGAATGCTAAATCATCTAAATAATAGAACGGGTGATCTTATGCCCAGTTCATCCTTTAAAACAACTGTATGTTTAAATCTTCTCTCTGTAAGGTAGATGTCCCAGTAATCGGTCATGTCCCAGTAGTCGGTCATCTGGCTGATTTTTTCACTATAAATTTTCAAAACATGTATAAATCGGGTAGCTATTCAGACACTAAGCAATTACTCTTTCAATACAAATTAATGTATAAACCCAATTGAAAACATAACGAAGGCCCATAAAAGAAAAAAAGTGACTGAATATTGAGACATTTCGTTTGCTTAAGTGAGCAAGGACATCCACCTTAGCCACGGTGATTTTTCGCGTGGTAACGGTGTTCTACACAATCTGTACTTCTTGAGCCCTGAAAGGTTCAATAATACTTTTTCCTCGAGGCTTTTTTTTCTGGTTCGCTCTCCAATTTTTATCTGGCCCTGTACGTCAGCCTCTTTTTCACTTTTATCAGTAAGTGAGTCTAAATTACTCGAGGAGTTGGAGGGTGATAGTGAATAAGATAGGGCGTATTCCTATTTTCATGAATACCCTCTTCCGTGGAGTTATTTTTACTATTAGGAATATGCCTGTACCAAGTGACACGGCGATATATACATGTATATATGACTACTAGAGGAACAGTAGTACAGGCCTTGTTAGAGAAATTGAGTTTTTTATTTTTGTACGTGGCGGAAAAGGTGTTAAACACTAAAAGTTATTGGATTAAATATTTTTAACATTATGAGAGTTAAATTATTATTTTTTCCGTACGATGAAATCGTTTATTAAGGCCAAAAACATCTTTTTGAAGGTATGAACTACAGTTAACTGTACATTGAGCTACTCGTTTCTGCTGCTGTTGCTGCTGTCGCTGTTGCGACAGGTGTTAATATACAGCTTGATGTTAGGTTAAAGTGTACTACGTACGTTCAAATGCTGTTTTCGGCCTCAATAAACGATTTTATCATATAAAAAAAATGACAACCTAACTTGTATAATGTTAAAAATGTCTACTCCAACAACTTTTTGCATTTATTACCTTTTTCACCACGGAAAAAAATAAAAACTTAATTTCTCCCGTAAGGCCTGTACTAATTTTCCTCTGGTGGTCACATTTATATATATATCGTGGTATCACATGGTACAGGCATATTCCCAGTACTCAGTTTCCTCATCCCCTTTCTCTTTTTCTCCGGTGGCTCGTTTACCTCGATTCACCAATTCATGTCAACGTTTGATTTGTTACTGACCAGCGATCCCTTCCCATCTAAATTTCATTCTTCTCTGCTTTGCTTATTAACTGCAACGAGTGGTCTGAAGTAATTGTCAAGGAGATGCAAGTATTCATATATTTTATGTCATTTATTGTGAAAATTTCGAAAATTTTGCATTTAATTCCCTTGTTAGTATCCTGCAGAAGTATGCAGACTTTTTCTGAATTTCTGTGTGAATAAAAATGTAGCCATCGTTACCATATTTTATCAGACTGCAAAATTTTTTCGATCTCCCCCAGGTTGACACACATATTTTTTCACTGCAAATAATGTAGCATATCACAGAGTTTCCGTGCTGTCAATTGCAAGTTGTAGGAAAAAAAAGTGAGTCGAATAGGCAGTAACCTAGTATTACTACTGGAAACTTCTCGATAAGTTTCAAAATTTTATTTGACTTCGCGCAATTCTGTCTCAAATTACGCCTGGTTATATTTTTATATAACGGACGTACGCTAGCCTGTCATCGGTTCGACCTTGTAATAATATTTCGTTTTCTTTTTTGATTTCGCCTGCTTTGGATGTTATCTTCGGGTGACTTTTAATGATGTTTTTTACGGTCAACCTCTATTTCTCGCGACTTTCATTAATTAAGTAGTAAGCTTCACTAGCAGATTGTCCATTTACACTTATATCCACTCTCCCTTTCTTAACTTTATTGTGGCATCGGTTTTTCTTTTCTACTTTTTTGATTAAGTTTTCTGAATGTGCGCAGTAGATTTTCAGCCTCTTAAAATCGCCTTGGATCATTTTTCTTAGAAGTTCGCGTAATTTAAATAATCGCGCTGATGTTCTATCGCTATCGACTTGACAGTCTTCATCATATCAATCATCCGTAGCCTCTCAATGCGGTTTTAAACCAGTTAAATCTAACACTTTTACCTCACGTTTTAAATTGGCATTTTTTTGGCTTAATTGTAAAGTTTGCTTTCGATAATCGCTCTAACAGTTTTATAAAACGTGTTTGGAGTGTCTATTCAACCCATAGGCATTCTTTTGTACTGGTAGAGCCCATCTGGTCGTGAGAATTCTGTTTTTTGGGCGTCATCTTCGTGTATTTTAATTTTAAAAAATGCCTGTCTTAAGTCTACATCTGTAATATATCGTACTGTTGCCAGATGTTCTAACATGTCACTCTGAAAAGGAAGTGAGTTATAACTACTTATTGTTATTTCGTTTATTTGCCTAAAATCCGTTATCTCGCGTCAGTGTTTTTCGCCGTCTGGTTGGTGCGTTTTTTGGCACGAGCCACATGTTTGAGTTGTATAGCGAATCTAAAGGCTCTATTATGCCCTGTTCAAGTAATTTTTTTGTCTAAATTTTAATCTTCTCTCTCACAGCTGGTGGATATCTGTATCGCTTCTTCACTATTGTTTTACCTATAGTTATATTTATCGCATGTTTTGGTAGATTTTTTACTTTCAGTCGTTCCCCGTCAAGTCCAAACACGTACGAATCTGATTCTATAAGCCCTCGCACATGATTTTTCTCTTCTTCATTGCAACCTAATGTATCAACTAACTCCACTATCTTATGAACTCAAGCTTTCCGATTACTTACGAGGACTGGATTGATGTTTTTCTCAAATGTATGAGTGTTTTCGTTGCCATAGCCGTCGTCGTCACAATCCTCCTCTCTCACGATATTTTTATTCGTATATATGCAACTGGTATCGTTTTTTATCTTTTTACCCAACTCCTCATTTCCCCCAAGGTTCTCGGATGCCTTAAACATTCATATAATGGCTATCCCTAATGCTCCTGCGACATCCTGATTGATTTCGGATGAGTCAGCTTTTTTTGTAGTCTCGCATTTCAACAGGTCCACCACTGTGACTGGTATATTTATCGGTTCGTTCTATGTATTTAATTATTCCACATCTTGCCATTATTGTTTGTTGCAGTAAAATTACCGAAAGAAATGCCCTCTCAAAGTTTCTGCAGCGGGACCCAGTCCGCTTCAATTTTACTGTACGTGTCTTTTACATATGCAACTTGCCTTGTTTTCGGCAAGGAATCGTCTTTGGCATTTTTGTGGCCGTGATACAACCTAAAGATATCCCATCCCATAATGCCTTTTACCTCTATGGGAAAGTCATGGGGGACTACATGTAAGTACACATGAAATTCTCGAGGGGCAATCTAATCGATCTTAAAGTTTGATGAGCTCTTTGTGTTACGCCTTTTATTTTTAATTTTTCCCTACTGTTTAACGTTACTCTGAAATCGAGACAATTTTTTTTTAATTGCTGTAGGTAGTATATCCTATCTTAGATAAATTTATTCTTAGTGTGCGAAATAACTGCTGCTCATCGTTCTTCTTAGAATTATAATTTTTTTTTCCTTGATCGTGAGTCGTTGCGTTATAGCCTAATAATTGCGTTCTGGCTCCATGGATATTTTCTCCCTGTATTCTGTGTAATGTGACTCATAGCGCGTACCGATTCCTTTGCGTTTCGACCGAGCATCAATTGATTCTTTGTTGTCGGTGACCACCTAAACTGTATAATTCGTAGCATAAGTCTCCGATACCTTGTGCTTACTATTATTCACGCTTTTTTTAAATGCCCTTTACTCTTTTTCGCAAATTTCTTTATTCAATGCGCTGTTATGTTCGATGATTAGGGAACATGTTGAAGATCCTAGAAATTTGAATGCTCATTCTTTGAACTGTTCCATCTAGTATACTGTTTATTGTTATAATTTTCGTCATACTATTAAATATCACCGATCCCATAAGGGCTGTAATCTCCTCCTTTGCTATGATTATCATTCCTTCTGTCGTTATATTTATTATAGTTATCTCTTCTATAATTATTCTTAGCATAGTTATCTCTCCTAAAAGTGCCTCCATTATATTGCCCCCAGTACTCGCCAAAATTTCTATAGTCAGTAGCCCTTCAGCGGTTATTACTATAATAATTATTACTTTCATTGTAATGTTTCCCAGCATTAACCCCTTTCTTTATTTTCTCAGGCAGTTTCGAGTTTTTGATTAGTTATTATCACCCAGCGTTATTGTTTTAAGTTGTCGATTCCTCCTCTGTTGCCGAATTTTCTGGAGACAGCCGGAAAAAATTCATCTACAGAATTAAATAAAGACAAGCTTATGATGAACTGATCTGCTGCTAGCCTTGTTAACCTGCTTTTTAAAATTCTGATGAAATATTTTTCGTTTTGACACGGGACCGTCGACTTCGTTATTTTCATTATTTGTTCGAACAACAAAAAACGCATATGATCTCCGTTGAATGTAGGTAAACCGTTTACTGCCTTGTTTAAGTAGCCTAATACTTGTACATCAAAATTCAACTTTAGAGCCAATGAAGTATCAGTTTTCTGCCTAGTACAAGAGAAAAATTGCATCGCTTGATGCTAAGGGTTATCCCGTATGTTACTTAACTCTTCCGTAAACTCCTAATTACAGTTGGCGTGTCAAAATTGTAAATTCACGAGTAAGATGCAAGGCCGTAATGTTAATTTAGCCTTTTTTTAATCTAAAACTAAAGCAATGCTTTTTTATGATCAGCATTTTTTTAGTAGAAAACCTCCCTTGGTTATTTGGAAAAAGTTTCAGATCGAAATCTCATTACGTGATGTTCAAATCTACCGGGTCATGAAATAGACCGTTTTAGGTAGAATTCCCTCTATATATATATATATATATATATATATATATATATATATATATATAGCGTGGTGCCTCAGTCGGCTAGGTCGTGGGTCGGAAAGTAGGAGACCGCGGTTCGATTCCCGGCCATTGCGACTTTTTCGGGCAAGTACCTCTGTGAATTTTCACATTTGCTTTTTCATCACGAAATACTCCTCGAGCAGAAGATAGGCGACTTTCTTGCACCAAAATCGCCTAATTTCCCCCACCCTCCTCCCAGTATGAGAGGCCTCCCATTACTCTTCGTTTCTTTCTCCCAAGTGCTAAGTGCCCTAAGTAGTGCCCTTTATAGGAGCTGGATGTAAAGCACTATAATATATATTATCCCACCAAATTATGAGTTGGGTTATGCAAATATGTAATTGATTGGGTCACAGCGATTTGCATAATATTGATCGATCGAAATCAGATTCCTACACTACACTTGCACGGAACGAATACTTACTATGATGCGTGAAAAATTTTTTCTCTTAATAGCATCCAAGATATCTATAAATCTTTTGAACATTTTATCAACATTATTTCACAAGGCCTTAAACCTAATATACTACTTGACAATAACAGCATGTTCACACATTAATTAAGTTATTGTAGTAAAAATTGGAAAAATCACAAATACTGTTGATCTGTTCTAAAGGACGAAGGAGATGACGGTGAAAAGTCGAAAGAGGACAGTCCGAGTGATGAAAGTAACCCCGTGCCAAGCAGCAAATCTGAAGCTCAGGGTTTGACAAGAAGTTTGATATCTGAAACAACCCAGCAGCTGATAAACAGCGAGCAGCGTGCCCATTCCAATAGCATATCACTGATAAATACCGAGCCTAACTACGGCCTCCTACTGCACCACGCCAACGGCACAAATCAGTCAAACGGCGTCATGAGCATTGAAAATAGTATGAATAGCAAATCACTCTTCGATAATGGAAATAGTACTGCGCAGCAGCAGGAACTCAATGGCCACCATAACAGTATGAGACACGACAATGGCTTGGTCACTGATACAACGATCGTTGCTTTGGATCATGCCACGGTGTAAGTATACTTGTACACGACAGAAGTGGCTCTTCTTTTCTCTGTTTATGTCTCTGCTCCCCTTGGAGCTATGAGGATGCCTCGCCCGTGGGATCCTTGAATTCGCGTGCAAGATGAATATGCTTTTTGGACGGGATATACGTAACATTCTTTTTTTTTTTTGGATTTCACATTTTCATTATCTTACACCAAGAAATTAGTATAACCTTCATACGTAAGGTAATTTTTAGTTTTTGGTTCACTTATATTCATATAAATAATTTTAAAATTATGCTAAAGACACCTAAGTGAATGATTTTTTTATGCAGATAATATTCTTGTGATAAAAAAAAATTTTTTTAAATCCTTCGATGTCGAGTTGTTGCATATTTATGAACTAGTTTTTAAATTGTTACATCACAAAAAATTTTAATACATCAGATTAAGCAATGGTTGTCGCAGAGGAAAACGAAAGCTATTTTTTAACTCCCAAATTGTAAATATCACCATCATGATTATTATACATACATTCATAATTAATTATATTTATGCTTCATTTCAATGTTATTTAGTCCCGTTCAAAATGTAAATGTATGTAAACAGTGTTTGAAAAAAGTACTGGATAAGATTTGGAAAGTGTATAAGTAAGCAATTGTAATGCAAAGATCATCATGGCCATTTTATAATGTCGAAAATAACAAAATTTAGATCCTAAATGCATTGTGCCTGTAAAACTACTTTCAGAAAACAAGCTTGTTAGTTTGTTGTTCAAAGACAATTTTTGTATTATCATCGTTGGAAATAAAAGTTTTTATGTGTGTTTATATTACATGCACACGTCTTCATTATATACGTATGCATCTTTACTGAAAAAAAATTAACAATATTCTTTTTGTTTCAAGATTCTTATGCATATTTAATAATATGTTGGTAATTTTTTTTTATTTACTTTGAGCAATTATTGTTAACAAGTACTTTGCTAAACAATTTAAAAAAATTTTTGTTTCATTATAAAATTAACAAACGCAATTTTTTGTATTGTAATTTCTAATAATTCCTGTGTGTTACGTGCTTTTTTTTAAATTTAAATCTTACTTTGCATGATGTTCCGTGTATTAAAATAAAAATTCTAATGTTTTTAATTATAACTGTATGAATTACATTCTTTCAGTAGAAGACCGAGTTTACTAATAAAATCGTAGGACTAAAATCTTTTAATTTTTTTATGCCATGATGTCCATTGTGTACGAAATATTAAATAAATGTGAGTGTATATTCAGAATGTAAATTACTTGTTTAAATAAATATTTTTAATTGTTTGATGTTATGAAAAAATAAAAAAAGAGATCCAACTTTGTTTTACCTGTAATAATTTGTTAGACTTTTATGTGAAAATTCGATACATTACTATAGAATATCATCAACTGAACAAGTAGAAAGTCAGTCACAGACATTCAAGCAGTAATAGCGAAGTTATAGATGAAAAAATTAACAATATTAGGAACATAAATTTATAATGAGATATAACCAACTGCCTTAAATATTTTTAAAAAATTTAACTTTGTAGAGGATTGCCCGAAAAATTTGGGAAAATAAAAGAATGATAATGCAAGTTGACTGGCATTATACAATTACTTTTTTATAAACAGAAAATAAATATATTTTAGGGTGTATTAAACTGCCTTAGAGTTGATAAGATATAATATGTAGCTATCGTAACATAAATGTATATTAGGAGTTATATCAACTATGATGAAAACACACTGCTATTATGTAAATTCCTATTGTACATTTAAGAGCAATTATGTATATTCAAAAATTTATACCTTATGAGAAAAAGTTATGCGCATTTGTTTCTTTTACCAGCAGACATAATGTTATTCTACTTGTGCTACCCTCAAAATGACATGAAAGTAGTTTAG
This sequence comes from Copidosoma floridanum, assembly GCF_036245765.1. Taxonomy (NCBI): domain Eukaryota; kingdom Metazoa; phylum Arthropoda; class Insecta; order Hymenoptera; family Encyrtidae; genus Copidosoma; species Copidosoma floridanum. Next base: position 33,465,833 of record NW_028321881.1, read on the forward strand.
AGACTATAATATACTGTTGTTGGAAATGAAATGAGCTATATAAAATGGCTGTAATGGTTATTTTTATCGGAAAAGTGCCGTTTTTCAGGACTGAAAATCTAATATTTGGATAAGCAATCACACATAGAACAATTTTCAAGTATCGTTAATAAAACAATCCCAAGTTTAATAAAATCTAATGTAATATCTGCTTTGTTTAGATATTATTTATAGTAATTGTATTTAAGTCTTTAAGTTCCATCTATTTCACACTCTTTGTTAGTTTAAACTGAAAAAATTTTCTGTTTTGAATGCAGCTTACAAAAATCGTTAAAATTACAAAAATTAACCATAAGAATGACTCCTACAGAGGTTACAATTTCAAACAACACGTAGATAAAGAATGAATAAAATATATTTCTTTCTTTGTGTACATTTGGTAAGTATCCCCTGAATTAGTAAGCCTCGAAGGAATAAGCTGACAATATCTTCAAATTTTTATTAATTTCGGTTTTAATTAAAAATAGCCGCTACAGTAGCTTATGATTCTACTGGCCACTATATTAATGTAAACCAGAAGACAAGGCACGTAGTTCTATCACTCCCTAAACTCTCTTGAAGATTACTATCTTGAGTCAAGCGTGTATGCCATCACACGATTGTCTTTTTAAACAACCAGGTAATAGAAAAAAGACAAAAATTGTACAGACATATAAAATTTCTCTTTTTGTTAGTCAGTTAACATAAATATAAAGCAAACTATTTTTGTTACAACCAAACAGGCTATCCAAGGAGATAACAAAAGTGTTTTTAAATAAATGTATTTTCAAGCCTAAAATCACGAGCTGGCAGCATCCATCTGAGTCTGTGAGTTGAAAAAAAGCAAGCAGAAGTGATCTCTCTCTCTCTTTCTCTCTCAATTGTTTTAATTAGTTCTACTTTGCTATGACCTATTTGTACGATTTCAGAAACGATTGATCTATTACCCTTCTGTAAGAATATTGTGGCAACTAATGAGACTGTTGCTAATACTTACCAAGGGTATAGAAAGCTACCCAGGTTCACCGTTTTCTAGTCCACAACTTTCCTTAAGAAGTAAGTTATCAATTATGACCTCCATGGTGAAAATGGCGTTCAAATCTATGAAAGATTTGCCTACAGGTAAAGGTACTTACTTAAATTAATAGTATGAACTTACAAAAGTACAAGATCATATGCACTTTGCTAAGGTATTATGTTTCACTATTAGAAGTTGAGGATAAAAATATAATAGAATATCTTAAAGGTTTTTGTACCAAAAAGTTTTTTAGTGAACTGCTAAAACAAGACACAATATTTATGTAGTATGTGTTTTTCGTATACTGTTGCCAGATCTTATGTAACTGCAGCAATGCATGTAGATAATTCACTAATAAAGTGCTTAAGATCTTGGATTTTATATGCATTTGATATCATCATATTAATAAACATAAATTGATTTTGTTAGTGTATAAGAGGAGTTACAATTTTAAAACAGTTAAGAGTCGTTTGATTTTTACTATACGCTGCATATACGATTTTTTCATGTCGATTTGCATATCTAAGGTAAAAACATGTACATGTTATTCTTCACTCTGAATCATTAAATTATCTTGTCTAATCTAAGTTTAATTTTTTTTCGAAAGTCCAAATTCACTGTAATTTTTTATTTTGTTGTAGTTTGAATTTATATACATCACTGTTTTTTTTTCATGCTCGTAGATAACTCTCTATTGACATGACTGACAGAAATCTTATTTCCAATAATGAGTATAGTTTATTACACAAAAAACAGTTTATTCTCGAGGCTTCAATGGATAAATCAAGCCCCCATTCATCAGAATTCTGATGCTGGGGGTAATCCCATCGGCAATACAAAATATGTCAACGAAAACTATATATTTTTATGTATTTTGCCGCTAAATATGAATCTGTTGTTCGGAAATTTCAAAGATTCGTTTATTTTGTTTGCAATGCGAATGTTTTAGTAAAAAAAACAAATTGCAAAAATCAGTCTGAATAAATTTTTTTCACAAAATATGACTTTAAACCAGAAAAAAGTGTTATACATGTCAAATACGAAAAATGATAGCCATAAAAGTTATTAATCATTGAAGTTGAATAAATGCTTTTTTATCTAATTTTTTAAAGTTAATCACTTTTTAACAAACCATAATTATTGGATTTTTCCGAAAAAATTGTTTTCTTTAAACCTTCTACTATGTAACAGTACCATAATGTCGTCTAATTTTAACGACAAAAATTGTTTAATACGGTTATAAACAAATAGTGCTTTTGATAATTTTTTTAGTTGTTAATCAGCAAGAATTGTGGGGCTTTTTTAATTATGACCATACGAAAGATGATTCTTGTGTTTATTGCTCTTCTTTGTCATAAAAGAGTTTTGGGTTTTCACCGGAAAAAATTTTTTTTTTTTTTTTTCAAAGTATATTAAACAAAAATACTATACTTATCTCATAAAAAAACATTCGCAATTAGCAATTACGTCAATATTTGTTTGTCCGGATAATTATTTATTTACATTGTATACTTTTCCCAATACTATTCCAAATACTTTTCAATTGATTTCACTTAACTTTAATACTATGTATGTACTGATTTATGAAATAATGCATCTGAAAATTAAAATCATTTCTGATTAAAGTGTCAAATTAAAGTAATAATTTTCTTGATTTCAATGAATTAAAGAGTTTGGTTTTACGTCATAAAAATAAATGCCCTTAATGATTTATTGCCTACGAGAGATTCAATCAAATTATATGCTAGAAAAGCATTTAATGTTACACATTCATGGTTACCTTGTTTATAACATTCTTTGAAATATTAACTCTGCGAGGTTTTTATTTTATTCACAAAAACAATATGCTAATACCAACAAAAATTTTTAAGTATTTGTCTTCAAGGAAGAACTCCCACCTAACTATGATTGTAAAGCATATTCCATAAAAATTTATAGCTGTTTTTGAGCTGTAGTAGAAACTTGTAAATACTGTTCTTATTAAAAAAATATTAAATATTATTAAATAACACGTGTTAGAATTATTATAATTTGAATCAATAATGAGGAAACGTAAGCATACTTATTAAAAGTAGATATTGTTTTTGACTAAAAGTCCTACGAAAATAACATGCGTAGTAAGAGTTAATTAAAATTGATTGAAAAATATATATAAAAGCCATACAACTCTTTAATTAAGGTTGCTTGGGCATTTAGTGCCGTATCAAGTAAGGAGCCCTTTGATGGTTCTATGGATTATGAAAAATATTCTTTGTTCATTATCATAATAATTCAATATCTAAATCACATATTCAAATTCTAGATCTTTATTGGCTTGAAATGGTTATAGAATATAAATCAGAAGAATAGTAACAATTCATCATTTTAATCCACGCATGCACAGAAAAATCACTTTTTTCTTAATTTTCTAAGAATTCAAGTGGTTGACTTATAATTTTCACATTTCTCAAAGATTTCCTATAAAAAAAGTATAAATACAGTATTAATTCGTAGAGGCTTCACCATTAATTTTTAGAGTTATACTCGGTCTGGTAATGAATTCCATAAGACTGCGTTTTAAAATAGTGAGTTTTTATCAGTGATTTTCTGGAAAATACAGTGGTTGACCCTAGTATTTTTTCATCGCAAATTATTACGACATGTTTTATTTGCATATTTTAAAATTTCAGAAATTTTTATCATTACAGTGAAAATCACCCAAGCCACCTTAGAATCTCAGAAAGTTATCAAAAAACCAAAAAATATTATTTTTTTCAAAAATTATTTTCTTTCAAAAATAGAGCAAATAAGCATTTTCTTTAACTGTTGCGAATGGAAACTCTTTCCAGGCAAAAAAGCGATATGTAACTTAAGCTGTACACAAGTGATGGACTCGGAACCGGAATAAAGCACAAAAGAACTTAGCAATCCACTGAGGTGGTGTGCTGACTTACAGGGCAGAGTAAAGTCTCTGCTTGCTGTCACGCCATGAACTGAAATCATGAGTTCCCGCGTTCTAAAGTGGCTAGTTGATGAGGAACAAAACCTGGATGGGGATATCATGGACTACCTATGCCGTGCAGGCGACACATACTCAGCTAACAACGTAAAATACACGGGTGCGCCGGGTTCAGTCCGTTGCTCGTGTGATAATACAAGATAAATTGTGTGTATCAGAGTTAAGTATACTGGCGTTGGCATATAGGCAATTTTGTACAAGCGAGAGAGAGGGGAGAGTTTAGTGGTGTGTAGGGAGGGAGGCAGCGTGCGAGCGAAACGGCAGTTGTGCACTGATCGCGGAGTAGAAAGGTAGGTGTCGGCGACGGCCACATTATATAACTCTAACATGAATAAAAAGTTTCTTGATACTAGTTAACTCCTTTGTTTCGTTTATTTATTTTAATTTATGAAATACCTTCACTTCCCTCGATTCTGACGTCAACAAAAAGCTTCAAGCACTTGTACTGGCGGAAACGCAGTAACAAGCCAGGTAGTGCTTGCAGAAAATTGGAGCCCATGTCGAGTTGGTCGTTCAGACTTAGTCTCTTGGTTTTTGCTGCCGCGTCTAATACCAATCTAATTCGTCCCGGTTTATTCACACTTGTTACACCAAAATATGGGAGAGACCAAACTCTCTTGGGGGTATTCTCGTACTTTAACTCTCAGGCATATCTTGTTCTATTAATCGGTTCATTTCCGAGCAGTAAAAACTTGCGTTACTAAGATCGTGGTCTAACTGACGCTCAATATTGTATAGTCTCTTTAGCGCCGTCGCACGGCTGTCACCGTCTGGTATTGTGTTGCTATGCCATAGAAGCCCAGTTTCCCAGCCTGCTTGTAACTGACAACTTGTTCGTTGTAATATCTCTATCGCGCGAACCTGTGCTGGATCGATGCGCTCCGTTTCACGCACTCATAAACTGTCAATTCGGAAGAATTCGCGCACTACTTGATGTAGCTCACCGTCTCTCTCCTCACATGTCACACAACGCTTGCATGCCTTTGCTACTAATGTTTGTTCACACGCGCCGTCGTTGGTATATTTAGTAGCGCGTGTTTGCCCGTAAACAAACCATCCCAGCTGCGTTAGTGCCACGGTGATTCCACATTCTTTTATACAACGCGTTTCTCTGCTTATCAACACTTCCCAATTGTCTTGGCCGATCAAAATTGACGGAGTCACGTTTTCGTATGGTTGAACAATGACGCCCGATTCGACATTTATCCGTCAGACCAGCTCGCGCGGTAATGACTGAGTAGGTAAGGTAATTGCCGGTACTGCAAGTGCCCTAGTTATCGGTCATTTATCCCTAAATGGATATAAACTCCCTTTTTCCGCGTAAACCAAGACGCTGGGCTAAATCCTCCGTTATCATGGTGATAGTAGACCCATCGTCTAGAAACGCATAAGTATCAATCACTTCGGTGGGTCCTTTTACGGTTACGGGCAATACTTTTAAGAGAGTATGTGGGCGCGCTAGTCACATGGTAGACAGGACGTTTTCTTGGTTTACATGCTGGGAATGTCGGGGGCCCGATTGCGCTGTCGACTGTCCGACTGCACTGTTCCTCTTTGCACGGTGCAACAAGGTGTGATGCGGATCAGAACAATGTGTGCATTGCCCTGCTTTACAAACCCCTTGCAATTGTCCCTGCTCCAAGCACTTGTAGCACCGACCAAACCTTTTCGCGAAAAACCAACGTCGTCCAACAGATTCACGTGCTAACTCGAGGCACTCTGCCATCTTATGGTTGTCCCGTTGACAAACAGGACACGAGGAAGACCTCTCCGGAATGCTATTGTCAACTTCAGACGTGCATACGGTAGCTACTATTCGCGGTTGTTTCAAGGCTCGGGAAGGTTTCCCATCGTTACTGCTGCGACACGCAGACCAAACAATCTCCCAGACACCGCCATGTTCGCCTCGTGATACGCAAAGTCTGCGAGTTGTTCAAGTTTCGATTTGTCACTCGGGTTCTCAGTAATGTTGCGATTGTACGCGTACTGCAGGACTAACGGCAATTTTTCCCCCACGCTTCTGACTAGGTTGGGGCTATGCAGATATCCCTTCAGCTTTAAACTGTTAAATGCCGTGACCGCGTTCCGCAAACTGGAAGCAAACTGGGGAAGCGTTACTTGCCCTCTACCTAAATGTGGCACGTCATTGAGGTCCTAAACAATTTTCGCCGCGATCACGTGCGCATTACCATAGTGCAAAGCCAACGTTTACATAATGGTGCCCGCACCACGTCTGGTCGCAAGAAGTGCACTGACTACCTTTCGAGCTTCTCCTTGCACCGCATTGAACAATCTAGCGACATTCTCGGTGTCTGAAAATTCCGCGGCTGCGGTACTGTCTTTGAACACTTGCTTAAAGTGACGCCATTCTAACGCGATCTCAGAAAATACGGGTAATGTCTTTGCGTCAGTTAACCGCTTCAACAAACGTGACTCGTTCCCGAGGTTCGATCGATCCTGTAACGCATGCATCGTCGACTCAAATGCGCCGGTGAGCCGCTTGAGTAACTCCCGGTTACCTGATACATCAGCATGCCCGATGCGGGTTGACTCAGCACCTGGACGACCATCCAGCTCATCACCAATTCTGGTTACACGGTTGCCGACGATACCATCACCCGCAACCTCGTCGCCGTTGCCGCTACCCTGATTCAGGTGCAGGTAGACCTCGATCAGTGGGTCCTGTAATCTGAACTGGGACAGCTTCTCACCCGCCATTTTTTTCTTTATGACTGCCTCTCCACCTATTGACCCACCCACCATGTTTTCAGCTCCTTCTAGTTTTTCTTCATCTTGTCTCGGTTGTCACTTCGTTCCTCTTTCTTTCTTTCGTTCTACCCCGTGTAATCCCGGGTTTCGGCACCATTTGTTGACGAAAGAACCAATGGAAGTGAAGGTATTTCATAAATTAAAATAAATAAACGAAACAAAGGAGTTAACTAGTATCAAGGAACTTTTTACTCATGTTAGAATTATATAATGTGGCCGTCGCCGACACCTACCTTTCTACTCCGCGATCGGTGCACAACTGCCATTTCGCTCGCACGCTGCCTCCCTCCCTACACACCACTAAACTCTCCCCTTTCCCTCGCTTGTACAAAATTGCCTATATGCCAACGCCAGTATACTTAACTCTAATACACACAATTTATCTTGTATTATCATACGAGCAACAGACTGAACCCGGCGCACCCGTGTATTTTACGTTGTTAGCTGAGTATGTGTCGCCTGCACGGCATAGGTAGTCCATGATATCCCCATCCAGGTTTTGTTCCTCATTAACTAGCCGCTTTAGAACGCGGGAACTCATGATTTCAGTTCATGGCGTGACAGCAAGCAGAGACTTTACTCTGCCCTGTAAGTCAGCACACCACCTCAGTGCATTGCTAAGTTCTTCTGTGCTTTATTCCGATTCCGAGTCCATCACTCGTGTACAGCTTAAGTTTCATTTCTCTTTTTTGCCTGGGAAGAGTTTCCTTCACTTCCCTTGGTTCTGTCGTCAATATTAACCTTCAAAAATTATAACTAATACATAACTTAAATATCCACCATCAATTTATTTTTTAAATCTGTCATAAATAGTTTGACTTGTATTTTTTTTGGGATTTAAAAAATTCTCTGTCACCTCCATTATGAATGTAGTCATAAGCTTATTTTATACCTTGTATTGATGCAGAGCGGTCAATATTTATGAAGCACTGATATTAAGTTAAGAGAAAGTGATATGGTACTACCATTGAATTACTTAAAAAAATTTTTGTTTAGAATATTTTATTGTATACGCAATATTATCTGGAAATTTTATTTGGAAATTTCTTTTTTACAAACTTCTTATCTTTGTTTCCCAGCATGGATTATTTTTGTTATGAGGAAATGTCATGTGACATGTGTTTTATAACTAATTTTTTCCAATTTTTATCTTCAAAAGGTATTTTGGCAGATAGAGTCACATCAAAATTCTCAAAAAAATTAATGTTTTATCCAGATGTAACTTGATTAACAGATAAGCATGTGACAAACCTCCTTTTTTAAACTCTATATTATACATGTGAAATAATCTTACTTTATGTTTTGTCTTCTGTAACTAAATGTTAGAACAATCTGTAATTACACATTAAATAATCCATCAGTAATATTTGATATATCATTTAGTAATGTATAAAAAAAAAAATTTTCTTAATTCTTTTCTACTTATTCCATTTTGGATTGCACGTTACAGTTATAATTAAATCTTGGTTACCGCACTTCCTTATGATACCCATTGCATCCTGATAATGTTTCTGCATTTAACCTGATCTACCAACGTATGTTGATGAAAGTGTAAAGAGATTTTCAATTTTATCTGTATTTTTAAAATAAATTTAAGTTTTAGAAGCAGACTTCACAATACAATCTAATAATCCTGGATAACATTATATTCCTAAGTTTTTTAAAATTGTTTATGAAATAAATCATACGGTTGTTTTGTACTGTATGAACTTAAAGAAAAGAATGTTGTGTTAATCTTCTGGCCCTTAACAACGGGATTAATTTTTTAACGTCATGTTTGAAAGATAATCAGTATGAATAATACTGTATAGTTGAAACATGTTAATTAAATTTATGATTTTCGTAAGTGTTTGTAGAGTGTTTATAGTCCAGATTTCCCAATGGAAACAATATACCCAGTAATCATACAACAATAGACCCACAAATCATAATAACTTATTCAAGTTCGTGTGATTTGGAATAATGCTTAGCATATCTTTTGAGTACATATGAAAATAAAAATTTTTAATCAATTCAGAGTTCGACACTTCGATTAAAAATTATATTTATTATAAATTTGGGAAATTGGGCCCTATGAGCTTACCCCAGGCTCAAGGGTGACAGAGGTACAGGACAGGCAAACACAAATGATGACAGCGAGTAAAAAGACTTAGGTTTATTGAATACAGAAATAATGGCTGTTTGAATAAAAAGGAACTTTTGGAGAATGATCGTGACTTGGATTGCAGCGGACGGGTGCGTGCCGAAGTCTACGCTAGTCGAGTCGAGTTCCGTGAGTAAGTCAGGCCACGCTGGCCAACTAAAGGTGCAACTTTGTGCAGTCGGCTGTAGACATGCTGAATGATACCCGTTTGTTGGCCTTGGGTGGCTCAGATGTTGGCTGTGGCGTAGACGTGGGAGCTGGTGGTGGCGTTGGTGGACCCAGATGTGGTCCTACAGCAGGCGAGGGTAATGCGGCACTGGCTTGGCTGGAGACTGGCATGTTCCAGTGCTTCAGGTATGCTGGCTTCAGCGTGTCCGTAGAGCAGGTGCGGGGGCGTCCGTTGACTTTGATGGTGAACTTCCACTCATCAATTCGTTGGATCACCTTGTATGGTCCTATGTAAGGTGAATTCAACGACTTTTCTATCGCGTTGACGTGCTTATAGACGTGCGTACATGTCTGCAAGTCACGGAAGATGAAAGGCTTGGGTGAGGTGGCGTGCCTGGAAGCTTGGACTGGCTTGATGGCCTGCTGCAGCTGGCGAAGGCCTTATATGAAAGATGGCGGGTCAGCATTCGGGTGGCTAGTGGTTGTGAAAAACTCTCCAGGCACTCTGAGCATTGTCTCGTAGAGCATCTCGGCCGGAGAGGCTTGCAGGTCCTCTTTAAAAGACGTGCGCAGCCCTAGCAGGACAAGTGGCAGGAAATGTCCTCGTTGCACATTAAACCGGCCTTGAGCGTTCTGTGCACTCGCTCCACCATTCCTGCGGGTGGTACGGTGTGGTTCGAATATGGTTAGTACCGGTCATGTTGTTGAGCTCTGTGAAGAGCGCTGATTCGAACTGCTCGCCCTGATCAGAGGTGAGCGTCAGCGGTGTTCCAGAGTTCGTGATCCATTTATCGACTAGAGCCTTGGTGATCCAATTGTCGACTAGAACCTTGGTGACAGTAGAAGCTTGTTGGTCCGGGATCGGGACTGCGACAAGCCATCTGCTGAAGCGATCGATGATCATCAATCGGTATTGTTGTCTCGCTGTCAGTGGCAGTTTGAGGAGGTCCACGTGTATGTGGTTAAAGCGCTCGAGCTCTTGGTCTTTGGTTTGGCCCTTGGATACGATCTCTGGATCAATGACTGAAGGCATAGCTATCGTGTTTACGCGTGAGAGTGCATCGGCCACCACGTTATCTTCACCTTTGACATGGCAGAGGGTAACCTGGTGTTGAAGGATGTAGCCGAAATGCTGGATCTTCCTAGGCAAGGTCTTGATTGAAGGCTGTCGGGTGGTGTAGACAAGTAATTTATGGTCTGCGATGACCGTGAATGGGCGTCCTTCTAAGATCCGCTCGAAAGCTCTGATGGCTGCATAGATCCCTAGGAGCTGCTTGTCGTATCCGGTTTAAAATAAATAAGCTTGGGAAAATAAAAATTTTACAACATCTTCTATAATAGACTTGAATTTATTAATATTAGTACTCCATGTGATACATGAGGCATCCTTTCTCAGCTATGGTTATCTAATCACTGAATATACGTATCATCATCGAATATATATCAATCACAAAACTCGAGAGCTTCTATGCATGCTCAATGTCTTAGCATCCCAGCGTCGCTCGCGTAATTAAAAATTTACTTATATTCTTACAAAAACCAAGTAACCTCCAGATGCCTTTTGGGTACTGCTGCTCCAAGGCTGCGCTGATCGCCGTGTCCAAGGCATCAGTCCCTAGGGCGATGGTAGTGTCCAGTTTGAGTAAAGTCGTTGTGGCTCCCTTGGCTAAGGCTTGTTTGCTAAGCTGGAAAGCTGCGTCAGCTTCTGGAGTCAAAGACAGTGGGGCCTTTTTCTTTGGAGGAAGGTTCTTTAGTAGATCGTTGAGAGGAGCCAGTGTGTTGACCGCCCCAGGGATGCAGTGCCTATAGAAGTTGAGCATTCCCAGGAAACGGCGAAGAGATGAGTCGTTCGGCTTCGGTAAGTCCTCTATGGCTTTGACTTTGTGTTCTGGGGGGCGGATACCGTTTGCTGAGACGATGAATCTCAGATAATCCACTTCGTCCTGACCAAGAAAGCTCTTCGACGGGTTGATTCGTAGCCTCCTCCGTCGTAGGACGTCAAAAAGTTGGTGCAAGTGCTCTAAGTGTTTCTCTAACGCCTTTTTTGACATTAAATGCCGAACGAACTTGTACTAAAATAATACTCAAATAGAACCAAGCTACGTTAGAGGAATATAGAAATATCCTTATAATCACAATCTGCCTCTACTGGGGCCGGTAAATGACATAAACAACTTTCTTATAAGAGCCATTAGTAACGCTGCAAGTATCTCAGGTATGGTACAAACAAATGAGTTGGGCACCCTTTTAGGGGCAAAACGTAAAAACAAACTATCGTATGATAAGCACTGCAGAGAGGCCAACAAATACAAAAAAACATCTATCGGCGGTGGATACGCTCTTGAAGACCAGATCTACGAACAGAATTCTTAACAGCCAAGAATTGAGCTGCATTGAGAATGTAGATGATAGTCGTGCAGCTGGATATCCCGGTTACCGATGACGCTCTTCTCCGATAGGCACGTGATCTAGGTTGACTTTCAACCTAAACCTCCAGGATTGACGAGTGCCACCAATAGAAAATTTATTTTAACCGATTACGTCTTCGGCGAAATACCAGGAGACGTGTGTAGCCAGAGCACATCCTGCTCCAACACTTCAGAGTTATGTGGCCGTACAACAATCTGGCTTGGTACCGTCAGAGAATTTTTTTAATACGAATGTAAGCCAGGGAAGACAGCACGGAAGATTACGGGCAGCCACAACTGCTAACTTCTTAGTGGTCGTTCCAACGGCATACCTACAGAGAAGGTATTCTCCAGGCCCACTTTTCCGACTAACGATGAGCGATTGGTTATCCAGGGAACGACCTAAAGACGAGATATATTTTGGTCAGCGGCGTATCTCCCTTATGTAATGTCTCCGTACACAGCCTTCGAGGGTAAGAGTCCATCATCAGGAATAATGATAAGGAATAACTGGAAATTTCATTCCTGGCCCTTTTTAGGGCCATTATAAGTATTAACGTTTCCTACTTAATCATCTATCTCATCGGTTCTTTTAAGGGCCCCCTAAGTTTAAACTACCTTGCCAATAAATACAGTTTTACTACCATTTCCGGAAACGTTATTCGTCGACTTAAATACTACGTCAAGCTGACCACTACTAAACGAAGTCAGTCATACACTGGCAGACGTCACGAGCGGAGTTGTTCGTCGCAAGGCTGGGAACCCCAGTGACGACCCTATATTACCCTCTCGACTTCAAGCATTCAACGAGCAATCACCGATCCTCTCCAAAGAAGGAAAAAAAAAACTTGAGCCAACGGGAGTCTCCAACGGGCAAGCATCACAAACCAATCTCTCTATCTAAGATCATCAAAACAACTGAATCTGCAAAAAAAAGGTGCTTTAGACACTAACGTCTTCGACGTTACACCAGGAGACGTTGGGAAAGAGCACTACAACTAGCCCCAAGGCTTCGGAATTTGTAATTTTTCTTCCGATCAGTCAGGGTCTTCAACAGCAGACATGAGAAGATCACCCTGAGTTACCCAGGCAGTCACAATTGCTGTAAACTTTAGTCAAGAAAGAATTTACTTAAGAAGCTCACTGGTCTTTTTTAGGGCCATCAGACGTCGAACGACTTTGCCAACAAATATATTAGAACTCAACAAAGTTGACAGAAATTTAGGGGTCACAAAAGTCTTAAGAATGCCAAAAGTCACAAGAGGGTGGATTGAAAGGAAAACTTCAAATTTATCTAATAAATACAATTTCAGGCGTTAAGAAACTGACGCAGAAAATTTATCGAGATTGGAACAGCAGCGTCAAAATCGACAAATAAAGAATCCATTACGTGAGAGATCAGCTTTTCATTGTACCCTCACAGCAATCTCTGAAATTTTGAAAGATCTAAATTCAGATTTGTAAATGAGTAGAAAATGTATTTGTATTTTTGTGACAACAAAAAATGTAAAGATTAAGCTCCAGGACTTTGTTGCTTTGGTAATAAAGTTGTAAGATAAGAGAAAAAAAATTTTTTTAAATATATATTTTTTGGGAGTTTAAAATCTTAACAGCTTTAAAAAATAGCCCTTTTCGTAAATTATATGATTTTTGTTCGGAGAAGTGTCAGGAAAACGTTTCACATTACATGTCAACACACTACAGTGCTCCATTTAGTAAGTCTCGGTCAAAGCTGAGATGGGGGGGGGGCGCTAGTTTAACATAAAATATAAAATAAGAGTAAAGATATCATACGTGTTGTACCTCTCAATTTTTTAAGAAAAAACCTCATGCGCTACAAAAAAGTGCCGTATCTTAATAAATACATAAATATTATTTTTGTATTTTTATATTGATTAGATATATTTTAACCATTATAACATAAATAAAAGAAGACAGGGACACATAACATAATAACAAAATTTTAAAAAAGGGTTCAACTTCCTCAAAAATTTTTTTAATAGTTTTATTATATTTTACAGGCAGAAGGCTAACAAATTGCTACTTTTTTTGTAGGGTACTTTCGGTTTCTGTATTATATTTATGTCATTTTCCGTATAGAGCATATTTTCATGGTTCCACAAAAACACTGATTGACTATGATTTCCAATGTTGTTGTTATTTTACTATGATACGAAATTTTATAATTACACGTACGTATATCTCCATAATAACAAACAAAAAATCAACACGCCTTTTTATTAGCCTCATTGACAGTGCGGAAAAACTAGATGAAAATATACGAAATTGGATTAATACTACGAGGAACCATTGACCAAGATTTTATTTAATAAATCTGACATAGAAATAAAGAAAATTTTGACGTCTTGTAAGAGGGGGATAAGAGGAGGCAAGAAAAGCGTGGAAAAAAATAAGGGGGGGGGGCGAGTGGGCGCAAGAATAATTTAAGAGATTGCAAGACAGGGGGAGGAGGGGGAAAATAATCACTTAGAAAGAGAATGAAGGGGGCAAGCAGGTGCAATAACAAATTGTGGTGAGGGAGGATGAGGGTGGATGTATTTAATATTTTTATTGAGTTAATTTTACATTGAAATAGAAACATTTTTGCCTTGTTTTAAGGGAGTCTAAGAAAAGCATGTAAAAAGAATGTGGGGGGTGAGCAAGCGTAACAATAAGTTTAGGGGTTGTAAAAAATATGAGTAAAGAGGGACAAGAGGAGGGTGTAGATAGTCCCATTGAAATTACCATGTAATATTGAAACATATATATATATATATATATATATATACACATACATATATACATATACACACTAGTAGGCCTCTCTTTCTACGCGCTCTGTGTGCCAACCCCTCGGAAGACTTCGATTTATTTTGGAAATCACATCAAATTAACTTATTTAACTAAACACTGCTATTGGAAAATGAAATATTGTTTTCCGAAAGATATCGAACGTTTCTATGTAAAATTAATACCAAACAAAGTAAAAGTAATACCATCATTGTGAGATTTACTAATATTTAATGAAACCATTTATAAAGAATTCGAAGATACTACTCTAGCAATGGAATTGATGAAAGATGACACTTTAATTGATGGTATATTTAAAAAAGCTACTACCATAATATTGCCTTAATTTTAATTTGCCGTTGAAATAAAAACGCTTTTCACTTGTTTGAGGGGGGTCTGAGAATAAGGGTGTGGACAGCTCCACTAAAATTAACATGTAACATAGAAAGACAAATATCTTTCTATATTTTATAGTTGTTCTCGGGTCTATGCCTACTAGCCACCCCGCCATGCTCCTAGCTACTATGTGCTATTTGGGCCGTCCCACCAGCCTATCACACAAACCACGTTAAATTTTGATCGTTTCTAAGTAATTACAAAAAAAAATAAAAAATATATCAAATAAAAGATGTCCTACCTCACCCCACACTGCCTATCAACTGTATCACAGCTGCCCCACAGAGATAAATGCCGACAAAGAGGCGCGGATGCCAGAATGTTAATATAAATGTTAAGAATGCCTATGATACTTGGGTCTGATAAGTTTCATAAGTCTATTGAAATATCAGACGTCTAATAAAATTATTTGACCTCTGTCAAAATGTCTTAGTGAGTCTGTTGAAAAGCCCCAAGTAATAGTCATTAAACTGAGATCTAATATTTCAGCCAAGTTATAATTACGTTTCAAGCAGGCTGTTAACTGCATTAAGTACTTAGACATAATTATTTTAGGTACAGAAGAAAACTTTTTTTTTAAGTAACCATTTTTTAAGAAGCTTGCAACGTCATGCTACCTTCTCAATTAATAAAATTTGTTGCGTGGTTTTTTTTCTAAATAATTAAAAAGTACTACAATTAAGAATCCACTTAAAAATTATCTCATCAAAGATATTACTTCGATGTAGACAAGAAAAAATGAAACTTAAACAATTATAAATAAAATTTTGAAATTAGATAATAGGTTTTGTAGCGATTTTGGTTTACCAGAAACAACAAGTGACAGTTTAAAAGTGAATTCTAAAATAAATAAGAAAACTTTAAAATTTCATTTAAAAAAATCTGATTCCATGTTTCCTACATAAAATAAAAATTGAAAAGAAATATTCAAAAAATAAATAAAAATTTAAAAAACAACATACTTCATTGATAAACCAGAAGGTTCTGGGAAAACACATTGATACAAAATATTCATTCACTATTTTATGTAAATAAAAAAATGTTTTATGCATGGCTTAAACAGGTGTTACGTCCAAACTTCTATAAATGAAGGGCGATACTCATAGATTCGTTCTATAAAGTAATAAATTTAATTTTTATTCGTCAGGAACCAGCCATCGGCCCAAAGGCTTTATTTGCTTTTACCTACAGTATACTTTTCTTTGAAATCGTCGACTCGGCGTTGTGGTGTTAGGTTTCACCGAGCGATATGTATGGGGTGGTGTACGCTGAGCTGGCGTTGACTTATTGTTAGAGCTTATGTCTCATGGCATACGGTAGATGTGTATTCGTCTTTTTATCTCACGTCTGCAAAGGTCTTTGTCATTGTGTCTATTTTATTTTTCCTCAATATTTAATTTATTCATTAAGGTAAGAATTATGTGTCAATCAATTAGAATTATTAAATCTTAAAATGTTTTATATGGTTTGGTAATTGGAATGTTTTTAAATTAAGAAAGTTAATTAAATCAACAACCAAGTTATGTCTTATCTGATGATTTGATAATATTTAGAAAAGCCAGGAATAGTTAATTTTACAAGTAGTACAAATAACTAAGTTTCAGATTTGCATTTACATTGTTATACAATTTATAGTTTCCTTAACTTAACTTACCTCTATGATCATTGGTTAACCGCTGCTTGCGCGCACGCAGTCCCAAGATCTTACAAGGTTGACTGCAACGATGTATCTAATCCTACACGAGAGCACTCGTGGTGATGACAATAATTAGGCTTCTGCTTTTAACATTGAAACCTAAGTCCACGGTCCGTTCTTTCTTGTTCCTCCTTGATTCACTTTTTAGGCAAATTTACAGTGGCCTGGTTTGCTCAAGCTTTTCTCACACTGCTTAGTCACCGAACTAAGTCTTGCGTTTGTTTGAAATGCACGATTTTAACACATAGTTTAATAACTGAACTAAGTCTTACATCCGCTTGAAAGATGCAGCAGAACTCACTCTCCAACCTTTATAGTTACTTTAGAGCAATTGATGAAAGAGAAAAGGCGAATATTATTATGTGCAAGGAGTTTTTATACTCTTGCGTTTAAGAAGGACGCGTCAAGTTGGGCATCGAAACGACCAATCAAAGCTCAACCTCATTACCCTCGACTGACACGAGCATAGTCGTGGTGCAATAATTTCACAGTAATTGATGGTTAAAACTGCTGATCTCCCAGATTTTACATTAAGTACAAGTTGCTGTCGAAATTGTTTATGATATTTCTTGTGTACGTCCGCAGTAAAGAATGTTAAAACTGTTTATTAGTCTCATTATTTCGTGTACTTGTGCGAATTGATTTTGTAAGATGAGCGTTTTATAAGATTGTTTGAGGCTGCACGCGTAGTTCAAGTTTTGCGACGGTAGCTTGTTTCAAAAGTTGAAAGTTATATGTCATGCGATTTCAGAAGCAGGTATACCGCTTGATGGTTCGAGATCGCTGAGCTTTTGCTTTTCATATTTCAAAAACGAAACTCTGTGTTTTGAAGTAATAAATATTAAGTATATGACATGGGTTGTCACACAGGTATAGCTTTCATACTATTACTAAAAAGAATAAAGAGTCATAGAACGTTAGTATTGCCTTTTAATTTAAGTAGTATTGAAATTTCTTTTTTACATAAAGAACTTGATAAAGTTATGTAAGATGAAAAAGATCTTATTATTTGAGAAGGAGCTTTTATGATTTAAAAATAACCATTGAAAATAGTTGGCAAAGACATGATTCATGTGACAATAAATTATTCATCTAGTGAAAAGATGATAGGATTAGATGATAATTTTAGGGAAATTTTTCCTGTTATTAAAAATAGTTACAAAATACTTGGATGGGTGATTTTTTAAGTCTCCCCATTTTGCCTGTGTTGTTGATTTTTGAAAATCGATTAACTGTTTCTCTTATGTTTCGTCAACGTAATCATAGGTGTGATTGAGTTGGTCCTGGTGTTTATATGTGTCTATGCGTATGAACATCTGGACATAACTTAGGTTTGCACTGACGGCTAATTAACACTATTATTGGGTAAAAGAATACCATGTCTTATCCTACGGGTGATGATGAATATGTATCTTCCTATTTTTTATACTTAACTCGGTGGATCATCTCACACAACTCTCCCTTCCCTATACAGACCCCCATTTCCCCCTCCACAAAATAAGGTAAAAACGCGTCATTTTCTCCCTTATTATGACACATTGCAGTATTTATTAAAACCTTCCACAGCCTCCTAACATCTCCCCATGCATTTTTACGTGATTCCCCGCCGCTTCTCCACGACCCTCCACACTACTTTTAGAAAACCTGACAGGGATCATACCGTCTTTCTCGGACCTTGATGTGTATACAGACGTGTACGTGTCGTATGTGAATTATTCTATTATTTTTAATCTGCTTTACTATTAAATTACTTTGAGACGTAACTGTAGTATCGCCATGATGTATTTCATCGCCAAGAAGAAATATGACGTCATAGTTGGTTTATAGGGGGTTGTTGCGCAAAGCATCATTATTATCAAATTATAAATTATAAACTTAACTTTTATATTACTTAGTGAACTGTGTGGAGAATTCCAAGCAACGTTTCATCGTATAAAACCATTTACATTATTCATTTATATTTTAGTCCAAGTCTTTCAATAAAGATATAATTCAATGTATTATAAAAATACTATGTCATATAGATTTCATCTAATTATTATAGATATGCAATAATATTCACTTAATGATAATTTTCTCCGATTATTTTGCACTCTGTCACTCGTATTTTCCAGCATTTGCAATCCCACAACTAACTAACTTTTAATCAGTATAATGGTTAACCATAACATTGGTAACAACGGATTACATTACTGTTGTTATTATATACATATGTCGGTTAATCAGTACAAAATTAAACTCGATATCATCGCAAGTCCGTCGTAAACCATCTCTCAGAACATTGGCTCCAAAGAGCTGCAGTACAGCGTCGAGGAGTTTTCCATTGCAGAGGAGAAGCCGTGGTATATAAACTTAACGAGTTCGGCAGAGTCGTTGCAACTTCAAATCTACGTAAGACCACCCTTTTGTACATGGTTGGCAATTGCGCGCGAATTACTCGGATTTTGACCGAACAGTTGGTCAAATTCATTTGTTTCGACATTTAGGTAGTTAATGGAACACAAAAAGTGAGTTACTCTTGTAAAATGTGCCCGAAAAGTTTTTTGTTTTTTTTTTTTGCATTAATACCATTACCACGACTAGTCAGAGTTTTGAAACCATGACTCAGATAAAATTAAACAATTTGTACTTGAGTTTCCCACCCCTGTGAGTACAAGTCTCAACTTTTAACCCCCAATCCAAGAAATCGTGGATGAGACAGGACCAAATTAGTATTCTTAACTATATTTACGCACGCGTATAACATTAGGATATACCCTTGCGCCCGATACCCATCAGAGTTGGGTGATGTCTCTCTCGTCTCGGCGTCTTTTTGCGTCGTACATGTAATCCAGACTTATGTTACTTAGGGCGTAGAAACTCAGTACATGTATAAACTCTTTACTACATTGGAAGCTGTAGTGTTCCAGAGAAGGAGTGTCTGTGTCGAAGAAAAAGCATAGCCACTGTCAGGCGCGTTGGCATGGACATGCTGTACCGTTTGGGACCGCTACGCTCCCAAAATTGGTTAGTGTGGATATGCCGTTGGGACTCGGGATGACCAGTGAGAAGGAGACCGTTGTGGCTGCCCGTACTCTTCAGGGCATTTGTAGTAAAAAATTTTCCGAATGGCACCAGACCGGATGGTTGAACGGCCTCGAAACTCTGAAGTGTTGGAACAGGTCGTGTTTTGACTAGACACGTCTCCTGGTATTCTGCTGGAGACATTATCGTTTGGAACATTTTTTAATTGATGACACTCATCAATCGAGGTGGTCAGGTTGGAATAAGACATAGGTCGCTTGCCCATCTGAGAAGAGTGTCGTTGGTAGCCGGGAAATCCAGCTGCACGTCTAACAACTCTATTCATGATTTACTGCCGGTGAACGACTATGGAAAACGCCGAGACGCTTGGGTTTATTATAACCGCACTTATTTACTTTTATTGCAGGTAGCTTTAATGTTACGTCCACACAACCTAGTGGATCCCACTAAACTAACGTGAAAAGCTAGCGTTTTTTTACAAAACTTTGAGATTATTTATTGCTATTGTTATTATATTTTTCAAGATAAAAACTATATTAAAACTATCTAGAAAATGTCAATAATCAGTATACAAAATTTTAGCCAGATCGATTGATTGGTTCTCGTGGTTAGCGATTACAACGGTTTTAGTGACTTTGCCTTATATATTAGCAAGATTTTTATTTAGAATGTAACCTAACATTCGGTGAGCCACAAAGTGCTTAAAAATTGTAAAAATATAGTTTTTCCCGATCTAATTTTTTTGTTTTGAATTTTAGATGATAAATAAACGCGAGAGTTGTAGATGTCGTTAAAATAGAAGGTTCTCAAATGATATTTAGTTGTGATATCGAATTGACGCTCTTATTATTGTATTCTGAGGTTATCTTCTTATCGCATAGTGGGATGTACACATCTGTCATGTGTTTCTTTACTTTTTTATTTTCAACAACATAGTTCCTTTTCATGAAACATTTCAACTATGTTGTTCCATTTAGTAAGTCCCGGGCGAAGGCAAGACGGGGGGGCCACTAGTATTAAATATGAAAAATTTGTCTCTATAATATCACGTAACAACGTTAAAGCCAAAAAATTGTTGTTTTTTCACTAAAAGTATTATCTTAAAATGACTACCTTTTTTTTAAATATTAAACCTTGCCGATTTCAAACCATCACATTAGACTTAAAAGACAAAGCGTTCTGTAAAATCTTAGCCCAATCCGATAAACTGCATGAGTTACTCGCACATACATTTATACATACACTTCTGACGCTGAGGTCCACAATCGCCATATTTTTTTATGAAAATTTTATTCACACAAAAACTATAAGTTTCGAGAGTATTAACTTACAAACACAAATGGCTTTACAATCAAAACCTTATCTTGGTTACAGTGTCGAGTTAAAATCTTAATTGATTGGCGAAAGCAATGATTCAAGTATGCTTTCTCTATCTATTATCAGCTAATTATATGACATTTTACCAAAACCAGACTATTTTACCGCTGAAATCGGCAGAGTTAATGTATATAGTGCTGTTGGTACTTGAATCTATGCTGTAGATATCAATTGAACAATTATGCTTTAGACATGAATTATGAAATTTTGTGTTTTTGAAAAGCATCACCACATACATATTAGAAATACAATTTTTTTGTTGTTAAAATACTCGTATTTCCTATTTTAACAAAACAATTTTTTAACTTTAATATAGACTTTTTGTAACTCAATGTAATAAGCATTTACTGTGAGTTTTTTCATAATTTTTAGTCAACAACTATTAACGTAGCGTCAGTTTTATTATTAATTGTGATTTATTTTTGAACAAGGTCTTCCTACACTACCGTAAGGGGTTTTTGGTTTTTCTAAAATTTTTTGTGACACTTTATTAACATTTCACACGAACAGTAATTATGAAGATCTGTCTCCTCGCGTTCGTAAGCTATTGGAATCCACTGAACTTTGTTTTATTCGATTTATTTTGCAGTCTTGAACATGGTAAACATTAGGATAAGCATAATATGTAGCCCAAAATATATACATAGTGTAGTATGAGCAGAACTAATTAACAAATCCGCACAGATTTACAAATTTGTATGTAAAATATTGAATCGAAAACTTTAACTATAAACTGTCGTGAGAAAAAAAAAATTTTTATTTGGATGTTATATATGTGTGGTTAGCATGCAAAGATCTTACTTGAAAAATAGTTCTCCCCAACCATATGTAAAATCTAAATGAAATCATATTCTCCAAAATTAATGCAACTTTCGTTCAATCTTCCAATTAAATATGGAAAATACTCGTAAGCATCTTGACATTCTCCAATTTTCCAACAAAGCAGTTTGTATTTGTAGAAGTTCCAAAAAATGTAAGCTAAAAAAGTATTATTATGTGCTAATGGATAGAACTATATATACTTTTTTATATTATACAGTTATTTTCACTCTACCCTAACATTTGATTCCCCATCCTTCCTAACGCTTTCCTACAACTTATCTTATTTTTCTAAAATTTTTCAGCTTAATCTGACTATTAAAAACTTCCCCACGCTGCCCAACCCTTCCCCACACTTCTCCACCCTTCCCCACGCTGCCCCACACTTTCTCCTATGCCCAATGAGCAATGTTGTCTCGAAATAAAATTGTATATAAACCAATGAGTTTTTAACTGATACATGTTCATTTATACTTCACAACAGTTCAATGCATTTATTTAAAAGCATTCATTTAATTGACTGAGTATATTGTTTAACAATTATTTATTTCATTTTTATTGACTGAAAGGTTTTTGTAGAGCAACTTTTCAACAAAATCTCCTTCCACATTGTCGACAAATATTTTTGTTAATGACTTCTTTGTGCGTTAAACGGTACCTTTTTAGTAATAAACTCTTCTGTAACTGTTGTGGCAGGTGTCACATGTATGGATTTTTTCTGGAGTAATCTTTAAACGTCATCATGCAATACATAAAAAATCTCAATATCTCAAAATGGAATAGTTTGAAATATCTTACAGCTATAATAGATATTTTCATGTTAATAATACTTTCTTAAATGCATTGATGTTTGATATAATTATATGATGATGACGTTGGTATTTATCACGAATATTGCTATATTTCAAAAATTTTTTTGCCAGTCCATAATTTTTATTTTCAATTGATTTTCAGAATCATTTCGGAAAAAAATATTTGTTGAATTCTTGCATCAGGATGAAGCCACATATAATTGGCCTGAGAAAAATAAAGGTTTTTTTAAATGTAATCCTATAGAATCAAAACGTTCGCCCAGTGATCTGTTTAATGTCATAGAAAAAGCCAAAATTAATGGAAACTGTTTTGTATGTAAGGTAAATGGTAAACAAAAATGATCCTTAGTATTTAAAGTGATTTTAGGTACAAATACTATTTGTCCTTTGTTTTTACCTGTAACGATTTTAGCTTAAATGTTATATTTAAATAATTTTATAATAATTAAAGTACACTGTTTATACTCCTTACTCCTTATCAAAACTTGAATAATGCCATAACAGCTGTTTCGGCACACAGTACCTTCTTCAGATGGCTATCAAATTCCAACTTAACTAAATTACGTTGCGTTGCTATATAATATACATACCAAATGTAGAGTCAATACATAATAATACAATATGAGTACGTCATATATTTACATAGTGGTAACATTAAAACTTTAAATTTTTGTTAAAAATTTTTGATGCTATTTATTGCTATTGTTACTAATTTATTTAAGATAAAAACCATACTAATACTATGTAAAAAAGGCTACGAACAAGTAAACAAAATTTCAGCTTAATTGGTTAAGTAGTTTTCGTGGTTAGAGATAACAACGGTTTTTGTGACTTTGCTTTATATGTTGGTAAGAGATCATCGTCAGACTTATTAACCCCTTTATAAGTTCCATTATTTATGCTACAGTTAGTGCTCATTTCTCTTGGTAAATGATTGAGAATTTTATTGTTCGAAAATTGAGTGTAATTATTATAAGAAGTGAGAATAACATTATGTTTTAAACAATTCATATATTTAAAAAAAATTGTCAAGCATACATTATCGGTTATCCATGTTTCATACATTTTTAATGATTTTATTCTTCCTTTTTTGATTGTAACAATATTACTGATGGTAACATTAAAACTTTAAATTTAGTAAACGTGAACTATTGAGATCAAACTCGCCATTTAATAGCCTGTCTGAATTTTTGAATTTATTGATTTTTATTGCTTTTCAAAAATCTAGTTTTTCACTTTTATTGCAAATACGTAGGATATCATAGTAATCATTAGAAACATGGTTACATTCTATTAAATGACCAGAATACGTTGAGTTGTCAGCCTTATTGTTAAAAGCATGTTTATATTCTTTGTCTTGTCTTTTAAACGTTTTACCCGTTTGGCCAAAATAAAATTTATCCCAACCTGGTGTCCCACAATATTTCTTGTAAACGCCTGATTTCGTTTGTTTATTGATTTTGTCTTTGTTGTTTTTTATTATTTTTAAAAAATTTTAATTTGTTTTGAACGCTACATTAATATTATATTGTTTAAAAATTGAGCAATTTTATAAGTATGTGGACCAGTATAAGTTACCATGTGGTACCGACTATCATCATGCTCCACAGACAAGGGAAAGACGTTCTCTATAGCTTTTTTCAGTCTTACTTTATTCGGTATGTTATCTCTAACGGCCGGATTATAAATATTATTGAATGCTAATTGTTTAATAATGCTTAAGTCATGGTAAAAATCTGATGGCTCTGAAGGTATCGTTAAAAGTTTATGTACAAAACTGTAAAATGCAGCCATTTTATGTGAATATGAATGTAACGATTTATTGTGAATGATCATATCTATGTACAAAGGTTTATGATAAGTATTAAATGAAACTTGACCATTTTTTGATAATTAAAAGGTTCAAGAAATTCATTTGGTTAATCTTTTCGATTTCTAATAAAAATTGTATGTTACTATGTAAACTATTAGTAAAATTAAAGAAAATATCTAACTGTCTTTGAGTATCAGTCTTCCATCCAACAAACAATATTATCGTCTACGTATCTATGCCAAAACAATAAATATTTAGAGAGTGAGTGAGACATTATTTTTTGTTCAAGATCGTTCATAAATATTTCTGCAAGTAATGGACTGATTGGGTCGCCCATATTTAGACCATCCATCAGAAATATTTATGAACGATCCTGTATTATTATGTATTGACTCTAAATTTAGTATGTATATAATATTGCAACGCAATGTAATTTAGTTTAGTTAGAATTTGATAGCCTTCTGAAGAAAATACTTGGTACTGAAACAGCTGTTATGGCAATATTTAAGTTTTAATAAAGAGTAAAGATTATAAACAGTGCATTTTAATTGTCATAAACATGAATCTTTATCAAGTGTCGACCAATACTATTGATTATTTAAATAACTTTGTTATGTGTAAGCGGGTTTCATTAGATAATTCGTCTATTATACTTTAATTTATTATCATCAGTAGTACTTAATTTTTTTTCAATATTTTATCTTATGAGGTAGTAAGTCTCTATAAATTGAAATTGAAAATTTAACTTGAAAAATTAAATTTAGATTTTCGTCAGATGCATCTGTTCATTGTGCTGCTGCATAATCAATACTGTAGTAGGATATAGCAATTTATTCCATAGTGTTTAGTATTGTTTAATTATTAAGTGTATTCGTTATGGGATGTTAAAATAACTCAATTTATGAAAAAAATATTTGTTCATCAAAAGTTTTACGGCAAAAGTCTTTTGTTTTCTATTTATATGGTATTGTAAGCAAATCAATTTTACCTTCTCCTACATCTAATAAAAATGGAAATAATTTTTCATTTGGTGAAATTTGATTTTTAATTTAAAAATGTTAAATAGTTTCCATAAATAAAAGTACTTTATTGTTTCTTTTATAATAGCTGGTTTGAAGTCATTTTCAAGACTGGTGAAATCTGTCCGAAATCCCCGCCTATTTATTGTTTTTCCTTCAAAAAGTAAATTATTATCACACAAATTTTTAAATGTTCAATCCACTATTTCTAAAGCTTTCTTTGGAATCATTAACGCTTCATTTTATATTATGATATCTACTTCTCTTGATTTTTGTTGTCGGATTCACGTTCTAAAAATGCTGTTTGATTTTTAATTTAATTTAAAGTTAGTCTTAAAATTATGGAACTTGTTATACGTCCTGGTAACAAAATAGAAAAAATTCCCCACTGACCCCCCACAGCTCTTAGAAAAACTCCAAAGGCCCTCACTGAGCACCACAATTTTCCGAAAAATCTACAGGCTCCAAAAAAAACCCATCAATAAGCCTCTACCGACCCCCTACATAGTCATATATTATTTTCCCTTATTATTGTAAACTCTTAACTTTAACAAATTCTCTCAGGCTCTACACAATAGGTATAAACTTTCGTAAGAAAACTCATTACGTTTCTCCGTTATCTCAAATTAGATAGTCATGTACAATTCACATGAATAAAGTATATAGCAAATTTCCATACGACTGATGGGGTAATGCTAATGTTCTGTTAGTGACTTTTTATTAGATTTTGAAAAAGTATATCAATCACATTATAAAAAAAGTATCATTCTACTGAATGAAAAAACCATACTAATGCAGTTTGAAATTAATAAACTATTTGAATATATAAATCCAGGTTCTCGCCGTTCGTCCTACTTTTCATGACTTTTTAAATAATTTAGTAAAATTTCCTGAATTATTTCGTTTTCTTTCGTTTTCCCCAAGCAGTTTATATTCTTGACCGAAAAATTTGTCGTAAGCTACAAAATTTAAAATTTTTACTTTGAAAAGGAAATTTTTTGTTTTACATTTAAATCTTGATAATACTTTTGGAAACACTTGAAGATAAAATTATTTAGTAAAATTTTTTTATTAAATATAATTTTATTAAATAAAAAAAAGTTTTTTCAAATAAACATTTACTATTTCTTATTTATCTTATTTAAATTTTTTTTAATACGAACCAACATTGTCAAAACTCTGGCCTTGAGATTTATTAATTTATTATAAATGGTCTTTTAAAATGCTATTACTTAAGAAAATAACAGTTGGTACAGAGCAGAGGATAACGAAGGTATATTTCCAATATTCAGAATTATCTTCTAAGTAAAAATTTTTTTTCCGATTTTTTCACCATTTATAGCTTCAGCTGCAATGCTATAATTAAAAAATTTTGTAATTTGTAATCTTGTGCCATTACATCAACCGTTAGAAGTTCTTTAATTTCTGATCAGCATTATGATTGGTTTGATTTTTAATTTTAGCTCATGAGATGGCAAACCTTTACGAATGAAATTTAAAACTTCAAATTTATGTAAATACAAGTCCCCCCCCATTTCGGCTTCGCCCAAGACTCATTGAATAGAGCAATGTAGGGTGTTGACATATAATAAATAATGTTTTTGGTTACAATTTTGACATTTATTCTTGACATTTCTTGGAACAACTGAACTCCTTATTAAAAACATTTTTTTTTAGAACCTATACAGTTTGTTTAGTCAAATAATAAGCTGTAAGAGGTGGTGCTGAAAAGTATCGTTTGCTCTTACACCATTAAATAAATGTTTGTCCTAAAAGGCCGTTGATTTGGACTTTCTCACGCTCTATTAAAAGAAATGGGATATTTGTGAAATTTGTAAGGATATAAAATTGACAAAAAATATATAGTTAAAAAATTGTTTATGTATTTTTCTACCTATTTAAAAATATAAAAGATTTAAGTGATTACTATTAGGGTTATTATGAAAAGCTGATATCTTACGTAATGTATTGTTTATTTGTCAACTTTGACCCTGCTGTTTTAACCTTGCTTAATATTTTGAATCAGTTTCTTGACACCTAAAACTGTACATTTAAAGCATTTGAAGTTTTTCTTCCAACTCGCCCTATTGTGAGTACAGGCATAGTTAAAACTTTTGTGAGCCCTAAGAACTGTTTTTTGTCAACTTCTTTACGTTGTCATGTATTTGTTGGAGAGGTAATTTGATGTCCGGTGGCACTAAAAAGAACCAGTGAGCTTAACTCTTTTTTGAATGAAGTTTTTATCAAACGTGATTGCCTGGATATCTTAGGGTGATCTTCTCTGGCTTGCTGTTGTAGTATCAGACGGATCGAGAGGAAAACTACAACGTCTGAAGCGTTAGATGTAGTTGTAGTACCCTTTCCTAACGTCTTCTTGTATTACATTCGGGTTTAAAGCACCTTTTTTTGCAGAGCTCAGTTGTGGTAATCTAAGGTAAGGAGATGAATTCAAGATACTTGCCCGTTCAAGAATGTCCCGTTTGCTCCAGTTTATTTTTCCTTCATAGATTTACTGTTAGGTTCGCCCAGCGTAGACTTTGAAGAGGATCGGTTTTTCCTGATTGAATGCTTATAGTCAAAAGGGTAACGTAGGATCATCGGTGGCCGGGGTGTTCAGCCTCGCCACAAACAAGTTTACTCGTGACGTCTGCCAATGAATGACTGACTTGGTTAATTAGTGGACGGCTTAATAGAGTGTTTTAGTGGACGAATTCTTGCGGGATATAGTAGTAAAATGCAGGAGTTGGCAAGGTAGTTTAACGTGAGATAGCCCTAAAAGGAACTGATGAGATTAATGGTTAATTAGGAAATGTAAAAATTATAATGGCCCTAAAAAAGAGGCAGCTCTGGGTAGCTTGATTGTTACCTTAGGAGTCTCCGCGTATAGAGACCATGCTGAAGTATTTTGTCTTCGGGTTATTCCCCGAATATTTTTCCCTGTTATTTTCCCTGACTTGCTGTTATATCGAAATCTGTTTTTTAGCACCTGATTGGTTGCGAAAACGGCCACGAACACCCACATTGTTAGAGCAGATTGTGCTCTGGCTAGACGTCTCTTGGTATGACGCCGGAAACTTTGGCATTCAGAATGCCTTTTATTTGTAGCACTCGTTAAACTTCGAGATTTGGTATGAAATTTGACGTAAGTCACTTGTCCACTGTAAAAAATTGTCATCGGTAGCCGAAATACCCAGCTGCCAGACTCACAACTCTTTTTATGATGCAATGCTGGTCAAAGTTTACGGTATTTAACAATTTTCTTGGGAATATTACAATAACATCCACTCACTTCTGTTGTAGGTTACTTCGATTTTACCTTTACATCCCCTAGTAGATCCTAGTAAACTAATGTAAAAAGCTAGCGTATTGTTGAAAATTTTTGATGTTATTTATTGCTATTGTTACTAATTTATTTAAGATAAAAACCATACTAATACTATGTAAGAAAGGCTACGAACAAGTAAACAAAATTTCAGCTTAATTGGTTAAGTAGTTTTCGTGGTTAGAGATAACAACGCTTGTTGGCGACGGACGCGCATAGCGGAAGCGGCACCCGAGTTACCATATACGTACGACGCGAAGTCGAGCCTTGAGCGTAGGAGAAGACTCGAGGGCTAGTATTGTGAAGGGAGAAACGCTGAACACGCCGTCGCGCGGGGGAGCAGGACTCACTCTGACACAAGAGTCGCTTTTGTGGTCGTCAAGCCAATGTTGTCATAGACCTCGTGGAGCCCGCTCCTGTAGTGAAGGTCGATAGAGAGCCCGGGCCTATGTTGGAGGTCCCGAGCCGTCAGGCTGCGAGACTGCTCCTTGTTGGCGCGCGAGCGCGGATGTGTAGCGTTTCTGCCTACATCGAGTTATTATGTATGGAACCGAACATGTCCTGTACGCGAGACCACGTTTGGTACGAGAGAGACTTCGAAGAGAAATTCATTGTTATTATCTAAATGCCATGAATGTCGGCTATAACGGTTTTTGTGACTTTGCTTTATATGTTGGTAGGAGATAATCTTCAGACTTACTAACCCCTTTATAAGTTCCATTATTTATGCTTCAGTTAGTGCTCATTTCTCTTGGTAAATGATTAAGAATTTTAGTGTTCGAAAATTGAGTGTAATTATTATGAGATTTGAGAATAACGTTTTGTTTTAAACAATTCATATATTTAAAAAAAATTGTCAAGCATACATTATCGGTTATCCATGTTTCATACATTTTTAATGATTTTATTCTTCCTTTTTTGATTGTAACAATATTTATAGTAATTCTGGATAATTACTGCAAATATTAATAGCTCATTTTACTGTTTTAAAACATGACCAAAAATGCCATTGATATTTTAGTACTTTTGGCTCCAATCATACTTTTCTTACTTTTTTTCAAAGTTGTCAGAATTTGACGGAAATCCCTCCTAAAATTATTAATTTGTTTTTAAAGCGTATGTCTGTACAATGTAAATCATACAAAAATCTGTTGACTATTTCTAATGCTTTTTTTGGATTATTAAATTCT
This sequence comes from Copidosoma floridanum, assembly GCF_036245765.1. Classification (NCBI taxonomy): domain Eukaryota; kingdom Metazoa; phylum Arthropoda; class Insecta; order Hymenoptera; family Encyrtidae; genus Copidosoma; species Copidosoma floridanum. The sequence continues at coordinate 33,495,613 of NW_028321881.1, forward strand.
TAACCCCAGTTATTTATCTACTTAATTTTTTTTTCTTTCCAATTTTGATTCGTCAACATTTTTTAACTCTAATGGTAAACAAAAAGTTCTGTGACTAGTCATTTATTTAGAAAGTAATATTAAGGCAACACGAATCCATGCCATCAGAAACATTTATTTAACAAGAGAAATAAAGCTATATATTGAGGTTTTCTATATAAAGATTTTGCCTGAAATAAAAGGACCATAAACAAAGATAATTAATTTTTTTTTTACGTATCGTTTTAAAAAATTTTATTTGATCTGGATTCATCTTATCGTAGATACATTCAAAAATTTTTGTTTGAAATCTAATTTCCCTAAGATTATTATTTTCCTCTGATTAAATATTTATAGGAATCAGTAAACTAAACGATTTTTAAGATTTATCTTCCAATTACAAAATTTGATTTTTGTGTCTAAAAGCATGATTATACTTATCATCGATTAAACCTTGACTATGAGGGTCTTCATAATTTTCTCAAATTTTATTACCTTGTATATTATTCGAAGTTAAAAACTAAGCTAAAATTTCTAAAATTGATATAGTAACATGACAATACTAGCTTCTTTACACATATCATGAATTTGTGAATTACAATTAATTGATCCCATTGCTTAAAAATTAAATTTAAAATTCAATTCATTGGTCTTTTGTTTCTCCTGGAAGGGGAGTTTGCACGCGGAGCTCTCTGGAGGGTAAAGCACTACTAGTAGTATATATATTGCGCTCTCCTGCGCGCTCTGCGCGCAAACCCTCTAGGAGAAACAAAATACCAATGGATTAAATTTTAAATTTAATTCATGAGCAATGAGATCAATCTTACTAATATATAAAGCAAAGTCGTTAATACCGTTGTAATCGCTAACTGTGAAAACTACTGAACCGATTTTGCTGAAATTTTGCACACTGATTTTTGATAACTCCGAGATGGTTTTTGCATAGTTTTTCTCTTGAAAAAATCAATAATAATAACGATAAATAAGCTAAAAGTTTTACTAAAATAATCTAGCTTTTGCGCCTTAGTTCAGAAGGATCCGCTAGGTGGCGTTGAGGTAAAATTGAAGCCATCCACAATTAAAGATAGTGAAGAGTGATTATAACAGGTGCCTCCAAGTCGCCGATTATTGTAGTCGTTCAACGCCAATTCACCAAGAATAGAGTTGTTAGTCGTGTAAGTGGGCATCCTGGCTACCGCTGACGCTTTTCTTTCATGGACAAGCGAAATAAATCAGCTTTTACCCCGGATCGCAAAAATAACCGAGTGCCACGGAAAAATAGGCGCTTGGAACGCCAACGTCTCAGGCGTAATGCCAGAAGACGTCCGGCCAGAGCTCAGCCTGCTCCATCAACACTACAGGGTTTTAAGGCCCTTCTTTTATCCAACCTGGTGCTGCTACAGCACTTATTGTTACAAGAGAAAGCCAGGAAGAACAACCCTGAGGAGTTTGAGCAGACACATTGGCTAGAAATTTCATCAGCTTTCTCCCTAGTGGTTTGGCGCAACAGTATTCACATAAAAAAGGTATTCTCCAGGCCCATTTCCCTAACCAACAGTCAGCAGTTAGTGATCTGGGGACGATCTGAAGACGAAATATCCTTCGGCCAGCCACATACCTTCCTCCAGCATGTTCTCCATTCGCAGAGACTCCGATGGCAAAGATTAAGCAACCCTGGGTCCAGATACCCGAGCTCCGTGATCCCCGTTGACTTAGCAAAGTTAAGTGGCTAATATTTGTCGTTTACAGAACGCCAGATCCAGTGTGTCAGATTATCGATCCTGTACCAGCTCACCATTATTAAGGATAAAAAAAATAAGTACAACCACCGTTCCTTTTCAGGGCAATTAATAAATTCTGCTTTAAGTCAACTGCCATAAATCTCATTGGTTCTTTTAAGGGCCATTAAACGTTGAACTACTTCTCCAAAAAATACATTTTTATTAAAATTGCTGTTTCAGACTAATGTCTTATAGCAACTTGCAACGATCCACCCATCAAGGATCTAAAAAAGCCAGCCGATGTTAAAGCAATGTCAGTCATTTACTGGCAGACATCGAGAGCAGAGCTGTTTTTTCGTGAGTCTGGGAACTCCAGCCATCGACGATCCTCTACACTCCGAGTATTTAAACCAGAAATTAGTTTTCCTTCAAGATTAGTGCTCAGCTAACTTAGTCAATCTCATCAACTCTTTTCAGGGCCATTAAACGTGGAACAACTTTGCCAAAAATAATATTCTTATTAGCTCTTTTGGATAAATTTCTTAAAGCGAATTGCAACGATTCGTTTACCAAGGATCTATTGAAAGCCAGCCGATTTCAAGAAGAAATCAGTCATTTACTGGAAGACATCGAGAGCAGAGCTTTTTGTCGTGAGTTTGGGAAGACCGGACACCGAAAACCCTTTACACTCTGAGTACTGAAACCAAGATTACTTTCCTCGAACATTAGCGCTCAGCTCACTTGCTCAATCTCATCAGCTCTTTTCAGGGTCATTAAACGTTGAACAAATTTGCCAAGATATATATCATAACTTAAGAAAGTTTGCAATAAACAGCCCTTTCTAGAGCTCGCAAAAATTTTTAACAATACCTCGAATTACAAGAGGGCGAATCGGAAGGAGAACTTCTAATTCTTTAAATGTTAACAACTTTAGGCGTCGAGAAACTGATGCAGAACATTCATTAGGATTAGAACAGCAGCGGCAAAATCGACGAATAAATAACCATTTAAGTGACATATCCGCTTTCTATTACAACCTTGACATTGATTACTTGAATCTTCCAGCAATTCAAATTAGTGGAATGGTTTACATTTGCACTCATTGTGGCGCTAAAGATGGAGAGATGAAGCTCCAGGGCTTTGTTGTTCTGGTGGTAAAGTTTCTCTTGATCTGTTGAATAACTCTCCTGAATTGGTAAGGTGTCTGTTGATGGACGAACACCCCCTATTAAAACATTTCCTTGATAATGTCATACATTACTATACTCAATTTCGAACATCATTTGGAGGTAAAGAGATTAGAGAAAGAAACTTTATGCCAACTTTCAAAGTTCAAGGTTAAGTATACCACTTAATAGGCAGCTTACTTCCTGAACAGACCAAAAGCCCTCAGTACTTAAAAATCTGTTTCATATCTGAAGCAAAACAAATTTCTATTTGGTGAGATAATGCCCTAAAAAAAACGTTGATTGAATCATTCAAAAAACTAATGCATGATTGTAATCCTCTTACAAAAACTTTTAAGCCCAATTATGATTTTTAAACAGTAGATGAACTTGAAAACTTGAAATTGATTATTCATGCCAATCGAACCCCTGTTGGAAGCATTGAGGACGATACAATGCGCCCAGAGTGAATGAAGTTGCTGCACTAATAGTTGACGAGAAAAAAGGCCCTAGAGACATTTTTCTACATGGTTGACATGGGCAGTTGGAGCAGGTTTCTGAGCTCCACCGATTATACGACTCCTTGCAATATCCTCTTATGTTTGTTTTCGGAGAAAATGGATATTCTTGGATATACCACTTCACAGTCTTCCAAATAAAACTGTTTTTTGCATGCAATTCTACTCTTATAGGTTTATGTTAAAAAATAATTGTATAAATTATCTACTTTATTATAAGAACTTACAATTTGTTGTTGATATGATGGCAAAAATAATCACAGAGCGTTTGCTTTACTTGCTAACACATCAAAAATAACCGCGTGCTGAAAACTACATTCATCTACGAGATGCAATAAATAATGATAGTAATATTGAACCCTCCAGTATTGGACAGCCTATAATTTTACCATCCTCATTCACTCGGTCACCGCGATATATGCATAAAAAAACTGAAGATGCAACGGCTTACGTACGTGCGTTTGGGCGTCCATGTTTATTGATCACCTTCACATGTAACCCTGAGTGGACGGAAATAAAAAATGAATTGCACGAAAATAAAAAACCTTCAGACAGGCATGATATTGTTTCAAGGGTTTTTCACTTAAAATTAAGGAAATTTATAGATGTTTTCACTAAGACAGCAATATACATGCAGCGAAGTTTATGCTTGGATCTATAGTGTTGAATGGCAAAAACTAGGCCTACCTCATGTGCACATACTTTTATGGCTTAAAACGAAAATTCAACTGGATGAAATAGAGCTTTCATCTAAATCAGAGTAAATTTCAGCTGAATTACTAGATCCTCAGCAGGATCCCTTGCTATTTAATATCATTTCAAAAAGTATGATTTATGGACCTTGTAGCGAATTCAAAATGGCTTCACCATGTATGAATAATGGAAAATAAACTAAAACGTATCCTTAAAATTTTTTTAGAAAAACTCTAACTGCAGATGACGGCTACCCAATCTGTTATAGAAGAGCTCCTGCAGATGGAGATCATAGTTCTGTAATTACAATTCGTGGCAAAGATGTACACATTGATAACCGTTGGGTTGTACCATACTCAGCCATCTTATCTCAACGTTTCAATGGACATGTTAACGTCAAATTTTGTCACTCAGTGCAAGCAATTAGATGTATTTGCAAATACATCAACAAATGATTGGATCGTGCTACTTTTTTAGTTTAGAATATTGACGAAATTGCAAACTATGCCAATGGACGTTATATTAGTTCCTTTAAGGGATTTTGGCGTTTTTTTGATTTTGAGATTCACGCACGGTATCCTACTGTCTTACATTTAGATGTCCACCTCAGATATTATCAAAGAGTTAACATCAATCATCAGAACATTCAATAGATTCTTGAAAATCCGAGAAAAACAACGTTGATGGTTTTTTGAACTTTGCACAGTAGATGATTTTGCTAAAACTCTTTTGTATTCCGAAGTTTGCGCCTATTACTGATGGGGCAATAATAAATTTTCAAAAAGAAAACAAGAAAAAGATGTTCTAGGCTGGCCAGGAGTTAAAAAAAGATTCAGCCATAGGTAGAGTTTATACTATTCATCCCACCCAGTCGGAGTGCTTTTATCTTCGAATGTTACTCCAATATATTCGAGGTCCAACTTCATTGAGTACTTGAAAACCGTTGATGGTGTTACTTACGCAACTTTCAGAGCTGCCTGCTACGCATTTGGTCTATTGGAAAATGATGATCAACGAAAAAAACACTCGCAGATGCTGCTTTGACTGAAAATCTATCTCAATTACGTGACTTATTTGCAATTATTTTGGTTTTTTTTGTGAGCTATCGCAACTTCAAATTTTGTGGGATATGTTTAAAGTACAATTATGCGAAAATATTTTTTACCCTCGACGAATTCAACTCAACGATTTTGAAATGGAATTATCTGAATAAATGTTTAACAGAGGTTTAATTGAAGTTGAAGACAAGATCACCTCTCTTTCAGAAAAAAATTTGGCTGCATTTGGGCTAAATTCATGGGTTCGAGATGAACTGTGTACTAATGATCTTTTTGAGCATTCCGTCAGATGTGGTTATGATTATAACAATTTACATAATTACGTTGAGCAAAATCTTTCAAAGTTAGTTCCAAACCAACGACAAGCTTTTGATCGTATAATTAATAGTGTCTTAAATAGTAGTGGAAAAGTCATTTTCCTGGATGCTCCTGGAGGCACTGGAAAAACATTCCTAATCAATTTTATGTTGGCCCAAGCAAGATCGGCTGGAAAACTACCCCGTACTGTCTGGCATTGCTACAACTCACTTGAGTGGAGGTAGAACAGCTCACTCCACTTTCAAACTCCCATTATGTATTTTTTTTGAAGAAGATTACACGTGCTCAATACGCAAAAATGGCCCACTTGGAAAAAATTCTTCAAGATACAACATTTATTGTATGGGGTGAGTGCACAAGAAATCACACAGCTCATATTGAAGCAATGAATAGAACATTGCAAGATTAATTCAAACCAGAAACTAATGGGTGGCATTACATTTGTTTTTGTTGGTAATTTTAGGCAGACATTATCAGTAATTCTGAGAGGAACTAGAGCTGATGTTATTCATGCCTGTTTAAAATCATCATTTCTCTGGCATTATGTGGAGTCTCTTTATTTTCGTACTAACATGAGAGCTAATCTCTATGAAGGAAACATGGAATTTTCAACACAGCTGTTAAAATTGGCGATGGCACAATGGAAAATGAAAACGGTTTTATCACCCTAGATCAATCCATTGGAAAACTGGTCACAACTGTCAATAATCTTATTTCTGAAGTTTACCCGGACATTAAAAATTAACAACATTATTCTTCGAAAGTTTGTAGCTAATTCGCGAAAGTACTTCTCTATTGATTCAGTCATCACAACTGAAGATGTTATTAATTATCCTCAGAAATTTTCGAACTCCCTAACTCCATCAGGATTCCCACATCATGAGTTAAGTTTAAAAGTTGGAGCTCCACTTATACTACTACGTAATCTACAACCCCCGAATATGTGTAATGGGATCAGACTGCAAATTAAAACTCTGCGAAAAAATTTTGTAGAAGCTACTATTTTGACAGGTCCAACATCAAGACAAATATATTGGGATAAAATAGCTTTTATTCCAAGAATTAGGATGATACCAACTGATTTACTATTTCAGTTCAAGCGCTTACAGTTTCCTGTCAAAGTTTCATCTGCCATGACAATTAACAAGTCGCAAAAACAGACTTATAATTTTGTAGGTGTAGATTTACGATCAAACTGCTTTTCACATGGACAACTGTATGTCGGGCTTTCAAGAACTGGTATCTTGTTTCAGTCATCATTAGATTGTTTTAATTTCTTCTGGAAATAGAACTAAAAATGTAATATACATTAAAATTTTGTGATTAAAAAGATAATTTTAAATTATAATTTTATCTTAACAGCTTTAACAACTAACCCTCTTTTAATATTATAACGGTAACAAGTACAAACCAGCAGCCTTTTTTAGGGCCAGAACCTATTTTATGACGTAAGGAATGCATGATTCTTTTCGGCATCATTACATATTTTCCTTTTTACGGTATTTTCAATAAGAGGTTTCATGTACCAAAAAGTATCAAAAATATATGTAAAATTTTTTACTAAAAACGTTTTAAGTTATGTATCAACATACATATGTTCCATTTAGCAAGTCTCAGGCGAAGCCGAGACGAGGGGAGGGGCACTAGTCAGTTACAATTCACAAATTAATGATATGTGTAAAGAAGCTAGTACTGTCATGTTACCATAGCAATTTTAGAAATTCCAGCTTTGTTTTTAATTTCAAAGAATATACAAGGTACTAAAATTTAAAAAAACCATGAAAACCCTTATAGTGGAGGTTTGTTCGATGATAAGCATAATCATGCTCTTTAACACAAAAATCAAATCTCTGAACTGGAAAATAAACCTTGATAATCGTTAAGTTTACTGATTCCTGTAAATATTTAATCAGAGAAAAATAATAATCTTAAGAAAATTTAATTTCAAACAGAAATGTTATCTACGATAAGGATAAATTCAGATCAAATAAAACTCTTAAACGATATAAAAAAAAAAAAATAATTACCTTTGTTAATGTATGTATGTGTATATATATATATATATTTCTATATTATAAAGTTGTTTTGGTAGATATATATATATATATATATCTTCCTATTTTATATAGTTAACTCAGTGGGACATTCCACACAAACCCCCACCGCCCCCACACTGTATACATTCATGATATGTATTATGAATTAATAAATTTTACCTATACATAAAAAAATAATAACTAAATCATGTTATGAATATAAGATACATTATTATATTCAAAAATTTCTTTCCAAACTATATTTTAAATCTCTAAACTGTTTTCTCCACCGACTTGAACAAAAATTCCATTTTTATTTTTGCATCTTGATAAAGCCACGTATAATTGACCATGAGAAAATAAAGGTTTTTTTAAGTATAATCCCACATTATCAAAACTTTGACCTTAAGACTTATTTATAGTCATAGCAAATGCTACAACTAATGGGAATTGTTTTCTATATAAAAAAAATAAAAGGTAATGATGAAGTATTTCCCGTATTTAATGTAATTCTTGGAATAAAAACTTCATTACCAATTTTTTCTCCCGTTACTATTTCGCCTTCTACGTTATACTTCAGTAATTTAGTAATTCGCAATTGTGTACCGTTACATAATCCATCTGATATACTCAAATTTCGAATTAACATTACTATTGTACCTATTTTTAATTTTAGATCATGAGGTGGCAAGCCTTCACGAATGTTGTTTAACATTTCTACGGAAAAATGTACATAAATATTATCATCTGATTTATCAACACCTTTATATGTTGCAGTATCGATGCTGTAATAAGTTTTAGTTTCCCCATGTAATTTACTTAAAATCTTATTGTTTAAAAAAAAAGTATATTCATTATGTAAAGTTAGTATCACGTTATTGTCAAAACAGTTGCTGTGATTACCAAATATTTTGGTACAGACATCATCTGTTATACAGGATTTAGGAATGTTAAATGTTTCTATGTCCCCTTCTTCAATTCTTAACAATAATTTTGAAAATTCGTTATTACTAGAACGGATGTTATTTTGTAATTTTAAAATTTTAAAGAAATTCCATAAAAATGATGATTTAATAGTTTCTTATATTATTATAGTTTTATTACCGTTTTTTATACCTGGAACAAGGATGTGTCGAAAATCTCCTCCTAATACTATTAATTTATCACCAAAGCAAAGTTTTGTATTACACAAGTCTCTCAACGTTCTATTAACGATTTCTAAAGCTTTTTTCGGAATCATAGAAGCCTCGTCCCATATTATTAAATCAACTTCCCTTAATTTTTTTTTTCAGTTTCAAATTCTAAAAATACACTTTCACACTTTCAATATTATCTAAGTCTAGAGGTAAACGAAAAGTTCTATGACTGGTCATACCTTTTGGTAGTAATATAGATGCAATTCCTGTCCAAGCCATTGACAAAATAATTTTACCTCTAGAAATAAAGTGATAAATGAGTGTCTTATATAAGTAGGTTTTTCCGGATCCACCAGGACCATCTATGAAATATATTATTTCATCTTGTTTACAAATAGTTTTAAAAATTTTTTTTTGATTTTCATTTAAATTTGTGTACATTATATCGAACATTTTTTTACTGAAAGATATTTTCTCAATATTGCAATTATTTATATAGTTCCTAATGGTTGGTGTCGGTAAACAAAAAGACTCACATGATTTACCTTCCGATACCAAAATTTGATTAATATGTACAATTATTATTATTATTATCGAAGTCTTCCGTAAAATGTTTTTTATATTCATTCCATATTTAATTTTCTTGAATGTTTTCTGAAATCAAAAACCAAGCAAAAAATTGTCTTAACTGGTATGGAAACATAATTGTTATGGCTTGTTTAAAAATATTGTCGATTTTAGAATCATGTTCTATTAAACCCATTGCAATTGCAGTAGCCCTGGAATTTTGATATGTTATTCCATTATGTTTTTTAACGTCTTCAAACGATGTAGCCCCATGTAATTTATTTAAAATAAGTTTTAAAAAAAGCGTTCATCATCTTTTGGAGATACTATGTTTAATCTACCTATAGCAATATTTTTCAGTGTAACTTTCCTTTTTTTCCAAATTTTAAGTTTATTGTCAAAAATGTAATTTTCTGGAATGTTAACATATTTTAGTGATTTTGCAAAATCATTTACTTTATTTAATTCAAACTAAGCTGTAAGGGGTGTTTGATAAGTTTTTATTACATTTTTGATCCCAATTTCTTGAAATATGAGTTTTTGTTTTTTTTCAAGATGAACAGCTAAATTTACAACTGTATGACTTCTACCACAAATTGGATATTCTTGAAGTCTCCAAGCTGCTTCCATTGGACTTACATATCTAGCATCCACGTAACTACTAATTTCATCTACTATTTCTTCATTTAGTTCGTTTGATTTTCCTATTTTAAAGTATGTTTAATATCATTAATTAACATGAATAGAATATTGGATTTTATTAAAAAGTTTACGTGTTTTTTTATTTCAGATAATAACTTGAATGTTTCAAGATAACTTAATGTATCAGGAATCACAAATTCCCACTAAAAATTTGACGTGGTGACTTCAAATTTATCATATTCAAATATTTATCATTTTCCAACAATTACTTTACTGTGTAACTGAAAAAGTTAAGAATAAATAAGAATAAATACACAAAAATTGTAAAAATGTATTTCTTATAAAATATTCGAAAGTTGGGGGGTTGGCGCGCAGTGCGCGCAGGTGGGCGTAAGCCCCACTAGTATATATATGCATATATATGTATATATGTAACCAATCAACCTCAAGGGAAACCACCAGATGTTGGTTGACCAAGCATCGTTATTAAAAATGGAAGGGTTGGCATGGTAAGCACGCGGGGGGTGAGGCCTCACTGTTATATAAGTAAAGGAAATGTAGTTTCTTTAATTTAAATTTAGTGCACCATATGCACACTTAAAGAATACAGTCGTAAGGAGATAAGAGAACGCCAAACGTAGAATTAGTACGTGGCCTAATAGAAGCACAGAAAGTGTATACGAGAGGCTGACACAAAGAGGCACTGCATAACTGCTTGTATCAAGTCGTGGCTCAGTAGTGCAGGCTCAGAGACAGAACAGAATACAAGGCAGTTAAAAAGTGGAAAAAGAATAAACATTAATTGTCGTTTTTTTATTTACAGGCAAGATCACGTGTAATATCTATAACTTGTAGAATAGAGGATAGAGGGAGAATATTTAAATCAAACAATATACAAAATTAACTTTATTTACAGAAAAACGTGTTGTGTTTATTTATAAATGGAATTCAATTTTCTTATGTATATTTTTTTTTCTTATTTATAAATAAAATTCAATTTTCTTATGTATATATTTTTTCCAGTTTTTTCAGTTTTTCATATATATACATAAGAAAGTTGGAGTTCATGAATAAATAAACCAATATGTTTCTGTGCAAATAAAGTTTTTAACTATTATTTTTAATTATTATTTTTATTTAACTATTCTCCCTCCATACTCTATTTACAAGTTATAGATGTTACACGTGATCTTACCTGTAAATAAAGAAACGACAATTAATGTTTATTCTTCATCCACTTTTTACTACCTTGTATTCTGTTATCTGTTTGAGTCTGCACTGCTGGGTAACGACTTGATACAAGCAGGTACGTAGTGCCTCTTTGTGCTAGCCTCTCGTATACACTTTCTATGCTTCTACTGGGCCACGTACTAATTCTACGTTTGGCGTTCTCTTATCTCCTTACGACTGTATTCTTTAAGTGTGCATATGGTGCACTAAATTTAAATTAAAGTAACTCCATTTCCTTTACTTATATAACAATGAGGCCTCACCCCCTGAGCGCTTCGCACGCCCACCCCCCCCCGTTCTTTAATAAGGATGCTTCGATCGCAACAAAACTCCCGGTTGTTGTCCTTGGGGTCTATTGGTGAAAGTTAATTATGACTTATATTTTAGATTTTTAGTATCATTCGAATTGATTACGTCAATTAAACCTACTTACGTATTTATATGTATTATACGTTACGATTATTACCACGCACCAGCAGTATAAAGAAAGGCCATGTATATAGATTTATAGTGCTAGAGCTGCTGCGGCGCACTGTTGTATGCGTGTGCAAAAGAAAGATCGACAATCATCAAAAGCAGTATGCATACATGAATGCGTACGCACACACACACACAAAAAACAGACACACATTCAATCACATGTTACATTATATGGTATCCATTTCGTGGCAGTGCAGTGGAAAGGTGGAAGAGAACAACAATGTCGTTGTTGTCCACTAGACGTTATCGTTCTCTCTAGTATCACTAGCCTTTTTACGCTTCTTATGTATATAAGCTACAATTACTTCTAACCTGTAGGTGTATGCATTTGCTACAATAAACCTTTCTTAATAAAGGTGCAGGTGTAATTAGATTTGCAGAGTGCATCGGAATGCAAGCAGTCCTGGTTAAGTAATACAAGTAAAATTACGTTATTATATTTTGTTCAGAACAATCAGGTGCATACATTTGATTCTTATGCTTGGCACCTTAAAATAGTGTGAAAGGCTGTAGGGGGCCCAAAAAACCTGTGGTTGGCTACGGGGGGCGTGGGGGGGGGGCTTATTGTGAGGCTAGCATCTTTTTAACTATATCAAAATTACGTATAAAACGATCGAATTTTACCTTATTTTGTGTGGGACTATGTATTACAAACTTTTTTTTATGGGAGGGGCGTGGAGAGTAGTGCAGGAAATTGGCACTACCCCATACAAAACAACAATTTAACATAGGAAGATATGTATACTAATTTTGTTTCAATCTTAATAGAAGATAATAGTGATCATGAGCATATAAAATAGCATAACAATTAAATATACGTCAAATAAGCAAAAATCGATGTTTGCATTGCTATTGAAGTAAAATTTTGAATGATTTATTACTATGCAATAACAATTTTAGTATAAAACTTTTCGGGTTGACCACAAATAGCAGGAAGTTTTTTTGAATAATTAAGAGTTCAAGTTTCCAGTAATAAAAATTTTGTAATATTGTCCATATTTTTTGTATACAACAAATATTTATAAATATATTAGTTGTAATAATAATATACTAACGAAGCTTTAGAAAGTTGCACGTAATGTACTCAATAAGTTTGTAATTTTTCCTACGCATTACTACCGTAGTAAACAAGTTCTTACTTCGCAACCTAAAGGGTAACAGCCCAGCTTAAATTTCAGTGGGAAATGTTATTTTTTTTTTAAAGGGCAATGCAGAAAAAGAAATCTTTCATGTTGCCATCTGTAGCGCAGCCGAAGCCATTTATTATTTTGGTCACCTACTACGGAAATCCATAACGTGCCCTACGAAGCTTTGTTTTAAAGAATTTTTTTTAAATCAACAGTTTAATGTCAATTGTATTAGTAGCATTTCCAAAAAGTTATGAACAAGAAAACAAAAAGCTTCGGGCTTCAAATGCTGAAAACTCTCATTTTGCACTTGAAATGACACTAAAAACCGTAAGATTTATCGTGGATGACTAAATGGCTGCAAATACCCTCTTAGTATATGGACTACCAGGTTGTCCCTGACCACTTAGAACCAAGGATATGGTACAGCTCTACACAAACCAAGTTAAAGAGATTATGGGCCCTGTATCAACGGTGGTAGTACTATATCCCATAAATACTAACCCGTCGTAAGATAATTAGTCATAATATCTGATGTCACTTAATTCAGAAATGAGTAGAGAGATGGCTAATGCCAATGCTACGAGGTGAGACGACTTTTTGGCACTGATAAGGGCGACCCGCCACGGCCAGTCGTTGAACCAGGTGAACATTTTACGAGAGTGCGAGACTCGTACCAAACAGCGTGTGCCTACGAGAAGAGGAGTGGATTTGCGTGGAAATAAACACGTAAGCGAACATTTTGGAGACACGTGGAAGGGGTATTCACTGTGTGCAAGTGTATTGGCACTATCTGATGGCTAAACGGTGAGTAATTTCAGGACTTAAGAGGGTCCAGCATATTCTAAATAGCAAACGTCACAAGTTTATGGATTTATCACGACAGCAAACGTGAAAGTAACAACAATTTCAACAATTGTAAATATCCTAGTTGCCTGTTATGTACAATGTAGAAGCAAAAAGTTACAATAAATAATGACAAGTACTAAGGGCTATGCTGTTCAAATTGACTTTATTTGAAAAACGACGTTTCGACTACTCCAAGACAGTCCTTATCAAGTTACTAAAAATTAATATACAGCAATGGTAATATAAATATGTATATAAAGATGTACACAATAGAAAACGCACTAACAATGTATATAAGTTTTATCTTTACTTACAATAGTAAACAATAATCGCAGAGTGTCGTCAATGTAAAATGTTTATTCTACTCAACTGCGATATAGTACTATATATGGGAATTCTTTTTAAAGCTAAGTGAGAACATGTGTGTGTAGTACTACAACAGTGGTGAACCTGGTGTAGTACAAAATCAGCGGTAATTTATGAAACTGAGTTTATTTTTACTTTAAAGAATCAAACTCAATATCAAGGAAAGTGGCCACTAACCGATAAATAGAGATTGATGGATATAAATTGTTATGAATTATCAAATTATGAGAATTGTTATAAGTATTTGTTTATATAAAATTCAAAAACTGAGCTTAAACTTTGTGTATCTGTAACTTTGTTAACTGTATTACATTTTCTTATAAAAACCATTTCTGATATTAAACGCTTATAAAAATTTGGTTCATTATCTATAACTTTAAAATCATCAAAATCAAACGAGTGGCCACTGTCCTGTACATGATTAAAAATAGCTGATTCGTTCTTTTTACTTTTCACATCTCTCTTATGTTCATTTATTCTTTTTGATACGACTCGACTAGATTGACCAACATAACATTTATCACAATTTTTACATTTAATACAATAGACTGAACAAACTTTATCCTTATTTTTAATTGAGTCTTTTCCCAATTGGTTTAAGAATTTTTGTTCATTTACAGATTTAAAAATGGTTTTATAACTTACTTTATTTAATAAACTTTTGAAGTTACTATCACAATTTTTTATATACGGTAAAACAATATAGTTTTTGTTATCATCATTTAATTTTTTATTTGAATTATTATTATTATCATTTTTATTATTATAATATATAATTTTTTTTCTTCTCTCTGCGTGTTTTTTTATGAAATCGGGTGGGTAATTGTTTTCTTTCAAAATTTCATATACCTTTTTTAGGTTGTTATTGTGATAACAAGTGTCTGACAATTTAATTGCACGATCGACCAAAGAATAAATCACTCCAATTTTTTGTGACAATGGAGAGTGTGACCAATAATTCAAATATAGGTTTGCATGTGTTGGTTTCTAAAACCAATTGGTTTTAATGCGTTCATTATTATCCCATGTGAAAGTCATATCTAAATAATTTATGCTATTGTTATTAGGTGTCTCCATAGTAAACTGTATATGCTTATAAATTGAACTCAAATAATTTAAAACCTTGTTGGATTCCGAAATCTTAATGCAAGCCAACAAATTATCTACGTAAACTTTTATTAATTTAATTTCAAAGGGACCGAGAAATAATAGCATTTTTATAATGTGACGCATAACTATATCTGCAAGTGATGGGCTGCATGGACTTTCCATGGCAGATCCAAACTTTTGTCTGTAATTTTTGTTATTGAAGCAAAAATAATTATTCTCCATAATGAACCTAATGATATTTAGAAATAAAAAGAATTCTAAGTTAATTTTTAAATTTAAAATGTGCCAAACTGATTCTAAAGCTACTTTTACTGATTCAAAATGAATGTTATTAAATAAAGCAACGACATCAAAATTTACGATACAAAAACCATCAGGTATAAGAAAATTCTTAATATCATTCTTAAGTTCAAAACTATTTTTTACGTTATGAGGTGAAGGAGGTAAATTATTTTTCAAAAATTCTGAAACCCACTTTGATAAAAAATATGTGGGAGATCCTATATTTGAGATTATAAGCCTCATGGGCTGATTTGGTTTATGTACCTTAACTAAGCCATAACACTTAGCCAAAATACATTTGTCCCTTATTGTGTTAAGAACTTTTTTATTACCACTATAACCAAAAAGGTCTGACCCATTCAATTCATTCAACAGGTTACTTGTTTTATTGATTAAAGAAGGTAGGGGATTGTGCTCTACCACCCCATACAATTTTTTGTCATTCAGACTTTCTTCAACTTTATTGATATAGTCTTGCTTATCTATAATGACGAAAGCTCCACCCTTGTCACTTTTCGTGATCATTATGTTTTTGTTATTTTTTAAAAACTTATTACAATTATTTAACATGTTTGATATTAATTTGTCCAAGCTACTTTGATTGTTATTTTTTATATGTGTTTTTACTAAATCTAGAATCTTAAACTTTATATTGTTACTAATACTTTGATTTTTATGTAATGGTTTATTTAGACTCTTAAAAAGTTCTAGATAGACTCTTTTAGTTTCAATTTGATTTTTAAAATCAAAGAAATTGAAATTTCTTCCTAGATTTATACAAAATTGTACCTCTTCTGGTAAGTTAATAGTAGTAAGATTGTGTAACCATTTGGATTTTATGTTACTAGTGGTTTTAGAGACTATTATACTGTTATTGTTGATGTTTGTTTTCTTTTCATAAGTATGTTTGTATTTTCTTAAATATAGTATTTTGAATTTGTTAGTAAGAATATCGTCAAAGGTTCTTATACCTATTTTAGATTTGTAATGAAAAAATCTTTCAAAAAGTTCAAAAAATCTAATACCTAATGTAAATATAAGAGACTTTTCAATTTCATCTAATTCTTTTTGTAAATAATTTATATATATATTAATGTCCGAAATTTCCATTTTTAAAATTTTTTCTTTTACATTTAAACAAAAATTGTTATTCTTTTCTCTCTTTGAAAAACTGTAAAAGTATAATCTATCTATAGTTTTGGTAACATTATTTATATGATTTGGAAATAAATCAAAATACTTACAAAGTAATAAAAAAGTACATCTACTTCTAGCTTTTCCTAATTCTTTATATAACTCGTAATAATCAAAAAGATCAATTCTAATCTTGTCATTAAAAACCTTACTTGCTAAGTGTGATACTGTCGTTAAGATAACGAAGAGATGTGTTGTTAGAATCTGGATCAGCTGATCTCTTGGCTGTTTCCCTTTGTGTGTGTACATTTTCCGTCTTCAAGACATAAAGAGTTGTTGTCCAATCATTTCAGCCCCAACGTCTGATTCAAGATATTGTTTGATTCTAAGAACAGCTAATAATACAATAAATAATGACAAGTACTAAGGGCTATGCTGTTCAAATTGACTTTATTTGAAAACACACACACAAAGGGAAACAGCCAAGAGATCAGCTGATCCAGATTCTAACAACACATCTCTTCGTTAACGTAACAACAATATTACACTTAGCAAGTAAGGTTTTCAATGACAAGATTAGAATTGATCTTTTTGATTATTACGATTTATATAAAGAATTAGAAAAAGCTAGAAGTAGATGTACTTTTTTATTACTTTGTAAGTATTTTAATTTATTTCCAAATCATATAAATAATGTTACCAAAAATATAGATAGATTATACTTTTACAGTTTTTTAAAGGGAGAAAAGAATGACAATTTTTGTTCAAATGTAAAAGAAAAAATTTTGAAAATGGAAATTTCAGACATTAATATATATAAAAATTATTTACAAAAAGAATTAGATAAAATTGAAAAGTCTCTTATATTTACATTAGGTATTAGATTTTTTGAACTTTTTGAAAGATTTTTTCATTACAAATCTAAAATAGGTATAAAAACCTTTGACGATATTCTTACTAACAAATTCAAAATACTATATTTTAGAAAATACAAACATACTTATGAAAAGAAAACAAACATCAACAATAACAGTATAATAGTCTCTAAAACCAATAGTAACATAAAATCCAAATGGTTACACAATCTTACTACTATTAACTTACCAGAAGAGGTAAAATTTTGTATAAATCTGGGAAGAAATTTCAATTTCTTTGATTTTGAAAATCAAAATGAAACCAAAAGAGTCTATCTAAAACTTTTTAAGAGTCTAAATAAACCATTACATAAAAATCAAAGTATGAGTAACAATATAAAGTTTAAGATTCTAGATTTAGTAAAAACACATATAAAAAATAACAATAAAAGTAGCTTGGACAAATTAATATCAAACATGTTAAATAATTGTAATAAGTTTTTAAAAAATAATAGAAACATAACGATCACGAAAAGTGACAAGGGTGGAGCTTTCCTCATTATAGATAAGCAAGACTATATCAATAAAGTTAAAGAAAGTCTGAATGACAAAAAATTGTATGGGGTGGTTGAGCACAATCCCCTACCTTCTTTAATCAATAAAACAAGTAACCTGTTGAATGAATTGAATGGGTCAGACCTTTTTGGTTATAGTGGTAATAAAAAAGTTCTTAACACAATAAGGGACAAATGTATTTTGGCTAAGTGTTATGGCTTAGTTAAGGTACATAAACCAAATCAGCCCATGAGGCTTATAATCTCAAATATAGGATCTCCCACATATTTTTTATCAAAGTGGGTTTCAGAATTTTTTAAAAATAATTTACCTCCTTCACCTCATAACGTCAAAAATAGTTTTAAACTTAAGAATGATATTAAGAATTTCCTTATACCTGATGGTTTTTGTATCGTAAGTTTTGATGTCGTTGCTTTATTTAATAACATTCATTTTGAATCAGTAAAAGTAGCTTTAGAATCAGTTTGGCACATTTTAAATTTAAAAATTAACTTAGAATTCTTTTTATTTCTAAATATCATTAGGTTCATTATGGAGAATAATTATTTTAGCTTCAATAACAAAAATCACAGACAAAAGTTTGGATCTGCCTTGGGAAGTCCATGCAGCCCATCACTTGCAGATATAGTTATGCGTCACATTATAAAAATGCTATTATTTCTCGGTCCCTTTGAAATTAAATTAATAAAAGTTTACGTAGACGATTTGTTGGCTTGCATTAAGATTTCGGAATCCAACAAGGTTTTAAATTATTTGAATTCAATTTATAAGCATATACAGTTCACTATGGAGACACCTAATAACAATAGCATAAATTATTTAGATATAACTTTCACATGGGATAATAATGGACGCATTAAAACCAATTGGTTTCAGAAACCAACACATGCAAACCTATATTTGAATTATTGGTCACACTCTCCATTGTCACAAAAAATTGGAGTGATTTATTCTTTGGTCGATCGTGCAATTAAATTGTCAGACACTTGTTATCACAATAACAACCTAAAAAAGGTATATGAAATTTTGAAAGAAAACAATTACCCACCCGATTTCATAAAAAAACACGCAGAGAGAAGTAAGAAAATTATATATTATAATAATAAAAATGATAATAATAATAATTCAAATAAAAAATTAAATGATAATAACAAAAACTATATTGTTTTACCGTATATAAAAAATTGTGATAGTAACTTCAAAAGTTTATTAAATAAAGTTAGTTATAAAACAATTTACAAATCTGTGAATGAACAAAAATTCTCAAACCAATTGGGAAAAGACTCAATTAAAAATAAGGATAAAGTTTGTTCAGTCTATTGTATTAAATGTAAAAATTGTGACAAATGTTATGTTGGTCAATCTAGTCGAGTCGTATCAAAAAGAATAAATGAACATAAGAGAGATGTGAAAAGTAAAAAGAACGAATCAGCTATTTTTAATCATGTACAGGACAGTGGCCACTCGTTCGATTTTGATGATTTTAAAGTTATAGATAATGAACCAAATTTTTATAAGCGTTTAATATCAGAAATGGTTTTTATAAGAAAATGTAATACAGTTAACAAAGTTACAGATACACAAAGTTTAAGCTCAGTTTTTGAATTTTATATAAACAAATACTTATAACAATTCTCATAATTTGATAATTCATAACAATTTATATCCATCAATCTCTATTTATCGGTTAGTGGCCACTTTCCTTGATATTGAGTTTGATTCTTTAAAGTAAAAATAAACTCAGTTTCATAAATTACCGCTGATTTTGTACTACACCAGGTTCACCACTGTTGTAGTACTACACACACATGTTCTCACTTAGCTTTAAAAAGAATTCCCATATATAGTACTATATCGCAGTTGAGTAGAATAAACATTTTACATTGACGACACTCTGCGATTATTGTTTAATATTGTAAGTAAAGATAAAACTTATATACATTGTTAGTGCGTTTTCTGTTTCGTACATCTTTATATACATATTTATATTACCATTGCTGTATATTGATTTTAAGTGACTTGATAAGGACTGTCTTGGAGTAGTCGAAACGTCGTTTTTCAAATAAAGTCAATTTGAACAGCATAGCCCTTAGTACTTGTCATTATTTATTGTATTATTAGCTGTGTTTGGAATCAAACAAAATCTTAAATCAGACGTTGGGGCTGAAATGATTGGACGTCAATTCTTTATGTCTTGAAGACGGAAAATGTACACACACAAAGGGAAACAGCCAAGAGATCAGCTGATCCAGATTCTAACAACACATCTCTTCGTTAACGTAACAACAGTATTACACTTAGCAAGTGAGGTTTTCAATGACAAGATTAGAATTGATCTTTTTGATTATTACGATTTATATAAAGAATTAGGAAAAGCTAGAAGTAGATGTACTTTTTTATTACTTTGTAAGTATTTTAATTCATTTCCAAATCATATAAATAATGTTACCAAAAATATAGATAGATTATACTTTTACAGTTTTTCAAAG
The DNA here is from genome assembly GCF_036245765.1 of Copidosoma floridanum. Classification (NCBI taxonomy): domain Eukaryota; kingdom Metazoa; phylum Arthropoda; class Insecta; order Hymenoptera; family Encyrtidae; genus Copidosoma; species Copidosoma floridanum. Next base: position 33,515,983 of record NW_028321881.1, read on the forward strand.
AGAGAAAAGAATGACAATTTTTGTTCAAATGTAAAAGAAAAAATTTTGAAAATGGAAATTTCAGACATTAATATATATAAAAGTTATTTACAAAAAGAATTAGATAAAATTGAAAAGTCTCTTATATTTACATTAGGTATTAGATTTTTTGAACTTTTTGAAAGATTTTTTCATTACAAATCTAAAATAGGTATAAAAACCTTTGACGATATTCTTACTAACAAATTCAAAATACTATATTTTAGAAAATACAAACATACTTATGAAAAGAAAACAAACATCAACAATAACAGTATAATAGTCTCTAAAACCAATAGTAACATAAAATCCAAATGGTTACACAATCTTACTACTATTAACTTACCAGAAGAGGTACAATTTTGTATAAATCTGGGAAGAAATTTCAATTTTTTTGATTTTGAAAATCAAAATGAAACCAAAAGAGTCTATCTAGAACTTTTTAAGAGTCTAAATAAACCATTACATAAAAATCAAAGTATTAGTAACAATATAAAGTTTAAGATTCTAGATTTAGTAAAAACACATATAAAAAATAACAATAAAAGTAGCTTGGACAAATTAATATCAAACATGTTAAATAATTGTAATAAGTTTTTAAAAAATAACAAAAACATAATGATCACGAAAAGTGACAAGGGTGGAGCTTTCGTCATTATAGATAAGCAAGACTATATCAATAAAATTGAAGAAAGTCTGAATGACAAAAAGTTGTATGGGGTGGTAGAGCACAATCCCCTACCTTCTTTAATCAATAAAACAAGTAACCTGTTGAATGAATTGAATGGGTCAGACCTTTTTGGTTATAGTGGTAATAAAAAAGTTTTTAACACAATAAGGGACAAATGTATTTTGGCTAAGTGTTATGGCTTAGTTAAGGTACATAAACCAAATCAGCCCATGAGGCTTATAATCTCAAATATAGGATCTCCCACATATTTTTTATCAAAGTGGGTTTCAGAATTTTTGAAAAATAATTTACCTCCTTCACCTCATAACGTAAAAAATAGTTTTGAACTTAAGAATGATATTAAGAATTTCCTTATACCTGATGGTTTTTGTATCGTAAGTTTTGATGTCGTTGCTTTATTTAATAACATTCATTTTGAATCAGTAAAAGTAGCTTTAGAATCAGTTTGGCACATTTTAAATTTAAAAATTAACTTAGAATTCTTTTTATTTCTAAATATCATTAGGTTCATTATGGAGAATAATTATTTTAGCTTCAATAACAAAAATCACAGACAAAAGTTTGGATCTGCCATGGGAAGTCCATGCAGCCCATCACTTGCAGATATAGTTATGCGTCACATTATAAAAATGCTATTATTTCTCGGTCCCTTTGAAATTAAATTAATAAAAGTTTACGTAGACGATTTGTTGGCTTGCATTAAGATTTCGGAATCCAACAAGGTTTTAAATTATTTGAATTCAATTTATAAGCATATACAGTTTACTATGGAGACACCTAATAACAATAGCATAAATTATTTAGATATGACTTTCACATGGGATAATAATGGACGCATTAAAACCAATTGGTTTCAGAAACCAACACATGCAAACCTATATTTGAATTATTGGTCACACTCTCCATTGTCACAAAAAATTGGAGTGATTTATTCTTTGGTTGATCGTGCAATTAAATTGTCAGACACTTGTTATCACAATAACAACCTAAAAAAGGTATATGAAATTTTGAAAGAAAACAATTACTCACCCGATTTCATAAAAAAATACGCAGAGAGAAGTAAGAAAATTATATATTATAATAATAAAAATGATAATAATAATAATTCAAATAAAAAATTAAATGATGATAACAAAAACTATATTGTTTTACCGTATATAAAAAATTGTGATAGTAACTTCAAAAGTTTATTAAATAAAGTTAGTTATAAAACAATTTACAAATCTGTAAATGAACAAAAATTCTTAAACCAATTGGGAAAAGACTCAATTAAAAATAAGGATAAAGTTTGTTCAGTCTATTGTATTAAATGTAAAAATTGTGATAAATGTTATGTTGGTCAATCTAGTCGAGTCGTATCAAAAAGAATAAGTGAACATAAGAGAGATGTGAAAAGTAAAAAGAACGAATCAGCTATTTTTAATCATGTACAGGACAGTGGCCACTCGTTTGATTTTGATGATTTTAAAGTTATAGATAATGAACCAAATTTTTATAAGCGTTTAATATCAGAAATGGTTTTTATAAGAAAATATAATACAGTTAACAAAGTTACAGATACACAAAGTTTAAGCTCAGTTTTTGAATTTTATATAAACAAATACTTATAACAATTCTCATAATTTGATAATTCATAACAATTTATATCCATCAATCTCTATTTATCGGTTAGTGGCCACTTTCCTTGATATTGAGTTTGATTCTTTAAAGTAAAAATAAACTCAGTTTCATAAATTACCGCTGATTTTGTACTACACCAGGTTCACTACTGTTGTAGTACTACACACACATGTTCTCACTTAGCTTTAAAAAGAATTCGCATATATAGTACGATATCGCAGTTGAGTAGAATAAACATTTTACATTGACGACACTCTGCGATTATTGTTTAATATTGTAAGTAAAGATAAAACTTATATACATTGTTAGTGCGTTTCCTGTTGTGTACATCTTTATATACATATTTATATTACCATTGCTGTATATTAATTTTTAGTAACTTGATAAGGACTGTCTTGGAGTAGTCGAAACGTCGTTTTTCAAATAAAGTCAATTTGAACAGCATAGCCCTTAGTACTTGTCATTATTTATTGTATTATTAGCTGTTCTTGGAATCAAACAATATCTCAAAAAGTTACACTGACATCTGAGTTATAACAATAATGCCACCTAAGCCAGTAACAAAACCTCAAATTATAGTATCGAAGCAAAACAAACTCATCTCGACCATAAAGTTACGCAGGTATGACGTAAATCACAGTAAGTGACGTCTCCACCTGCTTTATTTCATAAATTACCATTTGTATGATTAAAGACAACATTTATTATCTTTTAAATAAAAAAGTTTTGAACCATGAGCTTATCATGTGATTCATTATATTTACTTTCGGTGATTCAAAATATTAAAAAACTCAATGACGCGCGATCAACATTAGTATGAGCCCTCAAGAGTTCTAAAACTTTTACACATTTTTCTCACTACGGGCTCTGCGATCGCTATTTTTTACCCCCTCCGGAGGCTTGCACACAGCGTATACAGAATGTGCAACTATAAGGAGAGAAGCGGAAACGTTGACTATAGCTATATAACTAAACGCACAGCCAAAGCAAGTGACGACACGAGTTTTTCTCTTTTAACTGCAACCGAGTATATGCTATATATATTTACCTGACTCTTGCTCTCCCGCTCTTGCATTAATGTTGTCTTATCAGTCTGTTTTTTTTTCCCCGTACGTTAATACTTTATTTTAAATCCAGTATTATTTTGAAAAAATATTCTTCCTCATCATAATTGTTATAAACTGTTGGACAAGCTTCGGAGATTGTCAATGAACGTATTATGCGACTTCAAGATCTCTCTCACCCAAACTACTGATAGCTAAGATGGTTAGGGCTTATGCCACTGCTTTTTTTATTTTGCTATCTAAGGATCGATTTAAACTATCGTTAGATTTTTTTTTTTCAACGCATTTATCATGCTGGTTTATTTTCTTTTCATATGTATATTTTATTTAAATGTATAAGCAACGCGTCGAAAGAAATATATTTTTAATACTATTTTTATTAAGTAATTTGGTTAGCTGATACTTATAGACAGCAAGGCCATTTCGTAATTTTATAATAATAAAATGATTCCACAAGATATAAGTGTAGTTCTTACATTTTAAAACTCTCAAGAAATTATTAACATCCAACGTAAAGAGAAAAAAATTTGAAGGCACAAAGCACAACTTACTCAAAACTCCGTAAACATTTATTTTCTGTCTTTTGTTATAAAAAAGTTTTAGCCATATCAGCTACACTTATTGTATTGATTAAATATATAATTTCAATTTTAATTATATAGTGTTGATTCTTGACCTAAGTTTTAATTAGCATATGTAGATGTCGAAACTTAATACCTTTGAAAATTAATCAACAAAAATCTGGACAGTAATGAAAAACAGATCTTATAGATCGAGATTAATTTTTTGGTTAGTAATTAAAGCTGTTTTCTTGCGTACTACTATGAATAAAATCTACTCAGGTAAATTTCATTATTGGTCTCAATTATTGAGACAAACCATCAGCGTCCGTCTATTGTGAATAACTGCATGTTGAAATTTTTATCAGTAAAAAAATTTAATAAATTCAATAAAAAACATTTTTGTGAAATTAAAAATTTTTTTTTAATCCTCAATCACATACATAACTTAGTTGTAATTTCAGACTGAAAAAAGAATTATAAACCAGCAATTTGATTATTAAATCATTGTGCAAGTTTCTAAGGCGTAAGAATTTTTCTAATATATTTTATTCATTTCTTAATAAAAAAAAGTTTATTATAGTATGCAAGAAAAAAGCTTCAACTACTATCAAACAATCAATCTCGATCTACAAAATCTGTTTTTTATTACCATTCAGATTTTTGTTAAATAATTTTTAAAGGTATTAAGTTTTGATATCTACGTACGCTTCTTAAGACTTTGGTCTAGAATCAAAATTATATAATTAAAATTGAAATTATACATTTAATCAATACAATAAGTATACGTGATATACTTAAAACTTTTTTATAACAAAGGACAGAAAATAAATATTAGGGAGTTTAGTGTAAGGTTTCTTGTGCCTTCGGATATTTTCTCTTTAATGTTGGATGTTAATAATTTCTTAGGAGTTTTAAAGTGTAAGAATTACGCTCATATCCTAAGAAATTATTTTATTATTATGAAATTACGAAATGGCCTTGCTAACGATAAGTATCAGCTTAGTAAATTACTTAATAGAATTAGTGTTAAAATTATATTTATTTCGACGCATAGGAAAAAAAGGGTTTCTAACATTATTCATAAATTTACATAAAACATATATACATAAGAAAAATAAACCAAAATAATGAATCGTATTAAAACGAAAAATCTGCAGTTGAAATCGATCCTTAGGTAGAAAAACAAAAAGAGCAGTGGCATAAGCATTAACCATCTAAACTATCGGTAGATTGGGTGAGAGAGATCTTGAAGTCACATAATATGTTCATTGACAACCTCCGGAGCTTGTCCGACAATTCATAACAATTACGATGAGGAAAAATAATAAATTAGTGGTTATAGCTCAATTACCATCCTTAAAAAATTGCTGAATATATTTTTAAAATAACAGTGAATCTAAAAATAAGTATTAATGTACGGGAAAAATAAAAAAAAATAAACATTTGGAAATAAAATTCTATACTTACAGTTATGAGCATTTAGTTGCACGATTTAATTGAATCAGACTGATAAGACAACATTGGTGCAAGAGCGGGAGCGCAAGAGTCAGGTAAATATACATAGTATTAGTTCAGTGGCAGAAAGCAAAAGAGAAAAACTCGTGTCGTCACTTGCTTTAGCTGTGCGCTCAGCTCTATAGCTATAGCCGACGTTTCTGCTTCTTTCCTCGTAGGCACACATTTGGTACACCCCTTTTACGTGTCTCCAAAATTTGCCCCTATATGCTCATTTTCACGCGAATCCACTCCTCTTCTCGTAGACGCACGCTGTTCTATACGAGTCTCGCTCTCTCGTAAAATGTGCGTCCGGGTCGATGGCTGGCCACGGCGGGTCACCCTGATCAGTGCCAAAAAGTCGTCTCATCTCGTAGCATTAGCATTAGCTATCTCTCTACTCATCTGTGCTTAATTCTCGTGCTTGTACTTTATCACAAACAAATTCGTAGCAAAATTTTATTTTTTCTTTATACTGATGAACGCAATAAGGTTTCTACACAAATTGTGCTAATTTCTCAGTAAATGTGGATCAGCTATTTTAAAAAAAAAGATCAAAAAATAGACATAAGTAATTATTTGAGAAATTCACAAAATTCATTAATTTAATGAAACTGAAGAAGATACCAAAAATGCACAGTTCAATGAGCTTTTGTTATAAGTTCGAGCTAAAAAAGACGTAATTTATGGAGAAAGCGTATTCTCGTAGTTGTAAATAAGCCTTTCGATGAGGAGAGACTAATATTTTTATAAAATAGTTTTTTAAAGTGATCTTACCGACAAGTTATTATAAACATAATTGTCATTAAAGTTTTAACAATGATTTGAAAGTTACTCACTGATTCATGTATTATTAGTACTTAGTGTATAAATTACCATAAAATAAAATATAAAAATGAACCAGTAGTAAAACAGTAGGCCTACCCGATTTTTTTTCCAAGAATAGAATGTTTTGAAGTCTCATGTTTTATTTCTTCATGTTCTGCAATTCTTCTTCTTTTGCATCTATTGTACTCTTCATTGTTGTTAGTCGATCTTCCAAAACTGCAATCTTGTGCCTGAATTTCTGACATTTGCAACTCGTACAGATAAATTCTTACGGCATGGATCTTTTTTCTCCAGTATTTTTCTCCACATTATTTATACACGACTTTGATTCTAATTTTTTCAGCTTCACCTGAATTATTTTTCGTCTACCTTTCTCTTCCTTATTTCTTACATCAACTGTTCTCAGCTATACATAAAATTTAAAGATTTAAAATAATAAAAATTAATAAAAAAAAGTATGATATATTATGTAACTCTATACTTTGCCTTGAGATTTGCTCATTGTTGTTGATCATCTTTATCATCACTATTGTTGATAAATGTATCTAAAGCACTTTGATTGAGTTTTTTAAAAGCTGCGCGTTTGTTCTTAAAGCTATTAATGTCATGTTTGAAATCTATGAAACGTTAGAAAACAGTAAAATGAATCATTTTTTCTAATATAAGTCGTGTTTATCGAATGTGTACAAAAATGTTATTCTCACACAAGGTGGCAATAAAAATGAAAACATATTTCATTGCCTCTAACTTGAGGGTCATACTTTTGCAGCGAGTAAATTTTTTTTTCTTAAAATTCATCAATGTTTTTGAAGAGTTTTCCCGAAACTCTTTGATTTCGTTTGAACGAACAAGCTTCTGTGGGCCATCAGTTAACTTGACACGTGCAAATGTCGTAGCATCTACGTTAGAGGTTTATCGAATAATTATTGCAAATATGACAACGTATAATTGAAACGAATACAGAGTAAGTATAATAGGACTAAATGAAAACTTGTTATTACTTACACAGAAAAATCATAGAAAGATACGATATCGTCCAATACAAACTATAATAAAGTATTATTGTCAGAATTATTTAAGCTTGGATGTGGGCTTGGAAATAAAAGTTCGACACTATCACTTTTGTTATTAAAAAAAAACACGTTTATTGTCACTATCTTTAGGAGTCACTATCTTGAGGCCTTACAATCAGAGAAATACATACGCAGGCTAAACTAGAAGAAAATATAAAATAAGCACGAATGGAGGGAGTATATGTCGACCGAACGATTGACTGCGTGGGAATGGATCTAGACTAACTAGACATCCACTGCGACGGCAGCGTTGCAGCGTCTTAACGAACCAACATTGCGCATGCTCAGTAAATTTAGTTACGAGCGCCAAATATCTCACAATTATAACTCGTGACTTGATTTTGAAAGAGATGTCTTCATGTGGTTTTTGATGAGAAATGTAGTACGAATATTGTCAATGTAATAACTGCAAGGTTTTTATAAGAAATGTAAATACAAGCCCAAAAATATAATTTATGAATGGGGAAAAATGTTTACGTATGATTGGATGTAAGTTGTTCTTTACTAGTAATAATCATATTTGATATAATCGTAATAAAAGTTTTCTTCTGCCTCCGGCTTTCTTCTGTCGTCAATAGGATGTTCGTAATTCCTGAGAAGTTTCAAAAAGTATAAATATGTTCAAATCCTTAAAAGTTATTTTAGTGTTACAAAATTATGGAATGGCCTTGCTACTTAACAAGAAAATCAAAGTAACAATATTTATTTTGAAGTATCTGAAAAAAAGGTTGACGACATATATACTTTTAAACGAAACACAAGTAAAAGAAATGAAAACAAAATAATAAATTAAATTAAAAAAAAAAAACTTGGCCTTGATGTGGAATCGAACCCTAGATTGCAAAACAATCCACGAAGCGGCATAAACCTTATCCAACTCAGCTATCCGAAGGACACGGGGATTTACTTTCAAAGTCACATATATTCATAGATATCCTCCGGAACTTGTCCTACAGTTAACAGCAGTTATGATGTGTAAAATTAATAAATTAGTGGTTATAGCTGTACTGACAACCTTAAAAAATAGTTGAAGTTGTATATTTTCTTAAAACATTCATGGATTTCGGAATGTTAAAAGTACGGAAGAGTTAAAAAATAATGTATTGAAGTCAAAAGGCTGTGCATATCATTATAAGTATTAAATCACACGACTTAATTTTTGAAATCATATAGCTAGTCTCTCTTAAATTTTAATGTTCTTAAGTATTTTAAAGGTAAAGAGAATGATTTTCCTTATAAATGTCTGCCGAAACTTTTTATTTACTATTGACTTATGCCCCTTCAATTTCTAAGGCGTAGGCGCATACCCCTACTATGCTTCTCAAATGAAAAAAATGAGCATCCAGTTCGGTGCTTGGCCACGACGGGTTGCTGGAACCAGTGAAAAAAATGGGCACACTCTGAAGCATTGCAGTCAGCAATCTCCCTACTAATTTCTGCTAGAGCCTTTACCAGCTCCACGACCTCGGCCTCGGCGGCCGCGATGTTGCCACTGCTGTTGTTGTTCTTGGTACCCGCCTCTCTCTGCTGCTGCGCACTACCTTGCTCCCATTAATTATTGCTTCACTTGTTCTCGTACATTGTGCCTCAAAGTGTCCATATTTTCCGTACTTGAAACATGCTTCATCTCTTTTCCTTTCGGTTTTAAACGCACGTAAACTAGATTTGCGTCCAACTTCATTTTCTTTGAATTCAAACATTATTTTTTCACTTTTTAACTATCCAACTGTTTGATCCGATTTTTTTAACGCATCGATTAAATCATCAATATAATTTAATGAACTTGGAAGCATTTTTATCATGTAGCCTAATTCTTCTTTTTCAGTTATATTTGCACCAGCACTTTTCAATTCATTAATTAATACTTGAAATTCAGTGAAAAATGCACTTAAATTTTTATAGTCTTTTAACTTTAATTTTTCCAACTTGTTTCTTACAGAAATTTGCAATGCAGTAGACTTCTTTCTATAAATTTCATTGAGTTTCTACATTATTTCGTACGCCGTTTCTTTGTCTATTACAAACTGTAACTGATCATTTAAAATTCCACGATATATAACATTGACCGCCTTTAAGTCCTTTTCGATCTACTCTTCTTTTTTTTTCGTACTTGTCATGGCTATCGTTGCTTCTACTTCGCATTTCTTCATGTCTGGAATCATCGTGATTTTCTTTTTCCAATATTCAAAATCTTTTTCGTCAAACACCGAAATTTTTACTTTCGCCATTTTGGCTTTTTCCTCTTCTTTGTTCGAATCTTCTAGAATTTTCTTGATTACAAGAAACTTTTTTGTTATTTCTACGAAACTTCTTCTTAATTTCATAAGTGTTGAATTGACATTTTCACTTGAACCCACAGTTTTTTATTATCACGGGCTGCCAAAGCAACACGTGTGAATCAAAAAAGATCAATATTAACCACGGACTTGGCTACCATGTTAAATAAATATATACAGAGGTAGGAGATCGATAATATAACCTTTGTTTACACTTAAATTAATACATTTAACAACAAAAATTAAGATTTTTCTAGATTACAAGATCTCCTCTCATAGTACCGAGAGACTCTACGAGAGCGTGCATGCGCGGAAACGGCCATATTCTGTATGCCTTAACTGTAACTGTATCACTACACAAAGCACGTTTACATACTCATAAAACATTTTTCATACTGATATCGTATGAGGATCGCGTCCTAGCAAACTAATCTTAGATGGTGCAACTGGTACTTGGACTCTAACCAACGAGATGTGAGATCGGCTTACGCCGAAAGTTACGAAAGTTTACGTATATATGTAGCCTGCATTCCACATTTATAGTTTCGTGCATAAACCTTTCTCACATCTTATTAGCTAGAGCCTAAGTACTGATCATGTCATCTAAGATTAGTTTGCTATGTCCGCGCCGTCATCCCCATGGATGAACCATCGATAACATACTTCCATTGCTAAGATGTCTTTCAGTTATCAGTTACCCAAAATTATATCAGTTGTTGAAATGGTATAAATTCGATGGAAACTAGATATTAAGTTTTCATCCATGTACGATATCAGTTAGAAAAATATTTTGTGGGTATCATCCTGCACTCATAGTGTTTACGATGGATAATAGATGTCACTAGTTAAATATATATCTGTAGGCAGAGATTGGCAGTATTTGACAGAGTTAAAATACTCCGAAATACTTCATTTCAGCTTTAATTCATGTTACCCAAATAGTTAATTGCTTTATTGAAATTAAATATCTGAACCTAATACTGTATTTATCATTATATTTCAAATAGTAATTCAAACAAAATACTTGAAGAAATATTTTATTTGAAATAAAATAATTAATTATCAGGAATTATTAAAAAAAATACTTATTATTTTTATTTAAAAAATAGTATTTAAGCTATTTTATTTTAAATAGAAACGTTCAATACGTTTGTATTTTAAATGCATTTGTATTTAAACACGATGAATATTAAAGACGTTCATCACAGGTAGAGGGGAAATGTAGAGACTGCCGTCAGGGAGGAGCGAGCATGCTGTAGCGCCGACAACTGTTTTAAATGCATTTGTTTACCTATATATAGGCGTCTGATCCTGTTTTTTTTTTTATTTAACTGCAAAAGTAACTTTTCGATCTCTCTGAAAATTGAGAATAAGACTAGTATAATGGTATTGCGTCGTACAAAAAAAATTGGAAAAATTCTACAGACCATTTTCTTATAAATTCCATTTTTATGTGGCTCCTTTATGAGGTTACGTGTTGAAATTCCAGGAAGATCGTACAGAAAATGCTATGGGTGATGAACGTCCTTACATACAATATTTGAATAGATAGTACTTCAAGTAGTTTATTACTTTCAGTACTTTATTTTAAATAAATTGTAGAAAATACAGTTTTATTTGAAATAAATTGTTTCAGATATAATTGTATTTAATGAAGTATTTAAAATAATTTACTTAAATACATTTGTATTTTACTTGATTATTTCAAATTCCTTGATACAGTACAATTGTATTACAAAATGTATTTTAATATTGTATTTAAAATACAAATACATAAAATTAAAGCATTATGGAACCATTTCAGTATGGGTTGTTCCCGAGTGATTTCGGCTTTAAAATGACCTATAATGGTTTCAAGACCAAATTTAAATGTAAAAATTAAAAATTCTGAAGATTTATTCTTATAATTTTAAGGCCATAATTAATGTGTAGATATATGCATGCATGTGTTTTAATATTTTATGAGAGTAAATCTTAGATGCAAGGATTGTAAGTATGACGAACACAGAGAAACCACACACGGTACCCACATATAACACAGATCTTGTTACAGCTGCTTTCTGATCGAGGAATTCACCTTAGATTCTTTTACAAAAATTTCATACGGTAAGGTTTGGGTAATACTAAAAAATACCTATGATATGATGATGCCAATTTTGCTTTGAAGCATTATATATCACGTTTAGATATGGCCATAGAATAACACAAAAAATTAAAGTTTTGAATTATTGTAACGCACTTTGTCATGGACAATTTTGTTTTTAATTCAAACACGTTAAGAAATTATACTTGTATTTTACTCAGTTATTTTAATCACTTTATTAAATACACATGTGTTTAGTCAAGTATTTAATTTAAATATTTAAAATACTTTTAATTGATAATGTACTTCAAAAAAAAAATTTTAAATAAGATTTTATTGGTAGTGAATTATTTAAAATACATATGTATTTTATTAAGTAAATAAAAATACTTTCATGAAATACATTATTTAAAACCCATTGACCAAGTATAATTGTATTTCAGGTTTTTTGTATTTAAAATATTTTACTAGAAATGTTGTATTTAAAACAAAGTATTTGGATTTTTTAAATTTTGTTAAATGTACATAAAATATTTTAATTAAAACACCATCAGAATTTGTTAGAATAATTTTAAATACTGTAATTAAAATTTAAAGTAATTGTTGCTTTATTTAAAAAAAGTTTTATTTAATCAAATAAACTAGTACATTAAATAATAAATACGACTTTGCTGAAGTTCGTCTGTAGGGTACGTAGCCGAAAGACCTAGAAAGTGCCATTGTTACTAGCTACCGCCGCACTACAGTCAGTTTGCGCTCAGCCACCAGGCCTAGCGATTCTCACGTACAAGTCAAATAAGTCATTACTAATAAGACCGACTATACTCAATCTAGACTACTACCTGTCTATTGAGGTTAACGCAGGTGCTCAGGAGTCCAAATTGACTTTGCTACTCTTTAATGGTGACCACAACGTGATCGTCACCGTAAGCCGTGCCTTCTGGATAATAGGAGACGTATTCTTCGCAAGCGTCAGGGAACGCACCACATTGCCACTTCCTCGAGACTCGGCAACAAGCTCGTGAAAGTTTCAAACCGTCCAGAACTCGTGGGCATAGCTCACTTCGCCACTGGAGCACTTCTTCTGCGAGCCACGCGTGAAGTGTACCCCATTAGACCAGTGCAAACTTTCTTGCAACGCGTGAAGCGTACAGTACACCGTCCTGCGAGCTCATCTCGCCTCACCGCTTACCTACCTCGTGCAACATCATTTTGGCAAGCCACGTACGAAGCACGCTCTTTTCAAATTTTTTGACCGTCCAGTTTTGTAAATATAATAGTTAAAAGTTAGAGAAGATAACATAAGCTCTTAAGTAAATAACGTAAAATTTAATCTTTATCACTAAATAACTTTTAAATGTGATTCACTATTCATACGAAACTTGGTATTTGTGTAGAGAAAGTTATAACAAATATAGTGAAGAAAAATTGAATATTCACCAAATGATTGTTATGTAAAATAACTTTCATTAACACAAAGTTATGCTCTGCATTCACATTTAGTAAATGTGTCGAATGTTAGCGTCTAACATAAAAGTACAAGTACGTGAGTGATTTCTCGCCGAGATAATTTTAGAAACATTAAGCAAGCGTCATTATATTAATTTTTGCACTTTTATTTATTCCAGCTTTACAGCGCTCATTTTTTTTAGCATTTTATAAATATTTTACTTAAATTGACCGGTTTTCCAGTGTGAAGTTTATTTACCTAATGATATTTTGTACTGTACCTGCGTGTGCAAAATAGGTCAATTATGTCCTCGTACTTCACACTAATATGACTAAGGAACGTTTTAGAGAGCTTGAAGCTCAACTCACGGCAGCTCAGGCCGCGGACGCGAATGCGAACCGTGCTAATGATGATGATTCTATCCCACAAAATTAAGGTTAAATCGTTGACGGGCTGTACAGACAACCTATATATAAAATAGCACCATTCTCCAGGGAGAACCCTAGTCTATAGTTCGTGCAAGCAGAGACTTCCTACTGGAATTCGTAATCAAGCAACAAAAGACGATTTTATTTCCAAGAAGCTGGACGTGTAGGTCCTTCAGGTTATCCAAGACATTATTAGTGCCAATCCCGCGCCCGCAAACGTTTTAAATTTGGTTAAAGACAAACTTATCACAGCATTTAGTACCTTCTCGAAAGAGCGCCTTCGTAAACTAATTGAGGGAATAGTGTCCTCCTTTGGTAAAGCGACAGTAATACTTAATTCACTGCGCGCGTTGAACGTAAATTGCGGAAATGAGAGTTTCAAATCAGTTTTCCTCGAACAGCTTCCGGCCAAGTGCCAAGCCGCGTTGTCATTATTAGAAACCACCGATTTAGACAAATTAGCGTTGTTAGCTGACAAATTCATGGAGGCTTTGGAACCCGATTCGCATTTGGTCAGCCTGGTTGCTACCAAGTTGGTCGTCGAGAAGCTTGAAGCCCAAATTTCCAAGCTTGCTGAAGAAATGGGAAGCCAAAAGAAGGTCCAAATCGAAATCAAAACCAAACAAGAATTTTGTCGATAAAACTAAATCCGAAAACAAGTACTGTGGTCTACATAAAAGATTTGGTGCCAATGCATACCGTTGTATATCTCCATGTTCATAGAGGGGACCGTCGGAAAACTAGATCATCCTCGCTGCGCTGGAGCAATGTGCGAGGAGCGCACTTCCAAACAGCCCCACAGCCGCGATCGAAATTCAAATCTCGTTTTTCTCATTGATACTAGTGATAAAGTTTCCCTGGTCTCTAAGGACCCGTTACTTTCTATTAGTTTGACCAGCGGTAAGGTTTTCACAGCCAATGATACGCCAATTAAAACCTTCGGAAAGACAGTGCATTCCGCAGATTTTCATCTTAAAAACTCTGGTCGATAAAAGTTCTGCATGGTGGCAGTGCCTTATGTGATCATAGGTGCCGACCTGCTTAATCTTTTCGGTTTTCTCGTCGATATTCGTAAACGCAAGCTCATTGATCCAGTCACTGGCACGTTTTAACCTAATTTCGTTAACCACACCACCACGTTAACCACGTCACAAGTTTCTTCTTTTTCTGTCAGCTTAGTGCCGTCAAACCAGGTTAGCAAATTGTTGTCCGAGTTTCTGGACGTCATAAGACTCAAATTGGCTAAAAGAATTAGTTCCCCAGAGGTCTTTCATCACATGATTACCAAAGGACCCTCTAAATTCAAGGGCATCCATAGAATCTCTCTTGATAAATATCAGGCGACCAAAAAAAAATTCGAGAGATTGGTTGAGGATAGAGTCTGCCGCGACTTGAACAGTCCCTGGATAAGCCCACTCCACCTCACCGAAAAAAAAGACAGTTTCTGGCGTGTCTGCGGTAATTTTTGGGAACTCAATAGCGTTACTTAACCGGAAAGGTACCCTTTATCTCATCTCCATGATTTCCCCGTGGCACTCGCGGTTCAGATCTCTTTGAAAACTGTGTTATTTTAATTTTTTAATTTTTTTAGAACTTAATTAAAAGAAAAAATAAAAAAATTCAAAATTTGTAATCTGATGTGGTAGGATAAAGATGTCTAATGTAATGCTATGACGTTGTGTGGTGTAGTGTTAAGGACCAAAACATCTTCAAAAGGGGTGGGGCGAAAAAAAAAGATCAAACAAAAATCTACTTCCGTAACACTTTTTCTCAATCTGAAATAATTAATTTACTCCGTACGGCAGAAAAAAAGTTAAGCCTATAGTACGTATCAGCTGAACACTGCTTGAAGTCTAGACGCGATCAAGTTTTCTGACCGCGTTCATCCGAAAAAACACGCAAGCAAAGAACCCAACTTTGACAATGAGCTAGAAGTAAATCTTGTGGATGATAATGATAACGATAATGATGTTTATAATAATGAGAATGTTAATGGCGACGGTTACAATGACAAAAGTGTAGAGAATAAGATAAATGATAATAATGATAATGATTATGACAAAGATAATAATAATGATGGTGATGATGATAATAATGATAGAGATGATGATGACAATGATAATAATGTTGTTAATAATGATGATAATAACGACGATGATAACAGTGATTGTAATGATGTCCATAATAATAATAATCTTAATAGAAATAATGCTAATGATGATAATGATAATAATAATAATTATCCTGATGATAATGATGATAATGATTATCATAATAATGATAATGATAATGGTAATGAGACAAATAAAGATGATACAGAACTAAAAACAATTGTTATTAAAATAATAACAATGGTAATGATGATGATATAAAAAATGATAATGATAATGATAATAATTATGATGGGTATAATAATCATAATATAAAATGAAAATAATGATAATAATGACAAATTATAAGAAAATAATAAAAGTAATGAAAAAAAAGTTTCTACAAATAATTATCGTGTTAATTAGGAATGTAGCAACAAAAGTAATAATAACAAAAGTAATAATGATGGTAATGAGAATAATTATGTTGATAGTAAGGATTTTTGTAATAATAATAGTGGTGATAACAATGATTGTAATAATAATAATAAGAACGATGATATTGATGGCGATCATAATAATAATGATGATACAAATAATCATGCTAATGATAATAATAGTAAAAATTACGATAATCTTCATAACATTGACAGTGAAAATGATGAAAACGATAGTAAAAATAGTAATAAAGATAATAATAAAAAAACAACGAAAATGTTAGTAATGATGATAATGATAGTAATAATGCCGATAATGATGATGATAATTATGATAATAAAACTCATAGTAGTAATACTAATTTAAATAATTATAATAATATAAATTATAATAATAGTAATAAAAAAAATAATAGTGATAATTATAATAATAATAATAAAAATCATAATAATGATAATGGCAATCACGATGATATTGATACTGATAATGATGTAGATGATGATGATAATGATGATATTGATGATGATGATGATGATTATAATGATGATAATGATGATGATGATGATGATTATGATGATGATGATGACGATGATGACGATGATGATGATGATGATGATGATCATGATAATAATAATAAAATAGTAGTTAAAAATGATTGTAACAATAAAGAGGATTGTAATTATAATAATCGTAGTAATTATGCTTACGATAATGATGGTAATCATAATAAGGATTATAATTGGAAATCATAGAATAATTATGAGGTAAAAAAGATTATAGTAATAATAATAAAAATATTTTATGATAATGATTTTATTAATGATGTTGTTAAAAATAATAATAAGGATAATGATGATAATTGTAATTATGATAATGATAATGGTGATGATGATAATAGTAATGCTTAAGATAATGGTTGTTATATTGACAATGATGTTGGTGATGATAATGATAATAATACTTATAATAATGATAATGATAATGATACTTTTTATGACAATAGTAATGGTAATCTTGATGAATGTTAGGATGTTAATGATACTGATTATTATTTGAATAAAAATAAGGGTAATGATGATAATCATGGTGATATTCATTATGATGATAATGATTATAACGATGATAATGATAGTGATATTAATAACTATGATAATAATAGCAATAACAATAATGATACTGATAGTAATAATAATTAATTTAAAGCTAGATATGCAAGTTACAATAATAAGGTTAATAATTATTATAATCGATATATTTATGATTGTCATAATAATGGTAATGATGTTACGGATAATGATGAAAGTTATAAAGATGATAAAGATGAAAATGGTTATAATAATAATCATGATAATGATGACATTTATAATGAAGATAAGAATGACAATAATAATAACGATAAAAGTAGTAATCGTAAGGTGAGTAATAATCAGTATTGTAGTATTATACTACTAATTATGATGGTGATAATGATAAGGATAATAATTCGAATAATAATAGTATTAGTAGTGATTGTGACGATAATAACGATAAAGATTGTCATAGTAAAGATCGTGATAATGATAATGATCATGCTGAAGATAATAAAAAAAATTATAATAATGATGATCATGCCGACAATTATTATAACTACTATAATGTAGACATCAATAACGATTACAATTATAATGAAGATAATAATTTTAATGATAATGATTATAATAATTCAAAGCAGAATAATGATAATACTGAATGTACAGATGATGATTACAATGATGATAATGATGATGGTAATACTGACTATCATTATAATGATAAAGATAATAATTTTGTTTATATTCATGATGATGATAATCATAATGATAACTCTGATCTAGAGAAAGTGCCGCTGGGGTAGGCTGTTGGGAAGCTAGCTAGTTTTCTAGGGAGAAATGAGTGTCACGACCTATAAGACAACGCTATCTGGCAATGGCCTACAAATAATGACATGAAATGCGAATTTCTTGTATTATTAAGTCACTTTATTCGTTTTTACACTTACGCGGGTGTCTAGGCCCGGAAAATTTTGTCGCGATCCGGCGCTACGCCACGGCACGCCATTTCGACAATCTCGCTTTCTATTATCTGCTCTCGCTCTAACGATCGCTTTAAGGCACGATCCCAGGGGCCGGCTCCCGCGGCTCGCCCTGCATACACGCGGCCGATACACACACACACACATGCTCCCACGCACTACTTCTTGCAACAACACTACATGCTGCTTTACCTCGGGATTTACCATCTTACTCTTTTCTTTAGTGACTGAATCGGCTGGTGATCTTGACCTTGCAATTGACAACTGATGACGGCAGTAATGGTTCCTTGGTCGTCAGGCGCGAGGACAGATGTGGCTGGCTGATCGTGATCGCTGGCTCTCCTTGTCCTTCTCTCCTTCTCTCTCGATTCTCTCTCTCTCTCTTAACTACCGAAATCGCGAAAAACTCGGGAGCTCTGGTTCGCTCGAATGCTACTACAGAAGTGATACGTTAGGCCCACCAATTAGTGCAGTCTCACGCTTTACCGCACTATATCTTCATACATACTTTTGAATCTTACCGATAGGACATCGTTCACACACACTCGAACGCGACGCAATTTAAAGAACACACGCTTAAAACAGATACACATTTATACATACCTTCCTCGACGATGAAGCAACACTGGATCAGTACAATAGCGCGGTAAATATTTTGTAATACGCAATAACACAGGTACTTTATAATTATACAGGTATTTTATAATACACAACTACAGAATACTTTGGCTTTTCTTCGGTGCTATGTCCTCTTTCCAATTTCTCACACATGAAACAAAATAACGGACCAAACTCAGGTCGTAATTAGTCTTATAGTAGGTATTTATAAATTGTCCCCTTTCAGATGCATCTCAGCGCAGAGGATTGAGAAAAAAATGACTCCGTCATATTCCCCTCCCCTAGAACGAATATCTCTCCAAGTGTTTGGTCTACACCAAAAAAACGTCTGAAGAGTACATAAAAATGTAAAAAGAAAACGACAATTCTTTAACCGGGTATGCTAACTGGCAGCCCGCTTATCTCTAAATTTTTAATAAAAATAACGGTAGTAATAATGCTTGTAATGATAATCACGAAAACGATAACAATAATGGTAATAATGATAGTAATAATAATGATGATAATAATGATGTTATTAGTGATGATAATAATAATGATGATAATTATGATAATAATAACTTAAACAATAAAGATAAAAATGATATGTATAAAACAACTTAAAGAATATAAGATAAATTAATAATTATAAGGTTTTTAGGAATAAAGCCCGTAGAAAATATGCTCTCGATAATAATGGTCAAAGTATAATACTAAGAGAAATAATAATGCTTGTCACGAGTATGATGAAAATGATGATGAAGATGATAATCATGACAATAGTAAGAATAACATAAATCATGCTGATAATAACCATAATAATAACGATAATAATAATAATTGTGACGATAATTATAATGATGAAAGTTATGACAGCGGTAACAATGAACATGCTCATAAAAATTATATAATTACCAACAATAGATATGATAAAAATAATAACGATTCTAATAAAGATTCTACAATTAATATTGTTAATAACGATAATTATAATTATGCCGATAATGATCTTCAAAATAATAACGGTAATTACATTAAAAATAATAGTAATGGTAGAAAAAATGATAACAATTTGAGTAATAGAAGTAATGATGATGGTAATAACGATAAAAATAATAATAATACAGCTAACAATAATAAGGATGATGATAATAATAAATATAAAAAGAAATAATGCAAATCACGATAACAATTAAAATAATAAAAAAAGTGATGATGACAATGATAGTATTAAATATGATAACAATAATGATAATAATAACGATAGCAGTAATGATGAGAACGTAAATAATGATGATAATAATTATGATGATAAAAACAATTTTGTAAGTAATAATGTTCATAATAATAATAATAATGATGACAATAAAGTAAAAGATATTGATAATATCGATAACTATAATAATAATAATCATAATAGTGATGATGATAATAATAATGAGAATCATGATAATAATGATGATAGTTATGATAATAATAATCATAAAAATTATAAGGACACTGATGATAATAATGATAATGATAGTAATAATAATAACAATGATGATAATGATGATTATAATAAAACTGATGAAGATGATTATAATGATGATAATGATAATGATAATGTATATGATGTAGACGAAGATGATAATAATAACAATAATAATAATGATGATGATCATAATAATGATAACAAAACTAAAGATGTTGATGATAATGACGATAATGATAGTGATGAGAGTAACAAAAACGACTTTGTTAATAATAATAATAATACTAATCATGAAAATATTAAGTTTAAAGATGATAACATAACATGCATCAATAAATATTATAATGATGCCGATGATGCTGATGATAATGATAATGATGTTAATTATGGTGTTAATTATAATGATAATAATGATGATGATGTTGTCAATAATTTTGACGAGGGTGAAGATACTAAAGATGATGATAGTGACGAAAGTCATAATGATGACTTTGATAATAATTATATAAATAATAAAAATGATAATAATGAAGTTAAAAATATTAATAGTAATTCTATTAAAAAATATAATGATACTAATAATAAGGATTATTATGGTAACAATGATGATGATAATGATCATGATGAGGACGATACAAATAATATCAATGAAAATGTTTATAATAATTATGATGATGATAAAAATAACGACGATAATGTTGTTGATGATGATGATGATGATGACAATGATGTTTATGATTAGGTTAATGATAACGAAAATGTCGATAATGATGATAATAACTATGATGATAATGATAATGATGAAGATATTAATGATAATGACGATAATGATTATAATGATTATAATATTATTAATAAAAATAATGATTATAATGTTGAGGATGATGACAACATTCTTAATGACAATAAATACGACACTAATAATGACGTTAAGAATATAAATTTGTTCATTGGATTTATGATACTGATAAAAATAGTGATGATATAATAATAATACTAAGCATAATAATAATAAGTATGATAATGATTATGATCAAATTGAAGATGATGATGATGACAATAATAACGATGATTATTATAATAATAATGATTATAATGAGAATAATAATGATAAAAATAATGTTAAGGATGATAGTGGTGATAATGATAATGCTGATAATAATAAGAATTATTATGATAATAATGATAATGACGATAGAAATAATGATAATAATGATAATAATTATGAGGATAATGTTGATGACGATCATAATAATAATCATAAGGATGATTACAAAGATTATGTGAATAAAAATAATAATACTTATAAAAGTGATAATGACTATGATAATAGTAAAAATAATAATAATTATTATCAATGAGAATGATAATGATAATTATTATGATGAAAAAGTTAACGATGATAATGTTGTTGATGATAAGGATAATTACGATAATGATAATGATTGCCTTGATAATGATGATAATTTTAATAATTATAATGATAATTATGATCAGAATAATAATAATGATAATTTGAATAATGATGACGAAGATGATGATTAAAATAATAAAAATGATGGTGATAAAAGTAATGATAATTATGATAAAGATGTTGCCGATAATGACAATGATAGTAATAATGATAATGATAAATAAAATTGGTATAAATAATAATAATAATGATAATGACGATAAGGACGATTTTAATGATATAGACTATGGTGATAAAAACAATAATAATGATAGTAATAGTAGTAATGATTATGACTTTAATAATAATAATTTTAAGAATAATGATATCAATCATCGAATTTAAAATGACAATATTAACTACATCATTGAATGTAATAATGATAATTATTGTGATAATTATAAAGATAATTATAATGATAATAATGGTGATGATAATGATAAGAAAGTTAATTATATAATGATAATAATTAGGATGATATTAATAATAATGTTGATAATGATGATAATAATTATAATAATCATGAAGATGTTGATAATTACGGTAACAACAAAAAAAAAATGATAGTGTGGATTACAATGATGATAATAATAATAATAATAATGATAACGTTAAAAATAATGGTGATGATGATGATGATAATAAAAATAATAATTGGGTATAATAAGTGGTAACAATTATGTTAATGTTCTAAGAATTTATAATGATGATGTTGATAATAATAATAGAATTTATGATGACGATATCTACGACACTAATGATAAAGTAATAGTAAGGATATTGTTAACAGTTATAATAATACTTATAATAATAATGACACTTATTATGATGATAATAATAATTTTTAAGATGATGATAATAATAATAATGATAATACTGGTGTCGATGATGATAACGATGATGACAATGCTGATGAAGATAAGAAAGATAATCATAACAATTTTAATGATATTAATATAATTAATGATAATGATTATGATGGTTATAATAATAATAAAAATAATGATAAAAAAAATTGTTATAATGATAATGATGATAATAATTATCATAATATATGTAATAATACAGTTCACTATAATGATCCTAATAATGATGATAACACATATAATAAAAATAATTATAATAATGATTTCAATGATAATTATGATAATGATGCTGATGAACATAAAGATAATTATAATGTTAATAAGAATGAAAATAATAATAATAATGATAATGATATTGAAGATGTTTGTAATTGTTATAATTTATTATTAAAATAATGAAACTGATATTAATAATATTGTTGTTAACTATCATAATGATAAATTTTATGATAATGATGAAATTTATAAATATGGTTTTCATGGCACTAATAATAACGTTATAGTTAAAATATTTCTTAAAGTAATAATAATACCGATAACATGATGACAATTTGTATCCTTATAATGATGATAATAAGAATGATAATGATAAACATAATGATGATAATGATGATGATGACGATAATGGTGATGATGATTATGATGATGATAATAGTATTGATAATAAGGGTAATATTTATTATGATGATAATGATAATAATAATGATAATGATGATAATGATAATGGTGATGATAAAGATGATGATTATGATTTTGATGACGATAACATTAAAAATAATTATAATGAAAATAAAGATGCTAATCATAATGCTGATGATTATGATGATGATAATAATAAAAATAATAATGACAATTATTACAATAGCGACTTTAATAATAATGACGGAAGTGATGATGATAATGATGTTGATGATAATAATAATAATAATAAAAATTACAAGAATGGTGATGATGAAGATTGTAATGATAATGATGATGATGATAGTGTTAATAATTAGGATGATTATAATAGCTATCACAATAATAAAGATGGTAATAAGAATAATGATGATGAACATGATGATAATAGTAATATTGATAACAACAAAAAGAATTATGAAAATGATGATGGTAAAAAAAGTTATGATTATAATGAAAATTATAGTGATAATGCTGATTATAGTGGATTCAGTAATAAAAACAACTTATTAAATAATTATGTTAAAAATACTGTTAATGGTTACAAAGTTTAAAATTATATTATCAATTTTATCGATAAATTGAATCATGATGACGATGATAATGATAATAATAATTATTATAAAAATGACAATGACGATAGAGATAATAATTGTAAAAATGATGATGATAATAATAATAAAAGTGATAATGATTATAACATAATATTTGTGATGATGATGATAGAAATAAAGATAATAATAATGATAATAAAAATAATGGTAATAAAATTGATAATAATAATAATTATAATAATTTTGATGATGAGAATAATGTTAATGATAATAATAATAATAATTATGATAATGAGAATAATAATCATATTGATTATAATCATGATGATAACAATAATGATAATAGTGACATTATCAATAATAACAACTGAATTCACAATCGTGTAAAGAATATTGTCAATAATAAAAAATTGAAACATTTACATTGATAAATATAATAATAATGATAACAATAATAATGATTATAAGGATAATAAAAATAATTATACGAATAATAATAATAATGATAATAATAATAATAATAATGATGATAACGTTAATGATTATAACGATAATGTTAATGATAATAATGATAATAACTATGATGACGATTTTAATAATAATGATTATAATGATAGTAACAATAATGATCATGATGATAATTGTAATAATAACGATTGTAATAATAATTATGATGATGATGATAATTATGATGATGATGATAATTATGATAAAGATAATAATTATGATTATGATGATAATAATGGCATTAAAAATATTAATTATGACAATAATGTTAATAATGGCGATAAGAATAATGATAATGATAGTAATAATGATAATGATGATGATAATAATAATGTTAATGATAATAATAATTATAGTGATAGTTATGACGATGATGATGATAGTAATGATAATAAAGACGATAATAACAATAATGACAATTATCATGATAATAACGACAATTGTAATGATATAGATGATAACGACTGATTATTATTATAATGATAATAGTGATGATATTGATGATGAAAATGAGAAAATTGCTGATGATGATAATCATAATAAAAATGATAATGATGATTGTAATGACGATGATATCGATGATAATGATTATTATAGTAATAATGAAAATAATAATAATAATGGTGATAATAAAGATGATAATAAAAATAATACTAATAATAGTAATAATAATAGTCATGATAATTATGAAAGCAATAAAAATAAGACCAAAAATGTAAACAATAATAATATCGATGATGAAAAAAATGATCTTAATGACAATGATAATGATGATTATGATGATGATGATAACAATCATAATGAATACGTAAATGATAATCATAATGATAATTTTTATGTTAATGATATAAATTATGATGATAATGATAATAATAATAATAATGTCGATGATGATGATGTTGAAAATAATGATGATGATGATGATAATGATGATAATAATGATAATGATGATAGTGACGTCAGTAATAAAAATAACTTTGGTAATAATTATGGTAATCATATTGTCAATAGGAAAAAAATTTAGAGATATAACAATAACAATCTTTATGAATATAATAAAGATATTAATGAAGATAATTATGATAATGATGATGATGATGATAATAATAAAAATGATATTAATAATAAAGATGACGATAATAATATTGATAGTCATGATAGTAGTAGTAATAATAATAGTTATGACAATATAAATAATAATGATAACCTTGATGATTATGATGATGAGGATAATAAATATGATACTAAAAATGTAAGCGATAATAATATCGATGATAAAAATATTGATCTCAACTATAATGATAATAACGATAACAATTAGAATAAAAATACAAATAATAATAATGTCAATGTTGAATAGTTACGTTGTTTATTATGATAAATACGATGATGTTAATAATAATAATGATATCAGTGACGTCCGTAATAAAAAAGAGTTTGTTAATTTTAACGTTAAGGACATTTTCGGTAGTAATAAAAATAGGAATACTACTATTTATTTTATAAATAAATGAAGTTATTTTGAAGATTATTATGATAAAGATATTAATATTGATGATGACGTGATGATGATAATTATGACGACCATGCTGGTGATAATAATGATAACAATAATTATAACAATAATGCTAATAATAATTATAAAAATGATGATAATAATAATATTAATAGTTATGGCAATAATGATAATAATTAAAATGACGAAAATATGATAATGATAATAATAATAATAAGGATGATGATAATGATATCTATAATGATAATTATACTAAAAATAATTATAATAATGGTAATGAGTGCAATAATTATAATATTAATAATGAAAATGATCATAACGATAATAATGATGAGAATGATAATGATGATAATAATGATGATGATCTGAATCATAACGATAATAATGATGATAATAATGATAATATTAATAATGGTAACAATAATTATAAATTTGACGATAGTATTTATAATAACGATGAAAATAATAAAATTAGTAATAAAATTGATATTCATAATGATGATAAAGTTAATCATTATAACGATGTCAATAATAATGATCATAATAATAATGATACTAAAATTAATAATTATGATGATTAAAATGAAGATAATAATAATAATGATAATTATACTAATGATAAGGATTATAATAAAGAGAATAATAATAATTATGTAAAGCATGAAAATATTGATGATGATGATGATGATGATGATGATGATGATGATGATGATGATGATGATGATAGAAATGATAACAATGATTAAAATAATAACAATTATAATGATGATAATTGTAATTATCAGCATAATAAAGAAAATGATAAAGATGTTGATAAAGATAATGATGATTATAATGATATTAATGATATTTATGCTTATAATAATAATAATAATTATAATAATCATGATAATAACAGTAGTAATGTTAATGCTTATGTTGACAATATTATTTATAATTATAATAAACATAAGAATAATATGAATGATATCTATTATAATAATAATAATGATGTTTATGATAATGACGATGGTGATAAAAATGAATATGATAATAATAATGATTAAACTTATAAAAATGATAATAATAAATCAAGTAATAATGATGTGGATAAAAATAATAATGATGATATTGATAATTATGACGATTATGATGATGATGATGATTAATAATGATTATGATGTTGATAATGATCATGTTGATGATGATGATGATGATAATGATGATAAAAATGATGATGATGATATAATTGATAATGATGATGATGATAATGATAATAATAGTAATAATAGAGATAACGATAATATGTTTGATAATGAGGATACTGATAATATCAAAAATGACATCAGTATAAAAATAATAATAAGGTTTAGGGTAACGACAATGGTAATTTTAATGAAGATGATAATGATGATAGTACTGATAATGATGATAGTTTCGAAAATAATATTGATAATAATTATAATGATAAGAACAATAATGATGATATTTATAATAAAAATAAGGATAACGATAATGAAAATAATATTAGTGATGTCAATTATGCTGATGTTGATAATGATAATGATGATAATGATGATAGTAATGATAACGATAAAGATGATAATAATTAAAATAATGATAATGATGATAATGATAATGATTATGAAAATAATGAGCATGATAAAAATGATGATTAAGATGGTGATCATAATAATGATAATAATGATGGTATTAATAAAAATAATAATGACCATGATGATGAAAATGATGATAAAAATGATAATAATAATAATGATGATAATGATGATATTCATGATGCTGATTGTAACGATAATAATCATAATGTTAATAATGATGATGATGATACTGATAATAAAAATGATAACAATATCGGTAATGGTGATAATAATGTTAATATCAATAACGATGGTAAGAGTTACGATTATGATAATGATAATAATGAAAATAAAAATACTGATGTCAATTATGATGATGGTGATGATGATGATGAAGATGGTAATGATAGTAATGATATTGAAAAAGATTGTAATGATGATAATGATGATAATAAAGATAATAATAATGATATTGAAGATAATTTTCATAGTAAAAATGATCATAAAGATAACGATTATTAGAATGATATTAATGATGGTATTAAAAATAATAATAATGACCATAATGATGATAATAATAATGATGATAATTATGATGATATTTATGATGCTAATTATAATAATAATGATGATATTGTTGATAGTAATGATGATAGTAATAAAAATGATAATAATAGTAGTAATGGTGATGATGATGTTGACACTAATGATGATGATAATAATTTCCAATGTAATGATAATAATGATGATAATATTGAAAATAATGATGATGATGATGAAGATAATAATGATAATAATAATAGTGTTATTAGTAATAATTACGACTTTGTCAATATTTAAGTAACTTATATTGTGTATAGTCATAAAATTAAAAATAATAACATTAATTATGTTGATAAATATAATTAGTCTTATAATAATGATTATGATGATGATGATGATAATGATGATGATAATGATGATAATGGTGATAATGATCATGCTGATGATGATAATAATGATGATGTTGACGATTATGATAGTGATGATGATTATATTGATAATAATGATGATGATGATAATGATAATAATGATAATAATTTTGATAACAGTTATAATAATGATGATGCTAAAGATAACGATTATATTTTCAATTATGATAATACTGATAATATAAAAAATTACATTTGTATGGAAATGATAATAAAGTTAAAGATAACTACAATATTAAAAACAATGATGATGATAAAGATGACTATATCGATAATGATGATAGTTTTGAAAATAATAATAATATTGATTTTAATGATAATTTTAATGATGATGATGATTATAGTAATAATAAGGATAATGATACTGAGATCATTAATAATCATGTTAATTATGATGATGTTGATGATGATGATGATGATAATGATGATAATGGTGATAATGATCATGCTGATGATGATAATAATGATGATGTTGACGATTATGATAGTGATGATGATTATATTGATAATAATGATGATGATGATAATGATAATAATGATAATAATTTTGATAACAGCTTTAATAATGATGATGCTAAAGATAACGATTATATTTTCAATTATGATAATACTGATAATATAAAAAATTACATTTGTATGAAAATGATAATAAAGTTAAAGATAACTACAATATTAAAAACAATGATGATGATAAAGATGACTATATCGATAATGATGATAGTTTTGAAAATAATAATAATATTGATTTTAATGATAATTTTAATGATGATGATGATTATAGTAATAATAAGGATAATGATACTGAGATCATTAATAATCATGTTAATTATGATGATGTTGATGATGATGATGATGATGACGCACGCCGCTGAAACATGAAACTGACGCGCAATCGTCACACAGCCTGACATACAATTCCTCACCTAATTATACTCGTGAAGCAAAAACAGCACACACGCTAAATAGGTACACGCACACCCGGAGTTATACACAATTGATATTCACAATGCCGCGTACAAGCACCCATATTACATACGAACGCTCATAAAGCTATCGAGGTGGAACAAATTCGCCAATGCACTCACGCTCTGATACAATTGGCCATACGGTGACAAATACCTGTGACGTCAAGGGTTGACGGCTCCGAGGAAGATCTCCGCAGGGGAACGGCAGGAATAGACCAGAGAATAGCTCAGCAGTCGACCAGAAAAAAGCTCCCAGTGAGTGTGGACGAAAACAGCCCGTCTAGGCAGATGGAGATCAGCCCCAGCCTAGCAGCAGTGCAGTAGGTGTATGCAAGTGGAGGTGAGCTCCAGGGTTAGCAGCAATGCAGTGGGTGTATGCAGATGGAGGTCAGCTCTGGGGTTAACAGCCATGCAGTGGGTCTTTTCTCGCTCAGGTTAGAGGACAGCTCCGTCTCAGTGGAAGAGACGTACCCAGGGCTATAGTAGTATAGCAACTGCCTCTGTTCGGTAGACGCGCGCCGTTTCTTGCTTCTCCTTTTTCCTCCCGCTCTCTCTGTCTCTCTCTCCCACTTATCTCACATCACAACTCACTTCCCACCCTTTTCTTTAACCTACTAGCCAACGCTGAACAGTAGTTAAAATAATGATGATGATGAAAATAACGATAATATCTTTGATCATGAGAATACCAATAATACTTAAAATGACATAAGTATGGAAATGATGATAAGGTTAAAGATAACGACAAAAGTGATAATAATGATAATGATAATGATGATAATAATAACTATGACAAAAATAATGATGATGACGATAATAATAATAATGGTGATAATGATAATGATGATAATGATGAGGATGAATATAATGATTAAAATGATGACAATAAAATTGATATTAATGATGATAATAATATAAATGATGATGATCTTTATACTAATAAAGACAACAATGTTTATAAAATTAACGATAGTAATAATAATGATGATACTAAAGGGTACGTGAGTAATAGTCACATTTATGTTAATATCTATGTTAATGATAATTATGAAAATAATACAATTATGGGTCATAACATTAAATATATATAAATAGATAATAATATTGACGATAATGGTAATTATAATGATCATGATAATGATAATGATAATAATAATAATGATGATAGTGACGTCAGTAATAATAACAACTTTGCTTCTAATTATAAAAATAATATTGGTAATAGTAATAGAATTTTGAAGAATAACATTAATTATTTCGATAAATATGATAATAATGACGATAATGATGATAATGATAACGATAATGATGGACACGATAGTAAAAATAGTAATGATAATCATGATTATGAAAGTTATAATAATAATGATAGAAATGATAATGATAAAAATGATGATGTTGATGATTTTGATAATATGGACGATGATAATAATAATGAAGATGATGATGATAATGATAATAGTGACATCAGTAATAATATCGACTTTATTAATAATAGTGTTAATATAATTTTGTATAGTTATTAAAGTAAGTATAAGAACATCAATTATGTCGAAAAATATAATAATGATGATGATAATAATAATAATGTTGATAATAACGATGATAACGATGATGATGATGATAATACTTGTGATGATGATAATGATGATAATGATGACCATGATGTTAACAATGATAATAATAGTGATAATGATAGTTATATAAATATGACAATGATGTTAATAATAATGATGATGATAATAATAAAATTGATGATTCTAATAAAATAAAAAATCAGAATAATGATGCTAAAGATAATAATAGTGCTAATAATAATCATGATAATGATAAAAGTAATGACGAAGATAATAAAAATGATAATAATGATAATGAAAATAATTTTGATATTGATACTAAAAATATTGATGGTGATAATAATAATGATTATTATCATACGGATAATGATAAAAATAATAATAATGATTATGTTAATGATAAAAATCAATACAAAAAAGAAGATGATAATGATAAGATTGGTGATAATGATAAAAATAGTAATGATAATTATAAAAGAAAGATGATGAAGATGAAGATGGTGACAATGATGATGATAAAGATAATGATAGTGATGACGATGATAATGAGAATAATGATTATTATAATGATGACAATGATGATAATGATGATGATGATAATGTCAATAATGATGACAACGATAATGCTAATTCTAAAGATATTGTTAATAATAATTATAATAATAATGATGATGATGTTGATAATGATAATAATAATGATAGTAATAATAATGATGATGATAATCATAAAAATCATAATCATAGTAAAGGTAACAATTAAGATGAAAAAGATGGTTATAATACTGATATTATCAATAGTAATAATAAAGTTAATATTGACGACAATAACGATAAAAATTATATTCAAAAGATAATAATCATATCTTTTATCGTAATAATGATACCACTAATTATGAAGATATTGATGATGACGATGATAATGATGATAATAATGATGATATCAATAATGATGATAATGATAATGATGATAATGATAATGATGATATAAAAAATGATGATGATAATGATGATGATGATGATGATGATGATAATATTGATGATAATGATGATAATGATAATAATGATATCAGAAATGATGATGATGATAATGATGATGATGATGATGATGATCATGATATTGATAATAATGATGATGATGATAATGATAATAATAATTATAATGGTGATAATAATGATGACAAAAATAATGATGATAATGATAAAAATTATCATAATTACCATGATAATGACACAATTATAAGGATAATAATGAAGACGATAACAAAAAAGATGATATCGATACTGATATTAATGATAATAACGATGATAATTATGATAATGATGATAATGATGATGATATTGACAATGATGATGATGATAATAAAAATGAGGATGATAATTAAAATAGTGACATTAGTAATAATAACAACTTTATCAATAATAATGTTAATAATATTGTGTTTAGTTATAAAATTAACATCAATACCATTAATTGTTTTGATAAATATAAGAATGATGATAATAAAAATGATTATGATAATGATAATAATGACTTTGGTACTAATAACATCTTTGTAAATAAAAATGTTAATAATATTGTGTATAATCAGAAAATTAAGATTAATAACATAAATTGTGTCGATGAATATAAGAATGACGATGATGATGATTATCATGATGATGATGATGATGATAATGATGATAATGATGATGATGATGATGATGAGGATATTGATGATGATTATGAAAATAATAATGGTTATAACAATTATGATCATGATAATAATGATAATGATAATAAAAATAATGATAATAATTATAATTAGAATAATAATCATAATTATCATGACAAAACGATAAGGATGTTGATGAAGATAATGATAATAATAATGATATTAATAATGATATTAATAAAAAATATTAATGATGATGATGATAATAATAATGATAATGATGACATTGACGATGATAATGATGATTAAAATAATTATATTAATGATAATAATGACATTAGTAATAATAACTATTTTGTCAATAATAAAATTAATAATATAGTGCGAGGTCGTGAAATTAAGACTAATAGCATAATCTACGTGGATCAATATAAAAATAATGATGATGATAATGATAATGATGATGATGATGGAGATGATGATGATCATGATGATGATAATAATGGTGATAACAATGATAATATTAATAATGATGATGATTATAATGATCATTATCATGATAAAGTGAATTGTTATACTGAAAATAATGTTAATGATATTGACAATAATGGTGGTCATAATAAAGTTAATATCGACGATGAGAAACATGAAAATTATATGAAGAATGTCAGTGATAAAATCGTTTATTACCATTATGACAATACTAGTGATGATAATGATAATATTAATAATTATGATATAAATAATAAAAATACGATGATATTGATAATAGTAACGTTAGCAATGATAACGACTGAGTCAATAATAACGTTAACAACGTTGTCGATACTAAAAAAAATAAAAATAATTCTATTTGTTTTATTGTTGAATAAAAAAATTATGACGATAATGATAATGATGATAATACTATTGATAATGAACGAAATGATGATGATCATGACGATTATGATGATATTAATGATGATAATGATGATAATAATAGCAATAAGGTTAATGATAATACTAAAAATGATGACAATAATTATGATAATAATGATAATAATGATAATAATTATAATGGTGACGATAATAATAACTATCATAATAATAATGATGATTATAATTATGGTTTTCACAATAATTATGATGAAGACGTTGTTGTCGATATTGTTAATAATGATCAGAATAATTATGATTGTGACGATGTTTATGATTCAAATAATGATGAAAATGATGACGGTTACAATGATGATAATGTGGATTAAGATAATGATGTTTATTATGATGTTGATGATGATGATGATGTTAATGATATTAACACTTATGACGATGATGATGATAATGATCACTATGATGTTAACAATGATGATGATTATAATGATAATTATGATGTTAACGATAATGATGATAGTGATAATGATAGCATAATGATTATGATATTGATCTAAATGATAATGATGATGATAAAAAAGAAATTGATGATTCTAATGAGATTAAAAATAATCAGGATGATCATGCTAAAGATAATAATAGTGATAAAAATAATCATGGTAGTAATAATAGTAATGATGAAAATAATAAAAATGATAATTAAAATAATGATAATAATAGTAATGTTAATACTGACAATGTTGATGACAATAATAATAATGATTATGATAACACAGATAATAATGATAATGACGATGATTATGTTTATGATAATAATGAATATAATATAGACGATGATAATAATTATGTTGGTGATAATGATGAGGATTATAATGACAACGATAATGATAATCATGATGATGATGTTAATGATAATGACGATGATGATGACAATGATGATAATAATAATAATTATGATGATGATAATGAATATGATAATTACGATTTTAACGATAGTGATAATAATAATAATAATGATATCGAAGATGATGATGTTACTTGTGACATTCATAATAATTATCATGATGGTTATAACAAAAATAGTTCAAAAGATGTTGTTGTCGATAATATTATTAATAATAATAATGATAACAGTTATGATGATGTTTATAATAGAAAAATGATAAATATGAAAATGGTGACAATAATGATGGTAAAAATAATAATAGTAATAATAATAATAATGAGAATAATAATCATTATGATGATGACGCTCATGATAATGATGATGATGATGATATTGATGATGATGACAATGATAATGCTGATGTTAAAAATATTGTTAAGGATCAAGATGATGATAATGAGTATGATGTTGATAATAATAAAATGATGATGATGATGATAATAATGATTCTAATAGTGATGAAGGTAACAATTAAGATAAAGAGAACGGTTATTATACCGATATTAATAATAGTAATAACAAAGTTATTGTCAACGACAATAACGATAAAAATGATATTAAAAATAATGATAATAATGTCGATTATTATGATAATAATAATACTGATGATGATGATGATGATGATGATGATGATGATGATGATGATGATGATGATGATGATGATGATGATGATGATGATGATAATGATGATGATAATAATTATAATGACGATGATACTGATGATGATAATGATAATAATAATGATGACGATGAAAATTATAACAATAATGATACTATTAATGATGATGATGCTGATGATAACAATTATGATACTGATTGTTACAATGATAATCATGATGGTAATAATGATGATAATGATAATGATAACGATAATTTTATTGATACAAATTATACTTTTTAATACTAATAATGGCAGTGGTATGAAAATGATAATGAGAATAGTCATAACGAAAATGGTGATAATGATAATAATGACAATATTGATAGTAATTATGATGACAAAAATCATGATAATGTCCATATTAATAATGATGATGATAATAATAGAAATTATAATGATGAGGATGATGAGAAGGATGATAATGATAATAGTTAATATGTTGATAATAATAATAATGATGATGATAATGATGATGTTAATGCTAATGATTATAAAAATCATGATAATGATGATCATAATTATAATAATAATAATAACGATGATAATAATAATTTTAATGATAATGATATTATTTATATTAATAATGATGATAATAATGATGATGATGATATTCATATTTGTAATGACAATTATGTTCATGATGTTGATGATAGTAATGATAGTGACAATAATAAAGAAGACGTTAGTCACGGTAACATTTTTGTTTACATTCATGTTATTAATAATAATATAAAATGAAATTGAGGGTCATATTAATAAATACATGGATATTAATAAGAATATTGACGATGACAATAACGATGATAATGTCGGTACTAATGATAGTGATGATGATGATGATAATTATAACAATAAGGTTGATAATAATAATAGGAATAATGGAAATAATTAATTTTGTAGTGATTACGATGATAAAAATAATAAATATGATAATAATGATAAAGATAATGATAATAATAATGATAATAATGAGGATTGTTGTAATACCGATATTGAAAATGGTAATAAAAAAGTCGATATTGACGACAACAACAATAAAAACTATATAAAAAATGATTTTCATAATATTGTTTGTCATGATAGTGATAAAACTGATGATGATGATGACGATGATGATGATGATGATGGTGATAATGACAATGATTATTTTAATAATGATGATGATGATTATAATGATCATTATCATGATAAAGTCAATGGTTACAATGATGATAATTTTAATGATATTGATAATAATGTTGGTTATAATAAAGTTAATATCGACGATAAGAAACATAAAAATTATGTAAAGAATGTCGGTGATAAAATCGTTTATTACCATAATGACAATACTGATGATAATAATGATAATAATAATGATTATGATATTATTAATAATAATACTATGATATTGATAAAGGTGACGTTAGCAATGATAACGACTTAGTCAATAATAACGTTAACAACGTTGTCGATACTAAAAAAAATCAAATTAATTCTATTTGTTTTATTGTTGAATAAAAAAATTATGACGATAAAGATAATGATGATAATACTATTGATAATGAATGAAATGATGATGATCATGACGTTTATGATGATATTGATGATGATAATGATGATAATAATAGCAATAAGGTTAATGATGATACTAAGAATTATTACAATAATTTCAATAATGATGATAAAAATGATAATAATTATGATGTTGACGAAAATAATAACTATCATAATAATAATGATAATTATTATTATGGTTATTACAATAATTATGATGAAGACGTTGTTGTAGATATTGTTAATGATGATCAAAATAATAATGATTGTGATGATGTTTATGATAAAAATAATGATTAAAATGATGACGGTCACAATGATGATAATGTGGATTAAGATAATGATGATCATTATGAAATTGATGATGATGATGATGATGATAATGATATTAACACTTATGACGATGATGATGATAATGATCACTATGATGTTAACAATGATAATGATTATAATGATAATTATGATGTTAACGATGATGATAATAGTAATAATGATAGCATAATGATTATGATATTGATCTAAATGATAATGATGATGATGAAAATGAAATTGATGATTTTAATGAGATAAAAAATAATCAGGATGATCATGCTAAAGATAATAATAGTGATAAAAATAATCATGGTAGTAATAATAGTAATGATGAAAATGATAAAAATGATAATTAAAATAATGATAATAATAATGATGTCAATACTGACAATGTTGATGACAATAATAATAATGATTATGATAACACAGATAATAATGATAATGACGATGATTATGTTTATGATGATAATGAATATAATATAGACAATGATAATAATTATGTTGGTGATAATGATGAGGATTATAATGACAACGATAATGATAATCGTGATGATGATGTTGATGATAATGACGATGATGATGACAATGATGATAATGATAATAATTATGATGATGATAATGATAATGATAATTATAATTTTAACGATAGTGATAAGAATAATAATGATAATATCAAAGATGATGATGTTACTTGTGACATTTATAGTAATTATTATGATGGTTATAACAAAAATAAATTAAAAGATGTTATTGTCGATAATATTATTAATAATGATAATGATAATAGTTATGATGATGTTTATAATAGAAAAATGATAAATATGAAAATGGTGACAATAATGATGGTAAAAATAATAATAGTAATGATAATAATAATGAGAATGATAATTATTATGATGATGACAATCATGATAATAATGATGATGATGATATTGATGATGATGACAATGATAATGCTGATGTTAAAAATATTGTTAAGGATCAAGATAAGGATAATGAGTATGATCTTGATAATAATAAAATAATGATGATGATGATAATAATAATTCTAATCGTAATAATGGTAACAATTGAGATAAAGAGAACGGTTATAGTACCGATGTTAATAATAGTAATAACAAAGTTAATGTCAACGACAATAACGATAGAAATGATATTAAAAATAATAATAATAATGTCGATTATCATGATTATAATAATACTGATGATGATGATGATGATGATGATGATGATGATGAAGATGATGATGATGATGATGATGATGATGATGATGATGATGATAATGATGATGATAATAATTATAATGACGATGATACTGATGATGATAATAATGATAATAATGATGACGATGAAAATGATAATGTTAATAATAATATTAATGATGATGATGCTGATGATAACAATTATGATACTGATCGTTACAATGATAATCATGATGGTAATAATAATGATAATGATATTCATATTTGTAATGACAATAATGTTCATGATGTTGATGATAGTAATGATAGTGACAATAATAAAGAAGACGTTAGTTACGGTAACATTTTGTTAACGTTAATGTTATTAATAATAATATAAAATGAAATTGAGGTTCATATCATTAAATACATGGATATTAATAAGAATATTGACGATGACAATAACGATGATAAAGTCGATAATAATGATAGTGATGATGATAAAGATGATAATATTGATAAAGATTATAATGATAATAATGATAGTGATAACGATGATGATAATTATAACGATAAGGTTGATGATGATAATAGGAATAATGGAAATAATGAATTTGGTAGTAATTACGATGATAAAAATAATAATTATGATAATAATGATAAAGATAATGATAATAATAATGATAATAATGAGGATTGTTGTAATACCGATATTGAAAATGGTAATAAAAAAGTCGATATTGACGACAGCAACATTAAAAACTATATAAAAATTGATTTTCATCATATTGTTTGTCATGATAGTGATAATACTGATGATGATGATGATGATGATGATGATGATGATGATGATGATGATGATGATGATGATGATGATGATGATGATGATGATGATGATGGTGATAATGACAATGATTATTTTAATAATGATGATGATGATTATAATGATCATTATCATGATAAAGTCAATGGTTACAATGATGATAGTTTTAATAATATTGATGATAATGGTGGTTATAATAAAGTCAATATCGACGATGAGAAACATAAAAATTATAAAAAGAATGTCGGTGATAAAATCGTTTATTACCATCATGACAATACTGATGATAATAATGATAATAATAATGATTATGATATTAATAATAATAATACGATGATATTGATAATAGTGACGTTAGCAATGATAATGACTTAGTCAATAATAACGTTAACAACGTTGTCGATACTAAAAAAAATAAAAATAGTTCTATTTGTTTTATTGTTGAATAAAAAAATTATGGCGATAATGATAATGATGATAATACTATTGATAATGAACGAAATGATGATGATCATGACGATTATGATGATATTGATGATGAGAATGATGATAATAATAGCAATAAGGTTGATGATGATACTAAAAATGATGACAATAATTATGATAATAATGATAATAATGATAATAATTATGATGGTGACGATAATAATAACTATCATAATAATAATGATGATTATAATTATGGTTATCACAATAATTATGATGAAGACGTTGTTGTCGATATTGTTAATAATGATCAGAATGATTATGATTGTGACGATGTTTATGATTAAAATAATGATGAAAATGATGACGGTTACAATGATGATAATGTGGATTAAGATAATGATGTTTATTATGATGTTGATGATGATGATGGCAATACTGATGATGAAAATGATTGTAATTATGATCATTGTAAAGGTGGTGATTTTATATTATGATAATGGTTATGATACCGATAACAATGGTAGTAATAATCATAATAATACTAACGATAATGATGATGAAAATAACATTAAGAATGATGATGGTGAAATTAATTATTGTGATGTTGATAATTGTGATGATAATGATTATGATGATGATGATAATGATGATGATGATGATGATAATGATGATGGTTATGATGATGATGATGTTGATTAGGATGATGATAACTATTAAAATGATGATAAAGATGTTGTTGGTGATAATATTGATAATGGACAGAAAGATGATGATTATGATAATGTTTATAGTGAAAATGATGATGAAGATGATGACGGTGTTAACGAATATGATGATGATGATGATAATGATGATGATTATAATAATAATGATGTCGATGATAATAGTGATATCGATTATGATAATAATAAGGATTATTATGATGATTATTATAAAAATGATGATAAAGACGTTGTTAGTGCTTATATTGATTTTGATGAGAAAGATGATATTTATGATAATGTTTATAATGAAAATGATGATAAAGATGACGACGGTGACAATGATGACGATAAGAAGGATAATGATCATGATAATAATGATAATTATGATGATGATTATGATCAAACTAATGACGAAGATAATGCTGGTAATACGGATAATGATAACGAGGATAATTATGACGGTATGAATTAAGTTAGTCATGGTGATATAGTTCATAATT
The DNA here is from genome assembly GCF_036245765.1 of Copidosoma floridanum. Classification (NCBI taxonomy): domain Eukaryota; kingdom Metazoa; phylum Arthropoda; class Insecta; order Hymenoptera; family Encyrtidae; genus Copidosoma; species Copidosoma floridanum. The sequence goes on from NW_028321881.1 coordinate 33,556,498, forward strand.
TTGATTGTATTTATTAGATTCATGACGATTATGATGATGTTTTTTTTTATGACGATGAGAAGAGTGATGATTGTAATGATAATAAAAATAACTTTGTCAATTGTCTCGTACAGTATGGAACATACTACGTGGGATGGGCCTTAGCTATAGTATTAGGAAGGAGCACAAGTGGGGGGAGAAAGAGCATAAAAAGGCATGCAGCAGTGGCCACTGGGCTTTTGAACGTCGGGACTCGAAGGATGATAGTCGCAATAAGTAACTCGGGACTGCAAAGTGCCTTTCTTCAAGGAATATAGCAATAAAGTGATTGATTGAGTTTAACTGCCACGTTGTTATTAAGCACCTTGAACCTTTAGAATCCCACGTAACAGTTTTGGTGCTAAGAGTGGGGTAGGTTTTGGCGCGAAAAAAATTTTTTTTTACACGTTATATTTCGGAATTTTCGGGCGACAATCGGGAAGCACACATAGTGCAGTGCAATAACAGGCGCAGAAATTTCAAGGCAGTCACCTGCAGCTGCTATCGAGTAAGAAAGGACAAGAGTCAACATCCAGTTTCAAAAGAAACCATCATAAAGAGGATGACTTTGAGTATATTGGCGCTCATCGTTTTGTGCCTTCTGTCAGAGTAAGTAATAATTCTATTTATCCTCCCAAATATATATACTTATTGTCCTTCGGGGTTGCTTAGCTAAGGAAACGATATACAAAAAAATAATACTTAACCCGAATACGGCTTGTTCCGCTCGTTTTAGAAGCCAGTAGAATAGAAATTCAGAATCGAAAGTAAAATAGGAATCCTTTTTTCTCTATTATTTCTTCGTGCGTGAACTGAAATCAACTAATATAATTAAGCTCACATCACTCTAATATAAGAAAAAAAAGGGAAAGAAACAATGATGTCAAACTACGGGGAAGAGATTGATAACGGTAGGGATGGTTTAAACGAAACTTTTTCCATGACACAGGAAGATTTAGATACAATAACGGTTATGGTTGAACACGACTCCGAATCGTATGCACTCTATGAGAAGATGGATAAGAAAAATCAAGTTCTTATGTTAAAGATATTTAAAAATATAAAACCAAAAATTTTATTTAAGAAAAATCCTAATACAAAATAAGCAGAGCCAACGAATGAAACAGCAGAAATAGAGATGTTGGAAATTGCACCAGAAAAATCAAAATTAAAAGAGAATGCGATTAAGGAGAACATAGAAGTAGACAGGAAACGTGATCAATTAGGTGTGGAAGGGCTAGGCAAAACGAGTTGGCAGGAAAAGTATACCAAACGGCGAGAACAAGAAAATACAAACAGTGAACAGCCTGTTATGTCATTCTGTGATTGGCCACCTCTGCGTTCAAATGACCAAAGTTATAACTATAGTATACTATACATCAAACAATAGGACAGATAGGCTGAGGTTTGGATACGAAGAAAATCATAATGACGTGTATACAAATACAGAATATCTTTTCCCTGCATTTGACCGATCAACCGAGCTGCCGATAAATAATCAGTCAGAATTTTTGTAAAGGACTCAAAGTAACATACGGGATAACCCTCAGCATTAAACCATGCAATTTTCTTCTAGTAATAGGCAACAAACAGGGGTACCGTTAGCCTTAGGCTCGAATCTTAATATATTAGGCTACCTAAACAACGCAGTAAATGGTATACCACTGTATAATGGAGACCCCGTGCAGTTTCCCTTATTTGAGCAAATGGTTAGGATGATAAAGGGAACAATACCTGCCCAGTATGAAAAATATTTCATGAGACTTTTGGTAAATAAATTGCGGGGCATAACGGACGATTAGTTCTGCACGCGGTTATCGTTATTCAATTCAATTGACGAGTTTCTGTCGGCTCTATCACGAAGATTCAATAAAATGGGAGGAGTAGAGACACTTGCAGTGGAGCTTAAAACTGTCACGCAATGGAATAACGAATTAATTATGGAATATTACGGGCGAGTCCAGCGATTACACAATGGGATCATGATGGCACATGAGGTGAACCCATACTTGACGCGAGCCAAGAAAGACGCGTCGAAAAAGAGATCAGACGAGGAAGCAGTGAGGCAGTTTCTGTACAGATTAAAGGCACCGTATAACTGGAACGTCGCAGGGTTCCAACCAAAAACGCTGGAGGAGGCTATTGAAGCCGCCAATACTGTAGATAATGAATTAAGTCTCCGCCACTCAATGATAGTGCAAAAGAGTAGATTTAGAGCAAATAACGCCGAGAGACGGTATGACGCCATGGTGGGCCTTATCGGTAGCGACGCACCCGTGGGAAAGTCAGATACGGACAAGTGGGACGGTGTGGCTGATGTAAAGTACTGTTCGTATTGTCAAGATTACGGCGCCCATTCTACTAGTGGATGTGAAAAATTGTGGCAAGATGCAAAAAAAGGAATAATAAAAAATCCTAACGTTGATGAAGAACGAAAAAAAGAAACAATAGAAGAAGAAAGATGGTATGATAGGAAAGTGGCGTATAATGATTATCACCGTCGGTATGGAAACGATAGGATTTTTGATCGACAACAAGGGAATAATGGTAAAAGGCCTTACAACCAAGGGAATCGCTACCAGGGATAAAATATAACTACGATAGTAATAATTATTATAACAATAATAATAACAGTAATAATTATGATGGAAATAGTTACAATGACAGAAAAGTAGGTCATAATTATAATAGATATGACCACAGGAAGGACGATTATCGGGACAGGCAAAATAACCAATACTCCAATCAGGATAATTAGGATAACCAGGATGATTATAGGAGAGATAATCTTAATAGACAAAGTGCGAGGGTAAACAGCTCGAAAACCAGGCATTTAAACTTACAGGATGTTTGACGCGATCCCCAATCGTTGGGCATAACAAAGCAATAAATGAAAGAATTTATGAGAGGAAGTTAGGAGTGTTAGAGGAGGGTATGGATAATGACAAGCATAAGGTATTGGAGACTTATGCCACGACGCGTAAAAATTCTAAGGCTGAAGAAAAAGATGAGCAGCAGCTATCTCGCACAGTGAAAATAAGTTAATCGAAAATAGGATACACACCACCCACAGTAATTCTAAAAAGCCCTTATATAAATGAAGGTGCGACATTTTATGCCGATACGGGCGCGGAAATTTCAATAATCAAAGAGAATTGTCTTGATATTAGAGTAGCGGTAAATGGTAGGGAAAGATTAAAAACAAAAGGCGTAACGCATGGAGCTCGCCAAACTTTGGGATCCATAAAATTACTCCTAGAAAACTTTATGTGTACCCTACACGTAGTCCCCCATGACTTTTCCCTAGAGGTGGAAGGAATCATAGGATGGGATATTTTTAAGTTGTATAACGGTCAGATAAATGCCGAAGACAACACACTTACTTTGAATGGAAGGAAAATTCTGCTACGAGAATCAGAAAGTTTTGAAATTGTGCCAAAAACGAGGCAAGTTATATATGCGTATATAAAAGAGTCGCACAGGAAAATTAAAGTGGGCTGGGTCCCACTACAAAAGCTTACAGAGGGTATTTATTTCGGTAATCTTATCGCAACGAACAATAATGGTAAGGTGTATGCCGAATGTCTAAATATATCAAATGAAATAATAAATGTACCAGTCCCAGTGGTGGACCTTTTAGAGTGTGAGACGACGAAGAAAGCTGACTCATCGGACGTCAATGGGGATGACGCAGAAGCATTAGAAAGAGCCTTTGTACGGATATTTTGAGGAACTGAAAACCCCCGAAGAGAATGGAAAACTAGGCAATGAGATAAGAAACGACGCCAGCTGCACATGTTCGAAGAAAAATATCGTGGGAAACGTGGGTTGTGACAAGGACGGCCGTGACAACGAGAATACTCAAACACTTGAGGAAAACATTAAAACAGACGTCCCAAGTTGCAGGAAAGCGCGAGTCGACAAAATAATGGAGTTAGTCGACATATCGGGGTGCAACGAAGAAGAGAAAAAACATGTGCGAGGGCTTATAGAGGTTGACCCGTACGTTTTTGGACTCGACGGGGAACAACTGAAAGCGACAAATCTTTTAAAACATAAAATAAACACGACTACGGATAAACCGATAGTAACGAAGCGGTAAAGATATCCGCCAGCTGTGAGAGAGAGCAAATGAAAGTTGAAATTAAGAAATTACTCGAACAAGGCATAATAGAGCCCTTAAATTCACCGTACAGCTCAAACATGTGGATCGTACCTAAAAACGCAGGACCAGATGGCGAAAAGCGCTGGCGGGTAGTAACGGATTTCAGGCAACTCAACGAGATAACAATGGGCAGTTGTCATCCACTTTCCTTCCAGAGTGATATACTGGAACATCTGGCGACAGCACGCTATATTACAGTGGTAGACTTGAAGCAGGGATTTTTTCAAGTCAAAATACATGAAGACGACGCTCATAAAACAGCGTTTTCGGGACCGGATGGGCATTACCAGTACAAAAGAATGCCAATGGGTTGCACGGATTCTCCGAACACGTTTCTAAGAGCAATAACGCTTGCACTGGCAGGGCTGCAGGGCCATGAGGTAGAGGTATATTTAGACGATATAATGGTGTTCACGTCGAATCTTGAAGAACATCGCAAACGCTTTATAAGATTGTTAGAGAGATTGTCGAGGGCAAATATTACAATTGAGCCAAAGAAGTGCCAATTCCTAAAACGTGAAGCAAAAGTGTTAGGCCATATTGTAGGAAATAGTGACATAAAAATGGATCCAAAGAAAATCGAGGCTGCAAGAAAATATCTAAGGCCTACAAATGCAAAGAAAATCAAACAATTTCTTGGATTTATTGGATATTATAGGAGATTTATTAAAGGATACGCTAAAATTGCTCAACCACTGTCGAAGCTTCTGAAGAAAGGTACAGAGTTTAAATGGGAAGAGCTGCGTGAACAAGCATTCAAAACGCTCGTAGATGCACTTTGCAGCGAGCCTGTACTTAAAGCACCCGATCTAGAAAAACCATTTGTGGTGACAATGGATGCATCTGAATATGCCATTGGGGCAATATTGAGTCAGGGAGAAATAGGAAAATACAATCCGTGCAAGTATGCCTCTAGATGCCTAAAGGGCAGCGAAATTCGATACCCTACGTACGATAAAGAATTGCTCACAATAGTATATGCAAAGGAGCAGTTTTGACCCTATCTATTTAGCAGAAAGTTTACAGTGGTTACGGACCATGAGCCTCTTAAACATTTTCACTCATCAAAGAAGCCAGATATAAGATTTAATAGGCTTAAAGCTAGATTAAGGGGCTATGAATTTGACGTTGTTTATAGACCAGGAATAGCCAATAAGGCACCGGACAAACTGTCCCAAAATTCGATTATAGAGGATGGAGAGAAAAATCCTGAACTACCGAGACGAGAGTTATATGAACTTGCTGAAGAGCAGGAGAGAGATGGTCATGGTGACATAAATGCGCCACCCGCACGAATATTCAAAATGCGGACAAGAAGAGAGAGAAACATAATAAGAAAGGATAAGAAATGGCAGATAGAAATATCCAGTTCAGACGAGTCGAACAAAAAGGTAGAAAGGGAAAAGCCTCGCAAGACGAAAAACTCAGATAAGTTAACGGTCAATGAACACAGCGATGCAGATTCAGAATCAAAGTGGCCGGTGGCGAGTGAAAATATAGAGAGTAAAGGAGCAGAACCACGTGAGAAACAAGGGAAAAGAGGCAGACCACATAAAGAGATAGTACAGATCGCAGAAGAGAATAAGGGGAAAAATATTCAAATAGGATCCTTTAACAATAGTGAAGAACAAGTCCTATCACAGGATCCGACTGAGGATAAATTAGCTTACATGTGCAAAGAAGAAAATTTGAAAAAAGGGGTGGGAATAACAAGCACACCGTATTTAGACCTAGAAATACAACCGAAGATGCAACGAAAAAATCGCAAAAGACAACTGGATACGCTGCATAGGCACCCGCCAAATTTTTCAGTAACACCGCAAATAGAAACTGTGTCGAAGAAGATTATCATAGCAAACTGCGACTCACCGGTGGCTTTAAAAGAAGAATCCGAGCCGGTAAAACATTGGGGATTTTAACTAGCCGTAGCTAGCCTAGCGAATGAGGAAGGTAAAAAGGAAGAAAAAACTGTAGATACAGAGATCATAGTCATAAATGCAAAACAATGATAAGCATGGGGGATACAAGTAGGCACAGGAAGGCCTGGTTACAGAGTTGATCGGAAAGAGAGAAAGAATGCTTGACCCTCTAGATACCATAGAGGTGATGAGTTCAGACGCAGGTATGTCAAGCAGAAATGCGAATAAAGGAGAGAAGGAGAATGACCAATGGGCCCAAGCTCACGCGCAAAGTGTGCTCCAAGAGAGTAACAAGCAGCAACAGAAAATACCGAGTACGGTCGAAGGGGACTGACCGATGTCGAAAGAAGGGGCACAAAGCAGACCGTCTAGTGAGAGTGTAAGCGAGAAGCAAATAAATGGATAACGACGGGGTACACAGACAAAAGAAAGTCCAGAAAAAGGGACGAAAGTAAACAAAAAGATCGGAGCGTTACTTAATGACTCAATAGATAACTTCCAAGCGAAAGTTAGACTAGATGTTAAGCGCCGAGACTTTAAAGGCAAGCCGGGAATCAGAATAGACGCTTGGGAATCCGATACTATCACCGATCAACTTCTGAGCGATCCGACGGTAAGTACAGATAATGATACAAACATATCTCAACAGCCCTCGAAGGAGAAAACGGGCTTATGGGAAAGAGAGAAATTCTTTAGCAAGGAAGATACCCCGCGTGGATCACCACACATAAATGAAAACCTATCGGGGAATGAAAGAATAAGAGGGGTAACAGATAATTATACCGATGTAGGTAATAAGCTTGAAAGTAAAACAGGAGGCGGAAATGTAGCCAAACGGAATTTAGAACAAAACTGCATGGAGTCGAATAAAAATTAAAAACTTATCGAAGAACTTCTGGTAGAAATACCAGGTAATTGCTTATTCGACTCTCTTATTTTTTCCTGTGACTTGCAATTGACGGCGTGAGAACTCCGGGATGTACTACAATGTTTGAAGTTGAAAAATATATGTGTTGACCCGGAGGAGGTAGAAAAAATCCTGCAGTCCAATACAGAATATGGTAATGATGATTGCAAATTTTTGTTCGCACAAGAGTTCAGGAAGAATATTTGTATACATCTACAGGGTACTAAGAGGGGAAAAAAGTGTGAAATTTTCGAAAGTTTCACGATTAATGCCAATGAGGAATATGTACACTTGCATCTCCTCAACAACCACTTCAGGCCACTCGTTGCCGCAACCCAGCATAGCGAGGAGGAACAAAGCCCGGTGGAAAGGGAATCGTGGGTTAGTGACGAATCGGGCGCCAATATAAATTGGAGAAGTGAAGTAAATGAATCATAAAAAGAAAAAGAGGAAGGAGTTAACGAAATAGAGCGTAATAAAAGTGACTCCATGAATGAGGACGTTTATGAAGATGGGGACACGCCCCCACCTGATCCACCACCACCCCCCGATTCTTCAAGTAGCTCAGACTTACTAAACAATGAGAGTGAAGAGGGGGCTGGTTTAAACAAGGCCAGACTGGAGTCGGAAAGCGAACCAGAGGAAGCAGACCTTCAAAAAAAAAGTATTATCAAACCTCCCACAGCTAAAAAAGTACAAAGTATGCAGGACACGGTTACCACATGAGAAACCACCGTGCCTACCGGGAAAAGAAATAGACATACAGCCATTCCAAAGAATGCATTGGGCAAAGGATCACCCATTTCATTATCTAGATAACCTAGTATTCGCGACGGTAACAGAAAGTGTGCCTGATATGGAAACAATAGACGCCCTATATGAGCGTGGAGACATAAATCCAATAGCCCTAAATAATGAAAAAAAGATGGTTGGTGACGTCATGAGAGCAAATGTGAGAAAAGTCGTGGTAATGCGAATGTATATTAAATCGCATTTTAAAGATACGGCGCTAAAATCGGACATTAAGAAATGCATTACGTCACTCAAGGCACTAGTAATGATAAATAAAATAAAGTCTATAGGCGTGATACGTGACTTGGCAATACTCAACATGAGCCAATGGATCTACTTCATGGAACAATTTGAGGAAACTTTTAAGAACCTCAAGGTCACAGCGACCTTTTACATGACCACCTTAGTTATACCACCAGTGGATCAAAGATATAAGGTTTTTAAGGAGTATCACGAATCAACAATCGGGGGTCATAAAGGAATGAATAAAACCTACAATAAGATAGCAAGGGACTATTATTGGAGGAACATGAGGGCCGAAATAAGGCAATTTATACTTGGATGCAGGTCATGTCAGACTAAGAAACTAGTGCGTATAAAAATAAAGCAAGCTATGCTCGTTACAGATACGCCCAGCAGACCGTTAAAAAAATCTCGATTGACTATTACGGACCAATTAACAAGCCTTCAACAACCGGCTATACACATATCCTGTCAATACAAGATTGACTAACCAAGTTTATTGTATTAATACCGGTACAAAGAGCAACAGCTGAAGAAACGGTGAGAGCCTTAACGAATAAATTTTTAGCATACTTTGGAGCGCTAGAAAAATTATTATCAGACCGAGGAACGTATTTTATGAACAAAACGGTGGACGAGTTTACGCGATTATTCAAAATTGAAAAACTTGGGAGTACGGCATTTCATCCTCAGAGCAACGGGGCAATTGAACGCATGCAACACGTTCTAACAGAATACTTAAAAGCCTACATTAGCGAGACCGAAAAATGGGACGAACTATTGCCGTTGAGTATGATCGCTTACAATACGTTGGAACACGAGAGTACAGGCTACACACCCTACGAGCTTATATTTGGTCAACAGACAAAACTCCCGTCAAGCTTCAAGAAACCAGAGGTGGGTCAAACATATACAGAGTTACTGCTGCAAATAACGGGGACACTCGCGCAATTACGATCATTGGCAGCAATGATCCAAACACAGAACAAATATAGATCAAAGTACTATTATGATAGGGCGCTGAACACGAATTTTTTTATGGAAGGTGAGATGGTGTATGTACTAAAAGAGCCATCTAAAGGTAAATTTGATGACCAATACGAGGGCCCTTACGAAATAGTCTGCATAGATTACAGGAACCATAATGTGAAGTTACAGAGAAATGAAGAAATACGGGTCTCACATGTGGACAAAATGAAAAAAGCTTGTGTATTGAAATCTCCGTGTCCGAGGAATGAGATTATAAGAAGAGGAGAAGAAGAAAAGTGAAAGGGACCAAGAGGCAACTTGCTCCCCACCCCAATAGTTACTTACGAATAATGGCATTATAGACGAATAGGAGGTAGAAATAGATGTGAAAATAAATATCACTTCTCTCGGGAACTCTTTTTCTTTCGCGGCCCCTGGACGCGCCGCGAAGATTCATTAAATACAGGCATACGAGAGGAGACATATAACGAAAGGAAATATATTACGTTCAAAATTAGCACAGACTGAGGAATTAAGGGGAAGAGAGAAACGTGCAATATAAAAATAATTATAACAATCATAATGATAAGAGGGAATGAATAAATAAAGTGTATAATGAAGTGATATTCTATTTTTATTTCCTTTGTTACTCTTTACATTAACGATGTATGAGAGGTAGGTAAAAAGTGCGTGTGGCTCTATCGAACTAGCGTTAAAACCATGTTAATACAATTAACACATAAGTGTACACTTAGAAGACATACGCAGAACATAGGCACATATATGTATAAGTTAAAAAAGAAAAAAAAAAAAAACCTTTTTTTAAGTAACATATTTGTACGGCCGAGAGGAGCATGGAGGAACAATACATAGAAATAATAAGGGGTAACCGCAGGAAAAATTTTTTATCACACTTTTATCGTGGGCCACGAGTTCGCGAACTAGGACAGATCTTCCTCTTCCCTCTTTCTCCCTCTTTCTTCCGCCCGCCGTCAGGAACTATCCTGCCCCCACCATGGTCACTCCCGGATAATAACAGTGCCCGTAAACGGCGCACGCAGTCGTCATGAGACAACACTGGATCGGCAGTCACGTCCTTGGCGACGAACAGACTGCCCACTGGACCGTCCACCTAAGGTAATCTTTCTTTACAAAAGCAAATAACTGGCAACTATGACGAGAAGTAAATCAAATGATAGCGCACCTGGATTATCGGTCGGCTGTCGAGACGATAGGAAGCAGCGTTGAACTGCACGTCGACTACCACCACCATGAAGGCCCGGTGGCAAGTACACCTGATAACAATAGTATAAGTCGCCCCGGACTCAAGACTTCGACAGTATTTCTTCAGCACGTGGCTGTCGAATGACGTGCGCGCCACCGCTTCCTCGTGGTCTTGGAAAACAAGGAGAAATGGAACCCCTAAGGGGTACCGAACCTCACAGGTTCCAACACCTCCACAATATGGGTACCACCGCAAGGGCAAAGGGGCCACGTTGTGAGACAACCCTTGCTCACACAGAGGCCTCGGTACGCCGAAATAAGCGTACGGATCAACAACGAGCCGTGTACCCAACTAAAACAAATTTTTTCTTAAACTTCAGGACCACGATATCCAATAATCTAATAGCCTTACCAAACCGTGTAAGGGACAGTAGACGACCGCGAGGGCTGTAGGACCCTCGACCACAATAACGGTGACGGAAGAAGGTCGCCCGGTGGTGGGCACCTGCCGACACACGTAGAGGTGTGTAACCTGCAACGGAATAAAAAAATAAATAAATAAAAAAACAAATAAAATAAGTAAATTAAAAAAAAGAAAGATAAACGAAGAATGCCTATGCGACAAGCTAATAGAAAGTGAAGTGTGCTGGTAATTACGTAAACCACTACTTACGTGATGACATTGGGACACGTTGCACGTAAGATCCTTCAGCAGGATGGAGTTTAAGAGAATTGCACAAGGCGATCCTCCAGGCGAAAGAAAATTTACCGGCTCACTAAGATGGGTAAAGCCCAACTTCAGAAACTCGGGCAACCGCACGAAAATATCAAAAATTGCACTTGCACCAATCATAGTGAAAATTTTTTTTTGCGTTGTGAGGGAACAACAAGGAAGAGTACCGGACAAAATCAGCGAGGACACTGACGAGAGAGCAGCAATGAGAAAAGAAAAACCCAACAGAATCCCTTTGACATTTCCTCCTTGAATTCTGTCACATGATAAAAGCAAAAGATAAGATATATATATAACTGATTTTTGCTCCCACTCTTTTTTTCTTTTTCCCCTACTATTAATACTTATTTTGAAAAAAAATTTTAGCTATTTTTTAAAGGACGGCAGTTCAGTTATAATCTCTAGTTTATTATTTTTCCTCATAGTTGTTATGAACTGTAGGACAAGCTCTGGAGGTTATTAATGAGCATAAGTGGCTCTCAGATACCTAAGGATCGAAATATCGGTAGCTGAGTTGATTGATGCTCATACCACTACTCGAATTGTTTTGCTATCATGGGGTCAATTCCAACTTTCTGCAGATTTTTTTTTTTTAATGCAGTTCATCGTTCTGGTTGAATTTTTTTTAATTATGTTTTATTTAAATTTATAAATAATGTTGCCAACTTTTCTTTTTTAATACGTTAAAATAATGTATTTTTTATACTAAATCTATTCAATGATTAAGTAAGTTTTTACTTCTCGTTGGCAAGGCCAACGACCAATAATTATTGATCGGAACAGCTTAATTATTTCCTTAAAAAAACACACACACACTCACTATTAATTAATTAGTTAAATAACAAGTTGTTGTTACCACTAGGTACAAACGTTGAGGAATATAAAAATTTTGTTAGTCATAATCATATTTGATGCTGTTGTAATTAAAAATGAGTTTTCTTGTGGCATTGGATTTGTTCTCTAATTTGTTAATTGCATTTTTTTACTGATAAAAATTTCAACCTGCAGTAATTGCAGTGGATAGGTGGTGAAGTGACTTTTTACATTTTACAACAAAAGACGCAAATCAAAATGTTAAGGCAGTTTTGTATAAGTTTTCTTGTGTCTCCAAATTTTTTTTCTCTTAAACAACAAGAAGTAAAATTTTACTCAATCGTTGAATAGATTAAGTATAAAAAATACATTATTTCAACGTATTAAAACGTTGGCAACATTATTTATAAATTTAAATAAACCATGAATAAAGAAATTCAACCAGAACGATGAACTGCATTAAAAAAAAAAAAATTTGCAGAAAGTTGGAATCGACCCCATGATAGCAAAACAATTCGAGTAGTGGCATAAGCATCAATAAACTTAGCTACCGATATTTCGATCCTTAGGTATCTGAGAGCCACTTATGCTCATTAACAACCTCCGGAGCTTGCCCTACAGTTCATAACAATTATGAGGAAAAATAATAAACTAGGGATTATAACTGACCTGCCGTCCTTAAAAAAAAGCTGAAATTTTTTTTCAAAATAAGTATTAAGAGTAGGGGAAAAAGAAAAAAGAGTGGGAGCAAAAATCAGTTATCTATATATTTAGAGAGAGAGGCGCAGTGGCTCGGTCGGCTAGGTCGTGGATTGGCACGCGGGAGACCGTGGTTCAATTCCCGGCCAGTGCGACTTTTCGGGCAAGTACCTCTGTGATTTTTCACATGTGCTTTTTTACCACGCAATGCTCCTCGAGGAGGGTTTAGGCGACCTTCTCGCAGCAAAAATTGCCTACTTTCCCCCTACCCCCCTCCTAGTAATGGAAGGCCTCCCATCCCTTTCCTTGTCCCTTTCCCATGAGCTAGGTGCCCACAGTAGTGCTTTTATTAAAGGAGCTGGACGTAGAGCACTATAATATAAAAAAATATAAATACATATATATACGATATACTCGGTTGCAGTCAAAAGAGAAAAAATCGTGTCGTCGCTTGCTTTGGCTCCACGTCTCTCCAAAATGTGCGCCTATATGATCATTTCCATGCGAATCCACTCCTCTTCTCGTAGGCGCACGCTGTTTGATACGAGTAGTAGGATGTGCGCCCGGTTCGACGGCTGGCCACGGCAGGAGGCTTCGATCAGTGCCAAAAAGTCGTCTCACATCAGAGCATTAGCGTTAGCAATCTCTCTACTCATCTCTGCTTTCGTCTGCAGATCAGTATATAATACAGAGATGTCTATATATAGGTATACAAATATAGTATGACATCTGTGCGCGCCGACACACACAGAATATTTAAACAAACTTATGTGCTTATATACATCCAATATCAGTGCGGACGAAAGTGGTCGATTACTGGGTGGAAGTCATGACAAGTAGGGCCAGGCTGCGCTCAAGTCAGCACCGTGGGTGTTTTCCGCAATCGTCACCAGCAAGTAATTTAAGGTTGCGCTCTACGCTACCATCAGGTTGGTAAGTCAACTACCTTGAATTAACTGGCGCTTTGTTCCGTAATCTGGCCAGTTAAAATACCAGACGACAGTCAACAGCGATGAAATCTTCACTTTTTTCTCGACTTTCACGTCGTCTGCTGTTTCAACTGCGCGCACAGTTAAGGCCATGGCCAGATTACGGAATATACAGCGCCAGTTTAATTCAAGGTAGTTGACTTACTGACCTGACGGTAACGTAGAGTGCAAATTTAAATTACTTGCTGGTGACGACGATTGCGGAAAACACCCCGTATTACAAACCCACCTGCGGCCGGGCTTGGTAGCTTGATTTGGACCATACGTTTAAGCTGGGCTGCCCACTTTAATTTCTACTCGGGATAGGGGCCACTGCCGATATGTGCAGCTACTCGTCTGAGCTGGCTTGGAATGGTCTAGCTGACTTATTTATTTTATTCGCAAATTTTTTTTGTCAGTTCTACAATCTGACGTAAATTGGAGCCTGAACCTTGAAGAGGAGTATCGGCACAATACGAAGCCCTGCTGCCAGTGTGTCGAAGCAGCTGTTCAAGCGTGGACGGCGATCAGTCTCCTCTGTTCGGGCGAGCTAGGGTTGTGCGTCGTCTCGCATGGAGTTACAACATGAGTTAGACACATAATTATATACTTACACAAAAAATACAAAGGGTTCCCTGCTTACAGCAATCGCACGATCATCGCGCGAATGCCACACGATTATCTTGCGATTGTTACGCGATTGACTCGCAATACTCGCGTGAGAAATTGTACAGATTTCTCACGTAACAATCGCGTGATAATCGCACGATTTTGGCAAAATAATTAGAGCGAAAAATATGCAATGTTTTCACCACTCATCTGTGCATATAGCGAATTTAAGAGTTTATGCGTTCAATTGTACATGACGACTGAGACACTGCTCAATTGCTCAATTGGTGGATTCATGGACTGCAAGAATTTTAATGTATAGTTGCCAGTGCTGAATGAATACATTTAATGGCTGTACAAAATTTCTCATTGCTGTGATTACGTAGAAGGCATATATTTATTGTGAAAGCTTATCTATGTGAGCTCATGTTTTATTAACCGGGGGACTACGATTTTCTCAAATTATTAATAGTATTGTATTCTAAAACAATATGAAAAAGTGTAAAGTTTTTAATCTGGAAAATTGATCAATTTACAGTTTACTGTAATAAGTTGTGAATGACGGGTAGGAAATGATAATTTGATTAGAAAAAATAAACATAAGTACTAACAAAACACTTTTAAAGAGTACGAATTATTATTTGTGTCATCTCAAGATTTTCAACTGATCACAACTTATTGCAGCTTGATTGATTCCTCGGCGTATAATGTACGCTACTTCTTTCTATTTTTATTAAAAACAGCTCTATTAATAGTATAATTACTATCGATTACCTAAAATCTATGAAAAAAAGAGCTATAACTATAGTGATGAGATGCCAACGTCCAATAATATATAAATAGCCTTAAGAGTAACATATGTACAATTAAACAGTTAAAAACAGAATTCGTTCAAAAATAAAGTTCATACATATGTTTTCTTTCGACGACATATATTAACATTAATTTTTTCTTTATGTGCACATATGTATATCTTTACCTTAAAAAGTATGTATGTATGTATGCATGTACATATAACATTGTTATTTTTTTTTTTTTTTAAGGTAATTTTTTAAAAAAATTTTATTAATTTTTTTACCTTTACCCATGCTGAATTGCATGATTTGTTGCTATAAAAATAATTTGCTTAATTATTAAGAAGCAATATACATATTTTTCAGAATAATATAGATTTCTCCAATCGAAAACTCAGTTGGGTTAGGTTGCCGTAGGTTACAAACCTGGCTTTTCTATCTAACGCGCCACCTCTGATTGATCAAGTAAAAATAATGTGCGATGTTGCCGTTCAGGGCAAGTGACGTGAAAAAAAATTACATTCACTCGGGTGTACAAGCTAGAGATTATTTTTCACACAACATTTATCTTTTAAATATGATCTGTAATTAGTTACCGAATATAATTGATCAAAAATGTAGTATCATGGCGTTCTATCTAACCAATGTGAACGGCTTACTTGTATGCATATACTAAACTATTAATATAGGTACAGCTTTATTGAAAAATCACCGGTCAAAGTCTTTTTTAAACAGTGATGTGAACCAAAACATTGTATACCATTTTTCGCTTCCATTATTTCGCCAAAATCGCGCGATTATCACGTACCTTGATAATAAATATTTTATTTAAAATTGACGTTTTAACTACAATCCTTAAAAATCTACAGAAGTTCATTAAAGTGACAAAAAGTGTGTTATGGTACACGAAATGGATAGTAATAGTATATTTTAGGGGTTAAAACAACCCTTAGAGTTGATAAAATTTAAAATATTTCATCAAAAATTGACATTTCGGAGTAAAATTCGGAATTTAATCTGGCAAACTCCGCACTTCAAGTCGGAATTTGGACTTTAGATTTTACTAATTTCGAAACCAGCAACCCTGAGGTGCGCACCGGTCATACATATAAAATTGTTAAATCAGAAATGCTACTTTAAACCCGTTCTTTCGGTGATATAGAATTTTTGATTTGTACATATCTACACTTTAGGATTAGTAGTTTAATAAGATGTTTTTACTGCCATTTTATTTTTTAAATGCACGTCACAGCTGAGAAATTTGTTAAATTATGTCTCATTAACTTAAATTCATACAAATGTTTTTTGTGTGTAAAGCTTGTGAGAGACTATCTATATATACGTACAGGTGTCTATCGCCAATTTGAATTCAATCTGATACCCCTTAACACCGTCTATCCAGTTGACTAGAATGTAAATACATAAAATAAATGTAATAGCGCCTGTAACATGATGATATGGAATACTTGTGGGTATACCGAAACACACAATAGTTACGAGCTGCCAGTGGCTCAGTGGTAGAGCGTTTGCCTTCTACCTGGGAGGCTTGGGTTTGATTCCCCGCTCCGTCCACTCACGGTACCTCTGTGGGGTTTTTCCTCCACATGTTCTATCATCACTGTGACTGCTCCTGACTTTTACAGTATAATACCGCGCCGCAGTCAGTTATCAAATACGGCAAAAAATTAAAAACTTAATTAAACTTAAAAAGAAGTAAATGTACCTGCGAATCTTCAGGGAAATACGAACTGGAGAGATTCCGGGGCATCAGCGACTTACCGCACCCAACAGGAACAAAAGAGAGTCAATAAATTGTTGTTAAATAGTATCGTAAGACCACGGGGCGTTGTGTACCACGGGTCAGGGGCATTACAAATCTGATTACGTCCCTACACACCCCCTCTGAGGTATCTCGTAATGCGAGTTAGGGGCAATACGAATCCAACTACGTACCTACGGGTCCTCATTGCTTTTCCCATCCTTCTTGAAGGTGAATCCATAAATACTAACTCACATGAATATATGACGTCACGTGCAAGAACTGGAAAGTAATATTAACTCAATTAACAGTAAAAATATCTCTATGTAATCGACCCTCAAAAGCTCTTATAACTATTTACAAACTTAAGAGTTTATTTTATGTATACTCTTCGAAGACACAGTATTAACTATATGTTAAATATAAAGTAGTTAGTTAAATAAGAGTATTATAGATTATACATCAATGTTAATATGAATTGTCCACACAGCTTATGTTTTTTAGAGGTCACGCATCACTTGATAACAATGGCTTCTTTTACTGAGTAAACTAAAATGTTATCAATTGAGGGTAAGGCTTAATAACACAGTGTACATCTAACGTACTTGAAAATTGTATAAATATATATATATATATATATATATATATATATATATATATATATATATATATATACACATGCTTGTTCAGGGTTGGTATGATTTGTAAACACAGATCTAGCAAGTACACGTTGTTTGAAAGCGTATGTACCTAGTTAAGTCAACCATTAGGTGTAAGTGTTGTTGAAGTATACTTTTCCAAAGTGCATTGCCATCCCTGTGTACAGGCCGTAGTAGTATGCAGACTAAAAAGGCGTATAAAGGCCTTTATGTTTACGAGGCCAGAAATGAGCGGGATTGTCGTTTCTCACCTCCAAAGCACCTTCACGTGAGAGATAAGTAGGGAGATTGCCAGTGCCTACGTTAAACATAGAGGTATAAGAATAGAGGGGAAAAGCGCTATACTAGCCCATTAGCGGCAGTGACAGCATAACTAAGTGTAACGGGGCATCTGTCCTTGTTGCCAAAGCCACGTTATTGGCTACTTCTTCGTCCTGAATCCTACAGTTGATTCAATCTCATGTATGACTCGACCAATAACATAACTGCCAGACAAAGACAGATGCCTCGTTACGTAGCGAATTCTGCTGTCGCATATCACGCCCCCTTTTCTCCTCTATTCTTATACCTCTATGATGTTAAAGAGTGTGCCGATGTTTCGGCGCTGACTTGAGCGCCAATCCATCGTGGCCAGCAGAGGAACCGTGCACATGTTTTCTATTGGCTGGCGGCTTGTGGGCTCGGCTCGCGGGGAGAGGTAAGGGGAGATCAGTGAGGGAGACATGAGAATCCAAATGTGTGCATCGGTGATTGAGATGGAGATGGAGGAGAAGCTAAACCTATATGTATACAACGGGCTATATATCTATAGCTGTAGTTGTACACTGCTAATACGGAAAAGAGCTGCGCGTATTACTTTTCTCGCTTTTCCTCCCTGAAAGAAAGATAAGCTTTTTAAATGCAGTTGATCATTCGTTCAACTATAATAAACAAAAACATAATTGTCAGGTTATTAGCAATTTTTTTTTTTCATTTTTAAAAAAATGACAAGCTCAACGCAATTAACATATTATTATGCTTTATTAATAAACGAACGCCTTTATCCAAATAATGCGGTGCGCTCAATTGTTCTTCACTTTTACGATAAGTGAAATTATTGAATAATAAATGAAGGCATTCACCACAACGACACTGTACGCTCAAATATTTTTTGTGCTCAGTAATATTATTTACTAATATACTGAACGCATTTATCCAAACGCCCCATTGCGCTATCTTTATTATTTAATTAATTTTTTCTTTTTCACCATTAATACATAATAGCTTAACGGCAGTAATGCGATAAAGCTTAAATTAAATCTTAAGCTTCGAAACTTTACGATAAACATATGTAACTTTTAGTCTCTTCTGACCGTGAGCTTTGATAGCTCAGGTGGCTAGAGCTGCGTAAGCGTACAATTTCGTTTTGCGGCAGCGGGTTCTAATCTCACTCGGAGCGAATTTTTTTTTTTTATTATTACAACATTACTAAAAAGGTTAAACACTTCTTTTTCATGATTACTTACGTATTTTGTTTGACCAGTGACCAAAAACATTTTTTTAAATTACTTTTCATTAAAAAGTAATTATAAAAAAATAAAGTTATTATAGCTTTGTTTGTGGTAATACCTGTAATGATTTATTATAAGAAAATGTACGCTCTCTCTGTAGTTTTTCCGGGCTTGAGACCGGCACACTAAATGTGGCCACATTACGCGCGCGTTTTTTTAAATTTATTTTTTATAATTTGTTGAGTGCTCGACAAATTTATTGAAAATACTATTCTAAGACAAATTAAACAATGAAAACTACTGATTAAGTAATAGAACGAATTAATAAAAACTGCGAATTTTTGTAACTCTTATAATTTGAAGTACTGATTTGTAAGTTGAATTGTTTTCCGAAAGCACTATAATTATTTCATCAAGCGATTATCTTACGACTCGAATTTAAAGATATAATACAATTCTCAGTGACGCATTCATTATGTACATAATTATAAAAATAATAAATATCGTGTAGTGAACAAAATTTTTACAGAAATTTAAATTCGTGACTCCTATCACACACAGCAGCGCATCCTATCTTGTTTGTATCCTATGTAAAGCGAGAAATTATTTACATTTATTACAGCTAATATTAATAATAATAATAGTGAAAGAAAAAAAAAATAATAATAATTTCTACTAAATGTTATGTACAACACAAAAACAATCTACATTCTTTGGCACTACAACAAGAAATTCTTTCTACATGACTTTCTAAGACATACTAATCAATCATTTTTAATGTACAATAGATGAAAAAAAAAGTATTGTGTTCATAATTTTTAAAAAAAGTTTAAAACTACTTTTTGGAATACTTTCGAGCAATTCAAGAATTCATTAACTTCATTAATTGTAATGCAAACTAAAATATGAAATTTTGCTGTACGATTCTTCTACAATAAAATACAGTACGTTTACTTTATTTAGCACTAGTAATAGAATTTAACATATGTAACTTAACAAAATTATTTAACATTGTAACTATATCTACTAAAAACGTCACCCAAAGGTTACCTTGAGCATTGAATTACAAAAAATCAAATTATCAATGTTTTTAATCTTAAAACCGACATTAAACCTCAAATATTTTGTCACAAATTATTTGAAAAATAAGATGCCAGAATGATGAAACATTTCCATATTTCTATAACACTTAATTACCTTAAGACTACAAAATAAATATTTACATATATATACGCAACATGTTATCGATGTTTTACGATTCGCAATTTCTTATTTTTAGTGACAAACTCATTATCTAAATCATGCCTTTTACTGTGATTATGATCACTTGTCTTCCGATAAATTTTGACTAATAACAGCTTTTCTAACGCAAACAATCTGTGGTTGTAACATTTATTGGTTTTATCAAACCATTCAGGAAATTTCTCATTCGTGTATTTTTCGACAATTTCTTTCAAATTTAAAAGCAATTTTCTTTGATACCAAACACTTAAGTGGTGATCGTTAAAAGCATGCAACTGGCAACTTATTATTTTAACAAAGTAATCACTCGCTCTAGTTAAATAAGCGATGCTGGGCAAATTCGGATCTGAATGAGGATATTCCCTTTTTTCTAAATATATTTCGCTGTCACTTAATTGCTCTGTCAAAGGCTTACACATAATTTTTTCACAATCAGAACACTTATTTTTTATTAGCAACGCTTTACATACATAGCCACTGAGAAATGTAATCGAATTTTGTTCGAACTAATGTTTTTCTTCGAAATCTGGCGCTGTACTAGAATCGATGGGTACAAATGATTGCATTATTTCAGCAACATTTAAAAGTTCATTAATTTCGTCAACTTCAGCAGAGTTATATTCAGGTAACATAACACTTTCTTCTACATGTGGATTAAAATTTAGATCAAAATTTGATTGTTCACTGTTTTCAGTTGTACCCAACGATGTTGTTTCATTAGTATTTACAGGTTTTGCACTCAGTGAAACCGATGAGTGAGTTTCATTTAAAATAACATTACCTCGCTTACTGGTACCAATATCATCAGTTGATAAGACGTGTCTAAAACTTAAACGATACATTCTGCAGGTAGGATTAAAATTAAAACCGCATGTTCCTCGAAATTTGGAATGAGAATGTTCAACGCTATCTTGGTTGCAAAGACCTGTCGCGAGCGCAAAGTTAGGAAAATCTGAATTTAAATCTTGATAAAGTAAAGTTAAAGCTCTTACTGTTTGTGGTAAACCAGTAAAACAAGGTGGTCTCGAGCGTCTAATACAAGTTTTACCCGTAGAGCTTTTAGTTACAACCACAGTATACCATTTTTCAGACCAATCAATAAATGAATTTAAGCGTTCCAGGATCTCTGGATTGTCATTGCATAAAGGGCGTTTCTGTTTGTCAACTGTGCGCAAAGAATAACTATTGCAAGCATCTATTACTGCATATAATGTCTCGATAAATTGTACAGATTTTGCCGCAGTATCTGATGCTAACCCATGAGGATCCTGAGAAGTAGTATGAACAGCAGCAGCCATGCGACGACTCAACAGTTGCATAGCTGATTTAACATTCATAACTTCAAAATTGTTTGGTGTGAAATGGCTTTGATTGAAATATCCTAATACGTTTGATGTACAGTTATTTGAGTCAAGCTTCCACGTCTCAAGTATATCTCTGAAGTTCATGACAATTTCATCATTTACATATATATACCTATGAGATCTCAATTGAACAAGCAATCTTTTAATAAGGTGAGGCCAATCAAAAATTACATAAATTTTACGATCATCAAGATGAAAAAAAGGTTCTTTAACGGATGAATTTAGCAATTTCCAAGCAAGTTTTTGATTATTAGAACCCTGATCGCAAACAATGGCCTTAACATTCGCTCCTATCTTAAATAAAGCCCTTAACGTTTCCAACAAAATATCGTATAATTCTTCGCACGATGCACCATGTTCATTAAATCCATAAGACAATAATTGGCGCCAAGGATTTTTTGCATTTATACTATCCAAACAGAATAATAACGCGTGATTTGCTAATTTCGATCCCCTTCGATTCTCACCCATATCAACAAACCCTTCAATTAAATCTTGAGCTTTAGAATACTCTTCACCAGATTTTATAGACATTTCATCGAATTTCAAAGCGCACACGCGTTCTTCAGGAGGTAACGACGTAAGCATTTTATCAAGCATTTGCAATACTACATTGTTTAATCCCGGTAAAACATCGTATTCAGCGACCCACCCTCTAACCGTTGATTCTCCGGCCAACCGCACTTTAAGGTCCCGCAACCGACTGTAACACGCTGCTGAATGATAATAAATAATTTTACAAAGGTTTCTTTCTTCTTCATTATACTCGGTTTTGTCTCGTTTTAATTGCATTTTAATTAAAGTAGTAGCAGCTTTAGAAAGACCTTTGCCTTCTAAGATGTCGTCGATGGTACGAATTTCTGTGTTCATTAAATTTTCGATGGAGTGTTCCTTACGTTTAACTTGTTGTTTTAAATTTTTAATTAATCTTTGGTACTTGGCTTTGTCGTCTTCTAAATCTGCAACTCTTTTTCGGAGTCTAAGAATCATCTGCCGAGCTTTGAGTAAAGTAGATTTTGATTTGATCTTTGAAGAAGTTGTATCAGTTATATTTGAAGAAGAATTAGCTGTATCAGACACTTTAAAATCGGTCGTTGGAACATTACAAACGTTAGAAACATTGTTAATGCGACTATCAAATTTTTCAGTCTTATTCTCTTGACTGTCCCTCTCATAACTTAAGTATTTTTCATTACTCTCAACATCTTCAAAATCAAAAAATAATCTTTTACCGGATGGATACGTTACATCGCTTGGTCTTTTTCTGAGAATCGGAATTTCTTCTACGTCATTCACGCCGAAAGTTTGTTCACTATTTACAGCAAAACTTTGTTCGATATGGAAATCAACTGATACTTCGATGGGATTAATTTGAACGCCTTGACATTCGTTTAGCGATTCTGATGCCCCATCAGCATTATCTGACGAGACATCAGCATTACTAAATGATGCTGAAGACGCATTGTCAACTAAAGCCGTTGTTTCTGTAAGTACCATATTTTTTACTTTAGATCGCTGCTGTGTGTGTGCTACGTGATATTTTTGCATATAATTGTCATAAACAACTTTTGCTTCAGGAGCCTGCCAATGAATAGGAGTACTGTTCCGTTTTAAACCCTTTATTTTGCCGGTATTGTCTTTCACTAAATCAGCATCATTAAAATGTCCATCACAAATTCCCGCAGATCGCTTGGAAGACGGTGCCCAGAATTTCGTTGCAGTGTTACCTGTTAGAAAAAATATTTCTGGCTGGTACAATCAGTTTCGATATTAAAAATTATTCTTGATTGATTGGATGGCGTCTAGCATTTACTTAAATGATCGCCAAAAATGTAAAAATATTATCTGAATATTTCAAGTATTTTTTATTATAAACGGAAAAATCCTACACTTGAAATTATTGTGGATTATATATCTACCCCATCCATGCCGTTCTTAAGCATAATTCTGCTTTTAACAACTTATGATGTACTATGAGGATTGTTACACTCAACTAACATTCTGGGAAAGATATTAATTATTTTTAAGAAATTCGTTTTTGAAGTTATACTTCTATAGGCGCGTTATGCGTGAGAGTAAATCAACGATTTCAGATTGACGACCTTGAGAAAATGTGTAACGGAAGTGGATTTTGCATGTTACTCCCCCTTCACCCCCCCCCCTTTGACGTACTTCCGGTTCCATTCGCACCATACAACACCTCAGCAAATAGTTTCATTATTAATTATTATTAATTTATGACGTTTACAATACATATATAATTGTTTATACGATTTTTACATATTTTTTCAACTCTTTTAAGAATTAAAAAAAAAAATGTTTGTATACTGTAAATACAATAATTGATTTTTATTGCGTTTCATTCTTTCACAATTTTTACTATGAGATTTAGGTAATTTTGTGACTTAAGGACGTACATCACATAGTTAGCGGGAGAAAAGTTCTGAAAGATGAGAAGAGCGCAAATATATGCAGCAACACTGGCGGTTATTTTTCTCATATGGATGGACTAACATAAACTAACACACACGCTTTAACGCATACTTGACCCTTTCTTTCTTGCGTTATTAAAAAAATAACAACTTGTAGATATATTTCAAAATTAAATAGGTTTATCTAAAAGTAATCATACGAAAAAAAATTGGAGATTTCTACAGATCATAATTATAAATGCAATTCTAAATTATTTTTCAATAAGGTTACATGTCATATTGAGATATAAAAAAAAAAAAACATAAAAAAAAGGACACAGTTAAACAAGCTGCAAATTCCAATTCTGCGGTAAAAGAATGAAGCCATGGCGAGTGCACGTAAAAACTAATAACGTACAGAAATACACACGAAAACACACATATGTATTTGCCTTATCACCAAACTAATTTATATCTATAACTAAAAAATACCTGAGTTCGTAATCTAAACAGATTGTCGCTTCTTGTCTGCAGGGAATCGACGCAACGTATGTCCATTGTGAGGGCCGTTGTGGCAGTGACAATTTTGGCACCTTGCATAAACGCTGTTTTTTTCCATTTTTCTGTTGTACTCGCTTCATCTATAACAACAAGTATATACAACGGCAGAAAAATGCTACATAATCGTAAAACACAGCAAAAAAATAGCAGGTACACTGAACGCATACATTGTGGAAAAAAAAAAAAAAAAATGAATGTCAGAAAAGAAACGTAATTAATACTCTCCCTGCTAAGATAAATCTCCTATGACGAAGTATAAATATCTTGAAGTGATCGTTGCCAAAAACTGCACAACACTGTATACTAATTACTAAAAATTAGTGTCACGGTAATATATGATTAATGCAAGAAAACCCTCTAAGCAAGACTGATTTGCGCGATCGACAGCACCGTCAATCAGTATGATAAAAACAAAACAGACGCGGTTGAGAACAAAACAACAGCGCTGCGGGTAGTAACGCGCTAATACAGATATATATATATATATATATATATATATATATATATAAATATATGTCTATGTGGATGGGTGTACTGTTTGATCATGCGCGCAACACAGCGCGTTGCGCGCACCGAGCAGATATGAAATGTCATATGCTTTTTTGAAATTGGCAAGAAATAACTGATAATGCTAATTTATTTTCTAGAAACTTAAATTATATACAGAATTAAAAAAGTGTTGAATAGTGCAATATAATATTAAATATTACTAATTTTAATAACTGGACAATTGTGTTTTTCTTTTTATAATTCAATGAATGATCAACTGCACTTGAAAATCTTTTACTCAATGCGTCAAATGATTTTTTTAGCCGTGAATGGAAAAAAATTTTCTTGGATCGTATACTAATGTTGAAAAAAAATAAAAAAATGTTTTTGGTCACTGGTCAAACAAAATACGTAAGTAATCATGAAAAAGAAGTGTTAAACCTTTTTAGTAATGTTGTAATAATAAAAAAAAAAAATTCGCTCCGAGTGAGATTAGAACCCGCTGCCGCAAAACGAAATTGTACGCTCACGCAGCTCTAGCCACCTGAGCTATCAAAGCTCACGGTCAGAAGAGACTAAAAGTTACATATGTTTATCGTAAAGTTTCGAAGCTTAAGATTTAATTTAAGCTTTATCGCATTACTGCCGTTAAGCTATTATGTATTAATGGTGAAAAAGAAAAAATTAATTAAATAATAAAGATAGCGCAATGGGGCGTTTGGATGAATGCGTTCAGTATATTAGTAAATAATATTACTGAGCACAAAAAATATTTGAGCGTACAGTGTCGTTGTGGTGAATGCCTTCATTTATTATTCAATAATTTCACTTATCGTAAAAGTGAAGAACAATTGAGCGCACCGCATTATTTGGATAAAGGCGTTCGTTTATTAATAAAGCATAATAATATGTTAATTGCGTTGAATTTGTCATTTTTTTAAAAATGAAAAAAAAAAATTGCTAATAACCTGACAATTATGTTTTTGTTTATCATAGTTGAACGAATGATCAACTGCATTTAAAAAGCTTATCTTTCTTTCAGGGAGGAAAAGCGAGAAAAGTAATACGCGCAGCTCTTTTCCGTATTAGCAGTGTACAACTACAGCTATAGATATATAGCCCGTTGTATACATATAGGTTTAGCTTCTCCTCCATCTCCATCTCCATCACCGATGCACACATTTGGATTCTCATGTCTCCCTCACTGATCTCCCCTTACCTGTCCCCGCGAGCCGAGCCCACAAGCCGCCAGCCAATAGAAAACATGTGCACGGCTCCTCTGCTGGCCACGATGGATTGGCGCTCAAGTCAGCGCTGAAACATCGGCACACTCTTTAAAATAGGCACTGGCAATCTCCTTACTTATCTCTGTTCACGTCCTTCACCGTTACGTTGATTACAAGATTCTTATATCCACTCTAATTGGACGTACAAGAAGTCAATTACAAGTTAATATTAATAATAAGTAAGTAAATTTCTTATTTTGTGCATGTAACTCTGCGTGACAAAAGGCAAAATAAGGAGAGCTAACTTTTCAGTTAAACACTAACATAGACACGTTAGAATCATTCGGATTGTGCTGATTCCTCGACAAGGTTAAAAAAAAAGTTCTTGATCAAATTAGTTGGCTACCTAGTGCACCCCTTGACACCTTTTGGTCTATATATAAAATATACACTTGTTCGTAGAGTATCTTAATGTGAATAAGATGTTCGCACAGGTATGATATGTTTCTGACACGAAGTTATATCTTTTTTTTTTTTTTTTTTTATTCATCATCGCCCCTTAAGGGCTCAGACATGGCTATTTTGACACTATAAAGTGTATTTAGCCATACGTTGGGTTTAATAACAGTAGGGGGAAACGGTAGATAGATCGGTAGGTTTATTGAAGTACAAATCCCATCCAGAAAAAAACCTCATTCATTGATGAAATTTTTGTCCAGAGTGGGATTTGAACCCCGGCCATCAAGGTTGCTCAATTATGATTGCCTACTACTCACTATACTTACTTTCACGTAGTCCCCAGAAACCTTCTCTTTGATCCTTAGAATGTTTTGTCGTGTTTTTTGTATACATATATATACACTTTTTACCTTTATGTCTGCGACCATATCGGGTAACATCAGAATAATCGACTCATAAAAATGAGACAAAATATACATTGATACTCGTTGGCTTAAACAAGGACAACTTTTGAGGCTTCCCTACTGAAAATATTCAGGTGACTTGTCGTGTTATTTGTCAGATGACATGTCAGGTCATAAGTCGTGCCAATTTACCATATAGACGCGTCATGGGGATTTTTATAAAAATCCACATCACACTTTCACATGACAATTTTACATGACACGACTTTAGACCTGACATGTCATGTGACAAGTCACCTGAATATTTTCAGTAGGGTTGACCATTGCGTACCAGGAGGCATCAATGCTAAAAGCATGTATAATTCCATACCGATCGTTTTTTAATAGACTAATTAGAGTTCTGATAATAATTTGATTCTTAGGTTGGCAATGGATAAAACGTAAGGTTTGTTAAAAAAAGACATATTTTGTTGAAAGATAGTTGAATTTTCGATGTTAAGAATAATTTTTCCTGTCAAGACTGTTGTATTTTTCACAACTGTATTTTTAATGTGTTTAAATTTATAGAATGCCTAGGACTCCAAGAAAAAAAACGGGTTTCAAGAGTACAAAGTGGTCGACCCAAAAAATTGAAAAGGATTATTTACAGCACCAAAGCAGAAAACGTACTGCGGCATCTGATGCCACTTCAACAGTTTCATATATGAGCGAGCCCATGACATTATTAAAGACGATTTCCGGGTATAGTAGTTTTCGTAAGACTTTGCTGAAATTGAAATATGTGTGAAATGAAAGTGTTATTTACACGTGTGCAAAATTTCAACAGGTGTTTCCTTACTAAACTGCGAACTATTCAGTTTGGAAGATTGCCAATTTAACAGTGCAGTATATCTATAGCTACAATCTTGGCGAAAAAAACCGCACACTTTTAAGCAATACTTAACGAATTTTCGCAGTATTTTCCCCAAAAAATTTTATGTAATCAACAAATTCCTAAGGAAAAAAATGAGTACAAGTCTTATAGGCTTTTCCATATTTATTATTGAGTAACAATAATTTTAATAACACCTCATCTGGCCTCTGCCGAGAGAGAAGCAGACGCCCCAAGCAACTTGGCGACACTGAAACATCCTGTTACTTACTGAGTACAGAACAGTCAAACGACAGTCATGAAAAAAAGCCTAACTCAAATTTGCCCAAGTAAACTTGCATTTATCAGTAAATAAATAAAATAATAATTACATGCTACTAAACAAATAATTATATAGCAAAAAAATCGTGTTGGTATTTTGTTTGTAGGTTTCATCAGCTTCTATGATAAATCAATATGCAAGTACGATAATTTTTGCTCTATTTTTGAAAATTAAATAATTTAATAGAACAGGATGCATATGATAAAATTATCAAAATAATTTCGGTGAGATTCTTCAACTTTTAAATATTCAAGGAAGACGACAATTATCTTTAAATGATAAAATTATAAAGAAAAATGATACAAAAACATTATTTTATGTAATTTGTTTAAGTATTGTATTTACGCATAAATATCCAAACATCCAAAAAGTTTTCACTTTTACCTTTGTTCTGGGATACGGCGTATTTAAAACATTTCTAAATTTCTTACTTTATTCGGCCTTTCCGTTGTCGTATACATAACCTGATTGGAAATGTAAACACAAGCAGAAAGTCTCTATACTCGCCTCACGGCACCTAACCCTAACGACCAGAGTACATATATATAGTAAGATCGGTGGCGATATGTTGCCGTGTCGCCAAGTTTCTTATGTGTCTGCGCATCGTCTGCTCATGCAACAAAAAAGAGATTCTCAACTTACATCCATTTTGATTGAGAACTACTGGTCCCGGAGATCGTCCTTAAACTGACAGAGTGATATTAATTTGTTGGAACTATCTTTACAATTATGTAAAACGCGAAGTAACTTGCAAGAATTAGTTAGCTTAAGTAATAGTGTTTCACAAAATTTTCTTGTCAAACACTCGAATGAATCTGCCTTAGCATTTTATCTTGAGAACGATTACAGTGAAAAAAAATATCAAAATTTACGTAAAGATACATCACAAAACGTTCCCATTTCTCCGCCATACGTTGAAATCCGTAAAGAGATGCTAAAATTTTTGCCTGAAGATAGCGCTGCGTCTGAGAATGAAGATGCAGTTTCTTTGCCAAGTTTGCTCAACAAGACTGTGAAGCGTCTGTGTGAGGTTGTTGCACTTGATTGTGAGGAAAAGGATCTGGACAAATTAGTGCTATTTGTAACCGAAGGATTTGACAGCTTTGCTAACCATACTAATGCACATCAGAAGTGCGATAACCCTGAAAATGAAATACACAACAGCGAATTGTCATTATTTGTAACAAATACACTCCTTTTAAAGCTGGACTGTGGTTCAGTGGTAAGATTAATTTTTATTTTATATTACTTTTTATTCAGTATATCTTAATATTATAAGATTAAGAAATTGTTTGTCGATCGGTTATTAATACTGATGGCTTCATGTAGTATACTTCATGCAGATTAATAAATTAATCAAACCGTTTGTACTTTATTTTAGGTTTTTATTTGAAAAACTAAGAGTAGGTAAGATTTATAATTCTTTCAAAAAAAAAAAAAGAACAAACAAACAAAAATTAAGTCCGTACGCATTTTGTAGTGACAGTGAGCTAATAACTTAAAAAATCGTAACATGAAATGTCATGTAGCTACAAAAAAATTTTTTAAAGCAAAACAAAAATAAAGTGAACTGCTAATGCTAATCAAACTTTTAACACTGGCTTTTAAGTATTAAAAAGTTATCGTTTAATTTTATGCTTGAAAGACCATATTGTTCAATACTTTCGCAGATAGAAATTTGTGAAGATCAGCCCCAGGTTAGCAGCAGTGCAGTGAGTGTACGCAGATGGAGGTCAGCTCCAGGGTTAGCAGCAATGCAGTGGGTCTTTTTCGCTCAGGTTAGAGGACAGCTCAGTGATCAGCGGGAGAGACGTACCCAGGGCTAGAGTTGTATAGCAACTACCGCTTTTCGGTAGACGCGCGCCGTTTCTCGCTTCTCCTTTCTTCTACCGCTCTCTCTGTCTCTCTCTCCTACTTCCCTCGCATCACAACTCACTCCCCACCCTTTTCTTTAACCTACTAGCCAACGCTGAACAAGTACATATAGCGAACAGAAGTACGATTACCTCACCTATGTGGGATGTTAGATCCTCTAATAAAGGATTGTATAATTGTATGGTCTATATTGTTAGAATCAGCATTTTGTGTGCATAGTATAATTGTTAAAAAGCAAACCATTCGGTGTGAGATTAGAAAAATATTTCATTAAAATCCAATTTAGTACAACTACCCAAAGCATTTTCTGAAAGCACACATGGAAGATTTTATAAAAAGTTTTTTTTCATTAAAAAACAGAATGGTTTCCAAGGTAAACCTATAGGTACGAATTTATTATCAGATAAACTAAAAAAACCATTTTAAACCTGAGTTTATTGTCACAATGGTCATTGTTTACTTAACTAAAAGTTGCTCTTTGAATTAAATTGAGTATAAAGAAATTCTTTCACATCACTATGGCTTATAACAAATTTACATGGATTAAATATAAGTGAAAACACTTTTTTCAAGTCAAGTCGTAGTTTATTTGTCTGAAATGGCTTCCGGAAGAACAAGATATCCTGCCATGGTATATTATAATATTTAATAAATCCTTTTTTTCTCTGTGCTGTCAGAAATAAAAGAATAAAACTTCAACATTAAAGTGTATACTATGGAAATTTGTACATAATGTTCATTTTCATTCTCGTAAATTGACTAGAAAATACACAAAACTTTCATTCCGTAATTCTACTCAGCTACAATCGCAATACGATATAAAAGTATGATTTCGTTAAATTATTGTATGGCCGGCTTAAAATCATTTTCAGTATAACTATTAAACATTCAAGTAGCACACATACGTACATAGAAAAAAAGTGATGAATAATCCCAATCAAAAACTTCAATTCAAACTTCGTTGTTCGATTCGAAAAATAAAGTGGATCTAAAGAAGTTAAATAAACTGTGCCAAGATTCATGAAAATTACACAACGATAAATATGAATGGGTTCGTATGAGCCCAAGTGTTCACAAGTTAATAATGCATGGCTGTGAAGTTGCAAAAAAATTACCTTTGCCATTACTTTATTTTTCTGCATTGATCGTATAAAAACAACCAAATTTATTTTAAAAAACTATGATTTTCTTTCTGATTGGTATGAATACTAATAAAAATCAGAGGATTATATGAATCCTCAGTAATTAAAGAATCAAAATTTTTTTTTTTTCGATTCCTTTAACCATTTGTAAGGTATATATGTCATTCGCAGGTCACAAAAATTTTTCCATAACAGCCCGTGCTAAGTTTATTTTTTATTTTTAAGCACCTTAATAACTACATGGCTGAGATTATCCAAAAAAGTACGTTTGTTTTTTATAACACATAGAATGAATCAAAAAAATTATTATAGCCCTCTCGACCATTGTTATAGTGATATGTTTGTTCATTAAGATAACTCTGTTATTTCGATTACAACTTCTTTGTAAAAGTCAAAGAATTTGTATATCTCATAAGACTTCAAGTTACAAAACAAAACTTTTTATGATTAATGTTTCGACTATAAGGTAGTGTATTGTCTTCAAACTTCATAAGATTATTTATTAATGTACAATTGTACATGCGTGTACACGCACAAATTTTTTATTAAGCTGTTCTGTTAACTGCTTGACCAGATAAACCTTTTTAAGTTTATAATAATAGCCAGACCATCAATAAATAATTAAAGACTACATTAAAAAACACAAATAACTTTAAGCTTATTAGTCGAATTTTTATTAAGGTTCTTATTAAAAACTGCACGTTATTAATGATACAGTCGATAAGTTGTATTGCATATTGTCATTGTACCATCAAATTCCGTGAACACACAAATGTAACGTATGTCGTTATGGTGTTAATAACAATGACATAATTTGCCTCGCTCGTAACATTTTTGCAACAATTACTATTATCGTAATTTTGTTTCTTTCATAACCAGATAATTCAGACATGCTCATTTACAATATTGTTTTCTATAATACATAATTTTTAAGTGATTTTTTCCATTTACAAATTCTATTTAGTGCTAGCTATTTGTCCCGACTATTTGTTAATTAATCTTTTAGTAACCCTCATATTTAGTCTAAATTTATATCAAAACTGTTGTACTTTTCACAAATACTTAATGTCCTTAATAATAAATAAGTTAACCTTAATTCAATACGTCTGCTGTTATCTGCTTTTTTTTTAAACCTACTTGTTATCTACTACATAGTAATATTATTACCACTAGTATTTAACGATTAATTTTATTCAAAACTACAAATAAGCATCAATTATTGGATCATCATTTTTTATTCTACTTTGTCCCGAAGAATATATATCGTATAGTCTTGATTCATTAGGTAATAATTTCTACGGTTCACGCGTTTTGTTTTCATAAGGCTTCCTTCGGAACTATTTTTCTTAAAAGATAGAGTGCATACTTTCTATGTAATAAGTTTTTTTCGTGGTAACAAACATAATTTTTGTAGGTTCCCACTAAAATCCCACATGGCATCCCACGTAGATACTTTTCTTAGGGACGAGTTTCTTGATATTAATATTCTTAATATTTTAGAAGCCTTTGAAATTCGCAGAAAGACATGGCGGCGCAATGGAAGCGTTCCTGATTGGTCAATCAAAATGGATGCGTAAGGGTGCCTGTACATGAAAGACCTGCTGTTTGGCAACTTCCCGTTAAAGCTCTCTGGTCTCATGAGAGTGAGAGAGAGGTAAAATGTGTGGTCACGTGATGAACCTCTCTCTCTCACTCTCATGAGAGCAGAGAGCTTTGACGGGAAGTTGCCAAACAGCAGGTCTTCCATGTACAGGCACCCTAACACCACACCTTCTATTCTTACACCATGAGGATTTTGCGTCACTTTGACTATCTCGTACCAAAAGTTCAGGTGACGGATAAGAAAAAATTACCCAGCAGACGTAGTAGTGTAACTATATATATTTATGGTGGTGTTTGCTAACTCTAGTAGTATAATTATATATGGTATTCGACTCTTCTCAGTTAAAAATTTATAGCAATAATTATACCTATAAATTATAGCTATAGTTATAGCCATAACTACGTATAAAACAGCTATAATAATGTATAAAATTCAGCTATAAATATAGCTATAAATTACAGCTGTAATCTTTTCAGTTAGTACTTGGATGGGTGACCGTTCAAGTCTTGCCGTTTCGCCTCTGCTTCTGCTGTTCACTTCGTGGGTTGATTGACTGTTTCTCTGTCTCTTCGATATCGTGAGCGCGAGGTGTGCCAATTTTCTGCTCCGTAGTCCAAGTCTGCAGCTTAGACACCAGGTCAGAAATGAGGTAGAATCACCGGGCTGTTCCGTATCAGGTTTTTTTTACGGGAGATTTCCCGGTGTTTTCCTGATCCACACAACAATTGTCATGGGCGAATGCAGAGCAGTTGTTATAGGGTCCTCCTCCCTTCCAATTCCTTCCCAACCCCAAGTGCTAAGTGCCCTAAGTAGTGCCTTTTCAAGAGAGCCAAGCGTTAACACTGTGATATAGAAAAAAAAAAAAAAAAAAAAACTATATGGTCCTCGCACTCGCTTCTCATTTCACTTACTGCTGCATAGACATACAAGAAAAACAGACTGCTCATTTCTGTGTACGCCGCTGAGGCAAGAGTAGAGACACATCATTGAGCGCGAGTATCTGTCTTTCTTGCACATTGACAACGGGGAGAGTCAATAAACTAAATCAGGTAAATGCAACATCTCCAACGTTGGCCATGTTAGAGAGAGACAGATGTCCACGTTCCACGTTATGTCTCTTTGTACTTGTGCTTCAGCGCCGTGAATGTGAATAAGAACGAGTAGTCTATATTTCTTGCATGTCTCTACTTAAATGTAATTAAATATTTTACAAAAATAATGTTTACGTGGGACAATGGGATAGGGTCGATGAGTGCAGACTAGCCCCCAGAAGGCTACAGTCATAGACATATAAGAAAAATAGACTGCTCGTTCTTATGTACGGCGCTGAAGCACAAGTAGAAGGAGACAACGTCGAAAGTTGATATCTGTTTCTCTTGCACATTCCCACCTTCAGCAATGTGCGAGAGAGAGAGAGATCTCCACATTCGATGTTGTGTCTTTTTCTACTTGTGCTTCAGTGCCGTACAAAAGAACGAGCAGTCTATTTTCCTTATATGTCTATGGCTGCAGTCACATGCCCATCTCTGAAAAGGGAGCGCCCGTCACCTAGCCGGAGCCGTACCATATAACTTTCTTTAGCTTTGCGGGCCTATAGATTCGTTCACCTTACAATCCAGGGACGGTCGGGGACAGTGTGAGTGAGTCGGAGACGAAAGTGAACAAGTGCTCTTCTCCGATCGTCCGCGATCGTCCCTGACCGTACGTGATGGGCAGTTGTACACGTTAGGTTAGGTTAATGCTGTATGTAAACAATAGTTTGTAAATAAAGAAGTGCAAATATAAACAAGTTTGTTTACTTTTTGCATTAACCTAACCTAACGTGTACAACTGCGCATCGCGTACGGTCAGGGACGATCGCGGACGATCGGAGAAGAGCACTTGTTCACTTTCGTCTCCGACTCCGACTCGCCCACACTGTCCCCGACCGTCCCTGGATTGTAAGGTGAACGAATCTTATGTTATAACATAGGCCGATGTACAGAAAAATAGTTATATGGTACGGCCCCTGACTGAGCCACCACGCGCTCAATTCGTTCGATCACGGGATCGGATCTCTCTCACTCTAGTGGGCTGTAATCTGTAATGGGAGCTAGTCCGCAGACTGCCAGTCTGCCAGACTCCATATAATCTCTCACCCTTTGGTCTACAGCAAGCACAACGTTCCATTCCAATATCAATTTTTAAGTATTTAAAAATAAAAAATAAAAAAAATGAAAAATTAACACATTCATATGCTTGACCACTTTGTAGGGTAAGTTACTCACACGTTTCTTATTAACCTCACCTTTCTATTTTCTTTATATTGCTTCTGCATACAAGAATAGAACAGGTTACATTATTTTTCAGGCTTATGTCATCTACAATGAAGGCAGAGATTACAAGCAAGCTGTTGCAATATGAAGC
The DNA here is from genome assembly GCF_036245765.1 of Copidosoma floridanum. Lineage (NCBI taxonomy): Eukaryota > Metazoa > Arthropoda > Insecta > Hymenoptera > Encyrtidae > Copidosoma > Copidosoma floridanum. Next base: position 33,591,634 of record NW_028321881.1, read on the forward strand.
ATTTGTTAATGATGTATTAAAAGAAGATTTGTTAGAGTTAGAAAAAAAATTGGATAAGAAAACTACTGACATTACTGAATTTCTTCAGCTCAAAAGTGTCATTTGCTCTCTCGAAAACATTGGTGCTGAAAAAGAAGGATTTAAGTCGAAAATCGATTTGGGCGATGGTTTTTTTGTGCAGGCTAAAGTCGAAGACGTATCTTATATTTTGCTTGATGTTGGCTTAGGATTATACGTAGAATTTACATTGTGTGAAGCACTTGAAGTTATTGACGTAAGAGTAAAAATAATTGAAAGACAAGTCAACAACTTGAGAAACGAAATTGCAAAAACGAATGCTCATATTAAAATGTATTTAATCGGCCTAAGAGATCTTCAAGGAATCAGGAATTTTGAAGAAGAATAAATGTGTAAAGCATTCAAAATACAAATCACTTGACTACATCCCTAGTCATAAAATATCAATTTTTACGTGTTTTCGAATATGGGCTTGCAACAATTTCTTAAATGTTTGAATAAACAGTTAATTTAACTAAATAATATTTTTTTTATAATCTCATGAATTTTCTCAAACTTTAAATAATTAACAAAATTTTTAATAGACTCATACCATTGTTTCAGAACTATCTTTCACATGAAGATCTTTCTGTGATCTTTGTTATAGAAGTATTACAGGATTATACATGACTAATTAGAGATCCTGAATAGAAAGTACTTCAAAATTCTGTGGTACTGTATCAGAAAATTTTTGTGTATAGTAACTGATCGGGTTGTAAATGCATACACTTGGCCTTAGGTTTCCAACTCCTTGATAAAGGCTTGACCTGGATTTGATCAGGAATTTTTAGAGGATTACCCAGCTTGAGTCTATAAAGTTAATCATGGACTATTTTACATGTGATTAGTAAACAACTACAACACAATATTTAGTAGCACAAGAACACTAAACATAAAAAAGTTAGTATATATGTTTTACTTTAAAACATTTTCAACTTTCTATTTAATCCGAAAATTAACAGTTAAATTTCTTGCAACATTGAGGTTTCAGTCCTGCAATATAGTTCTAGAACTAAATCCATATTGGTGCACTTAAGTGTTTATAAAAAAAAAACCAGTGGGCAGTCATGGGACTGCCGACAGAAGTGAAAATTTGAAACTATTCATTATATTTTTACTTGAAGATCTGAAATAAATTAGTAGCTATCCAAAATATTTATTGTTTTTTTTAAATAAGTAATCTGGATTATGGCAGTTATAAAATTATGTGAGTCGTGGATAATACACATGACAACATGCACATCTCCTTATACATATTTTGAGTAATGAATTATAAAGTATATTACACGGTAATACACGTATTCCTTAAGCTGGAAATTTTGAAAATTATGCGATTTGTTATGAAAATATTCGTTCTAAGGTACAAAATCCGTGTACCGAGTTAATCAAGCGAGTGAAGTGCATCATTTACTGTAACCGCTAGGTTACCATTTAACAATAAGGGTACATTTTTTTTCTACTTAACGTACATAAATATAAAAACACGTTGAATCAGAAACAAGAAAGAAATGTAAAAAAATAAATGTATAGTTTCAAGCAACTACGATACTTCTCCAAATAGCATTAAGTTTATTTATCAATATTATATTTCAAATTTAGGCGCTCCTTAGTCCTGTTCCTCCTTAGGCTCTGTTCGGAAATGATACGTTGGTTAAGTTTTTGGTTGGTACCTACCCCCACCCCGGCTTAACTAACCGACCGTGTGTTCGCACATGTAAACAATAGTTAATCAGCTGATCACGTTTTGGCGCACTTTGAGCGCTTTTGTGGTTAAAGGGAGGACTTGAAAGCGCTTTTGTGGTTAAAGGGAGGACTTGAAAGCGCTTAAAGTGCGCCAAAACGTGATCAGGTGATTAACTATTGTTTACATGTGCGAACACACGGTCGGTTAGTAAAGCCAGGGTGGAAGTAGGTACCAACTTAATACTTAACCAACCCATCATTTCCGAACAGAGCCTAAAGTAAGGGCTCGGGCACATAGAACCGCGTAAAGTGTAAAGCGTATCGCATATCGCGTAAAATTATAGGATTAGAGAAAGTTAGGTAAGGTACGCTTTACGCGAAAAAATTTGTCATCGCGCACATGGGAGTAAAAAATACGCGCGTAAGTGTTTTTAAACCAATCACAGCGAATATTTCGTTGGCTTTGCACATGCTGTCTCGCTCGCACTCATGGCAAAAATAAAGTTACGCCCGTATTTTTGTACCCATAGCGTAAATAAAGTATGAAAACTGTAAATACAGTTAGCCGTAATGTCAACAACAACGATTACAGTATTAATTGTGTTATGTTTGAATAAATAAAGAGAGCTATTGTATTAATAAGTTTATTAATAAAGGTGGGAAATAGATCGACTACAGGCGCGTGCGAGGTATACGTGGCACACTCTAGGCCTTACAATTGATACGTGCGATCGGTCTCGCAGTCGGCCATACTCTGGCTTCGCTTTACAATCCCTTGCTCGGTTCTTCCTTATGCACACATCGTAATAGCAGCTCATAAGCATACCAATACATCACAATCTCCTCTCCCTTTAATGAATTCAAGTTTAATTTCTGCTTCGCTTTTCAGCCAAACGCTTTGACGCTCTTCGAATCTCTGTTATCTCGGGTTGAGGTTTTTCAAGGCTACCCTTGTTAGGGTCGCTTATCTCTCGATATTTATACATTTGATCAATATGTCTTTTCCATACTTTTCCTGGACAAACCTTCACCTCAAAATTAACAGGTGACAACTGAGCCTTAACTACGGCGATAATTTTTTTACTAGAATTAGTAGTATAATCGGTCACCCAGACTCTTTCTCCCTCCTCAAACTTAACATTACGTGACCCTTTGTAATTTAACGCTTGTTGTAGCTGTGCGTTTTCAATTTTATCATTTACGTTCGGCCTTGCATAGTCAAGTTTAGTTATAATTTCTCGTCTAAACATCAAAAAAGCGGGTGATCTCCCTGTGGAGCAGTGTTCTGTACTGCGGTAATCGAACAAAAATTTTGCTACGGCATTTTTCAATTTTTTTTCTGATTTTATCATTTTATTTACATTTCTTTTAAATATACCCACAAAATTTTCGGCAGCTCCATTGGTGGCCGGGTGATAAGGAGCTGAAAACGTGTGCTTTACACCATTTTGTTTCAAAAATGATGCAAAGCCGCTACTCGTATATTGACGCCCGTTATCTGTTACTAAGTGGCCTGGTAAACCAAAACGAGAAAAAACTTCCTCAAACCGCGCTATGGTATTCTCCGCTTGTATATTATTTTTCATATCATATATTTCTGGCCATTTACTATAAGCATAAATTATTA